>NW_026622952.1:32933812-34382484 GCF_023065955.2 Ursus arctos | reverse complement strand
ACCTCAGCCTTGCCTGCACTCCACGCTGCACAATGTCCTCCGGGCTGTTGCTCGGGCCCCACCTCCTCCAGGAAGCTGCGGGATGCCCCCAGGCAGAACTGGGGTGTTTCGGCCTGTGCTCACAGCAATCCCCGCTCTGTTGAGAAAGAATCCTCGTCTGCTTCCCAACTAGACGTGCAGTCCTGGAGGACAGGGGCCTTTCTTCTCTGGGACCTGCTGTAGTGCCTGTCACATGTGGGAGTCCTACCTCAATCTGAGCTGCTGGGCCTTTGTCTGTGTTGGTTTCATGTGAGGTTTCATTGGCGTGAAGATCCACACATAAAAACCATTGCCAACCATGGCACGAGGGTTCTCAAAGGATCCTCAGGCTCCAGCCCTCTGCAGGGTCCCCTCTGGCTTGCAGGGGGCGGGGTGCCCAGGGAGGGAGAGGGGGTGCCAGCACGGTGGGCCCTGGGGGCTCCTTATTCAAGAGGACGGCAGCTCCTTCCTCCTGGCTCCCTCCTGACAGTGACGTCCAGAGGGACCTGCCCAGCTGGCTAAGCCCTCTGTGGTGGCTGCCATCACTGGGGAGCAAAAGACCCATAACCAGGGACATCCCTGGAGACCTGATGCTGTCCTGTCTGGGCTTTAGGTGTGTCTCTAGTCTTTGCTGCAGTGAGAAACTAAGGTCTTCACCTAGGGATAGACTCTTCTGTGTTAACCGTGGAAAGGAGCGCTGTGGCTCTGGATCTCTGTCTCTCTCAAGCAGCTGGGGGCATTGGAGGCCGGGAGGGAGTGGCCCAGGGGCACAGGTCCGGGCCCACTTTAAAGATGGGGAAGGCCGAGGCGCAGAGCCCGCCGTGGTCGCCTCCCTGGGCCCAGGCCGAGCTGGGCCTCACAGGCGGGTCTCCAGTGCTGCGGCTTCTCCCGGCTGTGCCGCCTCTCCGGGGAATGGCTAAGTCTGATTAACTAGAGCACTAATTGGCGGAGGCCCCAGAAAGAGCCCTGAGTGTGGCAAGGCTGGTCCTGTTTCCCTGTGATTTACAAGAGCCAGGCAAGTCTGCGTCCCCATCTTAACAAGCGGCAGAGTAATTGGGGAGGAGCAGCCTTCTAGAATCCAGAGCCCTGGTTCTCCTCCCCCGGAGAGCATTGTGGCTCACGGGCCTATGGATGTGGCGGTAGGGTGATGGGCTTGGAAGCCGAGCGAGGCGTGGAGCAGATTCGTGCAACAGGGTCTCCTTGTCTGGAGGGCAGGGGTCTGCTCACGGCGAGAACTTTATGTCTCAGGGCTGGTTTCCAAGCAACCCACAGGTGTTAGAGCAGGGAGGAGGTGCTGGTCAGAGGCCCAGAGTGACCTGGCTGGAGGCCACGAGTCATTGGTGGCAGCATCAGGTAAACCCAAGGGTTCTGAGAAGTGGTGCGAGATTCTTCTTCCCTGGTGACTCTGACGGTGTGTGGGCACCTGTGTGTGTGTGTGTGTGTGTGTGTGTGTGTGTGTGTGTGTGATCTCACGCCTGGCTTCTCTCTCCCCATCACTCCAGCCCCCATGGGGCAGGAGAGGGACTTACCCTTATTGGTGAGTTGGGGAGAATGAACTCCGCACTCTTGGTTCATGGGCAGAGAAGGGGGCTCCCCGCCCCACCAGGAGCGGCCTGCCTGGGGCCAGCCCTGCCAGTGAAGTCGGGGGACCTTACCTACTTTTGGCATCTGGTTAACAGTCTCCTTTACTTTTCATGTGAAGCTACAGTCTTCAACTTGGTCTTAATTTAAGGTGACATTTTGGCTTTACTGGGCCAGCTTTGGTCCTTTCATTTCCATGAAGACTTGGGTAGGGAATAAGGGCGGTTGGTTTCACACAGGCCTCCCAAAATGACAACGGGCTCTAGCACAGACGGTTTCTGAAGGCAGGACACCAGCTCAGGCTGCCATTTAAAAGTGGCATCCATTGGCTTCTCTGGGTGACAACGAGGGAGCAAAAAGCTGAAATGCCCTTCTTTCCTCCCGTGGCCACTGCAGCGCTGGGCAGATGGAGATGGATGTCTGCACCACGAGGCCTCAGCTGTCCAGTGAATCTGGAGGGAGTTCCCTTCTCCAGGCTGTCACTCTAGCACTTACGGTGAGAGCCTGGCTCCCTCAGAAATGAAGTGCCACTCTGAATTTAAATGATCTGTCCTTCTGGGAAATTCTTCCCGGCAACAGGACTGTTCAAACATGAAAAGCAAAAGGGAAACAATGCGATAGTTCAGAAACCACTGTTTTCCGGGGGTTGCAAAACTCACATAGCCATAGCCCGCGGACAAACCCTGGGAGGAAGGGCCTTATTTTGATCCGCCAAGCGAGATGAACATTGTTTGACAAAGTTTCTGCCTGACGCGAAGGGAACTCTTACGGGAGCAATCTTTGCAAGGACCAGCCTCAGTGAGGGAGTGCATGAAGCAGAAGTAATCGCTTTATGTGTGAAACTCTGTGGGCACAGCAAAGATGGGGAAATGGAGGATAATGGGAATTGGCCTAACCGGGGAGACCGGTGGAAGTTGTGGGGTGGGGGCTGCCTTTTGGTTTCCGGTCTGGGCGCTGCTGTTTTGGCATCGGTCACGTTCTTCACCAACGATGCTCAGCACTAGGGGGCGCTAGAGCCCCACCCGAAAGTGCCTGGGAACCCGCACGAAGCTCCAGGGATGTCCCTGGAGGAGCTCGTGGCCCCAAGTCCTCCCTCACCCGGACCCTCTCGGGGATTTTAGGAGAAGAAAGCATCCCACAGGCCCTGCCCACTGTGCCACCAGGTGTTGGGATGGCTTTTCATTTCCGCAGGAGCCAGAGCCCTGGAGGTGGAGGGAACGACAGGATGGCCCCGCCATGGAAATGGAGGGGACTTTAGGGAAAGATGCTCTTCGCTCTGCTACCTCCCACCAGCCATTTCCCTCCAGGACCTCAGCCGGGATCGGTTCTCTCCTGCTGGGTCACCCCTGTGTCTTCTCTAATGCAGTGGCACCTGTCAACGCTGGAGCCGGAAGCATAAGCCCCAGCCCCCTCCCCCCTCACTACAGGGTCAAAACTAGAATTAACGTCATAGCTAAGTGAAGAGATTTTGAAAATCTGCTTGTTTATAACCTTTTGTACGTACGCTGGGGACAAGCGAGGCCAATTTCCCGTGATGTCCTGGGTCATTATTGAGTCAATCTGGTCTACCGCAGGGAGCTGCATGGTTTTCCTTCTATGCCTTAGAAAGATACATGCTTCGATACAACTGGAAGGGTTGCAAGCCAGACGGCTTCTACTGGGGTAAAGCAAAGGGTCTCATGCATGTAGAGACAGGAGCGCTGGGATGATTTTTGTAGAATGTCCTGGAGAACCAATAGACTGGTATCTCTAGAATCTCCCTGGCATTAATTCTGCAGGAAAACATTTGGGATAGGGCAGTTTCTGATAGGAAGTCCAGGTTGAAAGGCGCCTTTGGCGTGTGTCCTCCCAGACTGCCACTGAGCGGTCCCACTTTCAGCCTTTCCGTCACTGAACTGGTCATTTCCACTCCTCGGGTATTTAGGCTCCCCTCACACCCCGCTTATGAAGTTAACGTGTGAACATTTTAAGAAATTCATTTTGCCTCAGTCAGGAGACCGCTTGTAAATCCTGCAGTCGCAGGCCGTGAGAGGTGGGCTGCACGGAAATAGCCAGTGTGGGTGGAAGTCAGGAAGTCTTTGCACGCGTGTAAAAGGAGGCGATTTCCCCTCCTAAATCCAGGCTGAACGCTTGCGGCTAGGGCCCAGCTCACAATCCATTCTACAAGCAGGAGGATGTAACCGAGCCCCTGTCTAGAAGTCACAATTTATGCTCCTAATTTTAATTTTTCTCAGCTTAGGTCCCCCAAGGATTGACTATATTCGCGTTGTGGACCCCATTAACACTAAACTGAATGATGACGCTGTTCCAGGTTTAGAATCAGTTTCCGGTGAATTCTCTGCACACGGGACTCTAGGAAGCCTGTATCCCTCCACAACAGAATTTTAAGTCAGTTCATAAATGAAAACGTCTTCTCAATTTACCTGAAAGTTATTAGTAACTAACTGACATCAAGAGACCACTGCTGGGACGCCTGGGTGGCACAGCGGTTAAGCGTCTGCCTTCAGCTCAGGGCGTGATCCCGGTGTTATGGGATCGAGCCCCACATCAGGCTCCTCCGCTATGAGCCTGCTTCTTCCTCTCCCACTCCCCCTGCTTGTGTTCCCTCTCTCGCTGGCTGTCTCTGTCTCTGTCGAATAAATAAATAAAAAAACTTAAAAAAAAAAAAAAAAAGAGACCACTGCTGGCAGAGGTGGTGAACAGCAAACAGGAACTCTGGCGAGAGAGGACGTTCGTTATGTGGTTTAAATTAGAAGGTGGAAAACTCGAATGGCTTAGCAGTACCTCCTTGATACCCTGGCTTAGGGCTGTGGTTAAAATGGGTCATGATGACTTATAATCAGTTTTTATTTTTTCACTGGCTTCGTTGGATGACCAAAGCCTGATGAATAACTTATGGAAAATCTAGATAAATAGCCTGACACATGCATATATGCAAATCAGGGGTCATTCTTTTAGAAGTCTTTTGAGAAATTATGAAGTCATTAATATTGCATGGCAGACCTTCTTATCTAAGACGAGGGGGCTGAGGAGCCAGAAATATCGGCAGGCGGAGGGGAGCTCAAGACACGTGCCCGGTTAGAGGGCCTGGGCATTTTTACATGATGGAGAACGTAATTGAGGACTCGAAATCACAGCAGCTCTGGAAAGACGAGGTGAGGGAACGAGGGTGGGATGGGCGTGCCGGTGCCTTCCCGGGTGGTGCTCTCAGGGGACTCAAGCGGTGGCGGGCGCTCGCTGCAGGCCTGAGCAGCCTCGGTGACCTTGAACAACACACTCAAACTTCGCCAAGTCCCCTCAGGCTCCACTTCTAGAATTTGATGCATTTCCTGCCTGGGGGTGCTGGAATGAGCTTGGGCTCTCAGAGAACGGGAGACGGAATCTGGGTATACGTGAAAGGAGGAAGAGCTGAGTCGCCCTTCAAGGCCTCGGGGTGGGGTGGGGTGGGGTGGCAGCCACCTTCATTCGGGAGCTGGGAGCCGACCAAGACAAAAGGAAGAAGAGACCGGTGAACAGAGAACAGGGGGCCCGGGTAGTCTGTGCACCACCGGCAGGATGCTCTCCTCCTCTTCGAAGCGGCGAGGGCGCTGTTCATAACCGGTGCTGTGATTACATTCAGGCCCACATGCAAGTATTAGGTGACGTGGGATGGATGTGAACAGGTGGACAGGAACTGCACAGAGGTGCCAGCAGCATCCCTCAGACCCAGAAAATTCTTTCCCAAGATACAATTTTTACCTACAATGTTTCTCTTTGCATTTGTTCAAACGTGGCTTTAAAGGAGAGGAGCAGACAAAACGAAAGAGAAAACGAAAGTCGGAATCATTGCGCGGGTTCTCCTGGATTTCCCAGGTTGGAGCACGTTAAACTCTAATTCAAGAAGAGGAAAAAAAAATAGACCGGTTTGCCAAGTGGAGTGACCAGATTCTTGCTGGACGAACATGTTGTCACTACAAAGCAAGTGGGTTGAAGCCCGCCTTTTCTGACTGAAATCAAAGCCCTGACTGCCAGCCTGGAATTGCCGACCTAAGCGTCCCCTCATCACCGGGCAGTACGGAGATTTAGACAACTCCGGGAGGCTGGGAGCCTATCAGGCCTAAACTGATTATTCTAATCAAGTGTTTTAATTAAGCACTTATTGCCAGGATCGCAGGAACGAGGCCTGTTTTCGAGCAGTAATGGGCAGTGTCTTTTTTTTTTTTTTTAATTCTTCTTTATTCTTCTTTGGCTTTGTGGGGGTGTATTTAAGGTTTTTTTTTAAACTACGCCATGGGAAGAGTCCCCTGGCAAAGTATATAATGCTGAACTGGCAGTCGGGCCAGTGCACACAAAAATTAAAAAAAAAGAAAAGAAAAGAAAAGATACTACCAACTGGGTTGCAGATGAATCGGTACCCCCAACAATGCATCTGTTTGCATCCTTTGCTCTAAAACACACGCTGGCTAGCCCAAGATTTAAAAAAAATATATATGTAAACACACACACATTGGGTTGGCTTTTATTGGAATGCCTAGATGCAGTCTATAGTCAAGTTATGGAAAATTCAGGTCACATAGAAAGTTAAGAAGGCAAATGAAAAGAACAATACAAATCAGACAAAATTTACATCTCAAAATATCATGAAAGCATTTTGACTGGCTTTGCCTAAAATACTTTGAATATCAATTTTTTTTTGTAAGCTAATTCTTTCCATTATACAGTCCCCCACCCCCCCAACTCTTAGAAAAAGGTCTTTTGTTTACATATTCCCCAAGGTCACTATTTCTTGTAAAAGCATGTCCAGATCACAAGTCTTTTTAGAAAGAAATAGGCTCATTATACCTACTAACGAGACACTAATTGGGTTGATTTGACTTCATCTAAAATAAGCACCAAGAGATACTCCCAATCTGTTATTTATCGGTGCCAGCCTAAAGGACCAGTCCATGTCGAGAAGAGGGTAAGATTATCATTTCACTTCTGCCATGTGGTACAAGCTTTTCACGGTCAATACATCAGAAACATTTCTGAGAATTTAGACTCAGAGCCTATTTCAACCAAAAGTACTTAACAGCATGCTAAACACAGTCCTGCAGAAACGTCATCGAACAGAACTGCAAACACCTAAGTTAACAGTTAAAAAACAAAATGTAAAACAGAGCCATGTTTATGTGGTTTGAAATCTCGTAGTTTTCTAAATCGGGGCTTCGTAATACTTGCCAAAGGATTTCCAGGATAAAAAATATTAATGCTAATCTGTGCTTTCATTCTAATAAAATATCAGCATTCATTAGAAGATTAATTACTTCGGTACGCTCTACCAAATACACAAAGACAGTAATAGCACTGATTCTGTAAACTCAGTAGCTATTTTGAAACTTTCCCAGCCAATCTGTTTAATAAACACGCCTACTGTGCAATTTAGAGTATGTGATACATACAAAGCAGTTAGAAAATTATTTTCAGTACATCACTTGAACCTTTATATTTACGACATGTTCACTTGCTATATTTTATCACCATTATACATAGAGGAAAACAGTGTGTACTATAGCTCAATGAACGGAGAAATATTTTTCTAAAAATATTTTTGTGGCTGAATTTAGTGCTCACGAAAAGAGATTTGCAAGAGCGGCTGGGCCGTCACGGGAGTGCAGATGGCCGCCGTGCCCGGGCCTGCTCGCCCAGTGCGCGAGGGCACGGCTGTCACTTCACCTCCAGCTGGATCGGCCACCCCCGGCTTCCCCGAGAAAGGGCAGAGGCTGCCATTCAAACCAGCTCCCAGGACGGGTGGGTCGTGTGGGCTTACGGGAGCTTTTGTCTCCCTTTTGTGTCCCTCTTGGTGACTGGACGGTCCAAACCCAAGACTAGCAGAGGGACCCTGACCTTCCCCATCCAGCCCTCTCCCCGCTGCTCGGGTTCTGCTATCTTTCGTAGATCTTAAGACACATGTTAACGGTCATGACTACATCAGATCCTTTCCTTCTCACGCACGTTTCCCGGAGCATCTGATGTGGTCTCTTGCCTCCATCATGAAATGGAGCTTCAAGGAATGGTTAACAGTAAAAACCCTGTGGTTAATTCTATCAACTCCCCATGACTTCTAGGGACGAGAGAGGACCTCTCTGGCCCAGTTTTTGTATTTTATTTTTTTCCTATCTTCTGCTACATTCCACCAGCCTGAGTTTTCTACTGTGCCTCTTAGTTGATAATGGTTGAGGACACTGGCCTGATGAAAAAGAGAAGAGAGAGAAAGGAGTTCTCTGATTAGCCACCCACTTAGGATTGCACTGTCCTATCCATCTAGTGATAGAAAGTTGCACATTTTTTTTCAACCTAATACAAAAATATTAACACTTCTGGACATTATAGGCATAAGTCGTTATATCTCTACAATATAATAATTTATACTGTACAGCTATAACAGATAACAAAAGGTGCAATCCTTTTAAAAAAATCACACAGTTCACATGTTTTTATCGTTTTATTTTTAAGTATAAACTTTTTAAACACTTTACATAAATTAACTCCTCTGAGACTAATATTTGATGTACAGTAAATTGTAATTCATATAAAAATCCATAAACAACTTGTCTCACATAATTTACAAAAAAAATCAGGGTTTCCTTTGCTTATCAGTGACAAGGATTCTATTTGCCAGTTTTCTCCCCCCAAGGCAAACCACGTTAGCATTGTAAAATCCGTTATGAAATCCCCGCCGGAGCAGAAGTCACTTGTGCCAATGTCCTTTTACAAAGCAGCACAGGGAAAGCGGTTGGGTTGTCTAGAAACAGTAATTTTGCCCCACATTTTAAAATTAACAGAGATTATATATCACATCCTACGCAGAGAGACTACTTCTTGTAAGCAAAGGTCGACGATTCGGTAATACCTGGAAACACTGTATGCATGTTACCTTACTGAAATACAGTGTCTCCAAGGAACGGATGGCCTCGCGCAAAACGTTGAGGCCTTTTTTCCTTTCTTTCACTTACTTATTTTTCCTTTTAATACTTCCAGTCCAACTGAGTGCAGCGAAATGCATATGTAAACATATTCTTTAAAGCCGATCACCTTTAAGGTCATTCAGAAAAAAGTTTTTTTTTTTTTTGTGGATTTTTTTCTTTTCTTTTTTAACAGCAGTCTCATTCTCCCGGAAGGCTCTTCTGTGTCGGAGAGTCCGATTCGGATTGTGCTACAGAGAAATCCGAGCAACGGTGTGTGGTTGAGGCTCGAGCGCGGCGCAGCGCCTGCCCCCGGCTGGGTCCGCCTCCCAGCGCGGGGCGGCCGCCGACAATCCGCCCGCGGCAGCCGGCCCGGGGGTTACCTCTTGCCGATCTCGCTTTGTCGGAGGAACTGGATGTTGTTGGCGCTGTCGGCCAGCTCGGGGTACTGCTCCACCGAGAGTACGTAGTACCCGTCGTAGCCCTGCACCTTGCCGGCGCTCAGCAGCTGCCGCTTCTCGCCCTCCGTCCAGAGGCGCGCGCCCTCCTCGCCGTCGCGCACGCGCTGCTGCTCGCGCGCCCAGGCCCGGGCGAGCGCGCGCTGCCGCGCCTGCTCCAGGATGCGCGCCTTCTCCTCGTCCAGCGTCATGCCGTAGCGCACGTGCAGCGCCAGCGCGCCGAACTGCATCTCCACGTCGGCGAACCTGCGAGTCCTGCCGTTGACCACGGTGGTGGACTGCGACACGGTCACGTTGATGCCGTTCTCCAGGGCCTTGCGGCCGCTCGTCAGCCGCAGCGTGCCCAGGTCGCTCTCGGGCGTGGTGGTCTTGATGAAGTAGTGCGTGTCCTTGCCCTCGATGGTGAAGTGCAGGTTCTCCAGGTAGAAGGCGTTGTTGAGCACGGCCGCCACCTTGATGCAGTCCTCGTTGGCGATGTTGAGCACGTTGGTCTGCACGCGGCCCTGGCTCACGGCCAGCATGACGCCCTTGCCGATCAGCGACTTGACCGTGGCGAACCACAGCCACGAGGGCGCGCCGCCGCCCTTGCGCCTGCTCACCTGCACCTCTGCCATCTTCCCCAGGGACAGGAAGGCCTTGGCCTGCCTCGCCACTTGTTGCTGAACTCCGAAAATGGGCTGAGAAGCGAAACAGAAGGGGGGGGGCGGTTTAGACAACATCTGTAGCTCTTGGTTGCCGGGGAGCCAGGCTTCCTGGCAGCACGCCCGGTCCTGACAACCACCAAAAAAAGAGGGGGGTGGGGGGGGGGGACACTTCTGTGGAGAGCTCCCAGGCGTTTATTAAAACCTTTAGGATGAAAAGGCTTAAAAAAAAAAAAAAACGCTCGGTAGAGGAAGGCACTCGAAGGTCCTCTCCTCTCAAGCTGATCCAAATGAGTTTTGAAACGTAAAAAGAGGTGACTCCATCATGTATTAGTTCAAAGCTTTTTCGTTTTTAATGTGGGCAAATATGGCTTTAGCTTTTTCAGTTTCTTGATGCCCCTTTCCCACGCCCATCCCATTTGGGGAACCCCGTTTCTGAGGGTCACTGTGGCTTTCTCCAAGGGAGCCCGGGGAGGAAGCAGCCAACATAGACGAGGGTTTGAAAGGCTGGGGTACTCAGGCCGGACCACCGCGTCCTACATTATATGCTTTGAAATCCCTGTGCTCTAATTTAGGGAAACTCTGTCCTCTGTCCTGGCGAACACAGTCTTCACCTGAATTTCGCCAGTGTTACCTGCATTAGTGAAATGTCCAGGGCTGAGTGCACAGTGGGACGGCCAGAGGTGAGTATTTATTACTTGGGAAAACATTTACTTTTGGAGACTTAGGGACGGTGGACCATCTCCGCTGGCAAATGTTTTAAATTGAGGGCATCTGAACTCAGCCATTTCTTCTACTGCCAGATGTTTGGCCAGTGTTTCCCAAGAAAACATCTGTTTCATCTGCAGCAATGAAAGAAACATTTGTTTTTCTGTGCTTGGGGCAGCCTCCAATGTCTTTGCTGGCGATTCCCTAAGCTGTCCTTACCGTGCGCTTTTCTTGACAGAGAACTTGAACCATATTTAGGAGGCTGCCTAGGAAAAAAGTTGGCAAGTCCATTTGTACAGTAAGACTTAAGTGTTCGCAGACATGTTGGAAAGTCAGACACAATTAGGACGTGCCTGTTCAAATGCACTGGGAAACTTCAGTGTGTCTTCTGACACTTCAGTGTAGATGTATTTGCAATTCGAAATGTGAAAATGGCTCCCAGACCTTGGAAACTTGATGGGTTTTGCTTCTTAAAGGTAAAGGTGACATCCTGAAGAAGGAATTGGTTTATATGAAGTATGAAACATATACCAGAAAACAGGTACTGGCACTGAAAATACTGTGTGTGTGTGTGTGTGTGTGTGTGTGTGTGTGTGTGTGTCTGTGTTTCAGCCGTGACTGCCTTTTCTCTTTGTATTCACTGAAATTATAGGAAATTGCTCAAGGGGGGAAATTAATCTTTCTAAGAAACTCTGCACTCTCTTCTCCTTATCATTATGGGGTAACCCAATTTCTTGATCTTTAATTATTCTGGCTTTAAGCTAGAAATTCTGGTGTTTTGTTGTACATTCCTTTCTGATCTCTGAATGGCGGGAATTAAAAGGCCCATTTTCTGAAATGGCAGCTTTGACTTTGCAATTTTCCATTCTTTTTCTTTTCTTTTAGTTGTCAGAACAATTACAGGCCTCCTGAAATGTTATTTTCAGGAAAATTCTATAAACACCTCGTTGCAGATGGAGCTTTATCAGGGGACATTTTATTTTTATTTTCAATCTGTCCCCATGAAACACTGTTCAGATTTTAAAGAAGTTGAACTTTGCGGCGCTGTTTGTGGGCTGCTAATTTGTAATACGAATCCCCTGCCCTCCCGTTTATTGTATCTTTGCCTTAAGGTCCCAAGTGCTATAAATATGCTTTCACGGGGGTTCTCTGTAGAAACCTGGCGCTCAAAAATGAGCTCGCTCATTTTATTACCTTCTGATAATGTCTTTTTATGTTTTTATTAGCACCACTAAAAACCGATTTAAGCCTGTTTAACAGGCCCCTGGTTTGCTGAACAGAAATGTGATGCTTTTCTACCCTAGAAGAGTCAAAATAATTAAAAACTGGTCCTTGGTCCAGCTTTCACAAGGACAGCTTGATGAAATGGGTAAATATGACACAGATAACCCATCAATCACCTTTTCACAGTTTTGCTTTTGGTTTCTTACCGGTATATCATCCCACTGCTGACTCTTCACAAGTTCGTAAGAAGGCTCGGTTAAATCAAGTTTGGGAACAGGGAATCCAGGAATAGCATTGTGCAGATGGAAACCAAATGTCACCAGCCAGCTGTTAACATCTAGGGGAAGAATGTTCAAAATGAAAGGTGTCAGAGTTACTTTGTGCTTTCATAAATTTAAATTCTTACCTTTAAAACACCCCACCTTCACAAATAATAACCTGAAGAGGAGCACATGATTGCCTTTATTCTCCAATTCTGACCCCACTCTCTATTTTCAGACTGGAAGCTACTAGTGTCAATAACAGAGCTTCGGCAAGGGCTACAGAAAACACAGTCAGATAGCGTCTCACTGAGGCTGGATAAACTGTCCCGCGGGCGAAGCTGCATCCTGAGCTAGTCATGAGTGATAAAAAGCGGGTAATAACAATGCAACAGCAGCACGGAAGAGCCGCAGTCGAGGAAACACAAAGGGAACTGGTAGTTAGTCAAGACTGGTCTTAAATAGAAGTTGTGTGTTATTAGCTTTCAAAAGCGATCGCCCAAGGATATGCAGCTTCCACAACCCATTTTCTATTAATAAAAACCCTAAATTGAGAGAATTAAAATCAACAGTTGATTCTTAATCAGAGATGAATGCTGAAACCTGGCAGAACTGGCCAAGGGCACAGAAGTTCTGATTTCCATCAGCTATGACTTCAAAGGCTCACTGTGCACAGGTGGAGATGAACTTTTTGGGGACAGAACCTGGAAAGCTTTAAAATGGTATTTTAAAATATTGCCATGTGACTCCAAAAGCCATTAAGCTCAGAATAAGGCTTTTATTCTATTCTGGAGGTTATAATGTTACAGAACTACTCAGCAGGCTTGCAGTTTTATGAGTACAGTTGGGTGTAGATTATTTTATGTATTAAGCACATTGCTGGAAAATTTGAAATTGCATTTCACCTAATATATTTTATGCTGTTCCATCTCTCTTTTGATGTTTTTCAGAAACTGCTGCTATGGCATTCCCTGCAGTCCACGTTGCTAGGAGAGGATGGATTCAGGAGCTGTGGGGTTTCCCGCCTTTCAGGCAGCCCCTGTCAACACCTCTTAAATGACCAGTGGTAAACTGCTTGTCAGAATGATGGAGAGCCACTTGCTTCCTATTTCCTCCTCTAGGGCACAAACTCTCACCTCATCACCAGGCTGGCAGGTCCTTTGTCCAAGCAACATATGGCCATAGAACTAGTGGTATTCTCCCTCTTATAAAAGGAGGGGTGGTGGTGGTGGTGGTGGTAGAGAGAAATTCCAAGTTCATCACGTAGAATAGAGGGTGATACTTTTTTGGGGTGCGCACGTGTATGTGAGTGTATATAAGATTACAGGGTATCTTATGTTTTGGAGAAAATTCTCCTGAATGGTAGTGTCGGGGCAAAAGTTCTCCTACTATGAACAATGTCTGTGTAACAGTGAAAAAAAAAAAAAAAAGAAAAGAAAAAATCACAGGGTTTTATGTATTGAAAAGCATTGCCAAAATAATGGGACTCAGATGCCAATGTGTATCGAGCAAGCTGAAGGAGGACACCATGAGGGTGTTGCTGAACCAGGATTGTGAACGAAGCGAGTTTCAGCTGGTTCACATGGAGGAGAGCTATGACAAGGTTTTGGCAGTCTGGGAAAGCAGGAAGCAGATGTCAGATGAACAGGGGGCAGCGTTTTGAGAGCTGTACCAAGAGCTGAGAAAACAGGCATCTCAGTGTGCCTCAAATATTGAGCACGGAAAGAGACAGCCTGAAGGAGCATCTAACACAAGCCAAAACAAAAGAGAAAACCCCAAACCAAACCAAAAACAAAACAAAAACAAAAAAGAAAACAGGAAAGAACCTTCTTTCCAGGAAGCATACATGTGGTAGAGAGGTTCATTATGGTGGTGTAATTCAGGAAAGGAAGGCAGGAGCAGAAGTATTCAGAACCCGTGCAGTGGGAGATGAGTGGAGAAGTCAGGAACTAAAGCCGTGTTTCCAAAGACCTTGTTTCTCTCATCCTGGTGGTATTGTGGTGGCAGAAGTGGGACAAGATGTTTCAATTAGATCATGCCTGAAACTTGGAAAGATCTTATTACCCCCTATTGGCAGAAAAATTAGTGTGTCTATTAGTAGTACTGTCGTGCACGAACTGCCCCAAATAGCACGAAGACAGAAGCAGGATCCACTGGCTAAGCAAGTGATGGGAGAAACTGTTGCTTTATTGCCCTGAGGTGATGGTGGTGGAGAGTTAAACATCCCAGGAATGAGATGGTGAATCGCACTTTGCTGTGTTTCACGATTCCTCCATTAGAACTTCATGCATGTATGAAAGAAAAACCCACATTACAAATTTGTAAGGTAGTTAATAATTCAAGCAGAATTGTACATATTTTATACCATCAAGGGAGGCATTATTCCCCCCCCCCATTTCATTGTTAAGGGAACAGATTAAAAAACCAACAACTGTGACTTGTCTGTAAAGCCACATGACTTACAGGAGAGGGACTGGGACTGGAACTTCACCTTGGGGACTCCCATGTTCATCCTGTTTTCCACATCCCCATGTCACCTCCCTTCCCTAAGTGACTGGATTCCATGTCATTTCAGAAATTTGTGGCCTTGGGCAGACAGAACAGGAAGTACAAACTATGTCTCTGTTTCCCTTTCTGGTTTCTCTTGATTCCATAGAGAAATAAACACATGTAAAAGGTTAGGCATTTGATTCTGCAGGAGTAAAGTGTAAGGCTAAAGAAAGCAACTCCAGTTCCTGTGTGTATTCATATAAGGAGCAAAGTAATTCAGCACTTGGAAAGGAAAAAAATGCTTACCTGTGATGTAATCTTTCACATCATGGATTTTGCTTGCGGGGTTGTTATTCCTAAACATATAGAGGTTAAAAGGAGCTGGGTCCTTCCCAATTCTTTTCCAGATTTCTATGTCAGGTGTTGTCCATCGTCCTGCTAAAATATCATAATCTCTTTCTCCAAAGTGGATCAGTTTCGTGAGTGGGTCATATAAGCCACCATGAAATCCAATTACCAGTTGAAAGTCAATATTGGAGTCAAAATAGATTTCTCCATATGCAGTATACTGAATCTGTTTTAGCATAAGCCCGTTGCTACTGAAAACAGCCAGTGGCGTCCCTGTGTTATCGGACGCAATGTAGAATTCATCCCCACTGCTGATTTCCATGGCAAAGAGATGTCCTTGGAGATCGTAATAGAGAGAAGTGATTTCTGAACTTGAATGGTTGTAGACATGAGTAATCCTCGTGGGATAAGTTAAGTCGGCATAAAAAAACTGCAGGTGCTGTCCCAGACTGGTTTTGCTGGATACGCGCCTTCCCAGGCCATCGTAACGATAGATCACTGTCCAGCCGCTGCCTTTACTATAAACTCGAGTCAGAAGCCCCTTGGAGCTGTACTCGAAGATCTCTGTGCCTCTCTGACGCAGGAACCCATCTTCATCCAACCGATACTGCACATCCCCGAGGCGGGTGATTCTGTCTCGCAGGTCATAGCGAAGAGGGGTCAGACGGGCACTGTTACTTGGGTTCAGTAAGTGGAGGTTTCCATTCAGGTCATAGTTGTAACGCCACATGATCTTTTCATTTAGATACACTGTTTGGAGCTGCCCGTCGACATCATACTCGTAAGCGTATTTGGTAGTGTTGGCAAAGGGCCCTATTTTAATTTCTCTTTTGGTTACCCGACCCATGTTATCATACTGAATTGTAATCCAGTACATGAGTGATCTGAAGATCTCGTACTGAATTTCCTTGATGCGGCCATGGGCATCGAAGTGCTTTGTATAAGTCATTACAGCCGTGGAAATGATCTGGTTAATATCATAATATATAACTCCAAATTTTCCAAACTGCTCCACTTTGCCAGAAATGTCATCAAACTGATAGAGATCAATGGGCAGTGGCGTTTCATTGATGACACCCTGCATGCTGGTCACTCGAAAGCTGTTGTCGTAGCTGTAGTCAAATCTCGCATTTACCATCCCATCCTCACTAAAGCGGAAAATCTGTCTGTCAATCAGGGGGCCAATCTGCCTGTACCTAATGGTGCAAATAAAACCATCGCTCTGGAGGTTTACCGTTTTGAGGACTCCTGCTGTCTCGTCGTAGGTAAAACTGACTCTCGTGCTATCATACAAAATTTCTGAGAGCCTCGTCTGCCTTCTGTACTTGAACAAGACCCTCCGGCTTGTCCCCAGGAAGGCCGTCTGCAGGAGCAGCCCCTCCTCGTTGTAGTCCGTGATGACAGAGGCGTTGCTCTCGGGGGGGTTGTAAATGTTGCGGTAGTAGCCGATGGACCGGATGGTCTGCATGGTGTGGCGAGCCACGCTGGGCATGGTGATGGCAGACAGCCGGTCCCACATGTCATATTCGAAGATGTACTGCCTCTGGCTGTGAAGCAGGAGGACCATGGACTGCAAAGACAGAGCAGACTGTGGTTCAGTATTTGTGAACGGGGCGGGGCGGGGGGAAGCAAAAGCGGATCCAGTGACCACAAATACACAGAAACATTTTGCTTGAGAAAATGATTTTCATTGTAATTGAGTTATCCTTGACCTTACATGTTGTTAACGATTCCCTGCCTAATTTGCTTGGATGCTTAATTGTGAGGGGTTCTGCAATTAGTGGCTCAAGATTCATAATGCGCCACTTGTCACGATTGTACCATTCTTTTTCTAGGCGACTCACAGCCAAGCAGCAGATTGTCGATGGATTTGGGTAAGTCATAATACAGGCACGAGCAAAGCTGCTTTAAAGACAATATTTCAAGGAGAAAACAGCATATGGGAAAAGCAATCCTATCCATAATTAGCAATTCTTTAGGACGGTGGCTTTACCCCTCATTTGATTGAAGAGCCACTCAAATCATGTCGTAATTTCCAGTGCATGTGGGGGAGGAGCAAAGCATTCAAAATATTACTTTATGAAGAAGAGACATAAAATTAGTCAAAAATGGATCAACGTCAACAAACATTGCTAAATCACACGGTGAATGAGAGCCGTAAAGGCCCTTAATTGAAATAGGGATGCAGGTACGGTTTGTGTTTGTTTGTTTGCAAATTCTTACCTGTCACCTGGAATGACAATAAAATCTACATTCTGAAATTTGCTTTAGTGAGTACCAAATCTGATTTGTGTCTCAGCTGCTGTAAGAATGGTTTCTGGGCTACATTCTACTTTGGTGCTAAATAACACAGTGAATAAATATATAAATTAAAATGAGCTCTGCCTATTTTGCAAGTACTTGCAAAAAGACACAAGACAATCATTTATTAGGCCAGCAGGAGCTCAACCCTGAGGCTCAGTAGTGAATGATACGGCTCAACGGTCATACAGAAAATGGGCGATTCCCTCCTTTGCGGAAGCTTCTCCCAAACCCTGTTAGACCAAATGCAATGATGGCAGATGTGGGAGGACGCGCATGTTAGGAGCCCTCCTGGGACTTACGCTTTGCTTTTGCCAGAGAAACACGTAAGCCCTTGTCCAAGGCTCATTCCCTTTCTCTTTACCGTCCGCCATCTTTGAAAGCAGCCTGCAGGCAGGTTCTGTGGAGTTTCCTCTGTGGGCATATCTAGGGACAGGCTTTGCTGGCTGTGTGGCAGAGGTCTTGAGAATTGTTCCTAACAGTTTGCAGTGTGCCAAGGAAGGCTTGGATTATTGCTGAATTCATGGAATTAGTACTTAGCTGTGTAGTCATTGAAAATCACATCTGAGGGTAGTTGGTAAAATAGTACTGCTTCTGCTATGAGTAAGTTTTGGTTTAGCGTGCCTTTCCTAGCAAGGAAATGGAAGTGGTTTGGGTGGATTTTAGGGATTTGGGAGAGATGATGAAAATACTTGCTGGCTTTTCTGATCCCTACTGATACATGAAAGTGACCTCAGTTACTGCTGGTGTCTTTTCCTGTCGGTGGCTCTTATCAATGCCATGCTCCCTGTCTCCTTTTAAACATTTTCCCATGACGTTACGATCACTACTATCGGTTTTTAGGGTCTGGGTATTTCTGTTACATATCTCTGTAATGTACTTAGTTTACACTGGGAAAAGTGTTCCAGGATGAAGTGGGGACCCACTCCCAGTTTCTTCAGGGGGAAGCTGTCTTGGGGTTTGCTAGGTTGGAGAATGAAGTGTTTTCCAGGCATGAGGACTTACTCCCAGGAGGGTATGTGGGCAGGGGGGGCTTACTCTGTGGTCTCTCAACAAATCGCCAGTGGAGTAACTTTCGAGTGTGATGATTAGTGTGGAGGGAAACTGTCATCTAGTGGCTGGTCCCCTGTCTCAAGGGTGAGTCTCTTCGAGGGAGAGATGAGCAGGTTTGTGAGAGAAGAGACTGACAAGCAGGGTAGGCTGGGAGCATTCGAGTTGGGAGGCATCCATGGTGAGCCCTGAACCTGACACTCCTTGTCCAGAAGGCTAGTCTGTGTCAAGGCCATCCAGAAGTAGACAGGAGGACTCCCGGGCAGTGGGTTTAGGTGTAGACTGAAGAGTTGTGCAGACCACCTCTGGTGAAGAACAAGACGGTGTGAGGTGAGCACGACAATGGCATGGGCTGGCGTTCCGGGTGACGGGTTAGTCTGGCTAATGCACGTAAGGCTGGAGGCGGTAACCCCTGCGTGTGTGACCTGGGCTGCTGCGAGCCTGGTGCGGGCATGCTCTGAGGTGGGACAGGCACTGGAACTCAGAATGGAACCCTTCCCTGGGGCTAATGTTTTCTCAAGGGCACGTGGAACGTTCCACGAACACGCTCTTTGGTGGGTTCAGTTTTTGCAGAAGGGAATTGCAGGCAGGTGGCCCGTTCCCTGTCCCTCTTCTGTTGCTTTCATCCCTTTGGACCACAGTCACTGTCCCAAACTCTCAGAGTGCGACTGAGCATTTTGCACACGGGTAACTTCAGGTCTTTTCTGGGATCGGGCCTGGAGCGTAAAGATGGGGGAATCCTAAGCGAGGGTGCTTACACCTTTTCTACGCACAAGAAAGGAGAAATGTGGCTTTCTAGAAAATAGCCTCTCATGGTTAATAACGCATACATAGGATCTACATGTTTCTCATGGCCGTGTCGAAGCTCTGCCAGCGACGACACAAAACTGACGGCTTCAGCGCTGCTCACGTAAGGCTCTTTCTTACATGACAGAGCTGGCACGGAGATTATTTACAAATGACTTACATGCCCGAGGTCTAATTTGTGAATGTTGTCGACGTAGAAACTTGGCAGGTGGACAGCGTTATTGCTTGTCTGTTTGCGGCATAAATCACTTAAAAGGGTCTCAGGTAGCAGAACTTAACTAAGGAGAAACTACTTGGCTAATGCAGAAATTCATCACCGCTGCACCAATGCGAATTACGTATTGATACTTAGAGTAATAAATGGAGCCCCTGCACATGCCCCCCCCCCCCCCGTCTCCCTCCCCTGCAGTGCTCTGGGTGATCGCTGAAAACTCCTAATCATCCCTTCCCTCCTCTGACTCGCACTGCGCCGGCATACCTTGTCCAAGTACGTGTAGCTCCATGTTTTACCGTCAGCAAAGACCCGAGACACGATCCTCCCCTGGCCATCATAATCGACTTTCTCGCTAGTCGTTCCCCGTTGGACGCTGGCAATTTGGCCGGTGGACGAATAGGTGACATTGACCGCCATCAGCTTGCTGCTGGGCAGCCAGAGAGTCGGGTGCCCCGACGTGTCGTAGGCGATCCTCAGCAGAAATTTACGGTGGTCATCGTAGATCTTTTCTGTCTTTGTTGTTCGATCAAAGTCAACGGAAAGGAGGTTTCTGCCATTCACCTGTTACAACACAAACAGGATGATAACATAACTCATGCTATTCCAACGCCAGTCCCTCAGTACTCTTCAGGGTCCCCGCTATTGTTTAAACACCATTTATGATGATTGATTCTCTTTGTCAGTAAATTAATTTAGCAACTTCTTGGTTACAAGTGCAAGGCAGGAGATTAACAGCTCCTTTAAAAGGTTTCATTAAGCAGAAAGACAGCCTGGCATTTGTTCAAAACCTTTCCAATTAAATGTTGTAAACTTAAGCAACTGATAAGAAAAACACCAAAATGTATTTGCTTTAAAGTTTGTTTAGAAGATATGAAGGTGGTCAACATGCCATGTCTGTAAATTACTCAAAGCCCCTCCCTCCGTAAGACACTAGAAGATAACTGCTTGGTAGATTAATCATGGCTATATTAAATAAAAGCGGTAAATGTGACTCCGGCCCTTTGAAGAACAGTTAAGTAGAAGTTGGAACCCACATTACTGTAAATTATTAATGAGTCTAAATAGCAGGAGGTTACAAACATGATCATTGCTCTCGGGCCCATGCTGAAATGTCACAAGTTTTTAGAATGCCTTTCCCTTTAATAACATCTGGTTAACTGGCAGGGACCTGAGGCTTCGCTCCCACGTCCACAGGGTCTGACGATGATGCTTCGTGTACAGATCTGGCACCATGTTGCTGTAATCGGGTCTCCGTGTGGCTCTGTGCCAAGGCCAGAATCTCTGACTACATTTGGCTCTTACTGTCTGGCATCCAAGGCACATACAGACCAGCACTCGTTACCGCAATGGCAATGTGGCCGTGGTTCCACTCTACTCTGGAAACAGCCCGCCGCGTACCGAGGACCCCCAAAGCGTGGATTTTCTATAGCAAGACGGTGATAGCCCGGACAACAAATCTGCACTAACTATTGGACTGTTAAACATTAAATGGGAAAATCTGAATTTTCCATGACCACGTCTTAGTTAGAACTTTCAAAATGGACAGCTGCAGCTG
This sequence comes from Ursus arctos, assembly GCF_023065955.2. NCBI lineage: Eukaryota > Metazoa > Chordata > Mammalia > Carnivora > Ursidae > Ursus > Ursus arctos. The sequence continues at coordinate 34,361,906 of NW_026622952.1, read as the reverse complement.
GTCAGTTATACCCACAGAAGCACGCACACCACTTCCGCACCAACAGCCACACATACGTGTGTGTGCACACATAACACGCGTGTATATTTCTGTAAACTCTGGGATAAAACTAATCTGCGCGTTCTGTCATTGACGTTAACCAAGCCCCATGAAAAGACACTCTTCAGGCTTAAACTTTTCTAATTAGCCACCCAAGGGGAGTATCGTAATGTCCATGGAAAGGTGTGGAAAGGTAAAGGTATAAACCAAAAAGAAGTCCATAGAGTGAACCAGGTGAGGTAATGTTGGAGGCAAAAAAGGCCCCAGGCAGACGAGTCACAGAAAATGAGAAAGGGTAGAGCCCTGGAGGGCAACCCGGAGATCTTAATGTTCTGGTTCTGTCCTTGCAGGTCCAATGGCAGTGGGGAAGGCCCCCGCCGTGCCGCCGCAGAATCTGGTGTGTAAGGCGTGCGTGCGTGTGCCCGTGTGTGTGTGTGTGTGTGTGTGTGTGTGTGTGTGTGTGGGTTCGCTGCGGAGAGGAGCCTGAGACTCAAGGAGCCCCATTTCCATACCTGATAGGGTCTAGAGGCAGCGTGACTGGGCTCCGGCCCCTCTGATGATGACTGTCCATCTGTGACGTGCTCGCATGAGAGCCTGTAGGCTCTGTCAGTGACCTGACTGAATTCTGCGCCTGGCCAGCTTAAGGCTTTCGGGGCTTCTGGTCTCCCCTGTGGAAATGCCTGCTAGTTAGTCCCTGCCTGATGTGAATTTTGTGAAACTCCACGAGGTTCGGTTTGCAGAATGCTTTGCGGCCCTTGAAAAGAAGCTGCTAGCTAATATTACAGATATCTACTTTAAAGCCTGTAGGAAGATCTGATGTGATATCGAATGAGCTCAATACTCAACTGGCAGAGCCAGTTCTGCTGCTTATCTTTGCACCAAATTTTTGATGTGCTAGGATGAGGTTTTTCACGATTTAAATGGTTTCCTATGCTTCTTGAACGTATTTCTCTGGTTGTGATTTATAAGAAAAAACAAACCCAACAACCTCTGAATGCTTAGGTTTGCCCTCTTTTCTCCTTCCGTAGGCTACTCCGGCCTGCGCCCAGCGCGTCGGACTGCCTGTGTAGCTTCCGTGGACTGCGTGGCCCACAGGACTGCCTGTGTAGCTTCCGGGGACTGCGTGGCCCACAGGACTGCCCCATCTGTGTGCATTTTACTTTGTGTTCATTTTAATTTGTATTTCAATTCTTTATTGCCTTCCTTAACCACCCCTGCTCTCTGCAGTGCTGCCTCTGGTTAGGGCATGAGCAATCTGGACTACGGGCCTGCTCCGACCGTGTGGGTATTAAAGGGAGCCGGGCAAAGAGCAGCCTGGGGCCCCTTCCTCCCACTGCCTGCCCCTGACACCCCGCTCTTCCTGTGGTTCGTGGATACGGCTACGCAACACCAAAGCATGCAGGCGACAATCCCGTGGTGTCATTCCTGTAGCCACTGTGTGCGCCACCATACCCGTATGCCACCGTATGGAAACATCTGGAAGCATTGGGAGACTGGACATTTGGGTCCAAGGTTCAATTTTTCTTTTTATCCAGACAAACGCTGGGTGCAATGTCTTTCTTGTGTCCTCAGACCGGGCAAGGAGGAAAGAATTAGCATGTGGCTGTGTTTCCTCCCACATTCCTAACACGAGCCAAGGTTTCAACCGTTCTGACTGTTTCCAGACACCAGTCATTGTTATTGAGTATGTAAAATTTCCAAAGATACTAACAGATCTTTTGTTTCCTCTCTTCTTCCCATACACACCCAAACTTTCTCCTTTGGGTATTATCAACAAAATGCAGACGTCAAGGGACATTTCCATTCTAGGACATAGTCCTACTTAACTGTACCTTTATGAAATTATGGCAACGTTTCAACCCTTTCCCCCTTTTTGACAATCATAAAGGACCAGCCTTGTTCCATGTCCCAGTGGCCTTTTAATAAATAGTTTCAATATAAAAAATATCAATCTAAATTGAATAGTTCATCTAAGATGAAAAACCTTAGATCAGATCATTACTGTACCTCCAGCTATATAAAAATGAATCCAAATGTTATATTCGGAGAAGAGAGCACCATGAAGTCCTTTGTGATATATAGCATTTCTTTTAAGTAAGCATGGAAAACCCCCATTTTCAAAGATCATGTCCAGCATGACTGTGAAGAAATCACAGCGTCCCTTTGATATGGGGGGTAGCGATCATCTTCCCTCTAGAATGCTTGAAAAACTAAGGCGTAAAGATGTTAAACAATGTCTTTATGTTTAAAGACATCAAGCATCATCAGATTATATTCACGTATCCGGAATGTTACGGAGGGAAGTGAGAAAGGGCTGGCTCGTTACCCAGTACGCTCAGTGACAACGTCACGACTCCCCTGTGTCCCTGCTGGAACATGGGTTGGCTGCAGACTGTTTTGTGTGTCTCCGCATGTCAGCCAGCGCTAACGGCATTGTACCATCCCACTCCAGGCTGCGCCGCTCCCTTTGAGGGAGAATAGCCCATCACACAAGCGTGACCCGCAGAATAAAATTCCAGTACGCCATCGTACTCATGTGTGCCTTTAAACACACTTTTGGCTTTCAAATTTTGAGATTTTCTTTTTTAAGATATTCACTAATTTTTTTTTTCTTTAAGCATCTGAATTCTGGGCAAGTGTAGAAAATACATCTTTCTTCTTAGAATGCCATAGCAGTTTTTTTGTGACTGATGAAAGGCTGGTTCCAAAGTCCAGCACTGACAAAAAACGAGGAATATTTACCAAACATAAGAGAAAAACAAGCAATTTTTATGCCTGTGTCTTTCTCTCTCTCTGTCTTTTTTTTTTAAACTTAGCCACAAACAAGCGAGCTCTGGAAATGTCTAATCTTTATTTTGCAATGTTTTCCCACATCTCTCGCAATTTTATTTGCTTGTGATTTCTGGCTGTATTTCCCTTTCCCATTAAAGCATTTCAGAGAAAATGCCTTCCATGTTGCTAGTTCCTTGTTAATTTTCTACTCTTTGCTTTAAAAACCTTTTTAAACTACAGGACCCGGCATTCTTTTACCGCCACGGCACCTGTTTAGAGTTAGGTTCGTATAGCAGGCAAACATGTGCAAGGGTGTGCTGTTCCTAGAGCTTCTTGCTTGGATCAAGATGCGGTGAGATAATCCCGATTACAAGGCTGGCTTTTCCTCATTCATTCACTGAATAAATATTTGAGTGCCCACTCTGTGTCTGGCACCTCACTGAACTTAAGCAAACACCTTAAAAATGAAAAGAAGTTTCTGCTAGGAAATAACGAAAGGTGAGAGGGAATGTTCTCTGTCTCAGGAAAGGGTGGGGTGCAGAGGAGTAGCCCCCTAAGGTGATCCCGTGCGCCTCGCGGGCCTTCGCTCCTTCCCCCTTCACTTCTCTTCCCTGTTTTGGCAGACTCCGGTCCAGTCCTGCAACCAGGTTTTCGTATCCTCACTCTCTCCCTAGAATTTCTCCCGTAGAACCACAGAGGAATGAAATTAGCAGTCAGAGCTGGCACATCCAATCTTATCTTGAAAGTAAGAAACCCTCCCTTGTGATCTTGGCATTGTCTCTACGAGAGCAATCACACACATCGGCTGGAAATCTCCTCCCAGTGGGGCTGAACAGGCCACTTTAAACCGCGCATTCTCTGAAACAACTTGCCGCGGCACTGCAGTCCCGCTATTTAGAAGAAACGAACACCCGTGCCTCTGTGCTCTCGTCTTTTCTTCCCCCAAAGTGAGGTCTCTGCTTGTTTTGAACCAGGCTGAGAACCAGAGATGCAAGATAGGATTTCCTCTTTTCCTCTACTCTTCCTGATTCCTTTTTATGCCTAGAAAAGCCATGTTACAAAGAAACAGAGGACACGCTAGACACAGCCTGTCTCGAAGAAGAGAAGGCAGCATATTATGCATTTGGTTTCTGGGCAAAGCGCATCCCATACTCTTCCCTTGTTTTCCTAACTAGGGCGCTAAAGGGCCCTTTCCTGTCTACCCGCGGTGTGGGTATAAATGCCTAACGTATGCCCGTGTGGTAGAGATCCTCCGGGTTGGGATTAGGGAACATGTAATCATGCCTTGTCTTTGTAAGGTACTTTCACATGGTCTCATTTGATTCTGTAACAATTGTGTGACATGGAGGCAGGGCAGATAAATTGTATTTATTCATTATCTGTATCCAATGCCTCTCTCTACGTTGTCTATGCGAGGAACTGTGTGTCTATGACCTAGACAATGTCTATATTATAATGTCGTAATGTATATATTATCTACATCATATTATATTACTTATATCCTATATGGATTACCATGATACGTAAGGAAAACGAGGTTTCAGCGATGTTAAGATTTTCCCATAAGGTTTATTATTAGCAAAAAGCGGAGACTGCTCTAGAACGCATGTTTTTGGGATTCTAGGCACTGCTGTCTTCTCTGCTGTGAGGAGCGAGGAGCACAAATTGAGCAGCATCTTTGTACCTTTTGGTGAAGGAAGTCCTGTGTCTAAGGGTGGGTGTGACTCTGTGCGTGTGTGTGCACGCACATGTGTCCTTGTACACCATGCTGCTTATAGGGAGAGCTGGGCAAGAGAGTGCGCTAGCTTCCGGTCTGCAATGGCTCAGGGAAGCAGGGGTCCTGGGAAGAAGCAGTAGGTGGGGGCAGCTGCCACTGATGTCTAGATACAGTCGAGGGAAAGGCGGGGAGCTGGTTTCCTCTCCTGTCACTTTACCTTCAACTCCACTGCTGCTCTTCCTGCTAGTGTTCTCTTGCTGTTTCTCCTCACTTCTCTCTCCGAACAAGACCCTCTCCCGCGTCCCCTGGCTGCCGCCTGCCACAACTCCTGAGCCAGGTGGCTCGGAGCTAGGGCATCCTGGCTCCCACAGCCTGGGGCATGGGAGGTGGGAGCACACAGCACGGGTTTCAGAAGGTCATGGGTATTTAGAGTCCCAAACACCTGCCTTGAAATGGAAGTGAAATCAGAATGTAACCTGTAAGCTGGATACCGGCTGTATTTGATCCACTGATCCTTTATTCCTTTATTTCTAGCTCTTGGAAGCAGCCAGAGACAATATGTCTTAGCTGATTCTTACCCTAAAGGACTGTCAAGGTAAATCATGTTGGCCTCTTATAATAATAATAATTTAACCATTTTCAGTGCAGGAAAAAGAACATTAATGGTATGCTCTGTGTTTTGTTCTCTATCCTTGATTTCAAGTCCTTTTTTTTTTTTTAATGGCAAGGGGAGGTCATTTTAGGAATAGTTGTCTCCATTTATCTGATGAACTAAAATCTGTTTGCTAGTAGAAAGAATGAGTCAGGTTCAGTTTATAGTGGTCCGAAGGTGGTTTCGTGTAACCTGTGTTTTAGTACCTAATCTATGTTGTCTCTACCAAATAGCTGCCATAAATCACAGCTTGCTTTCTCAATATATTTGGCCTACAATCGGAGAAGGAGGGAAAAAAAACCACACCCAACAAGGTAATGCGGAGAACATTCTGCAAAGATCAATTACACCAGCGTCATCAGAAATATCATTGCATTTCTCATAAAGTCAATATAAATCAATAGTGAAGAGGCAGCAGTGAGGTTCTGCCACTGATATTCTTCCATGAGTCCAAAGTATACTCTAAAAATATTGAGAACGCAAAGAAAGAATCTGCCTTTCAATGGCCAGCCCATCTCTTCATGACTTGGAAAACTTTCAGTGTTTAAGCTCACTCTTACCCTCATCCCCACGTTAGGAAGCCATCACTCCTGCGTGGGTAAAGGAAAAGCGTAAGATGATCAAAATCATATTAGGAAAACAACAATGGACCGAGGCCCAAGCCCTCTGGGACTGTGCTCCACGCAATTTCCTGATGTCTCTGGGAAGCACTGATTTTTAACCACAGATACATTGAGAAAAAGCTTTTCTCCGACAGTTGGCTTTTATTACGAACGATCAAATGGCTTGACGGCTGGCTATACCTCGTGCTGGCAGGGACAGCGCTGCCCCGAGTGTGGCTCTGGGCGGACGAGGATGAGGAGGGGAGGAGCGCTAGGCCCCCCTCGGGGACGTGGCATCCGCCCGCACGGCCGGCCGGGCAGCGGCACCTGCTCCCTGACGCGTGCTTACCCGAAGCTTCCGGCCGAAGACGTTGACTTTTCCTTGGGCTTGCTCTTTTCGGAACCTCCACTCGACCAAATTTTGACCGTTTTCCCCAGGAAGACTCATGTTTCTCTTGGCGACTGTCGGATTCGCCGTGCCGGCCAGGACGTGCGGCTCGGTCTGGTAGTGGGAATCCAGGCCGCTGGCATAGATGATTCTAAGGGAGCCATCGTAACCGATCTGGTAGCTGTTTCTTAACTGATCTGAAACACAAGGAGCCGAAAACAGGGGCTACAAACGTGAAGTAAACACTGGGTAGGTTGTGCAGCTAGAAGTGATACACATTTCTAAAATGCTGACCGAACTCCATGTGTCGGGAAACGAAGAGTACTTAATGATGTCCTTTTAGAACCTATCACAGCAACTCTGATTTCTGGCCATTTTGTGCTGTTAACAGAATGGGCTGACTGGCAAAGGCAGGCTTCAGAGGAATTTATAATCTTTTGCTACTTTAGATTTCTTTTTCTCATTTGCGTGGTGGAATAAATGAGGGGTCAGTCTCCACGGATGTGCAGGGAAGCTTCTGCCAAGAGCCACGCACGCCTTCCCCCGGGAGGCTGGTGTGTCACTGCTGTCACTGCCAGGGTCTTGGGAGACGCCCCTCCCCCACACCCATCCCTCCCTCGTCTATTCAACCTCTTTTGGAAAGACTTCATATCCGTACGTTGTATACCAAAAAGATAAGATGATATTGCCCTGAAACTGACTTTTAAAACAGTGATCTTCGTTCTGTGTTGTACAAAACCCCCTCCTGCATTTTAGGCTACTGCCCCAACGTAAAAGTTTTGAATGATATTGGACCATTTGGGGAAGAAAGGAATTCAAGCAACAGTCATTTTAGACGACTGCAGAGCTTGCTTGAGAGAACTGGTAAAAACAATGAGTCAAAGAAGTTTAACTCCGATTTGGTAATTATTCTTAGAGCTATGACCTCACAATTGCAACTGTCATGGTAAACAGGCTTTTCCAAGATTATGTCCAGAAGGAACATGGCAGGAGGGTCCATCATGAATATACTGGATATATACGCCTATGGACTGAATGGAAAAAAAAAAGTCCAGATATTACATAGATGGGCCCGCAGAATTTGGTATCAAGTTTCCAGGGATCACATATATGGGGACTGAAATGCAGCATCTCGTGCGCACTCAGAATGGGCTCTGTCTCAACTGATTGGACTTCCACGGCCAGGAAGAGGACCCGCTCCCTGAAACGGCAGCAGATGACTCCGCAAGGGTCTGAGGGCGCACGTGAACAGCTGCAGTGAAGGTGCTTTCCGAAGCCGGAGTACGAGTCAGGTGATCCGAGATAACGTGGCTATCACGGAATGAACACTACCTATAGACACGGGGCTGTTTCACCAACATCTCTAGGGGTTTATGGTTTCACCTTCCCTTTTCTGGCTCATCTTAGAAAATGGGGTCACCACATTTTATGGGGGTGCTAGTGGCATTTAAGGTTCTCCATTTCAAGTGATGCTTTCATGTTTACCTTGAACCATGGTGTAGAAGGAGTCGATGGAGGACAGATTTGAAGTGATGCTGACATCCTCTTCACGGCTGGATGACTCGATGTCCACGGTGATGGCCTTGTCCATGTCCCCATGCAGGTTTGTGACCACTCCCGTTGGAAACGTAACGTTTGTCAGACGCCCTTCGCTGTCATAGCTGCACAAAAGAGGCACCGACTCGGCGTTAAAGAGCGAACGGCAGGTTCTCCCTACTTATAAATACCAGGGGCGGCATATTAGCTGCGGACGTTGGGAAGGATATTTGTCTTTGTGCGTGAGCCACGCAGAGTGAGGACTTCAAACATGCTTTGAAGTAATCGAAAGCCTGTTTAACACAGAAAAACCTCACCAGCAAGAGCAAGAGTAAAGAGAAGAGCCCTCCTCCTCAGCATCTTCTTCTCTGAAGTGTGACCCAAATGCCCTGCACATCTAATTTGCTGTTTCAAAGGGAACATGTTTACTGATATTAAATTCCTTAGTCTTCACCATCTTTTCTACAAAGTAGATTTAATTCGCTGTTATATCAGTTTTTAAGTTTTACTAACTTACGCAGTGCCATAGGAATATGTGAAACTTTGCAAAACAGTATGTATACATTGTATATGGTATGTAAAAATATTCTTGTAGTATCTTGTGACATCTTCAACAAATTAATAAAATAAAGCCATTTAAAGACCTTTTTTTTTTAAAGATTTTATTTATTTATTTGACAGAGATAGACAGCCAGCGAGAGAGGGAACACAAGCAGGGGGAGTGGGAGAGGAAGAAGCAGGCTCATAGCGGAGGAGCCTGATGTGGGGCTTGATCCCAGAACGTGGGATCACACCCTGAGCCGAAGGCAGACGCTTAACAACTGAGTCACCCAGGCGCCCCATGAGCCACCCAGGCGCCCCTAAAGACCTTCTTATTTCCCAGTGTTGACATACCTCATAATGGTAAATAGGGACTTAAATGTTGGCAGGGGTGGTGAGATGCTATCTCGTCTGGACTGACGTTGTAGGAATGGATGAGCTCTTGAACGATGATTTATTATGTTTACTGAAATGCAATGTACTAGTTCCTGCATTTAATGATTAGTTGCTTTTCCAATTATACACTTACTTTTTTAGCATGTAAATAGAGGAGGAACATATAATTAAAACGTTAGGATGTGTTTTTAAAAGCTGTCCTATAATCATAAATATGCATCATAGATACAACATTTTAGTAGAGAACTGATTTTTGAGTGACTTTTCTATTTGTGGCGGCACCAGAGAAAATTTCAAAAGTGACAGTGTGGTTTGAAGAAAGAAAAAAACAGATCACAAATTCCAGACGGAACACGAGGCACTGCCTTGGGACCACAACACAGGTGAGCCTGTATTTCAGCTTGATACCGAGGCTGCTTCGTTAAGAAGAGGTCTAAGCGAGATGAAGACTTGCACCATGTCCTCCTTACAATAAGCCCAGATGCAGAACGGTGGACAAAGGGTCTTCTTAGCGAAAGAAGTTCCCAGGGCAGGGGGATAAAAGGTGGGGAGGATCCCAATGATAGGTGTAAATATGGGGCAACAGGGAATAAGGGGTAGAAAAAAGGACTTAAATGATACTTTGCAATACAAGGAGAGGGTTTTAGAGGGTAAAAAAGGTAGTTTTGGAAACTGTGGTTAGTCCCGAAGGAGAAGATTCTAGGTAATGAAGGCAGAGAAGATTCAGCAAGGGTAGTGCCATGGTAGAGACAGGAAGGAAGGAAGGAGGAGGAGGAGAGAGACGGTATCTGCTCGGGGGCCAGTGAGGAGGCGATCCCATTAATCCCGGGGGACAGCATCAGTCAGATCCAGGGTCTGACCGACCTGATCTGACAGTCTGCCTTGCTGCTTAGCCAGCGGCACTCGTGGGCACTCAGGACAGGCAGGCAAGGGAGGGAGAAGCCGAGAGAAAGGAAATGTGCCGTTAAGTGTAATCATTGTTTGGACCCACAAAAGGCAGAGCTGAAATAAAAAAAGCAGAGTCCTTCCCCTCCCCACCAGCACAAATGCCCCTAGCCGATGAAGACATCACCGAAAGCAATCTAATATGGATTGCCGCCGTCATTGCTTTAGAAGAAATTACCGCTCCTGAAAAAACAAACGCATAGCTTTGCGTGTGCAGGATTACTGAGAAAACCAGCTTCAGGCCCAACCTCCACCTGGACACACATGTGGCATCTCTCTACATTGCTCACAGGCGACTGTGTTTTGAAGCAATGAACGTCCTTCCGAATGCTCCTACGGAGAAGGTAATTCAGTCCTGCGTTCTCCCCCAGCCCCCGCCCATTTTACAGATGGAAAAAGGAAAACACGATGTGCTCAGGCTAGTGGATCGGGCTCTCCCGGCATCCAGTGACGGGGCCCTAGTGGGGCTTCCGTGCACCGGACCCCAGGTCCGCGATCGTTCTGTAAATCACAGAGCCTGCTGCTTTCTATAGAGGAAGCCACCGGCAAGCACCTTGCGGATTCATTCTTGCTGCCGTCACTCACCTGCCCTTTCTGACCCGTTTGCTCGTTTATGTTTTCCAGCTCCATTCAATCTAAGCAGGCACTCACCTTTCTGCTGCAGAAAGCATTTCTCCAACCTTTGCCTCTGCTCTTTCATTGGCTTCACCCCCCACTCCGCGTCCTGCCCGGCAGGCATTTCGTATCCCAGGACGCCGAGCGCGCCGCGGCAGACCACGGGATGCAGCTCACCCAGGCTCTAACCTAGAAGCCCTTGGTTCTTCGTAAAGTAAGAACACAAGTACACTCAGAATGACACGGGGTTAGGCTGGCATCTTAGGGGCCCAGCTTCCCGGTTGGGCCCCAGGAGTCTTGAATTTGGGCCTTTAGAGCAGGGGCTGGGGTGACATGAAAGGCGCGGGCAGGCCGAGGTGCTTGCACGAGGCAGGTCAGGACGGCTGCTACCGTGGAAGGGCCCTCAGAGGTGCGGCCTAACCAGGCCCCTCACAGGTCAGGCAGCCAGCGCTTCCCAGACTTGCGAACTGTACCAACCGGGGAAAAAAATCAGGCACCGACAGAGCATTTTTGTCTAAAGAAGTAATCCCTGTTATCTCCATCCTTTCATAAAGAAAGGTCACTGAAGCGAACCAGAGGTAGAAAGGACCTCACTTCGGGGTAAGAGGCTGCTGTTTAAAAGGAATAAGTAAAGCTTGGCGAAAAAATTCTCCACGTCGTTTATGTTTTTCATTTCAGCGTGGATCCGCGAAAACTCTTCCCACAGATTAGCACCCATGTCGGGAGAAAGGAAAACCAGATGGATGAGAGACCTTAACGTTACCAGGGCTCTCTGGAGAAGGGACTGAGAGAAGATAAATGGTCAAGGATGACTTTCAGAAACGGCAGGTGAATCCTTGACCTCGTCAAGAGAAGAGAAACAACGCACCAGCACATGTCCAGCTGTCCTCAGGAATGCTCCGACCCGCTGTACTAAAAGCGGCCTTCCCGTCAAATATTTGCCTCGGGACATAGTGTCTGCTTTTGTGCGACTCCGTGGCTCGAGTTAATGCTGCTTGGCCTTGGTGGTGAACCAGCCCTGCCCAGCTTGTGTATCTTTTCTTTTATTAGCCTTTTGAATTTACAATGCCATAGGCTCTGGGGAACCTGAATAGAACGTCAGCTTCATGCTCTCCATTCCACTCATCTGGTCTCGGCCTCATAGCTTCAAATTCATACCCCAGCACATTCTTTTTGCTCCCGACTGACCCTCTGCACAAAGGACTCTCACTGGAAAAAGACAACCTCCCTCAGGCTCTTCATGACCTTCTGCCCTTCCACTGATGGGATGCCCTTATTTGATGTTTATCTATTTGCTCGTCTTTAATTTTGATTGCATTTTTGCCTAGACTTGCTGTTTTTAGCCTTTGTGGTATATTTTTAAATCTCTTTTTAAGTTTCCTAAGCAGCAGGATTATTGATCAATGCCCCAGAGAGTCAGAGCCTCAGCCCTCGTCAGTTGAAATGCTGGATTCATCCTGACGTGAAATTTCCTCTCTCCCCCTTGTAGACGGAGGTTCCCACTCTCCATTTTCCCTTCCCAATCTCACAGATACCTCCGTTCCCAGTCCCACGGCCGCTCTCGGTAAACGCGCGTCTCCTTGCCCCCCCATATTCGCGGATAGCAGATTAATCTTCTGAAACACCAATATCCTAGTACTTCCCTGCTTACACGTCTTCTGCGGCTCCTCCACTGAGAGAAAAATCGCCTGAGTCAGACTGTTACCAACACCAAGTCAACAGACTATTGATATTGCAAGTTTATTCAAGCGGAGACAATGTGCTGTTCTAGAAAACTTGCTTTAAAACTCAACAACAGGATTATCTGTTGTCTTCCGTGTTTTCCCATACAATGGCCTCTCTCATCAAATATTATGTTTTTTAAAATTATCTCCTGCTTTTGAGAAAAAGCGTGTAAATTAGAGTAGGGTTTCGGAGAAGCAAGTAGACCAGAGAAGAGAAGGAATGATCACTCTGGAGAGGCAGGGCTGTTTTCAGGGGCGGTACACTCTTTACCCCTTATGTACGCTCATGATTCAGCCTGAGACTGAGCTGGTCTTTCTCAAAGATGAGCCAAACTTACATATTTACTCATAGAATGTTGGCGATGCCCCCTCCCAAACCTTTATTCTCTTCCACTATAGGAGAGTGAAGCTAAAAATGTATGTTTTATACGACTGGTCTCTCCGGCCCAAAGGCCTGCTCTGAGAAGGTTAGGACAGCAGGAGCTGGTGGTGTGAGGACATTGGGGATAAATGTTTCAGTTAAGTCTGAGTGAAGACTGGCCCTTCCCCGCCTTCCCCGGGGCCCTCCCAGGACAAGCCTACCGTGGGGGCTGCTTCGTGAGGACACAGTAAGGCTGCCTATGAAGGAGACTTACCTAACCTGCTTGCTCCCCACTGTCCCCCGACACAGAGGGAGAATGTTCTCTTTCAACTACTGAAGTTCCTTAGGTTCACATTTCCTTCCATAGCTTAATAGCCAGCACTGCCCCCCCCCCCCATAAAAACCTCCCCTTAATCTCGCCATCTGTTAGGGCAATATTCCCCCCCACAGTGCTCACGTGGCACATCTTAGCTGTTGCGTCAGTGAAGTACAGTAAACTCACTAACGTCTCAGAGCGAAACCGTGTGCCCGTGTCATCCCTCGAGCCTCACTCCTGATGAAGGGCGCACGACAGCAGACACAGCGGAACGGAGCGGATTTAAACCTCTGATGGCGGGCTGCCTGGGAGCCCTAATGACAACACTGTGATTTGCAACACTAATATCCAAAGAATTTACATGGACCCATTCTAGAAACGAATCTGAGGTTGAGGCATTTTAACATTATCTCAGAGACAAGCCGTAATTTTTTGAGTTCAGTAGCAATATTATCAGTTAGAAATCCGCACAAATCAGGTTCTGGAGAGAAAATGTAAAATGCTTCCATCACCCAGGAACGCATAGCAATCAAGCAAGTCCTAAATCATGAGTCCGTCTGGCACTGGGTTGCCTGCTACCTACATATTACCAAAAATGGCAGGGAGAAAGCAGCAGAAGAAAGACAAAGGATTAATTTACATGCTTTTGGTCTCGAGCGCTGAGATGATCTCGAGATGAGCGCGGTGAGAACTGCACGGGCCGGGGAGGTGCCTAACCCGATTCACATTGCCTTGTTGCCCAGCTGTGTCTCAGTCACAGGTCTTTGCTGTTGGGGGCAAGTTCGGCCCAGCGCTTTGCTCCATAAACCCAGAAAAGGCAGTAGTCTGAAGTCAAGCCACTCACTATTCTCTTGTTCTAACACCTCGGAAAACGAGTTCAGAGAAGCAGAGGCTTGGTGACCTTTCCTTCCTCAGCTCTCTGGTCCAGCCCTCTCTGTGAACATGGAGCCCAGTATAGACGGTCACGGACAGGACATATTATCCAGACATCAAATCCAAGAAAAGGGACCCAATGCCTCTTTCCTCACACAGTTATGATGACCAGAGCAGGGAGTCGTGACCAGGCGATAATGCCCAGCTTTGAAATTCATCTGCCTCAAGACGAAGGCATCCAAGCCAGGATGTTCCAGAATTAGTTCCCTTGGGGTTTGAAAGATTCTGGATTGACCATCCTTAAGAGAAGGATCATATTTAAGTCCCTTTTCTTTAAAAAACAAAACAAAACTCTGTTTATTGACTGAGGAAGGCTGAGAATGAGCAGAACTCATTAGCTTAGAGAACAGGCGTCAGCTTGCCAGAGAGCTGATGTCAAGGGGAATCTGGGCTTCAAAGAATCCGTAAGACAGAACCGCGCATGCCCTCCTCGTCCCAGATCTACTCCATGGGGCCGAGAAGTGCTCAGAGGACAAAGCCACGCTTCTCTTTTGTCTTCCTCTTTCTGTTTTGGCCCTTGTTCTGCCAGATACAGACACCCACCCGGGAAAGGGCATTGCCTTGCATGAGGACAAGGAGACTCGGGGTCAGTTGGAAAAGCTGAAAAAAAAGTAGGGAGCCCATTTGGAAAGAGAAAATTTAATTATTATTATAAGTTGCTATTACTAACACCAGCATAACATGTAAGATACTAGGTCTGACAAAAATGTGTCTTAACTGTTTTGGCAAAGGAGATCTGGTAACTGGTGAAATGTTGTTGTTGTTGTTTTTGGAATAAGCCTCGAGGGGAACTCTGTGAAAAGCTGGGGAGAAATGTCGGAATCAAAGACGTTTGAAAATAGGAAGGGAGTTTTGATCATTAAGAAGCCTTTCATGTCACAGGTGAGGACACACTTTGATGGGGTGCTGTGACTTGCCCAAGGTCACACCGTTTGGAGGAAGTGACCAAATCAGTCACTCGGGAAGCCAGAGTTTTCATTTCCAGGTCTCACGCCTTTTTCCAGGCAGCCTGGCGTCTCCCAGGTTGTGACCGGGCATTTTGGACCACACGCTAACCTCAAATTCATAGTTTCCAAAGCAGAACTCAGGGCTTGCCTACAACCCAGTGTCCTCAGCTGGGGGATGCTCTCCCCCTCTCCACTAGCCTTCAGCCATCAAGTTCTAGTCATTTCCGGAATCACGATGGGTTGGCCTCTTTCCCGGTACCTTCGGTGCCCAGCCCGAGAGTTCAGGCCTCCCTTCTGGAACTGGAGCTACGCTCTCCTACCCAACAGCCCCACCCTCGCTTTGTAGCCTCTCCTTTCTATGGGAAAGCCGTCCTCCCCTTGTCACCAGACCGACCACATTGCTTCCCAGTTAGACTCCTTTATAAGAGCCCTGTCTGCCCAGGACGGCCCAGCACACACGTCAATACAAGCCCGACCCGAGCAGGATGGCCACCTGCCCAGGTCCCACCCTCCTCCTTCCCCACACACGTGCTATGCTCGGGCCGTATGTTCCTTCCAGAAGCTGCCATCCTGCCTCCCGAGTACAGGCTTTCTCTGGCCTAGAACACGCTAGCTCTTCTTGCTAGCCTTTATTCATCATCCTTAAGACGAAGCTTCAAAATTACCCGTCTTGGGCACGGTTTCTCGCCTCGTGCCTGTCCCCAGTCCCAACCGACGGAGATGGTCCTCCTTCCTACCCTCGCAGCGCGTCTAACACTCTAGCTCTGCGCTCATCAGCGTCACGACTGCTCGCTTCTGTCTCCCTCCGTGGACTCGGAGCTCCTGGCCAGGGGCCAACGCGCCTTTTCACTCGGCACACTCGGCACCTACACGAGTACCCGGCACCCGACACGTCCTTCCTGACCGAACAGTGTGCCGAGTGAGTCAACGAATGCCAGCTAGTCAGTGGGCAAATGGGAAGTGCGCGATGTCCCAAGGGCAAGCGCAAAATTCCCAGCTCATCGATGCCTAGGAGGGTTGAAATAAATTCATAATTTGCCAATCAGCGTGCCTCTGCGATGTCACACGTAACGACTTTCCTTTTGTTTAAAGACTTTCATCTTCTTTTAGGTGCCACAACCGCTTTGGGACAGAGTGCCTCCCTTGGGGCTGGTGTTGCCTGGACCAGTCCCAGGTGGGACTGACTACCCTTGCCTGTGGGAACCTCCCTGTTAAGGAGAAGGAAGCGTCCTTTACTAATTAAGTTAAAAAAGCAGAACTCTTTATTAAATTAATAAAGCATCAGCGAGCTAACTTTTTTTTTGAGATTTTAATTATTTATCTGAGAGAAGAGAGAGCACTAGAGAGAGAGAGAGCACCTATGAGTGGGGGGCAGAGGGAGAGGGAGAAGCAGACTCCCTGCTGAGCAGGGAGCCTGATGGGGGGCTCGAGCCCAGCACCCTGGGATCATGACCTGAGCTGAAGGCAGCTGCTTAGCCGACTGAGCCCCCCAGGCCCCTAAGGGAGCTCATGTTGAACTGTACGTGCACATACAGGTAAGTACGGGAAGATAAGCTGCGGGGTGTTCCCTCTCTCACGAGCTCTGAATGACAAACACCCACTGCCTAAACTCGTTCCTCGGGGAAGTAAAGGTTCAGGATTCAGTCATCCTGACTAGGTCTTGGTTCACACGGGAGTTGTGTGATGCTTCCGGATACTTGGCCACTTTGTTTCCCCGGATTAGAACACTCTCGCAATCTTTCTTTTGTTACTTTGACTCTAACGATCCAGTTTAAAAACCACATCTGCGAGTAAAGAACTTTCTTCCAATCCCTCTAGGCACCCTTTGCTTGCCTTTACTATACCTTGGTTCCATTTTTCCCTTCCTAGCACTGGAAATAGGAAGAAGTCTTTCTTCTAGCTGATGCTTGCCTTCTGTTCACGAAGTACTTAAAAATTAACTCTTCCTTTAGATAAACTGTAAGTTTTTTCAGCTTTTGCTTTTTATATACCGCTTTTCATTACAGGGCTCAGAGATGGGAAAATCTGAGTTTATATAAAAGACTTAAATTCTTAAAACAGGTTTAAACTGAACAAAAGCCAGCTTTTAGCCAGAGACACAATGTGGTATTTCTTTACATTAACATTTTCCCCAGAAGTTTAATTTTTTAATATGTATTTATTTGGGGAGGTGTCTCACTTTACGAACAGCAGATATACCGAACTTTGGGATGAACCAAGGTCTGGGAAGTGCGTTCTGAAGGGTGTGCGTGTGCATGTGTGAGGTGGGGTAGCGATGGATGGGAGGGATGCGAAGTGAGGAGCTGGGGTGATCTGAAGCATGTGGATGGTACCCCCAATCATCTTATCTTCTTCACAGACTGCCTCCCCCTCCCCTTCCCGGGAGAGAGTTCTCCACGGGAGTTCTGCATCTGCAGCCTCTAGACATTCTGAAAGCCTGCCAGGACCTGAGCATACAGGCAAGGGGCTCTCTGGGAGGTGGAGAAACTAGGGTAGCCAGGGGTGAGGGCTGCTGCTGACGCTGGACCAGTCGGAGCTGGAGATACCGGATAGTCTCTGGAAAATACCTCACTGTGGATCTGCAGTGCTGTGATTAGTAAAAAACAACAAGTTCCCTTTCACTGGTTGTCAGCGTGCAATTTCTCGTCCTGTTGTCCAACCATCCTTTAAAACGGTTGGTGTACATAACTCAGTCTTAGAGGAAATGACTGGATCATCACTGTGTCAGAGGGGAGCTGTGGACGTACACACATAGGCGGCTGTCAGATTTAGACAGTCACATAGCTAAAGAGGGAATCCAACACTTCCGGAAGCTGCATTTACTCTTGCCCCATTATGGAGCAATTAAGCACACCCAGAACATTAATGCTAAACGGAACACACAGAAATATAGCCTTGCAACTATCGAAACCCTGCAGATCATACTGAGAAAACCTGCGAAAGTTTCTATTACATTATACACCGAGATACACTGAGAAAATCTGACTAATCTGTTTTTATTTTTGTTGGAATTTTTTCAAGTACTATGAATAACGTACACATATCCTATTTCCCTTTCTGTTTTCAAACCTGGACAGAACTAACTATATCTTAAAACTAGACTGTAGATGAAAATTGGATTAAATCGAGTATTAACAAAAGCATTGCTTTCATAGAGCTCATGTTAATGTTTGAAATGTATAGCAGTCACTTTATTCAACTGCCTGTACTTTTTTTTTTTTTTTTTTTTTTACTGATGTCCCTGGGAACACACATTCTGGTTAAAAATTTAAAGCAAAATTATTAAACAAACAAAATAGCAAATGCAGAAATCAACTGTAGTGTTTTCCCATGATTTTAGGTGATCTGATAACATTTCTTAAAAATTATTCTCCATGTCTTAAATGTTTCCTTCCATGAACAAAGCAAGCAGAGAACAGACAGAAGGTTAGCAGAGGGGAGGTGGGTGGGGGGATGGGGGAGCCAGGTGATGGGGACTGAGGAGGGCACTTGTCATGATGAGCCCCGCGTGTTGTATGGAAGTGCTGAATTACCGCACTGTGCACCTGAAACGAACATTAGACGGTATGCTAACTACCTGGAATGAAAACAAAACCTTAAAAAAAAAAAAAAAAGAAAAAGAAAAAAGAAAATAAAGGGGGGGGCTAGAACCATTTTTAGACACATATTTATAAAATGGGCTTTGTTTTTAATGCGGTTTCTGGCAGAAGCAGCACGGCAACGTGGCTTCCGGGCTGGAGTGTTCAGGCTCGGATGTCAGCTGCCCGTCAAAGGAAAGGCGACTCTGTCCATTCTGTCCTGTGGCAGACGCCTCTCCATTTCTCTGACATCACAAGCTCCTGCGGTAACACACACGAGGAGGACACACCATGGCACGGATGTCAGGCTGTTCAGACAGGATTCTGCGTCAACGAGCACGGACACATCTTTTCTAATTGGAGTAACTGTCACTGAGTTTTCCAAATCACCTGCGCTTTCTGGGCACTACTTTGAGTCTGTTAATCCGGGCCCTCTGTACCCTGTCTGTCCTTCCTCCTCTGAGATCCCTCTTTGATACCTTCCCGGAGTCTCAGAACTAATGTCAGTGGCAGTCACGGGTTTGCCATGGGCGCAAAGTTAAGTTCATTATCAAGAAATGGTTCAGAAGCTCATTCCGAAACTGCTCAGCTTGGACGAGGGGCGATAAAGCACCCGAATGAGAAGCTAGAGACCCATATATACCTACATAAATGTGTAAAAGCTGAAACTCCTTTATTTACTCGGTACATCTGAATATAGCTCACGAAAGATCACAGAGTCAGCTCCACAAATACAAGGCTCTAAATACCCAGAGTCCCAAGATAGAAAAGCTGCCCCAGCCTGCTGGTGTATCTCTACGTATCACTGAGAACTCATAGCATTAAAAAAAACCAAAAGACAAAAAAACTGTTGTCTTCTTTAACCAGACAGAAGAGCATTGGAAAGCTATGCCCAGTTTGTCTTTTCTGGGGGTGAGCAAGCAGAGAACTGTGAAATGCCATTTACTATTCAATCATTTATTCTACTGCCCCCCTCAATACACCGGATTTGCTTTTGTGTGCAGTCGAGTGTAAGAACTGTGGTTTCGCTTTGGGTCTGATTATTTCAAATAAGACATTTTTAGCAGGCGAGATCTTTTTGACCACCCCGGAATTATTCTAGTTAAGGAATCGTAACATGTGATCATTGTCTTTAAATGGTGTGAAGACCAGCATGACACAGTCCCTAATACTAAGGGAAGGGAGTAACGAGGCTTATCACAGTGTCCCCACACAAGGGGGCCCCATTAGCTAGTTGGACATCCTTTGTACCGCGTGGCAAGTCAATGGAAGAGGAGATCTTGGACGAGATGGCTTATTCAATCAGCAGTACAGAGGTACTCAGTTCATGAAACAGATCAGTCTACCTCCGCGATTTCAAAGCTGAGTTACAAACCCTCGGCTGCCCTACTGTCATCTTCCTAACATTCCATCCGGGAGCACGTCTAAGAGTATTGGCCGCTTCTCTAGCAAGTCACAATAGGGACATAATCATGACAAGTAACAAGGAGAGAACTGCTGCGAAGAGCACATGCTATCTCTGGTTTCTGAAATGAAGGTTCTTGTACCTTGGAAACTATCCGTGTACCCTAAAAAATCACCCTATTTTAGTGGTGACTGATAAGAATCTCAATTTGGGACCTGGGTTTTCTCCTCCTAGAATCCTCCTTTCTCATCGCAGGTACAACAACGTATTTCAGCGGCATCTGCTTGGGGCACGTTCTCGGTCTCCACTCCAAGCTGACTCCTTAACACCAACATTTCAGAAGAGAGCGCCATCAAGACGAAGTCATTCGTTCATGAATTATTTTACTAATACACCCACGGAGGAAGTCCTGATTTTATAAAAATGAAACTGAGTAAACATGTAATACTGGGTAAATATATTTAAAAATATCGGCAACAAAGAATGAAAATTGCTAATATTTTCAGCATCGATTCTTGGTGCGGAGAAGTCCCAACTACCTCAGAAAGCAAGCGAGCAACACTTGCAGGGGCTCCTTCCATGGAGCCTGGGCGAGAGCCAGCTATGGGTTCTACCAGGCTCTTCCGTATCAACGAATATTCTCTTGTCTACATCGTTGGTCCTCTCTCCATTCCTTTGACCAACCAATAGTGACTGGGAGAGTTCTGTACGCACTGCACCATTCCAGGAGTTGTGGGAGCCACAAAGATAATTAGTTTGCAGTTTATAAAGTGCTTTCACATCAGTACTGTGGCACGTTACTGGTAAACTAAAGTTTGTACTGAGAAAAAAATAATACAATTAAAACACACAAGGTAAGTAATTGAGCTAATTCTCTTTTAAAATTTCTTTGGTAGAAACTACAGCAACTGTAGTTTTATCAGTAGGCAAATTTATTGATTCTGGGTCTTCTGCCATCTGTTTCTGTCCTAGAAAGCTTTTAATCTCAAGGCTTTTAAGATACTAGGCTAGGGAGAAAGCCGGACATGGACAAGAGGGACCATGGGCCGAAAAATTTTTTGTTTTTTGGGTTTTTTAAATTTATTTGACAGAGCACAAGCAGGGGGAGCTGCAGGCTGAGGAAGAGGGAGAAGCAGGCTCCCTGCTGAACAGGGAGCCCGATGTGGGGCTCGATCCCAGGACCCTGGGATCATGACCTGAGCCCAAGGCAGACGCTTAACGATTGAGCCACCCAGGTGCCCCTGGGCTGAAAAGTTTCATTTCTTTTTGCAAAAGAGGAATTTGCGCAGAAAGAAGAGTATAAAGCCTGTATCAGCTCTAGGGACTGGGGTCCTGAAAGTCACAGAAAACAGGTGTTTTTCAGGTGGGAATGGTGATTTCCCCCCGTCAACCCCCCCACAATCTCCTTGTGGTTTTCGTAAAACTCTGACCATTGTCAAACCTCCCGTATCCCTTCTTTATGAAATCACCAAATATCCTTCTAAGGTCTAACTTAGACACGTGATATTGCACAGACATGAAGGGGAATGTGACAGATATTTCTAGCATTCCGGGAGTGCGCCGGCTCACCCATGATGGCAAACACCAAGGAAGTCTGGCAGGGAATTCAGACTCCCCCGCTGCCCCACCCCCAGCACCTTCACCCAGTCACGTGTCCAAGCCAGGAGGGAGTAAGCGGAAACTCTCATCAAAACGCCCATGGGTAGAGACAGGGGTTAAGCTTGCCCATCCACAGCGGCAAAGTGACGCAGACAACGTGCTGCTCTGTTCAACAGAGAGCGCTACGGAGGGGCTGCCGGAAAACGGCATTCCCCTCCCTTCTTTTGTGCGCTGACTTCTGAATGTGTTTTAAAGTTTCTGAAGCTTAGATAGAAGAGGTTGGCCCTTGTTCTTTCACAGCCAAAGTATTAAAATGTATAGAAGGGAAAAGAAAAGGGGGCGCCTGGGTGGCACAGCGGTTAAGTGCTTGCCTTCGGCTCAGGGCGTGATCCCGGTGTTATGGGATCGAGCCCCACAACAGGCTCCTCCGCTATGAGCCTGCTTCTTCCTCTCCCACTCCCCCTGCTTGTATTCCCTCTCTCACTGGCTGTCTCTATCTCTGTCAAGTAAATAAATAAAAAATCTTTAAAAAAAAAAAAAAGAAGGGAAAAGAAAAGATCACTCGTTATTCTGACATGGTGATTCTGAGTTACTTGGGTTAAGTGCCCTATTTTCGTTCCGTCTCTTACTGTAATATACTGTTTTGCCAAATGCAGAAATGTTTCGTAGACATTTTTTAGTCATGTCTTTTGCCGCAGACATCTAGAGAACAAGTGATAAAAGCATGGTTTTTAAAAAAGCAATATTTCTGTTAATTTTATTAGAAAAACGATTTTTCAAGCATGGGTTTATTAAACCACTATATTCTTAAATAATGACCCAAATACGTGAGTATATTTATATGTATAAATACACACAGGTTTATATTTGGAAAAATATTTGAATAATGGTTTCGGTAATAGTTGCCTTAGCTTATTTAGATATGACTTAATAGTTATACTTCAAATATGATGTGCAATGAACTTGTATTGGTGAAGCCATGATTGTGATGTACTTAAGTTAATTACAAACTTTATTCTTTAAGACGATGTTTGCCCCTTATAGTCACGAGATTGGCTTGCCAACTCAATCTCTGCTTTTGCTGCTGTGCTGATTCTGAACTAAGTCTGGGCTCCTGGAGAGTGTCTGCTACTGGAGAAATAGGTCCTCTTTGTGCACCACACTTTTTAAAAAAGGTCAAAATCCTAAATTTGATTATACCAGTCCAGATCAATGCTACCGATGGAGTATATCCCTTTCTCTAATTTTCCCAACTTGATTAAAATTCATTTGTAGGTCACAAGTAAACCACTCCATCTGCTGCAAGAAGTTCATGTGTCAGCAGTAACCCACACGATAAACTTCTATGCAGTGTCAATTCCCGGGAACAAGTAAGGACACATTCAAAAGTGGCCCACAGAGCAGAGCTTGAGTCCTAGACTGTACTAAAAACTTATTGTTCTATATTTTTCCTCCCTGCTTTTAACTAAACTGAAACCCTACCAATGCCACCATCATTTCCTGAAGGTCTTATAATCAGAGCAGCTCTCCTGCCCAGTCTCATCTGATGGTAGCACTTTTCCTATATTCTTTTTTTGCCTCTTTGGCAATATAGCCTGCTATCACTTTGAAAATGGTGCAAAGGAAGTGCTTTCCATTAACTTCCAATTTATTCCTTTCCTATTGCGATCCTAAAATGAGCAAAAGGAATGCTAAGAACAGAATTTTAATGTAATTCAATTGAAAAGGTTTGTTCCTCTGACAAAATCATGCTGCTGGGTAACATTCATTTTATTAAAAGGGAATCTGTCAAAAAAGAAAAGCAATTCAAGCTACAGGAGAACTCAGCTTTATGTATAAGATCCATTCCAGAAAAGTTGTACGGAAAATATTTGTATGTTGGATCATTTTTTTCCTACTGACTTTTATTATAATTGTAGAGGTGCACTCCTACAGAAAATACTTCTGCTTCAGTATATCATTGTAACCATCACACTGAGGAACGCAGTGTTCATTCCAAGGACTATTCTGCATCTGTCAACACGCCATCTCCGTACGTCTAATTTCCCCTTATGGTTGGTGTGAGGTTAGTGAAGTGAACAGTAATCGAAAATGATTTGACATACGCGTTCACTGCAAAGTACATATCCCATAAAATATACAATGGCTGATTCTCATTTCATTCTGACTGACCTCACAGAATGTGACTGTTCCAATAGCCCACTGCCTGGGCCCCTACTCACATATTTAGTAGAAGAATATCCCGGCAGCAGGAACCTCATACTTCTTCACACACCTTCCACAGCAGCCAGCACTTGCTGATTTGCATCTAGTGGAAAGGTCCTTTTAAGTGCAGTTTAGATTCTCCCATAACTGATTATAAAAAGTTAAGGCCTTCTATTGGATAAGAATGACCTCTGTAGCGTTGGTAGAAATAGCCAAATTCATTGTGAATGTTTTTAAAGGTCCTCTCCAGTGACAGCTTTATCACAGGGGCAAACGGAAGCCCAAAGCATTTATACCTAAAACCAAGGTTGTAGCATATTTCTCCAAATGTTTGCTGCTGATAGATCAGGTCTGTAGGAAGCAAAATGTTAACCCTTAAGCAGAGGGAGATTGACTGGGAGGGGAATGACATGGAAGCTCAGAACTTCTCATTGGGTGGGGGGGGTCCCTTCTTTTGTTTCATTTTGTCTTCCTTTTCAGGGAGAGAGGGATCCCCAAATTATAGAAGCTCCAGGTCCCCCCAAACCTGGATCTCACCTGCCCTTAAGATTCTATCATTATTTTTAGATTATATTACTCTATCACAGCATTTTATAATCAGAGCAGAATTTGGATATACTTACTCAAAAAATGTTGTCCATCCAGTTTCATCGCTTTTAGTGGCTAAAAGGCCACTATTGCCATGGTAAGTAAACAAAACTAATTCTAGTCCTTGAGCGGTCATGCTTTTCAAACATCCATTTGTTCCTATCGTCAACCATATCACTTGGTTGTCTGGAGACACCACTCGAACTGGCATCCGATTCGGGTCCCGCCTAATTCGAAGCGTGTTACCACTGCTGTCTGTGACAGCGGTTATGTCGTTATCATTGCTGTAGCTAAAATTGTACAGGTAATCGCCAGTGACCAGACTGACAGTATACTGGTGAGTGCCGTTGACGTCAAAGATATAGAGTTCCTGGTCGGTCGGAGAGGCAACTTCGTAAAAGTTCATGGAGTTAAGGAAAGGCTTGTTCTTTGACACGGCCCGGATCCGAATGTTGCCCAGGTCTGCAATGTACAGGGTGCCATCGGGGGAGGCGGCCAGGGAGGACGGGGCACTGAGCTTGGCGTCTTTGGCGTAGCCGTCTCCGCTCTGGTAACAGTCACAGTTGGCGTCATTTTTGCAGTCACACTCTGAAGGTATCCCCGCCACCAGGGAGATCTCCCCGTCGGTGGTGACCTGCCTGATCCGGTTAATCTTCTTCTCGTCGGTTTCCGTGATGTACAGGACCCCGCTGTACGACACGGCGATGGCAGTAGCGGATTCCAGGGTTGTCTGGACCGCGTGCTTCCCCACGGAATATTCCACGCCCGGCACCTGGCAGTGCATGGGCCGTCCGGCAGCGATGCGCACCTGGCGGTTTTCGGTGATCTGCAGGACTACGTTATTATCCAGGACGTAAATGGAGTTATCCATCGGGTTAATGGCCAGGTCAGTGGGCCACTCCAGACGTACCTTAATAAAAGATAAATGGCCTGGTTAGTCAGTTTCTGCACTGCTGTTAATTTACCAGAAGAGTCAATTAGACCATTCAAGGAAGTTACCCTTAATTTGATAAACTGTCTTAAAATTGTTTTCTGGAATAGCTACTGTAAAATAAACCTAAGAATTTTGCGGGGAGACAAATGCAGGAAATAACATTTTAGTTAAAAATGCAGCTCCCTGGAAGATTTGCAAGTTATAGCCAAATAGCAGACGAACCTCTAAGCAGTGAGTTAATAGGTGTCAATGAGATATGAACACACATGTTCCGTCACCTGTAATAACCACGAAACGTCGAGGCTCCCTGGCTTATGAATACATTAGTGTTCTATTGTGTTTTCAATCAGGCCAGAAGTAAAGTTCCTAATTCTAAATATAAGTCCCTTGGGACCAGTCATAGTGGGTTCTCTCTACTACTTAAAGAGCTCGTGCAATCAAAAGATTAGAGATTTACGCTGTTTTGTTCTTTCTGGAATATCTGCCTGCTGCTACTTTCCTGGTATTTTATGACGAATGCTTTAGTGTCTCTTCGTGCTAAGTGTTCTGTAATCTCATTGAATTCATCAAATGCAGAACGATAGAAGAAAGTAACTTTTCATTAGCTCCTGAGAGACATTTAAACGGAACAGCTTCAACACCACAAATGCCACACATGGTATACCCAGTTTAACATGGGGCCATCACGGACTACCGACCTAGTCAACCGAGGCACTAAGAAGAAAAACAAACAATGCAGCTTAAGATTTTAACTACCTGGCTGATGTGCATGCTGGTGTCACAAGTTAAAGGTCTGGCCGAGGTCAGATCGTTAGAGCCCAGGAGAGTTGATATGATCCCATTTTGATCCACTTTTCTGATCATGGTTCCATCAACAAAGTAGATCAATCCATTCTTATCAATCGCCATTCCTTTTCCAAGAGAAAACGTGACTCATTTTTAGGCCCATCATTAAATTCAACAGTCAACCCCAGGGACAACATGGGTGATAGGTAGCAGGTAAGACTGTAGATTGCAAATACATTAGGAAAAACCCAACAGAGGCATTTATAACACAAATCTATGTAAAATGTTACAAAGAAATGGCCAAAATTTGTAAGAATCTCCACTTAGTGTACGAATCATGTAGGCGCTCCCTGCATCTTAAATATAAAATTATAACTTCTGTATAATGTTGTTGTCTATCAATTATAGAAAAAGGTCAAATTCTTTTACTCTGAACTTAGAATAACTGTATTCTAACAAAAATAGATCTGAGCCAAGGTTAGTATTTCGTTGACCTTGTTACAATGAAATTTGCTATTATGAATAATTCAGTACAACAAATGCTTTTTTCCAGTCCTTGTTCACATAACAGTTGCTAGCCATAATGAAAAAAAAAAAAAAAAAGCCCCAAACCAAAAAACACTGTAATGAATGGCATAATACATGAGCAAGGAGTCAGTCCCAACTGGCTTAAAAGCTAGAAACCTTTATCACATAGAATTTTAGCCCTTGTTACCTCTAGAAATTCCTCACAGCAAGCATTCTTTCCCATGGCATAGAAACAAAAGTTTAATAGCTCCAAACTGGGTGAGGACTAATAGCGTTGCTTAGTGATGGTTTTTCAAGAGGCCTGGGACTCATTCATGACAAAGAGATTCCAGGACAATGAAAGAATCTGGACACTTCCTTGAAGTTTAACAGGATGTGACCTGAATAATATGGACTCGTTGCTTTGTTCTTTGAAAAGTTGAAAAAAAAAAAAGGTATGATAAAAAAATGCTACGAATCTAATATTTACTGTAAAATCAACTTAGGATTCTAGCAGTTTCACGCTACATGGCTCTTCAAAACACTGGATGTGAAACAGCTTTCTAGCACACAGTTGAGGGTAAAATGTTAGACTCAGCATTAAACACAATCAGGCACTAACTGGATTTTCTATCTTTTTTTTTTTAATAAAAAGAAATCCTCAAATTGATTAATGCCAGTACCTTTGGGACTCATGAGTGTTGCCTCGATAGCCTTCCCCCCATCTCCACATCTGGCTTCATCGAATGGAAGGCACTGCTCCCCGGTCCCTGCGACCACGTCAGCATTTTTAGTCAAATCTTTTGTACCCGTAAGTGACTTTGGGCGATAAATTCTGCGGGTGTTGGTGTCAGAAACATACAAATCTCCTGTGACTGGGTCAGTTGCAAGGTAGTATCTATGAGCTGGGTTGCTGCTGTAAAAAAAAAAAAGGATCACACGTAAACATCACAAGACAGTTACTCCTAACACACGGGGGAGAATGAAAAGCAAAACAAAACAGATCATGAGACACTGATTATAAACCGAAATCCGTTATTAAAGACTGGAAAATGACAACGTTGTATATTTAATAACAACTTCAAAGAATGACTGAAAAGAACTGGAAGCGAGCTCTGATAGGACTGTTTTCCTCTCTTGCTTGTTGTGGAGGATTTAATTTATTAAATTTATTAAAATAGCCATCTTGAAAATAATCCCCTTTAGAAGGCAATATGCTTTTAGCCTCAAACAGAGAGAGAAGCAAGTTCTCTAAATCCTTTTGGTTCGATGAAGAGCCATTAATAAATTGCCCTTGAGTGATAGACCTAAAGTTTATTCTGGGGGAGGGTGTCTGCAACTTCGGTGAAGTGGAACATACCACTGATCTCACTCACACCTCATCGCAGGGAGTTTTCCCGTTTCGCTACAAATCCAAATCACGTGAACACCTGCCCCTGACAAAATGCAGCATCGTGTCTGTCCTGGATGCTCTACGTTCATCCAGAAAGGCGATCTGATGCAGTTCCGACATTTGTCTTGAGCTAGGGGGTGAAATACTGAAATGAGGTCACTCATGCGTAGGAGCCCGTCGCAGTCGGTGGCCTGATGCAGTGAGCCAGAACGGCAAGCCCATCAGTTTTACTCTTAAAGTTGTAAATTAAGCTGCTCTGAGACTGGTCTATGAATTTGGTGAGATGTAGGCATTTGTTCACAAAACACAGTGCCTCAATTTTATACACATCAAGTAATGCAAATGTAAAATATTTTATGTCCCACTACCTGTAAAGAGTGGTAAGATGGACATTATCAAGGAATGGACAAATCATGACACTTAGTTGGAATTAGAAAGTTAATCTCCTCATAAACGCTCAACACCACATACCTAGGATTAATGTAATTTTGTACATGGTGCACATGTCGTCTTTGGCAAAAAAATTCTACAAAGTTTAAACAATCTGGTGTCTCCATAAAGATGTCAACAGATAAGAATCTATCAGATTCCACATTATCTTGATGATAAACTTCGTTTTACTAACTCATTCTCACACTCTCTCTCTTCACACACAAACACACAGACTTTTATTCTTGTTTCCATTTATTTTATATGTGAATATCTAAAAGATGGTGTATATATTGAACTACATGAAAATGTTTATTCTAAATAATGGTGTAGTAGTCTTCTCATTTCTATTAGGTTCTAACAAGACAGTTCTCACTACTTAAAGCTCTTCCTCTTAAGTGGTGAATACATGTCCTTTACGGCTCCTATGAGAGAGTCCGCTGTTAAAATAGCAAGTTCTTGGTTTCACGAGTGTGCCTTACATTGGTGGGCGCAGAGCTGGCCATGCATGGAATCTGCATGGAATCTTCTGGAACTCTGAAAAGGCCTACGGCTATGATGTGGATTTACATGGAGACACTGAGACACACAAAGCCTTGAATACCTGCAGGTTTCGGGTCTCCTTTCTACTCTTACTATCTTTTACTGACAACAGACATTTGAGCAAGAAGTCTTGACTGGGTAAATATGTGTGAAAGGGTGAACAGGGAAACAAAGGACTCAAAGAGATAAAGTCATTTGAGGTAAAACCATTCCAGACCTACTGGGTTATACCAAAGGATCACCTTGCCATGTTAAGTGTTACTATGTCACTTTTCTAAGTCGATGCCTGAAATTTTAAATGCCCAGACATAATTGTGTTCCTTGATGTGGCAGATTATTACTTTGTAATGAAGTGAAAAGCTACAACATATCATTATAAACTTCAGGGCAATTTTAAGAGGTTATGTTCCCCCTACAAACAGCCTGATACAGACAGAGCCGGTCTTTCAGACCTACAGTGGGTGACAAGGTTGCAACTCATCCAAACTGGGTCTATTTTGAGAGACGTGACACTGGAGAGACTTCCCTAGTCTTCCCTATCTCCCCAATTATATACTAATTATCACAGGTCAGATAGCTGGTTATGAGCACGCGCACACACACACTTCGCCCTCTTGTCGGCTGTGTATCTGTGAGCATGACCTCTGGACCAGACCGCTGGGGTCCGAATCCCAGCGTCATCACTCCCTAACTGCATGAACTTGAGCATCTGTTGAACTTATCTGTGCTACAGATGCATCTGTAAAGATGGTAATAACAATAATACACATTTCATAGGATGCTGACAGGGTGACATGAGCTAATACGGAGAAAATGCTTAGAACAGTGCCTCGTACATACCACATACTCGATAAGCATTAGCTATTCTTAATATTTGCTTTGTGCTGCCCCGTCTCACACTGTTGTATGTCATCTGCCTGTAACTGTCTGCAGCAGAGGAGCGCAATAATGATTGCTAACCACCTCAAGCACGACTAGCCTTCTGAAAATGTTCCTAGGGAAAAAAGAACTAGCTAAACTTAGATACATTCACATTTGTTTCCTGGTCCTGCTGTTCCGCTGTAAGATCCTAAACTATGAGAACGAGGCAGACCCTTCTTTAAACATCCACTTGGAACTGTTTCTAGAGTAACGATGATCAAGGTAAATGAATAATGCAATCCAATGTAAATTCAGTTGGAGTTAGGTATTCATATGTAATACCTTCTTAAAGCCACAAGGTCACTTTTGAGAATACAGTAAATCTCTCTTGCTTTCGCATGTACAAAGGGTGGAAAGGTACCATCTCCAGGACAGCATGCCAGGGTCTTTTTGTTTCTCAGTGTTGAAGTACTATCACCAATCGTTCCTCTGAATTTTCAAAGCCAGATGACTTGGTCTTCAAATACATATGGTTTGGCTCAAGGACAAAGACCTTTGTTTGGGGTACTCTGGGAATATTCAGTAACTTTTTGAATGGAGGGTAATATGCAGAATTATTCATTTAAATGACATCCAAGCCCGGGATTGGGGGACTTAACCATGAAATCCTTTTAACCCTCTTTACAAATCTTTTCTAAAATATCGGTTGAAAAGGCTATTTGTAGCAAAATCCTTCAAGAGCAACTTCTAGGAGACAGTTTCAAAAATAAAGAATATTAATTCAGTTTTTCAATCCAAAGACATATAAAAACGAAGCAAAACTCAGATCATGATCTCCCCAACTATTTAACCCACTTATAAACTGTACGGAACTGTACATAATGAAAAGTGAAAGGATTCTCCCTTGCCCCTTCTTAGCTCCAATATTTCATGATAAAAAAAGCATATATCCTAAAAGAAGTATCTATTTATAGACATATTCAT
The DNA here is from genome assembly GCF_023065955.2 of Ursus arctos. Classification (NCBI taxonomy): domain Eukaryota; kingdom Metazoa; phylum Chordata; class Mammalia; order Carnivora; family Ursidae; genus Ursus; species Ursus arctos. Next base: position 34,331,611 of record NW_026622952.1, on the reverse strand, counting down.
AGTTTTGCACAAAAGCTGTTCTGCACCTTGCCTTTTTCATTTGATAGTTTATAAGGGAGGATTTTAATGCCAAGCAGTTCTAACTATATAAATCATGGCTTTCCAATAAAGGAGAATAAAAACTTCAGGACCCTGATGAAGAATGATATTTAAAAAAAAGGGGCACTTGGGTGGCTCTGTTGGTGAAGCATCTGACTCTTGATTTCGGCTCAGGTCATGATCACAGGGTTGTGAGATCGAGCCCTGCGTCAGTCTCCGCACTCAGCGGGGAGTCTGCTTGACATTCTCTCTCTCCCTCTCCCGCTGCCCCTCCTGCCACAAACTGCGTGCACTCTCTCTTTCAGATAAATAAATAACATCTTAGAGAAAAGAATGATATAAAAAATTGTACATGATTTTTCATGATGTGCCTCATTTTGGGAATAAAACAACAGATTCTTGAGGTGGCTGCTTGATCTCTAGGACATGAGTCCAAAAATAATGGACATTCAAGTCATAAGCTTTGCTTTTACTGACGTCAGTTTTGTTCCAGTGGGACAGTGATAAGAGAATGTCCCAAGTGGTGCTTACATTTGCCATTTCCTGTCCTGAAGCTTCTCCTTCTTTGAAGACAGAGAAATTTCTACATCAAGCAACATATGTCAATGGTTTTAAAAATGTCTGCCAAATGAAAACTCTAATTTTGCACACAACTCCATTGTCCAGAATAACAAATGTGGAGGCGTATGTGGTCTTGGAGAAGAGAATTTACCTCTGGAAATATTCCCCCACGAATGGTAGGAAATGAGAACTGGACGAGTTGTCTGCAGTGCAGCCTAGCATGGCAAATTAGAGCTGCTTCTTAGAGCCCAGCCCCTTCTAAATGAAAAGGTGGATCAGTACCAAAGCACAAACAGAAAAAAAAAAAGCGAGTTTGGAAACTTTCAGTTGACTGGACGCAGAGAAGCTCTGAACAATAGATGGGAGGGGTCTGGGGCTCAAGGACACCTGACGCCAGCAGAGCTTTCTGATAGCGAGCTACTGCTTGTGCTCTGACTTCCGGACAAGCCAAAGCCCTCGAGAGGCCGGTGTGTTGGTACAAATGGGTGGTGAGTTTTTAGATGAGCAATACATCTCATGTGGAAAATGCGAGGCTACGGCGACTGAGCGTGGCTGGCTGCTGGCAGCCGGAGCGTGGGGATGTACGAAACGGATGGGTTGCGGGAGTATCTGTTCGCCAGGAGAAGCACCATGGCCTTTTTGTACAATGGACTGAAATTCTCATTTCAGAGAGGCTTAGTTTGACATTAAGATTTTGACTAACGGCAGCAAAATCAAAGCAAGTTAAGAGCCTCACGTGTACTGCCCCTTGATGAGCCTATCCCGCACTGCCGAGATTATCACGCTTCCCGAGCGACCTTCTCCACGGACGCAGAGCCAGTGGTAAACACAGCCGAGACCCGCTTATTCATTCTGTCATAATTCAACCTTCTTAGACTAGAGAACTATTTGCAAAATACAGGCTATAGAATAGATTTCATTAACACTTTTATCTTTTTATTGGAAACTGTGCCATAGCCCTTACAACACAGAAAAGCATAAATTATATTTATGGATAACGATAAAATGCCTCTTTTCTGGTGACTAAAACTTTTTATACTTGCAGGCAGGGCTTTGGGATGTGGGATTTCTGTGCCTGTTTGATTTTTAAATAGTAAGTCAATAAGAAGTGCTGAATCAAGCTTTCATAATTTTGTTATCTAAACTTTAATTGATTCAAGTTCACAGACCTGTGACTGACATTTTCTTTGATCTTTTAATTGGTAATACAAAATTCTCAAAGTTGATTTTTAGTCTTGCATGTCTTATTGCCTCTTAGCTAGTATTAATTAATTTACGTTCCTTTATTTTGGAATTTTAGAGAATTGGAACAGAGATGAGCTAAAATTTACTACCTCCAAAAGGAGTTTGTTAGCAAACTCATAAACATCAGAGGGAGAAATGTTTAGCATAGCTAAGAGAATCTTAAATTTCAAGGATTTCAGAAGCTTCCCTTTATGTAAAAAATTTAATAGGTTGATTGATTAGTATTTATAGCCATTCATTCAAGTATAGGTAGAAGTGACCCGTCAACATTGATTTAACAAGGATGAATACCAACGTAAAACCCAGACAGTGTGTTTTACATGCACGGAGCATAAAGGAAATGCAGGAGCTCACATTTAGCCAGGATAACGCACAGAGGACGAAGGTTAAGGGGGATCATGAGAGAGGGATTACAACGAGTATCACTGTCAGACACCATGAGTTGGTACATAATGAGCTCATATTAGAAAGTATTGTTAATAATAACGGAGCTCTAACCTAATCAATGTAGTTTTTTTTTATTCCCCAGAGAGAGAGAGATTATAGCTCTAAGTAATTTGTCAAATGATTGTGAAATAAGTCTGGCTTTTTGCATACCCAGGGAATTATCCCACAGAAACCCAGCCATTTGGACCCATAAAAACTGGCTGTGTGGTGTAGTGCAATGAACACACTTCGTAGAGTGGTTCAAATCCCTGCTCCCCATTTCTTAGTGATGTGTCTCGGGGAAGAAAAGGCTTCCCCGAGGCTTCCTTGCGCCTCAGTGACCTCATCTGTGATCCCGAAGGACTGTTGTGTGCATCTGCAATGAAGTCTATAACACCTGGCACCGAGCCTGGTTGGAATAGCCTGGTTTGTTAAAAGGGAGCTGTTCTGATAGCTCTTTCTCTATCGCCTCAAGCATTTTCACATTTAGATGGCGTACACGCGTGTTCGTCTTTCCTCTTTTCTCCAGAGTTACTAAGAAGGTGAGGCTCAGCAGTCTGGAGAAATTTAGTGTGAATCTTAGCATGTGACGGAGCTATTCGCTGGGAGCCCAAGATCGATAAGGGATCTCAGCGAAAGGTCACGGGGCCATGCCTGGCCATACTGATATGCAAGAGCTACTCATCTTCTGGTGGAGCTGTGTCTCTCATTTCCTAGCTGTCCGTGTCTACAACACAGGTTCAGCGGGTAATGCCGACGTAGTCATCTCAAGGATGTCGCATCAACTATCGCTAAGTTTTCCATCTGATGTCATTTCATTAGATACTTCACTGGCCAAACTAGATTCAGCAGGTCCAGGACGTCTTGCTTCTCTGGTGAGCTTTACTTTAAAATATATTGGATTTTTTTTTCTTTCTTTGTTGTCCTGGAGAAAGTTTTTCAGTTGAAAGTGTCCACACACAAGCTTTTACTATACCTTCTCTAGCTAAGTGTACATCGCAAATAGAATCCGAGAAACTTCTGAGCCTACGTATTTGCTTCAACTGTATTCATCCGTAGCTTTGAAGTAGGTCTTTTCCTTCATAATACTGTCTGTGAAAACATTACTTCGTAAAACTCCAATCTAGTAACTCTCTCAACTTGGGAAAACAGAAACGACAGCAGTGATGGGTTTACCAGGAAGTTTCCAAAGCCTAAGTGTTAGGGCTCCTTTGTATGGGTTCCTTGCAAGCCCAGTGAGGTCCTGGGGAACAAGATCACATGATCTTGTGTTTTTAAAAACTTGCCCAAGTAAAACATTTTTTAGATTCTTTTCCTTAAACAGAATTCCCCCCAACTGAATAAGCTTTGGGCCCAATAAACCAGGATCCGCCCCGATTACTCGTCAAACTAAATTTGTCCTAGACTCGCCTACTCTGTTTCAAATTTGGTTCTGTTCAATATGGCTTACAGTACGTGAGCCAGTAACTGGAGTTCAGAATACATTTTGTTCTACGGACATGTTCATTATAGTTTTTTGTGACAAAATTTATTTAATTAACCAACTTGAAAACAGCTTTTCAGATTATATTGCATAATATAATTTGCAACATGCTACATAATAATGGTTCATTTGAGCAGTTTTAATTCCTTAGATGTTCTGTGATACTAAGTTTCCTCTCTCATGATGAAATGTTCTTAGAGTCACATAAAAATGTAAAAAGGACATTTGAAAATACACAGTACCCTTTCAGCAAGATGCTTACCTATGTCTAAAATCTTTATTTCTTGGTGGAAGCAGATAAAAAAAAGTGGGGGGAGAAAACACAGTTAGAAAAGTTTCTAAAATATAATGAGTTGCATACTGAGATTTTAATTATTTGAATGGAGAATTGCCAACTTAAGCAGAAATAACATTGGAAATGAATTTCGTAGGCCAAGGCTTATCAAATAATTTACAGAACAGGATGATTTTAATAATCACACTTAAATGAACAAAGCAAAGCAACAATTTGTTACTTTAACTACTGGTATTATGGCTAATGGGTTAACCCAACTTGAAGATCCAATATTCTAACGGAAAGTTATAGCCTTAGTTCATTTACTATTATGTCCCGATACTGTGGGGAAATATTTTATCTCTCAATTTCAAGCGATGTGAAATAAAGTAACAACCTATATCAAGAGATTATTCTAAAGAACAACTGAAGAGATTTAAAAATCATAGTTCTATCCTACTGGAGCACAAACTATGCTCCGAAGTCAGTGAGACATTTTATATGTCGGGTGACTTTATACTCTTACACGTTTACAGCACAGTATACATGCGTTGTGCTTCCCCCAACTTTAACCAAGAATCTCATTTCTTTTCAGAGCAAATTTTAAACATTGGGAAGGTATATTTAAATAAATGAATTGGTCCATTAGACTAAACAGTTTTTCTTATAAAGGCATGCTTAGCATTGGTAAAAATCCCAAATTAAGGGGCTGCCTGGCTGGCTGTCGGTAGCATGCCACTCTTGATCTCGGGGTTGTAAGTTCGCGTCCCATGTTGGGTGCAGAGATTACTTAAAAATAAAATCTTAAAAAAAAAAAAAACAACAAACCCAAATTAAGGAAAGACATACCTTAGTTCTAAAACACTTGTTACGTTTCCAGAAGGGAATATTCGCCGAACATAGTTGAAATCCCCTACGTAGAGACTACCATCGATCCCGCAAGCTAATGCAACTGGGGCCAACAGTTTATTGCCATCGGCCTGACCGTTGCAACTTGGGCATGAGATGCTGCGTCTTCGGCCGTTTCCCATGATGCTGCTGACAACCGGAGGCTGTTGGGAGATGAACTGGTTTTCCCCATTTCCCTTGTACAGTATACCTAGAAGACATAAAACGCATTTTCCCTGTGATAAAAAGAATGATGAAAAGTCAACACGTTCACTCTTGATGTAACCATAATTCTGTGCTTTGTAGATACAGACTGGAAACGATTATTTAAGTTCTCCTGGAAAGAACGAGAACCCTATTCATTTACCTGGGGCAAAATGTTATTCGGCAAAATACCAAGAGTATATACAAAAAATGCTGTCTGTTATGAACATAAGGGAGGACTGGTGAAAGAAACGAAGGACTGACCAGAAAAATTAAAAGACCAAATTGTCAACATTGGTGATTCTCAAACTTGGCTACACACTGGAACTGACTGGGGAGCTGTAAAAAAATACCGATGCTTAGATCTCATCCTGAGAGATTCTGATTTAATCGGTCTGGGGAGCAGCCTTTTTAAACACCCTCCAGGCAGGGTGCCCGGGTGGCTCAGTTGGTTAAGTGTCTGCCTTCGGCTCAGGGTCCCGGGATCGAGCCCCATGTTGGGCTCCCTGCTCAGCGGGGAGTCTGCTTCTCCCTCTGCCTCTCCCCCGCCCCCTGCTTGTGCGCACGCTCTCTCTCTGTCAAATAAATAAATAAAATCTTTACAAAAACCCCCAAGCCTCCGGGTGACCCTAATGTGCAAATTTGAGAACCACGCTGTACCCCTTCTTCAGGGTATAGTAAGTTTGCCTAATTGCTAAATGACGTTATAATATTATATATTAATCCAATCAATAGAAAGGTGTACCACAAATACAAATTTCTTCCTCATGAGTTTATCACTGATCTTGAAAACGCTAAAAATACTTTGTGGAAAATAAAGTTAGAAAATAAAAATCAACCCCCCTATATACTACTATGTTGTCAAAGAACATTCTTCTTGGTTATATGCTCTTATCTGCATGAGGGTGCATATACACTTCAAAATTCCAGACATGACAAAACTGTTACGGAAGGGCAACTTATTATTTAAGGAGAATTCTGCTCTAAGTCATGAAAGTGCCAATCTTTTTAAGACACAATGCCAGTCTGTTCCATTATGGTCCTTAAGGAAAATCTGAGAAAAAAAAAAGTCCCAGATGAATATTAAACATTCTAATTGTTAGAAACTAGATTTGAGTTGCAATTCTAATTTTATTCATCTGCCATGATTATATAGAGAGCAGATCAATGGTTTCATTTTGGCCTGAGGTACCCTGGATGGTCAGCTGTTACTGTTCCGTACATGTTTCACGACACTTCGCAGAGGGCTATTATCTGCTGCTTGGACCTTGGCGTGGTACGTATTATATATTTATGGAACGTTCTCTATTTCAAAGCAGTTCCTCAAGTCAATGCTGATACTTTTTAGCAGCTATACTGTTAAAAGAATCAAACCATGAAAGTACAAACAGGAAACCCAAGAACGTGTTTTTTTCCTCCCACTTTGGGATAATTTTAAAGTGAAAAAGAGATCAGAATGATTATGTTCCTCTTATAGCTCAGCACATTTTTAGGGGGATTCTATGATGACTTTTTCTTTTTTAAAGATTTTATTTATTTATTTGACAGAGAGAGAGACAGCCAGCGAGAGAGGGAACACAGGCAGGGGGAGTGGGAGAGGAAGAAGCAGGCTCCTAGCGGAGGAGCCTGATGTGGGGCTCGATCCCAGAATGCCGGGATCACGCCCTGAGCTGAAGGCAGACGCTTAACCACTGTGCTACCCAGGCGCCCCTCTATGATGACTTTTTAAATGCTTTTTGAGTGATGTAATAATCACAGAAAATTTACATTAAGAAATCAGGGAAGATAAAACAGGTTTATTCAAATTTAAGGAAAAATAAGCCAGATAAGGCTGGATCGTAACATGGGAAAAGACTTTTACCTTGAATATTCAAATACATTAATGATATCTGAGATCCTTCTTTCTGTGATTATGTTATTTGACAACTATGGACCTATAATTTCCTGTAAGAGCCAGGTCTGTAAGTTTCATGCGAAGAATCCTACAAGCCAGCCTACTGCTCTGCTCAGCCTGATTTATTCAGTCATTATTTTAAACAATTGGTCCTTCATGAGTCTCCTCTATTATGACAGAAGACAAAGATGAACATCAGAATATTTACTTCCAACGTTCCAGGCCTGCAAACACCTGTCACTGTCTCCATTTTGGCCTACTCTTCCTCCTTTAATGCGTTTCACAGCTCCTCCACCTTGTCACGATTACAAATCACTTTGTTTATTCAATTAGACACATGTCACTTCGAGAAGCCACTACTTGTCAAACTATTCTTGGATAAAATTTGAAATCACAATCAGTTTACCCTGTGAATTAGATTACCTCACATTTTCAAACAATATATAGTTTATAATTTATAGCACTTTTTGGAGGACAGAATTTGGGGTAGCCCAGTTTCTACAGCTGACCTGATATTTTAATAAAAGCAAACGATGTATTATTCTGGTAGAGAGAGAGTGTGTGTGCATATTTCTATTACATATACATAGACAGAATATCTACAAGTTTCTCAAATAAACCTGAATACTGTTGGGTATCATAATAGTGTAATTCAACACTGTTGAACGTGCTTTATGGCATGGCTTTCCTGGAGCTCTCTGCTTATAGACCCCCTACAGGTTCATAATCTCTTGGTGAAATCCTGGGGCTATGAACTTTACCCTATATGCTCATGAAAACTGAAATGCTTCTAGAGAGGTTCCCCTGGTTTTGTTTATAAAGAACTTCCGAAGGAATCTAGCAATATGTCAAACTGTGTGAAATATAATTTCACATCACTTAATCAAGAGCAGCCCGGGGCACATTTGGCACGTGGCTTTGCATTTTGAAAGCTCATGACTACGCCTGGTGTTACTAACACGACAGACTGAAAGACCGCGGCCTCAGACCCCGCCGATGATTACGGATAACATATGGAGCGTCCTTCTTGGTGGGGAGTCTCACTTTTCCAAAGCGTATGCTACACGTGGCACTAGCTATGGGCTCTGCTCCCAACCTTCTGGCGTGCTCACTGAACGGCAACCTGATGTCCAGGACACAGCTGGACGGGGGGTAGAGCTCAGCCCTCCTGTAAAGTGGGAAAGGTGTGGACGCTTTTTCTGTTCTGTTTTTCCTCTATGGATTTGCTCAGTACTATTTTCTTCTAGAGGGAAGACACCAGCATTCTCCAGGACTGGCTTGGACACTACTGTAGACTTATTACATTTGGAAGCTGAAAATGCACCCTTTCCCAGCTTCGACAACAAATTTTTTTTAAATAAAAAGAACAAATATCAGAGTAACATTAATCTGAAAAAGTGATCATTACTCATAAACATTTAGTTGTATTACATGCTCAATTCAAAATTCTGAACCTTCCAAAAACCTTTCCAAAGTCAAAGCTAGATGATTTGCCAAGACTGTGAAATCTCCTCTGGCTGTTTGGAAAGGGAGAGGAGGAGTTACTAGCATGATATGGTTTAGGACAGGGGGCTAGAGGAAGTCACTTTCAGGTTCTGTTTTTCTAGAAAAGTACCTATAAATTATCTGAGGTGTAGCCGGCATGTAGGCAAAATGTTAGACACACAGTGAAGATAACAGTGATTGTGTAATATAAATAATATTCTTTACGAGATAAAGCTGGTCAAGTTTTGTAAAATAACTTGTATCTTTTGTGACCGAGTTTTGTAAAATAACTTGTATCTTTTGTGATATCTGAAATACGTGTTTTCAGAGCATATGTCTTTATAGTATAAGGTTTACTCTAAGTAGAAACTCTCGATCCTTCCTTTCTTCTCAGATTATTCATTTATTTTTTCCTAATATTTACAAAGTTAAATAAGAGTATATGGAACCCAATTTGAGCAGGAGAACAAATTTTTTCTCACATACAATCTAAGAAGAACTGAAAAAAAAATCTACCTGCTCAGACTAATTACTTAAGGATTAAGATCTATCAGAAATATTTTGGTAAAGTCACATAGATTTTTTTTTTTCTTTACTTTTAAAAAAGTCCCCCTCTCTCCATTTTTGGTAAACTTTCTTAAAGCACTCTGGACCGACTCACGGGCCTACTATAGAATTAGGTGCTTCTAGGTGAATCTGTGGTGAAGACTACCAAATGGAGTAGTTTCAAAGCAGCACCAAAGTCATCTACATTCAAATGGGACAACTATTTTGGTGATGAGTTTATGAATGGTTCAAAGTCCACAAGAAGAATATTAGGTAGTTCCCACTTCAGACTTTTATAGTTTTTAAAACTCTGTCTTTGTTTTTTCTACTAATTCTAATCCTTCAGTTCACAAAAGATAAAATGTTGCCACAATCTAATCAAGGTAAGCGATATTAATGAACTAGGAACAACATCTTACCATTCTGAACATCCAACACGTGATGTTTATCTAACGTCCAACCACCCATGTTGGAAGCGTCTAATTCGTAGCCTTGCAAAATGGCGGTCCTCTTTTCCCACAGAGTCAGGTCCAGACATGACTCGTATTCGTATCCAACCGACACTGGAATCAAGACAAGTCACAGTTCATCTTCTCAACTACAGGCAGAAATGCAATTTATTATTTTGATAAAATAATGCTTTTTTCCACAATTGTGTTCTAAGACTCAATTTCCACTCATTTATGCATAGAGTTTAGTTTTATATGAGAAGATCTGACTACATAAAAGGGGTTTTTCTAAGAAATGATCTTCAAATATTATTTTTCTATTGATTTGATAGGGAACTAGTATTTTTTTCTCCCCTCACATCACTTTTTCACAAGGGGTTCACAGCACAAAATGAAGACCAGATTGGGCACCTGGTTAAGTAATTAGATCAGATAAATCAGCCCCAGGTGGTGATCAGATGGTAACAGCGAAAAATAATATTTGCTATCTGAATAATTAGAGCTGTTTAGTTTCCGAGAGTATTAAAAGTTGTGCAAAGTGTTTACGATAAGTAAGGTTCAATACAGCAGAGAAGACAGTCTGATTATGACATTATATTCACATGTTACTATCAGGACTGAATGATGACACTAGCAGTAAATTACCGTGAACAAATCACCAATGAAAAACTTCAGAGTTATAATGAAACACGGGTTTTAAAATTTAGAACAAAATGAGGGGAGAAGTGGCAATTATCTGATTGGTGTGAACTATTTCAAGCCCAAGTTATATATTAATTTCAGAATAAAATGTCCAGGATATTGTCAGGTAAAAACTAATAGAACAAAAAGCCTCCATTAGTTTTTGCTGTCCTCAGCCTGAGTGTCTCAACACGCCAATGTGTGATCACACGGTCCCATCCATCAGCGAAACAATGGGCTTAACTGGTGTTTTCAGAATGTCATTCCACCACATTGACTCCTAGTCTAAAGAGGGGAAATGATTTTTGGACACAAGTATTGTCTGTATCCTTTAAAATAGCACCATGAGTTGAAACTACCCTAATAGTTAGATACAGAAAACATAAAAAAAGGGTAAGAAAGCTAAGGAGATAATGTTAGAAACAAAAAATGAAAAAAGGAAGGAGAACAGTAAGGAGAAAGAACTTGAAGGAAAGGATACGACAATGTGGAATCTCATTCAGAACATTTTCGAAGGTAGAATTTCAGCCAGAAAAAGAAGGGATACTTTCTCCTCATCATATGGAATACGTTCCCTTCTCCCATGGTAGGTCTCAACCAACCAGCAGATAAATCCCCAAGGACAATCTTACTGTCTTCCTATCTGTTGACCCATTGATTTCCAAGGGTGACAATCAACTTCATGTGAGTTCTGACTTCAAGACAATTTTTTTGACGCAGAACGCATCGATACGGAACTTACCAACAGCTTCAGACAGACCATAGACCTTCTGGTTATATGCATCTGTTTTATCCCATATAAAAGTATAGGCCAGGTTTGGTGAGGCAGGAAACCACTTCTGAAAGAGTCTTCCTACCACAGCCACCATAAGGTGAACCTTCATTAAATTAAATGGTATAACGGACTGGGTCATGGTGATCTTGAGAACTGACTTATACCCCGCTGCTCTGGAGCTCAAGTAGGAAAGTTTCAGATCTGTTCCTGGAATTGTCGTTTCTTCATGCAGCACCTAGGTTTGAACAAAGCAGGAGCTTCAGACTGTGCTCACAGGTAACTATGAGGTAAAACAGATTTAAAAGAAGTGAGCAGAGCAATTAAAAGAAGACACTATTCACAAATACACATCTGAGCTGTTACTTTATTCGATAATTAAGAATAACTCTGCTGCCAGCCCCATTTTTCTCCCCCTAAAAGCTTCTTGCCATTCGTTCGGAGTTAATCACACCTCAGGTCTACTCCTCATAGAGGAGCCAGCGCTGACACGCACTGACTTGTTAGCTCCTAGTCACAGCGGATTCTCACTAACCCGTCTTTTGGCCCCGTGACCCTGGAAAATTAGAGCCGACATTTGTAAGATGGTTGGCTCAGAGCAGGGATGAGGTCTGGGCCAAAGATCTGGCCCATGCCAGCTGGCTCATTTAGGGATTAAACCTGTGTCCATGGCCTCGGCAGCTGACCGGCCACAGCCTAGAAAGACAGGAGTGATAACAGAAAAGACCAATGCATTTGGGTTAAATCGCAGTGAATTCCACATCCATGGTGAAAGGTGATATAACAAGAGCATATTCTCACAATTAGTTGCGCGAGGCCTCACTGCTGATTTTTGAGATGATGGTAGATGGACTAATATTTCAGAGCTGCACCAATTCTCCCCGAGAGAACGACTGCTGTGTTATCGGGTGCACACGCAAGACACACAACGTACACTTTTTGAGTTGAAACTGGACTGTGCAAAGTTAAAATAATTACCTGCCTAAGAATGATCTTCTTTATAGATTTTTTAAAAATCATATTCTTAACCCCACAATTTATCCATCAATGTGGCTGACTCAATGAATGTCAACAAATTTATACTGCTGTATGCCAACACATTTATGCCAAAACACGATTTAAGTATTTTGAAAACTATACTTTATGTGGCGTATAACATCTGACCAAGGCCCTGTTAGCTTGGTTAACAACGGTGGCTCTTCGGAGGCTTACTGCGATATATATACTGTGAAGTGCGAGGCCATCTAGGCTCAAGAATCTGCCCCAGGAAGTCACCGTTTTGTCTGCCAAGAATTAAATACCATTCTCAAAGATCTCCTCATATTGGCTTATCGAGATTCATCGTTCAGACTGTGTTAGAAAGATCTTAGCATGGTGACCCAGTGGTCAGTGGGATCCAGCGCCTCTTGCACAGGACAGTTGGGATTGGTGCATATTTGTCGTCTCCAAATTGTAATGACTGAAGTCGAGCCCATGAGAGTGAGGCTGTCGTGGTCAGCGTGGGTATAAGCGAGTAGCACCTAAGAATGGGCTGAACGAACCTCCACCGTGGCCTTGAGCCGGTGTTGGCATCGGGAGCGATGGGATGCAGTACCGCGGACTAAGAAGACATCGCTACTCACCACAGTGGGGTTTGCCTTACCGAACACACGCACTGACTTCAGCCACAGACTACCCGAAGCAAAAGAGTTTATGGCCCTACAGAAACTTCCTAGAGTTCTGTTAGACTCACGGAGAACATTACATTTAAGATTGACAGCACTTTTGTGTGGCTGGAGGCTACAGGGTGAATAATCGAAATAGAACTCATTGTTCTTCCATCATTGGGGTGAAATATCAGTGGGTTGGCTTGAAAAATGGATTCTGTGACTCTTGAATGGCTCTCTGAAAATGTAGGTGATTGAACCCTAAGGCATATAATTTGTTTCCTCTTAATTTATTTTCAAAATAATTTCTCATAAATCTGATAGGTTTTCTATATGTCAGGCAGTCTTTCATTAATTAAATATATATTTCCTGTGATCTGGTACGAGCCACTTCTCTAATTCAAAATATCATATGTTATTCCCAATTTTAATAACGGATTATTGTCTTTGTCATCATTAGCCTACTTCCATTGAACAGATATCTGTAATTTAGTTCATTAAAACATGTGTTTCTCCTATGTAATTTAACTTGACCATGTTATTTTGCATTAGTGGGAAAAGTACATCCAGCCAGAGTGGAAAAATAAACCATCAAGCCTATTTTTTGCTAGCTGTGTGATCTGTAAGCCCCTCTCTTCACCCCATTCAATATTCAGTTAGAAACTACAATTAAAATAAAAAATGTAATAAAATAAAAGACTTACTTTCTTTAATTTTGTTATTGTTTTGTTTCATAATAAATTAATAAATATTTCATTTTATAATAAATAAATAAAGTTACATATCCTGTCATAAAAAAAAAAAGAAACTACATCCTGTCAATTCTACCTTCCAAATCTTGGTCTGATCTATTCCCTCTTCTCCATTTTCATCACCATTGTGAGTGTTGGGCCCTCCCCATCTCAGAGCTGGATATATATAGAAATACAGCAAACGCTAGTCAGTTCACTGATTTACATGTCCTCTCCCATCAATTACACATTTTGCCTCTTGAGTTAGCTTTAGAGAAATCTGAAAAGAGCCATTGGCCTCCTGGTTCCATATTGCCTAAAGAATTCAAGGTCTCCATTGTATGGCATTTTGGGGCCACTCAGAATCTAGCTCCAACCTTTCCTCTTATATGCCCTACATTTAAGTCATTCACCAGTTTGAATATGACATCATTTGTTTTTACCACCCTGTGGTTGCTCATACATTTTTTTCAATCTGGAATATTCTTTCCCCACTTTGAAGGCCAACCTCCTCAATGATGCTCTTTTTTGGCTTCCTTAGGAATAGACCTCTCTTTTGAACTTTCAGAGTTCTTCCTTCAAATCTTGATCACATTTAGAATGGTGGGAATCCATGTCTTATTACTCTTTTTATCCTAGTAGAGTACGTCCTACATAATAGGCTCTTAGTAAATTTCTACTAAATGTCTGCAGACTGTTTGATGGAATGGAAAAAAAAACCCTTCATGTATTCCTGCAACCGTTGACTATTTGAAACCCATTTCAGTGACTCAGTTTGCTAAAGATTTGCCACCTATAGACAGACAGACACAGCCTCAAGGTTAAATCTATTTAAGGAGTGGCTAAGAAGTTCAGAGTTACTGCAAGATGGCCCCTGGGGAGGACGTACTACATTGCATAAGGCTACAGTGAATTTCCAAAAGCTTCAGCTCAAAGCTGGCCTGTTATGCAGTAAATCATTGAGGTGTCTCTTCTGCATTGTATTTGCCTGTCAGAGTTCTTACCTGTTATCCTAGACCTTGCTCTCTATCTGCACTCCCTCCCTAGGGGATCTCATCCTATGCTTTATGTTTATCTGTATCACTGATGACCCCCAAGTGTACGTTTTATTTCCAACCTCTGCCCTGGACTCCACTCTTACACACCCACTTCTTACACCTTCCACCCCAACTCCCTTTGTCCAAGCCACCATCCTTTCTCCTATTATTGAGATTGTCTTCTATCCAGTCTCCTTGTTTCAACCTTTGCCCAATATGGAAATAGTCTTAGTGTAGCAACCAGTGATCCTTTTATGAAGGAAATTAGTAGGGGCGCCTGGGTGGCTCAGTCGGTTAAACATCCAACTCTTGATTTTGGCTCACGTCATGATCTCGGGGTCGTGGGATGGAGCCCTGCGTCCAGCTCCGTGCTCAGCAGGGAGTCTGCTTGAGATTCTTGCTCTCCCTCTGCCCCTCCCCCCCATGTGCGCGGGCTCTCTCTCTCATAAATAAATAAATAAATCTTAAAAAAAATAAAGACGACATAGTGTTACTTAGCTATTTATGAATAAAGTCCATTATTATTGTACCTAATGTCTTATCTTTCAGACCTCAAAGTTATTTTTAATTGGACACAAAGAAGAAGGAAAACAACCTCCAGATATTTCAGTAGATAAAAGGAATAGTGAAAGTATGGCTATTTTTAGAAAAGTTATACAGATTTTTTTCCCCCTGAGGAGAACGGGCTTTACCATAAATTATTAGAACTTAAGACATAATACCAAGTTTCTCAGATAAAACTATCTTGAGAAACTTAATGAACATTTGTTGCAAAAATCATCTTTTCTGAACATTTTTTTACTTCTAATTAGAATTAAACAGTAAGCCATTGAGAGTAATGACCACATATAATAGCACTTGATACCACATCAGTCATGAGGTCCGGAGCATATAGGTATCAAAACCTTTTTCCAGTGAATGAGTGCATGAATAAAGACGTTATTAGCTGTTGAGTGTAAACTGTTTGTCCATTTGGCTACAACTAATAAATATACAGAGATATAGGGTAGCCTGAACAAAAAAGTATTTTGAATAGATCTTTAAGAAATAACTAGATAACCTACCACAGTATTTTACCTCTACTTGCACACGCACGCACGCACACACACACACACGCACCCCACATTCTATGTTTCAGACTATAGAATTACTTAGGGTAGTGCTGGAATTCTGCAATCCTTTTTTAAGATTCTTTGGAAACCACATGATCTGAAAATAGTTTCCTTAAAAGTACTACCTGCTAGAACATTCTACCTGTGTTTCGGGAATAATGGGGCTGTCTTCAGGAGAAGATCTGAAAAAAGTAGATAAAGGAGAAGACACGATGATGGGATTTGGTCTCACAAATCCACTCAGATCACAGCTGGGAATGTCATTCTCTTCCTTCTTCATGACGAGGGTATCCATCACATAAAAGACATTCCATGGAATCCACACGGTATGATACTGAGTGAGGAATGGGGAGCGTTCAAATACCAAAGTAAGAGAAGCCCCACCATTTGCCACCAAATCAAACCTAAGAAAAAACAAGATTACTTAGTGAATTATCTGGATCCCATACACCTTCCAACAACACTCGGCTCCTTCAATAAATATGCTTTACAAAGAAAACCAACTTTTCTCCCAACTTGTATATGATACAGTTTCAAATCTACAGGAATATTAAAGTCATTATTCAATGAGCACCCATATATGTTTTCCTTAGATTCAACAATTCATTAACATCTTCCAAAACTTGCTTTATCTCTCTACCCATCTACTCATTTTTTTCAGAACCATCTAAACTTAAGTTGTAGGTATTATGGAAGGTCATTCCTGAATAGGTCAACATGAATCTTCTAAAACAAAGAAAATTCTCCTATGAAACCACAACACTGTTACCATGTGTTGGCAAATGGAGCCAACTTTTAAGGAACTACATGAGCACGTGGCTTTAAGTCTCTGCCACACGCACTGTCACAGATTTCTGGAGCCTAAATTTGTTGCAGTTCTATATTAAAAGAGATAATAAAACATACTGGGAGACATAAGAATGTCTAGTTTTTATACTGAAAATATTCTAAACAGAGAGAGTGCAGTGGGACTAACTCACATTCCGTCCTGGCGGGTAATAGTATACCCATATTCTGGGTAATGGAAAAATGAGACATTTACTCCGATAAGTGGGGTTCCGTCAGCAGTTAGTACTTGGCCTCTGATGACGGATGCAAGGCTGTGGGAAAAGCAGAAGAATTAAAATGAACATTTGTCTTCTCAGGCCAACATTAGCATGATTTAGAGATAATTCAACCTAAGGATAAAATAACACGGCCACACACACTTGTGATTCACAAAAACCAGACCTGAAATAGTCCCAAGACAATGCCCCCTTTTAATTCAGGGCAATTCACATTCTCTAAATGCCTGGTGTTTACCCTGGGTTTTAATTTGTTGCAATCTGGTTTTGGAGAGTTATCAAGACCCGTAATTTAGAGAAGGATTTTTTAAAATTATAAACTGCGCTTTTTCATAAGTCATATATCTGGTGCTTACATGAAGAAAAGTATACCTTCCAATTAATTCCAAGGCAATCCGTAAATCTGCAGGGACCAGGAAGTACAAGATTTAAGGGGGCAATAAGGCACATTTGTGCAGCAACTTTTAATCAACCGCTGGGTCTAACTGCATTAATGCTGTTAAATTACTGCAGATCCAGGAGTTCTAGTGTAAATCATCTTCTTTTACTCAGTGAGACACAAGACACCTGCTTTCACTTACTGGTTTATTTTCAGGTCATTACTGTTCTGTAAAGCACCAAACAGCTTATGCAATCCCACTGCCATGCCGTTAGCAGTTCCATTACATTAATTCATAATTTATATTATTTAGCGAGCTCAGCTTTAAAAAAAAAAAAAGCTCACTTCTGTTTTGCCTTTTGGGGTCTTTTCACTGCTTCTTTTGAAACATTTCCAACTGTGCTAACAAAATCAACTAGTTAAATGAAGATTTATTGACTCCTTAATGGAATGTCCTGTTATGGCTCAGGTACTGAACTTGACAAAGCGCGTGAACTGTGTCAAAAATGCTTGAAATGTGAAGTTTGGTGAGGAATTTGCCGAAGGAGGAAAAACTGCATTATGAAGGAAAAGCACTTTCCTAAAATTCACTGTCATCAGCATTTCATATAAAGTGCATGGAACTATTGACAACACCACTACAAATCTATGTAAGAAGAAAATGCACTAACCTCTTATTGAAAGGACTTTCTCCGGGTATGACATGGGTGCTATCAGACCCTATAAGAAAACTGATTCTATCATAGAAAGATTTGGCAGCTTGCTGCGAGGGGGACTGTAGGCTTTGGCTGATGACGTCCTGAGGATCAGGCAGTCCGCGGCAGTAGGGCTGGTTTTGGCAGGAACTCTGTAAACAGCAATCAGGATCCATACAGTCAACGAGCCCATCTGCAGAGATAAGTGTAAGCCAGTGAGAGGAGTCCTCTCGTTACGCGGTGATGTGCACCGTGTTTTGTTCGTTGGTTTGTTTTCTTTCAGATCCAGTGAATCTTCCCCTCATTGGAGAGTAATTTCTACGAGGCACACTTTTTGCAAACAGATAAAATATTAATACAAGACTTGCAGCCTCTTTCACGTGGAGTAAATGTTTGGGTTGGAGATAGCTGATTCTGAGTAAGAATTTAAAAAATTACTGCTTAGGACAATCTAGTAGGAGTAGGAAGGACTACAGATTTGTTTTAAGTATAATTACTGAAGCCTTCTCTGTTTTAGAGAAAATGCACTAGGAGTTAACATAGTGTGCACGATGGGTCAGTGGTTCGGGACCTACGTAGGGAGTTCTAAAATTTGGGGAAGGGTCAGAAAATGAAAGTCCGTGAAGTGAAGCAAGTACAAATCAACATATAATGGATGAGATGAGCCAACCACCTTTCAAGGAAATAGCTTTCCCAAGGAAGGTAAAGTGTATTCCAAATAAAATTAAGGCATCTCTTAAATGTTAAACAGGATCCTGAGCCCCTTCTATGCCTCCGCTAAAATGGAGGTATTACTTTAAAATGTGACAAATGTAAGTGAGCCGTAATATTGGAAATGATAAGAAGCCTGCCATAAAAAAGTTGACCTACAGCGCTGGTAATGTGAAACGTGTAATGGATAGAATTTGCTAGTGCCTTTTCCAGGAACATCAAAAGGAAACCACATTCCATGGCCCATGTAAGTATTTTGTTTGAAACATATAAACCAACTCATTAGTGGATAAGAGAGTCAGGTTATGATGATTTGGTGACATTATCCCTTAAGATCATTCTTTCACTCACCAGCTGACACATGAATTTTGGTCTGCTTGGCAATGACATTTCTCGGTGTAGATTAATAAAAACATCAGTTTCTGAAGACTCGAAATCATTCTTGGGAGATCGGACAAATGTTTTTCAAATCTTCAAACCCAAGTCTCAAGTCTTAGTGTGACCCTATTATGGCAAACTCAGTTGAAAATATCTAGTTGACCTACATATTTTATTTACACGAGGGCTTTTTAAATAACTTTTATTTGAAAAAAAAACCACTACCCGTTTGTTTTGGCTTTAGGCCACTCTTATTAATAGAATATAAGTTTGCCCCTTCATTATCTGACAGCAAACCAAGATGCAAGAAAATAGACTAAATTGAGTTACGTTGGCCAGTCTAAAAGTAGGTCAACAACAACACAGGCAAGGTCAGAAACAAGAGATGAGGGGTCCTGGATCAATGTCCTTAAGTCACTTTGCCCACCTGAAGCAGAATGTGGCGAACACTTGTGAGTTCTCCCAATGCTCATTTCCTCTTCTTTGGGCAACAGCTCTACACATTCATTTACATATCCATCTGTCCCACCGCTCATCTGTGTGCATTTCCCCTTTCATGTTTGGTTCAGAAGTGTCCATTTGACCTAACTTGTCTAACTGGAGTGAATTTCAGGAACTGTCTGCAGAGATCCACCCTCGCCCTTCCCCCGAGGCTTGGAGCTGTAAGGCTGTGAGGTTGGGGTCGCTGCTTCAATCCAGCTGCTACTATAGGAGAACCTTTCTGGCAATGCAGCCATTCAAGAACCAGAGCCAAGAGCTGGAGAGAAAAACAACAGGTCATCCTGGCATCTTTAGGGTTTTTGCAGCAAGATATACCTGAGCTCTTGGGCTTTTCAGCTGCAGAAGCCAAGCTATTCTCTTCTTCCTTACGTCTGTTTGGGTTAGATTTTCTGTCACTTAAAAGTGAAAGAGACTTCGTTTATCTAGAGACAGCAACTAAAAATCCCTTTACTATTTCCCTTGTAGATGAAAAACAAGCTTAATACATGAATACTCGAATTAAATTTATGGTGTTGGACTCCTTTTACATTAGTATTTTAAATTTTTTATTACCACGTGAGTCAGAATTTCTGACACGCAGACCTTATATATTGTTTCCTTATCATAGTTACATTTTTATGTAGATGTCTGTTATATTTTTTAAAAAATGTGTTAATTATTTGTAGTTTCATTCCTTTGATAAAAATTTTAAATCATGTTTTAAGCAAGTCAAATGAAACTGAGTTTTGAAACTTTATATAAATATATCAAAATACTACTTTCTTAGGCAAAAGGACATGAAGATGAAAAATGTCTAAATATTTCTCTGTATTTCTGGAAGAAAGATAAAACTACACTATAGACTTACTTTCCACGAAGCTATAATAATGCAATACCTGTATATATTTTTTTTCTCTCTCTCTCAAAGAAATAGAAGCAGTTATTAAGACTCAGATTTTTAAAGTAGTAGACTATTGAACTATTGCTCCAATATCATTTCTGGCTTCAAAAGAAACCAGTTAAAAAATAAAACTCCTTCAGTAACAATCCATGATTGTCTATTGAGACTATAAGGAATCTTCGATTACGTGTTTTATGATATATTTAAGAGTTCTCACTCCATGACTTTTGAATGGGTGTGCATATGCTTGGGAGAATCATTTACCACAAATATTTTATGTTCTTGCAGGTTTTTCCCTTACATTCATTCTTTCACCTAAATAGAAACTACTCACTAGAGGAAGTACTTCCAGTGATTGTAGATTATCTCCATTAATCTTACAAATTAAAGGTTAAATGCCCTCGTCCCCTCCTCCCACACACTACAACTACAGTATCTTCCTCTAGGCAATTGTGGTAGAGTTGCCAGGGAGGACTGCTCAAATTTAGTCGTTCATCTTTGTTAGTTTATAAAAAGCAAATGTACATCTGGCATGTAGTCTGCAGGTCATAAAACTGCACGAGACTGACACCTTCTGAACTAATCCGTTGGAAATGCATTTTTACAAGCCTCTCTGCTAACATCAATCAGAGAAAGAATCTCATTTTCAACAGCCACGAAGCAGGGACATACAGTTTGTTATTTGTCTGTGGAGTTTATCAGTAACTTGCCCAAGCAAGTGACGGATGGTTATGAATCTGGCTCCCTATAACTTGAGAAAACATTTTTCATTCTGCATACTTACATAGCCAGGGCTATCTAGAACAACGAAGTGGATTACCCACTTGCCCAAATGTCCACTGTAGTAAAATTGTCTTTGTGGAATAGCTTCTCGAAATCATCGAGATTCCTTTTAGTACCAGGAATATTGGGTTGGTTTAAATTTTTATTGGTGTAGACTTCATATCTAATGGAATTAATCATAAAAAAAGCTAAAAAAATCAGAAATGCTCAAAACCCACTGAATAACAACTTCAATGATCAGTTAAGACCCTTTCTTTCTTTGCAATATAAGTGCTACATTGATGTAAAGCAGATAATTTAGTTTATGCTTCTGTCCACTCAATCCTGAACATTATTTCTCTAATTATCATTTTATTATTTTTATTTTTTTAAATTTTTATTTATTTATTTATTTGAGAGAGAGAGGGAACAAGCAGGGGGAGTGCCAGAGGGAGAAGCAGGTTCCCCACCGAGCAGGGAGCCCGATTTGGGGCTCAATCCCAGGACCCCAGGATCATGACCTGAGCCAAAGGCAGATGCCCAACGAACTGAACACCCAGGCACCCATAGTTACCATTTTAAAACATGTTCTCATCTTACCTTAGGCTTTCGTTGGACCGTAATAGCGGTTGGCAAACTTACTTTGCAAGGGGCCAGACAGTAAATAATTCAGGCTTCGTAGGCCACTGCAGTCTCTGTTGCAACTGTTCAACCCTACCTTTACAGAGCTAAAGCAGCCGTAGGCATTACGGAAATGAATGGGTGTGTTCCAATAAAACTTTATTGACAAAAACAGCCTTTGGCCCAGAAGTCATAGCTTGCCAGCCTCTGATCCTGCTTGTTTTTACCCTGCCCTATTTCCTTGTATTCTTCAAATCATTCTTGACATTGTTTCTGGCAAATTTAGACAATGCATATTTGCCAGATTATTACAACTTCTGACTCCAGGTCTTTTCCTAGGTTACTCCTCTGCTGGCCTTGATCTGCTTGTCAAAGCTCACCTGCTTCTTTCAAGTAGCTGAGGATGCCTGAACCTGTTTTTCCAAACCTTGATTTACTGACTGGATAAAGTGTCATGAATTTTCTTTTTTTACTCAAAAGATAATTAATGTCCTTCCCCACAGTATTTGGAAGCCCCTTTCCCTCCTCCCAAGTTAGAGGTAGAGATAGAAGTTCTGATGGAATAATTTATCTGTAGACTTCAGAATTTTCAAAGTGTATAGGTAAGACTTCCATTACTTTTTAGAGTCACCATTCTGTGATATGCATGAAATTCATTTATGACTGAATTGGAATCATGTTTGGGTTTCTGACTATTCTTGGTTTTTTGTGTGCATATCTCTTTGCAGGTTTCGTCTCTATGTTCACATATGTCTCCAGGCTGATCATTCTCCTGCACTTCAAATCCACAAACTGCCTTCTAGATATTTCCATTTGGATATTACACAGGCATCAAAAACAGTGGGTCTAAAACATAGCATATCTAACCTTATCTAAACATGCTCTTTTCTTCTGTATTTCCTATTTCAACAAATGGTTCCACCATCCACCCACCCGGTCTCTCAAAGTAGAAACCTGAGTGTCATCCTTGACTCCACTTCTCTCTTTTTCTCTGCACCTAATCAATTACCACGTCCTTCTTTTCTCCACCCCAAATATCTCTTGAATCAGTCTCTTTCCATGTCACTGAAACGGCCCTTCGGGCCACCATGGTCATCTCTGGAGGAGGTCTCTACCACAGTCTGATTTCCGGGTTCCAGCCTCATCCCAGCTGTTCATCCTCCACACTCCATCAGAGTCATCACTGCAGAAGTCAGATCGGATAACTTCACTTCTCTAGCGAAACTACGTCCTTTATTTGGCCTCTACTGCCTTCTGAGTAGTTAGAACTCCTTACTGTGGCTTTTAAAAGCTTTCATCATTATTGTTTCCTTTGCCTGGAGAACCTCTGTCCTGCTCTCTAGCCCCCTATTCCCCAGACCCCCAGCCCCTCTTCCCATTCCTTCAGCCAGCAGCTCAGGCCATGGGTCAGGAAGCTCTTTGACAGCTGAGTTCACCACTGTACCCTCGCTATCTACTATACTTGTTGGCACCAAATCAGCATACAATGTATCTGCTGGAGGTATGGAGGAATGGATTGTTTCTAGAGAGAATTAGATCGAAGCACATCACAATGATGTCTTGCAGGTGCAGCAGAGATACCCTCTTGGTTTTCTTTTCTTACCCTTCTCCCACCCTTCGTACTATGCTCATCCTTGAGTTCTGGTTTCTTTTTTACCCCAATGGTTATTTTAAAATGTTCTTGATTAATTGGAATTAACCAATCCAGACAATTATAAAAAAGCATTAGAAGACATGATATGAAACACTATGTATAATCTTACAAAGGGAAAGGGTCCTGTGCATTGTTGAAGACACACAACCCAGAATTTGTGAAAAGATACGCCTCATCCCAATCTACCTCATGTCAATGAGAACTGCTGCGTGATGACCGACAGCACCAGCAAAGTTAAAAGAGAAGTGAAAACCTGGGATACAATACCCGCAACATGCCTAACAGAGAATTGCCAAGCAGCATATACAAAGAAGTCCTAAAAATTAAAAGGGAAAAGTCAAGCCACTAATAGGGAAAAAATAGGCAAGAGAAATAAATAAGCACTTATCAAAAGAAGAAATACAATGGCCAAGAAGCATGTATAAGGATCACCAATCGAACCAATAATTAGAGAAATGCAAATTAAAGCAATAAAAATGGAATCATTTTCACCTGTCAGACAACATTCCTACTTTTCACTTGTTGGACAGTTTTGTTTGTGTACGATGACTATGTACACACTATAGATATGGAGAAAAGAAGCACTCTCGTACCAATGAAGTGCATGGGGGCGAAACCTACCTGCAAGGCGATTTGGCTATGAAAATTAAAAATTTAAATACCCCTCGACCTAGGAATTTCACTTCTTGTAATCTGTCCAAAAGAAATACTTGTATATTCACACAAGGATTTATATGAAGATACACACACACACAGACACAGAGATTCACTACAGATTTGTCTTTATGCTAAGAGCAAAAAAAGAAAAAAAGAAACAACTAGGTTATTATAATTATCATTATTAATGTAGTAGTGGTAAAATTAATGACTATATCTGGGTTTCTATTATAAAGAATGAGGCAGACTTCTGTTTACTGGCTTGAAAAAAATCTCTAAAAAGATAGACAGGAAACAACAAGTGTTGGAGAGGATGTGGAGAAAGGGGAACCCTCTTACACTGTTGGTGGGAATGCAAGTTGGTACAGCCAGTCTGGAACCAGTATGGAGATTCCTCAAGACCTTAAAAATAGAGCTATCCTACGACCCAGCAATTGCACTACTAGGTATTTACCCCTACGATACAGATGCAGTGATCTGAAGGGGCACATGCACCCCAGTGTTCATAGCAGCAATGTCCACAAGAGCCAAACTGTGGAAAGAGCCGAGATGCCTTCAACAGATGAATGGATAAAGAAGATGTGGTTCATATATACAATGGACTATTACTCAGCCATCAGAAAGGATGAATACCCACCATTTGCATCAACATGGATGGAACTGGAGGGGAATATGCTAAGTGAAAGAAGTCAAGCAGAGAAAGACAATTATCATATGGTTTCACTCATATGTGGAACATAAGGAATAACACAGAGGACCACAGGGGAAGGGAGGGAAAACTGAAGGGGGAGAAATCAGGGAGGGAGACGAACCATGAGAGACTCTGGACTCTTGGAACTAAACTGAGGGTTTCAGAGGGGAGAGGGGGGGATGAGCTGGCCAGGTGATGGGTGTTAAGGTGTGGTGATGAGCACTGGGTGTTATACGCAACTAATGAATCGTTGAACACTACATCAAAAACTAATGATGTACTATATGCTGGCTAATTGACCATAATAATAATAATAAAAAAAGATTCTTTGGCAGAATCAAATTTAGAACAGCACCTATCCTATTTCACTTTAAAAACATAAACGTGCCTCTAAATCCACTGAAGGAGGGGCAGAAGAACGCACAGCCAGCTGCTGACAGCAGTTAAGTCTTTGAGAGCGCGAAAGCACTCCCCGTACACTGCGGCTACCACGACCAACTCTCGCCATTAACACAGAGGCTCTTAAGGTGGAGACATGTGGATCAAGCAGACCTGTTTCTGAGGACGTTCCGTGTCCTGCCCATTTCTATATTTTGAAACCTGAAGTAGCAGCTCCTGGTACTGGCTGTAAATTATAGGGAGGACTTTGAGGTCCAGCCTGTGTGGCTCGATTTTTGTCTCCCAAGTATAGTGGTAAAACGCCGTGTTCCTTGTGTGCCATCGGGCAGCTACTGGGGTGCTCTGCGTCGGAGGGTACAAGCTGGACTTCTCGCTCCTCCAATGCAACCGACACTGCTCTAAAAATTCTGTGCAGAGCAAAAGGGTTCACATAAACCCGAGTCTCTCCCCTAAAGCAGGAGCCAGCAGAGTCTTTCAAACTCGTAGTAATTTTTCCCCCAGATCATGATCTACCAGGAAAATGTATTTTAATGCTCTGAGATTCTGAGGGCCACTCCTGTGTTCTGACACCTGGAATCTTTCCTCCGGAAGTACTTATGATCTCCTGTAATCCTTTTTTGCTCTTTTTTTCTCTTTTCCTTCTTCCCTCCTTCCTTCCTAACTTCCTTCTTTTCTCCCTTCCTTCCTTTTGCTTCTTCTTCCTCTTCTCCTTCTTTTCTTAAAGACATCCCCCCCTCTTTCTTCCCAATTCTGGTACTATTTTATTTATTTAAATTTTATTTTAATATGTGTTTGGAGAACACAGTAGTCCCATCTTTCTGCTAGAACTTTTTAAGGAATCTATTTTCAAACATTTCCTTATTTTCATCTGGTAATATCCAAACTTAGATGGCCCTGCCCACTCGCCATACTCATTCTGCTGCTTACATTAACATTTCATTCATTTTTCCACTTCTGGGTTTTATTGCTAGCGCACTCCCACATTTTCTCGCAGTCTGAACCTTCTGTTTGTGTTCTCTCTTCCTCTCTCTCCTGTTTTTATCTTTCTAATTTCTGAATAACCTCAATTGCATTGTGCTTTCCTCTCCATTGTCATCAGCCTCCACTTAAAAAAAAAAAAAAGCCTCTTCTAGGTCCACCTTCCTGACATATCCCCACAAACTAATACTTCTGAAGGACAAAAAAACCCCCCCAAACCCACAACTAACTAATTACAAGTAAGATGTGTCACTCCTGGCACTGTATTTTGGCATGCACCTATTCTTGCATAAAGGCTAGTATTTTTCTGTCCTCAACCACCCAATCTCTAAGAGACGGCTGGAGTCCCATGCCTTAGGAACCCACAGGGGAGCCATCCACTGGAGGACCAGACAGGGAAGCAAGATGTCAAAAGGAACCCTGTCTAGACAGATGGGAACATGGTAACGATGATAACATGTTTTGGAGAAACAATCTTGTTTATTTATTTAAAACAATTTTTTTTAAGTAGACTCCACGCCCAGTGTAGAGCCCAGTGCGGGGCTTGAACTCACTACCCCTAGATCAAGATCTGAACTGAGATCAAGTCGGATGCTCAACCGACTGAGCCACCCTGGCGCCCCAAGAAACTGTCTTGTTCATAAGTATCTGGAGTTGCTGTAAAGGTAGAATTGCCTCTGGCAAGCTTTTGCATTTTGATGCTTGCATAAGGGGAGCTATTTAAAATCAAGAAACCCTCTACTGAATGAGATTCTCAGCGGGTATGCTTGGTAAAAACAATGATGCTTGGAAAAGTATGTAGAGAGAACTGGAGAGCGCTTTGCCAACCTGGGGCGTGGAAAGCGCACCGAGGCTCGGCACTGCTCTTCTTGTTCTCATGTGAGAAGGCTATCATTTGGGGGGAAAGAAGGAGATAAAGAATAGCAGAATTCGTCCTGGGAGTAACAGAAGACTACGAGCTATACGAACTAGTTACTGGAGTATATTCCCTGGTGATACTAAAACGAAATGCTATGAACGGCTGTTAGTATTCCTGTAGTAGAGTCTGATTTTCTGCCTATCCAGCATCCATACTCCTTTCTTCTGGTGATAGAATGTCAGTTTTTCTTCGGGCAAGGGACATAACTCAGGCCGATGAAGGTCCGCCTCAGACCTAGGCCTCCTGTAACCATTGAGAAAGGCTGTTATTCTCCTTGTACGGGGGTACTTACGCTGTGCGATGTAAAGCCAGAGCTGCTGGGGGTCATTCTGAGGAAGAGACAAAGAATGGTGCCAACGTGGGATAAGGCAGAGTTGACAGATGAATTAACCCAGATTTCTGTTACCATTGTTCAAACACCTAGGTGCAGCTATCTCTGAATTTTTCAGTTATGTAAGCTAATAAATGTTTCTTTTTTCCAAAGCTTAATACCGTTTGAGTGGAATTTCTATCACGTGGCACCAGAGAGTCTCTCCTGGTGAGAATAGCAAACACGAGGGCTAGCCTTGTGGAGGGGAGCTGAAGCGTGAGGCAGAGCGCGCTGTGAGACAGACGGGGCCACTTCCAGAAGCTGACTGGGGGGACACTGAGTAGCTACAGAACGGGGCAGCACACAGGCTCACGGTCTGACACCCCAGGCTTGGTCACACTGCACTTACTGGTGACCGGTTCCCAGCTCTTCACCCGCCTGCTCTCTGGTCTCTGCAACTTCATCACCAGAGTGAGTTCTGGGATATGAACGGGAAATGGCTCAGCCCAGAGGGAGGCTGACTTCGTAGGTGCAGAAAGAGTTGAAGAAGAAACATGTATAAGCCAGGGCTAGGCAGGCACTGCTGATGTTCGCCCTGAAAGCTTTCTCAACCAGGGCAGGATATGGTGAGCTCGCTCCCAAGTGTCTCCACGCTCTGCTGGGAGATGTTACACAATTACCTGGTCCAGCGACCGTTCAGTTCTCACTTCCACTGTGTGACTGAAAACTCTTCTATTCCATTGCCTGCCTCTGTCCAGAGGATCTGCTCCGACAGCCTCTGACCCGGAGCCAGATTTGAGAAGCAGTCTGAGGAGGCCCCTAGTCGATTCCATACAGAGTGGGGATCTTTGTCAGAGCCTTTACCGGGGGTAAAAGACTGCCCTTAGTTCTGAAATGCTGGTGACCCTGAGTGCATGACAAGAGTTTATTTGAGCCTTAAAGAAACGAGGTCCACCTGAACAGGAGACTGACTTCTTATGACTGTTTAGATGTTGAGGGAGAGGCTACAGATGAATTTCCCCAATCCATTTTACTGGTAGTCTCTTCCTTCTGTGTCTCCTGAAGAATTCCCTCATAAGACTGCCTTTTCTTACGCATTTTAGAGACATAAAGGAGAAATGGGACTCGACGGGCAGAGAGGAACGCCTATTCAGTGGGGTTTAGATCTTGAGGGTCTGTAGTCTTAAGACAGTGGGGATGGGGCAAGCCAGATTCGGTAAAGAAAAGTACATTTTAGAGGGGAAGGAAGATACTTGGACTAAGGAAAAATAGAACTATTTCCCCAAATACGTTGTCCTTTCTAAAACTTTTTAATGTATTTTCTTCAGTTCTGGGAATAGTAAGCAACCTTCTTTGTTCTGTTCTTTTCTTTTTTTAAACAAAGATCATGTTGTACAATGTTGCTCAGACTGGACTAGTAGCTGTTTGTATGACACGCTGGTTAGGGCCAAATCAACCTTTTCATTTGTCCTTCCTCCTTAGTCACTTAACATGTTAAACTACTTAGCTACTTTCTGGCAAATTCGCCATCTGACAACAAACTTACTTTGAACAATGGGTCTATATCAGCATAAGTTAGCATACGTCAGGAAATTTCAGGTACAGGCCTTGTTTTAAACATTCTGCTCTACTGACCTCATATAGTGATGATGATAGCCTTAATGGCCAGATTATGTGCCTTGGGGATTTGGGGTTTGGTGTGGAAAATATTGTCTTTATTCACACAGTCCATGCTTAAGTTCAAAAAACCCTCTGGCTTAGGTTATAAAGCCGTACCTGGGTTATGATCTCAGGATGTAATAAAGCTGGCATTGAGATTCCTTCTCAGAAGATCAACAAAATTAGGTTAGCGACAGGAATACAAATTATATGAGATAAGTAAAGAATCCACAGGAGGTCTTCTACCGGCTCAGATTTCCCCTTGGAGAGGGAAGCCTAGAGATAGCATAGTTTCATGCTAATAAGAATAAACAAAGGGGGAACAGGCCAATTCACAGCTGATAAATTTTGAGGCAGGGGAAAAAACCTCCTTAGCTGATAACAGCACTAAAGAATTGATTAGCCCCTAAATTACTCTGCCATGTCTCTGCAGACCTGGCCCTGCAGTCTGCTTCCCTCTGAGAGAGTTTGTGTAACCTCCTCAATGTAATCTTCTTTTAGAAGACAAAATCTGGAATATACGATCAAGGAGGGAAAGAAGCGCTCCTTCCTCCCTAGGCAACAGAAACAATGGGACAGGGGCTTCTTGGGGAAAAGCAATGAGGAAAGCTGCCGTGTGGGCTGCGGTTGGAGAGAATTAATGCTGCCATTTCTACAAAGTGCACGGTTAAGGGGGGGTTGAGGCAACAAGGTACCACTGGGCAGGAAAAGCTTTGAGGGCTAAGGACCACCGTATCCATCAGGAGAAAAAGGAAAAGAAGCTTTGGCTCAAATTTGTGGCTCAGGTTTTTTGACAACCCAAGTTAAAAAAAAAAAAAGGAAAACTGTATGGTTTGCTAGAAAATAAAGGGGAGAATGGTAGCGCGCGGTCTGGAAGACGAGACACAAGTAACATTTAGTTTGAGAATGATGGTAGGCACAGGCTAGTGCGCGCATGCGCGTCCGTGTGCGCGTGTAGTATGTGCGCATGTGTATGGGCGTGCGCGCGTAGTATGTGCGCATGTGCATTGGGGGAACGGAAGCGGGGAGACTGAGGGTTGGTTCTAGTCACTTTGCTTCCCAGAGAACAGTAGTTAAGTCCACTCTGTGTAAGAAAGAAAGACTGTTAATCTTCCCTGACAACCTCCCATGCGTTTCAGCTAGCCAAGATGAAAGCGGAAGGAAAATGGAGTCCTAGCAGCTGCTACTTACGACACACTATGTGCCTGGCGGTGTACTAAGTACCTACATTCTCTCGCTTAGCCCTTTCAAAAACGCTTTTGTTCCTACGTCACAGACGAAGCAACTGTAAAGTCACATAGGTGCAAGGCAGAGTGAAGACCTGACTCCAAAGGCTGCACTCGTCACCAACACTAGACTGCTCCTGCGGACATTCCCGGAGAGCAGGTGGAACGAAGGAGGGGGTGGGGAAACACATTCTAATGCACAGAGCAAGTGGCCACAGAGGCCCAGGTAGGAACCGAATCCCATCTAAAAACTCAGTCCTAAAGGTATGCCAAAACTGAGCAGCTACCAGGGGCACCCATTTCATCACTGGAGAAGTAATCACCAGCTCTCACTCTTTATTCTCTGAAATGAAAATGCGCACAACAGGGGAAAGAATTACTCCTTAACCAAGGGCCTACACTAGGTGGAATATCACAGTCTTTGAGCAGAATGTGAAGTTTAGGATAAACAGACACGGGGAGTACGGCTTCAAGGAGGCTGTTTTCTTTACCATTTTATTTTTTTCATCCGTGCCTTTCATCAGAAGAGCTTGGGAATTGCCCAGCGTCTTTTGGAATGTTTAGTTATTAAAATATTGCTTTAGAGCTCCCAATTCACAGGGCCATATAGCTTGGTTACCTTGCCTTTTCGCTGAATGATAATAATCTTGCATTTGTTTCAGGGAAAATAGGGAGCAAAATCACTCGATCAGCACTCATACATTTTTCTTTTCTTTTCTTTTTTTTTTAAAGATTTTATTTATTTATTCATTCGACAGAGATAGAGACAGCCAACGAGAGAGGGAACACAAGCAGGGGGAGTGGGAGAAGAAGAAGCAGGCTCATAGCGGAGAAGCCTGATGTGGGGCTCGATCCCACAACGCCGGGATCACGCCCTGAGCCGAAGGCAGACGCTTAACCGCTGTGCCACCCAGGCGCCCCAGCACTCATACATTTTTCAATCAACCGAATCTATGGGGATCCGATTTTTTTGGCACCAGATAAAAATGTAACTTCTAAACCGGTGCTCTGGCACACACTTGTTTCCGCGCTCAGCACTTCTTACCTCCTTCGTTGTCCTTGCTGTCTGCGCAGAGGGTCTCCATGGCTACATCACACCCTGCTCCTCTCCACCCTGGCTGGCAAACACAATGCCAGCCGTTTTGGTCCAGCGTACACCTTCCATTGCTGTTGCACAGCCCGGGACAACCCTCTGTCAAAGGAGACAAAGAAGGAAAACGCAAGTGATTTGAGTACTGAAAGTTTTCTGCACCTAAAATAAACAGATAAGGGACACTTAGTGGGAACAGGCCTTTGTAAACAGCACAAATACTGTAATTGCACATGGATAGAAACAGCAACAGTCTCTAAGAAATCTAATTCTTATCCAAGTGGCATCTTTGATTGGCCTGACCCTTGAGACACCACTTACCTGTGCAGGACAGAAATATATGCAACGATCCACTAGCTAGCCGCAGGCCAGACAAAATTAACTTAATTTTTTTTTCCTTTAGCAAAGCAACAAGGTTGATTGTATGGTGTGAAAAAGCATCTCGACAAGATAATTTCAGAATCCCTGATATAGATTTTTAATCTGTTGTAGACATCACCAGCCACTCATTGGGACATGCCTTCTTAAAGCACCTTGTTGCTTTAAAAAATTCCCTCTAAATTCGAAAGCATGAAAGTGGGTATGAGGATGTGAACGATGTTAAAAAGAGAACATTAATTTTATCTGGCCTCAGAGTTGCCGTACATTCATGTGAAATTACAGTGCATTAAATAACTGCACAAAGTATAGGCCAGTCTCGATGACTATACTTTATGCCAAGAGTACATTCCTTTTCACAGAATAAGCAAAGCCCAGGAAATAGTGAAGCAGCTTAGCATCTATTCTAACAAACATCAGGATTCAGGCTGCATACGGATGGGACAGGACCGACAGGATTTCCAACTAAATGTAATAGCTGTGCATATTTGATTACTTAGGACGGACAAAATGAAATACCATAAGGACCACAATAAAACATTGAGAGACTGAACAAAAACACGGTAGTGACGTGCTTCAAGACAGAGAGCGAAGAGTGATATTTGTGACAATCTCCCTAAGGCTTTTATGCTGTTACCTTTATATCCTATCTTGTCTGCTTTTATGGGCAAGGAGGGAAAATTTGGGAAACAATTAAAATAATTTAATATATCCAAAATCTATAATTGTTTCAGTCTAACATGACATTAAAAAAAAAAACAATTTTTGCCACGTCCTACTGATGATATCTGGCATGCGGCCAACATGATCTGTTTATGAGGATGGACACTTAGGTAGAGAGTTTGGTGTTCTTGTCTATGACTGTGATGTGACGCTGCAGACACGAGGATTCAGATGCTCTAAAATTGCGAGAATAATTAGCTATTAATCAGATCTCTTTGGACAGAATTATTTCTAATTTGACATAAAATACATATGAGCCAAAAATACTTGCTAGAGCAAATGGGGGTTTGTTATCTAGCTTCTTATAATTAGAATGCTACTCTTGCTTCGGTGACAAACTTTAACGGAACAATCTGTTTAAAGATGTTTGTTTTATGTCGTTTTAAAAGAATTATTCATATATTGGCTTCCCCTCCTCCACGGTGGAGCTCAAAACGAACATATCTCAAAGAGACGTTCTGTCTCTTAAGATGAGAGCTAAGAGAAAGAAGAATATCTTGACAGTCTTTTGTGGCAGGGGAAAATGAAATTATACTTATGGATACCATCAGGTCAGGATAAGGTTAATTTTGCTGCTTCTTTTCTCTCAATTACCATCTGTATCTATGGATTTTCAATACGTAAAAGGTAAGTTTTCCTTCCGGATGTATTTGTTTTGTTTTTTAACGAGAAAGAAAGCTTTAATTGCCCCACTGACAAAAACGTGCCACAGTTACTGCACGCACGCCAGAGTTATTCTAGGAAAGCCTGGATATTGCCATGAATATTTCCATATTCTAATGAAAAGCACAAACAAGGAATAGAAAATAGGTAATCTGAGGAGAAAGGGAGAGGGAATTTTCTCTTCTGAAAAAATATTTTCCACCTATTTCTACGAGAACTGAAGAGACGAGAATCTGCTGTTTTCTGCTGAGCAACGTTAATCGTTTCTGCTTTGCAGAATGCATAGTAATTTTGTCGTTTTTTCAGAAAATAAGAGAACGGAAATTACGATATCACATATATTTTGAAACATTTAGAAGAAGCCAAAGAGATTTCCATATAAGGATAAATGAGACTTCTCTCAACATATATTAACCAGAATCTTCTCTAGATTGACAATTTCTTATTCTTGTGATAAGAGACTGAGCATTTGTGATTCTTCAAGATAGAATTTAAAGCTCATTAGCTGAATTGCCAACAATGAAGATCTTAAGGCAAGGAAAAAAAAACCAAAACAAAACCATAAACAAAAAACAGCAAATGTACTGTTATCTTCAGTTTTTGGTTCCAGTGAAAACTAATGCTTTTACATAGGAATGAAATCTGTGATAACCCAAAATTAGAAAAATGAGACACGGACATTGAAGTCTCACTACTTTAAATCCAAGGCATTTCACATAATGTAAGCCTGATTTATAATTTACAAAAATATGCATGAGAAACAGTCTATTTTCATACCTAGTACAGTCTGATACACGGTTATATATAGATATATATGTAGATATGTCAACAAAGAGCAAGTATACAGTACCTTTAACTATCTTATCCAAATAGTGAGCTTGAGAAATTAAAAAGGAAAAAAGAACAGACAGACATTTCAGAAGTGTCACATGGGACAAGGAAATTTTCAGAATTTACATGCAAATTGAGTAGCTGTAGCTGACATAGGACTCACATCACACGACAGAGACGCACTTCATTATCTTCTAAAACTGCAATATATTCACGTTTCAGTAAGTGCGGTCATGATTCCAGGAAATACTCAGCATTTTCAAGAGAAGCGTGTGGGTAAACACACGCTACCTTCCACAGATTATCCGGAATGCACCCACCCTGATCCTTCTGAAGATTATACTTTAATAGCTAAATAGAACAAATGGAATCAATGTTTTTTTACTAAAGAAGTTGGGAAATTTATGATGATGAGAGTTAAACAAACCTTGTTTGGGGGGGGGTAGAAAGAATGCTAATTTTTAAAAGTTTGCTTTTAACGGAGTAGTTTTGTAAGGGTTGCACGGTTCAGGGCAAAAACGACAACACAGAGCCATGGAGGAACCATTTATGTGTGTTCTGATGCTGTCTTTCTTCAACCTGAGCGATAAACCCACCAAAACCCTGCTGCCCTCTCCTTCTATCTTGAGCCACTTGTGTATTTGTGTATTATCAAACTTTAATGTCTAATAAATAAGCAAAAAAAGGAAAGTAATTGCGAATCTTTGAGCAAATGGAGCAAACTTAATATACTATGAAAAAGGCATGCGTAAATTCTGTAGAGAATGATGACCTAGTGGCCCTTGACGACCCATCGGATGGACAGTGACGTATCGCATATGTAGTCTATTATGAAATACAGACTCTTCTAAGACCCTGTTTCTTTTCAGGATTCGTCCCGGAACAGCTCTGTTTCTCACAAAAGCTCTGTAGGAACACTCAGGATTAAGACGGAGGTCTTTTACTGTACCTGTCCATTTAATCTTTCATGAGGTTACAATTGGGCTACACCTTTCCTCATGAACGGAGGCATAAATACCTCTCTCCCTTCGCTCAGCATAGAGACGTAATATATTCTTAATAAGCCTGAAATCTTCTTGCTTTGTCAAAACTCATACATCTTTAATGATCTAAAATTGCTTTTCAAAGATGCTTATGTTGATTATTTTTCATTACTGACACATGCAAGTGATAGCAGAACTCCTAACAGAATGATTTAAACTCGAACTTTCAGTCGAGCCACTCCGGTCTGGTAGTTCTGTCATGTGCATAAACAAAACCATAAATGCTTCTGACACATCTGTTCTGTGGATATAAAAGGATTCTTCACGTTGCCACAGGATTCCTTTAGAGGCTTTTGAATTGCATTTAAACCTAAGTGTTTATAACTAATTGACAATATATTGCAGGGGAAATTAAGGTGAAGAAGAAACACTGTTAGGTACGACTCTGAAATGATAACTTAATGAAAATGATTCTATTTTCATACGTTAAAAGAAAAATGTACTACTGTATAACGTGCCTATGATTTCTCAATGATCCCTTGCAGACATTATATAATCTGGTAGAGACTCATAATAGCTCAATCGATGATCTAAACATAAAGTGCCTTATTTAAAAATTCCGGTGTTTCTGACTCAGGGTAGTATTTTCGAAGGAATTCTTAGTTTATAGAAATTAATCACACTGATCCTAGTCGGAGAGTCTTTTGCTTTTACATTGGGTCCACTTCAGTTAACACAACCAAACTAAGGAATGCAATGAATTCTGATCTGGATTAGTAGTTTTAAAGGAGGAATGGATTATTTTAATCCAGGCAATCCTATTATCTTAGCAAACAGAATCACTTATGCAAAACAGTGGACTGATTATAGGTAAAGGTAGGTTTGTCATTGGGTCAAAAGAACAAACAAAAGTGGAGATGAAATTAGCAAACATATTTAAAATATACAGCAGGTCAACATTTATATAACACTTTATTAAAAACATTTAACACAAATGTTGCAAACAGTTAAAACCAACCATAAGAACAGGATCTGTACCGAGAAAGAGATACCAAGATTTGTCATTTGCATTTTATGTCATAGGGAGTAACTGGGAGGCTGTTACTTTCTCTCTCTCTTTTTTTCTTTTTGGAGGCTGAGAATTTCAAACCAAGACAGAAGGGGGTAAGAACCACCCCGTATATTTTGTCCTCAAAGATTAAAATTTCTGACAATACCACAAAAGCCTCGTTCTAAATAATAAAGATGCTAAAAGGAGATGTCGATATACGAGGTTCAAATAATTATTAAAAATAATAATTGTAACCATAAAAACATCATTATATAAGCCACTACAGGAAATTATCAGAAAAACGCAGGCATGTTGCAAGAAGCCATTAGGAACAATAATCGTAAAAATAATACAGTATATTTAAAAATTAATATACCTAACAATGGCTGAAATGCACATTAAGCTGCAAAAAAATTTCTTTGAAAACTGAGTGTGCTCTGACGCTAAAACAAAGTCCTTCCTATTAGATCTACTCGCCAAAAGTTTTAAATTTGCTTTATAGAAGAAAACTCTCATAAACATCAGTGCTAGACATATAAAATGGGACCCCTTAAAAAAACTATGCTCCAGTAAAATATATTCATAAAGCACTTTCCCTGGAGTTTCAATTATTTATCTTTTAAAAAGACCCGCGTGGGACACAGGGGGTGAGTATTACTGTATTTCCTGTAGGATAGTGATTCTTAATCCTTCTGGGGTCTCACATCTCTGAGAAAAGTGGTAAGAGTTATGGACTGCCCCCTCCCACCCACAATGCACACATGCTCACAGACACAAAATGCTGTCTGTGGTTTCAGCTCTTCCATGGGCTCTGGTCCTATAAATTGCAGACTGTGAGCACCTGGCTGATGTATTAATGATCTCCAAATTTCTAGCTCTGGTCCAGGTCCAGACCAGATTCAGAAGAATGCAGGGGACATGCCTGAAGTACTCTGATCCCAGCTCTGATCCCTGAAAATAATAATGAAGCCTTACTTTATGCCAGATACTGCTCTCAGCCCTCTCTATTAGGCTTTCACTTAATCTTCCCCACAACCCTATGATATAAATACAGTTGATACAGTGAGTATAGATGGAGAGACTGAGGAGGGAGAGACAGTGTGTGCAAGGGCACTATCTCAGTCATGATGCCTCTTTTTGATCAGAAGTACTTTGCAATTATTCCTGACCTAACATGGATTTAAGTAGATAGCTACAAAGCCAGGGGTTAGTTTTATTGTCTCGTAGATGTCTTCTACATGGCTTCGTTGGGAAATGGCCAGGTGGGTCTAACTTAAATGGCAGAATGCAGTTGCGTGTCTTTTAAATGTCAGAGCTAATTCTTGGTCTGTATTGTTTCTTTCAAAACACATTCAGATACACAGTCATCTCTAGAACATAACAGATGAAATACTGTTCGGCTTTCAAGCCCATGCTTTAACATCAGGTCCATGGTCTACTTGCTGGTTCTGGTGGGCCAAGATTCGGTGCAATTGTAGATGTGGAAGAAAGGTTTGGGTCATCAAGAATATTTTTATTATATGAGTAGTCCAGAGACCTACAGTATCACCAGAGCAAATGAGCAGTATTGTATCCTTTTCACACACTCCCCTCTAGATTTTTTTTTTTTTTAAGAATTATTTCTTTTTCCGAAGCCCCTAATGACCACATATTCCCCTCTGTGTTTTGGGGGAGATGGGTGGAGCTGCACATAAAATGATCTACTCTCGTCTGTACCCCGTAGTAGTCTGGAGTCTAAGGTCTTGTAGGAGGGACTTTGCTCATCTTTAGTCTTGAACAGTTTCTAATTCCTAACACGTACACGAGAAAGGAAGAGCAACGCTTTGGAAAGTCTACCTACATGTTGTTGTCTCATCTGCTGATCTATCAAAATTATGACCACCATGTCCCTCCATTTCCTTTACTTATCTGATTCTTCCTTTTTTCTCACTGAGTCCTTGTCAGGGAAGAAGTCTAGGAGTATGAACACTAGGGTAAATGTGAAAGAAGAAGAGGAGAATCAAGAAGTAGCTGCGATCAATTCATTAAGAGATTCTGTAAAAATCTAAAGCTTTAATGATACGTAGACTTTTAGGACTGAATGTGTGAATCGCCTCCGTCGGAAATGTGAACTCCGAGGCCATGCTAATCCCCATCTTCCCACTGCCTGGCTCATAAAGGATTCTTAATGTCTGCTGAATAAAATGATTACGTGTCCTTATTATGGTGGTTCTAGTATGTCTTCCATGTGTTTGCAGCTTTTGAAGAAACTCTATGAATAATACAGGGGCTGCTTTTTGAGAAGCATGTGTGAGCAATACCTCGTTTCCAAAATCCTTCCCCTCTCCTTCATCCATCTGTTCCTCTCCCCTCTTCCAACCCATCCATCCTTGACCACATACAATAGTATTAACAATAACTACCATAAGTGCTGAAAACTATGCTAAGCATTTTACATGAGATGGCTTAACTTTCACCACCCTATGAGGTAATAGGTACTTTTACTATCTTCCCTAGTTCACAAATGAAGACACTGAGGTACAGTGAAATGACTTCCTCAAGGTCAAAATGCTAGCAAGTGGCAAAGCCAAAATTCCAACCAGGTAGTCTGTGGCCAGAGTCCACGCACTTAATACATCAGCTAGTGTCACAACTCAGAAGAATCAGAACTACGTACCTACGTAAGGTAGACCAGAAGCATCTTCTGTTTTTGGCATGGTCAGTAAGTTTACTTGATTGCATGAAAAAATAAGATGAAAAAAATGTGGAAATCCTTAATTCAACATTGACAAAGGGAGAAACCAGGAAGTAAGATGAAAATCCAAACTAATTTGAAATATTAATCTATAGACACAGCTTTATAAATTGAGTACTTTATGTAGACTAAAGAAAGCTTTACAATAAGGACTGCTGTAACCTGGGGCGCCTGGGTGGCTCAGTCGGTTAAGTGGCTGCCTTTGGCTCAGGTCATGATCCCAGGGTTCTGGGATTGAGCCCCACATCAGGCTCCCTGCTGAGCCCCACATCTCCCTCTGCCTGCCACTCCCCCTGCTTGCGCTCTTTCTCTCTCTGTCATATAAATAAATAAATAAAATCTTGGAAAAAAAGAATTGCTGTAACCTGTTCTAAAAACCCAAAGTTTGGAAAACCTATTGGCAAGATAATAAAACTAAGGGAGAAAAGCAAGAAAAAATTAAAACAAGTGAGTTTGAAGAATAAAAGAACAGAAGCAGTTCACTTAAGGTACAAATTCTGTATAAGAAATGTCTTTTGAGTGGTAGTCCCAAAGAAGGTTGCTCATTTTTAAAAAAGGTCAAAGGAGGATATATGTACGAGAACTGGGGTATTTGGAGGTCTACACAGAGTGGGATCAATGCCAAATTTGCTTTCCTTTTACTGTCAAAAGGATTCTTAAAAACACGAAGAAACTAGGGCAAACCACGTTGGTTGTATATACCTTAGCTCACAAGGGAAAAATACAAATAGTTTGTGTATACATAGTTGCTGATGTATATAGTTACAAAGTATTCTATTCTCATTGTTTCTACTGTGGACGGTATGCTTGGTTGGAGCATATTAAATAGTACAGTATTTTCAATGGGCCACTGAGTTGACTCCTGGAGAGCCTAGACGCAGGCAAATAGCACAGAACCCAAAAGCTGGAAATATTTCTCCGTTTAATTACAACAATAAAATCTTAGGGGCCCATCTTCAAAAGAGGGTAATTCAATCAGATGAGTACATAATAAAACACAGGCATATTCTTCACTATGGCGATTACCGCAATGTCCTTGGAATCGAGGACAAATTTTTATCTAGCATTGTGTGTTTCCTTAAACTTTATAACACAGACTTAAAAAATGATTCACATTAGTATCTCATTAAAGTTGTAAGTAGGTATCATTCTTAGATTATTCACTAGCAGTTCCTGGAGGATGACAGAAAAGCAACAGTCTGCAAATAAGTATATATTAAATCCATTTATTCCAATCAGTAACTGTTTAAATCAGTGTGCAAGCTGCACACCCATTGGTCTGATGTTCCTTAATTGGTACACACTGCCAACTACTGATTACCTTGTCACATGAAGGATTATGGCACTGATCTAATTTTAAAATGTCATAAAACAATTTACTCGGACCCCTTACAGTATGTTCCCCTTCACCACAGAATTCTCATTCTAAGATTAGAATAAAACATCACAAATATTTTATCCTGTTTAGAAGAGTCACTTAATTTGGATTTTAACAACTAGACGGTGAGGCTGTGCCAGAAAAACAGATTGTGTGAGTATGTGGGCTCACATGTGTGCACGTGTGTTTGAAAGAGCTTTTGCTCCCCTAACATTGGCGATACATTTTTGAAAACTTGTTTCAAACAAACAGTTTTTGAAACTTTACATATTCTATTCTTTTTTAGAGATTGGAAATTTGGTGAACAAATTATCTGTACAAACACACTGGCTTCTTACATGCACCCTACCCCAGCGCGAAATACCCCATTTCAGTTTGGAACACTACCCTAAGACATTCCGAGGGAGTGAAAGAATACTTTCTGGATTTACATCAGTCCAGAAAAAAAGAGATTCCATGGAAAAGGTGCTATGAGATAAACCAAATTTCATCAAGTGAGCATTGCTGGAAAAGTGCCATTATAAGCTGCAAACTTTGTAAAGATAACCAGTAGAAATTTTTCCCTCAGTTTAGAATTTCGTGCCTCACTGTGGATTATGTCTACATAGTGGAAGGAACCGTGGAACCCTCAGATGGCAGACAGCACACTGACTCACTGATGATGGTGTGTACACAGTTCACGCAAAGAGATGAGTGTTGTTCAGCATGTGATATAGGAGTTCCGTGGTCTTTGCACGTGGTGTGATCTCCCCCCGGACCACGTACATAAGCGTGTCAGTAGCGCACATCTCCTTTAGATCTGTACTCACTGAATGACATAGGCAAAACCACATTTGCTTAGGGTTTCCTAGATTTAAAAATAATCAGGTCCATTTCGGCACCCTGATTTGGGAACTTAACTAGCCAGCGACAGCTCTGAACATTTATACATAAAGTAACACAAACATTTTTTCACATGAATGAATGTTTGGATCTTTAACTGATACATGAACTTGGATATGACAATGATTACAGTGGTTTCTGTATACAGTACTAACAAGCCTAGGGGCAGGAAACCATAAAAACAACCCACGGATCTGATCAATATCAATGAATATAATTTCTGGGCTTTTGTTATTGCTTTTGTCTCTGCGTAAAATTTAATATTTAAGAAAAATTCATAGAATAAGACTTCTAAATGATTATGTAAAATATATTGGGTCTTCCTCTTCTTAGTTTTCTTGAAGATACCAGGGAAGACAATGAACATAACTGAACAATCTTTAACTCACCTAAGATAACCTATAATTTATTTTGGGAAAATCACAGATAACTGGCTCTTTTCAAAGGCGACTCACACAGAGAGTAATTTTTCTTTATTTGCGGGTGAGAGAAGAGTGTGTGCAGATGTTTACCACTGTTGAGCACTGTACTTTGCTGATACTGGTTACATGTCCTCTACACACTGTTTTTCACCGGTCAACGTCTCTACATGGTATTTAGCCTACTAATTTCAGCTGAGAAAATAACTGGAAGTAAGTTTAAATTTTGGAAGGTGGTGTTTGGAGTTTTCAATAAATAGCTTACAGTTTCTTAAATCTTTCACAGTATAAATTAATTTTCCCCAAGCCGTTGTTTGTTGCTGCAATTGTTACTTTTACTCTGGCAAACCCTGGGTCCTATTATCAGCTATAATTTACATTTTGTGAAATAAAAAAAGTGACACTTTATTATTGAGACATCACTGCCATTATGACTGCACCAGCTTCTATGAAAATTCAATCTTTTGTGACAGGTTCATAGATATTCATTTCTCTTTATCACAGAAGAAAATTAATTTTTGGCTGTTCCCCTATACACATACATGCAAAAACCATTTAAAAGGAGACAGCACAGTCTAGTGCTCAAGAGTATGGGCTTGGGAATGGCTCCTGTGGGTTCAGGGTCTTACTCACTAGCTGTGCAACCATAAAAAAATTAGGTAACTTCTCTGAGCCTAGGCTCCTCCAATGGAGATTGAATTTTGTTTATTTTTTAAAAAGAGTTTTACTTATTTTTTTTGGAGAGAGAGAGAGAGAGAGAACGAGCGTGCCTATGCTTGTGAGCAGGGGGAGGGGCAGAGGGAGACAGAACCCTCAAGCAGACTCCCCGCTGAGCTTGGAGGCTGATGGGGCTTGATCCAGGACCCTGAGATCATGATCTGAGCAGAAATCAGGAGTCCGCTGCTTAACTGATTGAGCCACCCAAGTGCCCCTCAATGGAGATTTTAATAGCTTCTGTGTGTTGAGGTTGCGAGGATTAAATGAGTATAGCATGCAGAGAACACTGCATGGTGCCTTAGTACATAGTAAACACTCAATAAATATTAGGTAGTATTAATTCATCTTATTAATAAGATAGTTTAGAAAGGACTGATGCAGGAAGTAATTGGTATCTTTTATGAGACTATGATGAACGAGATTAATCTGACTTTAATTGAAAGAGCTGGGAATTGCCAGCAATTTGTTTTCAAAGTCATGAGGCCCACTGCACCCCAATAATGTCAGGATAAGCCCCGTTATTCTCTACTTCTTCCACATAGTCTCCCTTTAATGGGAATATTCTTTATGTGAACTGGCTAATTCCCAGAGCGGGGATAACTCCACTTTTGTGCCAGAAGTTTTCTTCTTCTTTGCCTCCCATAAACCCTCTGGGGGCACAGATGCACACTTCCCAATGGAAATGTGATTCAGCTTTTTGGAATAAAGAACACATCACAACTTGTCCTTACATATATTGTGTTCCCTCATTAGTAACTGTATTTGAGCAAGGTAAGTCACTATTTTCTAAAGGCGTATAAATATCTGTATAAATATCTATAAATACAAGTCACTTTTATAGGAAATACTTGGAAATGAAGACACTTAAATGTCCTCTTTTACATGCATTTCTCTATCCTTACGTTGCAATTTTGCCGACCACTTTTCATTTTGTTCTTCATTATCAAATGTACTGAGCAGACATGATGGAAGACATGTTGCTAACTTTTTGTAGCAGATTGCTGTTAAGTTTGTGGGTCACCATTCCCAAGTACAGGAGGAAACCCACTCTCAGCTGACCAGCTCTCCCAATAGCTTGCAGTAGTTCTGTGCGTGTCATGCTGGTACATGCGGTCACAGCAGACATATGTGAAGGCCGGCACCGCGTGGCTCGTGCCTACACTGGTCACAGTTCGGAGAACAAGGCTTTTGGGGGCGGGAAAGAGGTTTTGTGTCATCACCATAGAGAAACTTTTCTCTTTGCTTTTTATGGCAGGTATACAGTGATTTTTTTTTCCCTCTGCACACACCAATGCATGTGGAGTGGATTACTCACACGCATAATAATCACTCCTGGGGACTCATCTTAAAAGCCAAGAGTTGGAGTGTATGTGGAAAGCATTATTCTACCCTTCATTGTTCATGGGGGGACTAATTAATGAATACCTAGTGCCATTAATTCACAATTAGATTACTTATGTTTAACCACATGCTTTCTATGCATACATATATAAATATTAATTTTGAATAGAATGATAATCATTCAGCACCATAACAATTAAACAGCTGTAACCTGTCTCGTGTGTTAAGTGACGGAGCTGCAGGCAAGCTCCGTAAGCAGATGGTCTTACCCACCCATGCTCAATGTTAAAGACTTTTTAAAAAAAGAGGTGTTGACAAATCAGAACAAGTAGGCATAGTTCTAATGCAAATCGGCCAATTTGCAATGTAGATTACCCTAAAAACTAATTTGGTGTACAGGAAAAAATTAAGCTCTGTTGTTAAAGGAAGACATTATATTACATTTGGATATAGTAGATTCCCCACCAACATAATTATTTGCTAATTTCATTCAACCAACAGAGTTTAATGGAAAAGCAGCTGGCAAAGTATTCATATTTATGGACTTCCTTTGACTGCTCCTTAATTTATCCAAGGCACACGTCGGCTAAGCCCTAGAAATAATAGCCATATTTCAGACAGCTGTTTTCCAGCTTCACTAAAGAGGCACTCAAACAGGAGAGGGTCAATGAACCCATCACGAAGAAGAGCAATAGAAAAAAATTGGCTCTAGTCACACCATAATCTGTGAATATAATATGTTAAATATGAAAAGAGAGAAGAGGCATGGCTTCTGTATGGACTCACACCACAAACACACTTGTATTTTAAAAACTAGGAGGTGGAAAAGGAAATGTTTTAAGACGGAAAAAGGCTATTTCCAACTTGTCACATTCAAGAAATGACAGAGATAAAGTCCGCCGTCGTAAGGATACTCATGTACCATTGCGGGAAGGAATCCTGGCCCTTAAACTGTGGGCTTCCTTCTTGCACCCTTACGTTCGACGGGATGCAAAGTTCTGACTTTTTATTTACCCCACCGGGGTGGTAAGGACCTCTAGTATCATGAAAAGGACTTAAATGCTACATGAACACTTGGCGAGCTGGCTGGCACTCTGCAGTTACCTGGCTTGAGTTTTAGGGAGAACGGACATATTTATAATCTGCCTCTACTTCCAGTCTTTCTCTTCCTCGCTGCCACTGTAGAACAGCTGACAACCTATGACTTTGCACCTGGTTCTGCTCCCCAACGCCTTGGACCCTAACCTCCTTAATAAAAGCCTTCTGATGAACTTGGCAAGGACTGAAAGGAGTGTTTTCCTTCTTTATTTCTAGTTAAATTGTGTATCCAGTCATTTGAGCTATAAAACCTCCTGTATACTAGATTTTGGTGGAAATTCGGGTCTTAGGTGGTTTTT
This sequence comes from Ursus arctos, assembly GCF_023065955.2. Lineage (NCBI taxonomy): Eukaryota > Metazoa > Chordata > Mammalia > Carnivora > Ursidae > Ursus > Ursus arctos. The sequence continues at coordinate 34,287,067 of NW_026622952.1, read as the reverse complement.
AAGAGATGAAAATCAATGATGTGTTCCAAATTGGAAAAAAAAATGCTGTAGTATATTAGTAAGGGAACACAATGGCAGATGGTTAATAAAACAGCATGATATAAATTTGAAATATGACTGGCTTTTATTCAGATACCATGTCTCTCCATAAACTTTTAAAAGACAATTTAGGGACGCCTGCGTGGCTCTGTTTGGTTGAGTGTCCGGTTCTTGGTTTGGGCTCAGGTCAGGATTTCAGGGTCCTGAGATCAAGCTCGGCATCCAGGCTCTGTGCTCAGTGGGGAGTCTGCTTGAGTCTCTCTCTCTCTCTCTGCCTCTCCTGCTTGTGCTTGCTCTCTCTTGAAAAATAAATAAATTTTTAAAAAATCACTTAAAAAATAATTTAAACTGACTTAAGATGAGAAATGAGGCTTAAAAAAAAACAAAAGGGAACTCCTAGGTTGGGTATATTCCTACTTAAAAAATTTGTTATGACATGTAACATTTTAATTCAAATGAACAGATTCAAAAATTTCCTTGGTATAATTACAATTTATAAATCGTTTCTCTAAGACGCAGAGCACCTACACAGTCAATTATTTGGGGAGACTTAAAAAAAAAAAAACACCTAGCTAGAAAACCACTAAGTTCACGGTGAAAAATAAAGACAAGATAGTAAGAAACGAAGCAATCAGGTTGATCACTTCCAAAGAAATCAGCCACATTTCAATGATCCCTAACTGATCATAAATCAACACACACAATCAGCATTTTCTTGTATACTGCTGCAATTTGAGAAGCATGACAGTGGATCTAATTCTCCATTTTTTTCCCCCAAACATACTGCCTCTATAGCCGGTGGCAGTTATAGTGAAAGCTGAGCAGGAATCAGCTTAATTTATAGCAGCTGTTGAGACCCAAGTTATATCACAGGAGGTAGATCGGAGGGAAAATCTGGACACAAATAACGATCACAGTATAGAATTCATTATTGTAGGTCTCTAAAGTACGGGAAGCCTATTTCTTTAAACAACTCAAAATTCTCATCCTTGTAAGGCCACGTGTAAATCATCTATATGGAAAGATACATGTTAATCTGAATACATTCACCCACAAATCAGCTCCTACACTCAGAAGTGAGTGTTCGAAATCCAAAAAAAGAAAAAAATCCCTTTTCTGAAGTATAGAACACATTTAACATTTCCCCAAAGCGGATAACCATCACCGAGGTTTTACGTCTTGAGGACATGGCTGGGTGGCTGCCTCTCTTTTCTCTGGGGATAAATTACAGCATGCGAGTCAGGACGGAGCCGAAGGGGGCCTCAAATGCCTGATGGCAACAGTAGAAGTTGTTTATGTCTACAACAGCGACTCCCACTCTTAGGGGTAAAGAAACTGAAGTCTAGGGAAACAAATCATCAACATGATGAGAGAACATTTATCAAGGTGGCCCTTGGGACTATGATTTTTCCTGATGGTCACACAACAAATCAGGTGCAAAAGTTATGTGAAGACTGGAATCCAAATCTTGAGGATTTGTGGGACTGGAGGATGCAATTCTAAGGGGGCTCTTGAGACATTACGTGACTTGAGGAGGCAGGTAACAAAATAAGGGAGGATGGGATGTTACGTCAAGTTGCAAGGCACTTCACAAAAAGAGAAAACCCCCCTGAAGGCGAGGTGGATTAGAACATCAAAACAGGCTGGGGGGCTCAGGCTGTTAAGCGTCTGCCTTCAGCTCAGGTCAAGATCTCAGGGTCCTGGGATCGAGTCCGAGTCCAAGTCCAAGTCCGAGTCCTGAGTCTGGGGTTCTGTTCAGCGGGGAGTCTGCTTCTCTCTCTCCCTCTGTCCCTCCCCCTTCTCATGTGCGCTCTCTTTAAAATAAATAAGATTAAAAAAAAAAAGTCAAAACAGCTACCTAGCTACCGTCACCAACGTGCACTGCTTCATCAAAGCAAAGTGCAGCTTCGTTGAATTAACTAATAAAATATGCATTATCTCTGTGATAGTTTTAAAAAGACTGAAACCGAGATAGAGCACTGACAACTTAATAGGCCCTCCACTATCCAGAATGGGCAAGCGACTAGTTTAGCTTCTTTAGAAGAGACCAAAGGACCTCATTTAAAAAAAAAAAAAAAAAAATCCCCAGGAGTACCTGGCTGGCTCAGTCCGAGAAGCACGTGACTCTTGATCTCACTCAGGGTTGTGAGTTCAAGCCCCACACCAGGTGTAGAGATGGCTTAGAAAAATAAATAAAAATTTAAAAACCCAACCACTCTGAGGGGATTACAGATTTAGATTACTACATCTAAACTGGGAACTGAATGCATAAGACTAAAATGAGAAAACAACATGGGGAGGCCCCCAATGGGTATTAATTTATCTCAAAGGAAAAAAAAAAAAACCCAGACATCTAAAAATCAGCCTGGTCCTCAGCTCATGGGGGATACACAATGAGCTCTGAGGGGGCTTTCAACCTTCTCTTAAGAATTGCTGTCCTCTCTGTCACATTAAATTACTTAGAGTTGCTGGGACTGCAGAGAGGAAAGGATCTTAAGAACTTCTCTTTCTTATGCTCCCCATGGGAGGGTTTTTGGCCTCTCCGGATTTTTACTGCCAACCAAGTCAGCTTAGAAGAATTTCCTTCCATTCCACTCTATGCCCCCGACTCTTGCTGACCCGCCCTCCACCATGTTTGACAGATCATGAGACATTGCCATCCACAGTCAGTGTGTCAGCCCGCGGAGGGGAGTAGCATTTCTGGGAACCAGCATGCACTCCTGTCTTTCTGTTGGCTAATTCCTGTGCACACAGGTAAGACTCAGGATGGAAGAATCAGTCACTGTCACCTTGTCACGAATTTCAGTTCCCAACAATTACAGTAACAGTTAGAAACATCTAGATGGTGTTTACTTGTGCCAGGTCCTGTTCTAAGTGTTCTTCGACATGTTTGAAGTCATTTCACACCCTCAGTGACTCTCGGGAGCTCTGCTATTTTTCATTCCCACTTTATAGATGAGGAAATTGCAGCACAGAGAGCTTAAGTGATTTCCCCAGGATCACACAGCTATCAAGTAATAGAGCTGGGGACAGAGGCAGATCTAGGTTTTGTGGATTCTGAAATTATGTAATGTGGGGGGGCCCTCATTAAGAAAAAGAAGACCAAATTGTGAATATGAAATTAGATATAAGGTGAGGAGTTATTTAGAGTAAGAAATCAGGAAATTATTTTTGAGCCGATAAACACCACAAATGTCAAAAAAGCACATAACATTTTCTATTAAGGGCCTGACGTGTCTCTAATTAAATATTTTTCTTGCTACATTTTTGGGCAATACTTACTCTTTCATTGCTTCTTTATAAGACAATGATTTTGTAATATTTTCTATAGAGAGAAAGCAAAGATAATTCAGCCTTTATTCAATGTGATTCTTTAATATAGTTTTCATTATTGATAGCTTAGAAAAGTTTCATTTGGATTCAAAATGTGTTATTATTAATGCCACATAAATTTTTGGCATTATTGCTAAGCTGCGAAGACTTTATTATGTAATAAACAAATCTTAAATACTCTGAATTGATGACATTCACTAACCACTTTGTTGTGATAGCCTCGTAGAATATTATGAGTTTTCGATGATTTCACTCATATGTGGAATTTAAGAAACAAAACAGATGAACATAGCGGAAGGAAGAAAAAAAAAGAGAGGGAGGAAAAGCATAAGAGACTTTTAATTATAGAGAACAAACTGAGGGTTGCTGGAGGGAGGTGGGGGAGGGGCTAGATGGGGGATGGGCGTTAAGGAGGGCACAGGTGATGAGCATGGCTGTTGTATGTATGTGATGAATCGTTAAATTTTACTCCTGAAGCCAATATTATACTATACATAACTAACCAGAATTTAAATAAAAACTTGAAACAAAAGCAAACACAAAAGAATATTATGAGTTTTATATTATCTTTGTCAACATCACAATTTCATGTCACATAAACCAAGAAATCTTTTTTCTGGGGCGCCTGGGTGGCACAGCGGTTAAGCGCCTGCCTTCGGCTCAGGGCGTGATCCCGGCGGCGTTATGGGATCGAGCCCCACATCAGGCTCCTCTGCTATGAGTCTGCTTCTTCCTCTCCCACTCCCCCCGCTTGTGTTCCCTCTCTCGCTGGCTGTCTCTATCTCTGTCAAATAAATAAATAAAATCTTTAAAAAAAAAAAAAGAAATCTTTTTTCTGTGACGTTCCTACGATTCAGGGCTACACTGCGAGGCACAGCACGCGTGACTTCACGCCCTGATGACCTCAATTTTGCAATGCTGCTTACAGGTTTGTGCCCTCGAAATGCAAGAATTCTGATAAATTGCTCAGAAAAGAAATATTCATCAAAAAGGAGAAAATTTTGGCAAGTTTGTAATTATCTAAGTTCATCATCAAGTACATTTCTGACAGGAGAAGAGCTCCCTTTTGATTAGACATTTTACAATACTTCTGATGACAAGAGGAATTTTCCGCAGACTAACTTCCGTTTCCGTACATTTCAAACCCTCTTTCTCCTCCACTACCTATTTACTTCTGGTGCTGGCTCGGCAGGACAAATTCACAGCTTCATATCCTCTCTGACCCTGGACTTTCTTGTCACTGGGTGAGTCAGCAGGTGGTAGGACTATTCCTGGATGGCTAGCAACAACAACCACAGACTGCAATGACTTCACACCTCATAAATATACCCAATTAACTCTAAACTAAATGTATCCCCAGCTCAAAGTCTCCTTCGCTGAATCCTCAAAGCGCCCACGGTCACTTCAGGGCCATCCTATACAAGGAAAGGCTTGATGGAAAGGAAGTTGAAGTGCAGAAAGATAAAGCTCCTAACTGATTAGCAAGTAGATGAACACGTGATCATATAAACCCACGGTCGCCTCGCAAGATCTCAGAAGGGCCTGTGCAAGTGAGACGCTCCAGCTTTTCCAGTTTGACAATAAATCTGTCACTGGACCCACCAGGGACCCAAGCAGGTGGCACCGGAGACCCCCTTTTTAACTACTACATCACTCTGACAGATGTGAAGTCAAATGTCTCCCAGAGTATTCATTTGCAGGTGTCATGTGGTAGCCTGTATTCATTTAAGGGGGACTTATAAAGTTTCAATAAAAACGTAAAAAGATAGTTTGAGAATTTCCACAATCTGTGTTATTATCAGTATGATTCCCAGCTTGGGAACATTACAAAAGTTACAAAGAATATTGATTTTGTAATCTAAGGGAAGTATATATCAGAGTGGTCATTTTTTCCCCCCAATTGTCACCATTTTCTAAATTTAACAACTAAAATACTGTTCTTTCAGCATTATCCTGAGATAAGAATTAGAACAACAAGGCTAAGCTCTGTGCACCCTGGTACAGTTTTGATCTTTCTCTCTTGTGCCCCCATATTGTTTGGTGGATAACTCCCCCCCCCATGTATTTCATCTTTTATTTCCAATCTCCTGCATCCCAAAGCCCAGAGCAACCACAGTACTTAATGGAGGGATGCTGAGTACTGTACGTCCAAGTTTTGTCTGAACAAACAAAGCATGTCTTTGTGATCATTAATGATCCAGTTTCCCAACGTACTAAAGAATTAGAATAAAAACAAATAGCTGGTCTTTTGTAGCTTAAAGGAATTAGGATTTCCCCTAGGCCGAATTTCCATTTGAATTGCCTGAAAGTACATGAAAATCAATGTAGCTCAATAAACAACTCTGTGTTTGAGACATCACTGGAAGACAAGTACCACAACAGACTCCACCTTTCTTCCTTTCTCCCTTCCCTCTTTCCTTCTCTCCTTAACCCCTCTCCCCCAACTCCTTCCCTCCCTTCCTTCCTTCCTTCCTTCCTTCCTTCCCTCTTTCTTTTTTGTTCTTTCTGAAAGCAACACCTTTCAAAACCCTCAACTCAAACATATTAACTTCTTGTTAAGCCATACACATTGAGACTAGGTTACGTTTTATAACAATGAAATGAAAATTTCAGGGTGGACGGCAATTTTGTTTTATTTATTTTTGTAAGTTTCAGCACCCAAAAAACATTGTCTGGGTTGCAGTTTGTCTCATTTATACTTCTAAGAACTCTTATGTATTGGACACTATTTGCTATGCCTTTTCACAAGTGATTTACACTACGGTAGTGCGTTTGAGTCTAACAACTCTATGAGGTACATAATATTTATATATGAGGAAGCATACTCACAGAGGTTAAAGGACTTGCCCAAGGTCACACTGATAGAGTAGGCAGCTAGATATGAGCAGGAAACAAGTGCTTTTCTATGGAAACCAAGTTCCAAATAGCCATCCGGGTCAGACCCCAGGGGACACACATGCACTCTTCCCTATGAATGACCACTGTCCTACAGTTTCGACACCACGCCCCCATGGGGGAAGGCTGCCATGACAGTTCTGACAAGTACCATAGAGGGCCAAGAACTCTCTCTCCTGGCCGGCACGAGGAGTCCCTTAGATGACAGGCTGCACCCTAGTCAGAAACCACCCTAGCTATGACCCGTAACCTATTCAAACATAAAAAGGACCCTCCAGTACAGCTGCCCCCTCTGGGCCTGCCAGCTCTCCCATCTGAAGAGTGTACTTTTGCTTAAACTGCCATTAAACCCTTGCTTCCTGAAGAGTTTGGCTCTGAATTCTTTCTTGGTCCAACTCAGGAACCAAGGCCGGGGAACAGGACTCGCCATTGGCAACACGCTACGTAAATAATGGTGTGGCCGTGAGTCAAATTCCAAAAGCTCCTTGTTTCTTTCTTCTTTTTTTCCCCCAAAAGCTCTTAAACATTAGAGTATCCTGCTTCAAAATCACATATAATACATATTATTATAGCCGTTTTATCTTTGGAAGAAAAAAAAAACCCAACTGGGACTAGGAACAGTTAAGTTACACACATTACAGTAGATAAATTAGGGAGCTTGAAAACATATCTTCTTTTTCATTTCATGTTTTTTCTCATTTAGGTTACCACTAACTTGCATAAGAAGTATTAAAATGTCACAGATGAGCTGATCAATAATTGCTTAAGGGATAAAGAAAGAAATTCACAAATGGAAGGTAACGGAGGTGTGCAAATGCCACAGGGAAAATCAAAAGCTAAGTGAAACTCAGACTAAAAAGGGAATCCCTTGCTTAAATCTCATAATTTTCCAAATAAAGCAGAAATCATCGATAAATTCTAGAATTGTAAAAGACCTCCTGGGGTCCTTCAGATAGGAACACTACTCAAGAGACTTACGGATTGAAAAAGTTGAACAGAATTCCCCTCTTAAAAATACTCCCCAAACTAACAAAAAGAACAAAACCTCCCATGTTTCACAACTAAATAATTATGGTACTGCCGAAGCTTATAGGGATCGAGATGAAAACATTTCTTTGGGATCTTGTCCCAGGATTTAAACATGTCTTCCAACCCGAGGTTCTTCATTCTAGCTAACCAACATTTGGACAGTGTAAGCCCATGTTCTCCATTCCCATCTGTGGAGAAACGGGAAATGCCAGTCAGCCCGGAGGAGACAATTCACCCATCTACAGACAGATCTGAGCCTTCCCTACGTTTGTAAGAACCTCCGCGGTACGTAACAATCAAATGTGCTGTCTGGGCTCCACTCACCCCTTCGGGTCACAGTCTCACCTATAACCTCCGGGGCTCTCAGGTACAAACAGATGGCTGTAGGGACAATTTCTTTTCAGCAACTACTACAAAGAAGAGTTCTTGGGGAAGCTACAGCTTAGTAGCACTCAAAACGTGGTAACACAGGATCCGTCATTGCCCAGAATATTTGGCTGTATTGCACTCAAAAGTTGTGGATTCTGTCTACAAACATCTGGTCAGCAGAGGCTGGTGTGGCATCTGCCTTGCTTCCACGGCCAATTAACTCCAGCCACAGGCCAGAGAGCAGTTTTCCTGTCTTTCTAAGCAAGAGGACTAGGGAGGGCCGAAGCACCTGAGTTGCTTTTATGTGGTTTTCGATTCTGGCTTCGGTTAAATACATGCACAGTGAACTTGCTGAATTTGGCCAAGACAAACATCTCCCAGTTCACAGATCTGACCTTGATCGATACAGATCTGACCTCGATCGATACAGAACTGTTTGGCTTGTTTATATAGAGACAGCCACATGATATTCCAATTATGTCAACTCCTATTTATAAACCATTTAGTTATATTTAATATATTTTAACTTGCTTCTCAGTCCTCTAAATATTCTTACATCTTTCCTGTCTCATGAGAAACAAAAATAGGCACGTGAGTGTGATAACCATTGGACCCTCCTGTGGAATGGTTACGTACAAAGGATGACAGGATGGGAGGTGAGCATCTAAGCCAGTGCTATTACTGCTAAACTATGGTGGTGATAACAGCTGGTGGTTCCATCATGTAACTAACTTCTCTGTATTTATGAAAGGGTCCAACAGTGTTAAATGCTTTTTGGGGGGGAAGGGAGAAATATTTATTTTAATCATAATATTGCTGAAAGTAGATTTCCCTTGGGCCACCTGGGTGGCTCAGTTGGTTAAATGTCCGACCCTTGGTTTTGGCTCAGGTCATGATCTCAGGGTCATAAGATTGAGTCCTGCGTCTGGCTCTGCTCTGGGCATGGAGCATGCTTGATATTCTCTCTCTCCCTCTCCTTCTGTCCCTACCCCCTCACCTCCCTCTCTCTCTCTCTTAAAATGAAAAAAAGTAGATTTCCCTTTGCTGCATTTTCCATCTGCATGCATCACTAGTCCAAGTCTAACCCCAGAAAGGAGAAGGACTTGGGACAGTGAACCTGATGATTAGTATGCCCAATCTGCTCAACACAGGATGCATAATGAGAGGAAAATATGAACACATTCATAAAAATATCAAGATGGAATCTCTTCAGGTAGATAAGGTGTTCAGTGAACACTCTAAATTCACAGTCCATTTTACTATCAAAATGCCTATGGTTTTATGAAAGCATAAACAATTTATGAAGGCAGTAAGATGACTAATGAAGAATATTCTCTGCTTTCTATTGGGAACTTTTGTTTGCTTCTGACTGTTTAATTTCTCCGCCATCTCTCTCTCAATTAACCTCCCTGTTTGTATTCAATGAGATGGCACATAATATGGAGAAAGAAAAAAAAATCTTGCTGATTTATGAGTACTCTTTCATAAAGTGGCAGCTTCTTTCAGCCAGATGTGTAAGTGTTGAAACTGAGAGGAAAGGCACCGAACAGTAACTATCCCAAATGAGAAAATGTACTGTAGTTTCCCGGGTTGTTTAAACCTGCAGCTCACAAAGGCCTCTTTTTAAATGCCCCATAGGCTTCGCTGTGGACATATACACAGGGAGTCAATAGAAAAAAGGAACTGATCCTTGCAAGCTAAAACTTGGAATAAGTAGCTCCGATAGTATAGAAGAGCCAAATGGTGACCTGAGGTTCTCTAGGTCTTTTAAAAGGTCCACTCTGAAGATTCATTTTTAGATGAAGCAGGTCCTTTATTTCCATATTGTTACTCATATGGAGTATAAGAGCAACGGAATAAAACAAAACAATAGAAAATGGAATTGTTAACATCCCCGGCAAGATACGCTAGACTGTACAAAACAGACCTGCTGCTGACAAAGATCCTACGTGTTCGCAGACAACTGAGAAGTGGTCCAAGAGGAGCTCGTCTGCGGGAAACTAACCAGGTGCTACTGGCATGGTCAGTGACGACACCAACAGAATGATTTACTTAGAAAGTGTTGGTTGGCTCCTCCGCTATGAGCCTGCTTCTTCCTCTCCCACTCCCCCTGCTTGTGTTCCCTATCTCACTGGCTGTCTCTATCTCTGTTGAATAAATAAATAAAATCTTTAAAAAAAAAAAAAAAAGTGTTGGTTGGCAAGTTAAATTTGTCTATGGAAAACTTCATAGTATACTTCTTGCGTTTCCAAGCTGTATATTCATGTGTTTGCTGTACTTCCTAGGATCCATACAGTCAAAAATATAACATGCCCCCCCCCGACCCAGCTAGAATCCATTCATTTCTGATGGGTATGGGGGTGGTGGGGTCATACAATTTGATGGAGTATGATTACAGGTCTATTTCTCTTGCCCTGCCTCTGGTAATATGGGCATTCTGAGATTTGGGGCATGGAGCTGTCTGGTCTCAGGGGTGCTGCATTATCCTATGTCCACAGAAAGATACGCAGATTGTAGCTGTCAATGTTTTCTGCCTTACTGTAGTTCACAAGTGTGGTTCACATAAACAACAGGCAACCACTGCCCTAGATGCCTCTCGTAAGGAGTAGAGGAGGGGCAAGCCGTATCGAACTCGTGGGGATGAGCCCCCTGCGAGTGCTAGGAACAGATGCACTTGCAGGACACCCCCCCTCCGTGGGAACTCCACACTTTCCGGAAGTAAGGCAGTAAGCTCACATGCAACAAGTGAGACCCCAAGGGCAGTTCCCAGGTAAAGAGTTAACACGACAGGCCTGATCTGTAGAAGTCTGCAGGGCTGGGCATTGGCTGGCATCTGGAAAACTGGATGTTCTCTACAATGAGAAGGTGATTTTGCCTACTGGGAGAATCTTTTCCTGGGAGAATCTGGAATTTTGGTGGCTGTGGCTGACAGAGGCTTCCTTTTAGAATAGTCCTCATAAAAAGCTCTGTCTCAAATGGGCTTCCCTCAGCAGAAGCACGTGTTCCTTGCACACATGTTGGTATAGTTCACCGCTGGAGAAAGGGACCTGCTCCGTATGACCTGTCTTGGTGGGAGAGGAAGAACAGAGGAAGCCTGTGCATGGATTTCTCCAGACACCACCTGCTAGGTCTTTCCCCCTTTCTGATAACTATTACGGTCATGCGCATGAGTGCCCTGAGTCTGTGAGCCCTTCTGTGGATCATCATTTGTGGGGGTGGGGGATCACCACCCTTAAAACAGATGTCAGGAATGTCAGTAAGACTGGAAAGGACCTTACTTGAAGTTCTGGAAAGACTGTGACAATTTATAAAATGTATGTGCTTTTGACTTTTCCATGAAAAAATTCCTAGCTAGCCAGTCCCTGTAAGCAAGAAAGTCAAGTATGTAATACTTAGAGCTGCACTGGAAGAAGAAATGTTTTCAGATACCAATACTCCCTCCAACAGCTCTATCAAATTACACCCTACGGACATAAAACACCATACCTCAAATTCTGAAATTTCTGTGGGGCTGTGTCATTTATAATTAACATTGTACACTTTTACCGAAGTAAGGCAGACATTTATTACTTATGTTTCTTGTATTTTCTTTAATTAGATATTTTAATTTCAGTGACTCAAACAGTAAAAAGCAAAGGCACTGAATACCTTGAAAATACAGTACTACGTGTGTTCTGGGAACTTTTGCATCCAAGCTAACTACTACTTATGTACCCACATTTTGATCTTAAACACCTATTTGATTGTTTCATTTAACCTACAGAGTTTCACCAACATCATATCTGAATAAGTGTTACCATATAACTTTAAGAACATCTAGGCTTGTATGTTTCATTCTACTTTATTTCTTGTGCTACTACAAAATAAAGTCATAAAAAAAATCAAACCTCTTTTTGAAAGACTCAAATATATCGACAGGTGCGAAGATGTGTGGTGCTCAAATCTATAGAATCCAAAAAGGCCCCCTATTTGGCATCTTTTTAAGTAAAATATCTTTGCTGTTATGCAATGGCACTATGGAACACTGAAAAATAATATTCAATGAAAGCATCTTCATAAGAAAGAAATGAAGTCATCTTGGGGTGAGTCCATTTCTGTAGCCATCACAAAAGACCGTGAGTGAAAAACCCTTATACTTTCTACTTGTGACAGCTGTTTGAAAAAGGACTCAACTGCCTATGCAGCATGAGGGTCTTACTTGAAAAGGCAATTCCTTTTTAAGAGAGGCGAGTGAAAGTGAATTAGAGGAAATCAGCTTTTCCAAGTGGGGGGGGGCGGGGAACAGCCAGCAACCTGCGCGCTCCCCCCGCCCCCCACCGCGTTGCGCGCGCAGGGGGGGCGGAGGCGGGGCCTACCGATGGTGCAGTGCTCTCCGTTCCAGCCCTGGCTGCATTCGCACTTGCCGTCCTTGCACGTGCCGTGCTCGGCGCAGCGCGGGTGGCAGGCCCTCTGACTGCAGGCGGCGCCGGTCCAGCCCTCTTCACAGCGACAGGTGCCCCCCATGCACACTCCGTGCGAGCCGCAGTCCACCGAACAGATTTCTGCATTGAACAGAGGAAGCAGAGCAGGAGGGAAGGGTAGCGGGGAGTGAGAAGGGGCGTGAATAAGCAGGGCTACATCTTCAACTCAAAAACCAAAACCACTGAAAAATAGATAAAAAGTATTTATATACTCAGTACATTTTAGCATTGACCCGTAAGAATTATAAATGGTAAAAGTTTACTTTTTCATTCGTCATTTAATTTCAAATGCTGCTGTAATTGTGCATAAAATACACAAGAGAATTTTGTTATGATTTCCTATATTATATGTATGTGTGTATAAACAACACACACTACTAGCAGAACGGAACACATGATTCATAACGAGAGGAAAATACACACGCAATGTATCTGAGAATATCTTTTGGCAGCCCAGGTTACACGCACACATACAAACACATACATCAAGTTAACATTAAATTAATAAAGTATTTCAGTGTCTAAGCATGTCTGGTATTTAACAGGAGTTGGCAATTCTCTGGCAAGAATTGCAAAGGGGTAATTTCTACTCCTAATATTTAAGTTTCTAAAATATTCAGAAACTTTTAATTAAAAAGAATCTTTTGTAGTGTGTACATGGGCTTGCCTCTGACACACACAGATGCTGGTTAAATTAAAAAAAAATTGTTGTTTTTCCTATTCAGTAAATTTGTACTGTGGACACATACACACCACAGTAGAAAACCAGTTTAAAAATATAGGTAACTAGTGACTCTGTCATTGGAAAAAATAGGTTTTTCAGGTACTAGAATGGACTAAAAGGAGCACAAGTGACCAAAGGACTTCAAAACCGTAACAAAAGGTTAGATCTCTAAAAAGAATTCAGAAGGATATTTTCTATTTTATTTTTTTACATATGAAGTTAAATAAAATCAAGTACCTCTGTTTTCTACGATTTTAAGACCATTGCTTGGTTTCAGTTTCCTTGCAAAAATAAAAACACTGAATAGAAACCCGAAAGCATTTCTAACAAACAGAAAATGGACTGCAGCCTTCTTTTTAAATGAGAAACAGTAACTGTGTATGTGGTCACGTGCTCCTGGTTTCCCCACTCACTGCCCAAGTAACATTTCTCGGACCCCTTAGCTCTGTCTCTCAGTCCTGCAGAACTGTAAACACCGTATCAAGGCACTGTGAGAGTTGTAACATTTCTTTTAAACAACAGCCAGGATTATTAACTGGAAGCAAGTGGTTTATGTTTTTTTCATGCCACATCTGCCATCTCGTTTGAATTAAATTTTTGATTAAGAGATCCAAGATGGTGATTAACTTCAGACGAACAGAACGTCAACTCAGCTCCAGAAGAGGGAGGTTTCTTTCCGAGGTACCCCTTTTATTCAATCTAATCAATTTTTCATTAGGGTGAAGGTGTTTATCAGTGTTTAACACACTAGCTTTGAGCAAGGTGCGTCAATCTTTGTAATGAACTTATTAATTAGAGTTAATTTAATTGAAGTGGAATTGAAGGGTAATTAATGGACAAACTGCTGATGAAGACAGAGGAAAGCTCTGTCGCTTTCAAACCTACAAACTTTCTGATGGAAATAATTCACTTCTCCTCTTGTAGCAGCTCAACCAAATGTTTCAGCAGGTGTACAATCTACTCGTATTGAATTTAGATATCTGAAGGTCACTTCTACAACAACAAAAGAGGTAGCTGGTAAAGTGTTTTGCTTTGGGATTCAGTTAGTTAGAAATTCCCAATAATGCTTCTAGTAAACTTTCAGCCACGAATGTGAGTTACCATCAATGTTTTTGTAAACTTCAAATGACAGCTGTGCCACATGCCGATAAATTTCAGGCACATGAACCAGGATATTTTCACAGGGCGAATATATACATATATTTGATATCTTTACTAAAAATTCTAAGTAAGTTTTCTGTCTTTTTGCAGCTAATAGCAAATTTCAACAAAGTCTTTTTTTATGCTAAATTAGTTTCTTCCAAAGAAGAGTACTGTATGTATTCATTATTTGACTCAATATATTGAGAGTTTAATGTTTTCCTGTTTTGCATTGGGGGTGTAAAGGCGAATAGGGTGAAGATCTTAGCCCACTGTGTCTAAGCAGTCATTTCGTACACAGGTAAAATTAGATCTTCAACTGGCAAAATAATTTCATCAGCATGAAAAAAACCCTCAGTCTAAAGATGTAAAATAATGATAGGTGATTTTGGCAGCCAGTTTAATCTTTTAATTAACATCTATGCCTTTTTTTTTTCTCGTCATTCATGGCAATATCATTTTATGAAGAAGACTGAATTATCTTCTTAAATTTTATTTAATTTTTAAAATTTTTTAAAAGTAATCTTTACAGCCAGTGGAGGGCTCGAACTCACAACCCCAAGATCAACCCCAGGTTGCATGCTCCATTGCCTGAGCAGCCAAGCGCCCCAATTTGAGCTACAGTATCAATTACAAAATATCCTTTATAAAATAATTCAGGTAATGTATTAAATAACATTAGATGAAAAAAAAGGGCCGTTTCATTATTTCCTTCCTACTCCCATAATTGTGGGAGACAAATTAGAATGGCAATATTTCAAACCAGCATTATTTTATAGCTATATTATTATGCTTATTTTACTGATGAAGGCATAAGAGACCTGAACCAAGTTCTTTACTATAAAAATAATTCTATCTATAAACTTTAATTGGATTTTTTTTGGTGGGATGCATTTTTTAGTACAGAAGCCAGAAAGGGAAATGAAAGCTCAACAAAAATAATTAAATGCCTATTCTGATTCTTGGGATTATAAAATACATTTTTAAGAACAGAGGACAAAATAAGTTAATGCGTTATTTAAATAATGCCTTGATAATGTTGGGTGGTGATGATTTCCTAGAACTCTTTCGTGTGGCATTCAAGGTCCTCTATAATCCCACCCCCAGTTTTTGTTTTCACTCTCATTTGTCCTGTACATGTTATTTGCTCTAGTGGTCATGAATTTTCTAACCAGTTTCTGGTTCTCCAAGCTGTGTGAATCAACTCATATATCTATGAAACAGTAACAAACATAAACCTGTCTCCCTCCAAAAATGTATGACCAAAAATGTATGACCAAAGGATGAGGGAGGCAGAGGAAAGGGAAGGAAGAGAGGGAAGGAGGGAGGGGATGAACCAGGAGGGAAGGGAGCTGAGGGAAGAAGGAGGAAGGAAGGGAGTGAGAGAGGAGGGAGGGGGATGGAGGGAGGGAAAGAAGAAAGGAGACAGGGAGGAGGAAGGGAGGTGGGAAGGAGGGAAGGAAAAAGGAGGGAGGGAGGAAGGAAGGAGGGAAGGGAGGGAAGGAGGGAGGGGAAATGAGAGTGATTATGTAAGGAAGAAAGTACATTACTTGTCCCTTTGTGCCTTTACCTAGGATATCTACTGGGGGCTTCAACGGAATTTTCATCAATATTACAAGTTAGCCTATACAAAACTGTCTTTAGTGTTGGGCTTCCAGGATTCAGTTTGTAGTGGGTGAAGAATGGCACATGCGTCCATCACGCCGCTGATGACGCACGGGGTAGCGGTCATGTCATCCAAGTTTCTCAAAGTGCCAGGAAAGAGTGATTTGTAAAAATTACTAGTCTTTTTCTTCTTCTTCTTAAAATAAGTGTGTTAATTCACTGCCTAGCGGGATTTCTCTTAGGTTAATGCCATTAGGTTATATTAATAGATGAAATAGTTTGCATTTCATAAATTTCACAATTGGAGAAACCGTAACCAAGCAGTACTTTCATGTGGAAGCTCTTCTGAATCAATGGAGACCTGTATGGGCTACATTAGCCTTCAGAATTGTACCACCATAACTATGACCACCATCGGCACCACCACCGCTTGTTAATGGGTAACCTGTATTCAGTACTTGCCATGTATAAGGAGCTATTCTCAATGCTTTTCACATATTAACTCATTTCCACCTTATGACGATTGTATAAGGTAGTACTATTATCATCCCCATGTCACAGGTAAAGAAACTGAGGCACAGAGAAGCATTTCAAATAGCTGATCAAAGGCCATAGACCTAGGGAATGGCCAGGCCGAGCCCTGGACTCAGGCTCCAGATCCCCGCTCTTAACCACTCAGTTACAAACAGGGCTTCAGTGCAGAGGCAATCAGTGTGGACGGATGAGGGATAGACAGACGGCTTCCCTGAAGCCAAGCCTTATGCGGAATGTTTTTATTTACTCAACAGTGTTAACAAGACCTGTCCTTTTGCTTTCCCCTTTCTTCCCCTTCCCCTCCTCTCCCTCTTTGGTTTCTCCTCCTCCTCTACTTTCCCATACAGAAGTCATCCTCTCCTCCATGTCTCACCTGTCTCTCCCCATCACCTCCCCTGCGTCCTTGCCTTGCCCCTCACCCCTCCCCGGCTTCCCTGCCTTCTCCAGAGCCATGACCCTTGCCCCAGCCCGCCCTGGTTGCAGACGTTCGGCTCTTGGCCCCAACTCCTGTGCTGTGTCTTCAGCAAGCTCTGTCTAGTTCTCCTTTAGAAGGGCCCTCAGATTTATCCTTTTCATGTCTACGAACTCCAAAGGAATTAGCGATCTCAGCACGTCACACTCTGGGAAAGCTCAAACGTGTCTTCCGGCCATCAGATTCCGACTAGTCACCCTCTCTGACACAGAATCGACTAGGGAGTTCTCACATACTGCTCTCACCACCCTGGTGGGCACACCTCCTCGTGACGAGCGGCTTCTCCATTGTCTGAAGCATCATCGCTAAGCTGCGTCCCTCATAACTGGGCCAAACCCAACCCTTGCCTCCAAACACCTTTTCTTTACTCTCCCGTGGACAGAACACTACTTTCATAGTTGTATCTTCGTTGATGGCAGTCGTCGTAGTAGTACTAGTAGGAGCTGTGGAGGTGGCAGCTATATTTGGAATTTACTGTGAACTAAGCATTGTTCTAAGTACTTTATATACATGAATTCGAGCAATTCCCAAAGCATCTCTGTAAAGAATGTCTTGATTAGGGGCGCCTGGGTGGCACAGCGGTTAAGCGTCTGCCTTCAGCTCAGGGCATGAGCCCGGCGTTATGGGATCGAGCCCCACGTCAGGCTCCTCCACTAGGAGCCTGCTTCTTCCTCTCCCACTCCCCCTGCTTGTGTTCCCTCTCTCGCTGGCTGTCTCTATCTTTGTCAAATAAATAAATAAAATCTTAAAAAAAAAAAAAAGAATGTCTTGATTAAATCCATTTAACATATGGGTAAACTAAAACATACAGCAGTCTGCCTCAGTCTACACAGCTATTAAGTAGGAGAGGATGGATCTGAACCCAAGCGTCTGATCTCAGAGTCTATGCTCTGAAGTACTTTCTCGGACTGTTCCCCTCGTCAGAAAATACCTCCTCCCATCCCCACACTAACTGCCATCTTCAAAAGAGCCACGGATGGGAACCCAAATCTTGTTGAAAGCTTCCACTGTGCATCAGGGCAGGAGGACTCCTCTGCATGTGGATTATTTTTACATATTACTCCATGTCACATGCAATAAAAGATTCAACTGGGACGTGTTGGTTTCTAAGTATTTCATGTGTGTTCCATCTCCTTGCCCCAATTAAACTGTAACCTTCTAGATTAGAACAGCACCTTCCTGCACCATGTGACTAACGTGGTCATGGAATTAATTCATGGGATATAACCAGCATTAAAAAAAATAGCATATACTTGGAGAAAAGAATCTGTGTGTACCACTTTGTAAGGCTTTGTTTCGGTTAGGCGATGACATGTGTACGCACAGTAGGTCACAATGTAAAGCTGTTTGAGGCTGTGGGTCAGGGTCAAAAATTTGAAAGCCACTATCCTAGAGGGTAAGAACGAGTCATTCTTCTTTACTCTTACGGGGCTCATCCCCATACCATGCACACGGCTGTTGTTCAGTAACTGACTGACCGAAAAAAAAATTACTACCTGCCATTTTTATTATAATCATACTATTACAATTTTTAAAAAGTCAGTGTTGGACCATTGTGCACGTCATAATATCTATATACGTATATGCTATTGTGACCCCGCTTAGCCTTATGCTGTCAGATACTTTTCTAATTGAGGCTTCTCTGTTATGAGATAATGTGCATTCTTAAATCCACAAACTGTACACAGGCCTCGAGAGTTAGGAAGACGGAGTATTTCAACACAAATGAAATATTATTCTTTACCGTGCTACTGAAGGAGAAATTTTAATGACAAATTGACCTAGCCTGTTTCTTCTTATAAGGCCATGAAATTTCATTACTTTTTACATTTATTGCTATAAATCATAACTCTAATAAAATCTATATTAAAGTTAATAAGCGTGTTCTTAAAAATTAAAGTATCTTAATCTTCAGCTACACAACATGAAGCATGCAGTCATCCTGCCCTTGTGCACCTTACCATTTGAGCAGTCCGGGCCGGTCCAGTTCGGGTCACAGGTACAGGAGCCGCTCTCTTGAAGATACGTGCCGTGACCAGAACACTGGTCTGGACACATGGTCTTCACTAGTTCACAATTGCTACCACCCCATCCTGGACTGCAGTGACATTCCCCGTGGATACAAACCCCGTGATTGGAACATCCGGGGTCCAGACAGTCGGCTGGAGTAGAGAAAAGAGAAATTTCACAATTAAACCTAGAAGATGTCACACATACCTGATGCATGCAGGATAAGGAACTACGTCCCAATCTGATGGATATAAAAATTCTGGAGACTCAACTATTCACCTACTATTTTCAAGAACTTGTTTCTGAAAACGCAAAGAATCATACAATACGGCATTAAGGATCATACCATTTAGGTAACTGAGAGTCTTGCAAGGATTTGTAATTTTCATGAGCATTACACATATATATGCTCCTGAGATTTCAGACTATTGCTCTCTGTTCTGCTTAATCAGATAGTAGTAAGTATTGGCTTCTCTGTAACAGTATTGTATCAGCTGACCTAACCCACAACCACTGAGTCCTGACAGCTGTATGGGACTCTCAACTGTTTGAGAAATGAATGAGTTGCATACTCTCTATCCTTCTTAATTCACTCTAATGTGCCTTAGATGACGAGATTTAATTTAGCAATTTGACTCAATAAAACTTTACACTTGTAGGGTCAATGGCCTGAAAATTTAATTCCAGAGACTTAATTGCATTACTTTCCGTGTGCAGATCAATAAAATCAATTTGATTGAAGAACGGAAATGGTGCTTTTCTGCTTTTGGAAAAAACAATTCAACTGCACTTTACAGTATAGCAACAAGCCCATGGCGTGCTTTTTTCCACTACTTTGTTATGTGATATGTTACATCTTTCGAGAGATGCCAAAATGCTAGACTTACAAGCTGGCCTCAATGTGAAAAACTGTAAAAACAAAAGCAAAAACAAAAACAAAAACCCAAACAAAACAAAAGCACACCCCAAGAAAGCAAAGATAAAAAAACAACAAAACGAAACAACAGTCCACTGTTGGTTTCAAGACACAAGTGTTTGCTTCCTTCCTCAGAGTGGGGCGGGGGGGGGCGGGGAGAACAATTCATACGACTGGAAGCAAAGGGGATCTCTGGCATTTGTGTTTTTTGTTAGTTAAAATGTTAACAAAATGCTGCAGCCGTAAGCACGGAAATCAAAGTTCCTTTCACGAGGAGGCACACGAACAGACGCAAAGTGAGGATTGCAAAGATCATGTCTTTCGAAGATAAGCACAGACGTCCGCAAATACTGGCGCGGTTACCTTCTTCGCAGTTTTCTCCTTTGTATCCCGAGTTGCAAGCACAAGAGCCTATGATGCAGATCCCATGCCCCCCGCACTGCGGGTCAATGCACTGCGTGGTGGGCACGTCGCACTCGGTGCCCTTCCAGCCGCTGAAGCAGAGGCAGCGGCCCTTGGAGTACTGCCCGTTGCCACTACACAACACCGGACAGGCTGCTGTGAAATAAAACACGACAGAGGAATTAACAGGCACGTTCTCAGGCGAGACCCTGAAAGAAAGGCGATGATCGTTGGAACGAGGAGTTTGCTGGTTTTCTCCCCTTTTCTTTCTTGCCTTGCCGGTTTTCTGAATTGCTCATGTTTCTACAGCTTATTTATATTGGCTTAAGGAAAGGCTCTAACTCGCATACCTCTGGAACAATCCGGACCTAAAAATCCCGGAAAACAATGGCACGTTCCAGAAACACACTCTCCATTTCCATGGCAATTTCTGGGGCATTCCACCACAGACTCTGAAGAAAAGAGAGAGAAGGAACACTTAGGGTACAGCCTGCTTCTCGCACAAGGTAAACTGTGATCGTTTTAGCTCCACGTGGAAGGAATTAGGGATGGCCCGCTCCGTCACCAAATAAAAAGGTTTCATTGACACCAGATTATTCGAATCGTCAAAGCAAAGCACTGCTATCTCCAATGCAGATGTTTGTGTTTTCAAGATGCACTGTCCTCCAAGATCCTTCCAAAGAATAGGTTCTTCCAATGCCTCACAGTATGTCACATAGTCATAAATAAACAATTTAAAAATAAGTCTCATGTTTTACTTCAGGCTTTATCACCCTAGGAAACACTCCAAATCGGTGAAGACAACTGAGTTTCCATTCAACACACTGTTTAGGCTACAGCCCCGAAAGAGATGCTTTTGAAGACCCTTCTTACCTATGACGATGGTATTAAAGGACACCTGCTCCGCATTTTTCCCGTCATTGTAAAAAGCCAGATGCCAGATTCCAGAATCCAAGTACTGGATAAAGCCAGCCTCATGCAGACTGACGGATCTCGCCTGCCGCCCTGCTCTTTCGGGCTCCAGCAGGTTCCGCTGCTCTCTCGCAATCAGCCTGCTGCCATCCAGGAGCTCGACAAAGTCATACTGAGGGGGAGGACAAGTGCAGGTGTTTAGTGCTCAGCCACATTTCGGATATAGCTGCTTTTCACTTTATTTATTTATCTTATTCCAACGTCTCCCCTCTGCTCTAATAAAGACAATGTCAGGAGAAGGTTCCTGATGGACAGGTCCCTCTGTGCGGAGCATTTACAGGCATCCTGATCTGACTCTGGAAACTGACTGCCCACTGCACGCTGTTGTTGTATACCAACTTCGCAAATCATTTTCCACTTAGAGGGCGATCGGTTTCCAGACTTAGATCTGAGCCTTGTAACTGATAAAGAGTTTGATGAGTGCAGGCCGTGGGTGGATACCACCATCAGCCTGTAACGTTTCAAACCTGGCAACCCAATTCTAGACCATGAGATCATCTCTTCAGGTGGTCTCCTGATATGTACTCAGTGTCAGGATCATACTGAATCCTCGCGGCCACCCTTCCAGGATGGCGTTGATGTTTCCACTTAAGGCTGAAGGAAACCAACCCTGGAGAGGCTTGAGAAGGGTCTGGTTCGATACCTGGTAAGCGGAGGAGTTGGTTTGTGAGAAAGCTCAGGTCTTTCCTGCCACCCACCGTGTTCCTTTCTGTGACCCTCAAGTTACCATCCCAGGCACCATGAACAAACCCATGGCTTTGTCCTCAGTTATGGTGAAACTAAAAACCGATATCGAGATGCCGGTATATCTCTGACCGCAAGTCCAAAAAATTCAACAATGGAGGGGTTCTGAAGGGATGAGAGTAACAGTAACTATGCTCAGTTATTATTATGAAGTCAACGTCATTAAGCTTAATTTTTGGTTTAGTAAGATTAATCATGAACACTGGGTAGCTAGAAGAATGCAACTGGGGAGATTTAAAGATAATTAAAAATATGGAAGGTGACTGGTAAGAGTAAAGCTCTGTAACCAGACCTAATGCAGTGAGTTTGGAAAGAATGCAAAGACTTTCCAACATGGTTTTAATAAACTTGTTGGATAAAAGTTCCTTAAAAGTGGAGTGATTCAGTTTCTATAGACTCTTACCTGGTTTCACTTTATTCCTAAGGGTGAAAAATACACTACAGTGCAATATATATAATATTATAGTATTATCTACGTGAATCACCAATATTCTACTTTCTGATAGATTTCTGAAATGGAATTTCATCACAGGTCTGTTTGAGGAGGTGTTTTTTATATGAATCCCTTAATACAATCAAACTGGAATAAAATCAGCCATTGGGATTCTGAGATTTATGATTCAATGTGCCGCCACTGTACTGATCACAGACCTCTAACATTACTACTGGACAGAATTTAGAATATCTAATTCAGTTTCCAACATATTACAATTTTTATTTAAATGTAAAAGCATTTTTTGTTATTTTTTTGTGTCGTAAAACTACCTTCTGACATCATGCAGCTGTGAGAAATACACATAAAAAGCCATAACTTGGTTAGTATTCAATAATGTTTTTCATTTCTATCTTACAAGGATGAAAATAATCACTGGATATTTAACCTGCACAATTTTCACTGGAATTGTTTTCCAAAATTATCAGAGGAAAATGAATGCAGCACTTTCTATAGGTGCCTGTATCTCAAATAAGCCATTCGTCTTCTCATCAGATTTAAATATTTATATTAGCATGGCAAAGAGGCAGGGAAAAGTTTCTTTTAATGGCTCCTTTGCATATAAACATTTTTCTCCTCTGACATTAAGCTCAGTAACTGAAAGATTGAAAGGGAGGAAACTTTGAGTTTTAAGTGGTCTTTCAAGCTCATACTCATCGTCCCCACCTTCACTGCAGGAGTCCCCATTTGCATCACACCCTGAACAACCAAATGAGGCTGGAGTGCTGCGCCTGGTGGGGAGGGGAGGCCACAGTTGTTGAGAATCTGCCTAGGCTGTTCCGTAGGGCCAGTGCACCCAGGCCTTCCAGAGGGTTATTCGAATACCTAAACGCAAAGTCCTCTACTTCACACTAAGCCTGTGTCTACAAAAAGTAAACAGATTATACAGAACAAAAATATTTAATAACCTCTGTTCTCAGAGTGTAAAGTATAAAGCAATCACTTATGCACAAAGTTGGGCTACTGACTTTACTCTGTAATACCTATTCCTAAGATGGAGACGTGGAATTTTTTTGTGGGGGCAAGTCTTGGGATCTCATGCTATTTCTTGGATAACATTCAGTCTCACCACTTCGGGGAAGTGGTCATGAAACAAAGGTTAGACTAATAAAGCTATCTTACTGCTTTATTTCTGAGCAGTTAGACTATCTATATGCTTCACTCAATTCAGTTATTAAAAGGATGAGCATTAGGGCACCTGGGTGGCTCAGATCATGATCTCAGGGTCCTGAGATCAGGCCCTGCGTTGGGCTCCTTGCTCAGTGGGGATCCTGCTTCTCCCTCTCCCTCTGTTTCCCCACTCATGCTTGCTCTCTCTCTCTCAAATAAACAAATAAAATCTTAAAAAAAAAAGGATGAGAACTCAGAATCTATGAATATTTAACTGTATTTCCTTTTTAAGATTTTATTTATTTATTTGAGAGAGAGAGAGTATGAGCAGGGGGAGGGGCAGAGGGACAAGCAGACTCTCCACTGAGCAGGGAGCCCGACGCAGGACTTGATCCCAGCACCCTAAGATCATGACTTGAGCCAAAGGAGATGCTTAACTGACTGAGCCACCCAGGCATCCCATTAACTGTATTTTTAAATCAACTTGTTGGTGGTGGCATGGTCTTGCTGTAAATTACTGGCATACAGAGGAGGAAGTGATTTTAGACATCATCTGATCCAACGGTTTCATTTTCTGGACAGACACAGGCCTAGAGAGGTGAAATGATTTGTTCAAGGTCACAAGGTCAAAGAGTGGTAGGGGTGTATGCTTCCAGAACTCAGGTCTCCAGCTACCATTCTGAAACAGCCTTCATGCAAACGTACTTACGTGCTTCAGTCAGTACACTGTTAACTGTAAAGCGTTAAATTGCCTCCTTAGGCTTCTAACTGTCCAGGAGAATGAAGTGGGCATCAGGGAGAAGAAAGTCAATTGATTCCTTGGCAACAATCAAACGGACAGTTTTATAAAGGGTCACAAAGACTTTCAAAACTCAAGTGACTCTTCTGAATGGCTGGCCAATTTTAATTATTTCAGGTTGATTTATTTAACGTTCCCCAGAAACAGAGAAATGTTCAATTTGGGCTGCTTTATAGCATATTTCATGTTTAAACACTGAACTCAGAAACAGTTGTTTGCTCTGCTGATCTTGAATAAACCAGAAGAAGGAACTCTAATAACGGTGGAGCTTTGGAAAAATGCGTAATCTAGTTAAACACATATATTGTGGTAAAAAGGAAAAGTGGATATCATGTATATTGTATTTAAATACCAGAGGAATTATGGGAAAACCTGAAACTGCACTTTTTATTTCCCTAATCTCATATGGTATATATAACTTGGAAAGAGTCAAACCGAAATCTTTAAATAAATCTTTAAAGTACACAACAATTTTCTTTTGTAATTATTTTCTGGAATTTATAGGTTCTATGCTCACTGTCGTGCTTAGCTTTGGAAGTATATTTCTTCAATTACAAAAAAAGTGATTTAAACACATATATGGTTCCGATGAAAAAATATATATTTTTTCTATTTCACTAGACTATTGATAGAAATGCAATGTCTCTGCTTTAAGTGAAGTCAGAGAGACCCACTTCCATTTCAGACAATCTGGTTATTACATTGTACTCTGTGTCACCTCCAGCATAAAGTGGAGTCGAGTATAACTGTAATCAAAAATTTAAACTGGACACTAGTACACAATGGGGACAGTATTTAATGTGCAAGGATCAAAGGCATTTACTTTAATAATGTAGCTATGGACAATATTATCAGAAAAATGAACACACCAAAGCACGATATTAAAAAAATTTCATCGCTGTATAATTTATATATATGAGAAACTTTCTGTGATCTACAGTGACATAAGAGAAAGCATGCTCAAAGTTTCTTACTCCTCTTTCTTTAAAGATAATGATTTTTTATTGGTATATGATCCATTTTTCTTTATAACTTATATTCCTAGGATACAGAAACTGCATTTCTCCACCAAATTACATACTCTAAAGCATACGTGGAAATCCTCTAGTCCTCATCTCATAAATATAATTAAAATCTGCATGAAATTCTATGGGTAAATAAAGTGGTTATCAAGTATATATCTTAGGCTCATCCAATTGTCAATGTTAATTAACTATCTATTACATTTTTGGAATTCCTGTGTTGACTAACATAATAGTTGACCCTAGGAAAAGTCTGAGCTCCAAATTTATAGTAGGTAATTCAAATAATTTCTCTTAGACATAACGGGACCTCTTATTTTTTTAATTTATTTTTATTTTTTAATTTTTAAGATTTTATTTATTTATTTGAGAGAGAGAGCAGAAGCGGGGGGAATGAGAGGCAGAGGGAGAGTGAGAAGCAGACTCCCCACTGAGCAGGGAGCCCAATATGGGGCTTAATCCTAGGACCCAGAGATCATGACCCAAGAGGAAGGCAGATGCCCAACCAACTGAGCCACCCAGACGTCCCAACAATGGGACCTCTTTTAAAGCACAATTTTCAACTTACATACCCTGATCCAGTATTAGATAATGAAAAAGCCTACAGAATTACTGATAGCAGCTCTCTTTGACTGTTACTGTGACGTATTTTCATGCAAGCGGACTGACTTTAGAGTTCCTGGAATGCATGCCTGAAGGGTATTTGAATTGTCGGGAGTACCACACTTAGATGGTCACCCTTGGCATCCACGAAACTTCTCTTGCCTCTTTATCTGAGGAATCGTGGCTTGAGTTGATAAAAAGTTCATGTCATCCTATTTATGTTTATGTTCCCATAATTTCTTTACTAACCGTAAGTCTGGCATTAAGTAGAAAAAATACAATATATTTTCAACAGCGTGAATACAGTGTTTGAGATGAAAATACTATGCATCTATTACATGAAAGGAATAAGATCCTCTGAAATTCTCATAGAATCTTTGTAAAACACTTGGAAAATCCGTGCTGTTTTTCTACGTGCTCAGATGATGTTCGATATTCATTCAGTTACTCACAAATTTTAGTACATTTTAATCCGTCAATAACGACTAATGCCAGTCAGGAAGAAAATGCCGTTCTTCCTACTAATTCGAAAACCTCAAGTGTAACCTACATTCAAAATTCTTTTCACTGTAAAAGATCAATAGGAAAGTGGTCCAACAGTTAAACAGCTGAACTTAAGAAACAGAATAACTTTAAAAATGCAAAGTAGCAGTTTCCATTTTATTGACAACAAAGCCGACTTTTACCTGAGTATGGGAAGGTGGTAAGCCTTTTCGGCCATATACTCCAATCAATGCATCCTTCTGAAGAGAGATATTGAATTTAAGAAACTGTGGCTGATCGATAAACAGCTGTGATCTCCAGAAGATCCCGGGAGGAACCTCTTGAATTGCTCTTCGGCCAATATCAAGTTCTCCAGAATCTATGGTGTTATTTTCTTGTGTAAATCCACCTAATTTTCCTGAATGGAAGAGACCCATTGAAAAAACAATGAAAAATTAAAACAACAGTAACAACAAACACCCCCCCCCAAAAGCCTCAAACAACAAAACAGCTTTCCTTTCAAAAAGTTTTTTTTTCACTAAATGCTCAGGCATTCCATCTCTGATAAATGAAATGCTCTCATAGAATTTTCACTTTAAAAGCTTTTTTGTGAGCTACTGGTGTTCAATGAATTGTGATTTAGCACATTCTTTAAGATATTTAAGTAAAAATCCTTTGACTTCCCCCAAGGTATGCCTATTACTGAAAGTCTTTTCACACCTACAGTCTTTCTTGATCACTTGAACCGTAATTATCTTACAAATATATGTCTTGTTATTTCTTGGGAGAGATTAAGTCTGTTACTTATCAGCCTTTCTAAACGTACCATAGCACTGCAAAGTGTAAATTAAGGCAGAATGGATTATGGAGATTTACAAATCAATCTTCAAGCAAACAACAAAACCAATCGATGGCACGGATTCATGTAGTTCCCTCCGAACTCTACATTAGAATGAATAAAAACTCAGATGCTGGAAAGGAGGCCCGAGAAGGGGTAAGTGGGGACATTATGCAGGGGAGGGACGGAGGGGTAAGTTCAGATTCTCATAAAGATATTGAAGTAGGCTGTCATAACCTCTTTCTTTTGACCCTCACCTCTTGCACTGCTGGTGGGAGTGCAAACTGGTGCAGCCACTCTGGGAAATACTATGGAGATTCCTCAAGAAGTTAAAAATAAAACTATACTATGATCCAGTAATCACACTACTGGGTATTTACCCAAAGAATACAAAAACAGTTATTCAAAGGAATCCGTGCACCGCAACGTTCACTGCAGCATTATTTACAACAGCCAAGATATGGAAGCAGTCCAAGTGTCCAACGACTGATGAATGGATAAAGAAGATGTGGTGTACACAATGGAATTATTATTCAGCCAGGAAAGAATGAAATCTTGCCATTTGCAATGATGTGGATGGAGCTAGAGGGTACAATGCTAAGTGAAATAAGTCAGTCAGAGAAAGACAAATACTGTATGATTTCACTTATATGTGGAATTTAAGAAACAAAACAAATGAGTAAAGGGGAAAAAGAAAGAGAGAGAGGGAGACACACCAAGGAACAGACTCTTAACTACAGAGAACAAACTAATGGTTACCCGAGGGGAGGTGGGTAGGGGATGGGTGAGATGGGTGATGGGGATTAAGGGGGCCACTTGTGATGAGCCCAGGGCAATGTATGGAAATGATGAGTCACTACATTGTACTCCTAAAACTAATGTTGCAGGGTATGTTAACTAACCATGGCAGTTGTTAATGGTCAGCTACTGGGTCTGTTTTTCTTTAACTAACAATTTAGTAATCTAATATGCTCCAGGGAATAAAAATTAAAAATTGGCTTATAGTAACCCTTATAATTTGTTATGTATCAGCTCATAGATTAAAAATGACATCATTCATTGAAATATCCAATATTTATTTTACGACAGTAATAGATACTCATTTTAGCTAAATTAGAACACAGAGCTAAATACAAAGATAAAAAATATAATCTGACCACCCAGAGATTATGTTTGTTTCCTCTAATCAGACATCTTTCTTTATTCATAGAGAATTTTAAATACCTGAGAGCAAATTTTACTTTACGTTTTGGATGTTTCTCTGCACTTAGCACCTATATATGTCATAAATTAGCTTTTTTTTTTTTTTTTTTTTTTTTGAGAGGGAAAGAGAGAACCTTAAGCAGGCTCCACATTCAGTACAGAAGATGCGGGACTTGATCTCACAACCCTGAGATCATGACCTGAGCTGAAATCAAGAGTCAGCTGCTCAACCGACTGAGCCACCCAGGTGCCCCCATAAATTAGTTTTTAATGAAAAGATTAAAGAGGGCAGAAAGAGAAATGGAACTAACTTTACTGAAAGCCTATGATATGTCAGGTAGTTTCACCTATTTTATCTGTTTTGAATTTCAAAAACTTCCATGAGGTTGATATTATTTCGAGATGAAGAGACTAAGGCTCAGAGAAGTAAATTACTTGCCCAAAGTGAGTGGTAGAGTCAAGAGTCAAAGTGAGGTGAGGTCTGCAGAACTCCAAAACTATGTGTCTTATATAATCATCAGTAAAATCTTTGCTTTTAATTTTAAAAAATATTATTTTAAATTACTAAGTTATAAATTTGTCTAATTCATATAAAATCAGATGTGGTAAAACCCATTGAACCACACTAGAGAATCTGCTTGACTTTCAATTTTAGGATATAAGGTTATAGGTTTTTCTATACTTTTTAAAAAAAGATTTTATTTATTTGAGAGAGAGAGAGAGCATGCACATGCATGAGCGGGGAGGGGTAAGGGGCAGAGGGAGAGGGAGAAGCGGACTCCCCACTGAGCAGGGAGCCTGACACGGGATTTGATCCCAGGACCCTGAGGACACCACTCGAGCCGAAGGCAGAAGATTAACCAACTGTGCTACCCAGGTGCCCCATACTTATTTTTATTAGGAAGAAATGACCAGTTTTTATGAACTAAAAACTGCCATGTATACTATAATGTGATATTCCTTGAGTAATAATTTATACTAAATTCCTAACAGGTTTTTGTCTTTTGGTTGAGTTCCACATGAAACTATTTTTAAAATACTAAATAAAATAGTAGTCCTTTTTCACACGAAGATTGGTTCGTACACATGTCATATTTAAGTATGGAAATGGTTCATATTTGGACCCACTCATCAGGTTTGTACATCACTAAGGCTATCATTATACTTTGTTGTTATTAACAAGTTCTCGTGTTATTTTCTGAAGCTTATGGGATTTGATCTACTCCACGGCGTTGATCCTATGCAGTGCTGCTATAAATGGTTTTTTAGCAACTTTACAGCGTACCTGTGCTTTGAGTGCTGGGAAGCCTAAAATGGTGCTCATCAAAGACATTTTTTCCCCAACCATCATCTTGGCCTAAGTATTAGCGTTGGAAATAGTGATCCAATTGTGACTCGTGGGGTTTCAGGTTTTGCTTTGTTGCTTTCTCCATAGACTGATTTCAAGGGTTAAGATTTTTCTCACAGAAATGATAAGTGTGCGTAGGGTTGTGTCAATATGTGTATGTACTCATCCAGTTAGTCCCATAGCAATTAAACAGATGCCTCTTTCTCACAAGGAAGGCTCTTTTCTTTGTAAAACAAAAGAACCAAGGTTGATTGGATGTGCTTGAATGGGAGCAGTAGTAGTTGGGATAATTGTTCTCTTGTCCCCCTGTAGTGAAGAAGACTGACTAATCATAACATCATAGCATCTAAGGTTTCAAGTGTCCATGGAGGTCATTTAGTCCACGAGTCTTCAAATACAGGAGTCAGACCCCTAGGTGTGAAGACTACGTGAAGACTCCTTCTTTTCCTTCCTTCCCTCCCTCCCTCCCTCCCTCCCTCCCTCCCTTCCTTCCTCCCTCCCTCCCTCCCTCCCTCCCTTCCTTCCTCCCTCCCTTCCTTCCTTTTTTCCTTTTCTCATGAAGCTTTTCAATGAGGAAAGGAGCAGTCTGTTTTAAGGGAATTAATTTTTAGAACCTCAACAATTTCCATATGTAGACTCCCTTTACAACAGAAGGGCATACCTCTCACATATTCAGAATCTTACTATGACACACTGTCTTTTTTTTATTTTTTTAAGATTTTATTTCTTTATTTGAGAGAGAGACAGTGAGAGAGGGAACACAAGCAGGGGGAGTGGGAGAGGGAGAAGTAGGCTTCCCTTTGAGCAGGGAGCTCAATATGGGACTCGATCCCAGGACCCCGGGATCATGACCGGAGACGAAGGCAGACGCTTCACGACTGAGCCACCCAGGCGCCCCGCTATGACACACCGTCTTGAGCATAAAGTTTCCAATGGGCCAAACAAAGGCAAAATTGAAAGTATTTTTGTTGATGAAGCCTCCTTTATTTGAGACACCGTAAATGCAAGGTAGGGCATAGTGTCTTTCCCTGTCTAGTATGTAGTTCTATCAAGGACAAAGTGTGGCATTAAGAATTGGAATATTTAAGACTGTTGGTAGGTTTTGAAGTCTGATACATCAAGAGGGAGAGAGAACATGTTTGCTTCGTGACCTCAGCACCCATCCCAACCACCCGCAGAGAATGCTTCTCACTGGCAGAAAAGTTTCATGACTATGAAGACAACATCCATAAGGTAAGAAATATTAAAGGCTCTGATGCCTTTTTCGATCCAATTGCCAAACTCATGGCAAGGACTTATGCTCTCCCTGCCTCTCTACTATCAGCTTAGAGTAGGAGTTCAGAACTGTGATGACTGTGACAAAATGTATTATTACTTTATTTGAATTGAAGAAGTCAGACTTTTTCTGACAGAAAGTTTCATTTTCATGAGTCCTAGCTCTGCCAGTAAATTATATAGTATTACCCATCAATTAAATGAGACAGTTAGAGGTATTTAAAGCATATGATACAACAAAAGCATTCAAAAGCTATTATAATAACAAAGGTGAATGAAAATGAACAGAAGGTCGATTTTCCACACCACTCTGTGTATAACAGATTAAACAGAGCCACTAAGTAAAAGAGTAACAGGTCAATTAGTAGTGTTTTGCTCAGCCTTGGGAATGCTTTTTATGGGTATACTTCACAGAAGCTGAGAAATGGGTGGATGTGGAAGACTTCGTGACAAATATTTTTGAAAGCAGATAGTTGTCAGTTCTGTGCTTTCAATAAGACTGACAAAGAAATGCGATGGAGTTGACAGCTTGTAGACCGCTAAACACACCTTTTAGAAATAGATCACAACGTGATTCTTGACATATGACTAATAAGGATTTCAAATAGTCGAACGGCATCACTCTAAAAAAATCATTTCCTTCCCATCTGCTTATTTTGT
The DNA here is from genome assembly GCF_023065955.2 of Ursus arctos. Lineage (NCBI taxonomy): Eukaryota > Metazoa > Chordata > Mammalia > Carnivora > Ursidae > Ursus > Ursus arctos. Next base: position 34,255,589 of record NW_026622952.1, on the reverse strand, counting down.
AGCAAGATTTCTTATATTTATATTTATAAAAAAAGAAACAGGAATAAAATTGATACTGAATCATCTTCCTTTGCTTTTGTAATAATTAATACCCATCCATGACTACATGAACTATTCGGAAAAGTCCCCATTCATCTCATTTGGAGAGGTATTTTCAATACATTTTCCCTTTTTATATTTAATAGTTATAAATATGGTTCATATATTTATATAATAATTAGGTTGATTTTAGTCAAATGTGTACAACTAATAATTATAAGCACAATTCCATATAAAAGAAAACGGGTTTTTAAAACATTTACAAGTCTTATGGTTGCAGGAAATACAATTTAATTTAAATTTGTATTCCTATTTTGTCTTAAGGCACAAGAAAAAGCATTTTGAAAATCATGCATTTAGTCTAGCTTTTCCTCTGAAATGGGACTCTCCCTTTCAAGTGCCCATCCACTTCTATTTGCTTCCAATTGTTACACCATTTAGAATGAATTTATTTTGGGGCGCCTGGGTGGCTCAGTTGTCTTCAGCTCCGGTCACGATCCCAGGGTCCTGGGATGGAGCCCCAGCTCAGGCTCCCTGCTCAGCTGGGGGTCTGCTCCTCCTTTTCCCTCTGCCCCTCCCCCCCTGCTCATGTGCTCTCTCTCTCTCAAATAAATAAAATCTTAAAAAAAAAAGAATGAATTTATTTTGAATTAAAGTCTTACAATGTGTCTTTTCTAAAAGGTAGACGCAGACCTGACCTCTCCTTATAATCAGTGATGTAGCGGGACATGGCTGACTTTCCTTTACTTAAATCCACTGACCCCGCAGCTTAGATTAGTGCAACATTCCCACTAAAGCCTCCAGGGTGAATGTCAGGGGACCGTAGTTGTGTGAAGGGGCTTTGTCTTTCTAAATTCTGCACTATTGCTTTTCAAGTCCTGGCTCTGCTCTCATTTGGCCAAGTCAAGTGTGGTCATTCCTGTTAGCGTTTTCAAATGCTCTTTATTGATTGGAACCACACCTGGAAGTCAGCGAGCCATTGACACAGTTTGATAAACTTGTAAATACTCCAGCAACCTTTTCCTCTGAAGCTCATCAGTCCTCCCAGATAAAAGGCTGGACACAGATGTCTTTCATCATGTCCTGAATTCCAGAACACTCTGGCTTCAGAGCAAAGCAAAGGAGGGCCAGTTCTGGTGCTCTCTATCCTCCCTTACTGAGATCACTCCATCTTTAAGCCCCCGGAGCCTGAACCTGGGAATGATCATAGGACGCGGGAAGGCTGTTTGTAGGTTTTACCAAGAGAAAAAGGAGGAAAAATGGAGGAAAAAATAGGGCAATAGAGTGCCCTGTAGTTATTCTACACTCAAAGCGTGTAGGTTAGGAATCAAACCAATTAAAGCCTTCACAGTACGAGTGAGGTGTTCCATGTCTTCAAACACAATAGGGTATCATCTTGAAGATTTTTTTCCAACGTGTCCTGTTGCGTCTGAATGTGGGAGCCGGTAGCAGTCTTTTTACCTCCTAACTGTGAATTTCCCTTTCATCAGTAAGTATGTGTCACAACAGTCTCAACGTCTTAAAATACGATTGTCAGAGTGTGAACACATAAAGAGGCCACATCCCCAAAGCTATTGTTATCCTCCCCCTCTTAGGTGATCCCTCGTTTATAGGCAAATGCATTAGGAAAATTTTTTCAGTAAAATCGGCATTTTTCAGATACTACATTAACCATGCCTTGAACTCTGAGATATTGTACGAATAATAATTTACCAACCCTAGATGCTACAAGGACCAAATGGAATATTTAAATCATACCGGTAATTAGGAGGTTTGGTATCTGTCTGAAAATTATTTTGTGATATCAGAAAAAACAGAGATGCAAAAAACGATTTTGCCATTCCCTACATGACTCTGCTGCCTGCGTATGATGTGAGCAAACAAGCCCGTAATTATTAAAACAGAAGGCAGAACAGAAATCCACCTGTCAAAGTCTAACTCAATTGTTGAGGAGGGTGAATGATACTATCATCTGAAGTCCCACAGACGCACCAATAATTAAGATGTCAGGAAGCAAGGTTAGGCATTTACAGACAATCAATAGCCCACCCTCTAATTCTAAGACTTAACCCTGGATTCCTACCCTGACTTTGAGATCTCTGAGAGAACATAGCATTTTATAAACAACCACGTGACATAACTTAACATTGTGGATACAGAGTGTAGCATCACAAGCCAAGTGAATGAAAACATGAGTACCTTAATGAACAAAATCAATACGGCACCTAATTAAGGAATTACTGCACACTGCAACACAAACTGTCAACGATACTGAATAAAACGCAAGGCACCTGCCCTGTCAGCCCATTTCTTCAAATCATAGGCAATCTTTAACTTGCTATAGAATTTACTTCTTTGAAATCGTCCAGTATTTGAGAAAATTCATACACGATGAACAATGATGTAAAGTTTAAAGGCATTTGAATTATTTTGTTTAAACAGGATGAATCATATATATATGTATATATATATACACACATATATAGGTAGTTTTTAAATTCGTACTCAAACAAAAGGAGTTGAAAAATGTTTTGTTCATACATAATTGACAGAAAGCATCGTATCAGTTTCAGAAGTACAATACAATGACCTGACATTTGTATACAATGCGAAGTAATCACCACAATGAATCTTGTTAACAGCCATCACCGCACATAATTACAACTTTTTTTCTTGAGATGAGAAAGGTTGCGTGTAAGTGATGAATCACTGAACTGTACTCCAGAAACCAGGGTTGCACTGCATGTTAACTAAAATTAAAAAAAAATCTCTCATAGCAACTTCCAAATATCCAATACACTATTATTAGCTACGACCACCGTGCTATGCATTATACCCATAACTTATTTATTTTATAACTGGAAGTTGTACAAAAGGAGTGGATTTTGTTTTGTTTTTTGATTGGAGAAGTAATGTGCCAGAGTTGTACTACCCAAAATTTATCGCCTTTATTTGTCTCATATTATCCCAAACTACTCTATGCTAAATTTTGGCATTTGTCTAATTGTTGCTTCCACATAAAGGTAGCGCTGAAATACCCTGCCATGGTACCCTCTATGTGCCCTACTATGTATGCATTTGCTAACTCACTGCAATTGCCTGCTTGATTTCTGTTTTGCCTAGCGATTCACATGCTCTGAGAACAACTGTGATTATCTTTTTTTTTTCACTGCTATAGTCTCAGAGCCTTGCTCCGTGCATGGCACAGAATATACGCTCTATAAATAAGCGTATAATATTATGCAGTCAAAGGAATATTAAGGATAAGATTCCTTTCATAAAATCCAAATAACTAACAATAAGAATTTCTATTATTGCTGCAGAGAATATTCTTGATGACGATTTAAAGATGTAGCAGTATTATATGACTGGCTCCTGGCGGGGCCCCGATGGCTATGCAGCTGTAATCTGTGGCCACGGCTTCCGCCACGCTGGATAGGCCACCGCATTCTTGGGTTTTGCCTGGATGCATGGATACATTATTAAAACCATTACTAACCCTCCAAATTTAAAGCCATAGTGGACATGTTCTGTGTCTCATTGGTGACCACCTAGCATCTACCTTTGTTACCTCTGTGAGACTGGAGAATATTGTTTGGCACGTGGAAACTCTTAAGTACATGGTCAAAGCCCTAAATGACACTCAAAGTAGCGTTTCTCTATTAAATGCTAGGGTAATACGAATATGTAAAACAGCTTTAAGAAACAGAATGCTATTAGATGTTTTTAACTGCTACATAAGGTGAAACTGGTGCTAGCATAAAAACAGAATGCTGTGTATACAGTCCAGATTACCACAAAACATATCTGGGTTTCTACCTGACATGAGTACTCAAATTGGTGCTTTAAATAATCTCTTTCCTTTAGTGATTGTTTTAAACTCCCGGACTGAAGGAAAATGATCAGAGGTAACTATCAAAGATCTTTTATTCAGATCTCTCTTTGTCGTTCAATGTTAACCTTATTTTGTCATTTCTGGTGTCTCCCTTCGTAGTGCCAAGACTCCTTCACTGCCATAACTTCCAGCTAACAGACAATCCCTTCTACTCAAGGAGACATGGTCCATGTTGGATTCAGCTGCCTCCCCTTTTGTAACTCTCCTATACATTCCCCAACTGACCAATACTGACCCATAGGTAGGGACACCTCTACGCCCCTATCCAGCAGGACGACATTACAGAAGATGAGACCTTCCACCTTCAACAACCTTAAAGATTTAAGGGTCAAAATTGTTCAGGGGGGAAATGATGAGGGAACATAAGGCAAGCTGAGGACAAAGCAGAAACTGACACCCCGCAACCCCCGCCCAACCATGGGATTTACCTGACATTCCTCAGGCAAGCCTGGCTGCCCTAAAGGACAAAGAAATAGTTACCCATAGATACCACAATCCTGCAAGACTTAAGTCTCCCTCAGTTTACAAATGTCTTTAGCAGTTTACAAGAACGAAGCATTTCTACCAATAACCTAACTTCCGGAAGGGAATGTAGATACAATTAAATGTCCTTATAATCTGCAGCCTCCAGGAAGTTCCCAACCATCTTAATGTTAATGCCTTGCTTGAGGGAACAACAACCTTAACTTGACAATGGCAAGGCCTCTGGTATTTTGTGAGCCTTCTTTAACATATGAAAGTATTTCCTCAACCTCCCTTTTTCCTTACCTTCCCCCAACCCCATAGTGTATAGCCACCGCTCACAATCCCCATGCAGCAACTCTTTCTGCCCACGGGTCCTGTCCCCGTGCTTTAATAAACCACCAATTTTGCACCAAAAAAAAAAAAATGTATCTTCTTAAAAATTCAGCTGCAAATTACAAGTGCATGATCTAGAATTGTGTTAAAAAGAGTGAACTCATAATTATTGACATGTATCAAACCCCCGTCACTGCCTGGCTGCCCACATGCATCATTTGATTTCAACCTCAGTACTACCACATGGAGAAACAGGCGCTTAGGGAAGGTCCTTTATGTAAAGTCACCCGGTAAGTGACAGAGCTTCAATTCTTAACCACTAGGCTCTACCAAGATTTGCTCTGTGTATGCTTTGCAAGGCACTGTGTTGGGCCCTTTATATATTTTATAGCATTTAGTCATACTACTTTCATCTATTCATGTAATAGATACTAATTGAGCACCTTTTCATGTCTGTAACTGTGCTGAGAGCTTGGGACAGAGCAGTGGAAAACAGATATAATCTGTGCCTCAGACTCTGGCAGAGAAGACATACATTAAGTGGTAACAGTGATAGCCAGTAACATTTTTCAAGTATTTATTATGTACTACATACTGTTTTAAGTATTTCCATTGAATCCTTAAGACTGTTCTAATGACGAGAAAACTCAAGGCCAAAGAAGCTATATGCACCTTGTCCCAAGTAACAAAGCCATTAATGATCAGAACTAGGATAGGAACCAGGAGGTTGGCTTCAAAGCCTATACTTTCTCTCCCCCATACTGTTTCTGTATTGGAGTACGGCACGGTGATCAGCCAGAGAGTGGAGAGCCTTGTAAGTCATTTAAAGGCAACTGACGAGAGTCTAGGTCAATGGAGGGGGTCAAGCAGGGTATGGATATCTCACATTTGTATCTGAAGACTCTGTGAACAAGACTAGAGACATAATGGCCCAGACAGAAGGTGGCTTCCATAATCCAGGTGAGAGATGATGGATCCAAGAGATATTGTGGAGTTAGAACTGACAGGACTAGGTGATTCATTGAACCTGGAACTAAGAGGGTAGGAGTAGCCTAGGCATGACCCCTGACCTTCTGGCCCAGGGAACTGGGTGAATGATGATGCCATTTTCTGACCCAAAAAGCCCTGAAGGAGAGACAAATTTGGAAAGAGAGATGATACGGCAACTGTGTTTTCCAAAAGATGGCCACCACAATATCTTCCATCGCACATGCTCTCGTGAAATGAATCCCTGCCATTTACCCACACAAGACGGACAGTTTAATTCTCCTTCCAATGAATATGGGCTGATCTTACTGACTTTTTTGACCAACAGGATGTAAGGGAAGCGACATCCTCAAGTGTCTACTATCGTAGGATGTGAGAAGGCTTATAACTTCTGTGTGGGTCTCTTGGAATGCTCCCTCTTGGGATACTTCTCTTCAGAAACAGCTGTTGTGCTCTGAGAAGCCCAAGCCACATGGAATGCTCTGGTCTGCAGCCACAGTTGAGCTCCAGCCAACACACAGCCCCAACTGCCAGCCATGGGAGTGAGCCATCTTGGACTTCCAGCTCAGTGGGGCTTTCAAACAGCCCCAGCTGACATCTGAAAGCAACTGCACCAAAACACCCAAGTACAAATACCAGAATTTCCCAGTCAATCTACGGAATCGGGAGAGGTGATACCAACTGTTCTCTTAAGCCACTGAATCTTGATGTGGCCTATTATGCAGTAATAAGAGAACCAAAGTAGTCGATGGGTTCAGTTTTAGACCCGTGACATTTGAGGTGCTTGGAAGATATCAAGGTGGAGAAGTTCCAAAGGGACTTGGATAGATTTTGCATAGTTGATGTCTGGAGCTCAGAGAGAGAGAAATATCTATACCGCACATATTGATCTGGGAGCATGTAGAACGTAACATAGCACATAGCATATAGAATGTGACAGAAGCCAGGAGAGCAGATAAGAGAACCCAGAGGAATCATATTCCAAAAAAGAGCAGAGTCCTGAGTCACGGCAATGTTGAGGGATCAGGCAGAGAAAGATGAGTGAACTCAACAAGCCGAGAAATCACTGCCAAAGAGTCAGGAAGAGAGCCAAGGTGAATGCAGTATCACAGAAGCTAAGAGAATAGAGCATTTCAATTAGGAGGGATAGATTCACTATTATACGCTACCAAGAACTCACATAGGATAAAGACGGAAGAGTATTCACTGATGCTACCGACTTAGCAACTGATAACCCTGGAAGCCATCAGTTTCAACGCATCGTGGTAGAGAACGGCCATGAGAAAGGAGTACATGGAAGGCGAAGACATGAGTATAGTCAATACAGGGGCTGCGCTCACGAAGCCTGGATGTGAAGGGAGAAGGGACAATTAGGGTAGAGCCGGAGTAGGGGGGACAGTCAAGGGTTTTTTGGCTTTTTTTTTAAACATTGAGGGGCCTCCGTACGTTCACATGTTGACGGAAGGTGTCAACAGTGGGCAAATTTGGAAGATACATCGAGGGCGCTCATGAAAGATTAGCCTTGAATACAGGGCAATGGGAGTGGAAGTGCAGGTCCAGATACGCAGAGGAATGGAGATTTGTTTATAAGAAATTAAGAGAACCTCCCGGGGAGGTTTCTATTTGTTGTTGAATAGAAGAGTCCATCTGTTGACAGAGCGGGGGTTCTGAGGACCGCAGGAAGATCTGGAACAATGGTAGACAAGTGTGGAGGGGAGACTGCAAGGGAAATGGAGTAGGGCAGCCAGACTGTTGGAGTCAGTGAGCCAGGAGATGGGTATTACGAGCCCCTCTTTACGTGTGAGGAAATTGAGGCTCCAAGAGGTTAAGTAACTTGCTCAAGGTTACAAAGTAAATAAATGAAGGAGCTAGGATGTGAATAGAGGCCCGTGTCATTCTCTCCAGTACATTAGGCTAAATGAAGTCCGTGGTCCAGGGGAGTAATTTTAGTTTCTGGAAGAGACTGGTATTAGAAGTGGAAAAGCCTCATTCTCACCTCTCCACTCCCACTGTCCACTTCCATGAGTTTTGCCTGAGACCCCACACTTCTGACCTCTCATCTCTAAAATTGGCAAAGACGGTCTCATGCAATACAATAAAAATTCTTCTTTTATACACTAAATACCACTTAGAAGCTTCCATTCAAAGGGGCTTACAAGCAAGCAGGGAGTTTCCTGAAGTCTTAACACCATGGCTGTTCCTTAGCATTGTATTTATATAAGAGTAAAATAGGACTGCATAAACAAAAGTATTGTATTTAGAAGCCGTGACTCAATCGTCTCATTATGTCTGGCACAGTTAATTCTCCTAGTGAGCTTTGTTCAGAATTCTAAGGCTCTCTTTAGGGTGGTAATCTAGAATTTCTAAAGAGATGATGTGATAGGCTTCTCTGGATAGTTTATAAAGCTGAGGTCGTGGACGACGGTGTATGGACAGTGCAGGGTCATCACAGAGTTAGTTTAAAAGCCATGATTTTCAGGTACCTCCTCTGTCTTGCAAATACAGTCCCCTCCTGACCCCCCCCACCAACCCCATGACTATAAGTATTTAAGAGATACATACCAAGAACCTTTACTTGGAAAAATAGAAATAAGAATTCCTTACAATTTATGGGGTTTTTTTTGGGGGGGTGCTATTTGAGAAATAATAAAGAAGACAAGTAACTACTAATTAGGTCCCACTTTGTGGACAGGGTCTGAGCCCAGAGATAGCCTTCCTTTCCATAAGGAGAAATTCCTATGAATCCCCGGTCCAGCTGGCGGGCTGGAGCATCAGTCTTTCTCCAGAGAACCTAACTCTTCCTGGGGCATCTGTTGCCTGTTCCTTATGTGGGGGCTTGTTTACAAGGCTAGGAAGAAGGTTCTTTGCTTACATGTGTATACAGTTCTACAGGCACACATCCACTGTCCCCAGTGCGTTCTATGATCACGTGGGGGGACTTCGGTCTCTCGTAAAGGAGGGGACTGTCAGAGCAGTGTCGCTGAAGCTGCGGACCACCGTCTTTTGTAAACTGTGAAATGTTGTGAGCGAGCGAGCACTTGTATAAATGGGAAACACAGGAGAGTAAGAAAGCCAGGGCACATGTCTCAAAATGAGGATAAGCACTATTATGGGAAACGTGTTTCAGATGGATATGTGCATGGGTCTGTGGATTTTGACATAATGTGGATTTCTTCCTGCAGTCAAGGAGAAGAGTTTAAAACTCTATAAGCTCTGCAGAATTTCTGAAGCCATATGTACATCATGTTCTTTCTTTCTTTCTTTCTTTTTTTAAGATTTTATTTATTTATTTGACAGAGAGAGAGAGAGAGAACAAGCAGGGGGAGCAGCAGAGGCAGAGGGAGAAGCAGGTTTCCCGCCTAGCAGGGAGCCTGGCGCCAGGCTTGATCCCAGGACCCCAGGATCATGACCTGAGCTGAAAGCAGACGCTTCACCAACTGAGCCACCCAGGCGCCCTTAAGATGTTCTTTCAAATGCCTGGAACTGCTACAATCCCAGACAGATTATTCCAGGGTCGTCCTAAATCCTTCTTGTAGGATCTGAACCATGAAGCACCTGGACCAAGGTTACAAAGTAAACAGGTGAGGAAGCTAGGATTTGAACAGAGGTTTATGTGAGCTGAGGAATGCGGCCGATTCAAGCAGAGGTCCTCCCTGGCAGAATACCAGGGGCCGGCACGAGGCTGGGGGAGCATTTCTCAATGCACAGCTCTCTTGGTATGACGCTGTTCGGGTATTGTGAAACTAATTAGCTGTGCTCTATTTTCATCTAAACCATGATAAAAGGTTAGGATGTTGTAAAAGAAAACATGTCTACAATAAGCCTTTCTCTTTTTAGTCTAATTTCTTGAGTCTAAAAGAAAGTTCCCTCCACGTGTGGTTAGTACGTGCCATCGGGCTCTTTTCATAGAAACCATCCGCTTTAGGAGACAGGCTACATTTTAATCTACAGAAACCCAAAATAGGGGCGCCTGGGTGGCTCAGTCGTTAAGCGTCTGCCTTCAGCTCAGGGCGTGATCCCAAAGTCCTGGGATCGAGCCCCACATCAGGCTCCTCCGCTAGGAGCCTGCTTCTTCCTCTCCCACTCCCCCTGCTTGTGTTCCCTCTCTCGCTGGCTGTCTCTATCTCTGTCAAATAAATAAATAAAATCTTAAAAAAAAAAAAAAGAAACCCAAAATAAACACTCTTAATTTCTGTGCAGTCACTTGAGCGGTTTGTCTCTGTGTCATCAGTGTATAAAAAATAAAACAATTGATTACTTAATTGCAATTTCCCCCACCTACAGTTGTCATTACTGATACGTCACCACTTACAGTTTCTTGGAACATGTGGAGCCTTATATCAAAAGGCTCCATACAGGTGTGGGCGAAGGGTATTTATTATTACCATGAAAATCTAACGTCTTATAAAATTCCTCAGGCTTCCTAAGAAGGAAGAGAATTGCCATAAAGTATTGTTGTTGAAATAAAACAGAAGATGAGAAAACAGAGAACAGAAAAATGATAAAGTCATTAGTCATGGTGAACGGGTACGTGTCAAATGGCAGCATATATGTAAATATGAATAAATATGGATTATGTCATCTGTAAATACACAATAGCTTCTTTCTAGTCTTGCAAAGAAACTAGCCCCATGCGGACGGACATAACTGATGCGGAATACAAATACACGAGAGAAGAAGGAACAAAGGGGGAAGAAAAGCGTAGGAAATGCTCAGAGGCAGACAATACGCTTATGTGACAAAAAAAAGTATCTTGATCCAACTTCTTTGAGTTATAAAGGATTATGACATTTTGCAAAAAGTCAGAGATTGCCAAGTGTCAAAATACACACACACACACACGTATCAAAATAATTGACAGGTACATATAATACAAATATACACATGTATATATACATTTTCCTGGGTGTTTATATGGAAAAATGAAAGACCACATTCTCGAACTTCTTAAATTCTGTTTTTAACTCAGAACCGAATGATCTGAAAGTCTATTAGCCCAAAGTGCAAACTTTTGAAGGTTTACAGAAAGGACAAGCAGAGCAAAGGTCAATAAATTATAATCCTTTAATGCGTCTTGTATTTGAAAGCTTTTATAACAAAATTAATATAGTATTCCAACTCCATATGCTAGTTGAATGAAAAAAAGCCTAATACACCCAAGATATAATATACAAGAAGATATAGTGAATTATAGCCTATTTACAGACTAAAAATAAGACAAAATACACACTTGCAGAGGGAAAGCTGGAAAAGCCTAGCCATCAAATCAGAAGGCAGAAAATCCCATTATTCCTCTAATAAAAATGTGAACTTCCAATCTTTCAAGTAAATGAATAAAAACCCCTCATTAAAAGATGACATCTGTATTTCTAAATGTTTTCCCTCTCCCAGATATAACTGGATGTGACATGGATAAAAATAAATTATGGAAAAGAGATGTTAAAAGAAACACACAAGACACATAATTCTTTCTCTTACCGTTGTCGCCGGAAGGTAATGATACCGTGTTTGTTGGCATAGCATCAGAATTCACTTTTCCATTCTCAAATGTGTCATTTTCAGTCTGCTGTAACTGCCAGTTGAGGCCAAAGAGATGCATTGCTGGGGGCAAAGAATACAAGTCGTTGAGAGGTCTGCTGTTTGCAGGCAGTATAGCAAATGGTAAACATGTTTAGAACAAGATTCATATGTAAAGTGAAAATTTCCAAGTTCTAAAATACCAAAGATAATTGCATTAGATTTCTAAATTAATTTCTAAAAATTAGAAAGGGAACGGTTCCTCGTCACAGAAATGCTGCACGATACCGGAACCAGGAGGCTCTCAGGAACGAATAATTACTTGTTCTGCTTGGCCTGAGTTCCACTCCTCACTGTCATTTAGGTAAGTGGCTGAATGCTCTGTAGCAGTGACGGCCAAATTTGCTTGACCTCAGGCCACTTGCACATGCGTACTACTTAGTTGCAACGTCTGTACATTCTCAAGAACCCTGACGCTGTTCATGTGGATTAAGGTACAAAGTAACGATTGGTCTCCCGGGTAAATCTGCTGCATCAGAATGGATTTAGATGCACAACACAGAGTAACATTTGAATATTCCAGATTTAAGACGAGTTTATGACATTCAATTCATCAACGGCACACGCTATGCGTCAGGTAATTTCATGCAGAGTTTCTGATGTGGGTGTGATAATCTTAGAAATTTATAAAAATCTTGTAAATGTGTTTACGAATTTTCTTTATTTGAAATATTTAGAAAATAGACAACTACAAGACTATACATTTATAAATGTAATACACTTTAAAATTTTTATATGATTTTTCTTAATTTATTTGAAATATTTACAAGAATATCACCACTGTAATATTGACCATTAACCCTCAACTAAACTTTCATTCGTGTTCCACAGAATACAGTTTCAGAATTCAGCCCGAAGGAGGCTAAACATGCCTTGAGAAACCCAGGGACGATCATATTACCTTATCGCAAATGATTTTTCTTGGACATCGTCTGGCATTTCAGCATACATATGGAATTTACCAGAGAGGTGAAGAAAGACATAGCGTTTAAGAAGTATTGTTAGAAACAGTGTGATGACCACCACTGGTAAAAGGCGAGCCCTTATTAAATATGAAATATACATAGGAACACAATTAATTTGGCAGCGTAAAGAACAGGGGCTTTAGATGGAGTTAGACTTTGCTTTAATCTTCCATTTAGGATTTAACCTTGGACAAATGATGGAATATTATTAACAATAGTTTTTACTTTTTTTAAATGTTTTTTTATTATATTATGTTTTTACTTAAAAAATGAGGTTGGTTAAACCGACCTTACTTAATTGATGTGACCTTTCTAGACAGGATAGGTCTGTGAGAGTATATTACAGACTGCTGGTACCTAGCAGGACTGTTCTTAGTACATAGGTACTTCATTTATTTATTCTGGACTCTAGATTACTGAACTATTTTTTTACAGATTTTATTTATTTATGAGAGACAGAGAGAGCGAGCGAGCGAGCGAGAGGGAGGCAGAGGGAGAAGTAGGCTCCCCATGGAACAGGGAGCCCAGCACAGGGCTCGATCCCAGGACCCTGAGCCGAAGGCAGACGCTTAACTGACCTAGCCACCCAGACGCCCCCAGATTACTGAACTATTTGAAGTCACCTGACCAGACCATGCTACCTCTCAATAAAGAGTTCCTTCTGTCTGTAATGCTCTTCATCCAGTGTAAAACACCCATTCATCGCTCAGATGGTAGGCACCAACTTTGTGGGGGAGCCTTTCCTGATTGGGTTAACTACGTCTCCCAAGACTGTTTTCATCACTTTTGTAACTCAATTACCATGTACGGTGCCCAGTACCTCGCAGGTCTTTAATAAGTGTCTGTGAAGTAAATGAAATCTATGCTCTGATGTTTTCAAATCTAAGAAAACACTGTTGTGGATAAAAATGTAGTAATTTAAGGGAAAAGTTAATAAATTTAAGACAAATAAGTAAATGGCCAAGAATAGAGTGTTCTATTATTAATAAATAATGACTGTATTAGCATAATAGTATAGGAAAAGCAGTTGAGCAAAAGTTCACTAGTATTCTATATAATTAACGTTTAAAAAAAAGATTCAGGGGCGCCTGGGTGGCACAGCGGTTAAGTGTCTGCCTTCGGCTCAGGGCGTGATCCCAGCGTTATGGGATCGAGCCCCACATCAGGCTCCTCCGCTGGGAGCCTGCTTCTTCCTCTCCCACTCCCCCTGCTTGTGTTCCCTCTCTCGCTGGCTGTCTCTATCTCTGTTGGATAAAAAAAAAAAAAAAAAAAAAAAAAGATTCAACAGTTTGAGGGACCTTTCACATTCTTTTGTTAACAACTCCTGATATAAAATTATGCTATAGTAAGAAACAGTAAACACAGATACAAACATAGCTACATCGACCCTGTGTCTTTTTTTTTTTTTTAAAGATTTTTTATTTATTTATGTGACAGAGAGACAGCCAGCGAGAGAGGGAACACAAGCAGGGGGAGTGGGAGAGGAAGAAGCAGGCTCCCAGCGAAGGAGCCTGATGTGGAGCTCGATCCCATAACGCCGGGATCACGCCCTGAGCCGAAGGCAGACGCTTAAGGACTGTGCTATCCAGGCGCCCCGACCCTGTCTCTTTTTAACCAATGTATATACTCCCCGTCTTAAATTATAATCTGGCAGCAATTCTTTTCAAGCTCTGGTTTTTTAAGGATTAAGATATAGGTTATAGAATCCTTGAATTCCCAAATTGTCAGCTTGTAAGGAGGGATAACTTCATACATCATTTTGCATTAAATTACATAGTGTTTGAGTGGCAAAATGTCAGGAGCTTTCTAAACATTTATCACTTCATACGTTTTTCAAGTTTTAGGTATTTCAGCAATTTTTGAATAAAATAATGGGAACTCGTTCTGCATACAGTGAAAGCTTTGACAGACATACTTTGGCATAGCGATGATAAATATTTCAAAAGGGTCAAAGTTTCTACACAAAATAATTTATCATCATTGTGAGCTTTTATGTAACATAAAATGTCTTCCCGAATGATAGATTTGCTTATATTATTGGTTTTAATAGACTTCGAAGAAGAGAGATAATCCACGGGATCCTGCACAGATGTCAAATGTTAGAAAGTAGTGTTATGTTTCTGTTTGGAGAGCTAGTTTATTTTATTTTTTATTTTATTTTTTTGCCAGATGGGCAATAGCTTTATTATATATTTTCTTCTTACAGTAAATCTCAATAAAATGAAATTCCAGTCTACTTAAGATGCTGTATAATGAGAACCATACCGAATAATAATACATCTTGTTTAACTTTACACTGAAAACAGAAACCGACAAGTTGTTCGGTCTTGGGATATTACGTACTTTGGAAATCTTGGTGTTTGGTATTTAGTAATGCTCTCGACACTCATTATGTGTAACTTGAGATGTTCCTACAAATACAGGGTGTTAGTAAAACTGACTCCACAAATGAGAGAGGGGGACGCGGAGGGAGGCAGCAAACTCATAAAAGTCAAAAATGCTAGAGAAATTATCAAGCACTTGCACAACAGCACTATATGGGAAGGTCTTGGCAGACACATAAGGGAAAATCAACAAAATAAAATAAAATACATATGTAAATACCGAAGGATGAGCCCAATTCTTCGACGCCCAAGTTGGAAAGCAGATTTGAACCCATGGGAGGGCCTGTGGCACCAGTACTCATGAAGGGTGAACATCGATCCTTGCTGTACGCACGACCTAGTGGGTTGGGGGCATAGCGTCAAGGAGTGTCTGGGAGCTCTGTGCCCTGAGTCCCTCACTGCCCTGGGCACATAGCTTAGGTGAGGAGTATCGACTGGTAGGAATGTTGTTCTTTGTATTGCTGTTAGAACATCAAGACGCAGCCTTTTTTTTTTTTTTTTTTAAAGAAAACATCCATTAAGCACTTACTATGTATCAAATAATGTCCAGTGCTTAGCACCTGCCCTATCTCATTTAATATTCACGAAGACTCCAATGAATACTTACTGTTATTACTTTGTTTTTCATTTTAAATCTAAGAATTGAGGCTTTTGGGGAGCTTAAGTTTCAAGCATGCAAACAGTAGACCTTGCCCTTCAACCCAGACCTTCTAATCACAAAGGGCTTTGCACGATACACCTGCCTGTTCTCCCAGGGGGCACTGGAATGTGAAAATCCATAGGGAAGGAAGTGAAATGTGCCTTCACTGAGGGCCACAGACTAGATAAGGTTTTTCTACCAGATCTAGAAAACGGAAGGCAGAGACAGTATTTGGTGGCAGAGGCTGGGCAAAGATTCTTCTAAGTAACATTTGTGTATTCCAGGCAAGAATCTTCAGTACAAGGACTTTATAGTAATATGATAATGATGAGAATTCACAACAGGCTATTTTCGTCAACTCTAACAGTATTTTTTTTTAAAGATTTAATTTATTAATTTGAGAGAGTGAGAGAGCGAGAGAGCAAGCACAAGCTGGAGGAGGAGCAGAGGGAGAGGGACAAGCAGACTCTGAGCATGGAGCCCGACGCGGGGCTGGATCTCACGATCCTGAGATCATGACCTGAGCCGAAACCAAGAGTTGGACGCTCAACCTACTGAGCCCCCCAGGCGCCCCTAAGAGTCTTTAAAACAACAATTCAAAAACTACATGTGAACACTAAATGTGTGTATTTTAAAGTTATAGAAAGCATTCATGTAGATTTAATCTTAAAGTATTTGTTTCTGATATCATGTTTCATAGTGTCATACTGTTATTTCCATGTATTTCTGGGTGATTTTAATGAGGGGTGGGGGCTGGATCCACATCTAAAATGTTATCCAAGGAAGAAGGGAATTTGTGAATGACAGCAAAAACATTGTATGTCTGCTCAAGTGTGTTCTTTACCTCTGAAAATACCTTGATGCCTATTATCTTGTTTTTATTTTTGTTTTTTAAGATTTATTTACTTATTTTAGAGAGCACAAGTGGGAGGGGGAGAGGGAGAGAGAATCTCAAGCACACTCTGCTCCTAGCACAGAGGCCGACGTGGGGCTCGATCTCATGACCCTGAGATCATGACCTGAGCGGAAACCAAGAGTCGGACGCTTAATTGACTGAGCCCCCCAGGCGCCCTGATGTCTATTATCTTCTAATAATGTACTGTAGGACAGGGGCCACCGTCCCTGCTGTATGAGTGAGACACAGGCTGAGGGCCGGTCAGTGACTTACCCGATGCCTTTTAAAAAGCTAGTGTGCAAAGACTACTCATGATACCAGATCTCTCGACCCGATTTCAGGATTCCCTTTCCTATACTGAGCTGTTGTCCTTCTCATCTCAATTGTTCTGAATCAAAATTTAAAGAAATTAAAAAATTTTTTAACACAAATTGTTGATTTATTTCTTTTTTTGACAGCAGCACATATAATCAGAAGTTGTCCATTTGTTGAAATGTGCTTCTAAATACAAGATGTTTACCCACTGAAAATGGCTGCATTTGGCAAAATCACTTGTTAAGTTCCTTGTTTGGAATTAGAAATGTATTTTCTTTACATTAAAAATCTTGGAAATGATGGTTCAGTCCCCAGTTGGTCTACAAAATTCTGTCTCTATATCCAACAGAAATATACATACACATAGCACCAACAAGCAGGAACGAGAATGTTCTCAGAAGCATTATTTGTAATAACCTCAAACTGGAAACCCAGATGTCTGCCAGCAGTAAAAAGGATAAACAAATTATAGTGTTTATCATATATCATACCATATCATTATAGTCAACCAAGGAATTCTACAGATCAACGTAAATGAATAAGGCATTGCCAGGAGCAATGACATGGATACGTCTCACGATCGCAGTGCTGAGCCAGAGAACCCATTCACAAAACACACAAATATTGTATAAGTCAATGTGTATAAAGTTCAAAAGCAGGTACAATTAACTGGTAGGAGGAACAGAAGTCACCAGAGTAATTACCTCTAGGGAGGGGGGCTAGGTAACGACCAGGAGAGGCCACAGGGGACTTCTGCAATGCTAGTAATATTTCCATTTTTCTATCTGGGCAGTGGTTCCACTGGTGTGTTCCCTTATGATCTGTATACTTTTCTAAATGTATGTTATTTAAAAGCCCATCTGACACATAGCATAACTAAAGGATGTGTATTCTCACCTTCCCTACACCCTTCCTGCGCGTGCTCGGCTCTATAAGGCCCCGAGGTGCTCCCCTCGGAAAGATAACTGTGTGGAATGGCAAGTGACTCCATCAGCCGGAGCTGGAGGGAAGGGCGAGGAAAGGCTTGCTTAGAGCAAGTCCTGAGGGTTAAACGGAAAGCAATCTGATTAAACAAATTCATGTACTAGGTTAATGACTACCAGCTCATGGCCTTCCCAGATTGATTTGTAGTTTACAAACATTATGGCGTGTCTAGGTGAGGATGTGGAGAAACGCAAGACTTGTGCCCTGGAGACGAGATTGTAAAGCGGTTCAACTGCTACGGAAAACACTACAGTGATTCCTCAAAAAAAAAAAATTTAAAACTGGAACTACTATACGACCCAGAATCCCACTTCTGGACGTACACGCCAAAGAACTGAAAGCAGGGTCTCAAAGAGGTATTTGCAAGTCCATGTGCATAGCAGCATTATTCAGAAGAGTCAAGAGGCAAAAGCACCCCGAATGTCCATCAACAGAAGAATGGATACAGAACGCAGACACAATGGAATAGTACTCAGTCTTAAGAAGGAAGGAAGCTTTGTCACAGGCTGTAAAAGGGACGAAACTTGAGGACATTATGTTAAGTGAAATAAGCCAGTCGCCAAAAGACAAATACGGTTTTGATTCCAGTCTCACCGGGTATCTAAAGTAGTTCAGATTCATAGAGGCAGAACGAATGGTGGTTACCAGCGGGTCAGGGTAAGGGGAAATGGGGAGTCGTTGTTTAAAAGGTGCAGAGTTTCAGTTTTGTAAGATGGAAATGTTCTGGAATCTGTTGCACAACCGTGTGAATATATCACAGGGTCTGTGAATGGGCCAGATGTGCTTGTCTACCCTTTAAATCATGCCCTGCTTTCACGCCTTTGCTCCTATCATTCCTGGCCCCAAGTCCTGTCTGATGACATCTCACCAATACCTCGAAGTCCGGTTGAAACGACGTTTGTTCACGAGGACTTCCTGGAACAAACAACTATCCTGTCCTACCACAGCACTTTGTAGTATTTTACCTAAAACATCCCACTTTTTGTCTGAATAAATTTTTTACTTTCTGCAGTTGTGAGGAGCGGGGAGTTGCAAGAGAAGCAGAAATGGCTCTTTGCAGTGAGAGGGTAAAACAGGCACGTCGAGGGGAAAAAGAGAGGAGTTTGGGAAGAATGGGAATAAATGATAGGATTTTAGCTATGAAAAAAAAGAGAGGATAGTTAAGGGAAAGGTTTAACATATAATTCAGCTTTCTCAATATTTTGCTGAAAGTTGATCTTAGAGGCTGGATCTCTGTAGCTGAACTGGTTCCTGAGAAACAGGGGTGACTAACAGAGCCCCTGAGACAGTAAGAGTAAGGAGAAGCTTTGGGGGCACCTTGTATAATTCCTCCCTTTTTCTCGGTCAGAATGCTTTTATTTATTTATTTTTAAAAAGATTTTATTTAAAAGGGGCGCCTGGGTGGCTCAGTTGTTAAGCGTCTGCCTTCGGCTCGGGGCGTGATCCTGGAGTTCTGGGATCGAGCCCCACGTCAGGCTCTTCCGCTGGGAGCCTGCTTCTTCCTCTCTCACTCCCCCTGCTTGTGTTCCCTCTCTTGCTGGCTGTCTCTCTCTCTGTCGAATAAATAAAATCTTTAAAAAAAAAAGATTTTATTTATTTATTTGTCAGAGAGAGAGAGGGAGAGTGAGCAAGGAGAGCGTCAGGCAGAGGCAGAAGCAGGCCCCCCACTGAGCAGGGAGCCAGATGTGGGACTCGATTCCAGGACCCTGGGATCATGACCTGAGCCGAAGGCAGATGCTCAACCGACTGAGCCACCCAGGCGCCCCAGAACCCTTCTAAATTAGTTGTAATATCTAACATTTGTCATCTACAACCTTAATGAGCATACTTTTAATACTGTCACCCATGTTGATGATAAAAAATTATCATGATATCAATTCTAGAAACAATGCGCATGGATGTGAAGCTGTTGGTCACTATTGCGAACTGTGTTACTAACAGCCAAATGGTCTACTTTACAGACCATATCTTTCTAGGTTGTCTCACGGTAATCTTGGATTCAACCAATCTGAAGATATTTACGATGAAATATTTCTTATATAATTAAAAAAATCCATTCTAAAACCTCCTAGTTTTTTTCTGTAGGCTTTCCCAGTTAATGTTAAGCAAAAAAGCCTCACTAATTGAAATAATTTGGAGACAATATGCTAGTGAAATTTTACGAAGACATTTTCTTTCTGACTCGAAGACCATTGCGGTGAGAGAAATTACAGCGTACATTCCTTTTACCTGTCAAGGCTGATGGAGACGAGAGGGATCCATGATATTCTAGTGATCCCACCTCCTCCCCACAGGAAAAAAAAGGGCATGCCATTGTTTTTAACCAATGTATGCTGGTTTGATACTTAAAAGCCAGCATGTGGAACACTTGAAACCAAAATGTGTAATTAAAGAAAATTACACACCACGAAGCAGCAAGTTCGGTGCCATTTTTAGTTCTGTGTGGAGAGAAAAGGTGCCAAATTTTGATCTTGTCTCTGGGGACCATGCCACTGAAGTTGCTATCACAGTTACTATTATTTCTACTGGCATGCCTGTGTTCTTCGATCCTGCCAAATATGGATGGGAAGGAGGGGTGGTGACAGCTGGTGACATGGTCCAGAAATCTGCCAGAACCTTGGAGCAAATTACAGGGGATGTTGTGAAGTGAACACAGAAGCAAGCACCCTTGCCATCAGAAACCCGAATGTCGCTTATGCCACCAGAACCCTGAGGAGTAACACTCTGAGGTTTTGGCAACCTGGAGTATAGTTCTTAGCATGCCTGCCATTATTGGCTAAATGCTGTTTAATCTTACAAGATCAAGCAAACATTCTCACAAAGACCAAAAAAAAAAAAAAAAAAAAAAAAAAAAAAAAAAAAATCTGAGATCACAGAAGAACCCGAATCTGGTAAGAAAAAATGGACTTAAAAAATATCATCCTGAAAATGTCTGCAATGCAGTTTTGTGTCTGCCTCCAAAACCCTGAGAGCTCATCACCCAGGCAAGCTACGGTCTAAAGCTTCCCTGCCTTGCAATTCACCTCACATCCACCATGGTACATTTTCCCCAAAATAATCTTGCTGAGAAAGATTCATTAGGAACATGTGATCAGAAGTTGCAGGAAAAGAAAATCAGAATCTGACCTTTTATCATTAAGAGCACAGTTTTCAACACAGATTGCCTATGGCGTCTCGTGGAGCCTTTGTTGATATTAAAAGAGAACTGGGTCCCAGTCTCCATCTTGGCTCCAACTAGTTGTGGGACCTTGGCAAGTCACTGGGCTTCTCTGAGGCTTAGATCTCCCGTTTATATAAATATCTAAAGAGCTTGCACAAAATGATCTCTAAGGTCTCTTCCAGATTTAAATTCTTTGATATGTCAGTATGTTTTCAAATATAAATATTTAGGCTACATCATTGAGTAGAGGCAAAGACATCTGGCATCAATAAGATATCAACATATTAGAATACTAATGCTGTTGGTTCCTTTTTTTTAAAAATCTGAGAATAAAATAAAATTGCGTGGGGTCAAACCACCATTTCGTGCACACAATTCCTTCGGTATCTTGGGTTCTGAAAGCAGAATTTCATCATTTTATGTTTCAATTTCACAAATATATAAATATACACGATGTGCATGTGCAGTGATTAGATTTTACGGAACAAAATAAGAAAAATACTCTTAAATATAGGACAATGATTTGATTGGATACATGCTTACAGAATACAGCCAGGTTTTCAATGGAAAATGAAAGCATCTCATGTAAAGATGCAGTTTGTAGCTTGGACCCCTACTGGTCTAAACTGTCATTAGGAATACATAGTTTTCCATAAATTAGCTTTTGTTTTGGATTTCCTGCTGTGTTCATATACATGTTGACGGAGTGTGTGAGGCAATATTTTGGCATTCTAATTCATTATTATTTGATATTAGCTTTCAAGTCTAATATTATCCGAACAGTCTACATCTTGCTGGCCCAAACATGGTCATTCTACTGATTTATTTTTATTTTATTTTTTCTAAATACGGTCATTTTAAAATCCATAATTTTTTGGAAAGCTTTCATATTAATACGTACTCAAGCTGTCATTAAGAAGAAGGGAATTATTCCAACTACAGGATATTTTGATATTCAAAAGCACTAATAACACTTGAGGTAGCAAGTTTCTCTGAGTGTTACAAGATCGCATACTGAAATCATAGGTTTTATGTAAACTAACAGTTTTTGAGGGAGAGGGGGAAGGAGACAAGGAGTGGCTGCCGGTATTTTATATATCCACGCTGTGTATTTTTCCTTTCTACTCTTTTTTTGGCATTATGTCATTAATGGGAAGGGAGAATCACTTTGGCTATCGAAATGTCTTGATGAGACTGTGATTTAGTTATGTAGATTTGCCAGGACAGGTATGTAGATTAAGTCAGAACTTCGAAAACAGGCTGTTTTCCTATGTGTCATTAGTTTTCTCTCATGTCCAGGCTCTGTTCTCTGAAAGAAGCATTCACTGTCCAATCTCATGGAAAGAACACAGCGTTCACCATTATGATTAGCTGTCCAAAGGGGCCGGTCATTATCCATCAACTTTGAGGTAACGGTTGTCAACATTAAGGAATATGGCAAGAGGACCTATGTCAAGAACATTCGAAATACACAATGAAATCATTTATATGATTTATGGACTATTCCCCACATGCCAATATACTGACTTTGCTGTTATCACGAAATGTATGTAACAGAAGATGCATTAGTGACAGTTATTAGCAGCTTTGAAACCATTGAAATCCCATGGATCTGCTCATTATTCAAAAGCCTGTTGTACTGACTCAATTTTCATCTGGATTTCTTTCTTGCATAATAGCTTTAAGAGCTATCTCCTCCTTTCATGCAACAAATGTGTACGTATGTTAATAATCTACTTAAACATAAAACTTTCTTTGGCTTGCTCTGGCTTTTTTAAAAAAAGATTTATTTATTTGAGAGAGAGAGTGAGAGAGAGAGAGAGAGAAGGGGGAGGGGCAGAGAGAATTTCAAGGAGACTCCCTGCTGAGCGTGGAGCCCTACATGGGGCTCAATCCTACAACCCTGAAATCATGACCTGAGCAGAAACCAACTCAACGGACTGAGCCACCCAAGTGTCCTGGCTTGTTCTGACTTTTTTAAAAAGTAGTAGAATAGATCTGAAAATTACATTTCTTTGAAATTGTAAGACACTTTAGTCTTCATTATTAAAAGATCCAACTATCAGGGACGTGGAGATTTCTAGAGGAAAACTGGTGTGTCAAAATATGGCAAAACCCACAGTTTGTTCCACGGATGAGCGAAGCCATATGAAAACTGTCTTTCTCTGCTTGACTTCTTTCACTTGGCATAATCCCCTCCAGTTCCATCCATGCCAATGCAAATGGTGGGTAATCATCCTTTCTGATGGCTGGAGTAATATTCCATTGTATATATGGACCACATCTTCTTTATCCATTCGTCTGTTGAAGGGGATCTTGTCTCCTTCCACAGTTTGGCTACTGGGGACACTGCTGCTATGAGCACTGGGTGTTATATGCCAACTAATGAATCGTTGAACACTACATCAAAAACTAAGGATGTATTATATGTTGGCTAATTGAACATAATAAAAAAAAATAAATATAAAAAGTATGGCAAAATCCAGAAAAACATCCCCTTCAAAATTGTCCACTTCTTTAAGAGGTTATTTGAGAGGGAAAACGTGATCTGGGAATGTGTGCATGTGCGCACGTGAGTGCACGGTTCTCAGGTGGCAACTTTAAACAGAATCAACGACCCTTCAGGAATCTAGGTACAACTAGCTCGTGCAGTTTGTTGTTTACCATCTGTTCATAGACAAAAACGGAGTCACTGTCTCCCTTATCAAGCTCTGTTGCATGGACGCCACTTCACCACTTCCGGTTTCTAGTGCATGATGGTAACTTTGACAGATCTTATCAGTCTTCCTTGACCCGCCCACGTCATCACGCAGGTGGGAACAGATCCTCGGAAGCCAGTTTTTCAGCTGCTCCCCATTAATCTGGGCTGACTTGGAGAGCAGGTTTCCTTAGTCATGAACTTAACTATTATTAATGGATATTTATGAAGCGTTTGCGGACATTTATTTCAAAGCAAAATACAAAGGAAGTTGTCATCTCTGATCCCCAGGGTACCTGCTCACACCGCCAACCTGCTTTTGTATTTGGTGGTCTCACGCTCCTCTCCTAGAAATAAGTGGCCCACTTTCCCACTTTAAACATGCATTGCTTCTATGTGATTCTTTTCTAAGATCATAAAGAATTTCTCTGTAGTAGTAAAAAGCATCTAAAAATATCTTGACTCTAAAAATAGAAAATAATGGTAAAATTTGTGACTATTTGAAATGATTGAAATAATATGGTTAGGTTTTATGTACTCACATGGGCTCACTAACTACATCATGCAGTTCCGTTGATAAACTACAAATGTGGTCAATGAAAAGATTAAGGATCTAGAATGAATTAAAAGGCCCAAAGAAAGAAACCGACAGCATCTTCAGTCTCCTCTGTAATGATTCCTGTACATGTTTTTTTTTTTTAAATGTGCGTATCACCTTTATGATTTAATTGTGAACCACCTATGCCTTTTTATTTTATTTTTTTAAATTTAAAAATTTTTTTAAAGATTTTATTTATTTATTTGAAAGAGAGACAGCCAGTGAGAGAGGGAACACAAGCACGGGGAGTGGGAGAGGAACAAGCAGGCTCTCAGCGGAGCAGGGAGCCTGATGCGGGGCTTGATCCCAGGACCCTGGGATCATGCCCTGAGCCAAAGGCAGACGCCTCACGACTGAGCCACCCAGGCGCCCCAATGCCTTTTTATTTTATAACTAAATATATTTTTACATTTATACGTTTATTTTTTCCCATGAGATGACTAGCTTAAAAGTTTAAATGCATTTTAAAAGAAAATTTTATAGCATTACCTTAAAGGAAATATCAACATTTACTGATACAAACAGAAGGCAACAGTAAGAATAAATGGAGTAAACCATAAGTAACATTATTAAAATCTGTGTAGAAATGATAGCCAGCAGAAGTTTTCTTTATTTGTGAAAGAGACGGGTCATGACACGCAAACATCTACTGAGACCTTCGTCGTGACATACTCAGATACGATGGGGTAATTCCTCATTTTGTCCTTCAGACTTATTTATTCTCCTGTCCATGTACCACCTTTAAATTCTGAAATCCTTATGAGAAACAGTGCCCAATAATATCGTGGGGAAAAGTCCCAGGTTCAACATAAAAAGACCTGGATTATGGCCCCTGTTTAAATATATATGGGACAAGCCACTGATACTCTGGGCCTAACACTTTTCTTCCTAAAATGCGTGGATAATAATATTTGATTCACTAGATTGTTATAAAGAACAATAGCAGCTAAAACTGAGCACTTCCATTTTATCAGGTACACTAATTATTTTATCAAAGATATCCAAGAGCTGTATTATTACTAATCCTGTCTACACTGCTGAGGAAACTCTAGTTTATGCAGGGTAAGTACCCTGCCCAAGATTACATAGCTAGTAAGTGACAGAGGTGGGATACAAAACTCAAATCTTACTGTTTTGAAGGTCTGTACTTATAAACAGTGTTCTAAAAATATGTTGGAATATGATACGCAAATTTGACATTATATTTTTCCATATAAGATCGTGAGATCGCCGTGGTAAAGACTATGTCTTCCCTTTGTGAATTCAGTGCTTAGGAGGGAAATTCAGTAATTGCTAAACTTAATGGAATTAAATTGTGATATTGGTCATAATTACAAGGAAATGCCTATGAAAAAACAAATTAAAATATGCAAGATGCAAAACTACTTGCATCGTTTTTTCTCAGAATGAAGCCCCTTGGGGTACCTGGGTGGTTCAGTTGGTTAAGGGACAGACTTTTGGTTTTGGCTCAGGTCATGATTTTATGGGTCCTGGGATTGAGCCTGGCCTGGGGCTCTGCGCTCAGCGGGGAGTCTGCTTGAAGGTTTTCTCTCTTTGCCCCTCCCCCTGTTGGTGTGTGGGGGCATGCACGCGCGCTCTCTCTCTCTCTCTCTCTCTCTCAAATTATTTATTTGAGAGTGAGCAAGCGAGAGAGAATGAGCAGTGGGGAGGGGCAGAGGCAGAGGAGCCTGATGTGGGGCTCGATTCCAGAATCCTGGGATCACGACCTGAGCAGAAGGCAGACACTTCACCGACTGAGCCACCCAGGTGCCCCAATAATAAATCTTTTTTTAAAAAAGAATGAAGGGCCCCATATTCTAGAATCACACGCGGTGATCTTCAAGGTAGCCTTGGATGTCCTTCTACAGCTCTGGGAAATGTTCGGTAACACGTGGAAGACTTTCTCTTCTCTAGGGGCACAAGAAGGCCTACGAAAAGTGATAAAGG
Source organism: Ursus arctos (assembly GCF_023065955.2). Classification (NCBI taxonomy): domain Eukaryota; kingdom Metazoa; phylum Chordata; class Mammalia; order Carnivora; family Ursidae; genus Ursus; species Ursus arctos. The sequence goes on along the minus strand of NW_026622952.1, from coordinate 34,229,707 downwards.
GGACAAAAAGCTCACTAGTAAGGCAGAAAGGGCAAGATCAGTGTGTGGGTCAAGTATTAGGGAGAAAGGACAATTCCAGGCTGGAGCCAGCCCACGTCATGGCAGCCCTGCCGATGAAGACCGCCACCAGGAGAGGAGCTTTAGTTCTGTCTCTGGAAACCTGAGTAGGTCACCAGTGAGAATATTCAACAGGTAAAGGAAAGACTGGAAGTTCTCATCTTTAAAAACACTGAATACTATCTCAAAAGCCATCTTGGTATTATACAGAAGTGGGTCTAGATAAACTGTTTTTTGATTCCGTTTGATATGTGCTTAAAATGCATAATGGAAGGGTCTTAAAGTAATGCCTTTTAGGTCCAACTCAATAAAGGAAATTGGACATGCTGAGCTCTTTGGTTATCAAATGAGCAATGTGATTTTCATTTCCCAGCAACGTTTGAAATACAAGAAGCATATGTTTCTTAAATTTCTTCAGAACAGATTAATAGAGTACTCAGGAATGTTTATTAAGAACTCAGAAACCATTTCTTTTCACAGTTTTAAAACGACCTTCTGGGCATACTTGATAAGCAAAACTCAGAGTATATATGTTTATTATCTACAATCAAGGGAAAGGAACAACTAGAAAGACCATAAATCAGAACAGACCATAAATTTTTGTGACAATTTGAAATCCATTTGCCCCAGCTTTCCAAAGTAACACTTCTTTCCCTTTCTAGGTGTTGACTACAAGACAGGATCCTAGCTATACTAACTCATCAAAGAAAACAAATGAATATCATTACTTTTTTTCCCCCTCAGACACATTGAGATTTTATCTTTATTAGATCATAATATATTGGTTTTAGCATTCCTGAGAATTGATTTTTTGGGGCCACGTTTAGGTTTATGTGGTCACACATATAATTTGTCCTAACGTCATCATTTGTCCAAACACATAATCCTACTTATTATTCAGGCTTTAGCAGGAAAACCTTTCTCTAATGCTCAAACTCAGTAAGTTCTGCTTTTTATGCAGTCTCTAGTCTCCTACATTTCTCTTTTTCAAATAGCCCTCAGGATGACAATTAAATGCTCATTGTTTGCATGCCCTGAGATATAATCTCTAAGAGAGCAAGGGCTCTGTTATCTTGTTCACGGCTGTATCTGTCACGTTGTCTCAATAAATGAATATTGAATGAATGAATGATGGATGGATGAATGGACGGTCACTTCCTTCTCTGGCATGACATTACAAAGCACCACCAAAGGAACCGTGGAACCTTAATTTTAAGGAAGAAAGACGAAGTGTGAGGAGTCGGTAGACATTCCAAGGGTGTGCAGAAACAATAAATTAAAAGAGTGGATACATATTTGAGTTTTATTTTACCTGTTATACTATAGGATGAGACCTTCATTTGAATATAGATTCAATAGAACTTAAAGGTTTTATGATGAATTTCTTCCTAAAACACCTAGCCATCTATCACATCTGTAAAAAATCGTATATATGCCAGTTACTCTTCCTTTCACTCCTCTGGATATAGCTGTTTCTCTCCGAACACACTGCTTTCAGTACCACTAATGTAAAAGCAAATGGCATATGCAACACCAATTAAATATTTATGCAACGTAGCACTGAAATGGTAAATATTGTATTATGCTTTCCACTTGTCATTAGGCAGGAGATGTTGCTACATTCCACAAAAATTATAGCCTCAAACAGAGAAAACAGCACCGTATTTCACAGAGAAGATATTTACGTCTGGCAGAAACTGGAGTTTAGCTGGCTTTAAAGGTATTTCTTATTGTTGTTGTCCTTGGGTGTTTTTCAAGTCAGGGAGATCTTTATATTTGAATGGTAAAAACAGTCTGTGTAAACAGAGTATTTCTCATATATTATTTACTTCAGCTGACCTCCTATCAAGCTAGGAGTAAAATAAATTATTTTGGGGGAGGAGAGGAGGAACTTATTTCCGACATTTGTATTAATTTCTTGAAAGTGGTGGTGATTTCTCTTTTATGTACAGTAATAAACAATATGAGAATAAACTCAAAAGTGAACAATTGTATGTTGTACTAATGAAAGGCAACAAAAAATTATAATGTCCAAAAGTTGAGTGTGCAGTATACAACCTTTTTCTCACTTTAGGTTCAATTCAGAAGTCACTGATGCAATTATACGGGTTTGACTATAAAGGAACTGAATTCTTAGTGACCTCTCAACCTTTGCTAGGTTTCTTTGTGATATGTCAGATATAGAAAACTAATATTTTCTATAAACTTCTATAGTTCATATTGAAAGTCAGAATAGAGTGCAAATATGACAAAAGAGCTAAACTTTTCTATGGATGCTGGAGGGATATATACACACACTCATATATACACATACACCTATACACACACACCTATACACACACACACATACACACATATATACACATACATATATACACATACGCACATATACACACATACATATATACACACACATATATACATACACACATACATATATGCATATACACACATATACATATATACACATATACATACATACATATATGCACACATATATACACACATACATATATACACATACACACAGACACACACAAACACACATATATATGAAAGCACAATTTCACTCATACAAAGTGCTGTCCTCAATAAGGAAAAAAATACAACTATCTAGAATGGGTTCTTAGATTTTTTCTTTTTTCAATTTACAGACTCACCGCAGAGTGCTGTGGTAGCATGCTTTATCATATTACTATTTTCCTCCTCTTCTAGAGGTAAACTGTTCCATTCTAATCCTGCATTTACCACTGAATCAGGCTTAAATATGTCCTTAATTTCATGTCGCCAAGGATAAAATAAAATATTGATATGTTGATTTAAAATTTTTAGTTTATAAGTTTCAATCCTCTAAAACACAGGCAATGTATTTTTTCTTCAGTGTGATGAAATCACATTAGTATTATTAAAAAGCCAGCATTCCATCTCAGGCAAAATGCATTTTCTGAATGTAATGCAACCAGGAGTTAAAGGAAGAAGCCGTAGTGAAAAATGGTACGTAATTCATTGCTTGGCTGTGTTCTATCACCTAATAAAACAGCACTTTTACTACAAAGACATGTCCAAAAAGAAAAAGGATGTCACAACACATTTTATTTTGCCATATATATTTAAATGGATGATTTTTCATGAAGCATAAAAGGCTTGCGTGCTTCCCCTCTGACCCTGAGTTGCGTATATGTAGCTAGTACCGTAATCAAGTTCAAGGTACACGGAGAGGTAAAAATGTTCATAAAATGCAAATCAACACAGAAGTAGGACAGATAACTGCCACGGAATCATAACCGCAATGAACCTAAATTCGACCGGTTATGTTTTGCTAGATCTAGGGAATGCTTATGTTGTTAAACAGCCTTTTTAGCAGACATGTGACAACATCTATTTTAGGACTCGGTTGGTAGCAGCTGCTCAAAGGAAATAAATAACGACACATGTATTTTTTAACCGAAAAGGAATATCGAAAATGCAAGCAGCTCTTTGCTTAGCAGCGTATGTCAGGAGTCCAGGAGAAAAACAATGCTGAGTTATTTCTTGCTATTAGGAAATGAGCTGACAAACCAGTCCCTTAAAAGTTAAGATATTTGCGGCGGGGGGTGGGGGGTGCACTATGAAGGGTTTGGAGGGAAATGGGACGCGACTGTTAATAGAACAGGGTACCCTTTTCGGAGGTGATGGAAATGTTCTAAAATTGAGTGTGGTGATAGTTGCAAACTGTGCCAATGGCGAACCAGACCCTTTCAATGGGTAAACTGTATGGTGTGTGAATTATACCTCGACAAAGCTGTTATATTAAAAACAAAACAAAACCCTGTCGTCCAGTGGATTATTCTTTGGGATAAAGGGCCAAAAACTGAGAAAATACGTCAGCAAAATATAATTTGATAAGATTTTTTTTTCTCTCATTTTCCTGAAATTTAAAGAACATGTGCAAATACTTTTGGTGCTACTCTACATGGGAAATTATTCGAATTTTCAGACTCTGCCTAAAAGTATATGGAAATGTTAGTGAGGATTTTAAATGTCCCTCATGGTGTCATTGGAAGTTTCACTTGATTTTGTTGCAGTTTTAAATGGTGTTAACGTAATTATTCAACATTTATTTTGACTTAATAATGTTTCAATAATGTTTATGATTTATGGTAAGATTTCTGGGCATTTTCTGTGGGTGCAACATCAAAATTTCAGGTTAGCTCCCCACCAGGCAAAAGAGCATTCTGTGAGTAAGGAATAATGAAGGTTCCTACTCGTTCCATAACTGTGCACAGAAGCAAAAGTAACCAACAGACCATTCCTTTTTTATCCATTCTTTGGTGAACAACAGCTGGATATCTGCCCATCTTTTAATTTTCTAACTTTAGAACAGAAAAAAAGGAGAATGAATAAATTCAGGCTCAGAAAAAGTAGCACAGGTATTCTTTTAATAGGGCTGTATCACTAAGTATCATCATTGAGCTTCACCTCTGTGTTCAGTAGAATTTTCATTGTGTAAAGATACCAACTTAAAGATTAATGCATTAAAGGAGGATTTTAATTGGAGTTCAGTTATCTAAAGAAAATCATACTGTGACTCTGCTGAAAAGAAGCTGGCCACATGTACATGCTTGGAACATTCGATTTTTGAAATTGGGCTATGATCAGTCTTGGCACATCTATTCTATTATGTGTCAGCTATAGCTTCTCAATTCTGCTCACTCCTCTATCCTGACAGGGCTTCACGATCTCCCACCTAGACTAGTTTTCTAACGGCTGGTCTATACTTGCGCTGTCAAAATGGTAGCCGCTAGCCACATGTGGCTGCTAGAGTGTCAATTAACAATAAAATTTAGACTCCAGTTCTTTAGTTCACTAGCCATATTTCAAGTGTTCAAAAGTCACATGTGTCTAGTGACTACTGAATTGAACAGGGCAGAAAGAGAACGTTCCCATCATCAAATATAACAGTTGACAGTGCTGGCCTATGGCCTTGCTACTTAAAGTGTGGTCTAGGGGCCACAGCAACATCACCTGGGAGTCTGTTTGAAATACACACCCTTTGGGGCTCCTGGGTGGCTTAGCCGGTTAAGTGTCTGATTCTTGATTTTGGCTCAGGGCATGATCTCAGGGTTGTGAGATCGAGCCCCACATCAGGGTCCACTCTGGGCATGGACCCTGCTTAGGATTCTCTCCCTTTCCTGCTCCCCTACTTAAAAAAAATACGTACTCTTTGTTCTGCTGAGTCACGATATGCATTTTAACAAGATCCCCAGGTGACTCCTAGACACACTGAAGTTTACGAAGCACAAGTCTGTCTTCAATTACATGTTCTGGAATTCCACTAAAGTAATCTTATATAAAGAACGACAGCAACAGAAATGATTATTTTTCATTGCTATGCTTTAATATATCTTCAATTTCTTCCCATTTTCAGTTCTTTACCTCAGGGGAGCTGGTATAGTAGAGTGGGGTCCTTGACACTTTCCAGTCCAGCTTCCATCATTGGCTGTTGTGACTCCGGGCCAGGGGCCCCCCTAAGTGATAGATTCTTCTTGTTAAATGGATGATAGCATCTTCTTATTAAATTCATGGCGGTGTTGTGAAAATTAAGTAAGGCAATTCATATGCAGCCTCGAACACCGTGTCTGGCCCTCTGTGAGCGCTCCATGCCACCACAGACACTTCACATTGCTTCCTTTCCCTGCTTCAGATCATCTGTCTTCGAGGTGATCTCCCACTAACCATTTTGTCATCCAACCTAGTGAACCGAACTCTTCTTCATTTTTCAGGCATCACCTGCCAGATCAAGTCTTTCCCCAACATCTTCAGCTAGAGATCAGTATTTTCCCTTCCTTTCCCATCTAGTTTTTGTTCATAAGGCTTGAGCTGCTACGTAAGGACGTCCTCTTAAAAGTGTGTTTGCACATGTCACTTGACCATGAGCTTCTGGAAGAAAGCTAATTTGAACCTCTATCAGAGTGCCCAAATGACCTAAAACTAATTGTTGAAAAACCATAAAAGTACCAGAAGAAAATTTAATTGAATTTAAAAAAATACTCTTTAGAGTGAATAAAGACTTTATAAGGCATGACATGACAATCAGAAATTACAGAGAGGGGCGCCTGGGTGGTTCAGTCAGTTAAGCGTCCTACTCTTCATTTCGGCTAAGGTCATGATCCTGGGGAAGTGAGACTGAGCCCCATGTCGGGCTCTGTGTGAGGATAGAACCTGCTTGAGATTCTCTTTCTCCCTCTGCCCCTCCCCCCCTCATTTTGTGCGCTCACGTGCGCTCTCTCTCTCTCTCTCTCTCAAAAAAAGAAGAAATTATAGGGAAAAACTGATAAATTTGATTACCTAAAAAATTCTATATGGTATTTGGCAAAATAGTTATGAGCAAAATTAATGAAAAATTGGAAAATATATAGCACATATGACAAATGACTCATACCCTAAATAAACACTTGCAAATCAAAGAAAAAAGAGGAGAAAAGCCCCAATAGAAAAATGGGAGGAAACTAGCCCATTCATACACACACACACACACACACACACGCACACACAGGAATAGAAATAGTCAATACATCTATGAAAAGATATTCAGTAATAAATGAAAACAACAATAAAATGTTTTAGCCTGAGATCCGCAAGGGTCAAAAATAATGATAATAAGTAGTGTTGGTTGTTGTGTAAACAGGGTAATTTGGCCATGGTTTTGCAAAATGTAAAACATCCCCACCATTTTGGTACACCCTTTCAAAGAATTTATTCTGATAGGGGCGCCTGGGTGGCACAGCGGTTAAGCGTCTGCCTTCGGCTCAGGGCGTGGTCCCGGCATTATTGGATCGAGCCCCACATCAGGCTCCTCTGCTATGAGCCTGCTTCTTCCTCTCCCACTCCCCCTGCTTGTGTTCCCTCTCTCACTGGCTGTCTCTATCTCTGTCAAATAAATAAATAAAAATCTTAAAAAAAAAAAAAAAAGAATTTATTCTGATAAAAAAATTTGATCAACTGGGGGTGCCTGGGGGCTCAGTCAGTTGAGGTCTGATTCTTAATGTCAGCTAAGGTCATGGTCTCAGGATTGTGAGATCAGCCACTTGTGGGGCTCTGTGCTCAGTGAGGAGTCTGCTTGGGATTCTCTCTCTCTCTCTGCCCCTCCCCCCACTTGCGTGCGAACTCGCTCTCTCTCTAAAATAAATAAATAAATCTTTAAAAAAAATTTGATCAACTGAACACACACACACAAGAAAACAGCCACTGCACTTTTGGGAATCGGTTAAACATAGCCACTAAATAAAATCATACACACACGATGTTTAATAAGTGACAAATGAGAAAGCCTGGTACCAAATGCATTAAAAATATGGAGCTCCATATGCACGGACAAATGTCTGGAAGGGTATACACCAAGAAGTTAACAAGTGGTGACCTACGCAAAAAGTCCACAGCGACCTATGGGAATGTATGTTCGCTTTCTTTTTCACTCTTTCCTTATTCTCTGAAATTTTGATACAAACAGGAAAAAAACAACAACAACAATAAAGTCTGTTCTCATCCCCCACTACCTCCCTTTCAGAAGTTATTCCCCTTGACTCTGCTGAGATAACTTTATCTTAGAGAAGAGGCACGCTAATATTACATTCTCCTAACTTCTCACGACCTTACTGGAAGGTGACAAAAAAATTTCTGGGATAGAAGTACTCCCTCAAGCTTTTTATTTTCTTTCTTTCTTAAGGCTTTGACTTTATATTGACAGCCAATACGAGAAAAGAGACCTCTAAGGGAATGGGAGAAAAAATGTAAGGATGGCTGCACTTTTGTTAAAGGTTGTGAGGTCAACCTGATGAGGACATCAGTCTCCCCATTGATTCTGGGGTTTATCAGACTGATCTAAGCTGGACAGGCAAGGGTCCCTTGTCTCCATCTCTGCTGTACACCACGCTCAATAGAAAAGGACAACCTTCCCTGACGAGGAGTGCCCTGTTCCTGTTTTCAAGGGCAAAGCAGTATGTTCAGCCTGAAAAGATGTGTCGTGTTGATGAACTAAACCTTTCGCTGATTTAAACCACAACAACAAAATCATTGCATTAGTGTGTTAGTCATTTAAGTACAGGAAGACCAGTGAAAATGGTAAGTATATTTGGGCTTAATTAAAGCAATGGGAGTATGAGATAATTCTTTGACAATAAAAGTAATTTTTGCCAGAGAACAGTTGGTTTGCATTGCCTTAAGTTTCAGCACAAGAACCAGATCATAACAAATGTTGGACAAATATCTGTTGAACTGAGTGTATTAACGATGCAATTTGTATATTTCCATGTGGGGCAGGATGAAATCAGAGGGACAAGTTGATGACAGTGGTATAAAGTAAGGAATAGTGGAATAAAAGATGATGCTACCTATGAAACAGGAAAGCAGGCCATGTTTCCTGCTAGCACCCACTGCGAATAAAACTACACGGTATCAGAACTGATATTCCAAATATTGCACGGCTGGTACGGCGATCAGAAAGGACGCCGAGCACCAAAGCAACAACACAGACACTGACCTCCAGCCCCGCGTAGTGGTTCTCGATCTGTCTGGCATGTACCATGCTAAAAAAAAAATCCCCTACAAATCCCCTACAAATACATATGCTTCATTTATTACACCCCATTTATGCCTGGTGCATTGCAGAACCTTTTAAAATTCTTTAGCAGCACAATGCTGACAGATACAGATAATTTATACCACTAACGAGGAGAGATTCTCTTCTCGGCTAGGTATTCTCTAGCTGAATACTAGGAATCTGTCTCTGCATACCGATTATTTGTTGTGATATTCCTCATTTACCTCTGGGGTTATGAAAGAGCATAGTGTTGGTTCATGAGCGTGGGATCTTGGCCAGGCGACAACCCTTGGGGTACCTGGCTGGAGCATTTTTACGAGGACGGAGTTCACTCAGATTGAAAAACGACAAGAAGTTCTCACCTCTGATGGACAGCGGCTCTACGTGGCGGGGATAATGAGGCTGTCTCCAGGTTCAGTGGGAAAGCGTGGCCTGATTCATTAGTGATGTCTGCCACGGCCAAAGGATCGGAAGTAACAGTACACGCCATGCCCCAGAGATGCCATCTCTGATTCAGTTACCTCTAAAATTCCTTCATGCTCTACAATTCTCTATTTCTCTTAAGTGTTGTGACTCAAAATGGTTGTCTCACTTTCCAAAATACAGCATTTATAAGGAGTATGGTAGTGAATGACAGAACCGGGTTCACGGTGAAAGCCTCATACTATTCTACATACGGCTCCGTAACACTCGTATTCGGTTCTAGAATCTCACGGGCATCACAAATTGCGTTGTAAACTTGAGGACGCATCACGGGCCGGGCTCTTGTTGGGTAAACCATATCGCTTGTGATGAATCTCGGTGGACACCACTAGCATTTCGACGTGGTATGCCTTTTCCACACTCACCAGCAGAGCAAAGTCTGATGTGGCCGTTTCCGGCATTTCCAAGAGCCATTTCCAATAGCCCAAATGTTCATACGTGTCATGAGACAGTTAAAGAAAAGCACTATTTACAACTTCTATTAGCCGCTCCCACCATTTGGGTTACTATGAAATGAAAACCGTGATCAATATGACATCAGAAAAGATGAAAAATCCACATATGTGAGTGAGTATGTAAGCCATTCATTGTCTCATGGACGCACAGTTCTCTGGAGAGTGCTGCTGAGTGCAAGATGATGGTCCTGAGTTAGATAGCTGAGGTAGCTGAAAGAGGTGTAATACAGTACAAGTAGCAGACAGCTCCCTATTGAATACGCATCGAAGGGGACCCCTGCGTAGTGTCTCTTCCTGCAAGTGCAAGAATGACTGTGTACATGAGACGTCACAGACCAATCCATGTTTCAAGAGGGATACGCCAAACACAAGCTCACGCTCTAGTCTGCGGCCAAGAATAGACCTCGTTCTTTGTGCAAATACAGCTTTTCTATTTATCCACATTTGCCCGAAGATTACCTGAGGTGCTCTGTGGACTGATAAGGTATTAACTAATCCCTCCTCCAGAAAATAAACCTCGTAATATACTTCTCGGCCACATAAATGCGTAAAAGCAACACGACCACAGTATAACATGCTGACGTACACAGTAATTGTCCAACTGTGTTCTTACCTATAAAATATGATAGGAGTACTGCCAGGAGCACGGAGACCCCTACAGCGCACAGGGCAGTGCATTTCCAGCTACAATACTTTGACGACTTCTTGAACTTAAAAGCACTTCTTGATAGGGTATTTCTAGGCAGTGGCCGAGTAGGCGGTGAATAGACAGAGCCAGATGCCATCGTGTATCCTGGGGTTGCAGTGCTGAACAGCGGCGTTGTCCCTGTTCCTGTTTTGAATAGGAAATGCCTGCGGAACAAGAGAATATCATCAGAAGATACATACATGCTAACGTGTGGGAGACAGACAACGCTATGCATTAGTTCTTCCCTCTGTCTTCTGTCTCTCTCTCTAATTACCTCATGTAATTAAAAAAATTAACAATTATGGAAATATCTTAACTAACTCATAATGGTGACTCTGACGACAGAAGTTGACTTGTAAGTATACAGAAGTATTGATGCACACTGATTATTCCATCCCTTCAAGTAGATATCTTGAGATGCTATAAAGGTTTGCTAATCATACCATTTCCTGCACAGAACCATTCTGGAACTTCCTCGTAGGAACTGCATTAAGAACATATTCTCATTCCACTTACGACAAATCACGTTACTTTACAGCTACAGGTGTATTTACTGCTATGTGAGACCACGTACTCGGATAAACCCGAGTATGCACGATCACGGTGATGTTCCGCAGACTGATGTATTTTCTGGAAGTCCACGGAAACATCCTAACCCCAGCCTGCTCTCCCACTAACAAGCACTATCAAGCTTGGCCACAGGCAGCTGGTCAGGTCTCGAGGGATGCAAACTAATTTTATTTTTAGCTGATGTCAAACATAAGCGGCGAAGGGGGAGAAAGAGGATGGAATCACAGAACACTTCTATAACCAACCGAAATAAATGAAGGGGTCGGTGAAGCAGGTTTAGATCCGATACAGAACAGTCTCTAACACCTGAGCCGGCTGGCCGTGGAGGAAAGTGCCTCCACAAGTTGTACATTCTTCTTATTCTGAAAATGTGTGAGCAGACATGAAATGATCCCATGACCAGGGTGCTGTAGAAGAAATTCTTCAGGAAAAATTGCTAATTTAAGATTCCCATTAACAATCAAAGTCCCCAAATTAAAGAAAAAAGCAACATGTTTTTCATGGTTTATATTTCATATTATACCAGTAAGTTGCTGTGTATTGACTTTGTGTCCTAACATGTATTATCATTTTCCCTAATAACATGTCTGGTGAAGTCAACAGACTGTGTTCTCTCTCACATATTCAGGAGGTTATGGGTATTCTGGAATATTCCACTATGGTATGATACAGGTTTTGTGAAAGATGACTATAGATGGTACACAGCTGAATATTTTCAATTTTACTCTGATGTACTTATTTTAATGTATCAGAGAATAAATTGAATATATCAAATAACTTAGGGGTTTTCAAAGGACAGAACTTGGAAGCTAGACTGCTGAGGTTCAAATCCAGATTCACTGCTTACTAGGTATATATGTCCTTGGGCAAGTTACTTCATCTCTTTGTGTTTTGGTTTCTTAATCTGTAAAATGGGGACAATAATAGCCTCTACCCTTTGGGGGTTCCTATGAGGCTCAAAGGAGTTAATACTTTAAAGTGCTTGGACTATAGTAAGCACAACGGAAGTGCTGGATAAATGAAAGAGGACTCAAACTCATGATTTTATGTACATTACTGCTTATGTATATTATCCCGAGGGCTAATCAGGTTCTTAGGTCACAAAGAATCCATTTCCAGAAAATTACTAAGTGACTAACCGTGTAGCTGGAGGAGAAATAGGGCAAAAATCATGAAAGTTTGCCTAACACAGGTATAGTGGGAAGAATTCTGGAGCAGAAATCAGATCTGAGTTTAAGTTCCTGGTGGATCATTTCCTAGATACGTGATCCTACGAAGCCCCAGGTTTGTTGTTTTTCTCTGTAAAATGGAGCTAATGATTTGCTTATCTCACAAGGCTGTAAACCAGTTAATGCCTGTAAAAATGCTTTGTCAGGGTGCCTGGGTGGCTAAGTTGGTTGAGCGTCTGCCTTCGGCTCAGGTTATGATCTCAGGGTCCTGGAATCGAGCCCCCACCAGACTCCCTGCTCAGTGGAAAGCTTGCTTCTCCCTCTGCCTGCCGCTCCCCCTGCTTGTGCTTTCTCTGTGTCAAGTAAATAAATAAATAAAATCCTTAAAAAATGCTGTGTCAACCACAAAATTAGAACAGATGCAAATGATAAATTGCTACTTCTATAAATTATACTGGTAACTGTACTGTGAATCCATTTTCCCTCATGGAAGTACTTTATAAGGCAAATTTTAAAGTTTATAGTCTCAATTAAATGTTACGTTGGAAACAGCATTTTTTGAATCTCCTACCATATTCCTATTCAGCATGGTTATTAAGAATGTGGGTTCTGGAACCAAACTGTCTGGGTTCAAGTCCAAACTTCACCTATAATGAGCTGGATGATATTTGGTGAATGACTCAAATTTTCTGCATCTTGGTTTTACCATCTGTAAAATGGGAATACGAGTAGCAGCTACTGTGTAGACATTTTTGAGGAGTAAATGAAGTAACACACATGCCGCGTGTCTATTAGTCTCTAACACCAGGTAAGGGCCCAAGAGCATTAGGTGTTTGTCTTTCCAAAGGCACGTATCGGAACCTGTATTCCAAAAAACCAAAAAGAATCATTTGAGGACTTTAAATCCCAATTCAAAATGTAACAGCTTCTAAAACCGATGTTTGCAAAATGAATTCCCAGGTTTACAAACTTGATATTGGCAGTTTTACACATGGGCAGGGACTCTGGATGAGAAGATGGATTATACCAGACCAAGCAGGAACCTGATCATTCAGATGAGCTGCAAGCAACCTCTTCTTATAAAGGACCAAACAGTAAACACCTTAGCCTTTTCTGGCCATGCCCGCTCATGAGAGCAGCCACAGAGAACACATAAATGATTGTGTGTGGCTGTATTCAAATAAAACTTGATTTATGGACACTGAAATGTTAATTTCATAGAATTTTCCCATGTCATGAAATACTCTTTTTCTTTCTTCTTTTTTTTTCAGTCACTTAAAGGTGTAAAAACCATTCCTAGCTCACGATCACTACAAAAACAGGTAACAGGCTGGATTTGACCTGTGAGCGGTGGTGGGTCCCCTGATCTGAATTCTTCTTTTTTTTTTTTTAAGACTTTATTTATTTGAGACAGAGAGGGAAAGAGAGCAAGAGCACGAGGGGTGCAGAGGGGCAGAGGGAGAGGGAGAAGTAGGTTCCCACTGAGCAGAGAGCCCAACGTGGGGCTCGAACCCAGGACCCTGAGATCCTGACCTGAGCTGAAGGCAGATGCTTAACCGACCGAGCCACCCAGGCGCCCCTGAATTCTTCCTTTTTTTAAAGGATTATGCATGAAGAGTGAGCAAGGTGTTCAGCAGCCCAGAGGAACAGACTATTTCCTGGACGCCACTGGAGAGGATTTAACAAGGCAGTCTGAAGCGTGCATACACACGGCTCCTGGAGAAAGCGATAGATAGTTCCATGCACTGGACACTGACTGGTCACTCTCCATCACACCCACACCACCATGCTTGCTTTCTTCAAAGCGCTTCTTACAATCAGTTCTTGTTTATCATCTTGCGTGGGTGGTTAAAATCGGACAATACTCTTTAAAGTGTGTTTTTCCTCCTGAAACTCCTGCCGCCCCCCCTTCAGCTGTCCTTGCTCTACTTCTCTCAATTCCAGCGGCTGCTTCACCGCGTTGCCCCCGGAAGACAGGAGACAAAATGAGAGGCAGACATAGCCCAGGTCTCTAGTTGGTTTACGACAGCCCTGTCTACTGGGGTCCAGCCATCACGGTTGGGAGAAATACGGGGTGAGAAGAAATGGGTTTCCCTCCAGATGAGAAGGAAATCCGCGGGAGGGGAGCTGATCAAACAGAGGCTTCCATGGGGCCCACGGAGAGCCTGGCCAGCATCTCGGGGGGCTGGCATGACCCCACAGAGGGATGAGGCTCTGTCGACCACTCCCACGCCACACGTGAGGGTCCAGAAATAGCAGAGAGCACTACCTGATGAAACTGTGGACAGAAACAGGCAGCATGTGGACAGCAACTAGTATGGCGGCCCACGGCCAAGGGCAGATTCCATTCCCTCGCCTTAGTCTTTGATACCAAGAAGAACCTCCGAGGAAAAGCAGACGTAGAGAGGATTCGAGATATAAGCAAAACGTGTGAAAGAAACAGAAATTAAGAGATTAAAGGTTTGTCTTAGATCAGAAAAATTTCTCATTTTATTATCTAGGAGGAGGGAAATGGGGAGCGGTTCGATGAGGGCAGAAGATTCACGGTGTCTCAGACACACAAGCCCGGCCCCTGGCTTGTTGGAGAAGCAGACGCTACAGAGTGTATCAGTAGAGCCTGACAGAAGTAGACACCTGTACCCTAAACCTCAGACAGAGGCCTGAGGAGGCATGGGGATCCCCAAGAGCAAACGGATGCACGGAGCATGTAGGGGTTTTACTTAGAGTCTCCTTGAGATTCTGTGCCTCCATGTGATTTGAAAGAAGCAGAATTACTCCTACAGCTTCACGAGTCGCTTGGAAATGGCAGCGTGTATGGCTGGACCTGAAGAGGCCACGCAGGTAGGAACGAAGGCTGTCTTAGCGGTAACATGGCCATCAACAAGGAAGGAAGAGACAGCACGAAAACTCAGTGGTTTGGTGGAGAAGACTGAACCACAAGGAGCTTCCTGCCAGGCCGCAGTATCGTGTTAAATGGCAGGGGTGGGGCAGGGAGAGACCTAAGTCATCTGCGTAAAGTTTCTAGGCATGAGAGCTTTAAATAACATATAGACAGAAACAGACTGAAAAAGCTGTGTGTCTCACACACTAAGGTGATGAATAAGAATGATATACCCACAGAACTAATCTACTGTTGGTCTTTTCCCATCAGGATGCGAGCTCCATGAAATCTTATTCACCTCTGTATTTTCACGACTTAGAAAGTTCCTGGCACATAGTCGTTGCTCAATAAATATGGTAAAACAAATAAAATGGTGAGCCCTGTGCTGATGGGGAAAGTGATTCTCAGAAATTAAGTACCTCGGCCAAAGACCTATAGCTAATAAACTAATAATAAAAGTTGAAAATCACAGGGGCCAAAATAAAAACCATTTCTGGAAAAGGTGCCATAGCTTTATTCAAAGCAGTCTGGGTCATTTCAAGCAGGTTTCGAACCTGCACCTGCCTGACCCTGAAGATTCTGATCGTAGCCCCGACACTGAAAGCACACATCTACCATGAGCAAAACAACAAGCTAGCACTTGGCTAGACACCTGCCAACCACGAATCAGGCATCTCAATTTCCAAAAGCTGAGAAGTTTCCAACGTGATGTCCATCTGCTTTGGTAACCCTGGCAAACAACTCTTTCACAAGCTAGGCTTGAATTGCTATGAAATTATTATCTTTCTTAAAGCAAAATGCGACTTTGAGATATTGTTGAAAACGAAGATGTAATACTCAAAAATACACTATTCATCAATATTAGTGGAACTGGAGACTAAGTCTTTACTTTGAAAGAGTTTCTAACTTCATACATACATTTAATTATGTTGCTGCAAGAGAAAAAGAATTTAATTGTATTTTTTTGGCCACTGACTTTAAAACTCAGTACACTTCCCCTTCCTCTGTCTAAATGACTATCCATATCAAATCAGTGCCCTGGAGACACTACCTATTACATTTTAAAATCACTGGTCTTTGGGGCCCCTGGATGGCTCAGTTGCTTAAGCATCTGACTGCTGATTTTGGTTCAGGTCATGATCTCAGGGTTGTGAGATCGAGTCCTGTGTCACGCTCTGTGCTGGGTGTGGAGTCTGCTTAAGATTCTCTCCCTTGTTCCCTGTGCCCCTCTCCCTACCCACTCACACACTCTCTCAAAAAATCAAATCAAATCAAATCAAAACACTGATCTTCAATAATTTTAGATGGCTTTCTAGTATGTAAGCCCAGAAAGAAGCTATAAAGATGGTTTAAATGATGTATTTTGAAACTGTTTACAGACAAATGGTGTCATCTGTGTGAGGACGATTGCTTTAGGTAAAACTAGGCCTCCAAGTAGGTATGTTGAAACACACGTGCAAAAACTTCTTGGACACTAACTAGACGAGCACAAAAGGTCTTTGTCAACCTATTTTGTCTAAAGTGGGACAGGTGGTTTCGGATTTGGTAAAAATCTGCTTTTTAGGTTCTGATAAGATGCCTTCTTTCCAAGGTCAACAATGGCTTTTCCATTGCCGCACAGAAAATATAAAACACTGACAAGGGTATGTTGGGACTAACGTATACCTTTGAGCCCAGAACTGTTTTGTGCCCGTCTCAAGGTCCAACACAACGCTTAGTGTATCTGGAGACTCCACCACAATCAAATGAAGAAACAGACCAGTGGGCACTGGAAGTCAGCCGTATGAAAAGTACACCACGAGTTTTCTTACGAGAGAATTATTTTATCATCGAATTCTCCAGAAGGCTCCTATTTCTGTGTGTCATTCCAGGCCCTCCTCATCCTGTGACTCTCGGCCAGGTCATCCAGCCTCGGGAATATGCTTCTCAGGTCTAAAAAAATTCTGCAAAAATTACTATCAAAACCAGATGGTTTTGACCTGGCATCCACATGAGGTTTGGAGAAGAAAGGGAGAAATTTTCTTTACTTCTCAGACCGTATTTGGGAATGAAAAAAGTGAATCCTGTGAGAATATTCCCCATTGTATTCGGCAATAAAGCAGCAGCGGCAGCGGCAGTTTCTTTTTTTAACACCGAGCACACGGGCGCAGGCTGATTCCGTTCTGATGTTTCTAATGATGCCCTGCGTGACGCCTGCCTCCAGTCCCGCGGCTCTCGGAGCCCCGCTTCCACTCTGGCGATGAACTAGAGAGGCGCACTGGAAGGCAGACTATCAGACACTGAGCGGAGGAAAATCAATTTCAAAGCCCCGAAGACGGCTGGTGCAGAAGGTCACTGAACGCTAACAGTTGCTTTGTGGCTTTGGAGTCTGGAGGGGGATTCTATTTAACAACAACAACAAGCAGACAGGAGCCGGACCCTGCACGGCATTATTCGTCGTGGAGCCGCTCCAACAGCAATGGAAACGATTACTCCGGATTAAGCACAATTCATAACTGCTCCCTTTCCTTCTGAAGTTCAAAGAGCTGTTTCTTTGTTGATCGGCCTTGGGACCAACCTTTTCATTTCAGCTTCCGCCTTCTGTCCTAGCTTCTATTTCTCACCCATCCTGTGATGTAGCTTTCTATGGGTCATGTCACAAATTTGAAATTAGGAGGGACAGGGACTAAATCCCCTCATCTCTCCTGCTGTCCCTATTCAGGCCTTTGGGTCACTATTAGTAACTCTATTCTGTAGGTCTCTCTGAAGGACTCTGGGGTAATTTTCAATTACTCTTCTAGCCTGCCTGTCCTGTGCAGCTGCCCCCCCACCCCCAGTATCCACCCTGCCCCAGAGAACCCTGCATTCTTTCCTTTATGGCAGATGGCCGGCCTGCCTTCCCTCCTTCCTTCCCTTCCCTCTCTCCTTCTCTCTCTCCTTCCCTACCTCTCCCTCCCTCCCGCCACCCTCCTTCCTTCCCTTCTTTCCTTCCTCCCTTCCCTTCCCTTCTCTCTTCCCTACTCCCTTCCCTTTTCCTTTCCCTTTTTCCTTCCCTTCCTGTCTGTCTGTCCTTTTTGTGGGGTTGAGAAGTTCTTCTGAGTTCTTACACTCAACTTCCTCTTCTGAACCTATTTGGCAGAGGCAAAGAAGAGGCAAAAGTAGTATTTTCATTTCAAATTTCCTACTTTCATACGAAACGTCATGTTTTAAATACTAGCCCTGCACAGTATGCTGAACTACTTCTATCCATCCGGTCACAATTCCTACCTACTCTTACCTCAGGCCGCTTACAACTGCTTCTTGTCATTTGTTTTGCTTTTTTCCTCCATCTCTCAGCGGGTATGCTTTGTTCCTTAGAGACTCTTCACTTTTGACTGGTTTTGTCTTTCAAAATAATAAGCTACAAAACTTACTATCATAAGATTTTAAATGGCAAAATAATCAGATTTTTAAAGTAAATTTAAACATCCTTTTATATATTATATTATATCATATCATATTATATTATATATCAGCATTATCAATGCTCATTTGAAAAGATCCTGACATCAAGTACAAAATTAAATAAGTTATAATATATAATTATATAATTAAATTGTAAGCTTACAAGAGTCACTAGGAAACAAAAGGGTCCATACTAGTCTTTCATTCAGGAGGTTAATATAATCATGTCATTCCTCTAATATCCAGAGCATGGTTTCATAAGTTGCAAATTACAGGGACCAAAATGAAAAGCATCCTTGGAAAATATATAGCGTTACTCAAAGTGGTTTGAATCATTTCCTCAATGGGACATTAAGAGAGAGAAAATAAGAGTCAAAAAGAAAGTGTGCAACCACTGAATGAAATTTTAATTAGATCAACTTCATAACTGGCTGTCTTCATACAAAAGAGGTTTCCTTTCTTCAATATTTTATACAGCATTAAAAACCTTTTTAGAGATTAGCCAACAGAGCAAATGACTAAAAAGAGTGTCACAGTGTTCAGTGCTGCCCTTATTGCATAGCTGAAACCTTCATTAGCGACATACGAACACCTGGAATACGATTTCTTTTGTGTATAACCTAGTATGTCTTATAGGGAGAAAGACTACTGCCCAGGAGATATGAATGCTTTCTTGCTCTTCTTATATTCTTTTTTTTTAAATTTTTATTATTTTTTTAATTTTAATTTTTTTAATTATATTATGTTAGTCACCGT
Source organism: Ursus arctos (assembly GCF_023065955.2). Taxonomy (NCBI): domain Eukaryota; kingdom Metazoa; phylum Chordata; class Mammalia; order Carnivora; family Ursidae; genus Ursus; species Ursus arctos. Next base: position 34,210,647 of record NW_026622952.1, on the reverse strand, counting down.
ACAGTACATCCCTGGTTTCTGATGTAAAGTTCGATGATTCATTAGTTGCGTGTAACACCCAGTGCACCATGCAATATGTGCCCTCCTCACTACCCATCACCAGCCTATCCCATTTCCCCACCCCCCTCCCCTCTGAAGCCCTCAGTTTGTTTCTCAGAGTCCATAGTCTCTCATGCTTCATTCCCCCTTCTGATTACCCCCCCTTTCTTTATCCCTTTCTTCTCCTACCGATCTTCCTAGTTCTTATGTTCCATAGATGAGAGAAATCATATGATAATTGTCTTTCTCTGCTTGACCTATTTCACTTAGCATTATCTCCTCCAGTGCCGTCCATGTTGTAGCAAATGTTGAGAAATCGTTCTTTCTGATAGCTGAGTAATATTCCATTCTATATATGGACCACAACTTCTTAATCCAGTCATCTGTTGAAGGGCATCTCGGCTCCTTCCACGATTTGGCTATTGTGGACAATGCTGCTATGAACACTGGGGTGCATATGGCCCTTCTCTTCACTACGTCTGTATGTTTGGGGTAAATTGCTCTTCTTATATTCTTGGTTAAACAAAGAGCGTAATCTACTTCAAACTTAATGTGAACTGCTTAAATAAAATATCTTGATGTCCTGCTTTCTACTTACGTTTCTAGGCAAATTAATAAAACTTTTACCTAGAATACAGATTGCTTACTTCAAATTAGATGTTCTCATTTCAAAGACAGTGTGCCAATGAGAAGATTGACTCTATTTGGTCACATTTACAACCTTTTCAGAGTCCAAAGTTCTCACTTAAGAGCTGAGGGAATTTTAAGGTATAGGTTCCTTTTCCTTCAGGCAAAATATAACTTTCTGGATTTAAGAGGCGTATTAAAGGTCTCACAAGATTTCCTCAACATCAAACGACTCTTCCAAAATGACATTTTCAGATCTAAAGCAAATGAATCCCGCACTTATGGATTAAATTTACCTGGAAATATATGAAGGCTAAAATTAACTACCGAGTTCGACATAGTTTTAGTCACTTGATGATGCCAAAACAATGGGCGGGTTGCCTAGAATTCATTTTAAGAGAAAATACTTTGCAAAAACTGTCAAAATATATAAAATTTAATTATTGTGCGTTATCTTCCTTCCATATTGCTCGTTACCGCTTATTTAATTGCTTGTACACTGTAACTGGGAATGTATCGATTGAATACTGCAGGAGTTGAAACAGCCTCCAGTATTTGTCAGTATCTATTGATACACCTGAACCATGATAGTAACTACCTTCCAAACACTGAAAACTTACAAATAACCTGCGGTTCATTATCACAGTCTTGAATTTTCACTACCAGATCCTTCATTTTAAGTTCCAAAGCCAACTGGATGATCTGTTACATGTATATCTGTTATAAATTGTATTTATAACTAATTAAAAGACTGAAAAGGCACTTTACTCAAATGATGTGCTTTAGATAATAATGCAGAGAAATAAAAAAAAATTAATGCAGCAAAATACAAAATTTCTGGCAGCTATTTACAAGAAAACTAAAGAAAGCAAAAGCCTATATAGAAAATTACCTGTTCTTATTCAAGGCTGGGTTCTGGCTTGTTTTTCTTTCCCTCTTAGCAACTAATTCTCAATAGGTAGCCAAAGACATCTAGTATGGTCACTGACTGTGTTTCGAGACCTAGCTATTTGGAAAGCAATCTCCATCGGTTGAGGATGCTGGCCCTGGGAAGCGCTGTGAGATTCCTGAACTAAGAGACTGCAGAGGCTCCTGGGAATTTTCAGGGAGAAGCCCACCCACACTAGCAGCTGAGGAAGACTGCAAAAGGTGTTCTGCAGTCTCCAGTCTTTCACAAGAAAACATTTCAACCAGCCTGATTATGGGATCAGAGGTTTTGGTAAGGCCTGGTGAATTAGGTGGCCACTGATAGGAACACGATCTACTTAGAGACCATGCCATACATTAAGGCAGCGGTCCTCAAACTTGAGCTCACATCAGAGCCCCTTGGAGGGCTCATTAAACCAGAAGGTCTCAGTGGAACCCTGCAGCTGATGCTGCCAGTCCAGAGACCACACTTTGAGAACCGCTACAGTAACGTATTGGCATATTGGTTTTTCAGCTTCGGTTTCTCTTAAGACTCTCATCAAGATCAGAAAATCATTCAAAGATTCCTGCTTACAAAGTTACTGCTGGTAGCTCACATCAGACGGTCAACTTAGAAGGAATGGAATTTTTGCAACACGAGGCTCAATCCATCTGACACCAGGATCAAATGGCTTAAACATTTTTCGTCGTTCTAAATCATCTCCGTCTTCATTTCTTACTTCCAACATCCCCCTTTGTTGTACTTCCCTTTCAAATTCATCTGTTTGTTAAGAAATCAGGCCCTTCACGCCTTCTCATCCCGTTGCTACTTTCAAGCATCTATCATGTTTATTGCACTTTACCTCTAAGTGAGATGCCAGTATCTGTCCTCTCTTGGTTCTTCTTTGTTTCCTACACTATCTATATTTCCACGTGTCTGTAAGACATTCACCAAAACACTATCTTATTCCACAAGTCCCTTCTTTCGGGGGTTCTCTTTCGGTCTCTCTTCGAACTTAATACTTGGATTTGTGAGCCATGTAGAAGTCTAGCTGATAATTCACCGTGGGTATTTACAACTTTCCAAAAGGTTCCTGCTGTCTTCATACAGAAAATGCTATTTCCCTACCCTTAACCTTTCTGGCTAGAATCGTTTTATACATTCTTTTTTCCTCTATAATCTTGGCTTCAATTTACAACCTGTATTAAAATTTATAGGGGGAAAAAAGCTCCCTCTCATCCTTCTCTTTATCTGTTAGCAGAGACTTCTGGAAAACTCAGTTATAAATATTTTTAAGGCACTGTGCACACACACACATGCACACACATAAATATAACCTCTTTACTCGTTTGCACATCTGCTATATTGAGGAGAAGGGAAAGAAATAAAAATATTCCCTGCGTAAACGCCTTCTTTACTTTTCTCCTACTTTGAAGCTGCTGGGGACCAGGAGTGACAATCAAGGTGGCGTTCTTAATACGGGTCACTGGGGATGCACCCCCACACTGACCGAGGTTGTAACTGGCAGCTTCAGAGCTACAAGATGACAGGATGAAAAAAAAATCCTCTTACTGAGGTTCAGAGGAAGCAGAATTCCAGCATATTTGAAAAAACAACAACAACAACATACTGAATCCTCATTATTACAGTTAAAGACAAAGTTTCTTCTCTCAGTCTTTCGATATTATTTTCAAACAGGCTTTCAAGGGTGGGAGCAGGAGAACCGAGAAGAGTACTCACCCAGATGAGGAAAGCAGAAAGTACTTAGAGGGCTAGGTTTTAATTCACTTCAATAACCACTGTGGTAGCAACAGGACTCGACAAAAGCTATAACTAAAAATAAAAACTAGCAAACGGGAGCTCAAAACTGAAAAGGCTTATGTCAAGGATTGACATAAAGGGAAACAGTTAGGAAATAGTAAAATTTACCTACAGTGAGCCAATAACAGACTGAACTTCAATATTTTTCTTTTTGCATTTTGATAATTTAATCTCTGAAAACTGTGAAATAGGGTGAGTCCAAGCATAGGTGTATATGCGTGTGCGTGTGTACGTGTGTGTAAATTTTCTAAGATTTGGCCAGGGCTGGTTCAAAATGGATTAATTATTTTGCCTCTAATATAAAGATACTATTACTATAAACTTAATTGAAAATGTTTTATAGCAAGTAGTTATACTATGCATCCCTGAATTGTAAAAAGAAAATGTTTTTAGAGTCCTACTAATTAAAATGCCTCTTCTTTTATTACCTCTAAATTAATTATGGTATGCATTAAAAAAATATTTTAAATAAGAAAATTAAACACCCCCCAAGTGAGTACTCAACATTAGAATATAAATTATATATTTTGATGTGAAAACAAAAGAACAAATATGTAATGATTCTAGCTGTGACACAGTGAGTTAGCGAGACTGATAAACTACTTCTTCATGCTGATAGCATGTTGTGGTCTCAAATCTATTACACTTTTGAATTGATGTGCTATTATCTTTGGACAACTTTCACACCAGGAGGTGAGCCCAGCAAGAAAAATGTCTTAAATGAAAAGCTTATAAACAAGATACATTTCACCGCTGTTACCTGAATTAATATGAGCTATTAGTGGTTGTACAAGAAAGCGCTTTCGGACAAAACCTGTTCTTAATATTTTACCAAAAAATTCTGCAATATGAATGCACGAATAATTATATATTTTAGCAATGGCCACTGTAGCAATTTGTAATTATATTGAATACACAAACATGATCGTGGTAAGTATAGCTTTGATCTCTGAAAACTGGGAAGAAAAATTCTACAGTATTAATGTGATTTGTGGGAAATGCATTTTAGTGAATTCATATTTATTTTTCAGTATTAAGTGAGAAACTTACATAACATAAAATTTAAGTATGACCACAGCTGTATAAAAATATATAGGGTTATAATAGGAAGCAAAATATTTTTATTATGACTTATTTAAACATAGACACATCTATAATCAAGCACAAAATCTTGTTACAGAGTTTGGGGGGATTAGGAACTGAACAATAGGTTAAATATGCAGATTTTTTTTTTCTTCTTTTACCATTACCAAGAAGGTTAAAGTAGCTTAACAGCCCTTGTTTTAAATTTTAGTTTTTATAATGGTGTGGCCATAGCATCAAATGCACAAATCTATATTAGATATTTTCCTATGTGTTTTAAGATTGTCAATTACACCTACTGTTGGCAATTACATACTAAATATATTAAAACTAAAATGGGAATGAAAAAAAAATCTTAAAATTCCTATGTGCTACTTGAACAAGATTTTAATTATTAATTCATTCAATTATCGATGGCCATCTACGCTTAAAACTGCTCAGAGTTTCTAGATAAGTTTGAGAAGGAAGTACGATCTAGATAGAAGAATTTCAAGTGTAGATGTAAGTTTATGAAGAATAAAAGAATTTCAGGATTGTAAGAGATGCGGAAGGTATCTTAGTCAATCACATATGTGCTAGTGAACCATAACTACTTACCAAAACAAAACACAAAACCACCAGTCCAAAGAGAGGAAAGAGTTTTTAAATAAACCTTACTGAGCACCTATTTACTCTATGCAAGGAAACTATTCTCTAGTTTTAACTTCACGAAATCCCCACTGTGTGTGTCTGTGTGTGTCTGTGTGTGTGTGTGTGTAATAAAATTTACTTTTTTAAGATGAGGAAATTGAGCCTTAATTTGTCAAAGTTTATACAGAGGCAAAGCCAGGTCTTTTTGGCCCTAAAATTTATGTTCTTAACCAGTTACATAATATAGTGGTAGTTTCTATATGAGATACGTATCTTAACTTGTGCATAAAACACACTGCAGTTTGTACTTATCTCCTGTCTAAAGAATAAGACAGATACTGAGCTTTAATGATATGTAATACAGTGATGATAGCGGAGGCTGCTTCCGGTCCTCTTGTGGGAAAGTCGCTGATGTCTGTGAGGGGTCCCTGAGAGAAGGATGAGCTTGCTGAGTAGAGGACTTGACAGTGATGCTCTCACCTTTAACCTCTGCTGCTTGTGTGTGCTTATAATTAACACAAGACTCTTCGCAATTCTTTGGGATAAGTTGTGCAGGGATTCTGAACATCGTTTTCAACCACATCAAGGTTAGCCAGCTAGCTCATGGCAAAGTACCCAAGAGTTATAAACCTTAGAGTTAAATATATAAAAAGGAGAAGGGTCCAAATTTGATGATCTTTTCTGGGATGACAGTGGCTATCAGTAGCATAGTACCAAGAACATATTTTTAAAAAAATTATTAATCTGCCCCTTCAAGGTAAAGCAGTATTCAGGAACAAGGAAGGAAGTACTGTTTCTTTAAAGAAACTCTTAGTTCACACAGGATTTTTTGAAACTCACATTTGGAAATATTCCCATCAATATATTATTTTGTTGCCAAGAACAATGATTGCCATCTATAACAATTTTTAATTTTTCTGAACTGCTTGAAAGTCTGCAAAACATGGTATGTGAGTGAGTTTGGTCCTTGTTTATTTAAAGATGTGAAAATTTAACAACTTCTAATTAGTTTGCCAGAACATCAGAGACATTAGTCAAATTTCAACAGATACTGTATGATCCCACTTGTGTAGAATCTAAAAAAAATCCAACTCATAGAACCAGAGAGCAGAATGGTGGTTGCCAGGGGCTGGGGAGGTGGGGGAATTGGGAAGATGCTTGTCAAAGGGTACAAACTTTTAGTTATACCATGAGTAAGTGCTGGTGATCTAATGTACAGCCAGGGGATTATAGTTAATAACATTGTATTGGATACTTGAAAATTGCTTAGAGTAGACCTTGAGTGCTCCCACCCCACATACACACACACACACAGACACACAAAAGATTAACCAGGTGCGGTGATGGATATATTAATCATTTTACAATGTGTGTATACATACACTTAATGAACTTAAAAAAATCAAACTGTGCAATCTAAATGTATATAATTTTTATTTGTCAAAAGGAAGTTCATATAGTCGTTAGGGTCAAAAAATGTTTATAGTATGATTAATATTTGATATGTAATTATCTTATAAATATATACTTAATTATTTACTAAACAAACAAAATTAAGTGACAGATTGAAAGAAAATAAAATTGTTTAGAAATGCTATTTATTTCATTTCATCCTTTCAAATTTTAGTTTTATATATGTATGATAATGTGCATGAGATTAGTACCTTGCTACATCTGTACAAGTAATAACTGAATAAATACATGTATTTGGGGGTTGAGTGCTTTTAGTTCCTTTCATATGTAATTAACAAAATTGGAGTCACTAGGAGAAGAAAAGGAGCAAATTTAGAATCTGGGATCTAGCTGAGAGCTGCCACCGACTAGTCACGTGACCTCAGGCAGCTTACTAAACCTCAATGGCCTCTAAAAGAAGGTAAGATAAGGTAATTTCAAAAATTTACTCTAACTGAATTTGTTCTGGAATGTAGTCCATGTATTTCTCAAAAGTAGTTACCACTTCTCCAGGTCCTCTATAACACCCTTGAGTTTTTCATACAGATGCACTGTAAGACGTTCATAAACACCCCCGGAAAGAGTGAATGCATTCAGGATTCATTTTATGACATCACTACCCCACCAGGATTTCAGATAATTTCCTCCCCTTAGGGTCACTGTTCCTTTTTCCTAAAGCAAACCCTGTCTTTGAAAATTTACTTCATAGTTGATCTCCTGTAGGAAGTCACCCCAACCAAACAGGAAAAATACCGGTTATTCTCGCTCAAAAAATACCTATCTCCCAAGTTGAAAAGGCTTTCTAATCAATCACAAAAATCAATCAACATGCCAATTCTTGTTAGTTGTCATTGCCTTTCCTTTACCAAGCCTTTACCGCCTTCTAAGTTATTATTCATCTTTCTAAATACGGAATTCATTATTTTTCTCTTAAATGTATAGCAGAGGAAAAGTATAAAGAAAAGCAAAGAAACTAAAGATACTTTGCAATGACATTTCAACAAATCCTTATAAAATTTCTCAGAAGTATTACCAAACCCATTTTATGGAAAAAAAAAAGAGAGATAAAAATATATGAGTAATCTGCCTAAGGTGATATAGCTAGTAGAACATTAAGATTTTAACCAGATTTGTCTGTCCCCAAACCATTCTTTTCTCCACGCCTCCATGAGCAGAAAGAAGCACTCTCATAATAGTGCAGGGTGTGACTGAAACAAGATGGCTTCCAGTGGTAATAGTTCAAGTGGTTCACAATATGAGGTGAGATGCGAAGAAATCACAAAGAGAGTCACAGTAGAATTGGAGGGGATGTCAAATAGAATTTATGAAGCTTAGCTGGTTAATTGCATATCCAAGAATGTAATCTTGCAGCCTAAGGAGAAAGGCTTCTGAAAATGGTATACTAGAAAACAGACTTCACCTCAGGTCTGAATAAAGAAATACCAAAGCCGAAACTATGTCAAGGGAAAAACGAAGAAACACAGGAAGCGAGAAGCAATTGTCTTTGACAGGGTGTTTGTGAGTTGGTGATGTAACCAGAAGATGAAATTTTAGAGCAAAACACAGTTTTAAAATTGGACAGAAATTAATTCTAGGAAAAAGATAAAATCACCCTGTAATACTGATGTTAGGTAGAGATAACACACACACACACACACACACAAGCATGTACACACACATGAGAGGATTGAAACATTTTCACAGACAATATTAGGGAAGAGTAAAAGGATTAAAAAAAAAAAACCTCACAAAACGGTTGCTGAGGAGGAGGAAGAGGGGTGCCTCAGAATGAAGAGGTCATACTCAGAAAAAGATAAGGAGTAAATCACAGTCATTAGCTATGACCAGAGTCATGGCAGGGATGACCTTAGACTTTGATCATGTTCAGAGAAGTGGCTAGAAATGTGTTAGAAGTAATTAAGAATTCATTTTCTTAGGTACTATGGAAATTAAGGTTATCATGTATGAATATATATATATTTTTAAAAGATTTTATTTAGTTATTTGACAGAGATAGAGACAGCTAGCGAGAGAGGGAACACAAGCAGGGGGAGTGGGAGAGGAAGAAGCAGGTTCATAGCGGAGGAATCTGATGTGGGGCTCGATCCCATAACACCGGGATCACAGCCTAAGCCGAAGGCAGACGCTTAACCGCTGTGCCACCCAGGCACCCCCGTGTATGAATATTTTATACAGATTGCTGGTTATCCAAAACCAAACATTATCAGAATATACAGTAATTGCAATTTGTTGAAATTATGCTTTCAAAAATCACTTAAGGCCTATAGCGAATAATTAATGCGTGCTTTCTTGGTGTTTTAATTGCTATTATAAAGAAACTGGTTCACCTCAATTAAACAAAATAACACACCTACTCTATTGTACGGTATCTTCATCATGCTCAAAAGACACCTAAAGCTTCAAACACCTTAAGCAAAACTGAGGTCTACCATCTGACTGATGTGGAGACAATGCATCTATCAAGGCTTGGACTGATTCATTCCAAACATTTACTACTTTCATTAATTAAATGTTTCAAGAATATGAATAGTTGCCTTTCATTATAATTTAAAGATTTTTTTCCGTTCTCAAGAATGAAATGAGCAGACTTGGGGTTCCTACCTGCAAAAATTCACCTTACTTTTTGTTGAATGACAGAAACAGTGAAAGAAGCAAGAGCTTTTATTCTGATAAATCTGTGGCTCTGGGTTTGACCCACCTACCACACAAAGATAAATCAGACTGTAACTATTCCAGTAGAGATAAATACTTTTCTTGTCCGCTGGAGAGAAGAGAGCTACTTGACGATAAATGATATTTATATTTGTTCAACTGTTAACTAATTAGGTTATCTCCTCCCATGCAATGGTTGCTATTATTATTTGGTTGTGTTTTAAAAACATTTATGGAGCACCTATCATTTGCTGGCTACTTTACCTACGTGCTTCATTCAAGTCACAACAGTCTTTTCAGTAAGCAGTATGGTGGCGCTGGAAATTGACCTGAGACTGAAATAATCTGTAGATGATTACAGAGATCATTTCAATGATGGACCCGGGATGAAAACCGGCTGACTGCAGAGCACAGGTTCCGCTTGTGACGCTGAACTGTGTTTGTATCTGGGCTTATGGATACAGCTGGACAAGACTGTGACAGATTAGATTACGTCCCCATCCTATCCGCAAATAGACGTATTCTTAACTCTTTTCTTTTGGAGTCCTGCTTCATTTGAAAATGTTTGTGCAGGGGCACCTGGGTGGTGTAGCGGGGTAAGTGTCAGCCCCTTGGTTTCAGCTCAGGTTGTAATCTCTGGATTATGAGATCGAGCCTCGAGTTGGGCTCTGCACTCAGCTCAGTCTACTTGAGTTTCTCTGTCCCTCCCCCTCTGCCCTTCCCTCTTGTGCTTTCTCTATAAAATAAATAAATACATCTTAAAAAAAAGAAAGAAAATATTTGTGGGAAGTGATGTCCTGAAGTGTGACACCCCTGTCCCAGCACTCCCATCCTCCTGGTGGGGCTAAACCCGATCTTAGGGAGGAGAGACACAGGACTGAGAGACTGAAGGAGAAGCAGCTGGCTGCCATCGCCCACCTACAGGGTTTAGCCGGGCTCTGAAGTACCCGGAGGGCTCCACAGAGCGAGGCTTCAGGATGGAGCTTGCTGAAACTGGTCCAGAGGTTTTCTGCCCACCTCTCAAGAAGGGGAAGAGAAAATGCCTGCTGGTGGAACTGTCCGGGCCCCCCTCCAACCTGTCCCCGTGGAACCTCTGTGTGCTCCACTCAGAACTGGCGGAACTTTCTACACTCAATGCCAAGGTTTTGTTACAGATTAGTTTTTCCATAAAACCATTTTGCCGGAAAAAAAAGATACTTAAAAATAAAACTACTAGGTTTTATTCAGGAATATATATCAATTTTGACTCCTGGGAATGACCTTCATTTTAGAGCTATTATCAATCCACAGAATACTTTTCCATTTGAATTATTGGCATGATACCTGCTAAATAAGCAACCTGAGGCAGGAGCATTACAATTAGTTAATAATAATTTCATTTTAAAAATCATGTTTTTTGGGCACCTGGGTGGCTCAGTCAGTTAAGCATCTGCCTTTGGCTCAAGTCATGATCTCAGGGTCCTGAGATCGAGTCCTGCATCGGGCTCCTTCCTCAGCGGGGAACCTGCTTCTCCTGCTGCCTCTGTCCCTCCCCCCGCTCATGCTCTCTTTTTCTCAAATAAAGAAATAAAATCTTTAAAAATAAATAAATAAAAATCATGCTTTTGCTTTCACTTATCTTAGTAATCACCTTTAATCCCACACTTTATTTTAGAATGAGGTCTCTATTTCAGTAGAGCTGAAGAGTTTTGGAAACAAAAATTATAATACTGCTACAGAGCTAAAGACACACAGTTGTTCCTTCTTTGAGTAAATTCAGGACCAAATTTTACCTTTGTTTTACATTTTTAGTGAATATATGATTTACCTTTAAATGTAACATTTTACATTTAAAATTCTAAATTTGAACTTCTTGAACAAAATTTTATTCAATATGTTGGCTTCAATATATGCTCCCTCTTATCTTTGTGCTATTGTGAGAAGAAAATAAAAACAAATATTTTATGTATTATTTTAAGAACTACATATTTAGAGAACAACAGAAGCTTTTTCCGTGAAGGGGCTGACAAAGGGTTAAATATTTGCTACAACCTGACATAGAAACTAGAAAAATTCAAGTTGAGAGTCAACCAATTGCTGTATTCCAACCAATGGCTATATTCAACCAATGGCTGTCTTCAACCAATGGCTATCTTCAACCAATGGCTGTCTTCAACCAATGGCTGTACTCTACCAGTGGCTGTCTTCAACCAATGGCTGTATTCATCTAATGGCTATATTCAACCAATGGCTGTATTCCAACCAATGGCTGCTTTTCCACTACCTCTCTCATTTTCTTTCTTTTTCTTATTTATCTTAGGCATAATAAATATGGGCTTAACAAGCAACTTTACTTGTGGGAATAAAACTTAGTTGGGTAACAGTATGTCCCCCTGTGTTCAGGATAGTCTCATTTTACACATATAAAGGTTCTAGTGCAATTGTTCTTATAACCCTTTCTTTTTTATTTATTTTTATTATTTTAATACTTTTTTAAAGGATTTTATTTATTAGACAGAGAGAGAACGCATGCCTGTGCACAACACGCAGAAGGAGGGGCAGAGGGAGAAGCAGGCTCCCCACTGAGCAGGGAGCCTGATGCAGGGCTGATCCCAGGACCCTTGGATCATGACCTGAGTCAAAGGCAGACCCTTAACTGACTGAGCCACCCAGGCAGCCCAAGTTCTTATAATCCTTTCATTCTGAAACTGTCTGGTTTGATGAAAAATTAAACAGTCAGCACAGCACTTAGACACTGATTTAGGACAACAGCATTCTGAATTAACCTCCTCTCACTGAGACAAAAGTTTTTATGCCACAAATTGAAATGAGCCTTAAATATAAACAGCACCTGGCAAATCCTTATACATCATACTTTCTTCTTCCTCTTTCTTCCTATTACTTTTTTTTTTTTTTTAAGATTTTATTTACTTATTTGTCAGAGAGAGAGAGCAAGAGAGCACAAGCAGGGGGAGCAGCAGGCAGAGGGAGAAGCAGGCTCCCTGCTGACCCAGGAGCCCGATGCGGGACTTGATCCCAGGACCCCGGGATCATGACCTGAGCTGAAGGCAGACACTTAACTGACTGAGCCACCCAGGCGCCCCTTCTCCCTATTACTCTTACAAATGCACACATGTCCCTTTACAAGCCTTTTAAGAAATATTGTAAATTATCAAAGGTGAAATATTTCAAGAGATCCAGAATCCAATTGATTTTTACTATTCATTGGCATATAATTTTAGATAGGTTCACAGGGGGGTTTTGTTGTTGTTGTTTGCTTGTTTTTAACAACAGAGATGGTGAGACTCTCAAAGATCAATTAAGAATTTCTTAGCCTAGGTCCAGATCCAGTTTTGAGGCTGGTGTTCAGTAACCTTAGCTTCATTTTTACATCTCTTTTCCATATTCTGTGATATTCTCCTTCCCCCCCAAACTATCTTTAACAGAAGGATATGGTGTCCGTCCGGAAACTTAAGTCAGTGGATTACCTTCCCAGCGATATTTTACTTAAAGCTGTATCTGTAATTATGGAGCATCTAACTACTTACTATCTTGCTAACGGTAGTTGGTTACCAGCATGCAGGTGACGGTACCATTTTTCACCTGGGAAAGCTCTGCCTGGTACGTAAGGCCACAACGTGTAGGTTGCTGCCTGCGTTTCTAATAGGAAAGGATGACTGATATCCAAAGCTTGTATGGGTGTCTTGCCTCTCCCTAGAACCATTTAGAGTGAAGATGAAAAGAGGGAAAAAGGGAGAAGATCTTAATTTAGTAAGTAATACTTCTGCTTAGGTTTTTTTTTTCCCCCCCTAAGATACAGCAATTGATCTCACATTAAAGCAGCCCAGGACATTTCAATATTTAAATAAAAAAATGCAATAATAAAGAGGTAATTTAATATGCAATTTCATACATTAATAATTAGCAAAGCATTACTGAAGTGCAAGGTAAAGAGCTAGGGGAACATAACTAATGAACTATCAATGCCAAAGTAGACTTTATAATAAAACAAGACTTTCATAAATCTTTTATTAAATGGCTACAAACGAACCATTTTGTTAACATCTAATAGGTAACTATTAAGCTACTTAATTCACATATATAAATGAAGAACCTGCAGGCAATTAACTTCACAATTGCTGAAGGTCAGGGCTCCCAACGAGAGCTGCTGTACTCCGCCTTGCAGGGCTGCTGCCGTTACTGGGTCGAGTCCCAGCTCTTCCTCAGCTGCTCTCTACTCTGGCAGCAGCTAGTACCACGCACTGAAGCTGCTACCGTGTAAAATAACCAGAGATGAGCTACAGGCTAGCAAACGCCCTCAAACTAAATCATACAAAGTATAAGAAATATTGAGTGCCCAGAAAAGGAATCTTGAAAAGGAAAATTCAAGGCAAGGATTGGTATTATATGTGGGTGCTGACTGTTATTGGAGATGATAAGATAATGAGGAAATGCTTGTAACCTGCAAATGCTTATCCGGGTCTGGATGGGACTCTAGGAGATCTGAAACTCACTAGAGATTATAGACCAGAATGGCTCTATTTACTGAGTTGAAATGTACAGTATACGATGATATCGATTGTCTCCAGCAGCAGCAAATGTTAAATTCATTACAGAAAGGAAATAAACTTTGTTATGGAATCAAGAAACTGCTGGTGAAAAAATAAATGCTTTTAATAAATCAGACTAGAAACTGCACTGAAACAGGACAAGGAGGAAAATCTTTGATGCCTTCTCCACCAATTCGCATAGACTAAGTCTACACATTACCCAGAGTTTCATGGATTATTATGTGCCCACCTGCCAGCCGCTATTATCAACGAACACCGGAAGGAGAAAAGGGCTGGGGACAAAGAAAGCATACAGATTCCGACACACACAGAAAGGAGTTTCATGCTTCGTAACTTACACCCTTTAAATGACAGTTTCAGAAAAGTGAGAATCAGTAAAATAAGCATATGTGTTAAAGTGATTGCCAAAGATGAAACTGTGTCCCAGATTAAAAACTAGTCAATGGCGGACACACATCTGGATGAAGTTGTTAATACAGCTGAAACTGAGCCTGAGGATCGTACTCAATAGGGAACCTTAACTAAAAAAGGAAAAATCAATGCTAAATAAGACTGGTTCTTCACCTCAAGAGCTCCAACCAAGTGAGACTATTAAAGAAAACACAGTAGTACTCAGTACAGTGTGAGATTTTCGCATCGTGGCTCAGGCTGAGCCACTGAGTACGTGGTAAGCTGAAATACCGCGTGCTTTTGATTGGCAATATTGGGAGAGGTGGACACCTGGAAACGAGAAGACAACACAACTGGACGACAGACTGAAAGGTTTTACATTCTTTGGATTCATTATTCTTCATATACATGTTCACGAGATAATCGCACCTGGTAGATTTTCCTTTCTATGTCAGTTCATAAAACTATAAAATGTAATTTCATGAATGGTTCACTAATGGCATTGCTTCGAATTTCAAACGGTATTGCTTTCAGATCACCCTGAGCGTGATTTCCTACACGGTCTGAATACGGAGAAATGAACTACGACTACACATACGGCTAGAACGGTTGTCCTCTAAACAACTACTTTCCCTCCTCGTGTCCCAGCAACCCAAATCCATTAGCACAATACGAGGAATAGCAAGAACACACCTTATCTTCCCCCCAGATGATTCCAACTATCTCCGCTAGAGACATGGCTTCAAGGAATACCAGCTCTCCTACTGACCCGGTTTTTGAGGCTTCTGAACGCTACAACATCCCTAAAATGAAACTCGTTTCTGCTGACTGAACTCGACATATTTCATACGTATTTGTCAAAACAATTATTGTCAACTACAATGCAATTATCCATGTTCAATTTGATGACTCAACTGGAAAATTATTTTTTTCCTAATAAAATTTTTCCAAATGAAAATAGTGAATCAGTGTTGACGAGCTGTTCAGTGTGTGCTAATTAATTACACTGGGTAAATTTAGTTCTGTGCTAATAACCTCAGGAAAAAAAAAAAGATCTGTAGACATGACTCTCTGTCTTAACTGAAGAAATCTCCTGTTTGCCTACTTCTTCTGTACTTTCTAATCTCTCCCAGACGAGTGTTCAATAATACAAAATAAACAGTAAAAGCCAACTAGTCTTGGCTGACACTATAGATAAGAAGACAAGAGTTCCTTGGAACCATGTTCTTAGGTCAAGAGTAAAAGAAAAGAAAAAGATTTTTATTGTTGACAACTAACTGTGAGGACCTCCTGCCAGCTCATCCTCAGGGCAGAACTGGTTTAGATCATGCATTTAATGGCAAAAAAAAATCAGTATTTATTCGTTGTGAAGCCTGTTTCTTCATCCAGAAGCTAATTTAAATGCTGGCATTACAGGGGAATATGGGACAGGGCGTTTTGGGGGGATACTCTCCCCCGGGGTCCAGCGTTCTCTATTTTCTGGATTTTATGTGGTGATGATTCTTTTTCCCTGAGCCTAATGGAAGCTTAGGGCAGAAAAGAAATAAGCACTGACAGGAATGTCTGGGGAATTTCGTCACAAAGCTGTCAGCGGGAAGCCAGTGAGGTGGGACACCATACTTGGCTTGTGCGGTACATGGTATAAAGAAGACATTGACTGTCAAGGTTGTGTCTGAAGAAAGAAGGTAAAATTTTTCTGTGCCTGGAGATATTTACCAATGCAATGGATTAACTCAAAACAGCTCTTCCTGACCTACGCTTTCCTCTGAGCAGTTTGCTTCCTGTGGGCCAACCCGTGTCAGAAGTCTTAAGAACCTCACTGAAATACCGGGAGGTGTACAGGAAAAGGACACTAAGCTGGGGAAGCCTCTGGAACACAAGACTGAGAGCAGCCCATGGGCCACCACACAGAAACGGGGCAAGAGGACTGTATTGTGTCAGAATTCGAGTCGCACGGTTTACAACAGAGGATGGAAGTTTCAGGAGTTAGTGATCTCAGTTCATCATAAGGAAGAATTTACCGTCTAATATTACTGTCTAAGAACAAGTGGGATGTCTTGAAAATGATGCTGGAAGAAACTTTAGAGAGTAGGTCCCATCTCCTTTCCATGGCAAGAAACTCAAATACCCTTCACAATGGTCACCTGACTTGTGCTTCACTATTCCTGCTTAGGAATCCACTATGATTTTATGATGTAACGGGCACAACGTATCCTGTGAAAGGAAGGATGTCTAGAACCAAGTCTCTGCTAAACGTGTTCACTGGATCAAGCTACATATGGGACCCAGAATCACATCCTACATCTCCATCTTTTCTTCGACATGCCCGATAACTTGTAAATAAGGGGGAAAAAAACAGCAGTAAGTTAGATATTCACTGAAGGCAGTTATTCTCGCCTCTTGTAGCCTACACACTATGTGAAAAGGACGAGAAAGTTCACGGGCCCAGCAACTAAAAAACTACCAGTAACCTGGAGCTGTTCTCAGAGAAGACAAAACACAGATTATATAATAAGTATGGTACATTTCTTAAGCAAGAAAAGGGTGAGGCTAGTGTATCTTTAAATGTTCGATGTTAAAACAACACGGTGTGTTGAGTATGGCAGGATATGCACTCCCCAAGCAGACACATTGTGCGGTCCTAACAGTCAGATGATCTGAGAGTCTCCCACAGAGGGGTTACCTGCTTTCCAGTGGTACATTACTGCCAAGGACCCAGCTGTCCTGCAGCTGGACGGACTCGGGTGTGGTTTGCAGCTCGGCGGGCAAAGCAGCCGGCGGGGCCGGACTCTGGTTCCTTCTATTGGTCAGGGAGTTTCTGTTGAGAGAAGTGATGGACGGATGGTGCTGTGCGGGGTGCTGCTTATGGGGTGGTGGCAAAGGCTGCAGAGTGGGCTGGCCTTGGTTGTTTGCAGGTTGCTCTGAAAAAAGCAAAGGAAATTCATCATATATATTTATATATGTACATACATAGCTACACACACCACCAATTTCTTGGGGGATCCACTGCAGATGAATTAGAATTAAAAACTGCATTTAAATCCATAACCTAAAACATTTGCATATTATTCTATTAAGCGGGTGTTCAGTGACATTCTCTAAGAGCAAGTTTACCCTTGATACACGAAGTACTAATTAATATACAACAGATGGTAAAATTGGTTCTGGTTTTAATTTGTTTCAGATTTTTTTCATCTGGTTTTATTAACACCTACAGAAAACAGTATCTGACAGCTCCCCTAATGTGCCTTTAGAATTCAGCTTTTTTTAACAAACCAACCCTGAAATTAAATGGGTAATTTCAGTAGAACACAAAGGTTTTCGAAATGCATATAATCCCTATAATTATTTAATGGAGTTTTTTTAAGCTTTATTTAACTGCAATAAATTATTACAAGCTAGTTGCTAAACAGCAGTAGACTACTCTAGTTTAGTGCATTTCAAATAACACGGATCTGCATTACGATCCACTAATAGACGCTAAGTATTCTTTAGCAGAAGGTCACTCTGTGAAGCAGATGTTGTTTCATGGATATTTAACAGACTGAATCACATCTGATTACGACGTCAAAAGACTCATATACTTAATGACCGTTACATCCATTAGAACACACACAGAACGGATTTTCCAATTTCACAGTATGCAGTAAAACTACATTTTGGAGTAAGTCATAGGTGACCAGAGCGACTCATGCCACTATGTCAATGGTACAAATATTTTGTTCTAAACCACAATCGTAAGGGACCCAGCAACTTGAAAATATAAACACAATGCTAGGTTAGAACCATGGGAAAATTCCCCAAAACTTAGTAAGTCGTAAGTTAAAATTTACAAATCAGTGTAACATGAGACTGACTTTTCAATCTCATTACCTGCTTTGGACACGCTAGAATTCACAAATAACCACATTGTAACAAACAGACAGATGACTCCCTAATTTAATACTAAACTTATCATGGTTCCACACATAGAAGATGCCAATTTTTGACTAAATGCAGTTCAAAGTGCAATATAATTTTAAAGTGATGTAGTAAATCATGTTATTAATATAAATGCACGTATTAAAATAGGATAGGAAACACAGGGACTATCTTTCATCTGCAGTGTGAACTCCAGCAGTTGTTGTTATGCCAAATAGAGTCTAACACTATAATTCTGCTTGCATGAAATGAATACTATTATGTAATAGCTTGAACATGTATTATCAAATCTCTTTACAGGATACAATAATTAAAATAACTCCTCCCATAGCACATAATATCAGTAATTACTACATATTTCTAATGGTCTCTAACAATCCATATACTATCGCTTAACACCCAATAATTTCTTACTCTTGAAATGAGGGACAGAGACAACATCTAAATGTATGAAATAAAACTTTCTTGCTTGAGGATCCCTGTACCAGAAACTACAGAAATCTTACTTGGCCCATTGCTTTGGTGCTTATGAAAAATTAAAAGAGTATCTACATCTCGGTTAAATTGCAAGTACCCTTGGAGGGAATGAGAGGGCTAAACTAGCACATAGAGTTTTAATTGTGTTAAAAAAAATAGTTCAGGGGTGCCTGGGTGGCACAGCGGTTAAGCGTCTGCCTTCGGCTCAGGGTGTGATCCCAGCGTTATGGGATCGAGCCCCACATCAGGCTCCTCCGCTATGAGCCTGCTTCTTCCTCTCCCACTCCCCCTGCTTGTGTTCCCTCTCTCGCTGGCTGTCTCTATCTCTGTCAGATAAATAAATAAAATCTTTAAAAAAAATAGTTCAAAACTCAAAGAAGATTTATTATTCAGGTATCATATAATTAATTAGTTTTGTCTTCCCCGGCATTCGTGCATATGATTAGAATCGCTATGGATGTCTTTAAGGAGTATTTCAAAAGCTGCTTTTATAAATATATACATACCTATATGTATGTCTATAAGTATATATATATATATGCATGTATATGTTTATTTTACAACAAGCCAAGGGCCTTAACTAGGTTGGTGTCAATGCAATGGGAACAAAGAAAAGACAGAAACATTTCAAAGGGAAAAGTATTAAGATCGTGTCTAAAAAGAAGTAGAGGGAAACGTCACATGACTCCATGTTTTTAAGCATGGCTCCATGAAAGAATGGAATTATGCTACACATATTATACATAAATTATGTATTGGATATTATATTAACTAGAGGAGAGAGCCATGTATAGTAGCAGCTGATACCAAATTTAATTTCTAATTCTGTCAGGGATCACCATAGTGAGCCTCAATTTTCCCATTTGGAATGTGGGAAATAGTACAGTACCATCTCGATATTAGTTTAATCTATGGATTCAGTGAAATGCACTCATTCATTCATTTATTCATCCACTGAGTCACTCAGCCCACAAACATTTATCAAGCCTCTACGTTCCAAAGATATGCTAAGTCAACAAGTGACAGTACTGTGTAATGGTAACGTATCATGGATATTAAGATTGCTCTTGAAGGTGAAATGATTTTAAGATCTATTGTCATCGTTACATATTTGAATACGTTGAATTTCAGATTCTTATTCTTGGGGTGCCTGGGTGGCTCAGTTGGTTAAGCGGCTGACTCTTGGTTTTGGCTCAGGTCATGCTATCAGGGTCCTGGGATCAAGCCCCACGTCAGACTCCATGCTCAGCAGAGAGTCCGGTTGAAGATTTTCACTCTCTCTCTGCCTCTCCCCCCACTCACACATGCATGCGCGCGCTCTCTCTCTCTCACATAAATAAATAAATCTTTAAAAAAAGATTCTTACTCTGAAACAGTGAGAAAAAACTTCCATTTAAGGTTTCAAAAATAATTAGTACCATGGTTCGCTCATTCATTTGGCAAGTTATCTGTCGAGAACTTACGATGAACAAGATATCGTGCAAAGATCCGTGCCCTGTTTAACTGTCTAGCCAGGTTACTTCAGAACGATGTGTTCGGTCTGCTGGGACCTCTTTTGATCTGACTACATAATCATGAGGTTTCCCTATAAAACAAATCGAGATAATGAAAGCTAGATTCAATCTAAAATTTGATGGAAGAGAATAAATGCAGAGCCTGAGTGAGATGGGGTGGATGGCCAGAAATTTAAATTCTGCAGCAGGTCCACAAACAGGGGCAAAATCCGAGGATTCACTTGGACGTGCATGCTACCTCTAGAGATTTGGGCTTACAGGATGCCAGAAGTAGTGGAAGTATGTATCTATACCAACTTATTCAAGACAGCATAAATTTATGAAGTATAACCAGATAAAAGAAAATTAAACACACACAGAAAGGAAGAAAGGGAGAATAAAAGAAAATAAAGTGGGAAAGATAAGCTAAAGCCAGATCTAAAGCGAGTGGACAAAATGCCTGCTGTTCAGTTCTGTACATTTTTAAAGTAGGATACAAATCTGGCTCTGAATTATTTATCTAGTTGCCAACACAAAAAGGGAAACATGATCAGTTACATGATTTGGGATGTTTTTAAGATCACAACGTTTGCTTGAGAAAAGCATTAACTATTACTGGTATTGAAAATAGAAAATTCTCTTTTAAGTCCTCATAGGAAGAAAAGCTGAATATCCAGGGAAAATACTATGACCTGGGTTCAAAATGGACACGAGGAAGGGAGCCTGGGTGGCTCAGCTGGTAAACCGTCTGACTCTTGACTTTGTCCCCCGTCATAATCTCAGGGTTGTGAGACTGAGCCCTGCTTTGGGCTCCGTGCTGGGTGTGGAGCCTGCTTAAGATTCTCTCTCCCCCACTCCCTCTGCCACTGCCCTACTAAGAAAAAAATAAAAAAACAAAAAAAAAAAAAGGAAGAAAAGAAAAAAGAAATGGACACAAGGAAACAGAATAGGGTCTAGATTTGGTGACAAGCACTTAGAATCTAATACCTGTGACCAGATCCACGTAAGAACAACCAAAACATCAACTGTAGCCTTTGCTTTAAGCAGATTGATTGATACAGGCTTTCCGGAGATTTGAGAAAGTTTTGGATATAATGACTCTGAGTTAAAGGGGGTGATTAGACCTCACAGAGTTACCAGGTTTAATGTTCCTGAGACATAGCTCTGAATATGCCATTTTCCTTCTTAGAAACTCCAAATGGCTTCCTGGTACCTACAAAACAAAGTGCACTCTCTAAAGGCAAATGTCATGTTTCTTCAGTTAGCCCTCAAGATATTTTTGCAAATGCTTCCCTCATGAAGCCCCTTCATGTATCTTGTTCTAGCTTGCTGTACCCACTGTATACCTCATACCTTTCCATACAAGTATATTTGCTTCTAACTGGAAAGACATTTTCCTCTATCTTTCTATACCCAAATCCTACATACTTCAAGCTCTAAGAAAGATGACACTTGTTTTCTTCAAGTAGAAATCAGTTATTTCTTCTCTGAGTCTTAGAGTACTTTATCTGTGCCTTTTTCATGGCTCTTTTCATCTCCCCTATTACAATTAATTTTATAGGTCTCATGTCTCCTGTTAGACTCTATGGGAGGGATTCACATCGAATTCACCTTGGAACCCCTAAGAAGCACAGAGGGATAGATATGTGGTCAGTAATAAATATTTATTCACTCAATCCGTATTTGACGAATGAATACTTTGTGAAGAATTCAATGAAGAGAATGTTGAGGTGGCAAAGAGCAGAGCCTGCCCATAGCACGTTTAATTGCAAGGTAATTTGCAACCTGTCTTATTTCTTCAACTCAGTTCTTAGATCCTGAAAGGCAGGGACTCTAACTTAAATTTCTTTGGACTCTTCAATATCTTCACTCAGCCTTGGACTTCAAAGACTCCTAGAAATGTGCTGACTGATTGGTAACAATTAGGCAATAATGGAACCTTCGGGGCTCATCCCGTACAGGCAGGGCGCCATGTTATTTCCCCCAGACATCAGGTTTTAGGAAAACATTGCAGCAGATGTTCCAATATTCAAAATCTACCTTTTAAGGGGTGAAAATTATGGAAAGATTACATAAGATAAATACGAATATACAAAATATAAACCTATAAGATATGAAACAATATATATTATGGCTTACCAAACACAGTTATATGTCTTCCTTGTATTTTAAAACTTATGATTAGAAATGCTTATGCTTATGATTAGAAATGTTCCAGATTAGGTATTTTAGAAAAGATGTAGGTTATTTTCTCAAAATATTCTTCCTCCTTTTTTTTTAAATAAAGTTCTTTGCACTATGCTTACTAGAAATTATGTATTATGCTCAACGAGAGTCTTTACTCACTACACTTTCTTTCTGCCTGACTTTTTTCAAGTTCTTATTGCTCATATAACTTCATGACAGCTTAGCAGCTGCTTGTTTTTAAATGATAAACATAACTCATAGCAGATAAGTTTTATTTTTATTTAAAAAAAACTTTAAAAAGATTTTATTTATTTATTTGAGACAGAGAGAAAGAGAAAGAGAGGGAGAGAGCATGAGTGGTGGGGAGGGGTAGAGAGACAGGAGGAAGCCGACTGAGAAGCTCCCCACGGAGCAGGGAGCCTGATATGGGGCTCGATCTCAGAACCAGAGATCATGACCTGAGCTGAAAGCAGACACTTAACTGACTGAGCCACCCAGGCGCCCCTATAGCAGATAATTTTTAAAACTCACATAATATTAATGATGAATATTAGCTAGGTAAGACTTCGGTCATTTTGCTCAGCCCTCTGCCACCAAAGAATGTACAGCCCAACAGTGTCATTTCAGGCTGTCGCCTCGAACCCGCTAACATGGGGTAATGACTTGGATCCCAGCATGCACTGAGTGAGGTGTGTTGACAAACCAGGAAGGTGTTAGGAGCCATGGAGGCTCTCTGATAAGGCGACAGAATCCAGTTTAAGCAACTTATAAAACCCAATTCCAAGCAAATGGAAGGCGTGTTCATGGCACTCTGCAGGGGGAAGAAAAGAAAGTAGAGACAATTTCTCCTAAATAGCAACGATGCTATTACGATCATTGAGGTGAAAGGCACCATAGAGACAGATGACAATAATATGGATATTTATTTTTCAGTGGCATATGTTCTTGAATAAGTTATATATCAGTCTGAGCTTCATTTATTTTATACTGCTCGGTTAAAGGATCTGAAAGATACAGTGTCTGACATACAGCAAGTGCTAAATAGTAACTTATTCATGGTAGAAAAGAAAGAACTCCCTTCAGGGAAGAACGTCATGATGGAAAACACTACAGCTGACCCTTGAACAACACAGGGCTAGGGGCACAGACCCCCTATGCAGTAAAACACCCGAGTATAACTTTTGACTCCCCAAAACACTTAATTACTAATAGCTTACTGTTGACCAGAAGTCTTACCAATAACAAAACAGCCGATTAATACATATTTTGTATGTTATATGTATTATATACTGTATTCTTAAAGGAAGTAAATTAGAGAAAAGAAAATATTAAAATCGTAAGAAAGGGAAAATACATTTACAACACTGGGCTGCATTTATTAAAAAAGATCTCCGTATAAATGGACCCACACCATTCAAACCCATGTTGTTCAAGGACCAACTGTAATTGAGAAGCATTGTCAGCAATCAGTACCATTATCACAAGATGCAAGGACACACAATCAAGTATGCCTGAACAGGAAAGTTCTTCCTTTAACAGGTACCAAAGCAAGGATCAGAAACACCGTAAGAATCAGAAATAAACTCATTTCTTGCCAGTCCCCACAGAAGAGGGAATTTTATCTCACTGTTGTGAAGTCAGCCTGAGTCTCTTTTTTCCATGTAGTGTGACCACAGAATCAAATCAAGAATTTTTAAAAGGTGGTGGTGGGGGACACACATGGTTTTTAAAAACATATCTGGTCATATTTACTGGTTTGAATTTTTTTTTTTTTAAATTAAAAGCAGCTTCCAGACTGCTATGTACAATTCAGCCCCAGTGCCTCTCTGCTTTACGGCCTTGGGCTATGGTCTTTGGGGAACACAGTGGAAATGAACTCCCAAATAGGAAAGCTGGGGGATTAAAATATCCTTGTGTGTGTGCACGTCTGCATGTGTGCGTGCATGCATGGATGTGTGTGTGTGCGTGCGTGCATGGATGTGTGTGCATGTCTGCATGTGTGTGTGTGCATGGATGTGTGTGTGTGCGTGCATGGATGTGTGTGTGTGCGTGCGTGTCTGCATGTGTGTGTGTGTGCATGGCTGTGTGTGTGCGTGCATGCATGAATGTGTGCGTGCATGGATGTGTGCGTGTGCATGTCTGCATGTGTGTGTGTGCATGGATGTGTGTGTGCATGTCTGCATGTGTGTGTGTGCATGGCTGTGTGTGTGCGTGTATGCATGAATGTGTGCGTGCATGGATGTGTGTGTGTGCATGTCTGCATGTGTGTGTGTGTGCATGGCTGTGTGTGTGCATGTCTGCATGTGTGTGCGTGTGTGTGCGCGTGCCTGTTCGTGTGGGAGGGGCTGAAAGTATCAGGTGAGAGGTGAGGGGGAGACTGAGCAGGTGTCACCACAGCCACCCCAACTGCTCTGTCCCACACACTCCCTTCATGTGTCTGTCCTCTTCCTTCCCTGGATCTCAGGTGTGGGGCAGCAAAGGTCCCTAGAGAAGAAATACTCTACTTCACAAGGAGGATAGGAGTGAAGAGCTGACAGCTGTGTTGCATTAAAACAATTGTCTGTAATCTGAGTAAAATCTGGTAATAAAAGACAAATGGGGTGGGGGGAGGAAAGGAAGAGAGCGAGGAGAGAGAGAGAGAGAGAGAAATACAAAAGGACAAAAATATTTTTAATTTTACTGAGCCCCAGAGAAGTGCTGTTAGACAAAACACCTTCTAGGCAGTCATTTGCCTATGGCTTGTGTCCTCCTGGACACCACCAGCAGCAAGTTGAATAAAGGAATAGTCCTGGTTCTGGTCCTCTAACAGTTTAGCGCTATGATACACAGACCATGTTGAATTAGACAAACATTTAGATGGAGCCAACCCATTTATTGATGACTAGCAAAGATGGGGCTAACGCCCTTGTTTCTGTATCACAAAATGTGTTCCTTCTCACTTCACTTCCTGGCTATATCTTTAATCTTCTCCTACCTATTGCAAATGAAACCTGAATTTTCTTCAAAGCTGACCTTTTCCTTTAAACAGGTCACCAAAAGAAAACATATACAACTTTTTGTTGTACATTTTATTACCGTATTAGTTTTAACGGTAGTGACCAGAGCTTAGAGTAGATGTTCCAAATGTACAAGGACCAAATCATAGTTAGCTTTTGAGTTTTAAAATCCTCATCTAATTCTTGGATTTAGCCTAATCTTGTGTTCCATTATTAGCTAACTCTGTGGCCTTATGGAAATTAATTCCGATGGTAAATTTAGGTAAGAGCATCTCCTTCATCTGGCTACATTTCAGGAGCTAATAGGAAGGGTGAAATATTCAAAAATTTTTATGACATTGAAAATAGTAAATCATACATAATTTTTTCCTTTGCTCAGAAAATCTCATATATTCATTACCTAGACATTTAGCTGTCATTATTTCCCTATGAGGATAAAAAGTTAAGTAGCAAGACTTTTCCTTATAAATGGGGAAAATTTGAGTTAAGGAAATACGTCTTTTGAGTCAGACCACACCTCAGTGGAGCTCATATTAGAGCACAAATACTTAGAAATTCAGGGTGACTCCTCCTCTCCTTTTCCCCCCACAATGCTGTACTAATAAGATAACCACCTAAAATGGTAAAGGGGAAATTGGAAAAGAAAGGCCTCACCTCACTCAGAAAATTACGTTCATATACATGTGTTCTTCTGGTTCGTTATTTTATCTAGTGATTCTCACATAAGACAGGTCTTTGAAAGTGAATTGTTCACTGACGCACCTCTACAAGCCTTTGGTTAAAATATGGCATGTGTAAAAACTTCCACCACAAATGATCCGTCACTTAGACATTTCACAAAGCTGCAGGCAAATCAAATGAAAATTTAAAATGTGCTTTAAAAACCATAAAATACTATATAAATAAACAATATTGTTCTTATCACCTTCATGACCAGACAACTGATTGCAAGATAATTTATATAAAGACATTTGAGTATGAAAACCTTAGAGATAAATTAGAGGAAACCTTAGAAGATACAAAAGAAAGACCAGAGGGTATAATTTCAGTGAGCATAGATGAACCGACTTACTGTACTTACTGAGTTAGTGAGAATTTGGTTTAGTTTCCTTAGGGTCATACCTTGAAATGAGGATTAGAAGAAAGATTTAAAGACTTTAAATCTTTGCATTCTTTTCCTTTGAGAGTTCACTGCACTTTCTAGTTCAAACCATGTGGCCATCTGGATGACCCATAAACTCCCCTGTCATAAAATGCTGGAAGTTCTGGGTAAAATATGATAAATACCTTTTGGATTGATTCATTTAGTATAAGAATTGAGTGTCTAACAGTTACCAGGCTCTGTTCCAGGCACTGAGGATGTAACAGTAAACAAAACAGCCAACAGTCTCAGCCTACCAGTTCAACTTACATTTTAGGTTAATATAACTGAATTGAAAGGAAAGAATAGGCCAGAAACCGAGGTGAGAGAAAAATTGTTCAAAGCAGGTGATCTGAGGAGATCTGCCTGTCTCTGTAACCTTTCTAATGTCCAACAAAGAAACAAGAGCTAATACGTCAATTGTTACTGGGACCCCTACATATATGAGGCTTGGACCCTCTGAAGTGCTATACCCTCAGTCTAAGAGTAGACTTAAAAATCTCATGGCAAATGGAACAATAAGGAATCTTGCTATGTTTCTTAAGCCCTGCATAGGGAAGAAACCAACTCCTGGAAATTTTAACCACTGGCTTGGGCTTCCCTGTGGTTGTCATATGAGGTTGAAGCATATACTCTCAATGTAGTTCTGGAACCTCAAGCCAATAAATTAATGTTAAAAGTGTAATGCTCTTCCCTGGGGCACCTGGCAGAAACAAACGTAAAACTTCTTTAGAAGAATATGCTTTCAAATGAAGTCACAAAGGATTTCCACAAATAAAACACAGCTTTCAATAAATTTACAGTCTAAAGTTACAAAATTTAAGAGGAAACAATCTACCTTGAACCAAAATCTATAGACAAAACAGACAGCAGAACTGATCTCCCCCAAAACTTCAGATAATATAACCATCAGATAAAACTTAAGTATGTTTAGAATGGTTAAACACTTAAAAGAAATTAAAACCATATGAATAAGACAGTATGAGAAAAAGGAAGTTAAAAAAAGTAGAATGTGTATAAATAAGAAAAATGCAGCCACTGAAATCAGAAACTTACTGCATGGTTTAAACTGTATATTAGACACAACTATAGAGAGTACCAGTGAATAGGAAAAGAGACCTGAAGAAATCACTCAGATGGCACCAGAAAGACGAAGAGTGCTTAAATATGAAAGAGTAGGTCTAAGGCAAAAGAAGATAGGATAAAGGAGCTCCATATATATCCAGAAAGAGTTGCAGAAGCCCAGAACAGAGATTTCTTTAGAGTTAAACAGCTTTTTCCATGTTTATGGCCGTCAAATTATACAGAACATGGACTTACTCATCTCTTTCTTGTTTCATATCAATGATCTCCGCTATTGTCTTTTTTGTTATTGGATGACAGCTTTGGGGGGGGTTATGTTTTATAAGAGGCAACTTCTCTTAAATGGCTGTCACTTCTCTTTGAAGACATTCTGACTTCTACGTTGCTGTTCAAAAGCGTGCAGCTCATCTGAAATGTCAAGCACCCTAACTTATTTCAGTGGATGGAAACAAATGTACATGGCTACCTTTGGCTTGTTAAAATAGTTCATCTTTTACTGTACTTAACCCTAGTAATGCCACAGATTCATCCTCTATGGAATTCTTAGTTTGGCATAATCATTTCTCACAGAAGCATACATAAAACGTAGCTATTATACACGCATAGAAAACTGGATAAAAATTCCTTCAAAATGTCTCAGGATATGTTTCAAGATATTCTTCTACCCATTTTAAAATCCTTTACCTAAGACAGTAAGCAAAAAGGGAAGCAGCTATCCCAATCTCGACAATAAAGAACTGGTGACATAAAATCAATGACTACTTCACTCCTCTCTCATTACCTAATGAGCATTTGATTGTAGTGCAATTAAATTTCATTGACTTTAAGTGGAGTACATGATATGATATTAAAAAAGCACATTTTGTAATATGGATAAGGACAGGCTAGATGGCAACTAAAAGCTATTACAATGTAACAAGATGGCTTTAAAGAATAAGAAGAGCAACTCGAATATTCCAAATAATGCAAATTCGCTATGCTTTTCAGATAATATATTCTTTGTCACAAAGAAGATGTCTTGTATAGAAGAAAGTACTATAACAGGAAACAGAAGACGTAGGGTTTAGTGCTGGCTTTAACTAAACAGAACCTCATATAAATCAACTAATTTCTGGGGCTCAGTTTTTCTCCTCCGTAAAAAAATGGTGTTTGGGGGCAAGGTGGGCTCAGGCAATGAATTCTGAAGTTTTTTAATTCTAAAATTCTTTTAGGTACTATATAATATTTTCTTGAAACATATTAAATTGTGTTATGAATATTCAAATTTTAGGGTAATTAAAAGCCCCATATTATCTTACGTTATACATACAAAACATTTAAGGGACGTAGTAAAAAATTACTTTATTTCACTTTAAGTATTATGAGACTTTGACCATATTTATTCATGGCACAAATATCGTACCATATTATCTTGTTACAAATATTAAAAATAATGTTTATTTTTAAAATAAAGCATTCTGTATTACACATCTTGTAACTAGTAACATTTTAAGGTACATATAGTCTGAATCATTTTGTATCAAACTTAAAATTACTTCAGAGTTCAATATTAAAATTGCTTAAGGAAACAACTGAAAAAGGAAAAAAAAAGCCAGCATGAAACTTTCAAACTTAGAAGAAAACCAACCAGACTCTTAAAAGTTATGATGACAGTTATAATGCATTTTAAAAATTACTGTTATCCAATTTAGGAAAAAGATTCAGTTTACTTTAAACCTTTTTCTGACTTCTGTTTTTTGAATATTTCGGCAACTATAGGAAAAATAAGTGATCAGAAAACACTCAGAAAGTATCCAACAACACTGATGATCTTATTTCCCCCAAAATACTAACTTTGCCATTGACTTTTCCCCCTGGCATATTATTTGAACTCATATTTGTTATCTGCAATTTACTGAGTCCACATTAACTATAAATGTCTTACATTGAAACAGAATAAAATCTTTAAAGTTTCCTTACAATCACACGATGGCCTCCAGGCAGAAAAGTGCGTTACTGCAAACATTAAATATTACGTAGATGCAAAATTTTCAACAGAACTGACGGTATCCTTTCCCTTCTTGGCATGTGCAATGACAGTGATCTTAAGTGGAAACCCTGCAATGATGCTCTTTGATTAAAAGGGAAACAAGTCATCATTTAAGCGGCCACTTGCATATTTGGTGAATGCCCTTCCCTGTCAATAATTCTGGGATAATTTTTTGCGTGTATGCAACGCTAAAAGCCTCTTCCCAATATACATTTTTCTACTGCTATAATGACTCAGCACCAACAGAAAGGATGGTACAGCGAAGAAAAGAACTGCAAAGTACTATAGAAATACGAGGTACTATTGTTTAGGAGACAAATGATCTGGATGTCCTGAGGCTTTGTTGTGTCTTTTAAAATAGTAGTAAGCATGACTTGTTGAAGCCGGAGGCTAGGACTTTCTATAGGATGCTAATTGCCACTAGAAACCTTCCTCTCACAAGAGAGGTTCAAAAGAAAGCAGATGACTAAGATATTCTTTCACAGACCTTCTGATCTTTCCTTTCACGAGTCCACAAGCATTTTCAGGCCAGTTTATTAAAATTTTCCATTGAAGAGATGAATGGATTTACTGTAGAGAAGGGAAAAAACGACCTGGCAGAGCAGTCCGCTCAGGCTGCCATAACAAAATACGACAGACTGGGGGACTTCAACAATAGAAATTTACTTTCCCAGAGTTCTGGAGGCTGGGAGTCCAAGATCAAGGTCCAGCAGTCAGTTTCTAGTGAGGGTCCTCCTCCTGGCTCGCAGACAGCTGCCTTCCCCGTGTCCTCCCCCTGTGTCCTCACTGGGCAGAGCCAGCTAGCTCCTGGTATTTCTTCTTAGAAGAACACCAAGACTATCAAATCAAGGCCTCCCCCTTATTATTTCATCTAACCTTGAGTACTTCTTTAGATTTTCCATTGCCAAATACAGTTGCATGGGGGGGGGTTACAGCTTCAACATATGAATCTGGGGAGAGACAAACATTCAGTCTCTAACACCTGGGTTCAAGTTCCCTGTTCAAAATTTAGTAACTGTGTAACTTGAGCAAATCAATTTCCTATTCTAAATTCTCTGATTCCTCGTGTGTACAATGGGGTTGATAATCACTCTCGTATAGACGATTAAAAGAGATAATGTATATTAAAGTATTTTTATATACTTTGAAATATTATTTTAATGTAAGGTCTTATTTTCCATCCTCTCACCATTTATTCAAATAAAGCAATAAATTTTTTTTACCATATATATATATTTTTTTTTTTTTGCCAAAGAAGATGTTTATATATGCGTATGCCCATAATTTCTTCATTTCTTTCTACAAGGAGGTCTTTAAAAACATTTCATTTTCATTTCTAAAATTATAAAGGCAAATATACACCTAAATATTTTTTTAAATATCTCAAATGTAGTGATTTAGTGATTGCTAATTTAATGTCACTTCTGAGGGCTGGAACTACGGGCTGAGAAAGCTGGCTTTTCACTTAGTACTCTTTCAATACTGCATGACTTTTAAACATGAGTATGTTTTACCTTTTAAAGAGTAATTTCTTTTAAAAATCAGGAAATACAATAAGCATACAAAAAGTACATAAAATTAAATGTGCAACTTAATGAATTGCTGAAAATCAACCCTTGTCATACTGACTAGGTCAAGAAAGAGAACATAAATGCCATCCCCGAAGCCCCCTGCCCTTCCTGTCCTGAGCACAGCCTTTCCCTTTGTTTTAAATACTATCTTGATGATGTATTCATGTCTTTGCTTTTCATTTTAGCTTTGATTATCTAATTGTGCACGCATAAATTACATGGCTTAATTTTACTGCTTTTTAACTTAATAGGAAATGGAATAAGTCAGTATATATTCTATTGTGTTTGGCTGCTTTTGTTCACCATTATGTCTTTAAGGTGTACTGTACTGTTGTACATATATCTACAGTTGGTGAACTTTCACGGCTGTGTAGAATTATAGCAATTAAACTTGTCACATTTATCCATTCTACTCTTTTTTATTTTTTATTTTTTTTTAAAGATTTTATTTATTTATTCGACAGAGATAGAGACAGCCAGCGAGAGAGGGAACACAAGCAGGGGGAGTGGGAGAGGAAGAAGCAGGCTCATAGTGGAGGAGCCTGACGTGGGGCTCGATCCCGTAACGCCGGGATCACGCCCTGAGCCGAAGGCAGACGCTTAACTGCTGTGCCACCCAGGCGCCCCTATCCATTCTACTCTTGATCAGCAGGTGGGTTGTATTTAGTGGTTGGCTAATACCAACAATGCTGTTTGTGAACGTTCTTGTTCGTGTGTTCTTGTTGCATAAAAGCATGCCTTTCTGGGGTGCATACACAGAATGGAATTGCTTGATCATGGGATATTCGTGATCTTTACTTGATTTTGCCACACTGTCTTCCAAAGTGAGTTTGTAATAACGAATACTCCCCCCCCAAAAAAAGTATGTCCTAGTATCAGAGTGTTTGCTGAGGATAATGTATCACTAGCATAAAAGATGGAAAGAATGTACATTATTACCGAAATAATTCCATGCACGTGCAGGGTGGCTAAGATGTGCTTACGTCCTGGGTAATGAGCTCATACTATCAGGTACTGAATTTGTCCTCTTTGCATTTCAAGCAACACACATGAAAATGATGCTTCCATCGACACATGGGCAAATGTAGAAACGAATGAAACAACTTTGTGCTTTATGGCATTTACTTTGAAAATCTGATTAAGATAGATGTCTTCAGCTCCTAATTCTTCAATGTCACGTTGTCATAGTTCCCATCAGCAAGATGTTTTAAAGGCTTTCGATTAATATTGCATGCTCGAACTGAAATTACATCCTTTGTCGTTTAGTTCCTAATGGTGCAAGTGATATCTATCAAGTACTGTTTTATGAAGCGTGCGTGATTTTTATTGCAGGCTGTTTTCACAAATCTTTTTCAGGTTTCAGAAAGACTGCTCAGGGTTTACAATAAATATGCCCTTCTGTTGAAAATCATGATGATTCTTAAAACTGAGGTGAAATCTCTATTATTAGAATTTACTTACCAATAAAAAATTCTTCTACCTGAATCTGTTGCGTTCCCATTCGCACAGTCTTGACTATATTTGCTTTTACCCAAATATTTTACTAAATCACTTCTAATATATGCAAAATATGTGCCAAATACACATTGCTCACAAAACCTTCATCTGTAAGCACGTGCATTACCTGCCTAGTAGGGAAAATATGTAGTATGTGGACGTAGTCCACTAACTAATGAATGCTGACTGGGTTTGGGCGGCAAAAGTGTGTATTTTATTTTTTATATATAATTACTAATTATTTTTAACAAAAATTAGTGTCCTGACATTAATCTCAAAATTTCTGAAACTCGATCATATCATATATAATTCATTTTTATTTATTAAAGACCCAGAGTCATAATATAGTTAGGTGGATACAAGTGAAAAAAAGAAATTCTTGTATTTGATAAATATATATACTGCTTTGAACATAAACCAGCATATGTACATTCCTTGGCTCTATCTTTAACATATTCTATTCTTTCAGCCTTGGTTACCTTTATCTATAAAATTAGGGGGATAGATCATGATTTCTACTATCTTTTCCCAGTTAAAAAAAAATTCCACAATTCTATAGCATTTTATATGTGTGTGTATGTGTGTGTGTGTGTGTGTGTGTGTGTGTGTGCGCGCACATACACACAGTACAAAGCTTTGGTTGCTGACTTCAAGTATCAAATGTTATTATGCTTTATCACTTTGTATTTTATAAAATATAAAGCTACTCGAGGCTTCGGGCATTCTGCATGCCTGGTCCCTTCCCTCTTCTTCTGCTGTGTCAGCTACGGTGGCTGTGAAGACCCTGAACTCCAAGGCCAAGGTGCCCGAGCCCGGGCAGCATTGGCAGTCAACATTAGCACAGCCCAGGGGCTGCAGGATGCTCTGAGGACCAACCTGGGGCCTAACGACACCACAAAAATGCTTCTTTCTGGAGACGTCAAGCTTACTAAAGATGGCAATGTGCTGCTTCATAAAATGCAAATTCCACATGCAACAGCCTCTTTAATACCCACAGTAGCAAGAGCCCAGGATGACATGAGCGGTGACTGCACCACTTCCAGTGTTCTCATCATTGGAGAGCTGATCAAACAGGGGGATCGCTACATTTCTGAAGGTCTTCATCGCAGAACAACAACAGACAGATTTGAATCTGCAAAGGTAAAGGTACCTCGGTTTTTGGAATAAGTCAAAGTTAGCAAAGAGAGGGATAGGGCAGCACTTAACAGGTGTCTTGGCCAGAATCTCTCTATATACTAAGGCTCATGCCGAACATGCTGATGTCCCACCAGAGGCTGCGGCGGCCTCCATTTTGGCCGTTACAAACAAGATGAACCGACTGACCTTTCCATGGCCGAGGTTACAGACGTGACACACAAATCTGAAATGAATACGAGCTTCATCAGAAGTCTTGTTTTGGACCAAAGGGCATGGCATCCCGATGTGAAAAAAAAGAGCGGAAGATTCATACATCCTCGTATGTGCAACGTGTCCCATGAATATGAGAGAAAAAAAAAGGAAGTGAATTCTGGCTTTTTTAAAACAAGAATTCAGAAGAGAGAGAGACTGGTAAAAGCTGAAAGAAGATTCATTGAAGATACAATTAAAAACATGATAGAACTGAAAAAGAAAGTCTGTGGTGATTCAGAGAAAAGATCTGTTACTTAATCAAAAGGGAACTGACCCTTTTCCTTAGATGCTCTTGCCAAAAAAAGGCATAACAGCTCTGGGCAGAGCTAAAAAGAGAAATATAAAAAGGCTGACTCTTGCTCGTGGTGGGGTAGCCTTAAATTCTTTTGATGACCTAAATTCTGACTGTTCGGGACATGCAGGTGACATGCATGTCTCATCTCTGCGTAGACACTGGAAGAAGAGAAGTTCACCAGTAGTGGGAAATGTAACAACCTTCGCTCTGTCACATTACTGGTCAAAGGACCAAATAAGCACATCCTCACTCAAATCAAGGATGCAATAGGAGATGGCCTGAGGGCCGTTAAAAATGCTCTGGCTGATTTCTGGGTGGTTCTCCACTTATGTTCTCCACTGCTGGGCCAGTGGAGCTAGCAATGGGAAAAGCCCTGATTCTGAGTCCAGTAAAAGGGCAGGGCCCAACTTGGAGTTCAAGCATTTGCAAATGCATTGCTCATTATTCCCATAGTTCTTGCTCAGAGCTCTGGTTTTGACTTTCCAGAAGCACTAATTAAAATTAAAGCGAGAACAGAACATTCAGAACTGGGTCACCTTGTTGTAGGTGTGGACTTAAACACAGGTGAGCCAATGGCAGCAGCAGATGTTGGCATATGGCATAACTACTGTGTGAAAAAACAGCTCCTTCTCTCCTGCACTGTGATGGCCGCCAGCATTCTCTTGGTTGACGAGGTCATGCAAGCTGCAATGTCTTCTCTAGAAGGTTGAACTGAAGCTTCCCCTATATCATCTGAATCATGAAGACTCAACACAGTGTTCTTAAGAATATGGCTATGGAATTTTTGCCCAAGTGTCAAATGATTTTCAAAGGAATGTCCCATATAAAGGAGAAAACACTGGCACCTATTCCAATTCTTAAGTTCTAGAATTATAATTACAGCATTTTAAAAATCACGCTGCAATGTAGATACATTAAGCAGGCCATTTTTACCAAGAAACAGGATGCTTGGCTTTAGCTTTCCTGATCTAAAAAATACATGTTAGATAAGCATGTGTGATCTAACGTGTTATTAAGTATCCCTTCAAAAACAAAACAAAATCTCCTCAAGATAAAACAACTGACCAAAGACATCATAAAGGCCAACAGCAAGGGGTTAACTCTGGGATGTGTCTCCCTTGGGCTCCATCTCCATCGTTGAAGTAAGATGAAGCTAGCTACATCTCTCCTGAGTTAGCTGTGGTCTTCAGGGATCTCACAGACATGTGGCTTTTGCCAACTATATGTCTATTATAAAGGAGAATAAAAATACTAACATGAAGATCGACAGTCTTATCCAGCATTGTCCTGCACATTCATCTTGTTTGGATAATTGCACATTTAAAATTAGAGTCTACTTATCTGGTTCTAGACGTTAGGGAATAATGCACATGGAAAAGGTTTTTCAAATTCTAATTCCCCACGGCAGATCACTGCAATTCTCATTAATTCTATAAGGAAGAGCTTGCCTCTCCTTCAATGTTTACTTGAATTTTTTCTGCTGTATGTGGTTCACTGAAGGAATGGCAATAGTTCACTTTAAAAACATTCTCTCCATTAGCGGGAATCGATTTTCTAAAGCATTCCAACACATCCATATCCAGTCTATAACAATTCCTTTAACCCCTGATACTCAAAAAAAAACTGTGCCTAAAAGATAATGCTCTTCACTACAAAAAAAAGAAAGAAAAACAGAGAAAAAGGAACTACATATTTTTCTCTATTTTTTTGGCTAGCCATAACTAAATTGCTTTACCCAGTAATTTCAGAAAGACGTTATTATAAATCTAAAAGGGAGTTTCTAAAAAAATCTAGGCTTAATGTAACTTTATAAACCCTAAATGCAAAAGTGGGGGGCACAATGGGAGGGAGACATCTACAAAGGAAATTTTATACTCATTAAAGTTTATTAAATTCATTAGGCTATGTGCCCAACATACATTATTTTACTTAATCTCACAGCCATCATAAGCTGTTGGTATTTATTCCTATTTCATAAGCAATTAAAGAAAGTTCTGAAAAATTAAGAACTCTGGCAATGGTCAAAGAAACTTCCCATACTAATTTATACAGGGGTAATTATTTTTGTCAGTTTTGATTTAGACATGTTGTCAAGAAGAAAATGAAGATGAAATGTTAGCTTTAAGATAGTACTGCAGACTAAGGAAACATTGGCCTTAAACAACACATTAGATCAGATGTACTTCACAGATATATACAGAGCATTCCATCCCCAAACTGCAGAATGCACACTGTTCTCAGTGCATGTGGAACATTCTCCAGGATAGATCACATGTTAGGCCACAGACCAAGGCTCAATAAATGCAAGAAGACTGAAATCCTATCAAGCTTCTTCTCTAACCACAATGGTATGACACTAGAAATCAATTACAAGAAGAAAACCAGAAAAAAATCACAAAAATGTAAAAACCAAACAATACATTACTGAACAACCAATGGGCAAATGAAGAAATCAAATAAGAAAGGAATAAATATCTAGAGACAAATGGAAACAGATATACAACACACCAAATTTGGGGATGCAGCACAAGTGTTTCTAAGAGGGAAGATCATAGTAATACAGGCTTATGACAGAAAAAGAAGAAAAATCTCAAACCATCCAACTTTACACATAAAAGAGCTAGGAAAAGAACAAAGCCCACAGTCAACAGAAAAAAGGAAATAATAAAGATCAATGATACTAAGACCTAGTTCTTAGAAAAGATAAACAAAATTGACAAACCTTTAGACCAACCAAGAAAAAAAGAGAAAGGGTTCTTTTTTAAAAAAAACATTTTATTTCTTTATTTGAGAGAGAGAGAGAAAGAGAGAGACAGAGCATTCGCTGGAGAGTGGCAGAGGGAGAGGGAGAAGCAGACCCCTAGCTGAGCAGGGAGCCCAATGCAGGGCTTAATCTCAGGACCCTGAGATCATGCCTGAGCCGAAAGCAGCCACTTAATGAACTGAGCCACCCAGGCGCCCCAAGAGAGGGTACTAATAAACAAAGTCAAAAATGAAAAAGAAGTTACAACTGACACCACAGAAATAGAAATAATCATTGGAGACTACTATAAATAATTAGACACCAACAAATTGGACAACCTAGAAGAAATTAATACATTTCTCAAAACATATAATCTTCCAAGACTGAATCATGAAGACATAGAAAATCTGAATGATTACTACACAAAAATTAATTCAAATGGATTAAAGACTTGCAAGACCCCAAACCACAGAATTCCTAACACTCAACATCAGTCTTAGCAATATTTTGTGGATCTGACTCCAAAGGCAAGGGAAACAAAAGCAAAAATAAATAAATGGGATTACGTCAAACTCAAAGCTCTTCCACAGTGAAAGAGACCATCATCAAAATGAAAAGGCAGCCTACTGAATGGGATTCTTGCAAATCATGTATCTGGCAAGGCATTAATATCCAAAATATACAGAAAATTCATACCACCCAACAACAACAAAACAACCTATTTAAAAAAATGGACAGAGAAAATAAACATTTTCCAGAAGAATACATACTCAAGTGTTAGTAAGTATATAGAGAAAAAGGAACACTTGTACACTGTTGGTGGGGATGCAAATTGGTACAGACACTATGGAAAACAGTATGGAGGTTCCTCGAAAAATCAAGAATAGAACTACCACGTGATGCAGCAATTTAACTTTATTTATCTGAAGAATAGGAAAATGTTGATATACGCAGCCCTACGTTCACTGCAGCATTATTTACAGTAGCCAAAAACTAGAAACAACCTAAACGTCCATCAGTGGATGAATGAATAAGGAAGATGTGGGGTGTGTGTGTGTGTGCGCGCGCATGTGTGTATAACGGAATGGAATGGAATACCACTCAGCCATAAAAAAGAATGAACTCTGGCCATTTGCAACAACATGGATGGACCTCGAAGGTTTTACGCTAAGTGAAATGGTAAAAGACAAATAGAGTATGATTTCACGTATATGTGAAATCTGAAAAAAAAAAACCCAAAATGAACAAGCAAAACAAAAACCTGTACATATAGAGAACAGATTGATGGTTACAGGTGAGGAAGACGGAAGAGGACGTGTGAAATGGATGAAGGAGATCAACTCTATGGTGGAGAAGGGTAACTAGGCTTTTAGTGGTGACTTTGTAGGGCATACAGATGTCAAATTAGAATGTTGGACCCCTGAAATTTGCATATTGTTACATATCAATTTTACTGCCATTAAGAAAATAGTACTATAGAAATTCAATTTTATTTCAACTTTTTAGAAATTCAATTTTAAAGGAAGAAATTCTTGCTTTATTTTGACTCTGGGGTCAGAATGCTGTCTAGGTAAGGCCGTGGTGGAGACCACAACCCAGCAGTGATAGGGAAAACATTGTTTTATTGCAGGGAAACTACACAATGTTTTAAATGGGGAACACAGATTAAAAAATAATTTGGGGGGCGCCTGGGTAG
Organism: Ursus arctos; assembly: GCF_023065955.2. NCBI lineage: Eukaryota > Metazoa > Chordata > Mammalia > Carnivora > Ursidae > Ursus > Ursus arctos. The sequence continues at coordinate 34,171,957 of NW_026622952.1, read as the reverse complement.
CGCAGTCGTTAAAGCGTCTGCCTTCGGCTCAGGGCGTGATCCTGGCGTACCGGGATCGAGTCCCACATCAGGCTCCTCTGCTATGAGCCTGCTTCTTCCTCTCCCACTCCCCCTGCTGTGTTCCCTCTCTCGCTGGCTGTCTCTCTCTGTCAAATAAATAAATAAAATCTTTAAAAAAAAAAAAATAAAAAATAATTTGGGTGTTATTTTCCACTTGTATAAACAGTTCAACATTTTTTAGTATGTACACAGCGTTTTGTCTCATTTTTTAATTTTCTGAAGCCAGTTCATCTCTTTCTCATGGCAAGAAACAAAAATGTTATTAGTTAAAAAAAAATTTCTAAAAGTAATCATTCAAAAAAAAAAGGCCCATAAAATCTGAGATATAATTGCTTTTCTTCTTGTCCTTATAATACATGTCGGGTTGGCAGGTTATTTTACAAACTCACAATAGTTGCTAATGTAAGCATAAAATATTTTTCCTAACGTGCTTAAGGGATTACCAGAGTTATCAAATCAAACAGTACTACAGAGCACAATCCCATAGGCTCATCTTTGATTATCACCACAATTTACAGACAAATATTTGAGACAGCATTATTAAAAGTTAATGGCCTTCTCGTTTATAAAGAACTATTAACTCTTTAACTTCTTACCTTCACGATACACTCCCATGTTTTATATTGTAGTGAGGACATCAAACTAGGGTCAGTTTCATCTATTACATTCAGAACGAAGTAATACCTGCTTCCCTTATAATTTCTTACTTCTTACCTATCATCTTGAAATACTGGGTAATTCTAATATTCCAACCTTATGCATACTATAAAAACAGAGCATGAGAATAGAATAAAAGTACAATTTATAGTATCATGGTGTTCAATAATCAGCTTTCTGCAAGTCAATGCAATTAGAGGTAGCACACCTTAGATCTATCATTTGACTTAAAAAATATTCACCAAAATCAAGTGACAAAGGCAGATGCAATGGAACGCTTACTCACGCAAATCAGACGCTATTCTAACAGAGAATACCAATGAACTTTCAAACAACGGAGATCGTGAAATCCAAGTTACAGGTAACACATCACCGTGCACACAACAATGAAAAGCGATCTCAGAAACACTCCCGCGATTCAAAACTGTGCCACACATAATTAGCAAGCAAAGCTAAATCGTCAGGTGGAAGTGGTAGACGTTTTGGCCGGGCACTCAGTGGAGAGGCAGGTCAGTTCCAGGAAGAGGCTGTGATGTCTGCCATGCCTCCATTCATGCTTGTTGCTCACAAAGACTGGCATGACGAAAACGCTTTCCGATTTCAAGGCAAGTCAGAAATACGAAGATTTAGAACTGGGTAGGGCTAATGGAGCTGTCAAAAAGGGAAGTTACGCACACAGTGAAACGGTCACATAATGATCTAGTTTTCATCCTAATTGGGGGAAAAATTCTTTGTGAAGAACCCTGTAAATGTTGTTGGTAAATAGGCTCACAACAAAAGAAGGGAAAGAAAAAAAACAAACAGACAGTGCTTGCAAGGGTTATTTCTTCCAAGAATTACAGCTGAGGTCAGAGATAATGTGGTGCAGGAGGAGACAGTGAATTTAGTACACTACCTTCCTTTAAGTGCTTTAGTTCCCTGTCATTAGAATACAGAAAAGAATGAGAACAAGACAAAGACAAGGCGAAGAACCAAACTTCCAAAATACCATTATGCTACATTATTAATAGTGTCATACTAAGAGAAATGACAGCTCTCAAAAGAGTACTTTTGTCTCTACTTACTTTAATTAAACTCCCTAGGCTTTAAAGTGAATTTGAACCTTTCTTTCAAACAGGAAAAAAAAAAAAAAAACCTTGAAGACTGATTAAGATTTGATTTCTGTCCTCTAATGGTCCTCAAGCATGGTTATATCCTATTCAAAGCAAGAGAAACAACAGTAGCAAAAACAACCCTCACCCCGCAATTTTCTTAAAAGAATTAGGATTTCAGCCTCTGACTCTACCTGCTCACAGGTCAATTAGTTCCTGGTGTGCCTCCTCCTTTCTAGCAGGCACTGATCCATTAAATTTGAAATGAGAATTACAACAAAATTATACCAGTATGAGTGTTTCAATTAACTTTCTCTCTACCAGACTACCGTAACAACTTTGCTTCAAAATAAACCAATGTGATTAAAAAAAAAATCAGTGTAAACTGTGTGATCCCTGAAGATTAACGTAGTAGCACATCTATATTGGGTGGGAGCAAGAGAAATTTTTAAATCTGCGGATGCAATTTTAAAAATCCACTGTAGCCAACGTAATGTCATCATTCGTAGCCTAACGCACCTTAAAGGAATCATCTTTCTTGTCTTCTCCATGTCCACTGCCAATCTGCACAAAACTAAAGTTATCCCGCTCCTTCCATACCCCTGCCTAACACATTGCCTCTTTCTCAACCATTTCACTTTTCCACTGAAATCACCAGTTCCTCCTTGAAAGTTAGGTGACATTTGTGACTTATTACTTTCTTTGATCCTCTGTATTTAATCAACAAGTTTGTTGTTAACTGATTAAAAATGTACCTTGATTATGAACCCTCCACTGGATTCCCATTGTCTCACTAGACCCTTATCATCCCTCCTTCTCTACCCCTCATTTATTAAAATAAAAACCCTTGTCTGTTGACTAGGTATAAACCTTATAAAAAATTGTATCCTGTCTATCGACTCTCTCCATTCCAGTCTATTCTGCATACAATGGACAACTTTGTTCTCATAAATGTATTTGTCTTGAATCAACAATGGTTCACTGCTGCCAAACCACAAGTTTAAATTTTATTCCCCAATAATGTTCAAGTACTGTGGAGATACAGAAGGAGAAGACAGGTGGATTGACCTAATGGAGTTTACGCTGTTTTTGGAGATAGAACTTATATACTTGAAGCAGCCAGACCACAAATCTCAGGCAAGTACAAAAAAAGTAATAAAAAAAAATTCAAACTATATGAGGAAAGTAAGGAAACCTTTGCTTTGTGCTGGGCTTAGTTTGGAAGGCTTCAAGTGTAGGCTAAACCTTAGATAAACCAAAAGGAGAAGCAAAGATACACACTAGTCATGGGGCCATCATAAAGAAGAGCAGGAGGTGAGCAGTGACACTGTTTTGGAAAGCAAGTGAAGAGAGAGTTCTAGATAGACCAATGTGGGCAGGTCAGTTGGTGACTCTAAAATCCAAGTAGGAGAATTTTTACTTGATATGGTAAAGCTATGCAGAGGTTCCTTGCAAGGGATTTATTATGAGAAAAGAAGTAGAAGGAAAATTAACGTGGGTGCTTGTCAAGGGTCCAAGAATCTTGGGACAGCATCTGGCTGTAAAGTTATGACTATCTCTTTAAGTGTGGGAGCTGAAGAGACTCCTTTGGTAATGGTTCATTCATTCATTTCACACATATTTATTGAGCACCTGCCATAGCATGAGTGATACATCAGTTTTAAAAAATTAGGTTTCAGCCATGTTGATAATGATGTAGAAATGTTACATATTAGGATATTTTGTTGAGATATCTTATAGGTTGCTGAGTGTTGGAGGAATTGTAAGGATAGCCAAAACTGGAAAAAAGAAGTGCATAACTTATGCGCGTGATAATCATAACTATTAGTGTTTAAAACAGAATATATTCCCCCAACTTACATATTTTTTCTTTCAGAGACGCATTAACTACGTTGTTAAGGTAGCAGACCCACTTGATGATGAGTCCACTGCTGTTTCTGAAACGAACTGTTACAGTTTCCTATGTAACCGCGTGAATGGTTAGAAATTCCTTTTAGATATTCACCCCTTCATTATAGAAATACTACAGAAGGGAGTCTTCCTTTCAACTCTTAATATCTTTAGAAATGCTCTCGGGCTGATAGTCCAACCAATTCCAATGAGTAAGACACAGATTATCTCCTTTATTGATTGACTGACTGATTCATTCAATAATTCATACAAGACATATACATTGAATAGTATTTCAGGTACCTGCCAGGTGCTAGTAATTCCATGTGGAGTTAAACAGATTTTTTCCTGCCCTTTTGAGCTCCCACTGCATCTGAATTCCAAAGCTTCTTTTCTATTATACCATATTGCCCTCCCACTCTTGGGTATGAACATACAAAGAGATCAAATATTATCTGGCAAATAATCTAAGAGATGAAATATGTTCAATTCTGAAAGATTCACACAAGGCTTTTCTGATTAGAATAATGCTTGAGTTGTCCTGAGGAATGCATATTTCAGGCAGAGAAGGCTTCAGGACATCTGGGAAAAAAGCAAAAGCAAGAACATGGCATGGCGCACAATAAAGCCAGAGTTCAGATTGGCTGAACTATAAAGGGCGTGGGCAGATGCTGGGATAGGGCAGGAGAAAGGCAAATGACTTAGGAAGTGATTTGGAAACACAGGAAGGAAAAAGATTTTGACTTGTTTTGCCGTGCGCATTGACCACAGAATTCACACACAGACTGTACTAGCAGCAAGGAGCTGCTGAGTGGTTTTAAGCAAATGCATGACAAGGCCTGGGATGCATGTTATGAAGATGACTCTGGCAGCAGCACAGGGAATGGATGTGGGATGAGTGAGTGAGTGAGTGTGAGTGTGTGTGCGCGCGTGTGTTGTGTGTGCGTGCGTTGTGTCTGCATGAGCAGTGAGGGAGGAAGGTTAGTAGATATTTGCAGGATTGCACAGAGTAGATACACAAAAGCCCTCAATGGGGATAAAGATGTAGGGTCACATTCAAAGGACAGTGAAGACGTGGTGTAAGCAGACGACCTCAGCCACAGATTAAACGAAGGGTAGGGTAAACGAGAGGGATGTGCATGGAACTTTCAAAACATTCTCAGAAGTATCTTTCATCTTCTAAAATTACTTAAAATCAAGCAATCTTATCATGTTAACCCTACTTGGTTCTCACCACTCCACAATCATTCTGGAAATCTATCCAGATTTCCAGATATATTTCTGCTAAATGGTGGGCATTACATTTTTTTTTCCTCACCAGTGCCTCGTAGTGTTTAAACTGCCTCTCCTTTGAAATTGCAGTCTCTGTAACTCTCCATGGTGCGGAGGAAAACTTAATACACATGTCTCTGCAAAGCATATTCCTTTCTTTTTTACCCCGCCTTCAAGGTGCTTTTCCACACAAGCCACTCACATTAAAAAGAGATGAGGAAGCTGAAAGAAAAAGAATCATACGGGAAGAAAGCAATTGGACTCAATGGAAACTGAAGCTGATTTCTGAAAACTATGCCCGTGATGGGGCAGGGGGGAGGGAAAGAAAAAGTTAACAAAAAAGTCTACAGAGTAAATATTGAAATCCTGTACAATGGATTTTTTTGAAATTGTCTGAAACATAAGCCTGAGTGCACTCTTACTTGGAGTTAGATTCTGCTTGTGGTAATGCTTTATTGCACCTGAAAATCAAAGTAATTGAACACAGCCTAAACTCTTGTAGAGGATGTTCAACTCTTGGACATGATAGAAAGAAAGGAAAGCACAGAAAGTGGCTATTTTTCAACTTCGACTCTTACTCATGTTTATAGATGAGAATTTTAAGATAGAAATTCCATGTTATATCCTCCTTTAATATGGTGATCTGCCTAAAAAGGATTTCGTACTATTCTTTTTTTTAAAATCCATTTTTACCAGCTTTATTTTTTTTTAAAGATTTTATTTATTTATTTGACAGAGACAGAGACAGCCAGTGAGAGAGGGAACACAAGCAGGGGGAGTGGGAGAGGAAGAAGCAGTCTCCCAGGGAAGGAGCCCGATGCAGGGCTTGATCCCAGGACTCCATCCAGGATCACGCCCTGAGCCGAAGGCAGACACTTAACAACTGAGCCACCCAGGCGCCCCCAGATTCCGTACTATTCTAAGTCAAACAACATTAACTCATTTTGACTTCCCAAGATGCAGAAACATGGTACCCAAGAAGTGCTTTGTAGAATATTTAAAATAAAGTGTATATGTATACTGTACGTATAAATATTTATGCAAATTGAGGAAATCATGAAGACAGAGATACACTGCAAATTAAAGCATAATAATATGTGATTTACTTTTGTTATCATTTTTTTCCGAGAGGAGTAGCATACAGAATATTAAAACCTCCTTTTTAAAAACCAGAGGTCTGCAAACTACTAGTCTGCTTTTTCTAAATAAATTTTCAAAAGAACAATGTCACACCCACTTGTTTATGTCCACTGTTTTCACACTATAATGAATTGGAGCAGTTGCCACCTCGTGCCGCCTTAAAAAGGCTAACATATTCACCACCTGGCTCTTGAAAATTACTAACCAGTTGTTGTTGTTCTTTTATTGAAATTTTGAGACAATCGTAGATTCATATGCAGTTTTAAGAAATAATACAGAGAGGGGCACCTGGGTGGCTCAGTTGGTTACGAGTCTGCCTTCGGCTCAGGTCATGATCCCGGGTCCTGGGATTGAGCCTCTCATCGCATCAGACTCCTTGCTCAGTGGGGACCCTGCTTCTCCCTCTCCCTCAGCCTGCTGCTGCCCCTGCTTGTGCTCTCTCTCTCTCTCTCAAATAAATAAATAAAATCTTTGAAAAAGATGGCTTGATTTCCCCCAATGGTAACATCTTGCAAAACTTATACCAAATATTGACATTGATACAATCTACCTTTCTTCCTCAGATTTCCCGTTTCACTGAAGTCCTGGGTGTGTGTGTGTGTGTTGTATGCAATTTTACTACATTTCTGTGCTGACCAGTTTTAAACATAAACCTGTTAATTGCTTCCTCAGTAATAAGAACTTTTTCTTATCCTTTGTTTGTAAGGTAAAAATTGCAGTTATAAAAGCAAAAATTGTAAAGTTCATGTTAGCTTGAAGTGTAGCAGAAGTCGGTGAGATAACCTGTAAAGAGCCAGATTTCAGGCCTATCTGAAAAGTTATTTTTAAAAAAGGAAACATATGCTCGACATCTATGAGCAGAATAAACTGTTTTACCATCTGCAATTGCATTGTGAAGATTTTCCTTTTTGATGTAAGTTTTACCGAGAAGTTTACCTTCTTACTACCCAATCTTGTGGGGAGGAGGGAGGGTGTGTGGGGCAGTGGCAGGTAGGGGAAGAGAAAGAAAGGAACAAAATGTAACCAAATTTAGGTTACTTGTCAGTTAAATGTTTGCTTGTCATTTAAAATTAAAACCTTATCTACATGTATCATTTGAAATTATTATCAAGAAGGCAAAGATAATATATTTTACTCTGTGTTTCATTTGAGTTAAAATATACAACAGAGGGGTGCCTGGGTGGCTCAGTCAGTTGGGTATCTGACTCTTGGTTTCAGCTCCGGTCATGGTGTTCGGGTCGTGGGATCAAGCCCCACCCATGTCAGGCTTTGCGCTCAGTGTGGAGTCTGCTTGTCCCTCTCCCTCTGCGCCTCTCATTCCTCTCTATCTCTAGAATAAATAAATGAATAAAATCTTAAAAAAATACAACAGATAACACCTATAAATGGCTCAATGAAATGCTTTAACATTTAAAATAATTCTTTGTATAGTAGCTCAGAGAAATTCCTGTGCTTGAAGATGCTTCCTTCATTTCTAAAGCAAGGAACTAATGAAGCAGAAGTTTCAAAAATACGGTTTCGTAGAGATGGCAATAAATAAATGCATGAAGTAATGCATACCAAATGAAAACAATCTGTAAGTTAAATCCTTCTTACAAGTAACCTTTCTGGAAGAAAGTGAAAGATAAATAATAAATAATAAAGCTGTGGTAAATTGCAGCTCTGATAAGAGTAGAAATCTACATGTTATGGGAGTCAATTTGACACGACTGGCCATTTTAAAAGATTTAAAAAAGGCATACGAAAGAACGTAAATTTCCAGCCTCACAAAACAAATCTAAATTGCCAAGTTTATGGGACTTTGGGTAAATTGAGGCAGCATGTTCAAGAACTAAGTTTTTGTGAATTGAAATACTTTACCCTGCTTAAAATGAAATGGGAAATGCTTAGAGGAAAAGTCTTTTCTTTTTCCTTTTGAGCTAAAGGCCTTTAAGAATTCTTTTTAGTTGTTGGTATTTTATTGTAGTTAATTTATTTTTATTCCTGAACAAAAAAATATGTTTTCAGCCATACAAACTTAAGTAGTAATAAATCATGAGAAATGTGAGAAGAATTTCTGCTTAAGTACAATCATTTCGATGATGTGTGAAATATGAATCTCAATATTTTTCCTTAGTAATAAATAAAACATTATAACCTTTGGGAATATCTAGAAGTAAGCTATAAATAAACTTTCTTTTAAATATGAAATCACACGAAAAACCCAATTCTAATATAAAACTTCAGCCCTCCATTTTCCTATATCTGTTTTTCTATGACCCATCTCAAATCCTTGAGAAATTCTTCAGAAATTTCAACGGATACAGTGCTTGGAAGTCATAAATATCTATGGCATTCATTCAACGTGGGAAACTAGGCTAAACCACAAATATACTGGGTTTTCCATATTTCTTTTCACTTTTATTATATCCCTGTTTCTTTTTATAAAACGGTGTCTGCAGAACTTCATCATTGTATTACTGGGAGGTTTCCCCAAAAATGGGATTCAGAGACTTGATTCCCATGTCAAAAAACTTAATTATTTATTCAGAGCAATATACTTGAAAACTGACAAATTTTGACAAAAACGGTTTATAGAAATTTCTTCAAAATTAATATTTTAAACAGATTTGGTAAATTTATGTTGTCAATATTAGAAACACGTTTAGTTCATGAGTACATGCCCACGTTACTGGCTATATTCCAAAAATATCTTATTATTCAGGTGGGTCCTTCTACTCAAATCTCAACAACACGGACATGAAAAAACTAAGCAATGTCTTCGGAATCAGGTCAACTTGGGTTTGAGTCTCTTGAGTCTCATTTTTCTAATGTAGAAAATGTGGATTAACAGCTACTACTCTGGAGGTTCAAGGAGAATGAAACTCAATGACATAATATCTGCACAATTTGTAACTGATAGATGACCAATAAATAATAGTTTTTTAATTACTGTTTGACCGAAACAGAATCAGCAAAGCCGTGCGCTAGAACAGAGGTGAACTATATGAAGCCCTCACTACTCCCCTCCCACTCCCTCATGCCAACCCTAGGTCTGTGACCTTAACAGGTATTATTAATACAAATGGCACTCTTGGCCCCCAATAAGGCCCTAAATATTTCTCAAAACCCTGAATCAGGAAGTCACCAACAATGAATGTGAATTTGAGCCTCTTTACCAAACCTAGGGACACCAATTTCCAGGGTCTTTTCAATCCACTAAGAGAAGTCTTCTTAACTTGAATGCCTTCTGGGTTTTCTACCTACTCTTGAGATACCGGTTTGGCTAAATTTAGGAAGAGTCACCGATCACTGAGAATAGGTTCACCCATCTGAAAGTAAGTAGGCTTCTCAAAGCTGACTATGTCACAAGGTCAACTCTATTGTTGGAATTATTCAAACGTACTGAGTTTCTGAAGGTACTACTAATGAAATGTAGACCTGTGCCCAAGATGACCAGATGGTGCTGGAAAAGGAGACTCAGTGCACTCAAGTATTATATTGCTGTCTTTGGCATTAAATACACGCTCCTCCAGACTGACAGCTGCTTACGTGAGCCTGAAGAGACTGATCTGATAGGTAAGCAACTGTCTTTACAATAATGTCCTCATTTTAAGTCTAATCTTTAGTTTGTGGCTATTCATAAAATACGCTGTTGTATGCAAATCTACCACTCACTCCAGAGTCAGTCCAAAGTCTTTGTTTTAAAACAGTTCATATCGTTTCTAATTGCTATGTGCCAATGGTCTTTGGTTTTTGTTTTGTAACAGTTTATACTTAACGTCACACTGCTTGAAAATTTGCAGTCCTGTGTATTAATTATATACATGGAGGGGGGCATATGCATTCTTAAAATGCTCATGTCAATGGTTTCTTATCGAGTTACTTTACAGTGGAAATTTACATTGTCTAAAACCTGGGCCATATTGCCAAAATGTCCCACCAGGAAAAACTAACCAAAATAATTAGAGTTCTTAGTTAACTGGTATTTTTCCTGTCCTTCAATTTTTGAAAGACAAGAAAACACAGAGAAAACAAAATACAAAGCCTGCCTAGGGCCTGCCCTTGTGATAATACAGATTCAAGTTCATAGCAGTGCCTTTACTCCGCTGAGACAGTAATAAATAGTTACTATTTATTGTTTACTATAGGCATTGTCCTCTATATGTATTTGTTTGCAGCTGTTTATATAAAATGGTACAGATTTTGTAATCTTGCACTTAGTTAACAATCATCCCCCCACCCCCCGAAATGAATCTTGCCATTTCTGATTACCGTATTCCCGGGTAGTCTGTCAGTTCTTACAGGAAACTGTAATTACGGTATACACAGCATTCTTGAAATGAGACTCAGGATAAACACACCTATCACTACTATCATTTGCTCCCCAAATTTTGAAATAATTTAGAACCATCACTGGTGTGGGTTTGAATCCTGGTGCTTCTACTTCCAGCTGACTGATCTTTGGCTAAATTAACCTTTCTGAGTCTTAATTTCTTCCATGTTTGCTGATGTTAAGATGATTTAATACACGACAAGTGCCCGGAACTCAATATGTGGTATTATTCTCCTTCTTCCTAAACTTACAAATCTGATTCTTTTTTTCCCCTTCTGTTTTCTCTAATGTCAAATATGGTATCCCATCCCAACCAATATTATCCCAGTTAGAAATCTTAGCGCAATCTCTGATTTGTCCCACTCCATAACCTGGACACTGCCAAATGTAATCACAAACCAAGCCGGTCAACTCTGTCCTAAGAAATATCTCTTGAATTTCACTGCTCCTCTTTTTCCCCACTGCCATGGTCCTTGGCCAGACATTCATCATCATTTGCTTCGATTATGGAAATAGTTTAACTTCTCTCCATGCCTCAAGGCCAGCACTGTCCAAAAGAAATATAATGCGAGTGACATATATAATTTTAGATTTTCTATTAAAGAAAGCAAAAAGAAGCAAGAGGAGTTAATTTTAATAATACATTCCATTTAACCCAATGTATCCCATCTGCACCTTCTCTACTGGGTAAAATTCAATTCACTCTTGGAGGCACATTCAAACCCCACCTCACTGAGAGGCGTTCTAGAAAGACATGAACACCTGAGACTCCAACTGTCCCCCTGCTCTCCTAACTAGCAGTTACCTAATTTATTCATCCCTAATCACAAAATTATACTGACCGGTTCCACAGTCATACTGTCTGCTTCAGCACCGCCCTGCCTTCTGCTTATTAATACCTGTGTTTTCTCTTGTCGACTTCCTGTCACATTCCTTAGAGGAGCTGCGCTAAGCGATTTTTAATCTCCCCATCCCTGCATCAAGCTCAGGAAACGACTTTGGTATCTTACTTTCTTCTAAGATTTGAGCCACGGCATTGTTCTACCATTTTCATCCCTATTCAGAGCTCAGAATCTCACGATATGGGTTCATTACATTTTTGTTATATATGTTTTTATGGAGGTAGAATTAACACACAATAAAGAGCACAGACCCGAAGTGTTCAGTTCAAAAAGTCTGGCAATTGTGCACAGCCATCTATAGCCACCACCTAAAACAAGACGTGAAACGTTTCCTTCAGCCAGAAAGTTCCCTTGTGGCCCCTTTCAGGTCATTTCTATCTTTCTCCCCACCTGACAGCCCACTCCAAGGCAGCCACTCTCTGAGATCTTCATCCTTTGTTTATTTTGTGTGTGTTCTTGGATTTCATATATTTTCATGTAATTGGAATCATATAGCATGAACTTTTTCATGTCTGGCTTCTTTTGCTTAACAGGTTTTGGGTTTTTTTTTTCCCCTTAGAGATAGAAGGCACATGAATGTGGTGGGTGGGGCAGAGGGAAAGAGAAAAAATCCCAAGGGGACCCTGCACTGAGCATGGAGCCCCATGCGGGACTCGATCTCACAACCCTGAGATCATGACCTGAACCAAAATCAAGAGCCAGACATTCAACCAGCTGAGCCACCCAGGCGCCCCACGGCTCAACATGTTTTTAAGATACATTCATCGTGTTGTGAAAGCAGTGGTTTGTTCTTTTTTATTGTTTAATGGTATTCCATTGTCTGAATATACCACAACCTAGTCTCCTTTTGATGGACACTATCCGTGTTTCCAGTTTTAGGTTATTATGAATGAGGCTGCTATAAACATTTTTGTACGAGTCTTTTTAAAACATATGTTTTACCCGGCGTTATGGGATCGAGCCCCACATCAGGCTCTTCCTCTATGAGCCTGCTTCTTCCTCTCCCACTCCCCCTGCTTGTGTTCCCTCTCTCACTGGCTGTCTCTCTCTGTCGAATAAATAAATAAATAAATATTAAAAAAAAATAAAAAAAATAAAACATATGTTTTCATGGTTTTTTGGGTACATATCTACGAGGGCAGTTACTGGTTCACAGGGTGGATGTTTAGCTGTCAAACAGTTCTCGCAGGTGCCTGTATCATACGACATCCTCAACAGTGGTGTGTGCCAGCTCCAGCCGTGCCACATGCCCCGATACCTGGTGTCACCAGCCTCTTCGGTGTTAGTGGGGTGACATTACTCAGACTTTTTCCAGCTTCCTAAGTCACCCCCCAGGCAGTTGAAAGGAGATGCAGTCCTGCTCTTCCTCGCTCTACTTTTATTCTTAAGCTAAACTTCTCCAGCCTCCTCTCAGACACCTCATCATTAATTATTGCCTCTCTTCTGCAGCGTCTGGCCCTCCTTTTCCCTGGATCCTAACCTTCCAAGTCGCTGTGTTGAGCCTACAACATGGGGAGGGCTAAGGGCCGAATCAAGGGGCTTTCTTATGGGGTGCTGCTGCGATAATTCGGGTAAGAAAGATGGTGGCTTGCGGGAGTGTGAAAGTGGTGAAAAGTGGTCGATTCTGAATGTACTTTGAAGGTAGAGTGGACAGGATCTGCTGGTGATCTGTACGTGCAACAAGTCCCATAACGGCACGTACAGTTTTTGTCATTCCAAAGCTTTACCGCTGACTTCTAAAACTCAGTAGGACGATAGCGAATTCGTATCTTTCTGTTAAAGCCAACTGTCCAATCTGACCAGTGCTTTTGATTTAAGTCATTCTCTCCACAGATATCGTTTCAGTACTGCCTGCGTATGTGCCAGGCTCTGTTCTAGGCATGTGGGTAATTCTGTGAACAAAACAGAATAAATCTCTTTTTGAAGATTACGTTCTTTGGAGGGAAGACAGTAAGTAATTAATATAATTACAAAGCACACTGCATGGTAACATGGTAGGCAACAGGTGCTCTAGAGAAATAAAAGTAGGATAGGGAGACTCCAGAGTGTGGCATGGGGGGAGGGGTTGTCATTTTAAACAGGGACAGCAGGGTAAGCCTCACTGAGCCAAGACTGACTGAAGGAGATGAGGGAGTTAAACGGGAGGAAGAGGGCTGCCGGCAAGGACTAACTGGTACAAAGGCCTGCCTGGTGTATTCCAGGATGAGGAGAAAGGTCCACATGCCTAGAGCAGTACAAGGATGGGGGAAGAGGAGTGTGAGAGGACGTTTAGAGATAGCAGAGCCAGATGACATGGGACCTGGTCAGCCATTATCGAGGTGAGCTTCTACTCTGCGAGAAATGGGGGGCCAGTAGAGAGTTTTGAGATTAGTGACATAACCTAACGTATATTTTAAAAGAATCTTCTCTGGCCACTGTGTTAACAGCAGATGGGGGTGAGGGGGTTGTCAAGGGTGAAAGCAGAAAGACCACAGAGGAAAATTCTGTATAAATCCAGATGCGAGATGTTGCTGGCTAAGGCTAATGACAGGAAATTGTTGGATTCTGAGTATATTTTGTCAGTAGAGCCAACCTACTCAAAATTTTAATATACAAGTCATTCCATCACAAAAAAGTAAATCTTGAAGAGCAACCTCCATTTTGCGTTTCACTCCCCAAATTTAGATTTCAAGGGCACAGATAGACTGTGTCTCTGATATTTCTCTCTTTATTGGAGAGTTATTATTATTTTATTTCCCTTCCCATGTACACTTTGTAGTAGGAAGTAATACACTGCTTTCTTTCTTTCAGACATCTTCAGGGGGAAAAAAAAACCCTTTCATCACAGTAAGAAGCCTTTGGTCTTTGTACGTCTTAAAATACGTCACTGTATCTACCAATAAATTTAATCTATAGAAAAGGTAAGCAGTTTATTGTACATCTGCTATAAAGGGATTCTGAAAAATTTTTGACATCCACTATTTGAGAAAATAACTTCAGATCCAAAGTTGGTTCACTCTGCAGACATGAGAGCGTATTCCAAACAGAATACAGCTCTGTCATTCTAGATCGACAGTCAGTCCACAGGCTCCGTACACAGGGAGCTCACCCGTTTTGCCAAATGCAAGAGCTAACGGGCCAGCTCCATAGTTTGCCAATGTGACACAGTACGTTATGCTGTGGGAGAAGGAAACAATAAACATAACACCAGCATGATAATTCAGTATTGTGATCTATTTGGAAGTAGTCAAGATCTGATTTTCATATTCAGTCATTCACACACTGTCCTGTGGAAGGGCCAAAGTTCTATGTGTTGGTTTCGCTTTTTGTTCATTCCCCGAGCCATGTGTCTGTCAGGGTAAGATTTTATTCCATGGTTACAAAAGTCATGAAGCCGATGGCAATGAGGAAATCTTCCACATAATTAAAGCCTTTGATTAGGAGGCGCAGCTCATGGCAAAGATGTCTCTGGCACTGCTACCAAATCATGTTACAAACAGAACAAACCTGTTCACTTGTCTGAATTTGTTTTTCACGGACTCCAAATATCATACGGACGTTAGAACATCTTTGACTCAGCAATATAAGTGACAAAAGCAAACACGTACTAAGGCCAAGAAAAGCAGCCCTGGGGTATCCTAGCACCCATCCAAGTAACCCATAATTGGTAGCAGGGGTTATTCGCAGAGGCATGATGAAATCAGAGAGAGACACCCTGTCTGACCTTTTACAGAACATTTCAGAAGCAAAACAATCAAATGAGGAATGCTTTCAATAACAATGGGGCATCAAGTAAATGAGCTCCTTTGATCGGAGTGGTGGAACGAGGTAACTGAATCCTCTACAAGCTATTGAAATATGCAATAATTAAGGGGCCCTTCAAGTTTACTTCAACAGCTGGTCTTAAGTTGAAAAAGAAGATAGAGTTTCAATCCTCCATGCTAATGATTATTTAACAGATGTGAAAATCCCACTGTTCTCTCTCTCCCTTCCTTCTTAAAGAATGCCAAGAAGAATTTTCGTTAAAGCAGAATCCTCTAGATGTCTAATCCATTTATGTATGGCAAGGAGAAAATGTGTTTTCTGAATATTTTACTTAACAGAGTAATCTGGATATAAAAATAGACACTGTGATTTAAGACAAAGTTTGAAAACGTACTGATAAAGGACGATCGGGATGAGGGGATGCTGATTTCGAAGGTGATAATTTAAAATCATTTCTTGAGATATCTGGCTTTATATTTTCCTTTTAAAAATTCTACTGTTGAATAACCAACGTAGCTGCAACACTACATCGTACTCTCGGAGAGGAAACAGCTGCTTCTGGATAATTGTAAGAAATTCAACTACAGAAAATCCTTGATTATTTGTGATAAGTAGGTGTGGATATGATTAAAAGCCACATATAATTTCGTCTGTAGCTTCAATCTTCACGGCCAAGACACCTATCATAAGAGAAGAATTAGCTCATTTATTACTTCCTCAGCTTTTCTGGTTTTATTATCTCGGAGGTTAAAAAAAAGTCTAGACAGTCGGATAAATAAGCAGAAGTAAGTGGTAATCAGGACTATGATTTCACCAGGAATATCTCTTATAATTTAGTCCTATTCCTTTAGGATATGCACTTTATAAATTGTAAAACACAGTGTCTTTACTAATGATAGAACTGCTCATATTAATAAAAACCATATCACTTCATTCCAGCGATGGCCTAATTACATATGAACACCAAGGAAAACGGGAACTTTTCGCCCACTGTGGGTAAAAACTCACACCGACTGGGACATGTTTCCAATACGGTGGATAAATAAGATGGCACATATTCTCTTAAGATAGTTATACTCTCGTGCTGGAATGTGCTGTTCAAAAACAACAGCTATAAAAGCAAAAAGACGGAATAAACGTATAGATTTAAAAATTATCCTGGCATAGAAATATTTGACATTTCTGTGAAGCCAAAGAAGAAACAGATGTTCTCTTGTTGCAAGAGTTACTACAGATCACCTACCAGATGGAGGAGATGTACTGATGTTTTCCTTTACGGATTATAAAACTGGAACCGAAGTAATATTGTAACGAGGGGGCATTTTAACCATTTATTATTATTAACCCATGAAACAAGCAGGTACTGCCTGTTTACTTTGCGTCAAGAACTGTGGTAGTTTTGGGGCGCCTGGGTGGCTCGGTTGGTTAAGTGTCTGCCTTTGGCTCAGGTCATGATCCTGGGGTCCTGGGATCAAATCCCGCATCGGGCTCCCTGCTCAGCAGGGGGCCTGCTTCTCCCTCTGCTCCCCTCCTGCTTGTGTTCTCTCTGTCTCTCTGACAAATACATACATAAATAAATAAATAATGAACTGTGGTAGTCTCAGGCATATAGGAATAAATATAACAAGGAAGGAACTGGGACTACCTAAGCTGGTGAATTGAGAAGGGAAGACAGACATTCTTATTTTTGCTGAGAGATACTCACTTAAAAGGAAGACTGGACTCATGCCCTGTGGAAGTTAACGGAGACATTTGGTACAGGAGAAAGAAGGAACCTTCTAACACTTGAAGATTGCTAAAAATAGGACCCGCTGCCTTGTAAAGTAGCTAATCCCTACCCCATGGCTGAAGAAGTTGGAAAATCATATACCAGGGATCCTCCAGGACAGATTCTTGAGCTATCGGAGCAGATGCCTGTGAGACTCTTTCAGTTTGAGGCCCTTATGATTATATGATCTGAGCCATGTTTCGGTAAAATCAATTGGTGTGAAGAATGTGTCAGAGCAGGAATGGACAGCAGCCGGGAAGGATATGGTAGCAGTTGAAACATGAAACCATAAAGACCAGAATGAAGGAGATGCCTCTGGGAACGAAAGGATGGACACAGCTATTTCAATGGAAAAAATCACTCAAAAAAGTAACACTGGAAATGCTTTTTAATCAATACGGCCTTAGAGAGACACGATGCGTTAAGACATTTCTAACAGCTTCTTTCCTAGCACGTGCCTTACACACTGCAGACACTCATCCCATGTTTGCCTCCCATTTTTTACTCATCCAGGATTAAAGATATTTATAATTTGTGTGAATGGCTTTGTTTCTTCATCTGTTAAAATGGGGATAATAGTAACTGCCCTAGCTAGGTCATGGTATTGTAGTAAGGATCAATCGATATGCAACTTATGGAAGCGGTTCACTCTTTATTTAAAAGGGATGCTTATGAATTTTAAATATTATAGAACCATATAAAGTAAGAAGCGAAAGTCCTCCCTTCCCCACTCTAATCCTAAATTCTGAAGATAACCAGTTGTACCAGAGTAATATTTTGAAATACTAATCAAAGTTCCCTACCATCACCACCACAGCCTTTGTCCCTTGTATCTTTCTTGATATTCTGTGAATACACAGTACCTTAGGAAAAAAAGCTGTTGAAGCAGAAGCAGAGTATATATAATTAAATTCTTGATCTCTTGAGTTTCGAAAGCTTAGATTTATGCAAGAAACAGAAAGGTTCAGGAAGAATTCCTGGATATGCAGAGCCATTTTTTCCAGCACCCAACACCCTAAACTTCCTCCATAGTACTTGACTAAGATTGCATGACGGGAGGAGCAGACAATCTGGGAATCTGCTGATGCACTGAGAAGGACCCTACTCAATGCCAACTCCTACCATGCTGGATAGAGCAGAAACAAAACACGGCCCCAAGAGAAACAAGATTTTGCCCTTTCCCCAGCACGGTGAACGTGTAGGAGACTGAAGATGGGTGCGGTGTGGGTTGAAGCAGATGAAACTGAGGCAGCCTCCAAGAGACAGCCCACACTGCCCCCAGTCCCCACCCTGCCTGGGGTGTCACCCAGGGCAGCCACACATTTTCACAGGGTCACAGAAACCACTGAGAGAGTGTCAGAATTTTTATTTTTATTTTTTAAATATATTTTAAGATTTTATTAATTTATTTAGAGACAGAGGGAGAGAGAGAACGCAAGCAGGGGAAGGGGCAAAAGGAGAGAGAGAGAGAAAGCATCCTCAAGCAGACTGCTGAGCACAGAAACCAAGGCAGGGCTCGATCCCACAACCCTGAGATCATGACCTGAGCTGAAATCGAGAGTTGGACACTCAACCAAATGAGCCAGCCAGGCGCCCTGCAAGTCGGGATTTTTAAAGGTGCTGTGGTCAGTATGGACGGTTGAGCAAAAATACCGACAGACTTCAGTCAATGAAGTGAGAAAGAGGCCCAGATGTTTAGAACTGCATTGGTCTGCTCAGGCTGCTGCAACGAAACACCACAGACTGGCGTGGCTTAAACAGCACACATTTATCCCTCCCAGTTCTGGAGGAACTCAGGAAGTCCAAGATCAAAGTGCTGGGACCTGGGTTCTTGGTGAGGGCCCTCTTCATGGCCCCCTGTTTTGCAGACAGCTGCCCTCCTGCTGTGTCCTCAAATGACAGAGAGGGCTCTGATGTCTCTTCTTCTAATAAGGGCGGTAATCTCAGCATGAGCCCTGCACCCTCATGGCCCCAACTAAACCTAAATATCTTCCAAGAGCCTCATCTCCAAATACCATCGTACTGAGATTAGGGCTTCAACGTCTGAATTTGGGGAACACAATTCAATCCGTAGCATTCAGCATAATGTGATATTAATATAATCCTATTCCTAAACTGATGAGAAACCTTGATTTGAGTATGTCTGTCTGAAGAGTTTCTATCACCTGGTGGAATGGAGGCTCAAAATGAAAACTTATTTAAAAGAATAAAGACAGGGTATGTTCCTTATGCAGCCTTTTAGTTTGCGTGGATGCACTATACCCATATGTTTTTTGAAAATACAATCAATTTTCATATTGAGCTTTGCAAACTGCTTTTTTATCCACTGTACAATAGGTTATAGATGTCTTTTCAAGATAACGTGTGTGTACACACACACACATGCACACACACACACTTGTTTATATACATACAGATGTACTCAATCTTATACATGTATACTTTTTCAAGTTATTTTAATAACTGTATAGTATTATTACACAGCATGAATTCTGTTTTGGTGGGCATTAAAGTTGCTTCTACGTCTCTCTACAACTTCTAATCACTTCTATAACTATTTCTTTAGGATACATCCAGACAAAATACTGAGTTGATAGCACACCCACGTAAACCATTTCGATAGGTACTGACAAAAAACTTTCTCATTCATTTCATTTTTTCATCATAAAATATCACATGCTCAATGTAAATACTGGGGAAAACAGAACTACAGAAAAATAAAGAAAATTAGAAAAAGAAGAGAACAAAAATCATCGGTAATCCATACACCCAGGGGCAGTCTTATTTCTTTCTTGCCCGTCTGCTTTTACTTATACAGATATAGTCACAATTGAGATCATACTGTATGGTTCTGCTTTGCTGTTTTCCATGTATCCTCATGTTGTAAGCATTTTCCTATGTCACTGAGTATTTGGAAGAATTTTTAAAACTGTCATGAACGATGAAGCTATTTTATTTCTTTCTTTGACAGAGAGAGAGACAGCCAGCAAGAGGGGGAACACAAGCAGGGGGAGTGGGAGAGGAAGAAGCAGGCTCCCAGCGGAGGAGCCCAATATGGGGCTCGATCCCAGGACCCTGGGATCACGCCCTGAGCCAAAGGCAGATGCTTAACGACTAAGCCACCCAGGTGCCCCTATGAAATAGTTTTTTAAACACCTTTACTTAGGGATCATTGATACACTGTAAAATTGGTAATTTTGAAATTTGAACTAATAAATTCAACAATTTTTAAGAAACGAACAGAATTTTATGCCCATCAGCCAATCCATTTGAGAACATTTCCATCATTGTTGTTTTGAGCCCATCTCCTGATGTTCCATTTGTTCAATTATTAACTAAAGTTGTTAAATCCTCTCTGGCTCTTAAATGTGCGTACCACGTCTCTTCCCATTTGTAAACAGTGACAGCAAAGGCCAGAAGTTACAAGCAGATGGAGGTGTCCCTCAAATTAAACCAGGCTTTCTTTATACAGAACCAGATCTTTGCACATACATAGAGAGACAGACGTACCTTATCCTACATGACTTAAAAAAAAAACATGGATTTTATACCTAATGGGGAGATGATCTCTAAAACACTGTCTTCTCTGACAAGTTGTATCTTTGCCCATTTATTTTTCCTCTGTAATGCTGTTATTTTTATATGGTTGTTGTTTAATATTTTTTCTGTGCCTTTTTCGCTCAAGCAGGATATGTTCATTTATGATGTCTTACTGCCTTGTTTCCCTTGTGGTACCATCAGAACCCCTGCCATACACACACACACACACACACACACACACACATATATGGTGTTACCCCTTGGGAACTGAAGAAGCAGCAGGAAACAGATGTGATACTTGTCAGTTTTATTCCTGCTGCTCCCAAGAAGGAAGTCCTTTGTTCAAGAACAGAGCAGGCATGACCACCCACTGATGGCATTACCCAGTAGGAAAGAAGGAATGAAACCGCCTTTGCTTCCCTTGAAAATCTCTCCCCCTAGCAGAGTGACTGCATTAGCTTCACTCTGTTGCTTCTGTGGGCATTACTAGGAAATCACTGTTTGCAGGGGTAGCAGCAAAGGAAGTGAACTCTAGGGAATAACCAAAGTTTTGAAATATTAAATGGATGAATCACCTTCAAAGTTGAATCCGTTCTCCAATGAATGATTAGCGAAGAAATCTGAAAAATACCCTGGAATATATGTTATTATACCAATTGTTTTCAGTCCTTTAGCTTTCCTTTTTGGGTTGTAACAGAAGTGTGTGTGACTACATAGGATAGTGTGTGTTTGCACTGAAATACTTTTGGAATCGTCATTCTAATACTTGGCTCCTGTGTACTGCGGAGTCGCCAGGATTAAGGGGAGCGTGTGTGTCTGTGTGTATTGTACTGTGGGATAGTTATTCTTGATATATTGTAGGAGGAATCTCAATTTCCCATTTCTCAAATTAAATGTCAATAAAAGCATGTGCTGTAAAGCAATTCCGAATGCAATAAAGCTTAAAGTGACCAGTGGAGTGAAAAATACTTTACGGAAAGAATACAGCAAAGCTTGGGCATTAAAAAGATCAATAGAAAATCTTAAAAGTTTATTATAGAGTACTTGCATAAGGTACGCATTTTTTTCCTCCATTTGGGCTACCATATTAGCATTTTCTGGCTTTGCTCTTAGAAGGTAATCCTAGCAAGGCAGGTAAATATGTTCAGAAGGACAAGAGTTTGAATTCTAAGTGGAACAAAGGATCTTTTGATTAGTGGCATTTTATCGTAATGAAGCAAAAGTAGCATGATCTGGGTAAGGCCCAAAGCACAAGGAACGCCTCGTTTCTATGGCAACAAGAAAATGACTCCTTTCAGAGGTTTTAGAGAACTCTTTGCATTCTACCTCTTTTGACTCGTTTAAATAATTCAATCCTGTATACTGCATTATTCTTGGGAATAAGTAACATATACATATAAATTGCTTTTAAGATACAAATTAATGTAAGCACCATGAAAACGTTTCGCTGGGTTGACACAAGGAGGGTTGATTTTCAGAAAACAAAACTGAAATATGAAGAGTAAAAAGAAAAGAGAAAGAGAACAGAAAATGGATAGAGTAATGTTAAAGGATAAGCTAACTTGATTGGGGACTCAGTGGTCACAGCTGACACCCTGGAGAATTATGATGCCAAGTGAATTGCATTAAATTCCAAGCCTCATTGATTATGCCTTAAATAACCATAAGGGTGGATCAGCATGGACGTTTGGGTTACTCTTATCCATTATAATTTTGGATATGATACTTTTTGCTAGCGAAACTATCAATTTTACCCTCTTTAGAATTATAATGTCTCAAATAAGAAACATTAGGCTTTAAAGCTTCTCTGAAAGAGGCATGAAAACTGATTTATATCTAATGACAAATCAGGACAAGGGGTCTGAGAGCTGATGCTACAGAAATACAGAATTACTGTTTACATTAAGAGAAATGCTTTAATGTGTGCCATTTTGTACATGCTATAATAAGATTAAAACTATTCTCTTTTTTGTTTTGTTGCACTGATGAGATTAATATCAACTGTCGGTACTAAGGAACGAAGGGCCTCAGAGGCTTCTTATACATTTACAATCCCAATCTACTTCCTCTTTCTCAACCGATATACAGTATCCTTTAAGAAACAACATTTTTCAGCTTTGCCATTTTTATCACCTTCACCTAGTGTGCCTGCTGGCAAATCAGCAGCATGTCAAAAATGGGTGAGGAACATGAAGATATACAAGTGTGAATTTCATGGAGCCCGATGCTCCTACCAGGCCATATATTTTTGGCCACTAAAACACTGTAGTACTTAGCTTCAACACCCCACGTTGTGCATCTCATCCCAGGAGCAATTACAGCTAGAGTCCAGCTGTAAAAACCTGATGAAGATGCTGTGCAAATTCAAGGAACCAAAAGCACAAGTCACTGGGAGCGCTTCACTAGTTTTCTGAAAGTGTTTACGCTGTGGGCAGGTACCGACAGGGCAGGGCTATTCCCACTCTTTCCTCTTCTGCACGCCAAAGAGGACAAACCACTGAAAAGTAACCCAGAAACTCAAGATGACCTCAGATGCCATTGAAACCTTTCCTGGATCCGTTAACGGGAAATCAGATTGTAGCCACAGACGAAAACACAGCAAGGTAAAGAGGCAAAACCTACCAAGCCTGTCTACAGTTCTCTCTCTTTCTAATGACTCTTGGGGAAAAAATGGAATCAATCCAATCAAACCAGAGGTAAACTGGGATTGCAACTCCGCAACTGGCAGGTAACTACTGGAAATTTTGACAGTTACATATATTTACCCAGAAAAAAATAAGTAGCTACGCATACGAAAGGTGCAGACATCCAAGTAAAAGTGGTCCTGATGCACATGAAGCCTTTTATGCCCAAGCAGACCTGAGGGACACGATCAATGCAGAAGTGATTCTGATTCTCAGCCGGGTGGTGAAAGCGTGGGAGGTGGGGGGGAAGGGAGAGGGTGGCGGAGAGCAGCAATGGGTGGGGGTGGGGAGAAGAGTGTGCATGCATCTTTCTGCCCTGAGGTTTGATTCCAATATTCAGGGTGGGAAAAGGGAGACTGTGAAGCTAGAACTCCAACTCCCATAATTTTGTGCCTTCTAGATTCTCTTTGAGTACCAGTGGATGGAGACGATGGGCAGATTAAGCAGAGCAGGAGACAAATCCATCCATAAGGGAAACTATTATCACGTGGATTAATAAGGTCTTGCTTAGGACTCTTCATGAATGATGGCTCATTTCTTAGTTAAAATGAGATACTTCTCCTTTATTAAAAGAAATGAGTATTTGGAAATATTGATTAGGGACTGGACCCTAGGTTATTCAACAAAATGTGAAAAAAGACATAATTGCAGAAATTCAGATACTTCTTAATTTACTTAATAAAGACACTGACTTTAAGAAAGCTTAGACTGCTTGGTTCACCCAAACAGGTGATTTGAGTTGGCATATGAACAGTAAATAGCATCCCAGTTAATAAATGTGCTAATCATTTTGTACAGTTTTGATAGTATCTTTTGGAAATTTGCAATTTGATCTGACTAGTATAAACAGAACTAATTTATAAACAGATAATCATTAGAGATAATGTTGAGTAGAAATGAGAAAAGTCCTTTCATTTTACAATTACATGACATTTTATAATTTTAAGGCCTCCCCCCCAGCCCCCAAAAACAGATACAGAAGCTAAGAGTCCTGTACAAAGGAGATAACGTCTTGTAACCATATTTAGCAACTCATTCTCAGCACACATTAGATGCATGATAAAATTTGGCTGTAGGAATGAGTCATTCTTGATTAAATTAATACTGATTCTAGGCTCAACTAAGGTACAGTCTTGCCTTTCCTTGACCATGTACGAGGGGCTTTCCGATGAAGTAAGGGGCCATAACGTGTATGCAATTTTACCTAGTTCAGCATAAATCAAGATATTTAAATGTTTCTGTAGGTCTACCAGTTAGGCCTTTCTCTGATTATTCTTTATATAATAACATGGGGCTGGTGTGGTCAACACTTCATCCTATTGAAGCGTATCATCCTCATTTCAATGTTTGCCTTGCAATGCAACGTGCGTGCTTATGAGTCCCCAAATTCAACAAAGTGTTGGTTGGCTATAGGGGAGTGGGAAGGGAAAGGAGACATTTGTACTTGAGAAAACTTCAACTTCAATACTTGAACAAGGAAAAACTTTTAGAGCCAGGTCATCCTTCTCTACATATAAACCTTTTAGTGATTCTTTAGAAGAGAAAAACTTTATTAAACAGGACAATTCATGTTTATGAATTCTAATGAGCAAATGACTTCACTAATTACTTTGTTGCATTCAATTTGGAATAGTTTGCACAGTTGAGTTTGTAATGCAATAAACTATGCCTGAATGGTCTGTTTATGCCACTGCAAGTTACAAGGAAAACTCTTTCCTTAAAGGACTTGTCTCTTTGAAATGCACAAAGTGGCAAAAAGCCAAGGGAAGCTGGTGCTTAAGCAACCAAGACTGAGCAGTGCCTGTGCGCATTTCAATCTCAGCCAACCGAGTAAATGTTATTGGAGCTTTTGTGCTGTAAAATTGCTGCTTTCATGCCCACTGCATCCGACAATAGGAATCCTTGGTCTACTAGGAAGGAGGGCGGTTGCAGTGCCTTCCTGCCAGATTTCCACATTCCTCAGAAGAGGGTGGAAAAGAAGGGTATAAGAGGCTGCTCTGAATGGGCTGGGGACAATGAGGCTGACCTCTGTGATGCACCTGGACAGAGAGACTATGCAGAAAAAATACATATATTCCGACTATTTCTTTGCATTAAGTGTTCGTTAAAAAAATTTCATTCAGGAGAGTCCTGGATTAGTGAATTAAATTTTAAATTTAAAAATTTCAGAAAATTATATAAAACTATTAATGTTTTACAAGTAAAAATCAAAATCAATGAGTATATTTAATTTGGAAGGGTAACTAAAATTCATATATCTGTTAATATATTGTTATATCTGCATTTGTTTTTCTGAGCTACTGAATTTTCCTTGACATGCTATTTACTTGCATGGTTGTTTAGTTTATACTAGTATTTTATTTATTAGGACATTCATGCAATGCTTCCTTATTGAGCACCTACTTGAATCAGGCACGAAATTTTTACTTCTAACGTCGCCATTTTAAATGTACTGTAAACCCCAAATCTATGTTGAAGCCCCAAGCCATACAGACAATTGTTTTTTTTTAAAAAAAGAATGAAAATAATTTTTTAAAAGCATCCACTGTGACGAACAGGCAACTAAAATTTTTTTTTTCAGAATTATACTAGCATAATGTCTACAACATAAGCATGCTATTTTAAATAAGCTTTCAATAGCAGTACAGCTAATGGGGGAACAAGTCAAATGTACCTTGATTTAAAAAAAAAACGAAGATAGGTTGTCAGTGGTTACAACACATAGTTAAACTTATACCTGATATCAAGAGAATTGTACTAAACAATACAGGATGATTTGGAATCACTTGCCTCATTTAGTGACAGACTAACTCTATTAGAATGGTTTGTTATGTTAATTATGCTCTTACTTCGCATTTACTGTATATTTTCAGCAGGTACGTACACACACACACACACACACACACACACACACGGAGCCAATAATGAGAGCTACGTCACCACATTCGCTGGTTTTTTTGGAAGACCCGGGATATTATGGCATTATACACTTGAGGCATAAAAAACAAAGAGAACCACAACTGTGCCTCCTCTCCGCTCTTTCCCTTAACCTTTTAAGCTGTTCACTGCTTTGGCTTTAGGGAAGAGTGGCACGTAAACCATGACAAAGAAAAAAGGAAAGCTTAAAGGCAAAAGGAGAGCAGCAGAAACGGAATTCAAGCTGCAAAAGGACAAATCAGACCACCGCTCCGGGTCTCCGGAGCGCTCTTGATATGATGCCATGGGCTCTGCTTCCGAATTCTTTTGATATTTTGTTCTCTGTGGTTTTAAGATACATCTGCATTTTAATGGCCACTTCATAATCCTATGACCTTGAGCAAGTTATTTAACCTTTCCATGCCACAGATTCTTCATCTGTAGAACAGGGTTAATGATACCACCTCCTCAGGGCTATGAAAATTAAATTAAATATCACACACACACACACACACACACGCACACACACACACTGTCAGGCATACTGGTTTGCTCATAGTAGACACCCAATAAATACTGGTTTCCTTTCCCCCTCTTCCTGGTGCATTCACCTTACTGACACACATGGAAAGTCACCAAAGCTAAATAAAAATATACACGCACATATAAAATAATAAGTCTTACATTTCTCATCTCAGTAATGTTTTTAAAATAACTCCTGTTTGACAAAGCAAAGAAACATTAAAATTAATCATCACCGTGGGTATTTAAAAGTTAACTTAAGAATTAAGCTGACCTCCTGAATTATCCCCTCTGATTGTGGAGGTTTCTGAATTTTATTTTTTTACTGCTCATGATTTTTTGTTAATGGCACATTTCAGAGTAGCTCAGATGAAACATGAATGGGTTTAGTGTCATCTGGAGCTATCTGGAACCAAGTTTTTGCATCCTAACCTAGCGGGTATTTGGAGATAATGGTGTCCTTTCCTTGAAGACTTGCTTTTAAAAAATTTGAGCAGACATCACTTCCACTATAGACTCAATTATGCCCTTTCTAGATTCTTTTGGATTTCACTTTCTCTTATCACGTGTTAATGGCACTGTATCTTTGCATGTCATCATGTGTCCAGTATGTTATACTTCTGGCAAGTTGGCCCATCTGGGAGATCGTCTCCTTGTGGAAGGAATCATTTGCTATTCCAAACCTCTTGATCTGTGACTAGGATGAAATCATTCTTAGAGATAGATTCGCAGTTAATGACAGAGGTGTAGAGGACATTTTTCTCTGAGAGCGGAGAAGTCCACATTCATAACTGGGGGACAGAACTGGTCTTTGTCTCTATCATTAAGGAAAAAAAAGTAGGAAACTATAATTCTTAGAAAAAAATATGAATCACAAGGATAATGTAGTTCAACTAACTGTTCCACCATGCTAAAAAAATGGATTTTTGCAAGTCAATGGTTAGACGTGATGAGGACAGTAATTACCTCTTGGCAAAAGGCAGAATATGTAATAAAACTGAGCAAATATGTATTTTTCACATATTAGAAGAAGAGTACAAACAGCTTCCACACTGCAACTAAGGAATAAAAGCACAGAAGGGAAGATCAATCAAATCAAAGATCAAGAAGAGATTTTCAAAAATCAGCTAGTCATCAGAAAACCCTTGTTATGTTTAAAACATTTCTCTACTCTCCCAAAGCACAGGAGAGGAAAAATGAATAGCTTTTTACCCTAAGGGATCCTCACCTCCCCCAGGCTAATTCTTTTGTCGGGCACCGCATAGATACAGACATTAGTGACTGCTATTGGCCATAAGTAATACGATACAGAAGGCTTTTAGGACAAAAAAGAAAAAAAAAAGCTGAGACACCGTCTTAAGCATATTACTGCATATTAGACGCCGAGGGCTATGGTAAGGGAGTAGACACACAATTGTTCATTTGGCAAAGAGGAAGGATTGAGTTAAGGAGTCTCGTCCTTTGTGGAAATCTGGCACCTGTGAAAGGGCTTAAAATCCGAGGCGTTGAAATAAGTTAAATCACGAAGCAGATGCACATTACCTCTCCGGTTTCTTTGAAGGTTGAGATCCTAACCCAAGTTATCAAGCTGCTGTCATTTGAAAAAAATACTTTTAGAAAAGCCAACAGCAAGAACGCCTCTCAATCCTAAGTGAGAGGCATTACCTCGTCGGGCACACACCTTCCCAAGCAATATGCAATTTGAGCAAGAAGTGAGAAACTGTTTAATAAGAGACTGTAGTCATTAAAAGGATCAAAATTGTGCCCTGAAGTTTACTCAGCGTAAATGAGTTTCAATTTTCTAAATGATTTATTAAGATGATTAAAGTGAATTAAGATTTACTTCTTAAAACAGGGCTGCCCTTGCTGCGACCATTTGTTTTTTTATTGATTCACTGTCACATATGTCCCGGAACCAAGTGTTCACTTTCTCCCTGGTCAGACTCTATGATTTTCTGAACGACTGTGGAGAACTCTGAATGTTCTGTGGTTCAGTCAAGATTCAACTAAGGGAAACAACAGATATCTTATATAATTGTCAAGTATCTTTTAAAAATGTCCAGAGTACATTCATTAGTAGGACCCATATTAAAATAGTGCAATTGGTCTTAAACCTTCCTAATCTAACCTCAAAATCTCATTTCACCGTTGAATCCACTTTTTTCTTTTCCCATCCTTGGCCAACGCTCCACCAGATGGCCATCATCCATTACACTTCAAAAACGATTAATACATCTCCCTTTAGCTTTCTCTCCTCTCTACTAAATAATTCAATTCTTGAGGTGGTTTTTTTTTTTTTTTTCACGAGTCTCATTTGCAATTCCTCTAATTAGCTTCGTGGCCCTCAGAACGCTCGTCGAGTTTCAGAATGGTGTGGCAAAACTGAATTCTGATAAAGGCAAAACTGAATTCTGATAAAGGCAGAACTGAATTCTGATAAAGGTCCAACCGATGCAAAATGAAATAGTTCAAATACTGAATCGCCAGACTAAGAGATCCTTGAGAGTAGGAACCAAGTCTTGTATACCTTTGCGGTACCTGAAACATAACAGGTGTTCAATAAATGATGAATCCATGGGTGCGCAATCATTGGAGCTCAAAATGTCACACACTACTAGAAGGCAAATCAAGAGTTATTTCTTTGTTGTTATTTTTAAGCAATGGTGGGAAAGAGGAAAAATGCTAACACCGGAAAAACTGCTGCCAAGGCCCAAGCTGATAAACAGTCTTGTCACTCTCAAATGTCACGTCTCATCTAACTTTAAATACAGTAAAAGAGGCAACCTTGGAATGCTTCTGCATGATGAGCAAATATTAGTAGTCTGCATAATGGACCGGGGGGGGGCACATTAAGTCAGGTAAAATCGTAACGATGTTTTCAGTGAGGCTTATTCAATTACATGTACATTATTAATTTTATTCTTATGCTATGAATATGACTATTCCTCTCTTTTTGTATACTTTATGATAGATTTAATGCACTTCACCAGTACTATTTCCAGCTATCAGATTGAAAAGTTATTTCTTCGCGCAAATTCGCTTTATTTTTTTAAAAGGTATTATTTTTGTATTATTATGCAAATTCACTTTCGTTGAGCGTGTACTTGTGTGCGGTTTATTCAGCTGTCCCGAAAACCCTGCCCTTACATTTTTATAAAAATGATGAGTAGCACGAACAGAATATTGTCAGTCAGAAAAGCTGGCCTGAGCGCTCTGTTTAGAAGAAGAAGGGGGAAGCTTTATCCTTGTTTTCTTATTGAGGGGGGAAGGAGATGCAAATATATATACATAAAGATTTAACAGAAACTACTTAAACCAGTTCCCCACCTGGCTTACTCCCTAAAGCACCGCTCAACCCTTGCAGACGTTGACATAAATATTTTTCCTTCTAGTCCCCACAGCTCAGGACATGTTTTCATCCAACAAACACTTATCCAGTAACTACTGTATATTAAGCACTATATGAGGTATTGGGGTTTCCAAAAATAGAAACCTTTTATTTTTGCCTCAAGTAGTTCACATTCAGCAAGGGCAGATTTACAGTAATAGAAGATGCTCCATATATCCTGAGAGCTAGAAGCATTAATAACCTGCCTCTAGGGATGAGGACCCAGGAAATCTGAAATCAACATTTTGAGCAAGTGTCACCGGCTAACAATTAAAGCCAGAAGAAGGTTTCCCGAGCAGAATCAAGAACAAGTCTACCAGGTGCTGAAATTATTAACATCTGTAAAAGATATTACCACCTGAGAGAAAAGACACAGATTAATTAGAACAGGAAAGAGAATAAGGAAGTAGAGTTATTTCAGGGACTGTGACCCCAGTGTTTATTTTTGGTAAAGAGACAGAAGCTACAGTTTAGCAGTATATGATATTATCTCTGGATAAGCCCTCAACAGAGAGATCTATAAGGACAAATACTTTTTTCATTTATTTTGTGAATCAGAGCATACTTAAATTCTTAAATTTTGTATTTAAATTTGTAAGTCCATTTACATACATACATACATACAACCCTATGAATTCTAGGAATTGCTGTTTCCCATTGTGAATCCCACATTAACAATTAATGCTGGCTTTCTTAAACTTAAAATTTTAAAATAATTTTATGGTCATCTTTGATAACTTTTGAAAGTTACCCTTTATAAAATAAATAGGTGTTGGATTTGAGTGGAATTTTTATAAGACCTTTCACTATTTTCATATACAAGGAGGATTCTGATACATGACTGTAATCCCAGAGAGGGATTTCACCTTGATGTCCCACTACGTAAGAACGGAACAAACTCTAATTTCTAAATGAAACCAAATTTTCTTCTTTTCTTTGCCTACATAGCTTTCTCTCTGATCGGACTTTAGGAGGAAGGAGGAAAAGAGCCGATCTATAATGAGATTGCAAAGCTGCTTCTTCCAGAACCCTCCTTCTGTCTGTCCTTAATGCCCTAAGGTTTTTTTGACAGATTACAAGTATCCTGTGTTCCTTTATACTATCTGAAAAACGGATTCTTCTAAGCAAGAATACCTGATATGTTAAAAAGAAAATACCTCTGAAAGGATCTCAAAGGTGTGGAAAATTAAGCAAAGAAAAGACTTCAGAGGCAGGCTCCTCGGTGCAAAATGTTGGGTTCTGGAAGCTGACCTGAACAATGCATGGACCGCTTGCTTCTGTGGGTCTCAGGAGCAGACAAGCCTGAAACTTGCCTTCTGACCCTCTACGAGAACTTACCCAACACATATTCCTGATCCGAAACACATGAGAAGCTAAGCGCTTAAAGAGTTCTGAAATCCCACAAGATGAGCTGGAAAACTCAAACAACACACTTCTTCTTATCCAGGGGGATTTTTATGCTATTACAGACTTCATCTTAGAGCGGTAACTACTCCACCCATCTCTGATTGGAGAGGAACGAAAAGAAAATGCTTTATTTTTAAAACCCGAATCTCTAAATCATGAATCTGCCTTTGAACAGAATTAATTCTTTGGAGTGAACTTCTTTCCTCTATAATTATTATGCTGACATTTTACTTGGTTGCAACATCCACTCGCACACCCTTCCCATCTCCCTCCCTCCCTTCCTCTTTCTGTCTCTGTTTCAGTCTGTCTCTCTCTCACACACACGAACCAGAATAACACACTATTCCGAAAGAATTAAAATTTCTCTGCAATGTCACTGGACACGTAAGAATTATATCTGGGACAGACTTTTTAACTTCTATTTTACCTTACCTCTTCT
This sequence comes from Ursus arctos, assembly GCF_023065955.2. Classification (NCBI taxonomy): domain Eukaryota; kingdom Metazoa; phylum Chordata; class Mammalia; order Carnivora; family Ursidae; genus Ursus; species Ursus arctos. The sequence continues at coordinate 34,140,222 of NW_026622952.1, read as the reverse complement.
CCTGCTCATTTAGGTAAGTTATGGCTGGTTTACAAAGGAGGAAAAAACACCCCACATCATTTCTGTTTTTCACTTTGTAAAAGCAAACGACAAGTCCTTTAGAAAATATCATAAAGCAACCATGAGAATAAGAGTCTAGTTGCCATGGTGGGGTGGTACAGGGGTGGGCTGAGAAGGGGAGACAGGCAGCATAAGAACAAAATAACTTAAGAGTTACAAGAATTTTAGGCAGGGCTGATGCCTCTTTTTAAAAACAAGGTTGGCAACTGCTGCTGAGTGCTGTGTTAAGAAAGATTCCAAGGCTGCCTGGGGAAGTCTGCCATGATCCATTATTGATACCTGCTCTGGCCACTGGAGGTGGGCTTGCCAACATACATGGCGCACATCTGCCGTCTGTGGAGGAGAATATGGAAATCAGGCAACTAACCAAAGAATGTCAATAGGCCCACCCACCCCCGGGGGATCTCCCCAGCAGAGACACAGGGCCCTGAAGGGCAGTGCACTGCTTGTTCTTCACTCGAAAGTGTCAGCAACCTGTGCCGGAGTTGTTGGTCTGTGTTCTAAATATGAACAGTCTTCAAGTTCGTAAAACTCATGTGTCTACTAGGAATATTGCACATCTCCTCTTTTCCTAAAATGAGAGCAAAATCTGGATTTGGACTGGAGGAATTCTCAGCGGTGAGTCACAGTGGGTCTCTTTTTCTATTCCAATCCGATATGGGAAGGACATTTTTTCTTGAGGGAGATGGCAAAAAATTTAGTAAAAAACGAAAACTGCTTATGTGGCTATACTATAGAGAACTTATTTCTTCTCAACCCCTTAATATCTACATTGACAAAATATTGCCAGGATATTTATATAAAGAGATGTCAAGCAACAAATTTAAAATAAGATTTTGGTTTCTAACATGACATGAAAAACAGAGAATTTAGTCAAACTAAGAACAAAAGGTCATCTTCTTGCAATGGGATGGAATTCCAACGGAAAGTGTACCAACTGACACAACACGGGCTGGTCATGTCCTCGGCACTGGCATCAAAATGTCCCGAATGAAACCAGCACTTAGCAACCGCCTCTGGTTGTCATGGAGACTGGATAATGGAGGAAGGGGAAGTGTAGCAGGTTCGATAACTGATGGACCAGATAAAGATGACACAGAAGGAACCAGGGGAAAGAACTAAAAACTAAAATATGCGTTAGGATATCATGGAGGGAAAGTACACAGGATCACCATTTCATTTGTTCCTTGTTAGCGTACAATAATAATGCATTAGCATTCGTGAGAACATATCAACAGTCTATCAAATAGGTAAAAAGCACAAGGAGAGAAGGTAACTATAATATAGTTTAGAAATAAATTTATAAAACATTATGCTCTACTTTCTATTAACGGCAAACCCAAGAAAATCTAAAGTTAAGCGCTCACAGTGTATTCCAGACTGAGAAGAGAGAAGTATTTCAAAACGCACACACACGTCTGAACCATTTGTCTGCTCTACCCTAATTCTGATCTACTAAACAAACAGGCAGATGTCACAGCTGCAGGTCAAGATTCCTGCTTGTTCATAAGAATGTACCACAGGAGACAGATCAAGAAATAGGAGAGGAGATAGTCATTTTGTAAAAATATGCACATTCAAGATTTAGAAAACTAACACAAAGGATTAATTCAGCAGGAATCATACAGATCAGATATTACAAATATACACATGTTGCAAACTTACAGCTAAAGACTTTAAGTCCTACATATTCAGGTATTTATTAAGATATGTTTTAACTCATATGTATTCAGATTATAATATACGTATCTTTTGAGGTGATCTCTGCCGACTAGAGGAAGGGGCATGTGCGGAACCTGTTCAAAAACAGATGCCTCGGGGCACTCGGGGGGCTCAGTCAGTTAAGTGTCTGCCTTCAGCTCAGGTCATGATCCCGGGGTCCTGGGATCGAGTCCCACATCGGGCTCCCTGCTCAGCGGGGAGGCTGTTTCTCCCTCTGACCCTCCCCCTTCTTGTGCTCTCTCTCACTCTCACACTTTCTCCCAAATAAATAAAATCTTAAAAAGAAAAACCAACACAGCTACCTCTTGGACATTCCTTAGATTATCCAAATGTAACTCATCCACTTCCTGGGTGATCTGTGGACTAATCTCGGATGGGCTTCCCTAGTGTCCGGCCATCTCCAGACTATCTATGTCAATTCCCCACATAGTGTGGGTTTTCAGAGAATAAAAATGTATTTTAATTAAGTGAAGCAAAACACAAATAGGAAGGTAAATGTTCAATTTGTCCAATGACCCAGCAAATATTTGTAGAACACCCACCATAGTCCTGCCATGGTACCAGGTCCTGGGTGTACAGTAGTGGACAAAGCAAAGCCTGTCCCCTGCTATCAAGAGCTTTTAATTTTTCTAGAAAGAAAAATGAATAAGAAAAAAGGAAAGAACTAACAAAGTAATCACTATGAAAAGACACAAACAGGACAAAGAAATGGAGTAAAAGTGGAGGACCCCATTTAAAACAGTGAGGCAAGATTTCTCACAGTTGTGGAGCTGACATTAAGCTGAGATCTAAACACAGAGGGAGAGGCCACACTGAGCCAGAGAGGCAGTCTTCCAGGAAGAGGAAACCGAATACACAGTTGAACTGTGCGTCTGTTGGCAAGTTTTAAAACCAAACAAAGGTCAGAGGGCAGGGGCAAAAGGAGAACAAGACAAGAACAGGAAGAAAGCAAAGGCCAGTTTATACAGAGTCTTGTTGGCCATGGGAGGTTTTGAGCAGCACAGAACTAAGATGTGACTTTTTAATTAAAAGATATTCTGTCTGCTAGCAGCCCAGCCCAGAAAGGCAAATGCAGTGGTCCAGGCAAGAGAGGATGGTGAGTGGTTCAGACCTGAGTGGCTGAGGTGGAGCTGAAGACCAGTTGGTAGATTTGAGATATATGATGGAGGGGCTAACAACAGTTACTGATATATTATCTATTAAAAGAAATGCATCTATTAATGAATACTTACAAATCAAAAAGAGGTGTTTCCATGTAAACCACAGGCACATCAAATAAACCATTTGGGTTTTTTTTAATTGTTGTTGTCTTAATATTTTTTCTCAATTTTACTTTATTTTTTAAAAGATTTTATTTATTTATTTGAGAGAGAGAGTGTGTACATGAGCCGGGGGAGGGGCAGAGGGAGAGGGAGAGGGAGAAGCAGACTCCCCACTGAGCAGGGAGCCCTATGCGGGGCTCAATCCCAGGACCTGAGATCATGACCTGAGCTGAAGGCAGACGCTTAACTGACTGAGCCAACCAGGCACCCCTTCTCAACTTTATTTTAATCATTTCATGGAATCACAGTTCCATAATTACAAAACTGGATGGCACCTTAGAAATCATCTTGGTTAAAAAAAACCAAAAACACACACCTATTTTATGAGGAGCAGCAACTTTCCATGGAGAAGTGGAGTATAAGTAAATCCCTGGGGAGGACTTAGTCAAAAGAGATCAGCATGCAAGTTCTGGGACCCTACTGTTACATTCTGATGTACCGATGCAGAGCTCCCGATCTACCCCAACTACTGTTCAGGTAAGAAAACTGAGGGCCAGGAGGTGGTTAGAGATGTGCCGACATCCACGTGGACAAGAACTGATCATATATTAAGTGAAAGCCACCTCATATACTCCCACTGCTTCAGTTATCATCCATACAATGATCACTTCACAATGTATGTCTACAGCCTTGACATTTCCCTCGAGCTACTCAGCTATACATCTAACTGCTTATTTGTATCTCCAGTGGGATGCTGCAAAATGCCTCAAACTCACTGCATTCGAAACAGAACTCACGACGAACCAAACCTTCTTACCTTCTAGTACACTCCGTATCAGAAAATGGCATCATCATCCTTTCATGCAAGTCAGAAAAGTAGGTGTCATCTTGGAAACCTCCTTTTCCTTTGCTCTTGCATTCATTCTAGATAGATACTGTCTCATCAATATCTTCCACTTACTTCTAGTCATCTTCACCACCTCCTCCTTACAGTAACCAATTTGTTCTACATTGTAGTCAAAGTAATGATTCAAAATACTCATCTGGTCACACATATCCTTCTGAGCCCCAGCACCTGTTGTATTTTGGCTGAAGAGCCAAATCCTCAGAAATAGCTTACCACTGCGCTATGCTCCCTTTTGCTGTGTTCCAGCAACAATATGATCTCTCAGTTTTCAAACATGTCCCATCCCCTCCTGCTACCTCTGTGTATGCTCTACCCCTTACCTGTAATTCCCTCCCTTTTCCCTCTTGTGTGCCCCATTTATGTTCCACTCACCCTTCAAATCTCAGGGCGGGTAACAGTTTCTTGAGTAAGTCCTATCTCAGTGATGACTTTACATCTATTTCTGTGATCATGTCACCTATAGGCCTTGTAAGATTAGTAAGCTCCTCAAGGTATGGGACCTTTCTCTGGATTTGCTTACTTTTGTATTCTCAGCATTTAGCAAAATGTCTCATGCCTCTAGGCGCTCCATAAATACTTGTTCATGAAACTGTTTTACCAAATTCTTCCTGGGCAAACTTTTAGCAAAATAGCTATATTTCTGCCCATTACAGTTTATTGCTCTCATTGCCAAGTAAAAGACAGGCACCTCCCTGTCTGACATGTGAATTACAAAAATACTATCCTAAAGTTTATCCTGGACCAATTAATTTCTATATTTTAATATTCAAATGTCAGGCACTACCAGCATTTTTACTCCTGTTCAAAAAAAAAATAGTCAAAAGTGAAAGTGCTTTCTAGAAGCCTCACTTAATGAAAAATAGTTCATTCAGCCTTTGGGAAGATTACAAACAATGCCCTCCCTAATACTGAAGTGGTCACGAAGCAGTGGTCAGGAAGCAGCAAGAGAAGCAAGAGAAGAGCCCACTCTACCACTGAAAACAAGTGTGGTCAGTTTGCATCTGTGCACGGAGAACACCGTTTTGGGCACAGGGAAACAGAAGAACACACTAGAGCATACAAACAGACCTATGGACATCCAATACAAAATCGACATTAAGTAACTAGTCTAGGCTCTGTAATTAAGCCCAAGTGGAAAATTTAGAATGCCCAGAGGCAACAGGATTATGCAGGAACTCATCACAGAGAAGAAAAGTTTTGAACAAAGGCAAAAAAAAATGGTCTCATGTGGAGGAGAAAGAAAGGCATTCTGCATGAGAGTGGAAAGGGTTTGCAATGCAGATGCCAAGAAAGAGCAGAGAGCAAACTGCCTGAGTCGGGAATGGTAAATAAATACTTGACTTGATGGAAACTGAGAATTTGGTACAGCAGGGAACTGACCATGAAAGCAGAAAGATAAAGTGGCTGGTGTGAACAACTGGTAAAAAGGCTTCAATGTGTATAATTAGAAAATGGAACTAGACGAGAGAGCGCTTACACAGAAGAGAAATGATCCAGGGACACTGAGATGGTGAGAATTTATACTCGGCAATTACAGATCTTGGTTCACGGTGAACCATGTGAGACAGTCCTTCCGAAAACTGACTTAAGACCCCAGCACTGGCATGCTTTGACGTATGCACAGGCTCTGCAGGATACTGAGAGAATGTGAGAAGGATGAGATGCGGAAGGTCCAGAGATGAAACGAGAAGTTCCTCTTTTTTTTTTTAGATTAAAAAAATTTTTCATTAAGTCATCTCTATGCCCAACATGGGGCTTAAACTCACAACTCCAAGATTAAGAGTCACATGTTCAACCAGTTGAGCCAGCCAGGAGCCCGGAAACGAGAGAGCCTTAAAGAGATGGCAGAATCGAAACTTGCATGCCTCTTCAACCATACTGTCCTTCCTAAGAGTCTGCCTCTTCCTAACTGAAACACACAGTTAACTGTACTTATGCTTTTCGTTCTTCTGCACACCCCCTCACGGCATCCAGTATAGCGATATTTTGCCAACCATCAGGCTTTTAGTGAATAACCAATGAATGCATAAAACATAAGCGAGGGGACAAAAGAGATTCCTTGACATACGGTGAAAGGGTAGTTATGATGTTCCCCCTAACGAATGGAACGGCTACTAAGTCATGTGAGCTCAACCTCCGCTTTCGGAGACCAGGAGAGGCAATTTTCGGGCGTCTGGGCTGAGCAGCGGGGGACTTCACAGGAACTCTCACTACGAGCTCACCGAGGCGGGCTCCAGGCAAGGGAACGCAGCCGAACAGAACACGAAATGTTTATGTGTGCACGGGCTTCTTCAAAGTCGTCGGAGCAGGAAAACACGGGAGCCCCGCGTAAAGAGGAATAGCAGTCACTTCAGCAAGTTGGTGGGGTTTTTTTTCTTGGCAGAAGGAGAAAAAAAAAAAAACAACTGTACACTTTCCCTGGCAGCCAGGATTTGGTCCTCTGACCCACTTGCAAGCTGTCGTCAGCCACTAGGAAGCCTCACTGGATTTCTAACTGCAATCTCACTGAAGTCAAAAGCGTGGCATGCATATTGGCAGCTCTTTCACTCAGATGCCCGGAGGAGGCATTAGTCGTGACATCCCCATTCAGTGGTCTTGCAGCCCCACTGTTAGAACACGGCCACCCTGATGGAAGAAAGACTTGAGAAGCTATTTGGATGTTAATTTTGTAAGAATGGCTTATAAACCTCAACCCATTTTTCCCTGGACAGAGCACCGGTGGGCTCCGGGTGCCCCAACATAATTACCGGCTATGAAGGCTATGAAGGCTATGAACTTGATCTCGCCAGAAGAGAAGTTGGCTCTAAACAGGAAATAAAGGTAGCAATGATAATAACAACAGAAACAACAGCAGTTAACCCACGTGAATCTACCATAAATACAAACACAATACACTTGCTTGTAGCATTTCTCTAGGTATCGGACAGAGCTCTTCACTGTTACAAGGTCAACATGCTTTTTCAGGAAAAGGGATAATTATAGCAAGCACTTATATAGTGGTCATTGTATGCCAGTCACTGTTCCAAGTGACTTCCATGTATTAACATATTTTAACGCATTTAATTGTCACATTAGTTCCGAGAGGTAAGTACTATTTTTGTTAATATATAATAATACACAACATAATTATGTCTCTTAACATAATTATGGATTGAATGCCATTAAAATAAAAATGTGAAACAACTGTACAGATTTCTAAGCATAAATCTTTGGCCAACATATTTGAAGAAGTATTTGCTAAAACAAAATAAAACAGCAACAAGTAACACGTACCTGAGAGATTACTGAAATCAGGTAAGCTTCTCTCCTCTGCTCATACCCTGGCCTAAGCAGAATTCTGTCTTTGCAACAGAGTGTAGGCAAAGAACACAATAACCATAAGTTCTTTTTACAAATAGAAATACCAATAAGAATTTAAGGACAAATATCAAAATTAGCCCAAATACGTACATGGGGGATAGTTAGAAATAATAAGTACCTAGGCCCACTGAGAATTTATTTTCCAGAGGAAAAGTAGAAGCTTTTCTATTTGAAACTCTCTAGAGGATTTTCTAAGGCAGGGCTAATAACCTAAGGAAAATTTATAACCTGGTTGCTGTTTTCCTACAATACACTATACTATCCTTTCCAGATACATATATTCTGAGGCTCATGGGCCAATCTGGAGGAGAAGGGAGCAACTTACAATGCCAGAGGAATCCTGGCTCTGCGAATATGTAAGAGAAGTTTGCTATAAAGCAAAAATCATCCACCAAATTTCAACTTGCCTGGACAAGTGAACAATAAGGGTATCCCAGGGGCTAGAGACTAGACAAGGAAAAAAGGTCCATTTTGTTCTCCAGAACGTCTCTAAGAATGTATCGTTGTGAAAGCAGTTACTGCCCCACTTCCATTTTTCGTTAATTCAATTACAACCGGAAAGCATAAGCTGTACTCACTGCCCAAACCAACATTTCTAAGTCCTCCCCCAATAACACTCTCTGTTGCATTTGGTACAAAACTTGACTTTTGTACATGTTCTAAATTTAGCGTGATCACAGGATTTCTCATCCAAACTAGAAAACTTCTAGGAATGAAAGAGGGTGTTAGCAGTAATTATGCCAAGGCTACGGGTGTGAGTAGGCACTGTCTGGGGAAAGCCGGCACGCGTGCCTGTTCTCTCCAGCCCCAAGATGCTAGCACACCATTGTCCTTCCCCAACAGCCCACGTGTACTCTGAGCTTTCACCTCCCTTGCCTCCCACATAAACAGAACTCATTGTCAATACCGCCCTCACTCAAGGGAAGAAGATCTGAATCGAATACGTGTCCAGCCATCCACTCCGTAACCCGGGGCAAGGTATTCCATCTCTCTGCGCGTTTGTGCTCTGGGATGCTGCAGCATTGAATTCCACCTCCGTCACTTGTTTTCTCTGCTTTCTTGGGCAATTTATTTAGTATTTCTAAAAAATAGGTTCCTCAGCCACAAAATGAGGGAAATAATGCTACCTCCTGGGTTTTGGGAAAGAATGTACAATATAATGACCTCCAGTGGCTGTTAACCACACGTGGTCCTATGGACGTCATGTTTACTATCTCAACCAGGTTTTCAAACTCGGCAAATTTAAACCATAGACTATCACTAACCTGACAGCTCCCTATTTTTCTAGCCTTGCTTTCTGCTTTGCACGTTACTTTGGCAACAAGAAACAAGCTTTATAGAACCACCAGCCCTCTGCCCCTCATTGCTCAACTTTGTGCCTTGATAGCGCACTCTGTGGTAGAAATGCCTGTTGCCCTTAGATGCCTCCCGTTCATGTTGTAAGATTCAACTCACCTTCATTTCCTGCAGAGAATCTGACTCCTTCCAAGCTGAGTTGGGTTTCCCTCTCTGACCTTTATAAATAGCTAGGCATATTCCTGTAATGACACTTTTATATGCCCAAAGGTGTTATAACATGGTGTCATAAGCAATCATCTTCCCGACCAAAGTTCAAGTTCTTTGATGTTTTTAATTCATCTTTGTATTCCTAGAGTACAGGGCACACAGCGGGCTCAGTAAGTTTTCTACTGAATAAATGACTGAGTGAGCCAGTCATATATTACTTCTGTATCACTCAAGGCACTCAACATAATGTCACACATACAGTGACGACTCAGTAAACACTTAGTGGCTCATAAATTATCAGACTGTAACGTATCAATGAAAAGACAACATTTTATGTGAAAAAACTAGTACTTTGGGAGTCAAGTATTCTTTCCAAGTGAGTGGTAATGCTTTTCCCAGGCTACCTGAAAAAATACTTTGAGTTAGAGAGGTAATTTAAGAACTGACTGCAGGTCCCTATTCATGAGAAAGTAAGGGACACTGCTGAATAATTAAGAGCTGTATTAGAATTTGTGGTAAAAACACATCCACAGGAGAAATGATAATGTATACATTATAAAAAGGCAAGATTCCTGCCCACACACAAGTTTACCTGCTACAATTCCATGAGACATAATTCTTTCCAGTGCTCAAACACTTAGAGAGACACATTAATATGATTCCCCAGTACTCAGATCATCATCAGGGAATGACTTGTGCCCTCGGAAAATAATGCCCTTCCTGTGCAGCGTGTAGGATGTATTACTCCCATCAGATTTATTCTCTATATTATTGTACAGCGAGCACCCGTCTTTAAATCCCCTTAGAAGGCTTGTGAGTGAACTCAGCATACTTTCCAGTGAGCTTATAAGAGCTATGAGAAATAAAAAACAGTATCCAATATTTCATTTTTAAAGAAAATGACAATCACAGAAAGGGTAACATTTAATCTAATGAGACTGATCTGATAGTAAGAAGGTAGTAAACTGCTCAGTCTGTTGATACATTATTAACTCTTTCTGGTCACTGGGGTAACATTCCGAATACTGTACTAAAAGAGGTAATTTACTGAATGGTACCCTCACGGCCAGAAAGAGTTAATGTGGTAATCAAAAATGAGCAATTTACTTCTCATCAACTAATCAAGCTCAGTAAAATCTTTATTAAAATGCCTCTGATACTGTTCAACTGAAATTTTAATTGAAAAACTGGAAGCCACTTAGCTGAAAATACGGTAGGATGGATATTACAACCGATTAATCCAAGAAAAGTAATGGCACAGCTAACTGAAGAAAGACAATAATAAAACAACAACTATTACCGCAATTACTAGCACCAATACCAATGCCACCACTATTACTGAATGTCTGTTATGTGCCAGTCACCATCCCGGGTATTGTGTATACCTCACTCAATCTTCAAAACGGTGGGTTTTATTAGCAGAAAAGGAGGTATAAAGAGGTGACAAGTAGCGGAGCCTTAACTAGAAGCCAGGTTGGTCACCTATCCCAATCTATGGTTACTTTATTACATGCCAGATTGCTTTCCAATACACAAAGACAACAATTTTAGCTTATTAGCTCTCTGAATGATCTGGAATAGGCTGGAAACATTTTATTACTCAAACGTCCATTCCAGAGAAATTTTGATTAGGCTTAGTACCAACAATGCTTATATTTTTTCTGGGCTTTGTCCCATATGCCAAAAAAAGAGTTAACACAGCAGGCCTGGGATGGTGTTAAGAAAGGGCTGCTCAGGTGGTTGGCCCTTGCCTGGCATCTGGGAAGTGAGATTTCGGAAGAGTTCCCAGCATTCCCAGACTGAAAAGAGTGGCTCACTGTGCTGAAACGGTTTGATATGAGCAGTGTGGTTTATACTGCGTACCTGGCTTCCCTTCTGTGAGTCCGCGATTTTGGTACATGCCGGGCCGGGAGTGCCTACAGGACTAGCCCCCAGTAAGTCCTGAACACGAAGTCTCTTGTGAGCTTCCCTGGTAGACAACATTGCACATGTGTTGTCATAAACTTATCACTATAGAAATGTGTGTCCTGTGTGCCTCCACTAGGAGAGAACTCCTGGGATCTCGTGCCTGATTTCCTCTGGACTTACCCCAAGTGCCTTATCCCTTTGCTGATTTTGCTTTGGATCCTTTCACTGTAAGACATCTTAGCTATGGAGACGTCTATATACTGAGTCCTGTCAGTCCTCCTGGAAAGTCATCTAATCTAGAGGTGGTCCAGGGGACCCCTGACACAGTCTTCTACTCTGTGGTCACTGTAAACATAAATAATAGCCGGTCTTTCTAAAAGGTGCAAAGCCAAGATTTGCAGCACCTCTAGAGACAGCAATGGTTCAGGTCCTTAGGGTCTAAAAATTTCAGCATTTTAACTTCATTCCGTGGCCCATTTTCTATCTCTATTACTGTCTTTTTATTTGTTTTTGGACCTAATATTTTGGTAGCTAAAAATAATTTTAGTTATTTATAATAATAAAATAATAGCTAACATTTCCTATTGGATGTCTCAGAAGACTTCCCCTTGACATACTTTCCTCCCTTGGGTCCCTGTTAGCACAGTCTCCCTGTTTCCTTCTTACGCCACCCCCGTCCCTGGCCAGGTCGCCTCTATCCTCTCGTAGGCCTTGGTTCCAAGATCACTTTTTTCTCTCCTACTTCTACTCTCTCCATAAATGTTCTCATCTGGTCCAACTGCTTCAGAGAATTCTCCCTTCAGCTCCAGATTACAATTCACCTGTCCATTTGCCATCTCCCTTGGGTCTCTAATACATATCTGAAACCTGGTAAGTCCAAATCAGTAACAACTCCATGATTTCCCCATCCCACTCCCATACTTCCTTGTGGTCCGCCAGTCTTCCCTATCTCAGGAAATGGTACCAACGGCCACTGAGTATGCAAGCAAAGAATTTGGGACACATTCCTGACTCTCTCCTCTCCCTCAGCCTCCCGTCTACAGGGAATCCACAAGCAAGTCCTGTCAGTTGTATCTCCAAAACAGCTCCACTTCTCTACATCTACACTTTCGACTAGTGGTTCTCAGTGGGGGGGAGGGGGAGCACTCCTGCCCCTCAGGGGACATATGACAATGTCTGGAGATATTTTTGGTTGTCATGACTAGGAGGATAGGTGGAGGTCAGAGATGCTGTTAAACATCCTACAATGCACAAGACAACCCCCCACAATAAGTACAGTGTGGCCCAAAATGTCAAGAGTGCTAAGGTTGACGATCCCTGCTGGAAACCAAGCAGTACAGACCGCTGCCACACTTACTTGCTTCGCTTTTAATCGATGCTTCTGTGTCTATTTTACATATCCTTCTGAACTGCCATCGATCCTGTCTGGAACACGAGAGTATAAGTAAAGTTGAGAACTATCAACAGGGAAAGGGCAAGTTGAACCAAAATCTACAGTGTTTCTAAAGCTATACACGGGGGAGGTAGCCTGTTGAAAAAGTGTGACATGCAATAAAACTTAGAGACTGCTTCAGTGACCAAAAGAAGACACTGCCATCCTAGTTCCTCTGAGTAACATTTTTTGCCAACATGGACCAAAAAAAAAAAAAAAAGTTAGAAAAAAATATCACTAATCTGATATGAGTAAGTTTGTGAACAGGCTGTGACACTGGCCACATGTGTTACTTTAAAACAGAGGACATCTCTCACTGACCAATCTGAAGTTCCCACTTCTCTCAAGAAGTAATTTTCCTTTACTGGTTGATATCAGGATATCTTGCTTACATACATACCAAACTAAACACCTAAAACCAATTAATCTACTAAAATCCTACTGATACGTAGGATAGAGCAAAGGCTTAAAACAATGTTTGTCTGTCACTGCAGTCTAATTTAGATCAGGCAACTGTGCAGATGTCTACTTTTGTACTTTTCACACTGTAGGGTAACTGTTGACTTACTCTGCTCCCCGGTTATTTATGCAAGATGCCGCGAGCGTGGGGTCAGTGGCAAACTTGGATTTGTAGCCAGGAAACTTTGGCCCATAAATTGGTGCTGAACAAACATTTATTAAATATTTGAACATATACATGAATACACAAAGAATCACACAAATGTACAGATGAATATGAGACAGGGCACTGCTCAAAGCTAATGGCAGAGGAAAGGTCTGTATGCCCTCGGTATGCTCTGGGCTCCTGAAGCAAATGGAATGGATTGGGAAAAACTTATATGATTCTAGGACAAAGGGATGAGGAACGAAACGGGACCCAAAAACTCCTCCCGGGTCCGGAGCTCTAGATAAACATGAAAAGTTAGTGGAGCATAGCAGAGAAGAGGCCTGTCTTCCCAAAATGTGTGTCTCTATTATGCTCTCACAAATTCCCAAGTAATAAGAAAGTTAATGCTTAATAACAGATCTGTTGGGCGATTTTTACATACTCAGAAGCACATGAGACTTACCCATAATACACAAAATAAGCCATAAAGAAAATCCTTTGAGGACAGAGTGATAGTTAAATTTTGGTTCGTTTTGGGGTTCTTCTCCAGAACACCAGTTTTCTAGTGCTCTTCTTCATGCCTTCCAATCCTTTCAAGTTCAATTGCTGCACTGACCTCAATATGTCATGTGTTTCCCCCTTCCACACGAAAACACGAGGAACTGGAACCTACCCTGAAATCACTCCAGAACTATGGGAATGGAAATTGGCAAGCTCAGGAGCCAAGGTGAGTTTCAGTTGCAAGCACAGCAATCACAAAAAATCGTCACTGGAGCTAAACACTGATGCAGTTAAGCAGTGCACAGTCACGCACTAAGTACTCAGGGTGCAGAGCGATGTGAGTGACAGACTGCTATGATCCAAGTAAAATCCTTGAAGGAATCTAACTTCACAATCTGAATGATTCATATTGTGATGAAATTGGTTTTAGCATTAACACAGCATTTCCCATAATAAACTATTGTTGTAATAAAAGAAACATTTTCGCATGAATAAATGGGACCCCATTTGTCCTTACCTTCTGGATTGCTCAAAACAAGTAGTTCTTTCTCCCCCACCCCCTACACAAATAGATCAAAGAAAATGTTTGTTTTTTTCTTCAGAATTTTGTGATTTTGTTAAAAGGCTTACAAGACTTCTATAATTTCCTTTATTGAAACCATCCTAGAAGCAGGCACTGGAGAAACCCCTGTGGGCTACAGAGAATATGACATAAGATGGGGACTAGGAGTTTTCAAATCCTGCTAAGTTTTAAAGATGGGGACTAAGAGTTTTCAAATCTTGCTAAGTTTTAAAAATTCATTGTCAACACAAAAATATAAGAAACTAGGGTTGGAAGAAATATTGAAATATCCTTGGCCTAACTCCTTATATATAAGGTAAGATATAAAAGTTTAGAGACTTTAAACAACCTACCCCAAATCATACAACTACTCCATTTCCTCTGTGATGTCACGGATTGCAACCTCAATCAACCATTTAATTACATCTTGTATGGAGCAAAATGCTACATTACACGTACATAGCTCTTTTCTTTTTTTAAATCCCAACAGGTAATAGCTCCCCTTAACCTACATAATTAAATGCCATCTTTCGCACTGGTAACAAAATCACAAGCCTTCTGCTCATTTAAAGCCTAATGATACCCCTGAATCACTTCTGATCATCTGTAATTAGGCATAACGCACGGTGACAAACAAGTCACAATTTACTCTTCTACCAGCAAGCGTCTCTCGACATCAATTAAAAAAAAAAAACACCGCCATTTCAGAAAGTTAAAACAAAACAGAAATATTTTTTCAAAATTGTAGGAAATAATGCAGGTAATGGCAAAGATAGGACAAGTGGTTTCCTGGGGCGCCTACAGGGCTGTCGGCTGAGCCTCTGCCTTCAGCTCAGGTCGTGATCTCAGGGTCCTGGGATCGAGTCCTGCATTGGGCTCCCTCCTCAGTGGGGAGTCTGCTTCTCCCTCTCCCTCTGCCTCTCTCCCCATGCTCTTCCTCTCTATCTCTCTCTCTCAAATAAGTAAATAAAAATATAATCTTTAAAAAAAAAAAAGTGGTTTCCTAACCTTGTATTCCAGTGTTAACTGCTCTTGACTCCTTTAATTGAAATACCTGCTTTTAAATCTAACGCTATAAGACAATTTATTTTCTCTCTAAAGAAAAACAATATAATTATCCAAATTTCATTTGTCAGAATGTATTATACACACCAGCAAATTTCATATATAATTAGGAGCTCAGGAAAAGTCAAAGAACTCAAGAAGGAGGAAAAAGGGCTAATTAGTCTCAAGAAGATAAAAGACAAGTTACCACTTCAACCGTTTTATACATAGGAGTGATTATAAAGTCAGGACCACCCTCAGATCACAGTCTGAAGATGAATCAAATGCAGTCCAGCGCGTCAGCAAAACACGGCAACTCTCGGTATGGTCCATGAATAAAGATGTATTGCCACGTTGCCAAGTTAGAAAGTAAAACGGTTAAGAGCAACGCACAGCAACTGAGGCTTCCTGGTAAAACCATGCAAGTGCTCCCTGGGCGAGGCTGGGGATGCAGAGGCGAACAAGACAGTCACAGCTCTACCTTCGCGGAGTTTCCGTTCCAGTGCGGGTGCAGACGCTAAATAAAATGATATTCTTCCTTCCCACTCTTTCCTTTACTGATGTCGCCTCTTGTAACTAGACTGCGTTAACAACCATGTCGGGTATGCGTTCCCAGTCGAGGAAGGAGAGAGAGCTGTATGGTTGACTCAGGCAAAGGGAAAGTGAGAAGAGAAGGGGGCATGCAAACAATGGGACTGACTGGACAGAGCTACTGAGGAGATCGGAATCCACAGTGGCAGGGGCGCCTGGGTGCCTCAGTCGGTGAAGCACCTGCCTTCGGGTCAGGTCATGATCCCAGGGTCCTGGGATCGAGCCCCACACCTGGTTCCCTGCTCCACGGGGAGCCTGCCTCTTCCTCTGCCTGCCGTTCCCCCTGCTTGTGCGCTCTTTGTCAAATAAATAAAACCCTAAAAAAAAAAAAGAAAGAAAGAAACCACAGTGGCTTGTGCCAGAGATGGTCAGAGATGGCCTCTGCCAAGTGGACTGACACACCAGAAAGGGCAGACACGATAGGAGTAGGTGTGTCAGGTGCTGAAAATGGTGGAAAATAAGCCAAATCAATCACGAGTCATTCCACGTTTTTCCTGATTACGTTCTCTCATTTGGTTTCAACATTTTCCTTTTTTTTTTTTAAAGACCTTATTTATTTATTTGGCAGAGAGACACAGGCAGCAAGAGAGGGAACACAAGCGGGGGGAGTGGGAGAGGAAGAAGCAGGCACCCAGCAGAGAAGCCTGACATGGGACTCGATCCCGGAATGCAGGGATCACGCCCTGAGCCGAAGGCAGACACTTAACAACTGCGCCACCCAGGCACCCCTCCATATTTTTTGTTTTTTTATCAAAATGTCCTCATTTATTTGGAAGTCCTGCTGGCTTCACCACCCAAGCAGGGCTGTTAATGGACAAAGACTGAGTAATGTTGGACCTAGAAGCTTCTGTGGGATGGTGGGGACACAGTGAATTACAAGCAGGGAGGCACGGAAGATTGGCACGAGGTGTAGAACCCTTCCAGGTACAGAAATTCCTCGATATAACTGAAGCAAGGCAGATGTTAGTGGCACGTGGATATAAATATGGTTCTACACGACTTTGTCGCAGTATTCCGGCTTTATCCAAACAGATATGCTTTGCTGCATAAGAAACTGATTTTTTAAAAAGCAGAAAATACAAAGGAGAGAAAGCATCGTGTAACGGAAAGTGGCTGCTCCTTGAAGTTAGCCAGGCGACGAATTCTGTGTTTTGGCAGCTTAAATTATATTACCCTGGGCAAATAATCTAACTCATCCCTCTAAGCCTCCATATTCTAATCTGTAAAACTGGAGCAATAATGCATATCCAGGGGCGCCTGGTGGCTCAGCTGTTAAGCGTCTGCCTTCGGCCCAGGGCATGAGCCCGGGGTCCTGGGATCGAGCCCCACATCAGGCTCCTCCGCTATGAGCCTGCTTCTTCCTCTGCCACTCCCCCTGCTTGTGTTCCCTCTCTTGCTGGCTGTCTCTGTCAAATAAATAAATAAAGTCTTTTAAAAAAATGCATATTCAACAGCATGGCTGTAATGATTAACTTCGTGTCTGGAACCGGTAGCTACTACAGTTTCTGTTTTTGTTTTCAATGTTAAAATCCCATCTTTGATATACTACGGGGGTCTGCTTTGTAAAGGAACCCCAAGGTCAGTTCTTTTGCAAATTTTTGGACCACGGCCTTTGCTCTTCACTCAAGTCAGAAGCAGAGTCAACGAGTGGGAAGCAGTTCAGGGTCCAGTAGTAATGGATCGAGTACCTCCTTATGTGACTATGTAAATTATAAAGTTTCTCCTGGGTCCTGGGTTTTGGTTTGTTTGTTTGTATGTAATCTGATTCCCTCTTGTTTTAGAAAGCTAGGACTCTAAGTATATACTGGCTTGGTTTTAAATGACATTCGTCAGTATGGAGGTGTACTGAGTCTTTATTCTGAATTAACCTGAAAGACGTTATTCTGGCTCTCAAAGAAAGATTTTAGACATCACCATTTGAAATGGTAACATATGCAAGTCTTTGGCAAAATAATAAATGATGTAATTTGACTTCTGCTTCCCTGTTATGGTCATGTTCTTCTTCTTGTCTAAATAAACCTAAATAATTACTGCCTCTTAACCAACTGAACAAAAGCAGTAGGAAGAAAGGACCTGACAGGGACTGCAGGAACACTTCAATTTCTAGGCGTTCTAGTTATTTTTATTTCTATGGCAAATTCTTCCCTCTAAACTGGTTACTGTCCCGTGCAGGTTATAATGTGAGCGAGGAAAGTAATACTCTCTAGAATATTTACGTGATACCATAAAAGAAAGTAAGAAAGCAAAATGCTTTATTTCTATTCTCTCCAAATATCCAGTCTGGTTCTCCCTATAAGAATTATTTTTATGGATGAAAGTAGGGAGTGTTGGCTCCATGCAAGCGTGCTGTCAATGATGCAAGGAAAAGCTTCAACCACAACCAAAGCCAATCACAAGAGACATGGAAAGATACACTGTTACAAACACAAATATTTTCAGAACGTCCAAATTTTCCTCTTGGGTAAAAAAAATTGCCATAATTTTAATACTTCAATCAAGAACAAAAGATTGTATTCTGTTAAGTGGTTAAGGTATAGCAATGATGGCAATTATTTTCTCAGTACCCATTAATTTACCATGAAAATAGGGAACAGGAGGTCATCCCACCCATCGTATTGTGCATAAAGGAGCTTTACCTGTTCCAAGGGCTTACAACTCCTTAAGATAAGGGAGGACAAAGCAGCAATAATTACATCGTTGACAGGATGAATACAGAAAGGAAAAATTGTGAGCCTCAATCCAAATTACAACCTCGAGATGGGAGCATTCCTCCTATGTGTGTGTAGGTCTGGATTAAGATTGGAAATCTCAATGAAGTCTTACTCAAAATGCCTCTAAAAACAGGAAAACAGGCTCAACAAATAAATAAGGTAGAATTATTTAAAGTTTATTTCCCCCCTTATGTATAAAATATTCCTAGCGACTAGTTCTTGATAGCTAATCAGAGTTAGAAATTCATAGGAGTCTCTTTTCTAAGTGATTTTTCTAGAGAGGAAGTGAAGACTCTCTTACTTTTGATCTCTGTCTCTTTTGTGCAAAGAGGTCTTTTGTGAACATAGAAGGACAATCCTGCCTCCAATCAATCAGAGAGGAAAAAAAAGATCAAATCTTCTTAGATCTTAACTTTTGTGATTAAGAATTATTATTATTATTACCCAGTTTGGAAAACAAACTTTAAAAAAAAAATCCTACAGGGGGAGCAACATTCAGGAATACTCCTAATAGGCATTAAAAGGAATAGGGAGTTATTAAAAAGAATAAGTGAATGCATTTAAATATTTTTATGTTATTCATTCCATTAAATAGAAGTGACTATTATGCTTTTAATTACAAGCCTGTTTTATGTTACCGACCCCCCATTTGCTACCCAACCTGTAGGACTTGGCACTGGCATTTCTCTCTCTGTTGGAGACTGTAGCCTTCTGCAGCCAACCTGTGGCGACAGTTATCTCTTAATTAAAACTCTACATGCAAATATAGCGGCATTAAAACGTGCTGGTGCAAAAGCACATACAAAGCATAATTTATAATCCTTATACAATCCTTTTCATCTAATGTTTTCATAGCGGCGACAACTACTAGAGCCAGTAGGAAACTTTCCCGGAAGAAAAATCTGCATAGCCAATTCTTTATACATATATATTAAGGGATAAGACAGTATAGATCTTCCTATCATCATGTCACTTCTCTGAAGAATGGTGAGTTGTGTTTCCCTGTAAGAGATAACACTTTGAAATATGTGAAATGTTCTACAGAGCGCGTGATACTTCCCTTCGTAACTATGGTGGTGACCCATTTAACCTTGAACTGTGAAATATATTTTCCAAGTTTTAGATACCTCAAGTGCTAATGAACTGTCATTACCTCTCTGATGCAAATCTGAAATAAAAAATGAAAGCCACCTTTAACAGGCTTCTGTACCATTATTATTTATGTACAGAAGGAGTACATCACTTTGACATACATTTGAACTTGGAGATTTTCTATTATTCCCTAGAAAGCTGAGAGCAAAAAAAATTCTATAAAGCTGCAGTAGCAAGGGAATTCACCTGGTTATCAATTACCATTAGAAAAAATAATTAGAACTATGGCCCAGGAGAAAAGGAAAGAGCTGATGTATGAATTTCACAGTACTATAATTATTTTTCTTTTAAGTCATTTTGTTATAAAAATAATAAATCGCATACTCTCTAGTAGACACAAGCCTATACTACCTTGTCCAAAACTGATTCATAAAGAGGGAAATTCCTTTCTTGGGGAAAAAGTTTGTGTTTATTTTGAAATGCTAACATCTGTTGTGCAATAAAAAGGAGCAACAAACTGTCATGTGGACTCATCCACGCGGCAGGAATAATTCAGTGTGTAACTTTCTTGAAAAACCAAGTCTATGAAACAAGCTACCCTCAGCTAAATTCAGAAATGACTACTCCAACTTAGTAATATATATTTCGAAATCAAAACCATATGAAATGTTCTAAGGGTAACACACCTTAACCACACATCTAAGGTAACCAATCGCCTCTTCACCAAAGAACTGTATCTCCTTTGATGGAAGTGAACTTGCTGGTACACAGACTGGATAGGCTAACAATGACGGACTGTTTTCTTAATTTTGTTTTCAGAGTGTTCGTTGCTAGAATATAGAAAATCAATTGATTTTTGTATATTGATCTTCCGTCTTATGACCTTGCTCAATTTTTACTAGTTCTAGAAAAACTTTTAAAGATTCCTTAAGATCTACACACAAGATCAACAAAGGTTTGTTTCCTTCCCTCCTATCTGCATGCCTATGATTTCTTTTCCTTGCTAACTTCATGCGAAAAGAATTGTCTCTAAAGTGGTTATCTATCCCATTCTATATATACTTGGTAATAACCGCAACTATTAACAGACAAAACCAACTACTACCAGCATTCTCTGTCCACCTCTTGAATGTATTCTAGAAAAAAATTTATTCTCAATCTATAAACATTGGCAACTACTTAGAAATCCCCAAATTAATTTTTTCCAAATAAAATTATTCATAAAAACGTAAATCTTCAGGCCCTGTCGAGTTTTGTTTTTTGGTTTTTTCTGTGTTTAATGCTTTCTTGTGTGCTACTGCAAGCTGTCTTTTAATTTTTCTGGTAAAGATTTTTCAGGAGAGGCACAGTGGTATCGTAGAAAGAACACAGGCTTTGGAGGCAAATGGATTTGGAGTTACAAAGACATGGGGTTGCATTTCAGCTTTTCCACATTAACAAATGTAACATCTCAGGCAAACATTTTAAGCTCATCTGGGGTTTTTTGTCTGGCCCTGCAAATGTTGCTTGACATATTGGGATAAACTGTAGAGGGACAGAAAAATTGACATCTTCACACTAACAGAAGGAAAATACATACAAATATTAACAATGGTTCTTTCTGGGTAGTAGAGTTTTGTTTTCTTTCTTGTTTTTCTAATTCTTCTCAATCTTCCAGAAATATATATGAGCCACACAAAGAATTTTAATTTTAGTAACCACATTAAGTAAAAAGAAATAGGAAAAACTGATTGTAATATATAATTTATTTCAGTATGTCCAAAATAAAACTTCGACATGGTATCAGTATATAAAAAATAACTGATGTATTTACATTCTTTTTATTTTTTGCATGAAATCTTCAAAATCCAGTGTTTATTTCACACTTAGAGTTCATCTCAATGCAGCCTAGCCACATTCCAGAGTGCTTAATAAGCACTAGGTGTGGCCAGTGGCTACTACACTAAGACCGTGCAACGGATGGACTAGGGAGGAAGCCGGGGAAGTTCCAAACTTGAGAATGAGAGAAAACGTCCAGTATAATGCCCAGTACACAGCAGGTGCTAAATAAATGGTAGTTGTCATTAGTTGTTTTCCGAATAGGTTTGGGATGCTCAGTCTTTGATTTCATTCTGTGTTACTGTATCTGTTTTCTACTGCCGAGTAACAATTTGTCAGGCCATTTAAAACAACAAATGTATTATCTCCCATTTTCTGTGACTCAGGGTGGTCCAGGCATCAGTTAACCGGGTCTTCCACTCAGGATCTCACCAGGTTGAAATCAAGGTGTTGGCCACGCTGCTGTGCTCACTGAGGTCAAGGTCCCTTTCCAAGCTCATCAAGACTGTTAGCTGAATTTAGTTCCTTGCAGCTACAGGACGGAGGCCCTGAGGCCCTGGATGTAGCGTCTCTCCACAGGAAGTTCACGACACTGCTGCTGGCTTTAACTTCGAGGCTTCCTGGACAGGATCTGCTGCATCTACCTTTTTAAGGGTCTCCTAATTAGGTGGCCCACCCAAGATATCTCCCATTAGATTAATGATTCGTCAACTGATTAGGAACCACGATTACATCTGCAAAATCCCTTCGCCATATAATACAAGATAATCACAGGAATGATGTTTCACCATATTTCAGATCCCGCTTACACTCAGCAGAAGCTAATACAGAATAGGCACCGCGAGGGGAGGGACTCTTGAGTGTCACAGAATTCTGCCCAACACTGTCACCTTCTAGTATACTGACTGGTGTTTCCTGACCATTTGAGTGTTTCCAGTGTACCTGATTCAAATAATACTCCCAAAGACTATTATCACTAAGGGGTGCCAGGAACACCGTTAACGCACTTTCCCCTGCCCTTTACTTCTTGGATCTAGGTCTATGCATCTGAATCAGCTTCCAAGGCTTGTGAATCCAAAAGAACAAGAAAAAGGAAGGATAAAGGATCAAGGATCTGGGATGTCTTTTATCAAGTAATGACATTGGTAAACCCAGTAGAGACAGGCCACTAGCCTGGACACCTGGGGGATTACCTGTATGTATTTCCATGCAGATTTTTTAAAAAAGGTTTTATTTATTTATTTGAGAGAGAGCCAGCCCGTGCGCATGAGTGGGAGGGAGGGGCAGAGGGAGAGGGAGAAGCAAGCTCCCCGCTGAGCAGGGAGCCTGATGTGGGGCTGATCCCAGGACCCTGAGATCATGACCTGAGCCGAAGGCAGACGCTTAACTGACTGAGCCACCCAGGAGTCCCTTATTTCCATGCAGATAAACATGCAGTTTCTCTCACAAGGTATCCGGACTTACATCTGTCCTATGTGCATTCACAGGATTTCAAATTTTCAGGGTACGATGGAGAGTTGCAGCACATACTTTGAAATGACTGAAGACAAATGTTAGGTCCCAGTACACAAATAAAGCGTACGCACTGGCTAAACACCCCCCTCTTCTCCTAGACCTGCATTATGTTTCCTATCCATCTATTAGGTTATGACGAACCTTGTTTATTATTATTTTTTTTAATGAATTTTGTTTTTTAAAACAGAGTAACAGAGAGACTACAGAAAAGAGGAAGATTCTGTTGGTTTCCAACACTACTGTGAAGCTCTGAGATTTCCAACATTGATGACGCTCTGGAACCTTTTTCTTATCTTTCAACTAGGGTTGTGGCAGCTCCCCCCAGTTTGTCCAACTCATACTTTTAAAACTTCTCTTGGTTGGATTTGGACATTTCTTTGCTTCTGGCTGCATGTCAAAGTAACGAAAAGAAGATCTTCAGCGTTTATACTCCCTTCTCTATTTTCTTTTAAAAACCTAAGGATCATTTACCTGCCTCATATTTTAAAATCCAGTAGGAATTACCTATCTTGGAATTCTTCTTTTTCTGATATAAAATGCACTCAATTCTTTCTACTCCAAGGAGGGTGAACCAGAGGAAATTCAGAGAAAACATGAGCTAGTCACTTCTCAGGTTTCCCCCGGTGATCTACATTAATCCTATACAATATTTTTCATCTGCTTACATATCACAGACTTTCTGAAGTCGTGCTCAAAAGAGTCCTGCGAAACTTTTCTATCACTAATACGTAATAGGGGAAGTAGAGCCATCTCTAAAAAAGTTCACAGTAACTCTGAAAAAGAACCCTAGTAAAATAACAAGTCCACTTGGCTACTTTGGGATTTAGACAGAGGATGAAGCCACCATACTCCAGAATTTGCTGTTTTAAGCAACTCTGACAGGAGCAGTGTTTTGGCAAATCTAACCATGATAATCACGGTACTACTACCTTACAGTAATCTTTTTAAAAAAAATTTATTAAAGTAGTGCCACACTCATTATCTCACTGAATAATAATCACAGTCCTGTGATAGAGGAAGTATGGTTACTTTCAGTCCAATTTAATGATGAGATTGACTTGCTTGCGGTGGTACAGAATTGGCAGTCCTAGACTCAGAACCCCGGGGCTATTTCCCACAGCTCACATCACCTCCTGGTTCCACTCTCCCACAACCAATCAGGTGGAGATTTTTAGCCAACTCTATGCTCATGATCACAGCCGACCAACAGTGTATTTAAATTTGTGGTGAAAGGAAGAGGGTCATGTTAGACTTTTGCATTGACATGCTTTTGTACCTGAGTCAACAATCTATGTTTTGCTCTGGCATGACCAAGGGGTACACCTTTAAATTGGACATTCATGCAGGGTGCAAGTGTGGTTACTACAGAATCGCTTTTTTTTTTTAAAAGATTTTATTTATTTATTTGTCAGAGAGAAAGAAAGCACAAGCAGGGAGCGGCAGGCAGAGGGAGAAGCAGACTCCCCGCTGAGCCAGGAGGCCGATGCAGGACTCGATCCCAGGACCCTGGGATCATGACCTGAGCTGAAGGCAGACGCTTCACTGACTGAACCACCCAGGCATCCCCAGAATTGCTTCTCTAAGCTGCGTGTGGAATTAGAAAAATTTTTTGTTTAAAACGTCAAGAAGTTTATATAGCAGTTTCTACTTAAAACTTTTTAATCAGTATTAGACTTCTACTGTAATACAGGAAAGATCACAAACTCACAGAATTGTAAATAACTTCCCGTAGTAATTTTTCATTTCTTCTAGGTGACTGATTCTAAATCATCCAAAGTATGTATTAATAAAACGCATTTCAGAAAGCCTACTCAATCTCCATTAAACCTCATTTCTATGCTTAACAAAGCTTATATTCATTAAGTCTCTCCAAACCAATTTATATGGAAGGAATTATATATTATTAATAATTATTACTAAATTGTATAATCATGTGCACATATTTATATACATACATACTCAAATATACATTACTACCATATTAATTAATATTAATTAAAGATATTCTTTGATTTTTTGTAATCTGAGCCATAGCTCAGATTCTTATTAGTTTTAGGCTGCCCATTTTTAAGCGAAATAATTGAAATGGTTGCAATCTTATTCTAATTGTTCCTATTATCTTTCTGCCTGTTGGCCACTTTCATCTATTTCCTCTTAAACCCTTGAAATTCTTTTCTCAAAAACTTTCAGCAAACATTTATTCAGTCTTAAACATGGCAAACAAACTAGCCAGTTTCAAGGATTTCACTTGAACCCTGTTTCTGGTCCTCACAGCTACTGTCATTCATATATATATTTATTACATATACATTTACATCCTTTCCCCTTTAAGACCAAGCTCTCCGAAAAAGAAGTCTAACTTCTTTACCTCCCATTGCAACTTACTCTCCGCAGCACACTCTACTAAAACTATTTTCTCACTTACCACCAGTGACATCTTACACTGCAATTCGAATCTTGGTATTCTTCAGTTTATTTGTGTCATCAGCATTGGTTACTGCTGATTATTCCCTCCTTGAAATGCTCTCCTTTCTTGGTTTCTCTTACTTTACTGACTCTGTACTATTAAAATATACTATACTATTAAAATTTACTATTCTTTCCCCCTTTCTTTAGCTACCTCCCCTTCCTCTATCAGCTTTAAAATTTTTAAATGTTTCATATTCTTTCTTTTTTGGGGGGGAGGGGAGAGATTGAGAGTGCAAGCAGGGAGGGAGCAGAGGGAGTGAGAGAGAATCTCAAGCAGACTCCACACTGAGCATGGAGCCCAAAATGGGGCTCCATCTCTCGACCTTTGATCCCAGAACCCTGAGATCATGACCTGAACTGAAATCAAGAGTCGGAAGCTTACCTGACTGATCCACCCAGGTGCCACAAATGTTTTCTATTCTACAGGGCTATTATCTGGGAAATTTTCTAGCTCCCCACACTGGCCCTTAGAAAATGTCCCATAGCTTCAGCTAATATCAATAAATTTATGACTTCCAAGTCTCTACAAGTCTAAGTTTCTTTTATGCTCCAGACAAGGGTTTTCCAAAGAATGGGCTGTGACATTTTAGTCATTCATGAATTCAGCTTAGTGGCTTACAACACATTTCAAAATGAAACAAAATGGATGGCGCCGACAGAAACTACTCAGAGTGCATCACACAAAGAAAGGGGCACTGTTTTGTGAAATAGGAAATCACATCTTCGCATAGTATCAGATATAAAATGTATTTGTTACTGCGTATCATGGTAATAAAAGATTCAGGACACATCTTTATAAAGGCCTACTAGATATGTTTACATGGAGGTCTTTCAAGCACAAAAGTTCCAAACCAAAATCATTATCTTCCCCCTCAAAACTTCCAGTTTCTCACTTTTCACAGTTAATATCATCAAGCTAGAAGTCTATAATCATCTGCTCCTTTTATTTCTTTATTCCTCATGTTCTATCACCATCAAAACCTAGAATTCTGACTCCTGAACATCTCTCAATCTTCCTCTCTATCCCCACTTTCACTGCTTTCATTTAGGCCCACAACATCTTGTTTGAAAATATAGAGGATGCCCGGAAAATCTGAGGTACAGTAAGGCCGACAGATCAGGAGACTATTGTAATTGAAAAGATAGTTGTAGCGCACAGTTCCCAAGTGCAGGGGGCACGCCACACCACGTGGGGCCCTGGGGGAGGAGTGGGGGCGGGTGCACCAGAGTCAGTCAGGAGGCAGGAGGCAGGAGGCAGAAGGAGGGGGGACCTGGGAACGAGAGCCTTTACTGTGGTTTCTGCAGGAAGCAATGGGCAAAGTGGGTAAACAAGGCTTATGATTATCTAGCTGGAATAATTTCAGCAGGCTCTGGGGGCACAGGGGCTGTCTCTAGCTGTCTAGTATCTGGCTGGGGGTGATTAGGGCAGGTGAATAATGGCCCCGAGTGTGAGAGCCATCCTCCTGGGCCAGTTGCTTCCTATCTCTGGGAATTAGCTAACCCTGGGAGGAGCGGTCCCTCCAGGACAGCAAGGCCCCAGATGTCAAAGCATCAGAACACAGAAAATAAAAGACATGGCTAATTCACATTTGCCACCGTCACCTGAACTATTGCTATGATGGTCTAACCTACCTCCCTACGACCGAACTCTCTTACCACAAATTACCTTTCTAAAAGCCAGATCCAATCACAGATCTATAGAAAACTCTCAAGTAATGTCCCCCCAGGACCTTCAAAATGAAATCCAAAGGTTTCTTTTTCCATTCGAGATCCTTAAAGAGCTAGCCCCTAAATTCTTTCCTAGCTTCTCCCATCTCACCCTGCAAATTGATAGAAAGGAAAAAAACCCATATTTCTATCACCAACATATTAAATTATTTTCAATTTCCTATGTACGTTCCCTTCTAATTCTTTACCAAGTGTAAATTAAATTTTTTCCATGCTTTCAATAAAAACATAGCTCCAATGTTGTGTTTGTTAGTTATTTAACGTAAACTTTCATGAAGCTAATATGGTTTGTGTTATTTACCTTTTTCACTTATTTATTTTTTATCGAGGTATAACTGACAAAACATTATATTAGTCCAGGCGCACAATGTAATGATTCAATATTTGTATATGTTGTCAAATGATCTCCACAGAAAGCCCACTTACAGTCCATCATCACGTACAGGTACAACATTTTTTTTTCAGGATGAGAACTTTCAAGATTCTCTGCTAGCTACTCTCAAACATGCAATACGGCATTATTAACGATAGTCACTGTGAGTTATTTACCTTCTAATAGCAGGAAAACTTTGCAGTAAGTTTACCCTACTTGACCAGATTACTCCACCCCATTCAGGTTAAAGTGAAAAGTGAAAGGCCTCTGTGACCCTATCCTATCTCACTTTTTATTTTGCTTGGATTATTCACAAATCATGCTGTTGATACTGGGCTAGCCAGAATAGATACATTTATGGCTTTCAACTCAAAATGCCAAAATGCTTTCTAAAAGGATAGCATGTTCTAGTCCATTAGAAATTCATTCTGTATGTATGAACCTGTCCTGTGTGCTGAAACAGTGGTAGTCCAGATGCACAAATAAACTGGACACTATTTCTACCTGAAAGGAGTGGACCCACCACTGTGTTTCCATGTACCACTAGTGTAGCAATATTACAGCAACCCGAAAGAGGCTGGATTATTTCATTTTAGATTAGGAAAGTGAGGCTCGTAGAGATGAAATCAGTTGCCTGATTAAACAGAGGCCGTCCATGGACCAGGCTACCAGTATCTTGACACCACTCCCAATATGCTCATATTTTCAGAGTTTTTCTTCTTTTTATAAAAGTAATATTTGTTCTTTCATATATGAAGGATAATAATCAAATCTTTTAGAAGTCCCAAAAACAATGTTGTCCTGATTTCATCAAATCTTTAAATATCTTAATGCTCCTAATGGTGATATGTGATCATTTCCATAGTAAGGTAACGTGAGCTGCTATAATGGATAAGCTGAAATATTAGTGGTGTGATGCAATAGTTTTTCTTTTTCTTTCTTTTTTTAAAGATTTTATTTATTTATTTGACAGAGAAAGAGAGAGAACACACAAGCAGAAGGTGGGAGATGGAGAAGGAGGCCCCCTGCTGAGCAGGGAGCCGGATGCGGGGCTCAATCCCAGGACCCTGGGATCATGACCTGAGCCGAAGGCAGATGCTTAACTAACAGAGCCACCCAGGCGCCCTTCTTTTTCTTTCTAATAGGTAGCCCAGCGCTGGTGTTCCGCAGGGTGTGGTCTTCCATGTGATGCCTCAGAGACCTAGGCTCCTTCTGTCTTGTGACTCTGTCATCTGCTATGATCCTTGAAGCCCTGTGCTTGCAGCAAGCAGATGGAAAAAGAGACCACAGGGGAGGCACTCTCTTGGCCTGGTTCGTCACTTCTGCTCACATTCCACTGCAGAGAAGTGGACACATGTCCTTGTCTAGATGCACAGGGGTGAGGGGGGCTGGGATGCGTAGTCGAGCCCAGCAAGGAAGGAGAGGAGGCTCTGGTGAACACACACCAGCCCTGCTGTAGCTTCCTTTACTTTATCACAGGGGATTGGACGAGACTTAATGGTTGAAGCGCCTTTGGTGTTGATGGCTGATCTCTCTGGTTTCCAATCATGCTTTACCACGATATGGAACTTAGTTTCGTTTTCTAACAGTGTAGTTTTTTCTCTGAATGATACTTAACTCTTAGATGATTGGAAGGTTTAATATTATCATGCATGTAAAGGCCTGACCCTTTGTAACTAATCAATAAATATTAATGTTTTTCTACCCTAATCCTTCAGAGGTCAAATGTCATTATTTCTGTGCTCGTCATTTCCTTTTATTTTTTAAGGCTGGAGTTAAACAAAAACTGAACAATTTGAAAACATATGTTATTGCTTTTTATCCACACAGAGGTGCTATGTTCTCAAAATTTCAGTGAGAATAAAAACCAAAAATGACAAAAGAACAAAGAGAATAGGAGTGGGAACAGAGACTGAGGTAAATAAATAAAGAACCCTCACTCTCTGCTGGGATGCTCTTCAGAAACCTCCCCAGAAGAAAGCTGACGTTATGTATTGTCTATTCATCTTTTTAGTTGAAGCAGAAAGTCCAAGCAATTTTAACAGCTTGAGCATTCTCAACATAATGCTAAGAAATGACCGATTTAATTATTGTTACTGCTGCCACGATTTCATGAAATGTTAGCTCTGCAAAGCAGAGTTTAAGTGTATACTTACATCTAATTACACTTGAGCATATTTAGGACAGTGCAACGCACAGTGGGTTGGTTTAAAAGGTTCAAAACACATCTATTTATATTAATTTTTGGATAGTTTCTGTTTTTCCATAAAGCATGATTTGGTCTAGGACTTCATTTTAGCTGAATACAACTTAAGAAGTTGGCCTGTTGCTGTCATGAAGGTGGACAGAAGACACAAGACTCCTGGGTCAGAGGCAAAGAATTTGATTGCTTATGGCACAGCAAGCAACAGGAGTATCGGTATGTGTTGGTTCCTGTGGCCCCCAAGTCCATGGGCCCAAACGGTTGCTGTGCACACAGTGGGCTTGTTTCACAGCTGAACACTATGCCTGGGGCATCCGTTGTTTTACAGCAACCGGTAAGCAAGCCTGCTCTTGGCTAACACCTCAGCCCTCAAGGTTTCTCCTCAGCCCTCAAGGTTTCTTTTTTTTTTTTTTTTAAAGATTTTATTTCTTTACTGGTCAGAGAGGGAGAAAGAGAGGCACAAGCAGGGGGAGCAGCAGGCAGAGGGACAAGCAGGCTCCCCGCTGAGCAGGGAGCCTGATGTGGGACTCGATCCCAGCACCCTGGGATCACAACCTGAGCCCAAGACAGACGCTTCACCAACTGAGCCACCCAGGCGTCCCATCCCTCAAGGTTTCTTGCGGTAAACACAACCCTGAGAAATCATCTGGGTAGAGAGCAGACAAGGCCTTACACTTTTGGCTTAGCAGCAAGAACGTGCAGGGCTGCCAGGACCCTTGGAAGATTACCTCTCCTTACAAGAATAGAAGGTGGCTTACAAGAAGACAAAATATATAAGAAGATTAAAAAATTGGACTTGTTGCAAAAGAGAAGTATCACCACGAATATAATACCATAGGGAAAGTTACACAGAAATGTAAATACATAGAAACGGTTATCAAAGATTCTCTGCAATTACTAAAGACAGGCCAGTAAGTCAGCCCGGCACTTCCGAGTGGGAAGAACAAATAGAGAAATGTCATGGATTTTAAGACTCACATTACCTATAAGTTAAGTATAATTAATGCTAAATTGATGCTACAAATGATATGTGCGAGAAGATTTAAGAGCATAAAGTTATCAATAAGAACTGGAATCATCAGAAAATTCATCAGTCCTGGAAGCCGATCCTTAAAGGATAATGAGGATTTCAAAACTGAGGGTTATAGATGCGGATGGAACTGGAGGACATTATGCTAAGTAGAGTCAGTCAGAGAAAGACAAACACATAATTTCACTCATATGTGGAATTTAAGAAACAAAACTGATGAACATAGGGGAAGGGAAGGAAAAATAAAATAAGGTAAAAACAGAGAGGGAGACAAACCCTCTAAGAGACTCTTACCTCTAGGGAACAAACTGGGGGTTGCTTGAGGGGAGGGGGTTGGGGGATGGGGTAACTGGGTGATGGGCGCTAAGGAGGGCACGTGATGGAATGAGCACTGGGTGTTGTATGCAACTGATGAATCTCTAAATTCTACCGCTGAAACTGATAATACATTATATGTTAATTAAATTGAATTTAAATTAAAAAAAAAAAAACCTGAGGGTTTATAGTAAAAGGTCTTTTAGGCCAAGTGGGACATGATGTGATCATACCAGGAAAGGAGCCAGCAGCCTTTGTCTTCAGAGTCAAGAACAGAAGTCTGGAGAGAGAGAGTGGAGCTAGATCTAGAAAGGCTTGGACCCAGGGAGACATTTAGTACCGATGGAGAAGAAAAAAGGCCACTTTGGTAATTCTCTAAGCAACACAGTGACTGACAAAGCAGTATTTAAGCCAGATTAATATGGCTGCTTTATTAGGAAAAAAGCCCCAAATAAACCACCTGGAAGGACCACACTACGGCAGTGGCAATGAACTAGAGATGAAAAGATAATGAGGAGAGATAATTTGGAGAAAATGTGATAGGGTTGGGTAAAAGCACAACTAGGGTCTTAACGGGCACAAGGCATTTTTGTGTGAAGTGTTTATGGTCGTCTGGCTTGGGTTCAGAAATGATCCTAGATCTGAAATATACACTACAGATCTGTGTCTCCTCACGGTGAGTTTTTCATTTCATTTCATTTTTCATTTTCGTTCAATCCCCTCATGGATTTAATTCTCTCCTTGATTACATACATGGTATTTGTTCATGAGAAATATTCACTATCTTCTGACAACAAGTTATGGAGATAAATTCTACATGTGAAAATAAAATTCTAGGTAGTACTCTCCTCAAATATCTTAGAAAACGGAAGAGTTATTTATAAGGCTAGTTTGTATATTATTACTGGAGCAGCACATAAATGTGCAAGAAGGACAATTAATAAAGAAATATCAATGCTCAGTACCTTATTATGATGTCATGTTATATAAGGTATTCTATATTATTATAGGGCTTATTATAGTATTCTTGTTAAGAAAGGCAAAACTGCTTAAAATAGACGTTGGCCCTCCCATAAGAATCTATAACTAGAAATTACAAACAAAAAAAAGGGGGGAACCACTGAAACGGCGATAAACACATCTGAGGAGAGAGCGACTCTTCCTTGATGTGAGTGTGGCTCATTGCCAGCAAAGGTA
The DNA here is from genome assembly GCF_023065955.2 of Ursus arctos. Taxonomy (NCBI): domain Eukaryota; kingdom Metazoa; phylum Chordata; class Mammalia; order Carnivora; family Ursidae; genus Ursus; species Ursus arctos. Next base: position 34,108,309 of record NW_026622952.1, on the reverse strand, counting down.
ATTTTCATTAAATTCAGGGAGAGACCCATTTGTGCCGGACTGCAGCATGGGCGCCTACACGCTTCGCGACAGCACAAAGGATCCCCACCAGATTATCACAGTCATTTTCATCCATGTGCAGCAGAGTGAATATGTTAAATAACTGATAATTCCGTCTAATTGAGTCGCATCACAATTTACACGTGCATCAGAAGGCAACATTAGGGAATTAACAATAAATAATTATTGACTCTTACTTCATACTGCCACATTTTTACAAGCAAAAGAAAATTTACTGGGCATTGATATCTCATTATAGCTGGCATGTAATTTATTTCTCGGTTGGAGCTGAGTTTATCAACTGTTTCTGTCCATGCAGAGAAAATGTTCCCACCTAAGAAACCAATACAAGAACACAGGTAGGAAGCTGGAGAGCTTAACTGAAAGTCTAAGTTAGGTTGTCACTTTGATTCAAAGAAAAGAAGAAAGCACCGTTTCATCATTTCTTATTCACCTGCACGAAGTCTAATTGTATACAGATCAGCACACAGTCTATCAAGATACAGTGTATTTCAATATACGTTCTACCATCTGTTAGAGGAAAAGGATCCCATCCTATCATTTATTATTCAACTGTGTGATATACGAAAGCAAATTGTACTGATCTGCTATGAAGAAAGATAAATACTTCATGAATTTCGTGAAGTTGAAATAAAAATCATAGTGGCAATATTTACAAAGTGGACTTTCAGTCGTCGTTGACAGCAGGCTGGAGTTCAGGTAGCTATGCCTAATTTGTGAATATCATGGTATTGGTGCTTACTTGCCAAATGGGATTTAGAGCATCACAATCACAACGAGCAAACCCTTACAGAAAAAGTTATTTGAACGGAAGCGATACACTCTGAAAATCTCAAATGAAAGAAACGATTCCTTGTGAATATCTGAAGCCAAGGGCCGTAGGACCTACCCTGCAAATTATTTATAACTGAGAAAATGCAAGCTAGCCCTTCAAAGACCATCAACAACCCCAACAATACTAACGATGGCTAACATGTACTGTCCATTTACCGTGAGCCAGGCATTGTCAATATGACCTATGACGGTTCATCCTCGTAAAAACTCAGGGAAGGAAGCGTATTAGCCCCATTTTACACAGAGAAGACTGAGGCCTCGCGAGGCTCAATAAACTGCTTCAGATCAATCAGCTATTTCGTGACTGAACCAGGGTTTCCACACAGGAAATCTGACGCCAGAACCCGCAGAAATAACCACTCAGTTGTCAGAAACCACCCACTCCAGGGCACGTGGAAGCAAGTCACACGTCTCTGTGACCAAACTGGAATTTAGGACAAAAATTCCATTTACAACTTAGGTATATGAAATAGTCAGTGCACAATATCTAAGAAGGTAACATAAAGATATGAATATTAAGACAGTATGCTTCCATGGTATGCTTCTCATGTTTCCATTTGCCATAATCTGCCAAAGGAGAAGACAGTAAGTATACAGAAGACATTTAAAGAAACGGGTTTGGAAGAACTACATTTCAAAAGTGAGAAATTCCCAGGTACCTGATTAAATGTTTTGCAAAGTGTCTCCTTCCCCAAACTGAAATTTATAAGCTTCTGCTTTCAAAACATCCCCCATAAAAAGGGCACGGCATTGGTAACTTACTGTGCTCTCCCTTCTACGGAAAAACATTCTCCTTTGGCATCATGCTTCAACAGCTCTCTGGACAAGACTGATGAAGAAAAGCCAACACTTCTACACTGATTTATAGAAAAAAGCTGGTGCAATTACCTATGCAAGACTGATCCCTAAAAAATCTAACTGGGGAGTTGATTCTCTTAAATATGGAAGTCCACAGTAACTGATTTTTAAAGACACTTGGCAATGAGTTTCTGGAACAGAGAAAAGGCACAAGAGCAAGAGTACTTGGATGAGAAAGAGAAAAGACGACAGCAGAGCTGATCAATTCTCCGAGATCTTGAGACCTAATGTTATATAATGTTATATACCAATTTTTAGACGTAATGACAGAAGAGAAAAAAAGGACACAAGAAAAATGTCAGCACGATTCTACAGTCTTTACATTTTGAATAAGTCAGTCCTCCTTTATTTCATCTCGTTTTAGTGTGTTTTTTTCTTGGTGGTAACCTAAAAACTTAATACGAATGGAGAATAGCTTTTCAATTTCAGATGTTGATTCCAGTGTGTCTCTTAGGACTGTGACCTACTTTAGAGCTCTACTTTTTTGCAATATGCAACCTGACTTCAAAAGAGGTTTTATGGATCATGCATATGACAGATAAGATGTTCCACAGTATTTGCCTATGAAGATTAAACACAGATAAACTTAACCAGCCCATTTTCACCACTATCGGGGCAATAAAGGCCAGCCAACCCTAAGACAGGAAGAATCATTGAACTGACTGACAAAGTACTTTCATGGACAGGTGAGGAAATTCAAAATGATGTCATGGACTTCTTCCATGGAAGGTTCCGTATCAGGTCCAAACTCACCTCTTTAAACTATGATCATTCTTTTACTTTAATCTTTTCTGTACAAATCTATTAGTTCATGTAGTAAAACCTACTTTATAAATATACTCGGAGTACATGTACTTATGTTATATCCCAAGCAGGATGTAAAATATTGGAGATATTTGACAGCAGGCATTCAGCTTATGATCGCTTTTCATTTTTGCACAGCATGTAAGATAGAGATGTATAAATCCTAACACACACATATATACACACACACACACTCCACACAAATGTTATTACATAATTAAGAAGGCAGAAAGGAATAGCCAGCAGCCTGTTTTTTAAGCATCCACCATGTACCAGGCCAGTGCTTAAATCTTTAGACTCTTCCCATACACTGTTTCCACTATTATTATTTAGCTCTGTCATTTAGATGTTAACACACCCATTTTACAGATGGGGACATTTAGCTGAAGGTGAAGACAAGATTAAGCTTCAGGTTTTCCAATTTCCACACATGCACTCTTTCAACCATACTGTATTATCTCTAAATATGAAAAACGTTTCAAATGTCACAGGTATCAAAAAACAAAACCAGAAACAACGGAAGGGTCTTGACGGGTATCAATCCACATGGTTTCAGGTTCTTACGCATCCGCTTCCAGCTAAAGTGCAGCTAATGCCAACCGACTGTAACATGCTGATAATGCTCAATCAGGACTTTTCCGCGGCTCTGTCTTCCGGAGGTCTTGGTAATTTCTACTCCTTTCTAGACCAGAGCTATTGTATTTACCTTCATTAGTAATTATCTTTGGCCCTTTCCATTTATAACATTCTGGGATTTTACTATGGGAAGCATCATCTTTTGAGTTTATTTCATAATCAACATCTACCTTTCCTGAGAGAAATTTAATGCTTTGGTTTAATAAGGAGAAACACGAAATCTGTCTCCTTCCACCTTGTTACAGACGGCATGTTTCAGTACGCAGATGATGACAAGGCCTCAGGAATGATTTATGCAGAGTCAGGACAATGTAATGAGGAAATGAGAGGAAGATGTGGAGTATAAAAATAAAAGCAGAAGAGGTAATAAGAGGCACGGAAATAAAGTAAATAGATTTTAAAAACATAATAATTTAGACATTTAAATAAGGATTTTCCTTTCAAAGTAAGCACTCTGGAATGCTGTCAGGCAGTTCTGAGAACCGTATCACACAATTTTAGGTGTGCTGTAGATTTTCATCTTTGCAAAATGGATTTTATTTTTGGGAATAAACACATTATTCGGAGTACAAAACTGCTAGTGAACGTAGCTGTTCATATGGAGTTAACGTTGCCTATTGGAAATAAGAAGCTGATACATGATAATATTACTTCTTAAATGTGGCTTGTGAGCTGTCTCTAAAGGTATTTCTACAGGAGGAGTTTCAAAATGTTTTGATCGATATCGATGATATTGATATAAGTTTATGGCTCCCTTGACAGTCAACTAACGGGTATTATGGTGTTACAAAGAAACGAGTTTCATCAGTCTCACACAGGAATACAAGGAATAAGATCACCACCACAACATCACTATGCTGAACTGGAAAAGAATATATGACAGCAAGATGTCCAAATATCTGTTGTACAGAGACCCGGGCTGAGGAAATCACACGCAGCGAAGGCAGAAAACAAGGCATGAACACTGCTCTGAAATGCCGTCGAAAGCAATGATGAACAACTGATGGGAAATGATGGTATCTGACAGGCAGGCTGGTGTAGAGCTACAAGGAGTGGAGCTGCTTTCTGCATTGATAAGGTTAGAAGCATGCCAAAAATAGCAAATGGGTCCTTGCAATATAGGTTACAGATGTCGTCTGTGTTCAGTGCAGAAATGCTCTCGAATGCAACACAGGCCCCATCATTCACCCCCACACAAGAACTGATTCACTTTCAAGTGAGAGGTTTATTACGTTACTTTTTTTAATGAAAGACAAGCAAGAATCATCTCGTCACAGGGAGCAGAATCACAACCAAAACTTAGCTTGTAATAGAGTTAGGATGGGAAGCAGGTTATTTACTCTAGTATTTAGAGAGCGCTGGAGTCTATGTTACCTTTACCTTAACAAAAATTCCCAATCGAATCTGTAACTGGAAGTCAGTTTGTATGAAGGCCGGAGTGTTGAGTCAAGAGTCTTTACTTTAGTAAATATTTAAGAAGTCAGATTTCTAGCTAAAGGTGGCTAATTTGATAAAAATGTATTTATCTCCTGTCCCTTTGCAGGTCCTTTAAAATAAGAGTGAAGGTATAAATCACAAAGTCAAAGACAACGGAGGCAGGTACGCCAGTGGATGAGTTATGGCAACAAATTGTTGAGATTTGGTAAAAGATTGTGAAGGATCCAGAAGCTCCAAAGAAGGCATCTCTAGATATTTATAATATTTTTGAGTTCTTTCTGTGTGTCAGGCACTGTTTTGGGCACTGAGCAAACAGTGAGGAACAAAACAAAATTTCTATCCTCCTAGAACTTAGATATTCTAGTTGGGGAAGACAGTCAATTGAAAAAAACAGGTAAATTACATAATATGTTGGATGGTACGAAGCGCTGTGGAGAAAAGGAAGTCAGGGAAGGGTAAGAGGAAGTGGGAGAATAATAAAATTTTAGATAAGGTGGCGTCAGAGAAGGCATCACAGAGATGATGCTATTTGAACAAAGACTTGAAGGAAGTGGGGGAATGAGTCATGTTGTTATCTGGGATGTAGCAGATTGAATTATCTGTTCACATTATATCTTCCCTCCTGGCCTCATCACACTTCCCTGATCTGCGGTTTGGCTATGTCAGCTGCTTTGACCTATGGAATATGAACTTATTTGAGGCTTGTCACATCTAAGCAGAAGCTTTGAATGCACTTGCCAATTCCGGCTCTGTCCCTCCCCTGAGTTTTTGCTCTCTACCATAGACCATATACCCCAGACAGATTACCAGATCTTAAAATGAGGTGTTTGAAGCTGAGCCCAGCCAATCCCAGGACAGCCACTGCCAATCTAAAACGTTCAAGTAATACAAGTCCTTGATATCTGAGGACTACTTGTTGGAGTAGCTGTAAATGTAGTAAGTGCATTCTAGGCAAAGGAGTTGGGAAATGCAAAGGCCCTGAGGTAGACATATGCCTAATTTATATGAGAAACAGCAAAGGTAGACATAGCACATCAAGTGGGAGCAGCTTCCCCTTCCTTGGGCCTAAAATTTATTTTAAACTGCTCATAATAATTTCCTCATCTAGGTAAGCTCCAAAAGTCACATTTTTGTCTATTTTGTTCACTGCTATATCCCTAGTGCCTAGCAACAGTGTCTGGCTTATAGCAGATTAGACATTTTATAAATGAATGAATGAATGAATGAAAAAAAAAACCAGCCAAGAGCCAGTGAAATTGAAGCGGAACAAGTGAGGGGCAGAGTCTGCCCCTGAATCCACTGAGGCAATGAGAAGAAAGTTGATTCAGTCCTCACCACCCTAGGCAAGTTAAAGACTGGGAAGCCCCAGGTAAGACAAATGGGGAAGACATTTGGGACAGAACACTGGAAAACAAGCTACAAGCCTAAATATACAACCAGACAATTTGCACCCCTCCCATGGAAAGATTCCCAGCATCCAACTGTAAACACTCTTCCCAACACCCACTCTAATCAGGGAACTAAAGGCATATTCTCTGGAGAAAGAATGGGAAGACTCTGGGCATCAGACGTGATGGAAAGGCAGAGGTGAGATGGGGCGTCAAAGCTAAAGGGATGGCGGCTCTAAAGACCAGTAGGACTCAAGGCCCTTTCTTAATCTCTGCACGGAAACATTAGTAGCTGGGCTGTGTACCCTTAAGACAAGAGAGCAGAAGATTCTTTTAAAGAGAAATGAACCAGTTTTAGATAAAATATGTTCACTTGGACATATGCAAATATCCAAATATGTACATTTGCAAAAAATTTAAAAAAAGGTACTTTCATCCAATCATCAAACAGTGAAGTGTACCAGTTAAAACCTACAACCTATGTCTCTTAGTCAGTTTGGGCTATTATATCAAAAATACCACAGACTGAGTGGCTTAAACAACAGGAATTTATGCCTTAGAGTCCTGGAGGTTAGAAGTCTGAGATCCAAGTGTCTGATGAGAGCCTATTTCCTGGTTGGCAGATGACTGTGTTCTCACTGTTTTCTCACATGGAAGAGAACAGACACAGAGGTCCCACAGCTCCTCCTCTTTTGACAAAGGCACTAATTTCATCATGAGAGCCCACAGCTCACAACCTTATCAAAGCCTAATTTCCTCCCAGAAGTCCAATGTCCAACACCATCAGATTGGGGGTTAGGATTTCAACAGATGAATCTGGAGAGGACAGAAACATTCAGCACATGACATCCAGCCCACAGATCTTCCACTAAGTCTTTAGTACCTCACAATTTAACATGTATGAATCATCAGAGATCACCTGAAAAAAATTCTTGATATGAACAAAAGAGGCCAAAATAAATGGATAATGCAGGGGACAGAAAAAATTAAAATGAACAACCAGATATTTGAACATTCAAAGAATTAAGACACTACATCCAAATACAGAACCAGTATGCTATGATAAATAAGCAAAAAAATATGAAAGAGTTCTTAGAAATTAAGAGCATGAGGTCAAAACAACAGAAAATTCAATAGAAGGATTAGAAGCAAAAGTTGAGAAATCTCTGAGAATGCAGAACAAAAAACTTGACGGGGAGAAAATGTGAAAGGAGAGACGACTGGAAAATCAACAAAGGAAAATCAACAAAAGGAATTCAATATCCACTGAAAAGAAGGCTCAAAAGAGAAAACCGAAATGGAAGGTGGGGAATTCTCAAAGAAAGGTCCTAAGGAAATTCATCATAAGAGTCTCCAAATTTAAAGGACAGATGGAGTAACTATGACACATACAGACACACCCCCCCCCACAAGGCACATCATCACAAAACGTCATAAGTCCAGGGACAAAGTCACCATCCTAGAAGCTTCTAGGGGGTATGGAGTCAGGGTAGAAATGGAATCTAATCAAAGAAGAAAGAGAACGGCTCCGGAGGTCTCAACAGCAAGAGCTGGAGAGTAGAAGACAATGGAGCAAGGCCGTCCTCACTCTGAGAGCAAATGATGTTCAACTGAAAATTCTGTATCCACTATCAATGAACGTGAAGGCAGAGAAAAGGACATGTTCAGATGCGTACGAACTCAAGGAATTTACTTCCCTGTACTGACTGAATCTTACGACTTTGAGAATAAACTCGAGTGAAAGAAGAAAAAACAAAGAGCTGTGGAGGAGAACATATCATCAGCACACAATCTATGGTTCTACATTAACAATATGTACTGAATGACTAAATTTAAATAGTCATATAACTACATTGGGAAGAATGGAGAAAAAAATAAGTGGACAAACTGCAAGAGAAATGTATCCTCGTGTCATAAGATGTCAACAGATAATACCTAAAACTGATAGATTAAGAAATAATGGTATGTGTTCTAGCCGCACGGATTTAACCACCAAATAAACAGCTGGTGTTAAGAGTATCTGCTTCTGGATATGGAAATGGGTGAGGTGAGCAATTACCATCTTCATGATAGATCTTTCAGCACTATCGAATTTTTAACTATGTACGTAAACTATGTATTTTAAAAAATAATTTATGGAAGAACAGATATTCTGAAATATAATACAACTTACTTTTGTAAAAGCCCCTGGATATTTATAAAGTCTGGGTAAATCACCCTATTACTACCCCCGAGGTGTCATATAATCAGATAAATTGCAAAGGTTAATGGTATGTGATACAGTGTTCAAGAAAAATCCTTTGCTTTCAGACGCAACTTTAATTTTTTACTCTCAATCTCTTTCAAACTGGATTTTTCTAATTTCTCCACTTTCTAGTCCCTATTCATTGATTGATTTAACCTTGAGGAGCAGTCTGGCTGTGGTAAGCATGTTACTAAACATAGCAGGTACTCCTGCACTAAATAAGTCTGTATTCTTTGGCGCTTACTCCCAAGACAAGTATTTGCTTGGCAGAACTTTTTTGAGGTGATAAGAATGGATTTAATCATCCGATGACCAGTGTTACATGGCTTTCTCTTCACTGCTTACATATATGAACAGTACATGCTCATCGTTCTGAGAGAGTTGGAGGAGTCGAAGAAATCAAAAGATAAAGAAAAATAATAATAAAACCTTCCCAACTCTCTCCATCCAGAAATCTATATGGTTGTGACTTAGGGTGTTCTCTTTCAGACTCTTCCCTTTCAAATATACACACTGCATATATATTAAATAGGAACATGCTACAAGTGCTCTACTATAACCTATTTTTCTACTTAGTCTATCATTAAGTTCCACCAATAATGATTAGAGATCACATAGCTCTAAATCACTACTTTCAAGATGATGGGATGTTCAACTCTGTACTTCAAGCAATCCCCACTGCTGGCCATTGAAGGGTTTTTTTTGACATTACAAATAATACTGATATATGTTCTTGTACACACATACGAGAAAACTTTTCCAAATTGTTTACTTAGAATTTCAAATATAAATTTCTAAACCAAATGATATATCCTTTAAAAAAATCTAAAACAATACTGCGAAGTTGTGCTCCTTAAACTGTTCACCAGGAAATACTCTCACCAGAAATGTATGACAGTAACATGAACAAGCTTTAAAATCTTTGCCAATGTGAGAAATGAAATAAGATATTACACTGCTATTTTATTTCAAAGTCACCGATCATTAATAATGCTGAACAGTTTTTCATGGTGCGTAGCTATCCATGTCACCTTTTATAAATTCTCCATTTTTCTCTTGTGTCCCTTTTTTATTGATTTGTAAGAACTCTTTATATATTAAGAATATGAAGCCCCTGTCATATTTGTAAATAATTAGCTCATTTACTTGCATCTTTCCAAAGCTTCTTTTTCACATTTAGTCTCTGGATGGAGAGTTTGTGATGAAAATTTAATGTCTTCTTGTCTACACCAAGCTATTTTGCTAAGTTTGGAGTTAGATACCATTGACTTGTGCCTTTAATGATTAGTAGGTGAAACATATGATCGAATATGGCTGCTATATTAACTTAGGTCTGCTGATGTGTCTGTACTAAGGCAGTAGGAAGATAACAGCAGTCAATCATAATCACTCCTCTGCCATTTGATGTCCATTTTTTTCCTAGTCAATAAACCTACGTGGCACAAGATTTTCAGCATAAACCGTAAATTGGGAACCAGAAAGGGGAAAAGGAAAAAAAAAAAAAAAGAAGTGAACTGTAAATCTAGCTTCAGGAGTAAAAATTAAAAGCAACTGCTGGGACTGGCACAACAAGAATTATTCAAGGTTATATTAATTCTTTAGCCTCTTGGTAAAAAAACAAACAAGAATGCAGTTGAAAGTAAGGAGAAATGGATTATAAGGAAGGAAGACTCAATATAATGCATGCCAAGTTTCCAGTACAAATAAGATAAAAATAAGTTATCATCATGAAAGAATCACCTTTAACTTTCAATACAATTGGCAATACATATTTTTTAAAGATGGTCTCTGGAACATGACACCTTCTCGGCATTTATAATAATTCAATAATTCATTGATAAACTCCAGGTATTCACTCAGGCTTCCTTTACAATGTCTCAGTGACTTGAGTATTTACTTCCTGGATTCCATGCATCTCAAAGCGGCTTCAGACATAGACCAGAACTACTTCTGACACTTAGGAACAATATTTTGATGGATATGTAAATCAGAAGTCATATAAGTGCCTTATTTAAAAATTATTTTTCACTCTTTTGGATTCTGGCCCTGTTGCTATTTAAAGAGATACATGTTGTTAGAAGATTTTCTAAGACTCCCCTTAAAAGTACATAGATACTTTATGATGACATTTGTTACCCAAGGTTTATGAAACCAGCATTATTATAGTCTGTAAAAGGTTCAAAGAAGAAACTAATATATCATGGGAGAAGGGGGGTAGAGATTTCAGTAGTTGGGAATCTGGCCTATGGTTGTGTTTACAGAACTGCCAGTCAGTCAGTAAACTCTAACCTGCAGGAACTGCGTGTCCTGTCACTGGCTGCGTATTTTTTTCAGTTCCTAGATGCTGGGAGCAGGGAGAGTTCTAGAACTTGTTAAGAGAGGAGGCTTAAGGAGTTGTCTTGAAGATGCATTTGCTCTGTAAGCACACGTTTTCCTTCTACTTATTTATTTGTAATGACTCTGGGGCAAGTAATGACGATGACGGGAGAAGAATGGGCAATGAGCGGTGATGAGAGGAGCATACAAAGAGGAAATGGGAGAAGAGAAAGGAGAGCGAAAGGCTTTCCTTCTTTAATATTTCTTCTTTGTGTTTATACTGATGCCGAATCCATGGGCCATAGAGGACAGGCAGGCCGGTTTCACTGAAGACTGGAGGGATACAGACCTGGGCTCACATACTAGATGGTTACATTGGTGCTCGGATCCTGGGGAAACAATGTGTCTTCACTTCTGTGAGACGCAGTTGTAGCGTCTGAGAAGCGGGACTGACACCTCGGAGAGTAACTGTGAAAATTAAATGTCAGGGTATTTTTGTTTTTTCAACCGAGGTTCTAATTTATGTTCTTCCCTATGACCCTACAGTTCAGATGGAGTTCTTTAACCTCCAACTTTAAATGACGTTCTTCAGGTCATCCAACTTCAAATAGCCTCAGTCCTCCATATACTTCTTCGTGACCAGACAAATGGCTTCATTACCGAGTCAAGTGGTTTCCTGCTCCTATCACGGTTTACGCACACCGAGTGACCACACACTATGCCAAGTAAAAACTCTATACTTCTATTTTCAAGCTTCTACAAGAACTCTCCTACAAAGCACCTAAACGTTTCGGTAGATGCTTAATATTACTTAAGACAAGACTCCTTAGCTCTTTGAGGAAACTAGCCTATGGCCAAGTTTATACAGCTGTTGCTTTATAAACCACCTTGTGCATTGTACTGAAATCTAGAATTTTTAAAATGTCTTTTAATAAATTTCTGAAAAACAAATTGTTTAATAGAGTTTGAGGGTGCAAAGGAAGACCCTGAAAAAGCTAACGGGAGGAAAGTTTTAGCAAGATATGGCCGGATTTGGTACCATCTCAGTGAAACATAATTAGAGCGACCAGAAGGGATCGTGACACCATTAACTGGGCACGCAGAGCAGCATAAATAGTCCACCATGTATAAAAATTTCTCAAGAAGGGAGAAGAAATGATGAGGCGCAGTTCTGCTAATAGCCCTTAATTTCTGAGCTAAATGTAATGGGTGTCAATTATCATCATCCACATCAAAAACACTTACATCCTGGAGCTTTAGTAGATATTACAGCAGGAGATCACAGAGTCAGCACCTTCCTTCCAAGAACCCTGTGGCTCACATACACTTTGGTCTCACAAACTCTGGACTGGGAACCTCAACTCTTATGACTCTGAGCGGTCATGTACCGACGAAGATTAAAAACCACCAAGACAAAACAAAACAAAACCCACACAACTCCCTACTTCATTTAACAGGAAAAGCATCATATATGCTGATGATTAAATCAGCTTCAAACCACTGCTTCTTCACTCCTTCATGATCCTGAGGGCTCATTACTCGACTACTGTTACTCAACTACTGAGTAACAGTATCTTTACAAAGATGCCTTCTATGGAACAGCTGTATGTTTAGGGCTCTTTGAAATTCCCACCGTATCTATACACATCTATGTTTAAATGCTTACCTCTGATTGCTTTTTATGAAGAATAAAACTTGACTGACTGATAATGGGCTGAAGCAACTGCTAACTATGTCTAATTGTGTCAGATGCATAAAATTGCTGCCTATATTTTTCAAGTTAGGTTGCCTATGGTCAGTCCTCTGATATTAGAAATCCAATTCCAGAGTTCAGTGCCTGTTTGAATTGATCGGGAAAATTGCCACTTGTACGAACATTCAATTTCATACCTTTAACCACTAAACTGCCCTGTGAGACTCTATATTTTTAAGAAACTAGTTTTAAAAAGGTATGAAAAGACACACCTACACCCAAAGAATTTTCATTTTGTTATTCAGCATCCCAGCAAAAATAAGTTTCTAGAATGGGGTATGGTTGAAAATATTTCAAAAACAGCCGTAAATACACCACTCCTGGTATATTTTAATATAACATGTAATTGCTTTTTGAAAACCCAGAGTTCAAAACCACTTGTCAATTCTTGAACAGTACTAAGTTTACATTTTTTCTTGATTCTGTTGTATTCTACAATATACCTCATTAGAAAATCCAGAAACCATTCAGGATGGGTTTTGACTCAAAATTAGCCATTACCCATTAATGACTTTAGCTGCTTGTTTGCACAATAAAACCCTCTTCTAGTTACTTTATCCCAGGAATTGCTTCAGATCCTAACACATTTGGCCTCGATTTGTCCTATCTTCCAAGTTTTATGATAAATCATGAACACACTCAGCAGGACCTGCTCTGTGAAAATAAGTAGTCATACTTAACATTTTTAAGTTTCAACGGTAATAGACAGACTTTAAATGAAGCTGCAACTGAGGAAGGAAACAAAGTAAATAAAAGCAAGTAGCTACGTATGCACTAAAATTTACAAGGACTGTAACAAGCAGAGATCAATCAAGTCTCTGTCTAGAAACTGTCTCTGTTTCCTTACAAAGCACAAAATCACTTGAGCTAAACAGATAACAAATACTAAAAGACACACACATCAACTAATTAAAGGCCGACTTTCCACAACAGGAAAAAACAGTTCTTTTTTATAGGTGTCTAAAAGCATTTTTTTCCCCTCTGAGAAAAATACACTCTTTCTGCGGCTTGAATAAATTCCTGTATCTCATTTGTGTAAAAGGGGGTATGGGGGAGGAAGGCAAATAGCATTCCTAGTCTCTAAATAAATTAGCTCTGTTTAAAAGGGCAAGACTAATTCACTACTTTTATGGTGGCTTCCATTAAGCTGGAAGAGTAATATTAAACCACTTCAGACTACCGGCAGAATATGAATAAAGCAAGAACGCTGTGACCGGCCCGTTTAAAAACGGGGTCTGGACATACACACAAACTTTAATTCCATCATGCCATAAGAAAATGCTGAATAAATTAACTTTTCCAAAGGGCCATTATACCTTAGTTCCTCATTACAGATCTCATTACAGACTGTCTTTATAATGCTCACCTGACAATATCATGTAAAATGCTTAGCTTCTAAGGTCAGTCTAAATAAGAGAACAATTCTCCTATTTATAGCAAAGGATGAACTTTTCTCATTTAGATGTTTAAGCAACTAACCCCTGAGTTTAATGTAATTAGGGAAGGGATATTCAATTTACAGTATCCACAAGTAATGATAATTAAATTGATCCAAAAAAGCTGTTGGTAAGCATAAGATACCTTTGTAATTACATCCCGTTTTCAAAATGACTTCAGTGCTGTGAACTTGAAGCATTTCGGCAAATGAAGGCCAATACACATAAAACGAAAACTACAGTAGCTTAAAAGCTAGGCTGTTTGACATAATGAGCAGCACGACCAGAGGGAAATCTGGAAAACATTCTATAACTCACCACGACAGCCTATGCTTTCTCCTTTCCTCTTACAAACATCCATTAAAAACATGCAAGACAGTCTTCATTTTTCACCAAATTCTTCATTAACAATCTTTTTTTTTTTTTTTTTTGCACTTTTAAAGGAAACTAAAGAGCCCGTTCTCCTTACTTCTCTATTATCAAAGTGGCTGGTGGTGAGCTTCAGGTTTGTGTTTATTTGAGAGAACAGACGAGAGCTATGAATATGAAACTATTTTCCCCGGGAGTCCTGAAGATTAGCTAGGTCAGCATTCCACCAGGACCAAGGTGAAAAATAAACAAATAACCATGTTCACAGCAGCTGCAGCGATCAGTCTCCGGAAAATTATTCAGGCATTATGAGAAAGACGATATTAAACGCTGCCATTTGCAGCTTCACGGCTCTCTGAATATTCACATCAGAAAAGGGATGAGCACTTAAGGGGTATCATCAGAGAGCTTGCCCATCTGAGCATCTTCCATTAAGTTTTTGTCTTAAAGGAGGAAGGCGGGAACCTCTGCCTGACAGGCAAAAGGCTTGTCATAATTCATTAATATCACAGCTTTGCTCAGCTTGCCCTTCGATGAGCCCGGCAAGAAGCCTGGGAGAAAGTGCTGAACATAAACTTCTCCAAAGATGCTGTTTGTAACGAACGTGGTACCACTTGGTTCTGCACTGGAGGCTAAGGACCTTCAACAGTACTTCCTGGGAGAACGGTGATCTAATAAACATTATCACACCTGTGTATAAACCGAGACTTTCTGTATCAAGTTCCAGAAGGACAGGTAAGAGAAATATTCAAGATGCCGCCCAAACAAGGAAGTTACCAAGTTCCTGGTACTATTCAAGGATGACTTCCAGTAAAACACAAGGTATAACGGATTTGTGTTTCAGGAAAAAAAATGACTGGTCTTAAAAAAATGACAGAAATCAGAAAGAACAGAATTCTCTAGGTTGCCATTTCTTCTGACAAAATCCTTTCGAGGGAGTGTAAAGAAATATCAATTCTACCTCATTTCAATTAAATGAACGACTTATCATAAAATGAGTTCTGTAACAAAAACCATGTTGTATTATCCATCCATGTTTTTGGAACAGAATATCATATACTGATGTTTTCTTCACCGTCCTCCCCATTTTCTGGCTTAACACTCCAAAGACCCAGGAATCTGGTTAAGTATTACTCTTTGTTTTTGTTTACAGGGCAAAAAGTAGGGAATTGTTAAGATGGAAGAGCACTAGACCCATCTGCAAATCGGCAGATAGTAGTGTATCCAGTTACAAAAATGGCAGCAGTAAAAAAGTATTATAAAGACCCGTGTTCCAATTTTATTAATTTTACTTAATTTAAAAATGAGTAAAAAGTTCTCTCTTCACTATCTTGCAAACAATACACTTCAGATGTGTAAGTTCTTTATTTTTAAAAATCAATATCATTTTTATAATTCTAATACACATGATCCTAGTTAGTGATCCAATTACAGAATTTCTTTCTCGTAATTGTTACTATTTTAACTTAATTTTAAACCTTAACGTTAAATATGATAATATCTATTATTGAAAGTGCATAAAATCAACACTTAGCATTAATGCATATAATGATCATAAAATGAAGGTACAATCTAACTGACTGAACAGAAATCAATAATGGTATTTAATGACTTCATGAGGAAAATAAATGACCCTCGCACCCTTAATGGATTAATGTCAGTTATGAGCAACACAACATCGCGTAATGCTGACACAGGCTCACTCAAAGTGGTATCACTTTTCATATGAGTGCCTTAAAGCCTTATCAAAGGAAATTGTGTTTTAATGCTATTTCAGATGCCACTTTTGAGAGGATTTTTACAATCCCATTTCATAAAGCATAAAGCATGCTCTGAATTGTTACAAGGAGCTTTTGTCATTGGCACGTGCACCAGGTCACCCTTTGAAAGCTTTCCAACAAAATGAAATCTTAAATATATAAAAAGGATCACAACTTATAATATTACTCAAAAAACTAGTATGCTGTAATTTGTCTTCTTGGGATACATATTCCCTTAGTGTTACTGCAGAATGTTCTTCCACACCCCCCACACCCCCCAGACGAGGAAAGAAGTCTACGCTACCTACATGTCTTGTGTCTGATGCCACAACACAAGCCACAGGGGCTGCATTTATAAACAGCTCCACCGTCAAAGCGCACGCAAAAGAAGGTCTCGCCAATAACCTGACATTCCGCTCTTCATTTGTAAAGTCATTAAATTTTCGAGGAACTTAATACGAGGATGGGTTTTTCTCTTCTGCTAACAACGCATGCTCTTAGAAGAAGGAAGAATGTAGATCTCATTTCCTTCTGCCATAAAATTATCGAAAAATATAAACTACTCCTTTTCACTTCTTTAGGACATGCTCACATATGCAGAGGCTCATTTGCAGGGACTTCGGCTTTTGTCTGTAAAAAAGGAAATGCTGACCACCATGAGATAAAGACGATAAATACGCAAGATTTTGGATTTTTAATTTCTGTGGAGTATTTGAAACCATGACTAATAGGAATAACAATGGCATTCTGATGTTGTAACTTAGATTAATTATTACGATTTTCCCCGGCACAATTTAAAATTCGCTTCTGACTGATTCAGCAGTCGTTGTGAGAACTTCCAGTAACCTCTCTGAAGATTTGGCACAGCTAAGAAGTTCAGAAAAGGAACAAATGTGCAACGACGTACAGAAGCTACTACAGTTATTTCTAAAAATAGCAGGGTTTCAGGCTTTCAGTGGCTTAGGATTCTCACGAAACGAAACTGAAGGATTCTTAAGATAGAACCAGGAAGCTGTAGTGAAAGATTCCTGACTGACATGAATATTACTTCCTTTATCCCAAAGGATAGAATAACTTCTCAAGTAAATGTAGCATTATAATTAGTTATAATTGACTTCGTCTTTTAATTTTTAAGGCAATCTATAAATTATGGATTGTTGTGTCAACTGGAAGACAGTTTTTGACACCACACCGTATATCTCATGATTGTAATCAAAACCAAGTTCCTTATCAGGATAACTTCACAGTCAGCTAGATTTTCAAATTATTTCAGGAAATGTTAGCTTTATATTACTGAACCACACTGCACAATTTTAACATATGCTGTCATAATTCTAATATGGCTTCGAATGCTGTAAGAATTTGTAGTACCATTAGGAATCGCAGGAGAATTATTAGAAACATAAGCTTCTTAGGATATATCCTACCCGTGCCGTCCCTTGTTTTGAGCACCACGCTATCTGGGGTACCGCTTTTCTGCTCTATCCTCTGCCCTCAGTCCATCTTCTTCCTTCAGCTCATCACACCTGCTGAGTGAATGCAGTCCACGGACACTCTGAAATTAATGCAATGCCAGCATCTACCTGCTCTTCTCAGACACTCAGCAGGTGCACTTTACCTGGGACATTGGGAATCAGTGAAGCACCTGAAAGGGAAGGATTTATTTCTCTCTTTCCAATTACTGTCCCGCATCCCGGTCCCTTCCTTCTTGCTTTACACCCATGTCCATGGTGGCACCTGCTGACAGTGTAATGTAATCCTATCGCAACATCCCCCACATCAAAAGTGGATTCTGTAGGTGTCCCACATTAAAATCTATGGTAAACAATTTAAAGCTGCCAAAAAGCACTCCCCTGAGACTTCTCATGAGCAACTGAGTGTAATTCACCTCTAAAAGAAAAGAATGGGGAAAAAATGACAACACCATTTTTACTAACCTGTTTCACAAATTTAACATTAACAAAATACTCTGACAAAAATATAAATAGGAATACATAGCAAAAACTAACAAAGTATCATGTTGTAGGAGTTAATGAAAAAAAAAATCAGGATCTGAGATTAGATTAGGAGCATGTACCAGGACATGAAAAATTATCAAAATGGTACAGGATAATATCAGGCCATCAAAATGCCTATAGCTAATAAGTTTGATTATAAGTTGTAACAACCTTTTCATATATGGAAAAACATATATGGGATATACATTTATATACATAAATTTCACTGAATTTTTTAAAAGATTTTATTTATTTGAGAGAGGGAGGGAGCCTGCATGCACGAGCCAGGGGCGGGGGAGAAGGAGAGAGAAAATCCCAAGCAGACTCTGCACTGAGTGTGGAGCCTGACTTGGGGCTCGATCTCACAACTCTAAGATCATGACCTGAGCCGAAATCAAGAGTCAGCTATGAAACTGACTGAGCCACCCCTGAAATTTTTAATGTGACAAAATTAAGCAGATGGAGTTGTTTAAAAACATTGGGGACATACATGTGGTGAAATTCATTACTCGTCTGACCAACATCCTTTGTGTCCCAAACTGAACCACAACAAGCAAGTATCTCCCAAAGTTTACATAAAAATATCAGTCCTTTAATCATTATTGTGGGTAGTTGTTTGCCTCAAGGTATATTTTGTTAATTAGAAAACATACTGACCCTATTGCATTCAAAGAAAAACCTCATTATATATCTTTCTTTACAAAACAGTACTTAAAAACCAAGGGCAGGCTTACTAGTCTCCCAGCGGAGGTCAGCAACATTTAAAGTTCTTGTTGAATGAGTGTTTTGAAGTCACAGATGCAAACTACCACACACACCTGCACGTGTTCAAGTCACAGATGCAAACTACCACACACACCTGCACGTGTTCAAGTCTTTATCTTTCCTCTCGAAATTGTTCCTGCATCTGTTATGTGCATTATACTGGCAAAAGGACAAATGAGAAAAACACAAGTAGGCATGAGCTGAAACCACAGTGGGCAGAAAAGGTTCAGGGAACCGAAGGTTTGTAGCTCAGGGTCAGTTTGAGTGCTGACGCTCCAATGCCAAGAGCTCCCAAGTTGAAGCTCCCCGCGATGGCTGGATTCCGCTAGAGTTGCCGAGGAGTCCTTTCATTTTGTACTGAATGTGCCTGGGGACCATCTCGGAAACCCCATCATTCACAAAATCATTATAAACGTATTTCTTTTGGTATAATTAAAATAAATAACGGAGAAATTTAACGTCCCACAATACTCCAAGCACAACCCATCCCATCTTCCTTTCTACCAAATCAAAAATTATAACCAGTTTTTTTCCCCTATAATCTGATGTCTTTATGTACCAAGTACAATATGACAATATGACCTACTATTTGCTAAGCTCTTGACTTGCAAGGCCCACTAGAGAAGAGCATTAGGGATGCTGTTACCCAGCACTACCTCTCGCCAATACAAAAAAAGAAAAGGACAGCATTTTAAAGATGATACAAAGTACCTTATATGACTAAAGGTGCAGGAATTAATTACAATTAATTAATTACTTATGTAACTCCTATCAACTTCAGGTGGTCATCATGGTTATTTAATCATGACAAAAACAAAGCTACATTATATCTTTGGTAAACACTCTTATAGGTTAATGAAATATCTGACCATAATGAATCAAAAGGCTAAGTATTTTATAGAACAATATAATAGTTACAAAGATATAGTTCCCCAGATATTAACAATTTCTAATACTCTGTTGTCGGTCTGGTGGTGAAAAATCTCTAGTGGAACATAGTGAGAATTACAGGATTGTAACGGTGCTAGATGGTGGTGTCTTGCTGCTCACCATCAGCGTGGTCTGTGGTAGAGGAACAGAGGTGGGGAACGGTTTACTAACTTCTAAGTAGGGGAGAGGGCCACGGTGCGTGGGCTGCAAGTAACAGTGTGAGAACCAACAGCAAATCCGTACAACTCCGACATGAGTGCCCGGGTTAACTAACATCTTATATGCTCCTCTTTTAGGTAATGTCAACAGGACAAAACCGCTATTGTAGAGAAAAATCATTGTGTTCAATATTTTGCATTTTGCGCTAGGAAAACATGTATTTGGAATCTTTGCCCAGCAAGCATCACAGATTTGCTGTTTGAAAGGGAGACCCACAAATATAAGGGCATACAAAGCTGGGGAAAGGGTAATAAAGATGCTCCATAATGATCTCATCTAATAATGCTGTCGGCAGTCCTTCTCTGTAAACTAACCCGTTAAAATGATGAATGCATGAATTTTTATTTTTTATTTTAATTCCCATTAGTTAACATACAGTGTTATATTAGTTTTGGGTGAATATGTGATTCAATGATACCATACATCAGCCAGTGCTCATCATGACAAGGGCCCTCCATAATCCCCATCTCCTATGTCACCCATCTCCTACCCCCTTCCCTCTGGTAGCCATCAATTGCTCTTTATAGTGAAGAGTCTGGCACGGAGTCTGCTTGTCCCTCTCCTTCTGCTCCTCCCCTGCTCTCTCTCTCTCAAATAAATGAAATCTTTAAAAAAAAGGAGTCTGTTTCTTAGTTTGCCTCTCTCTCTTTTTCCCTTTGCTTTTTGCTTTGTTTCTTAAATTTTACATATGAGTGAAATCATACGGTATTTGTCTTTCTCTGACTGCCTTGCTTCACTTAGCATTATACACTCTAGCTCTAGCCATGTTGTTGCAAATGACAAGATTTCGTTCTGTTTTATGGCTGAATAGTACTGCATTGTGTATATATGCCACACCTTCTTTATCCATTTATCAATGGATGGACACTTGGCCTGCTCCCCTATCTTGGCTATGTAAATAATGTTGCTGTAAACATAGGGGTGCATGTATCCCTCTGAATCGGTGTTCTTGTAAAAATGATGAATGATTTTAAGTGCCTTGTACTTAAAAAATATTGGGGTTTTATTGAGGGGTGGTGCCTGGGTGGCTCAGTCGGTTCACGTGTCTGACTGTTGATCTCGGGGTCATGAGCTCAAGCCCCGCATCAGACTCCATGCTCGGTGGGGAGTCTGCTTAGGATTCTCTCTCTCCTTCTCTCTCGGCCCCTTCCTTCACTCCTGCTCTCTCTCAAATAAATAAATATTTAAAAAAAATATATTGGGGGTTTTTACCAACAGAGACCATAGAGAGCACCTAGTTTAACCTCATTTCACAGATGATAAAGACAAAACTAAATAAACTTGGCCCAAGGCTGCACAGCTAGTTAGTGGCAAAGTTACGTTGAAACCTCTGCAATATTATTTTATACACAGATTCCAAATTAGTGTTTGTGAGCCACTGCTGCAATTAATTTCTTCCCTGGCAACCCACTGCTTACAGCAAAGTTCACATTCTTAATCCCGAGTTGAAGGTCTTCCATGATCTGGTTCCGAAATTACTTTCCACTAAGTTCTAATGAAACTGAACTACTCACTAGATCCCTGAACCTTTCTTCTAGGTGTTTTGTCCATTTTTTGAATACTTGTCTCTTTTTTCTAGATATCTAAATTATTCACACCTTGAAACATGTCTCCACAAAAGTCTTTTCTGATCTAAATAGCTAAGCCTTACACTGTCACTGTCTCAGACTGAATCTGGTCTTTACCTCATGCAATTTACCACTTCCTATTTTGTATTAGGAGACCTACATGTTTTGAGCTTACCTGTTACACTGTAACTTCTATTAAGGCAACGTCTATTCAATCTGTACCCATCAGTCAAGAGTGACAGATCTTTTAAAAAGATACACCAGACCCCATCAGCACCTGCTGAAACCCAAGGCCATGCACCGAAACCGTCAACACCCCCGTGATTAATCCCCTTCCTACCTCGCCCACCTCACCCCATACCACTCTCTGCCTGGCTCACTCATCTGGAGCCACGCTGGCCTCCATTCTGATCCTTAACAGGACCAAGTTCTTCCTCATTCCAGGCCTTTACATATGCCTCTGCCTCCTGCTCTGAGCACCCCTCTCCCAGACTGTGGCTTGGCTGGTCCATCTTCTTGTCCCAGGTCCAATGTTGCAACCTCAGGGAGGCTCTGCCTGACCACTCCATCCACCAATGGACTCTCCAGTGGCTCCCTGATGCATCACTGGTTCAATTCCTTCACTGCCTTCCCCCCTCTGTTACCGTGGCGTATTCCTCCTTACACAATTACTTTATTATCTGATTGCAGACCTGGAATATAAGTTTCCATTACGGCAGGAACTTACCCTGTCTTGTTCAATGATAAATTACCAATGACTAGCACCAAGCAAGCACTCAAGAGACTGTGTTGAATAAATGAAGTAATGGAATTTTCTCACTATCTCTCACCGCTCTTGGCATTGTATTTCATATACATCGGTACTGAAAATAAATATTTGCGTAATGAAGGAAGGAAAAAAAAAGAGAAAGGAAGAGGCCAATCATTCTAGTTTCCTACCTTCTATTCCAGTGCATTTTCTGTTACGTATAGTTTCTTTCCTATAAAATATTTAATGACTGAAAACATTTATCAAATTGTATTCTTAAAGACACAAAATAATTTTTTTAAAAAAACCTCTAAAATCAGAAACAAGGAAAGAAGGGAAAAAAATGACAGAATGGGGCAATGTTTTGCTCAGGGAGCACATACTGCTATCTTTACTGCAAACATTTTGGATTATTTGTAAGTGGTAAGCAAAGGTTTTGCGAAATTATGTTAGTCTGTTACATGTGACGAGAAAACCATCAATCATTCCAACAGCATCGTGTTCTTACTCATACTTAACTCAGTAAAGGTTGGTTTTTCTTTCTATTAAAGTCTAAATATTTTATACATGCCCACTATGTGACTTGGCATGTTCTCCCCCACCATGCAAATTCACACGAACCCTGAATGTGTAATTTACTACTAAAATTACCAAAGGCTATTTCACAGTTCACGGTTACAGAAAGACACAATACTGGTTTGGAACTTTCTACTCTACATCACTTTAACTCATAGTAATATCTCTCTGGTAAATATAATTACAAACATGTAGGTTTGGAGATCATGTAAACACGAAAAAATTAGAGAATGAATTACATTATTTTGCACGGATACATTTTCCCTTGGTTTATTAGAGCACATTATACAATGTAGTACCTTTCATGAAGTCTTGCTCTTTAGAAATAAAATTGTGGCTCCAAGAGTCAATTTAATGCTCACCAACCAATTTCAGAGTCTACGATCACCTTAAAGATGAAACTCTTTCCACTGTACAAAACAAAAACTAACCAGAATTCCGAACATATTATGTTCATATTATATTCATGAAACTGTGTATGCTTTCAAGAGTACGTAATCACTTTCCAAAAAGTAATCTGAAATTCACTTAAACTAAAGAGAATACAAAATGATCTTTCAACCGTTGAGGAACATTTATGTAATTAGAGTCATTTAAAAGTGAAGATGAAATGAATCCTTTTTTTTTCAGTAGTTGCAAAGTACTGTTAGGGCCAATTCCTTCGATTCCTCATTTCTTGCTACCTCTGCTGACCCCTGCCCACCCCCATCTCCCCCTCAGTGAGCACAGACTTCCAGAACTTTCACATAAATCAATCTCTGGTTTCCCATGCATTACATTGTCTATTACAAGACTTTATGCAGTCTCCATGCAAAGTAAAAAAAGATAGAGAAAACACACAAAATGATAACAACGGTAACCAGCACTTACAATGGAAAAGCACTTTACATTTTATCAGGGGGCTTTTAGTACAGAGATACTCTGGTATCAGATGAGAGGAACACAAAATTGTATTTCGACACTGGTTTGCAGCAGCCATACTAAGGGCTATCTCTCTTCTCCATCATGTCCCACAACCCAGTGATCCTTCAAATCCTAGAAGCCATGTGCAGGACTCAGGAAGTTAAAGGAAATATCCACTATGGATTTCCTTTAGCACTGCTGACGTCTGGAACAAAGTTAGGCTACCAGGTGAGGTGCAGCAGCAGACAAATTACAGAGAGGAGGAGAGTAAGAAGACAAAGGCCATGTGCCTGATCATGGAATATAGTTTTTTGTTTGGCTTTGATTTTGCCTGGAACTGGGTCTCTTCCTAGGTGCACTAACACCATCCGGAAGACCTCAAGGGACTAGACTGGCCATGAAACCAGCTGAAGACTTTCAATCGTTTTGAGGGCAGGGTAGTATACATCGCGGGCCATCTGCACGAAGGGTAGCCCTTAAAACTGAGACCTCAACCGGACCACCCTGATGCACTTGGCTGATAAGAGAAGACACGGGGAAGCTGAATCTCTTTGGGCTCTGCTGAATGAAAGTGTAGCATGTGGGAGGGACTTCTTCCACCCTCATATTTTCTCAGTGGTGTTTGCAATCCTGAACTCTACGTAACATTTTTATTACCACACTTTTTGTTGGTTTACTTTGATCAGCCTAATTCTTTTTAAGAGTAGCTGTTCGCTGTATGAGAATTGCATTAACTACTTTAGGTCGCATGTTGTATCATTGATTGGTAGCTGCGAACCAAAACCTCCATGCTCCCCTTTCCTAGAATAGAGGGGTCCTGGGGATGTAGTAATATAGTTACTTGCTCTCCTGTAATCTGGGAGCTTATTACAGCAGCTAGTATTTCTCATAGGGTTGTCCCCCAAAAATAAGCTAATTCTTTTTTTTTTAATTAATTCTTAAGAAAGAAATGCAGCAAGGTAAAATACTGTTTTCTTCCCTAAATTTCTCTTTTAAGGTTTATTTAAAATGGTTTTAAGTAAAGCCTTAAACGGCTGCTTAAAGATCCTTCCATGGCTTTCCATCAGCCTCAAGATAAAGTCCAAGCATCTCAGATTGGCTTACGAGGGCCGTTCTCTCCAGCCCCATCCCTGCCACTCTCCCTTTGCGCGGCACTCCACACACAGTTCTCCCACCCTCTGTCCAGAGGCAAGCTCTGCGCATGCTGTGTCCTCTAGGAAACTCACAGCACACACACGTCCCCACCGGCCTAACTTCTCTTCCCTGCTTGGGTCTAACAGCCATGGGATTTCCTGCTGCAGGTGCGTGGGGTCCTCCGAGGCAGGTTACAGGCCCACCTCCTGTGTTTCCACCGAATCCTGCACTTAACACTGCCGTCACTGTTGTCACCCTAACATTTCCTGGTTACTTGACCATATTTTCGAACAGATGTGAAGACCTGGAGAACAGGGATTCTGTCTTCCTCGGCCCCATATCCCAGGGGCTCACACAGTACCTCACACCAGCAATTCCTCAATAAATACTTAATACACCGAAACGCTGTTTGTTACATTTGCTTCCAAAAAACCAAAAAGACAAGTCACATCAAATTACATCTCACTTTTTGGGCTCTATGCTCACTCTTCACCTCTGGAGTCAATGATCAAATATTGAAAATTTTAGTGAGATTCCAGTGAAACATTTATTTATAGTTAACTTGATTCACTTTACTGTTTGTCTGGTCAGGACTGAAATTGGGTATGACTGCATATGTTACTGGACAGATTTGCTGGATTTATAAATGATACTTTTTGTTCGTTTGGGGGGTATAAAGAAAAAATAATCTGAAATGTTCATTTCCATAATGTTGCCCTTAGGAAAAGGGACCTTTATCACTCTCATTTTAAAAATTAACCAGTTAATACGGTTTAAGATACAAATGAAGCCCTAAGAAGTTCCTCTTACAAGTCCAATATCAGCAGTTTTGGAAAAACACTTGTAATTAAGGAAATTTGTTACATACATTTTTTACGTTCCTCCTAAAAATATAAATGTGGTCAATGAGGTGAAAGCCATTTGCATATCCATTACCAAAAAATACTGATTTACATACTGTATGGAAACTTTTCTGAGTCAGAAAAAAAACATAATTATAACTATTTATAGCACATGTAAAATAAAATATGTTCTTGAAAGCGTTTGAATTACTAATATAAAAAACTATGAAAAACACGTGAATTATTAATATAAGATACTATGAAAAAGTAGTACTTAAAATAAAAGTATTATTTACCTTTCTTAGTTAAAATGAAATCTGAAACTTCTAATTGATGGCTTAAAAGAGTATTCGTGGTAATTATATAACTTAATTATCACTATATATTTAATAATAATAATTGCATTATCAACTATGCTGAATAAAAAGTTAATTTTCATTTATGAGTTTTAAAATAAATAAAGCAAAGATCATACAAACTGCAGTAGATTTTGAGACTAACAGTAAAGCAGACAATTTTCTGTAACTCAAATAAGGAACAATTTGCAAAAATTTTAATACATTCTAAAATGGCTACCATACCCAGAAATAATACATGACAGATTTTATCATTATTATTTCCATTAAAAAGGTGATATTTCCTGATCTTCATGACCTATAAAATTTTAACAAACATTCTCTTCAGTAGGTACACAATCAGATAACTGAATCCTATTCAGAGGGCACTTTATATCAGCTAACAACTTTCTTCCATTCTCTCTCTATGCATGAAAAATCACCAGGTAGAAAAAATAAGGTAAAATAGTATCATTATTTTAACAGTTGTGAAAGGGAAGACCAGTAAACCAAGCCTTTAAGCTTCTGTGGAAAGGGTTCACTGCAAAAATATGAGAAGTAACAGGATAATGATAAGAGCACAAACCCTTAAACCACACTGCCTGGACTCACAGCTCCACACTTCTTGTAACCTTAAACCAGTTACTTAATCTCTTTGTGCCGCAGTTTCCTGTACAGTAGATGATGTAAATAGTACCTATTTTATAGGGTTGATGTAAAGACTAAATACATGAATCTATGTGGGGTACTTAGAATAGTACCTGGCACATAATATTTCATATTATCATTTCTTTTCTACGGTATGTTAGGTATTGTGCTGCTAGAAATAAATTGCCAGCAAGACAAACATGGTCCCTGAGCTCATGAAGTTCTTAACAGGTGTACTGATGGACACACTGACAATTTTTTCACATTGCTACGTGTTTCTACGTATATCTCATTGAGGTATACGGACATTAACTGAGTACAGCACATGACACACTGCTCCTTCTGTTATCGGCAGTTCCAGTTCTGATTTCCACAAACAATGGTCTGATCGCCTCTGTGACAACTGGGGTCTAAATGGCCCTATTATTAAAGAAACTGAGTTGCTAATCACTTAGGCTTATTAATCTATGTATTCAGCTACAAACTAACATCAAGCGTGGGTTCCCAACTGCCCCTCAATATGGCATAAAGTGTTGGTATTAAATAAGGGCTCTGGAAATTTTTAACTGTTACACACATACACACACACCCTACAGTCCAAATGTACTATTTATTCCTAACATCTACTATTTCTACTGCAAAGACATATGTTTCATGCTGCATGGAGACAACCACACTGCTATTATTCCACTTAAAAATGCCATCACCAGATAAAGCAAGTAAACAACTTTGTGTTTGGGGAATACATATATAACACACATTAATGGGTCCTGCTTTAAAAGCTTGAATATGAAATCATGGCGATGTACTCATTCATAAAGAAAAAAATTACCTGAGGAACAAACAGGTGACTTCTTTTTCCTGTATGTGTTCCCAAAATAATATAAAAATTTGCATGATATTCTTAGCGTCAATGAAAACTTGGAAGCATATGACGTGTACAAAGCCAAAACAAATTTAAAAATATTGAATTTAGGGGCACCTAGGTGGCTCAGTCATTAAGCGTCTGCCATCGGCTCAGGGTGTGATCCCGGCATTCGGGATCAAGCCCCACATCAGGATCCTCCGCTATGAGCCTGCTTCTTCCTCTCCCACTCCCCCTGCTTGTGTTCCCTCTCTTGCTGCCTGTCTCTCTCTCTAATAAATAAATAAAAAATCTTAAAAAATAAAAAAAAATATTGAATTTAGAGATGAATCTAAAATCCTAATGTGACTCATATATTGAAGATCTGCACAGGTATCTGCTTCCTTGGCTCCCTTTTATTTTAATAAAATGACCTCTTTTAAGTACATTGTCATATGTTACACAAAGACGGGATCCTATGGGAGAAGACCATAAAAATAGATCATATTCCTGTGTAATACCTACTTGTGGTTTCTGAAGGGAGCTGACATGAATGTATACTTCTCGAATAATGTGAATCGCTCATAGCCAATTCTACCCTCCCACGTACAAGATAATGGTCTATGTGTAGATATTTTTATAGGTTAGCAATGAAATTCATGCTAAAATTACAAAAGTTAAGAAAGACTATCATCCTAATCTACAGTGTACTGAAGATTCTGTTCTGCAATGCTGAAATTTAATCATATTAATATTTCAACAATGATATTTGCAGGATTAGACTATTTTTTAAAACTGCAGTTAGTGGTGGTCTCTTCACATTATAGTCTCTCCATGTTCTTGGGAAAAAACAAAATCAGTCTTTATTACTATGTTCATAAGAATACATAATACATCTACAATGAGGGTTTAGGCATATTAATTGATTGAGTTTACTTTGTCATTATTTTGAAAGAAGTCCTAAAACCAAGAGCATTATTGTAACAAAAAAATGTGTATATAAAATAAAACAATAATTATCCTCCGAAACCTAGTTTTCAGTGAGTGCTTCTAGTTCAGGATATCCACAAGAAAACTAATTTATATTATTTTTGATAAGATATAAATATATTTCTGCTAGTTCAAGTGTAATATTTCATAAAATTCAGTTTATAATTGATGGCTTCTGTCTTTAGGTTAATAAAGCAACAGTAAAGTATAAACTTAATTTACACTGCATTTTAAAAGTATTTCATTAAGATACAGTATCTGCATTTACTAAGATGTTGTGAATTGTGCAAGACAAATTTGCTTCTTTGCTGCATTGTGTCTCCTTCTCATCAAAATAACCACGGAGGGGAGAGAATAAACAACAAAAGCAAATATCACTTCCTAAATTCTGATGTAAAGTTAAAGAATCACTGAGTTATTTTATTTTTTTTATTTTTTATTTTTTTAAAGATTTTATTTATTTATTTGACAGAGAGAGAGACAGCCAGCGAGAGAGGGAGCACAAGCAGGGGGAGTGGGAGAGGAAGAAGCAGGCTCATAGCGGAGGAGCCTGATGTGGGGCTCGATCCCAGAACGCCGGGATCACGCCCTGAGCTGAAGGCAGACGCTCAACCGCTGTGCCACCCAAGCGCCCCAAGAATCACTGAGTTATTTTAAAAATAAATTATACTTTAAAATAGAATAAACTATCATTTAAAAAATCCCCAACATAAGTACAAAGTTAAAGATTTACCCAGTATAATGAATCATTAGCACAAAAATTTATTTGAAAACCACAGAAAACAAATCTGAGGAACATTTACTATATAAGAATTTAGGAAAGGTCAAGGTAAAGGAGAAGAGATACTTAAGTGTCTTTCTTATTGTTAAAAAATAAAAGATGAAGGAAAACTACTTAAATTTTAGGTTTATATCAAGACTTTTTTGTCTGTTTATTGTTACATTTAAAACTTAATTTAGAAAATCTTAGCCTCCCTCTGAAAATATTTTTTCAGTCTCTATTTTAAGCTACATTTAAATCTGGGTTTAGAAAATCTTAGCCTCTCTTTGAATTATTTTTCAGAATTCGTTTATAAATAATCAATTACTCACTTTGACAAAACAAAATTTCTCAATTCAAAGCCCGAGGAAATAGAGAATTCTTAAAGGTGACTATGTTAAAACAAACAAAACTGTTCTTCAAAAAGGCAAATATTTAACAGAAAGAAAATGATGTTTCCTTCAAAATCAATAAAATGGTAGTATATACCTCAAAATCACTCCTTGAATACCCAATTCTCCCCTCTCTGAAACAATTACCCGAAAAGATGTTGGGTGACATCTGACATATTAAATCCATACTGGAGTCATTGTGCAAGAATTCCTTTTGCATCTGGAAATCCACCACACGAATCCAGAGGCCGAATAAGAAGGCCTAAGAAAATTTCGCTCAATATTTACGTATGGTTTTTCAAAAATGTAACAGAGAAATAAAAATGACACAACTAATTGTTTGTTATGGTTTACTCATGTGTTTTCGAAGGTAAAAATTTCTGAGTACAATCAGAACCAAAGTTTTAACTTTTCATTTTTACTAACACAGCTTTTTAAATTAAAAAAATATATATATACAGGTATACATACATACCTGTATATATATATTAAAGCAACTTTGTTACTTAAGGCCTTCAAATTTCCCCACTTTAGCAGAAAGGAAACGCAATTTTTGAAAAATACCATTAGGACGCTGGCCTGCTTGTATTCCAGGAAATTTTGGCAAACAATTAACTACACCAACAGCCTCTTCTAGCTTCCGCTGCACAAAGCTTTACTCTGAGAGACTGAAATCTATGAGGTGCTGTCACATTAGTATAATACTCTGCATTTCGCCTAAGATTTTATTTGTTAAATTATTATTGGTTTTTTGTTTTATTTCTAGTACCAATTTCACAAAGAAGCTTACTAGCCTGACGAAAATAAGTGAATCTTCTACACAACTTAGAGGGAATAAAAATGTGATGGTTTGAAAACCGCTTAAAAATTCTGCAGTAATATAGAGAATATTTCTCAAAACGGAGTAACTGCTGATATGATTTTTGAAAGTATATGGAAATACTTTCTGGTGCTATCAATCATATCCAAAAAAGAACATGATGTAGATTTTATTTTAAAAAATTTAAAAAATCACTACACCTTGCTTTTATCTTCTTTCTTTCTATTTATTTTCTAAATGTGCAGGCAAAAGTCAGGGCAAAAGTCTTTTTTATAATTCTGTCCATTTATTTAACCTCAAAGAATTAGTATCGACAACATCACAAGACAGTTTCTTATGTACCAGAAATCCTAAATCAATATATTGTTATTTCCATCAGAAGAAAATGATACCCCATTTAGAGATCAAAATGTTTACTTCTAATTTTGGAGTTAGGTAGAATTCTCCGTAGAATGGAAAATGACAAAAAGCAATTTATCAGTAGACACATAAAGTAAACCTATTTCTTTCAAGCATGGACTCCTGTGTTTATTTATAAAAAATGAGAGTACAGTAAAAATAATATTTTCAACACTACAAATGAGGGTTATTACCTCAATTTCTAAAGAAATGCCTCCCTCAATGCTTTCTTCAAACATTCAAATCCCAGCTTAATAAAAACAAATGGCATTCTTCATTTCTTCAAAATTGCACATTCGATATCATAAGCTTTGCTTTTTTTTAGCAAGACACTAACACTTTCAAATTTAGTAATTAAGTATTCATAAGCCTGAGTTTAGGCGGTAGTGTTCTGGGGGTGATGGCTGACTCTGATAAATATATTTCTCACTTTCAAATTAATGAATTTAAATACATAAAAATAAAAAAATAAGAAGATAAGTTAAAATAATACAAAATCCCTAAAAGAGGCCTGTGGTAGTTCATAACAAGACTAAATAAATGATAAATGTCTGTAGTATCATTGGAGAATTTTAACATTTCTATTACCCCGTAATTCTATCCACTTCTGAATTAGAAAAGCAGTAACAGTCAAAACTTAGAGAATTTTACATTCTCAAGCTAAACATGTACATTTTCGTGTCCAACAAATTAAACTGGCCACTTACTGTATGAAGTTATTGAAAAATATGGGCAAGTGCTTTTACTTTCTAACTCTGATTTCCAATAAAATGGGAAAATATTTCATAAGACAAATATTCCTTCAAGTAAAATATGCTAGCAAGTAAGATGTGGCAAATTAGAATCTATCCAATAAAATTTAGTCAACAAGCATCAACCACGAAGGTTTTCTATTCCTACAGTAAGCCCAAGCATTAATAAAACAAAGAATATTTTAAATCATAAATTTCTAGAAATTCTACATGATTAAATAACAATTGGTCTAGAATCATAACTAATTTAATACGACTAACAAAAAAGGGAAGATTTTAAATTACAATTTATGAAGGTATGTAGATAAACTTTACTCGGGTTTGTGTATTTCCTTTCCAGTTAGACATCTAGATAAAATTTTCAGGGTTGAAAGTCTTGAACAATAGTAGAAAAAAAATTTTTTTTTATTTCTACAATGATGTTTATTAACATCAATTTTTTTACTGCCCTCTAGTGGCAAAGAGTCAAGTCACTGTATGAAGATCAAAGCTTATGATTAGGAAGACACATGACAGGGGCTATAAAAAGATCTTGAAAAGCAGAACAGTAAAATTTTACACCATATGTCATACTTCTTTTCTGGAGATTAAATATTAAACAAAAGAAAACTCTATATATGAAAGTCAAATTCTATTTGCTGAAAAAAATTAAAAGAACTACACGAGCAGCATGAATAAAGTCACAACAGCAACCATTAAATAGAGTCAGTCGAAAAATGAAAAAAAAATCAGTCATTTTTTTCTATATGACATTAGAAAATACTTGGCTAATTATTTAATTTTACTGGACTGGCTATCTTTAGACCTTAGAGGTGAATTTACAAAAGTTACTTTAAATGTTCTCTAAAATGTAAATTCTAAAAGTGTGAAGTAAATTCCACAGAACAAGGTAAACTAAATTAATATTCAGATCTGTGCATGAAAGACATTTTACAAAGGCGGTTTTAGGCAACAGTTATACCATGTATAAAACTGACAATTGGCAGGATATGAAAGTATATATAATTTTAAACTAAATTAACTTTTGTTTTTTACCAAATTAGCCCTCTCCAAATATTTTCCAGAGCATCTGCACAATTTTATTATTTTGCTTTATTTTTCAATATTCATTTTCCATAATCAGAAATAATGGTATTTTTAGGACACAAAACACTTAGGATGATTAAAATAGCTATTGAAAAATAAAGTATTAGATGAACTGTGATCTTCTGTGTCTCAGATATAAAATCTGCCAAATAGCTTTCCTGTATCAAAAAAAGCGTGATCTTGGAAGTGTATGTAGTTCATTCACATGACTTGTCTTAGAGGAACATTGTAGAATGCAGGAGAGAAATAACCCCCAAAAAAGAAAAAAACCTCTAAACGTTGACAGAAGAGCTACCACAGGACGGATCCCAGAGGCAGGAAGGACAGGCCCGGTGCATGTCCCCCCCTTCTCAGTTTTTCACCCTTAGGAGCCCCATGATCATGGGAAACAAAATTGTGTGCTTGATGATTTTTGTTTATTTGTTTTTACACAATGTCAACAGTGCCTACAAACCACAGCCACCAGGCCCTTCTTTCTAGGGATTTCAATAAATGTTTAAGTCTTGTTATGTGAAAATGTGGAAGAAAAGTGTCTTCACACTTTCTTCTTGGCCCAAACATGAAAACCATCAGGAGGGTCACGAGGCTCTTTCTACATGGGAGGTGGCACAATCTTTAACAGCCATTGAGTCATTTCAAAGGTTCAAGTGTAAAGTGCTTCAAGAGTTTCATCAAATGGAAAATTCTGAATGAAAAAGACCATTTTAAAAGCACTGCCTTGAGCAATGCTAGCAATAATATACAGCAGACGAGGACATGAATAAAAAAAAAATTTAAAGAATATTAACCATGGCACAATCCTTGAAATTAATATTTAAAGTAAAAAATATCTCACAGAAATATCTGTCTCATTCCCATCCCGCTAGAGATAGCGGCCGTCCTCTGGTGTGGAGAACCTTCTGAACAGTTCTACACAGACGCATTACAACTGAGTTCCAATGTATGTTCAGAAACGGAGCAAGACTGCTTTCAAAAACCAGATTATTTTTCGGATGTAAGTTTTCTAAGAAGTTGGCCAGAATTAAGAAATTAGGATAATACACCTCAATAGTAACTAATTTAATTACAATTAGTCTTTGAGAAGAAAGAGTAGAAATCAGTTACCAGTTGAACTGAACAGCAAAGAGGAAATAACGACAGGAAATGAGCAATGAGTAGCTGAAAGACCAGAGATGCATCAAGGACAATTTTGCTCTCTCTTCACATAAATTTTGGCAAAATAATTTAATTTCAACCTTACGTTCACTTTCTAAGATTTGGCATATGTCACATCTAAAAAGGCTTTAAGAGTAATGAAGAAAAATGAGTGCTCAAACTATCATGTAAATGGTTTCACTGAGCTAACAGTCACTATATCTCATAATCAGAAACATAAAAAAATATATATAAACATAATAAATGTTACTAATATCTTCGCCACCAAATCTTACGCTAATTAAACGCATAAGCTGCTAAATGTGATGTTTGAAGAAATGTGGCTTTAGAAATGGCGTCCATCTGAAACAGCTTAAGCTTTCAGAAGGAGACATTAGTAACCTTTCTGACGATTTGAGCAGCTGCCTGAGCCACTGTCAGTAATGACCTACTGGGAGTCAACTGGAAAGCTGGTACTCTTCAGCTTCTCCTATCAGCGATATGCTCTTGTAACATTTAAAACATCTGATCTTCCAGACTACACACTCTGTCCTGGGAAGTGTGGTTCAGCTTCACTGTCAGACCCGAAAGTTCACTTCTGCAGTTGATACTTAAGGTTACTTAAGGAAGGGAGTACATTGGGAGCATTAAATCAGCACAATAAAAACCTAAGAAATTAAACACGCACACGCACAGGTGCACATAATTTCAAAACTTAAAAAATACAATGGGCTGCTGAGATTTTCTGCTTTTACCACCACCCTTTGCCTTAAAAATTAACATTTTCTAATTCTTGAAAAAAATTTCATGTTACATTCTCCCGACATCAAGGACATCCACAAGCCAGTCTTAAAAACTTTATTTCTTCATCAGTTTCTTCTCCTTGCCAAGCCCAACCAGTTCAACTTAAAACCATACACAAGAAACCACTGGCACGTCATCTCTTTTTACTGACAGGGGACTGAAAAAAGAAACCTGTTTTCTCAATCTGAAAATGGGGGGAAAATAAAGGTTTGGTAAAGACTAAAGTGGCTTTACATAAATGTAGTCATTTTAAACACCCACTAAAAATCCCTGTGCAGTTTCAGCTATTAGATGAGATTTCACTTAATCAAGTGTAGGTCATTTTGGAATGAGTCAAGTAATACCACCAAGGACCTGGCTGGGAATGGTAAATGCCATTTTTAGAAAGCAAAGCGGTTCCACCTAGGGCTTCCTCCCAGAATCCAGTCCAAGTAATTTACATGAAATAGTACCATGCCATGTATTCCACTGATGCTGGAATATATTTAAATGTACAGGAACACGGAGCACAAATTGTGAATAGGACAGTACCTACAAAACTTGAATTCTCTTTTGGAATTCAATTATCATAGTCACATGAGGGATACTGAATTATTATTTATCTAATAAAGACAGAGATGGACATATCTGAGTGATTGTTCAATAGAGACAGATATTTAAGCCATCTGTGACTACAGAAAGGTAAAACGTCTGATGAATTAGTCAGTGAAGATAAAACCCTGGAGTGTGGGCTTGCTACTACTTGTCATTTACGTAAGTTCAATTTATGAAGAGAATAAAGAAGTATGCATATGGATGTACGAAGAGATGTTAGGGTTTCTAATGATATAAGCCACTAAAGTATCAATCTTGTAAGAACTGCAAAATACTTCCTGCATTTCCTCCGGTGCTATGGCATTTCAGTCTAATGTTAAACATATAAAAACATATCCTCTACCATAAATGTGATTTGTTCTCTG
The DNA here is from genome assembly GCF_023065955.2 of Ursus arctos. Lineage (NCBI taxonomy): Eukaryota > Metazoa > Chordata > Mammalia > Carnivora > Ursidae > Ursus > Ursus arctos. The sequence goes on along the minus strand of NW_026622952.1, from coordinate 34,072,808 downwards.
AAGCTTCTGCCTAGTAATTTTACAGAATACTTAAACTTTCATAAGAGTGGAGCCAAAAAAGGGACCAGTCTTAAATACGTAATATACATAAGTGGTAGACATACCTATTCTCCATCCTTTGTCCAGGACTCTGAATTTACTTACATTGAAAAATCACTGATATATTTTTAAAAGAATAGAATTTTCCAGTAACTGACTTTCAAATAAGATGGTAATTGAAGAGGTGCCTGGGTGGCTCAGTGGGTTAACTGCCTGCCTTCAGCTCAGATCCTGAGATCAAGTCCCACATCGGGCTCCCTGCTTCTCCTTCTCAGAATGACAACTGAAATGGCTAACGGATATAAAGCCAGGAGATAACCCAGCACTGAAGGAGCCCATCACATTACAAAACCTGTGTGGGTATCTCAGCTAGTTCTGCGATAGCTGTGACCACTTAGAAGGAAGATTCTTCTAATGAATTTGCACTGCCCATCCTGAGAAACCTCTGCTGAGTCAGAGAGCTCGTAGAGGGGAAATCCTGATGAAATGTGGCTCACGTCACCTCCAATGAAGGGGAGGTGTGTAGATGGGGGCAGGTCTAAGAGAAATGGAACAACATGACTTGCAACCCATTCTCCTTGTGAGGACCAAAACAGTACAAAGCAGCAGCTACGATGGGAAGGTTAAATGTAAAGCTATAGGCACACATAAACCAGGAAAGCTGAATCAAAAAGAAAGCAGGGGATACAGTATTAATATCAGATAAGGTAATAATCTCTGATACAAAAAAGCATTAATTTGGATTAAAAGGATCTATTAAGGCTGCAATCTACAATGAAGACAGAGTAGGCATGAACTCTGTAGCAAATAAAGCAGAAAGTAAGAAACTCATTAAAAAATGAACAGAAACAAAACTATAGTGGAAGACTTCAAAAATTTAACAGGTCTTTTAAATACATGAAAAAGCCAACAGACTTTAGAAGAATACTGGGGATTTCAATCAGTGATTTTCAATCAGGGATAGTCCCTCTTGCCTGAGAATGTGGGAAAGGTGGTGTGGGAAGGAGAGGTGTTTGGGTCACCACAAAATCTGTTTGGTGTCTATGGACAAGAGGTACAAACACTAGGTATCTTAAAACACAAGGGGCAGGTCCTCAAAAAGAAGACCTGCCTCATCCACAATGCTAAACAGTACCCCAGTGGAATCACACTCAGTCATCTAAATAATTAATAAATTTGAATTTGCCTTAGTAGATACAGAGCAAATGTTGATATCTACAAATAAAGAATATGCTTTTTAAGAAATATAGTCATTCATGGGGCACCTGGGTGGCTCAGTCAGTTAAACATCTGACTCTTGATGTTGGCTCAGGTCATGACCTCAGGATCGTGAGACCAAGCCCTGCATCAGGCTCCACTCTGGGTGTGGAGCCTGCTTAAGATTCTCTCTCTCCCGCTCCCTCTGCCCCTTTCTCCTTTTCCAAAAACAAAACAAAACAAAACAAAACAATCATTCGTAGAAACATATATTAGATAAAAGGTCTTCAAGTTGTGGTATCTGTAATTCTGGGAGTAAGAAAAGCCATTCTGAGAGTTGTGCATGCCTGAATAGCTTTAAAGGAATCAATTTCAGGCCTTGATACTGATTTGCCTGAAAAGGTAGCTGCAGAAGAAATTTTCATTTCTTACCTACACTCAAAAAAAGAAAAGACAACTATCCAAAACCTTACCATGGGGCAATGCCCCAATAAATACTATAGAGCAGCAAACTGAAGAGCAAAGAACAATTAAAGTGTACCCCAATAAAACAAAGTATTACAAACACTTTTAACGTCCCATCTCAATAGGAGATACATTTCCAATAGAATTTTATTTTTATGGTCATTTTTTAAATCAAATATGCATATTTGTTTTTGGATCAAGTGTGTACTGATTATATTAAAAACTAAAAGCAGAAATTTGGTTTCTAGCTCTTAGAAACTTGTGGTTCTAGAAAATAATTTTAACTCCAATTTTTCTTTACATATATGGCTGCAAATAAAGAACTTTCAAGAATAAATAACATTACTTTTAAATAAAAGTAAATTGCATTAAAATAAAATATTCTTGGGAAAGTAGAATGAAAATATGTCTCGAAGAGAACATAAAATATTTAAAGTAACAAATTGTCAGTTTCTTAATTTATAAATAAATGATAGCATAAAATTGTTAGGACATTTATCATTTATTAATAGTAATGCACATTTAAAATTGTGATGTAAGTAGTTTTATTCAAAATATCAATATTTGTCACACATGGAAATTACTCCTTTGCAACTGTTATTACTTGTGATAAAAAACATTAGATTTTAGCTAAAAAATGTGTAAGGGGATATTTAGTTTTTCAAAATTCTTGTAGTGAAAATGTAAGCCAAAAGTTTGAAGACCACTGTAAAAAATGCAAAGAAAATCTGAATTGATCTTTTAAAAGCTAACATTCTCCATCACATTATCTGATTCAATTGCCTAGAAAAAACCTAGAAAAATAAATCTGCAGTTGCAAAATGTACACAGAATAATGATTTAAAAAAGAACACCTACACATGGAATAGGGACAAAGCTGTACTCGCCAGCATATTAATAGCCATAATTATGTTCAAGGAAAACAAGCAAAGGTGAATCAATTAGATTGAGCAGAGGTTACTAATTAGAAAAGAGAGAAAAGAAAAACAATTATAAATTATGGGAGGTAAGATTTGAAAAAAATATGTAACAGAGACCTACTTCTAGTCTAATCAGGAAAAAAACCCCTGAAAACAGAAATATAAAAACCTTAGGATAAGAAAAAGGCAGTTACAATTATATTTAGGCAGAATAATATAAAAAGCTCAAGGTTCTAGAAAGAATGGAGGTCTTAGCCTCTACTCTATAATTTATGTGCAAGACAAAAAAATCCCTCGAAATTTCTAAAATTAAGGAATTCACTGAAGGAAACCAGCCCCCCACCCTAACCTGGGTATCTTTAGTAATTAAACTACTCTAAACTTTTCAGGCAAGTTTAATTGGAAATAATGATAGAGAGGAAGAGTCCTGACAGCTGTATTCCAATAAAATGAAATTTAACCATCTTAATGATGTATGGTTGTAATAATGATTTAATGAAGTTTTAAAATAAAAGTGGACTTGTGAATATAATTTTTAGAAACTGGGGGAATAAGGGGTGCCTGTGTAATTCAGTCAGTTAAGCATCTGCTTTCAGCTCAGGTCATGATCTCTGGGTCCTGGGATGGAGCCCCACATCGGGCTCCCTGCTCAGAGGGGAGTCTGCTTCTCCCTCTGCCTCTGATGCTCTGCACAGACTAAGATGCACTGTGCTATCATTAGGAATACTGCTTAAATTATCTACTCATCTATGATTATCTCAATTTCATTTTTATTTCTTCAGTACTTATTTTTATGAGTAATCTACTTAATTTATAATAATAGACATATAAAAGTAATAATAGATTTATTTTTATACATATGAGAAAGCTCATCCAACAGACACTATGCAGTGGCATATTTGCTCTCCTAACAGTGGAAGGCCACTTTAAAATGCTTTTACATAGTCTGAATGTTCTTGCATTGTCCCCATTATAGTCAAGATTTTATTATACTGAGGATAATTAAGTATGTTTTAGATTATCTTTATTGTCCTCCCCCTGGCTGTCCACCTTTTGGTCATTTTCACTGCTCATTAAAATTTCCACAAGAAAATGGTCAGTGAAAGAAACCCAAATAAAATTCAAGGCTAGTATAATTTTCTTCTTATTGATAGATCTGGCAAATTCTGTTACTAGAGGATTTCTGCACAAGAAGAACAATACCCATCGTCATTTACATGGCTCAAAATATGGCCCCAAGTCTAATTTACTTAAAACACTGTAATTGTCTTATTCAAATGGAAAAGTTTCAGGGCTTTGCAACCAAATGTGCTGCAACTTACCTGGGGGTCAAGGGGAGTTTGGCTTTGAGGGTAGTTGTCTAAGGACACGCAAGCTTCAAAAAATCTCAGAACTGACCCACTCTCATGGTGAAGAGTTTTGAGAGCCCCCTGCAGGATGGATATACACCAGAGGAAATCTCTAATGTCAAACTCTCACCTGGTGTTTGCAGAAGCTCTAAAGTATGGTAGTGTTACCAATGTATTTTATTTTCACTTCTGGCAAAGATTAGCCAAGGATCCTTTCAATGTCCTAGGACCCTTTCACCTCTTTGCAGTCATTAAGGTTTGCTGTTCCCTTTCCTTTCCCCACACTGAAATAATCTATATACATCTTCTAGATGGTGTACTATAGGAAGCGGCAAGTAAGGTTCAAGTCCAAATATTTAACCAAAGGAACTGTGTTCCTGGCCTTCAGGACTGAGAATGAATATTATAGAATAGTTCTTCTTCTTCTTCTTCTTTTTTTTTTTTAAGAATTGGTCATCTTATGTTATACTCTGGGTTAAACAAGATTTTGCAGGTTATCCTGTGAAACCTACAGTATTTTGAGGAAATCGTTTTTGAGTTCCAGGCACAGTTTTAAAATAGAGATTTAAATAAATTAGGGGTTGCCTTCATCTGTTTGGTCTAAATATGGTTTGATTATCAAATTTATAACATAGCATTAATATATTATTCCTACTAGTTAATAAATAAGTCACTTAGGACAATATAGCCAGATAAATGACATTAGGGGCCCAGCATGAAACTAGTTCCAACAGTATATAAGAAACTTCCATACTTTTTAATGATGACCTTACCCAAGGGATAAGTTAGTATTCACAGCCGTTTGAGATTCATTCCAACTCTATGATTCTATTACTCATTTCTAAAAATGGCCCGGTCCCAGCTGGATATTTTGTAATTAAAAAATTCAAATTTATAGGAACTCTTCCAAATGTCCGGGGATATCTGACACAACAGAAGAAAAAAAAACATTATTAAAATCACTCCTTTATATTTAATATAAAGCAGGATTTTACATATATATTACACAGACAGAAAGATAGCTATTTTATTTTTTCTAAGGCCGATGCTATTACTTTAACAAAATACTGGTCCAAGGGTAAGAATACTAGGTAAGAATCCAGAACTGGTTTCTGGGTCTCTTTCCACCAATATCTACAGATATCCACAGTCAAATTTCTTAAATTCTCTGGGTCTTGATTTTCTCATGATCTTGGTAAGTCCTTCACTATCTAGCGTTACATAATTCTTTTGAACTGTAACACATGAAATATGAATTAGGTGAATCGAAAATGTGGCAGTTAAGGTTTTAATTCTATTTTACTACTGTAAAATTATGAAATTGGGGCATATGGTAGCAGAGCTTAATACTAAACAAAACAGAGATAAAAATCTCAGCTTGTTTCTTTATTCTAGTTTGAAGAATTCATTTATGCAGAAACTCAGATGCTTATCCATATTCAAGAATGAAAATTATTAGAAACAATGTTTCCATCAGATATTTGTACAAATAAACACAAACTTTAAAAAAAAATCACTTGCTGACTCTTCTGGCTAACTGTATAAAAGAAATACTAAAATAATCTCATCATCTTTGATTTATGGATCTTCTCTTTAAATCACTTATTTTAAATATCCAGATTACTTTTTTCCCCAAAGTAATTGTCCAGTAGCTTAAAACATAGATAAATTAGTAACTATTATTACTGGAAACAAAGAAGAGATAATGTTAATACTAATGCTAATTATAACACACACACACACACACACACACACACACACACACACGAGATTTTGTTTTCAATTCACTTAAACGCTCCTGGGAAATAATTAAAGAATTTGTTGCTACAAAGCCTAATAGAGGACTGAAGGGGGATCTAATAAAATTAATACATCAAACTGGGTTATTTATTCCTAAACAAACCAACATAACTGAAAAAGATCATAAAAAAAAAAAGGAATGCGTTATTTTCATTATCAGGAAAATTTCCATGTAGGTACAGGGAAAGAACATAGTTGTAGTTTACGATAATGTACACCTGAAAAGAGGGGTGTTACGTGTCAGTTTAAAGTACAATAAAAGAATTTCAGAGCTGAAAGAATCTCTGAGATCTTCTATTCCAAACCAGTCCTTTTTTAAAGGTCTTTTGAGTTGTTATTTAAGATTTTGTTATCCAGCCCAAGTTAGGCAGTGGACAGTGGGGCACAGACTAGAACTCACGTCTCTGATATCCGGTGAGGTACACCTTGTCCTTATGCTCCATGGCCCATGGGAAGAGAGATCAGACCACTGTCAAATACACTGGGGATTTTAATACTATAAGGAAAACAAGTTAACAAAGTAATTTGGTTCTGAACAAAGTGTGAGAAATTAGGTATTTAATGAAATAAATGACAGTGAAACATTTTTATGCCTTTTATTTGTTGCCTCTGAGCTCCAAAACATTTTAAACTGGCAAACATTTTTTTTAATCTATGTAATGACTTGATAATATTATTAGGAATTTAAGTTTTATAAGTCAGATCATCACTCCTTCCTCTTTCTCCCGTGTGACCTGAGGAACTCATGAGGTGAGTCCTGGGTCTCCCTGACTTCCTTAAACAGCAGCGTACCTCAAGTTCATTTCAAGGAAGATGGTGTCAATTCCTACAACAGAGGAGGTAAACTGAGCAACAGAGTGAGGAAGGCGTACCCAACCCAAATCTTCCCAGGCCAGTCATTTTTGGAATATCCTCCATAGAAAAATATTCTGCAATAAGATTCAGATACACTTTCATATGGTAAAATATATGTTAGAAAAGCTGTCAAATATTTGTTTAAAATGCATATTGTTTTATAAAAATCAACTGCGATTGTAAATGCCATGTAGACAAGAAAGACAGGGAAAGGTGTGTAATTTACCCATGGCTCTCCCCCAACCAGCCTCTGGGCTCACGGTAAGTTGTGGGCAAGTCACACCTAGGGAAAACATGTATGTACTTCAGAAATGTGGAAATGTAGTAAAAATATCCCGCCAGTTGAAGAGAAAGCTGAGTGATTATCCAACAAGGTAAGTAGATATGCTTTCATGTCTAAATGAGAAATCTCAGTAGGTGAACCCCATTGACAAACACAGCAAAATATCTGACTGGTAGAGAAGTTCCTGATTCAGAACCCCTTCCCATTCTCCACCCCTCACCTCCCCAAAGGGGCAGAGACCACTCCAACACTCTAAGATTGGGTATTTACAGGGAGTGAGTTCACAGAGAAGGGTTTAAGCCATATTCCATAGTGTTCTATTTTATCTCTATCTCTATCTCTATATCCTCCTGCTGGCGGGGCTGACCTGCCCCGGAATTACAAGCCAGGTATATACAGTGTGAGCACCAAGGCTCTTCCCTCACCTGCAGCCTCCCTACGCCACTGCCCTGAAAGGGTCTCTCCCATCTAATTAACCAACAGCCGCTCCCAAGAAAGGATCTCATCCATCACTCCTTGGGAATATAACACTTTAGACTTCAGTGTATCATTTATTGTCTTGAAAGATGATGATAAACCTCTTGAAATTCCTGACCTAGATATCCATTTTCACAGAGAACTATTTCAAGCGTTTATTAAAATATGGTTGCTATTTTAAAACAATTTCCTGGTATGTATGGATATTTCCATGTTGCAACTTAAATGGAAAGCCAAGGGTAATTTTTTTGAATAAATTACAAATAAGCTTTGCTGATAATCATAAAGTTCATTTATTATACCACTTATTTTTTTCATTAAAAAATAGTTTATAAGTTTCAAACATAGAGGGAAATTGGGAGGCACAAGACCATACCCACATAATGTTCATTACAACTAATAACCACACCATACACCATAAAGCTAAATTTACAACTAGAAAGTTTATATGTTCTGAGTGCTGTATCTATAGTATGACAGTCTCAATAGTTTTTTGTTTCTTCTTAGATTTTCAAATTCTGACAATACACAAGAAGCATAGAAACTAAATTTTCATTTCCTCTATGACTGAACAGCAAGCACTCAATATTCTATGGCTCTCTTATTATAGTTTCCCATAATGTGAAACTCGGGAGAAAAGAGGCAAATGTCAGTTTTGGCAGATAAAATATCTTCTTTTTTTTTTTTTTTTTTAAGATTTTATTTATTTATTTTGAGAGGGGATGATGGGCAGCGAGAGGGAATCTCGAGCAGATTCCACACTGAGCACGAGCCCGATGCAGGACTCAATCTCACCCCCTGAGATCATGAGCTGAGTCGAAATCAAGAGTCAGATGCTTAACCGACTGAGCCACGCAGGTGCCCAGCAGATAAAATATCTTTAAAAAGAGTCAGAGCACGAAGGTATGAAGGCACAATTGTAACTTATCTAAACCCACCAAGAAATGAGAAAGCAAAAAACTGAGGCCAGCAAAGAAAACCATTTTTTCCCTGCTTCTCCCATGCTACTTTCTATCCCTCTGTAGTAGGTTGAATAGTAGGCTGAAAACACACATCCACCCAGAACCTCAGCATGCGATCTTAGTTGGAAATTAGGCCTCTGCGGGTATAGACAGGTAAGACGAAGGCTTACTGTGCTGGGGTGGGCCCTAAGTCCACCAAGGACTGGTGTCGCGGTTACATGAATACATAACAAGGTGAGGAGAGGACATAAGCAGACAGAGGTAAGACGACCATGTGAAGACAGACGCGGACACCGGCGTGATTCAGCCACTAGCCAAACAACGCCTGGGCCACTGGAAGCTGGAAGAGCAAGGAAGGCTCTCCCCTCAAGCCTTCAGGCCAACCACGGCCTGCTGGCACTGTGACTGTTGGACTTCTAGCCTCCAGGACTATGAGAGAATACATTTCTATTGTTTTAAGCCACCTGGTTTATAATCATTTGTTAAAGTAGCCCCGGGGCACCATACATCCTCGAAGCCTAAAAACCCAACCAATGAAGCATTACATCTTTCTTGGGCCAGTACAGGGCCTTGTTTTTTGTTTTCGTCTATTTCGTGATTTACACTAAAATGTGAACTTAGCCATCAGCCTAACAGTCTAGCACTATCACTCAAAATGGTATTATGTTTTGGTTTCGACCTTCAGTAATGATTTAGTTTTGTCTATGTTTCGTAAAGTTCAATATAGAAATGAGATCTGGATCTCCCTCTGGCCTATAAGAAATAGAAGAGAACATTCTCAGTAAAAATTTAAAAACAAAACCATTTTATTTCTATAAGAAACTGGTCAATACGTATTAACAATATGTACTATAAGCACTATAGGGTTATAAGAACTATTATTTACTTTTTTACTATACAGTATACTTGTGAGTGAATTTCTTCTATCTTATATTAAGCACTGATGCCAAACACATAGTAGGTACCCCATAAGTATTTCTTAAATTAGAGTGACTACTCTAGCAGTGTACTACTGTTATAAATACCTGGGGACAGTGATTTCCAATTTCCTAACACGTTCATAAGGCATTTATTTGCCCCCAAAACATTTCAGTGTTTTATTTTACTAGTTTGTATAAAACCACCTCAAACATTTGTTTTACTATAAGCAACCTCTTTCCTAAGAAAGACTTAACTATTAGAAAATAACTTTAATGGGTTATGTAGATATTTTACTCAACTCTCCTAAGAGTTTTTAATCAATATGGCTTTCCCCCTGCCCCACCCTCTAAAAAATGTCAATAGCATTACAAAGAAATTCTGTCTCTAGAACATGCTAAGGGATGTTCAGAGACTGAAAACCAGGTAAATTCAGGGAGAAAGTATCAAAAGAATACACACACTTATGATATGGAGTACTGGGGGGGGCAGGGAGGAATATATTCAAAAAGCTTCAAATCAACAAACAAAAAATACAAATATATTAATCTTACCTATATACAAAATGACATTAAATGATTATAAAGTAGTAAGATTATTAAGTAAAAACAGAATCTTGGTTCTCTCACAGAATCCATCCGAAACGTATTATTTCTTTGAAATCATCTTTCTATAGCATGAAAAGCTTAAAGGCTTTTATTCTGTAATTTTATAACTTTTGAAATTCTAAATCAGTATCACGTAGAAATACACACTATTGCCATGTTCAGCATAAGCCTGGTTCATATTTTAGTACTTTTAACTCATTTTGAGATTAAATTTATTGTAAAATTTTCTTTAAAATTTTTAAATCTGGCAAGTGTAATGATATCAGGACTCCTCTGAATCACAGATGAATATTTTATATTTTATGAAACTCATTATTTCATGAGTACAGTATTTCTGGCTTTTATCCTTTCAACTGTGAGGAAAACATCTCTAAATCTAAAGGTTAATGATTTGCTGACAATTATAAATGTTTATAAAAGAGTGGCAATTTCTTGGTCTATTTAAGAACATTCATTCCTTAATATTTTATTAATCACAGTAAGAGCCTCTGTTACATTTAATGAATAGCACTTTTTTCAGGAAAAGGCTTACACAAATAAGAGATACTTGGGCTAACGTACTCCACCAATTGCACTATTCAACTAAAGTACAGCAATATGCCGGCAATGGATGCAATGACTAATACTCTGAGTAAAGTTCAGACAATAGGGGGTCACCTCGCAGTTTCTGAAAAGGCTTCATATAATAATGTCCTTTATGTGACGTCTTATTTTAAGGTGGTCTCACAGCATCAGACAGACTAACACAGTGAATTTCTTTCCTTTTGCTTTAAAGAGACAAAATGATAAACCTGTTTTTTTTTTAAATTCACAATTGCTTTCCTATAGAGCTAGAAACCCTTAAAAATTTCACTTCACTGTTTTTTTCCAGTTGGTACAAAAATATCAAGTAAATGTAAGTGGCCCTTTTCTAGCCTGACAAAAGTAATTTTAACTGCGTGTTTGTCACTTCTCAAGAAAGTGGACTAAAAGACAGACGTGAAGGTTAAGCAGTCAGTCAACAAGCTTCTCTGCTCAGACAAAGGTGTTCTGAGTACATGTGTTCTGGGAGAGGAGGCCTGCTGTAAAGTAAAACAGCAAACAAACAAAACCCCAAACAGAAGACATAGTCTCTGACCTTGAGTTTGCCATCCAAAGAAAGCAATAGAATAAAGAGCTTAACCAATTATATCAGGACATGAAGGCAACCGATTAAGAGCCCGGGGAGGCTGTAGTGAGTACATAAGACATGAGTAGTCTGCAATCATCTGTTGGAAAGAATGGTTGAGAACTTATGAGTTGACAAGGAAGAAAGGAGAAGCTACGGGGAGGAAACGACCTGTATGACAGCTTAGCATGTCATACTCAAAAGAACACCAAACGTGGCATCAGCCGCAATTTTTAGTCCTGGATCTCACTATCAGCCGTGTCAACTCAATAAAGTCACTTAATCTTTTTGCATCTTCATGTCCTCATTCATTCAATTCAATAAGGATTCACTCAGCACCGAGTGCTACCAAGTGCCAGGCAGAGTTCTAGGCTCTGAGGATATCAAATTTAACAGAAGTTCCTGCCTTTGTGCAACTTACATTGATAAACAGTTAAATTGAAGGAATTTAAGAGAAAGCCATGAATTGAAAACGCTGCTAGGAATAATCCATAGCTGGTTTCTCTCTTTCAGCTATCTTCTTTTTGCCATTCAACGACAAGAGAGATCTTCCCGCAAATATGTTCTGTTCTATCACTGTGTTCTGTGTCAAATCCCCAGGGGACCCCAGATGAACACCTGAATCCTTTTATCTGAGATTCAAGGTCTTCCATGTCCTGGCTTCCACCGATTTTTTTTAGCCTTCTCTCCCAAAATTCTCTTTCATGAACTTCAGGCTTCCAAGTAGATTATCTGGTATTTTTTCAAATATACTTCCCACATTCCAACTTCTGCAACTTTGCCCATGTGCCTCCCTCTGCCTAGAAGGCCTCCTCTCTGTCACTTTCCATAATCCTACCCCTTCGTCCATCGGGCTTGATATTTTCTTTTTTTTTTTTTAAGATTTTATTTATTTATTTATTCGACAGAGACAGAGACAGCCAGCGAGAGAGGGAACACAAGCAGGGGGAGTGGGAGAGGAAGAAGCAGGCTCATAGCGGAGGAGCCTGATGTGGGGCTCGATCCCAGAACGCCGGGATGACGCCCTGAGCCGAAGGCAGACGCTTAACGACTGCGCCACCCAGGCGCCCCCGGGCTTGATATTTTCTTGATACGACACTATGAGTATGGTGCTACTTTCTGAATAGGAGAGACAGAAGAGAGAGAAGATCCCCGAGAAAGATAATTTGTCTTTTGGGATTGAGGAGGAAAGTTAAAGGCAGGGAAGCTAATGAGGAAGGTATTATAAAACATGACTGTGATTGCATTATAATAGGTAAACCCAAAAAAAACTTCTGGTTTGTAGCATCACTACGTTATGACTGATGACTGAATATACATAAATAAACGGAAAGAAGCTAGTCTAAATGGACGAGGAATTACATGATTATGAATAGGACGATAAAGAGCATAGTAGTAGGCTTTCAATAAATGCTGATGAAATCCACTTTTTTAAAATTTATGAAGTAATTTTCTTTAATAAATCAATAAATTCCTAAAATACATGACAGTTAAATATTATATATTGATTTCTGATTTTACAGAGAAAAACACTGCTATACAGTAATCGTGACAAAGTACCAGCGACTTAACACTCAGTAATTACTGGGTTAAAAATCTCATTCTATAGAGAAATCGGGTTCACCACTAACCATTTCACTAACAATTTCCCTGCATTTAAGGGAAGGAGGAGTTGTGTAATAAACAGCACATACAGAATCCGTCATAAAAGGTTGTTAACTTCAGATCTCTTGCTTTGTTTGAAAGAAATCAAATGTTACAGAGAGAGCGAAACACCACTGCCTCTGCTCCCAACTCCCTCCCCCTTCCCTTCGTCCGCCCTTCCACAGACCTCTGCTCCGTGTGACTGCTCTTTATCCTTTCCAAGCCCACAGCTTCAGTATTTTCCTGTGGGTTTCACTTGCCACCTCAAATATGTTAGCCTATAGGAAAAGCAGGCCTACTTTCGTGGCTGACGTCTATCAGGGACTCAGACATTGACGTTTGATTGGATTATGACTGACTAAAAAAAAAAAAAGGTGTAACTGAGGAATTCTCCTAAATAGAACAGATATATCTATCTGTGTGTGTGTGTGTGTGTGTGTATGTGTGTGTGTGTGTGTGTGTATGTTTATATGTATGTATATAATTTTGCTCTTGGTGAACTTAAGAAATAGGGAAATCATTTAATGTACTATATCAAATTTACCTTTATTCAATCTTAAGGTCCTCTGTCCTAGGGTCACAATGGTGACCTATTGTCGTGTCAGAGCCTGGAACTACTTATCTCTGCTCCGGTGTTTCTGTTTCCACACCGCAGAGATTAATCAAATCTTCAAGTGGTCTCCTTCCAATGAGGTACCTCATTAGAGTTTAAAGTCTACCCTAGGAACTTAGAGGTAGATATATTGGCATTGCTAATTGACATATTCCTGGAAATGGGGGATCAGAAAAGAATTTTACAAAATATATACAAAGGGATGTTCTTTTAAATGTAAAGATACTATCAGCTGTCTTTCTCCATGAATATACTTTAAAAATCTTTAATATTGAATTCTACCCATGTTCTGCCTCAGCGGAGGGGGGAAGATATTCTATGTTTACAATTCTAATGCCTACCTCTTGAGAAACTGAGGCACTACTGAAATAAACATTATTAATAAGCATTTTAATAAACCAGGTGTTTATACTGATATCTGAGCATGAAAGTAAATAACTTTTTTCGATTTATGAAAGACTTGGCACCTGAATCCCCTATTCGTAACTGGAAGCATAAAAGGAAAGATTGAGCTTAGCTTTCTGTATGAAATGTAATATGCATGAAATTTAAATATACTTTAAAGAAATCAAACATATTATCAGACACTCACAGACCTTAGTAGTTTAAAAAAGTCTCAGAATCATTTAAAATAAACAACTGTACATTAAAATCAACTATAAAGCTTTAGTTTCTGAATTTTGAAATTTAATTGTTCTACCCATTAAGGGCGCCATTTGTGGGCTCAGCCCTTAATCCTGACATGTAAAAAGGGGCTCTAATGTAATGCCACTCAACTCTTAAAAATACCACATTTCACCCAGATGAGTATTATTGCCTTCAAACGGCCATCTCAGGGGTTATCCCCTTTTTTCCTCTTTTGAAAAGGACTCACAGAATACATTTAACTGTGGTAAATACTCTCTCTTCTGAATATAGATCTAATTTTATGAAATACCCAAATGTTGGTCAGTTGACCCTGCGAAGAAAGTAAACAATTCAACTAGTCAAACTGGTATTTGATCAAAATGAGACATGCCTATAATGACAAGAGCTAGTCTTACCTGTGTCTTGCAAATAAACTCACTTTCAAAAGAGTAGTTTCAAAGAAGTTTGGTTAAGATACTAGGAGGGGAACATGGGAAGAGTAACAACCTATTTATAATGAGGACAACCACCTTCGCTTTCAGGATCCCTATTACAACTAAGACCAAATTAGCAAGCATACATGGCCCACAGTACATTAGCCACGTCCCTGGAAGCTGGTGAGCAGGGTACCCTTCCCCCAGAGCTCCTCTGCAGGGGACGCCTTCTCTTCTTATTCCTTAAGCAAGTTGAATTAACAGAAAAAGCCAGTGCAGAGCCCCAAATTCCCTAACCAATGACACCTTCACAAAAAATGCAAACATATGCACAGAAGAAGCAGGACGTGTACAGAGAAATAAGCTAACCCTGTAGCACAATACGTAAGAACTTACTATATATTTTATCATGCATAATGTTTTACTACCATTTTAAGTGTTTTCCCCAATAATTTTGAATCCACTGAAGAAATTTTACAGAACCTCTACTCGAATCCATAGTTTGAAGCCACTGATCTGGTTTATCTCCTTTCACAAGTACAATTCCGGCTCCGGCACCTTTTCCAAGGTCACACAACCAGATCATAGTTTAAATGCTAATTTGTTTGACTCCTAAGCAGAAGTTCTTACCTATGAAAACTATGAAAAAAAACGAGACCACCAGTAGATTAGCCTTGGGCACAAAGGAGTAAATACAAATATAATTTATCATTTTGCCAGGTTCAATAAATACCATTTTGATATGTTAATAGCCTTTAACAGTGAAGGCATTAGCCATCAATTAAATAAACAAACCATTAAATAGGGAATAGAAGTGTCAATAAAGGCATAATCTACTAGTTTTCTAATCAATGATGCTAATCATTGCTGGATATTAATCAGGGAGTGGACATTAGCCATAGCACAGATGATCATTTATGATTATGGTTCACTAAAAAAAAAAAATCTAAATAATATTAAAAACACAGTACAATACTAAACACACATTCCCTCAGTAAGTACTTGTTGATAAATGCTTTACCTTGAACAAATGGAAGTATTTGCAACACTCATTGATTACGACATTTACGGAAAGTTGGAAACAGCCATATTTCTCTCCTACAACAGTAAAGAGAACTTACACAGGAAGCAAAGTCAGGACTAAAGTCGAGACAAAACCCAATCTGACTTAAGCTGGAAGCAGAATTCAGTCATGAAGGATGGAACTTTGAAATTAGGACCAACCTGCCTTTGTATTTAAGTAAATGAATAACCTTACACAAATTACTTCATCTCCTTAAGCCTCAATCTTCTCATCTATAAAATAGAGAGTAAGAATATTGACTTGGTAAACCGCCCGCTACATCTTGGGTCTTTTAACATGCCATAACAATAGTTTCTAATGTAAAAAGCAGACTGGAAGTCAGGGACTCTGGGGCCCAGTTACTTCTTAAGGGAGGGACCTGGTGTCCTTCCGTCATTTCCAAGGGAGGCAGGAGCTCACCTCAGGTGTGTGCTTTACCTCTAACCAGCAACTTACTCACCTGTCTACGCCTCGATTTCCCCATCTTTAAAATGGAACATTGAACTCCCTGAGTTGTTCTGAAGATGAGATAAAATAAAAGGTTTAAAAGCATGGAGACTAGCACTTAGTAAACAGCGATAAACGTTGGCTATTACTAGGCTTTGCTTCCCCACTTTATAAAATGTGGAGTCTGGATGAGGGGATCTCGAGCTCCGCTTCAGTTCTGAAAACATCTAACCCTACTCACTTTCACAGAAGTTAGTAAAACTGGTTTTTAAAATTTGGCGGGTCTTTTTGCTCCTACAGTCGATGAAGATGGGGCAAGAGAGCAGAAATAGGACGTTTCTTTTCCAACATTCCCCATCTATTAACCCTCCGGGGCCAAAAACCCTGAAGGTGTACTAGTTCTTCCTTCAATTCATCATTTTAAAGAACACGTCTTCCCCACATTAGTCATTTAGAAGAGTCTCATTAGATATGACGTTTGCCAGTTAAAAAAAAAATTAGAATCACAGATATCTTTATCGATATGTTTAAGTTTCAAATGTATCTATGCATAGCAACGTCAGCATTTTTTTCTTATTCAAATGTAGCCAATGAACCATTGGCTCCTTTTAAAAGTCCTTAATTGTGGAAATTAACATTCTGCTTCACCTAAACACCTAACACCTACGGTACCCTGCTACCCCAAAATCTCACCTGACCATAAATGCAAAGAAATGAAAGTACTAAGCCAAAAAGACTTTTCTGAGAGACCGAAACTAATAAAGCTAATAAAAATAGCTCTGAGAATAGTCTTTGCTCACAAGGTTCCTATTCCTATTTTATGCAAAAATTACAATAACAACAAAATAACCTTGGCTGTTTAATGGCAGGGTAATGAGAAGTGAAAGTAGGCAGCCTGACAGGAGAGAAAAACGGAAAACCCATCTTAAAAATTACACCTGTCCTGGAGCTGCACATGGAATTAACAATTTTTACAAGGACTGTGGTATCTGAAACAGGTCTGGACTCACACAATACCTCATTCAGATCACTGTTTTGCCATTTGAGACCTGTGCAACCTTGAATTAACTTAACCTCTCTGCGTAACAATTTTCCGATCAGTAAAAGGCAGAAAGCCCTTCTAAAAGGAGGTTGTGGGAATTAAATGAAATGATACGGATAAAACGTTGTGCATGGTAAGGGCTCCAAAATGATACATAATGGGAATATTAAGCATTGTTATCCAGTGTCTTAGATTGGGACTACTTATCCCTCAACAGCTCCTGGCTAAATTATTGTACTGGGACATGCAACAATAGAACTGATGTTTGCGATGATGATCTTCCGTTACCGAGAAGTTAAATTATAATTAATATACTTTGTTCTATATGTAGTCGGCAAACCTTTGTTGAATGACTACTGTTTTCTCAGCGTTGCGGTCAGTGCTGGTATGTAAAGATGAACAAGACACAGCTGTGACCTGAAAGAACTCGTCCCCCTAGTGGGGGAGAGAGAACCCTAAACAAATGATGACAGTACGATGTGTTACGTGCGGTACGGAAACATGCACCAGGTGCTCTGGAAGTTTTAGAAGCCAGCTTGGCTGGACGCGGTCAGTTAAGTCTTCAGACGCAAGATGCCACAGAAGTTGGCTCTTGAAAGAGCTGTGACAGGGTAAGAAAGGGCCAAAGTAGCACGGACTAAGGGAAAATGCTGAAGCACGGATGGAGAGGTACGAACCCACAGGAGAAATGGAGGGAGAGGTGGGGTCATGAAAAGAAGTCTGATGAAACACACTAAAGAATCTGGACTTGATCTGAAAAACATAATGAAGACGTGATGCAGAGCTGTGCCATGGTCAGAGCTGCGATTCGGAATGACAGCTACGATGACAGTTTGGAAGCTGGATGAAAGAAGAGACAGAGGCGGGGGAGACCAGTTTAGGGCTAACAAAAGAATCTAAGGACCAGATGAAAAGAGCCTGAATTTCGGCCCTGACAGTGGGAAGAGTCAGCGGGACAGGGGAGTTTGTAATTCCTTTCAAACGTATTTCAATTCAGTATGTTTGTTTTTAAACCAAAAAAGTCCTTAAAGTACTAAATCCCTGGATCCATAAAATCTGACTCTCCTGTCATAACTCTTTTTGGCGATTTTGAGTTCCTTAGATTTAACTGTTACATAATTCATAGCAAGATGATAAGGCGATATCTCTGATAAGGTTTGAAATAGTATTCTAGGTATTTTGATAATGGGCCAATTTTTTTTCTTTCTTACGATAAGATCTGTGCTTCGTTCTGATTGAATAAGAAAAGAGAAGTCAGTAAAAAAGTAAAGCATAAGTTAAACTCCAATCAGTAAGGTCTGACAGCTTTGCCTAGGAAAACAAAAAATCTTGTATGCAGCACTTAACTGCTCTAACTGGGGCTTCCAAAAAGGTTAGATCTTGTGCTGTGTTTAATAAAACTCTTCCTATTATTGAACAATACTTGTTCAAATATTGAAGCAAGAATTTCATTTTAATGGAGTTGATACAAAATACCTCACAAGGGATATATTGACCATAAAGTTCAGAAATACAAACTATAGATCTTTTGGTTCTGTTTTAACTTTTTAAGCAAAGTGATGAGTCTAGACGGCAGCAATAGAACTATTAAAAGTTGAATAACCTTCAAGTAAACGTACATAGGCACTTGTTAAAACAAACATTATTCCCAGTGCTAAAATTGAGGCTGGCAAGCCTCCCCTCTTAATAGCTTAAAAACAGTTTCAAAAGTAGCAGGATAGCAGCTTCTTTGCAGAGAGACTAATCATGATGATTAAAAGATCTTTAAAAGCGAATACAGAATGGTCAGTCAGCCTGATCGCCTTAATTTTTAATGAAGGAATATCTTCAGATATATCAATGTATGAAGCAAACTTGGGAAGGGAAATCTGTCATGCAAAAGAAACTAATTCTAATTAGTTTGTGACTAATGTTTCCCTTCACTCTGATGATCCACAATTGCAGGCAGTAATATTTGAAAACAGAAAAAAGAGGAAATACGATAAAGCAGTATCAAAGAATCTGCCAGTGATAAAACAAGCAGGGTGGCTGTTATAAAGTAGCCACATGGCTTTTTCCACCTCCATCAAGGTCACTTTACTGATGACGGGCTCAATAAGATGATAATGCATTTAACCACTTTCCTTGCTTGCATCTGACTTCGACCTCACAAATCCAAATGGCCTTGTTTAACTACCCTGGCCTTTCAGCATTTCCCTGAACAAAGATAATTAAGGAGATGTACTGCCCCCTACGATCACAGGAATTGAAAGACAAACTTTTAAGAGCACAGCCAGGTGTCTATTCCACTAATGCACAACTTTTAAGCAGGAGGTAAAATGAAATAATGGGTAAATAATTATAAAAGGTTAATAATGTTAAATTTGTTATATACGGTCATTGTTTTCTTTAAAAGAAAAAGCACAAAAAGAGTTCCAGGCTACATTTTACAGGTCTCTAGACAGCAGGTCCTCTCTCTCTCTCTGCCGGAAATAGCTGGAAGATTATGGAGAAAACAGTTGTAAGACTATGGTACTGTGCAGAAACTCACATGAAAAAAATTCATGAAAACTCCCACACGTCATTTTAATTTTAAAAATTTTAGGCTGATATATATGCTTATATATATTTATACAAATAAAAAAACCTGAAGTGCTTTTCCATATTAGTTCTATATTAGTCATTTTGGTACGCTCTCTAATCCATTTTGCCTTGGAAATGTACAAAATAAGATGTTTATGGGAAACAGTATTTAATGTTAAGAGAGGAAAATAACTCTTAGGAGAGAAACTCTTTTTTTTTTTTTAAATACTGTGGTATGTGGTTTCTCAAACCTTACTATTATTTAGATGTGATGTACGCTCAAATATCTGCGTGTACTTTTCAGTTTTCATTCTTCCCTTGTGAAATGAATTTATCGTCAGTAATACGTATGCCATAAACTGTTTCTGGGATACCAAAGAGGTAGTTCTTCTCACCCTACTGTATTAAAAATTAAGAGTAGATATTTCAAAACTTAAATACATAGGACTTGTAATGGAACAGAAAGGTTTGTAACTAAAATCAACATAGAAATTTTAAGACAACTGATTTCTTATATATTAAAATATATACCGTTTCAAATCTGCTAAAAACATACATATTCAAATAACTGGTACACATCAAATTATTATTCTCTATGGGGAAAATTTTTTTTGACATGTCGTAAAACAATACATTCCCAATACCTAAACCACACGGGTTAAAAGGCCTTAGACATTATTGAGTATTACAATAACTTTATATTTAAGACAAACTATTACCAGTCCTATTACTTTCATTTATTCTGTATTATTTATAACTAGAGAAATCTGTAATGCCAAACAGTTGGATAAATGTAAAGAACGTCTAATGTAAAATACCTTATTTGAAGAAAGAATTAAGTGTTATTTTTGCTTCAAAATATTGACTATTTGAGGATATAGAATCACTTCAATATGATTATAGCCAAAACAGCACTTAGGATTGATAACTTAACATCTATATTTATATGCTTGAGACTCTTTCAAATCAACGTGACACAGCAAAATCTTGCTAAGTAATCTTCATCTAAAACTGTGGGAACCTTAACCCCCTTGCTCTTCTCTCCTCTTCTTCTAACCTGCCCATCCTTCCATTCCTTTCTCTCTGCCTAGAAGTTTCACCACCTTTATTTGTGACTGCCCTTGGATTAGCTAAACACCAGGTCGTTGCAAGATCTAACTCTTTCAACACTCTCACAGTTGTGACTTAGGTTTTTTAGCCAAAACTATGTAGAAGTTCTCGTCTAACCCAGAAGGGTACAGCTTACATGATGGTCAACAAACAAACAAATTATGGCCTGTAATCACTTACTTTTTCACTTGGACATATCACTCGATCTCTTCCATGGTACCAAATTCACAACATCCAAACATCCTTAAGGAAGAGTATCCTGTTTCTCAAGAGTTTGGCACAAAAGCACTCACATCCAGGATAAGACAGAGTAACTTCAGCCATACTTTAAACTACCCATGCATGTAGGTATGCACGTATACATGTATATATTTGCACAGAGAATAAGAAATCCATAGTAAAGCAATAATATATTAGTGTAAAATTTAAACTTTTTTAATATGAGGAAAAGTCAATAAAAATTACTTATTTAGATAAAGATTTAAAACAAATGTAATGTCCTATATTTAGCTTTTACATCTGGATCGTTAGAAAGATGGTTAAAAATCTTTATTCACAATTGTTTAAAGCCCCAAAAAACAAAATAAATTATAAACATAGAGAGACTGATGTTCCAAAGCCCAATCTCTTAATTGCTGATCAGAGCTGAAAATAGATCTTTTTTTCTCCATTAATTGAATGAGTCTTGTTAAACCTTTTGAAATGCACTTCAGAAAATGCAAGAATACAGCTTAGAACAGGTTCTTTAATTTGGGTCATTTTCTGTTACTTGCAGTAGTGACGGGTGCTTAGCAACGCTGTTCTGGTGGCCCTTTTAAGGAAATGAATACCTGGAATACAGAATTTTAATCTATTTTATGGCATTAATTATCAAGATCACTGTATTCTAGACAGTGCCTCCTTTGCCACTTTCCTACGTTATGAAAGAAAGGAGTCCCATGATTAATTGAATGTATTATTTCAGATGACAGAACATCTTCCGCACCCCCTTTCCAAGTAAGAAAAAAAAACAAGGACATAAAAACTAATAATAGTAGATAGAAGTCACAGAGAGGGTTAGTTTAAATGTTTAGACAAGGATCTTCCACTGAAAATTAGGAGTCCATATTAAGTCACTTTTATTTTTCTAAGTCTTTAAGGGGAATTAAATTCTATAATGCCACACATTAGGCCGTTGATATCTAGGAAACGTGATGCGACACAGCCAACACGTAATCAGATTTTATTTGGTACTTAAAGATTTGCAGAAGTTTTTAAATACTGATTTTACGAAAGAGGACTTGTACATGAGAAATGTTAACAAGAATATCATTTAAATTATGACCGAGTTATTCACTTTATGTTTATTTTAACATGCTCAAACGATCAACTGCCAGGAAGACGAGGAAGCGAGGTAAAATAGAAAGCTACCAAGTAGTTTTGAAGAAATCGAACTGCCATGTTACACTCTGTAAATACGTCCATTCACCTCTTATTGATAATTAGCACAACAGGTTCAAGAAACTAGTAATTAAAAACATTTGGAAGACTCCCTTCTATTTTGCTCTGATCTCAGTTACCATTGTTAGAAGTACAACTCTCCTAACTTTTTCCTCCTGATCACACAATTCCTTCTAGATTCCATGTGCTGGAGAAGGAAGGTGACACTCTTCCCCATCACCATTCCTGTCTATGTTCACAGCTAATAAGACATCAAGTGACTCCCTCTTTGTCTAGAATGTACCCTAATTTCAGTCTTTAATGGCCAATTTTTTAAAGCTTTTAACACTTAGCCTCCAAAGATGAGAAAGAAACCAGGTTAACAACCTGAAATCAGATTTTTAGAGGTTTCAGTGTATCAGTTACTATATAATCAGCATCTCTTTAAATTAAACATAATTCATACTTGATGTCAAATTTATCACCAAATTGTGTAAATCACCGTCTAAAATAAGTGACACCAAAAGTTCACAAGTTTTTTAACCTCTTAAGACAGATGGACGTTGCTTGGGGTTTGGGGGTTTTGAAGAGTACAGCTGCATTTTAATGCCGGGGAATCCGCTGGAAAAAAACCCAAAATGTGTGGCACAGACAGTATTATGCTGCGCTACAATATTCTCCCACCGAGAGGGAGGCTTACTAAGTTAGCTGTATTTCTAAAATGCCTTCTCGGGATATTTTCTGTCCTTTCTTAAGGACTACTTTAACAATTAGCACACAGAGGTCTCTGGATGAAGCTCTGAAACATTTAAAACCAGAGAACAAAAGGTTTATTTTAAAAATGAAAACCTTGGCTTGTCCAACTCCAGACGTGAATCTGCTTTCAATTACTGAAAGTATTTCCACTTCAGTGGAAAGGGATCAAATCTTCAACTACACCATCTTAAGGCACTGAATTTGATTATATTAGGCTTTCAGAAGACAGAATGACTTTGTGACACAGGCACATATATTCTGTACATATCATTTCTGAGATACTCCAGAGATAGAGACGCCAGCACGGAAAGGCAGGAGATGTGACTTCTCCTTCTGAGAGCCGCCACAGATCTTTGTTTTATTTTATGGGACTACACACATAAACGGTAAAAAATGATTTTTACTTTCATAGTGCACACGTTTTTCCCCGATCAGCACCCCCAACTCTTTTTCCAGGAGTAACCTGCATGGAAGCATCACAGCAAAGTTGGATTTCTTTTAGAGACTCTGCTGTAGAAAACCCTCTCCTAGCAAAAATCACACACTAAGTATTCCGCAAGAGAAAAACCGCTCTTTTAATTAGCACGATTATTTTGCACCTCTTTCCCCATTAAGCAATCAGTATGATGGATTTTAGTTAATGGAACCAAAGGGCTGATTAATTTAAACTCAGCGCAGATTTTAAAACCTACCCAAGACATAAATTATCAAAAATCACTACTGCTCACATTTGCTCCCAACGAATTCAACAAGATACATCGCAAAAGTCACAGAATGCAAGGGAAAGACAGATTTACCTCACGGATTAGGACCGTATACTACCCATTAAAAAAAAAAACCCACCTAATTAAAAATACCGGGAACAAAAGACTCCATTCTCCCCGCGGCTACCTGCACCACTCCGAGTGACGAAGAGTAATCGAGAAAGTTCAGCCTTTACCTCCTCTAAACCCTTAAATCTGGTCCTTCAGGGGTTAAAAAGCCACCTCATTTCAGATGCTAATGTTGCCTCTGCAGCGATTCTAACCCGCGCCGAGCCTCCTCCCATTCCGACACCACCAGGGAGAAAAGCGGGGCCGCCGCCGCCGCCGTCGCCGTCGCCGCCGGCCCCGAGTGCGGGCGAGCGAGCGAGCGAGCGACCCCGCGGCGCAAGGAGCCGCGCGAGAGCCGCGCGGGGAACCGCGCTCGGAGCCGCGCTCCGCCCGTCCGCCCGTCTGCCCAGGCCCCGGCCCCGGCCGCCGCCGCCGCCGCTCACCCACCTTGCCGCGGCGCGCCCTCGCTGTGGCCGTGCGGAGCCGAGCCCGGCGCTGCCAAGTTGCCTCGGTCTGGAGCGTATCATGTTACAGCGCCGGGCTCGGGGCTCCGGCTGCGAGCCGCAGCCAGACATGATAGGCTGAGGCTCCTCTGTTTACACCCGGCCGCGGAGGGGGCGGCGGCGGCGCTTAACCCCTTCGCGCCGGGCCGGGCCGCCGCCGCCCCGCCAGCCCTGCGCCCAGCCGCCGCCGCGGCTCGAGGCGACCCGGACCGGCCGCCGCCTTCTGACCCCTCCTTCCACACAGACCCACACACAGACATGCACGGACACACACGCACGGACGCACGCACACACACAGACCCACACGGGCCGGGGCATTTTAACGGCCTTGCCCCAAACGAAGAGTGTGAAAACTGCACCAAAAACTGGTTACAGGCATGCTTTAAAGACCCTGATAGGAGGTATTCCACACACACACGCGCGCGCACACACACACACACACACACACACTCACAGGCAGGCCATAAAACATCAGTATTCTCTAATGTGGGTTTTCGGGTTGCTGTAGATTTTTCAAAATAGGTTTTCTCTACAAGCACTACTTTGCTGTGCTCACAAAAGAACCTCGTCCAGCACATGAATGAATCCGACCCCCGATCCGCCACCATTCATGCATCACCCAGCTGAGCTGTTTACTTAATCCAAGGGAGAGTGACGGCCACACTCCCCCGGCCTCCGCGAAACTAAGTGCTCTAGCTCGCAGGACGCGCTGCTCGGGAAAGGTGGGTGTCTCGGAGGCGGGAGGGGTCGGGCACGGGCCTGGAGTCGAGCGCCGGCGGGGCGCGCGCTGCTCGCGTGGGTGCAGCTGCTGGCCGCGGCGGGGACCCGCTCGGTCCCCGGGGCCGGGCCGCCGAGGCTCGCCCACTGCAGTAGGCCGGGGGCTGCGCCGCGCCCCCCTCCTCCGGCTGCAGTTTCGGACCCCCGCGGACGCCACGGAGGTAGGGCCAGGCCCGCACTCCGGGAAGGGAAGGAGGTCCCTGGGGCTGGAGGCATGTGCTCCAGTCGTCGGAGCTAAGTCTGAATGATGCGCCAGGGCTGGACGACCCTGACCTGGAATAGCTCATGTGGTGTTCTAACTAGCTTTACTTCGAAACGAAAGCTACTTCGATATTGCAGCAATCACGTTATTTAAAAATTGTCCTTTCCTCCCCTCCCCCTCCAGATCCACTTTTATCATTATTTTTGTATTGCCTCCAGTCCAACGTCCCTCCTTCTTCTAATTTCTCTTTTTTTCTAGAACATTCCATCCCCCTCAGCTTCTTCCTCCATTCAACTGAGCCTTGAATGACTGTGTGTTCGTGAGTTTTGGGATTCAGCGTGTTTTCTTCCAATTCCTCCTAACCCCTCAAAGTATTTTTATAAATAAAGCAACAAAGAAAACTAGCAGCACTTTACATTACAATATGCATATCAGTCAGCACACCTTTATATTATTAGCTGGTATTCCACATTTGTCTTCTAAATACGGATTTAAGCCAAAAAATTAATACTTTAAGAATGGATTAGTGTTCTCCATTTATCAATAAGATCCAGTAATGAATGTATTCTTACCTCAATCCGTGATTCGAAAACAGTAATTTCCTTTTCCTCTTTAACATTCTCCTTTTACCTTGACTTTTGTCACTTTTTACATCTAATGCTACATACAGTAATGTGAATACAGCTCTTCTGCCTCTTGCTGGATACTTTTCCTTCTGTTTTCATTACCATCTAACACATCCATCATCACACATGGAAATGTCTGATGTTACTCAACATTGAAGTCAAGTCTCTACCCTGTAGTGTTCTCTCCTTTCAGTAATAATGGCTCCTCTAAAATCCTGACTCACAAGCATTCTGTTACAACATGATTATGACAACCATCATGTCTGCTCTTCCCTGAATGGTCAATATGTTCACCCTTTAATTAGGACATTAGTAAGATATCCCGGAAATGATCTAAACATTTCTTTGACACAGTCTAAATTTCAAAGTTATTTCAGGGTTTTGAAACTCTTTTTAGTAAAATTGGGTCAAAAAATAGAACAATAGGTATTTTGTGGGGCACCAAAAAGCTCTTAAGCAAATATCTTACTAAGTCATAATATTTTGAATGTGATCATTTTCACAGATCACTGTGATGTGTGTGACTCTTTTGGTGGGGGGGGGAGCAGTTGCCTGAAATAATTGCAAATAAACACTATATAACTATTTAAGCTGGAATATGAAGAGGGTGTTGTTCAGTTAGACTCTTAGAAGAATTAAACAGGTAAAACATTTCACAGTTGGAATTTTTCAGAACCTGCAGGTCTTGTCCATGTTTCAGAAATGTACCTCTGGATTTTCAATGACACACATTAGCAGATGTGGATTTGAATTAGAACATTAGAGGACAGAAAGGCGAGCACTCTAACGGGAAGAACGAAAGGTTTTAAAATCCTAAATCACTGTTTGGGTCAAGATGAATCTCAAGACTGATATTTGGCATACTCATTTCCCCCAGATAAATGCTATGTAAATTGGTCACTGATTGATAGCATTTATTAAAATTCCAATTTAAAATGCTAATTAAGCAATGCCCGTTTATACGTATCAGATACATGTTAGGTAAATTTTTATATTGGACTATATTAGAATATTCTACATATATATCTAGTTCTACCTTTTCTGAATACGAAACTAATGATTTCTGAATTGCACAAAGACAGTATCCCTTGAGAATAATCAAGGGCTTACTTTGAACACAGCTGAGCAGCAGCAGCTCATGGGGAAGAAGAAGGAGAGATGTGGTTTTAAACAGTTCCTATCCCCGAAAAGTGAAGGATGGCTTCCACATATATCTTCTCAAAAAAAAAAGACACAAAGTTTTGTGGCCACCCCCATCCATACAGTAAATCGCTGCCATCTTGTAAATAGAGGAGTCTACTGAAGAGTTCTATAGAGACATATAATAAGGCACACATTAAACTTCTATTTTCATCTACTATGGTTTGCCGTATTGATGATATCAGGAATCATGAGCATTATGGATACTGCCTTTTATAACAAGCATTTCTTGTCTAAGATCTGCAGAATTCCCCACAGCTCCACAAGCAGACACTATTAAATATGTTGAATTATGTGGCTATTGTATGTTGTGAATAAATAACCACATGGAATCATACTTGCGCTATTAAATGAATTTTACTTATAACTGAATTCAGTTCTTTAGGCATAAAAGCCTAATGACTGCACGCCACAAGGAAGAGTTTTAAAAATGCATGAACCAAAGCAAATCAAAGCAAATTGTATTTTTTTTTTTAAAAAAAGTCCATGAATGAGCTGTTACTTCAAACTGGTACCCACTTAGCTTTAATATTAAGAATGCTTCTGACCTCTCTCTACTTAAGCCAAAAACCTTGAAAAAAAAAATCAGTTTAACCAAAACTAGGATCATTAGCTTTCCTGCTAATGATTAAGCACCGAATCCATACTGTCAGAGATGCTAGTACAAAATCAGAATCAACTACTTTTCGCTATACTACACATGTGACTATGATAACAGCTAACATTGAGCACGTCATACGACTGTCACCATATTGAGCGTTTCACACATTTTTATTTCTCTAAGCAAGCCCCTCTGAAAAAGTAATATTGTTATCCCATTTTACAGATGAGGAAACTGGAATTTAGGTTAAGAATGGTCCAATAGAGAATACCAGAGCTTAAATTCAGCCCCGGGGGTCCTGAGCCTGATTGCTTAAGCCGTTTGACTAAATACTTAGTATTTAGTAGTTAACACTGGTATTAGGCGTGTAGTTCACTTTCAAAATCAAATGTGTCAAGATAAGCCACACCAATGACTCGAAAACATGGTATTCAATTCTTAAAACTGATTATTTGTGGATTTGGGAGAAGGAAAAAAAAAAAAGAGACACAGCACACGGCTTTCCCTGTGTTTTGAAGTTAACCTGAAGTGTTAGGGGAACCAGTAGTGCACATATTAGTATTCTCGGCAAGCTGGAATCTCATAGAGGAATAAAATAGTTAATAAAAGTTCCAGATTGAGGGACCGGCATAGGCCAGTGTGCATCTGTCACTCTCGAATTTAGTTTGTCTGAATGGACTTTGTTAAAAATTACACATTTATTTGTAAACATTTTTTTTCTTTTTTAAATAAACAAATATGTCAAAGACAATGTGTGTGTCACCAAAATTACAGTGCACTGACATCAACTGGTACATAATAAGTGTACAATTACTTTGTTACGTGCTGTGAATAAAATTTTAGCTTTCATCTTCCGTTTTCCAAAGTGTTATTTTGTCAGTAGCAGGAAAGTCTCTAACAGCTATGTGGACTCTGTTGTAAGCTGACATAAAGCTGTATTTAAAATCATATTTCTGGGTCCTTTTTCCAATAAAGGTCAATTATCATTTACACTGGAACCAAAATACAGGCTTGGGGAAAATGCTCGTAATAAAGTCCAATTCATAATTTTCACAGATGCTTACAGTAAGTCTAAAAGGATAGTATAATATCTAGATGATTCTTTGATTTAACCTACAGACAAATCCACCCACAATATAGCTTTTTATTTCACAACTATCTGCAATGACCCACATCCAAAATCGTTTCTAAAAGGTAAGTTTTCTGCTTTATTTGTAAAGATGTTATCTCACCAAAAACACAAATGCCTCCTGAAATCTGATACTATGTGAAGACCTAAGACTCTTTCTTTAGATCTCCAATCATGTTTGTTCTGTGTCAAAAGAGCTGGTTCTTATTTTTGTCCTAATTCAGGTGACCTTGGGCAGGAGCATGCTGGGTCCTCCACAGCCTGGGCAGGCAGGGAGGAGGAGGAAGCAAGATCTGGGAGTGTGTGATGAGGTCTGGACTCCTTGCAGGGGGCAATCAAGCAATGCACTGTATCCAAAAGGCTTAGTGAGCTTCAGCCCTGTGCTGGCAAGTATCCAAGTGGGAAGGACGGGGGTAAGGAAGGGAGATCATTCCTCTCTAGTGGTGAGAGCGAGACAGGGGGCAAGAGGGCAGAGCTTCAAGAGAAATCCAGATGGTCAGCAAGAGTTAGCTGGGGGTACATATGCCAGGAACCGGGCATATACCAAGAGCCAAGGACCCAAGTCAAACCACCAAGTGTCCAAAGGCAATGCTAGAAGTGTCTGTAGTAGAGCAGTGCATAGAACCCTAGTTCCATGTATAAATCACCACGACTGGGGAAGCACAGGAGAGGCCAAGATAGAGCGCTACTCATCCTTGGCGGGTTGGATACCAGGGCTGCAAGCAGCAAGACTAATTCCCAGGCCCACCCAGGGATGGCAGTATTTGTCCATGCTTGGCAACTTACTGGGTTCAACTTATTTTTATGTTTTGAAAATGAGAATACATTCGGGGTGGAGAGTCCTTTGAATGTATTGACAGTCCATGTTTAAAAAAGGCAAAGGTGATAAATAAAAATGACTGAATTATTTTAATTGCAGTCATTTTGTCAATCTGAACTCCATTTCCAACCATCATTCCATTTACCCAACCCGAAAGCATCTTTTAGTGTTAGTTCTCAAAAACACATTCTCAGTTAAATGTTAAAAAGCTAGGCACTATATCTTTGAAATTAAATATATTACTATAAATACTTTGTATTCTTCGTTCAGACACCAAGAATTAGGTATTCATTGATGTTATTAGGTGTGTAGGTGTCTATAGAAGCGAGAAGCTTTCCACAGGTCAAATCTTTTACACAGTGGACAGAGCACAGAATCACACAAACGTCTATAGTCATTCTTGAAAATTTATAACATAAGCCCGTATGTGTTAAGATCATTTTTGCAAATAGTTTATTTAACAAGTCTTTATTGACAAACAAATCTAGATGACAATGTATTATTTTCAGGTGTTTCATGACATAGTTACATGCAACACATTTTTAATGATTTTTTTTCTATTTTGTGAACATAAATCATGTCTAAGCACGTATTTTTATATGTCATTTGGGATGTAGATATATGCTTGGTCCCTCTGCTTTTTACCCGGCCAATTTCCGCTTGTTCGTGACTTGGCGTGGAAGGCAATTCTTCCATTTAGTCTTTTCCTTATCCACTAAGAATAGTTTAAGGGCCCCCCTTTTGAGTTCCCATTGAACTCGGTAAATATCCCTTTCATCATACTATATTCTGCTGCCTGTGGACTTGTCTGTAACTCCCTCCAGACCATAAACACATGAGGGCAGGGACCACTTCTTTGCTGATTACCCAGCACTTAGCATAGTGTCTTGCACTAGAGACACTAAATATGTACCGGTTTGGGAATGGGTAAATGGACGGATCATGAGAAACAAATAGTCCAGATTGATGAAACTGCTTGCTAATGAAAACAAGTCTATCATTTGTATTTATCACATTATTCTGTAATTATTTGGTTCTCTGTCTCTGTCAGTCTGTCTCTCTCTCTCTCTTACACACACATACACACACACACACACACACACACACACACACACACTTAACCTAACTCAACCTAACCTAACCTGCATTTTGAGGGCAGAGACTATGACCTAATGGCAACTAGCACCATTGATAGTTTGAGATCACTATTTCTTAAAACTACAAATGTATAATTTTTCATTATAAGATCATGGAATTACAAAACTGGACATAAACTTAACATGTGATCTAATTTGGTCATACCCTTCTGAATCCCCAGACACAGATGAACCTATTTGTTGTTGTATTTTTTTAAAGCCCTATCCTGCCATGTCCATTTCAAGTGATATGTTATAATATTTCACATTGTTTACCATGAGCAATTCTATTTTGAGAGTCTCTAAATCTCTAAAGCCACAATTTATGCCCAGATGCTCTTGCTCTGTCTTCAGTAGAAATAAGGAGCAGCTGGTCACCATTTCCTCCGTAAGTGCCCTTCATATTCTTGAAGATGATTATTCTTAAATCTGCCCTTAAGATCCACATTGTCAGGCTAAATAATCTCAATTATTTTTATTTGACTTTATTTTACCAGTTCCTCATGGGTCTAATTTTCATCTCTTTCAGCGTCTCAATGGCTGTTCTCTGAACCTCCTTCACAGGATAGAGTGGGGCGGGGGGAGTTGCTGAGAACCACGTTGACTGGATTATCAGGCTCTAGATTTAGAGATCTAGGCCAAGGAACCAGAAAGAAGGGAAAGAGAGTGAAGGAAGCATTTCATTGGATATCGCTGTTTAAACATGCCAGCAAGGGGTTCAGAGGTAGAGAGAAGAGAATTTGTTCTGCGATATGCATTTACTGACCCATTTCATTACCCTGATATTTCTGAGAACAGATGAGATCAGAGGCTCTGAGTGAATGGAATCATGGGGGTTGCCTCCATCCAAGGGGCACAATGGGAGACAAAAGGCAAGGTCTAGGATATTGGAGACAATCAAGAGTGTAGCACAACAAAGAAACCCCAGAAGAGAGGTTTCAAGACTCCAGGCAGGGAACGAGGAGGGCGATGGTTAACAAAGTTCCATGTCACATATTAATACTTAGGCCTAAATTTGGCAGGAAGAAGCAATTTGTGGCCTAAAGGAGAAGACTGTCTAGTAGAGTAATGGGGTGAATGTCAGATTTAAAAGCAAGATGGTGGGGGAAACGGAGACAGCTCGTCTACAAAACACTGCAAAAACGAGGGTTTTTCTTCAAAATTTTTAGATTTGAACTTGACTTCCATTTATTGAATGCCTATTATGTGCCTGGAACACCTTAGGTATTTTCACATGAGATGCCTTCTTTAATCCTCCTGGGGCAAGACGAGTTTAAAACTAGTGTAGAAAACTGTATTTCCATTACTTAAAATACTCTGTAGGGAAAAATATACTGGTTCTTTTAAGCAAATTTCTACCTGAGGTCTCTCTCCGTCTGTAAAAAGCAAACGTGCTTCGTGTGTCCTGTTAGGGGCAGATTCGGCAGCATAAGGGGATCATACAAAGATACCCATGGGGGAGAACTGAGTTTTCTAAAAAGGGGGAGGGGAGTACGAAGTAAAAAACAGGTTGAGTCAGAGGCTGTCAGGTAAGGAGAGCTCCAATTGTAGCATTCCTCGTCTTGGGGGCTGTCAGCTTCTGAATGATAGCAAGCTTCCATGACTGTCTCTTTCTTTGGAAAACTGGTGCAAAAGCAATGAGGTCTTTCCAGAGGTCTAGAGTAATTGAAAGGCAAAACAAGGACATCTCTTTAACTGATGCTGACCAAGGTGAATACACAGGACAAAAGATCCTGACCACTAAGGCGAGTGTCCAGGTGAAGATATCGATACTAGACTACACAGCTGTTTGAATGCCTGCCCTCCTCGGATTTGCTTTTGACATAGAAACTACTGTGAAAATACAGAGCACTCTATGTTATTTTTGGCCAAAGGCCTTTGCAAGACTTTCAACAAAAGGTTTGTACAATGTGATCATTCAAATGAATTTTAAAGATTAAGGCAGAACAAGTTAGAGTATTTTAGAATTAATTTCATAATATTACTCATTAGATCAATATATCACTGTGTCACTTTAACTACAGAGTTTCAGCTTTAGTGCAGATGATATAAGCAGCCAGTATAAGCAGGAAGGCTCTCCTAGTTAGGTACGAGTCTATGTTGAATAACTGTATCTTTTTGTTTGTATTCTAGTATGGGTGTGGGGTAAAATTTACCATGAAGGAATTTCTGGCAGAGTTTCAGAAAGATGGTTCGAATGAGGAATTTTCTGACTGGCAAAGAGCAGTCAGATTAGGTTGTGATTAACCGCAATTTATGATTAGTGAGGGAGGACCTAAATTATACGTAGGCATTTATTCCATAAAAAGCTTATTCTATTGCTTGGTGATTATTTCTAGCAATTTTAATAAAAAAATGTAGTGTCATAATCAGTGTCAGGAAAATTCACGGCTGTAATTCAGATTTAAGCAGGTATCTTCAGATTACTTGAACAGGCACCGAAGCCTGTAATAAAACGCACCCACTGCAAACTAAAAGAACCTAAAAGACACAGAGACGCTTCAGCACTTGGTACACTGAAACCAGGGAAGAAACATCACAGCCCGCTCTTCCAGGATTCCACCGCTTCTCTACTAATTCTCTAGGAATCAGGATGTCCAGACAGGACTCTTCTGAGTGGCTCTGCGACCCTGCTAAGCCTTCACTGATCTGGGCCTCAATTTTTCCCTCTAAAAAAGAAATCTCTCAGCTCTTGTGAATCCTTTAAATGGCCAAGCAGTTTCTTTGAGTTTCTTCGATGTCTTAGGATCCTAGTTTTCAGTTATTGGATATTGGATTCCTGCACTTTCCTAACGTTTCTCCCATTTCCACTCTGCCTGTCCACTGTCCTGATTGTTTTGTTGCCAGTCCATCCAGTATCAATTTATAGATCAAACTTTTGTTTGTTTCTTCGGAAGAATAAGTTCAGGGGCCCACTCGGTTATTTCCAAATGTTGACTTCTTAAGGCAGATGTGATTTAGAAAGTAGGTATTTTCATCTTTATTTAACTCCATATATTAACATTCCATGTGTTGGGATACTGGCCACACTGCAATGCATGTAAGAGGTGAAAGGTTCTTTCTTTCCTAAGAACAACATTGGTGAATTTTTTTCAGAAGCCAAGAGAGGTGACAAGGTATATGTGAGTTACCTTATTATATGTTCGTTTTCATATTGTTGGTGGCGATCATGTATGTTTATTCTTTTTAGTTAAGATTTCCGTATCTTGCAAGATCTCATTCTTCTAATGCCTCTCTGTTCTGTCGACAACTTCAAGTAAATTGTTCTACAAGTAGGAGGCTCTTGGTAAGTATAGCTAGTGCCATCACCAGTTTCCCTTCTTGAAGAGATCACAAAACATCACCAAATATTAGGACGCAAGAGAAAATTATAGCTTACTGCTTAAACCTCTTACCTTCTCACAGGGCACTAGTGTATATGGCCCTCAAAAACAGACAGCTCTCCTATTTATCACTGATGCTAAGTACCGTTAGCATGGCCCCCCCATACTTCCTTAAGCGAAGAAACAGAAGCGTTATCATTTGCCTGAAGGCATCTGTTCTAGCCAAAAAACCACTGTCAATAGAAAATTAAGAATCTCTGCGACCTTCACAGGCAAACATGAAACTGCCCCCCCCCCGTTAATGTGAAATTTAATTAATGTCATTCTAACTAGCGGGAAAAAAATCTTTTCCTGAGCCTAGAATTAGAACGTTTATAATTTTCCACTCCTTTTTTTTTTTTTACTTCTAAAGGATCAAGAAGACTTTCCAAAGAGTAAAATACAAATCGATATTCAATTTTCCTCCAATTATGAAGAAATAAACCAACGTCAGGTCTTTCTTCTATCTCTGCTGTGTGTGAATTTGCTGCTTTTATACTCTCGTGAGAGACTAACTACGGATCACCTTCCTCTGCAGAGACAGCAACTACAAATGCCTAAAAAGGGAATATCTGAAAATTCTTAAATTCATTCCTCTGCCTTCTTCCCTATCCTATTTCAGATCAATTTCCTATTTTCTCACATTGCTCCCGTCTGGCAGCTGCTCCTTCTGGGCCTTTATCTGGCCCGAGGAAGACAGGCAGGCAGGCAGGCAAGCAGTTGCCCGTTCAGAGGATGCCAGCCCTGTTCCGGTGCTGGACACAATGTCTAATCTCCATATGACAAGCAGCTTCCAATCGCCCTGTCTTCAAAAGCATCTCCACACTTGGGTCCACAGGCTGGGGTCCCCCATCTTTCTTTTAAATGGGAATTAAAAATGTTTTTTTCTTGGAATAAAGACGCTTATGAAAAAGGAAAACAATAACAATATTCAACTTGCAAGTCAAGTCACTAAAGAAAAAAAAAAAACGCACCTGCAGTGTAAATAGTGAAGAATGGAAGAAGTCATGTAATAAACACTGTTGACTGTGGAGCAATACAGTGGAAGTAAAATAGCCTTCCCCAGGCGCCTGGGTGGCTCAGTCGGTTAGGCCGCTGCCTTTGGCTCAGGTCATGATGCCAGGCTCCTGGGATAGGGTCCTGGGATCGAGTCCTGTAGGTAGGGCTTCTGCTCAGTGGGGAGTCTGCTGCTGCTTCTCTCTCTGCTCCTCCCCCCTGCTTATGTGCTCTCTCTTTCTCAAATACATAAATAAATAATCATTAAAAAAATAAAATAGCTTTCTCTGGCGGTCTGACAGGGAGAACTCTCTCGAACAAAACAGTAACTTACAGAACTGGCGAAGACCACCAGCAAAGACCGTGAAAAGATTTCCCCGCCCACCTCCACCCTCGAAGAGCCGGCTACTAAGTGGAACTGGCATCCTGCATTCTCTATATGTTTGACTCGGTCATCAGACTCTTCTCGGTATATATCCAGAATTATATCTTTGCAGACTTCAAACAACTTGCACCCCGGCGATTCCCATGGAAACGCCGCACTTCTCTGTCTCCAGGGTCTGACGGATCTCCACCAAAGCGGGTGCCCAGACCTTCAGAGCCGCGGCTGTGGCTGCTCTACGCCTCCCCCTAGGGGTCCAGCCCCGCAGAGATGACTGCCTGGCACTCTTGGTAAGGATTACCCAGTCCTCTCATTTGAGTTTCTTTCCACATGGATTTCTAAGACCTCCCCTTCCCCCCCTTTTGTGGTGTAAAGCAAAAGAAAAAAAATCATCTGGTCTAATCTCTGGGATATAGTTTTATAAAGTCAAGGAAAACAGGACAAAAAAGCAACTTACAAATAAAATACCGATCTAATATTCTTCTAGTTTCATTCAATAAAGCATAATCATAACGTTCTAAAGGCAGTACAAGCTACTTATTTCCTGAAACCAGACTCCTCTGCTGATTGTCCTGTTTCCTCCGAAAGCTCTGGACTCTAACGGTCATGGTCATGTTCTTTCCCTGCTCTCGCCAAGTTCACCGTGTTCAAGCGGAAGTTGCTACAGTGACTGTATTTTCACAGGTGCCTCCTCTTCTCCCGCACCCTTGTTTTCTTTTTCTTTCCCCTGAAACCTTCTTTATTCCAATCTCTTTTCATTACCTCTGTCCTGGGATGTGTCAATAACTCTGACGGGGC
Source organism: Ursus arctos (assembly GCF_023065955.2). Taxonomy (NCBI): domain Eukaryota; kingdom Metazoa; phylum Chordata; class Mammalia; order Carnivora; family Ursidae; genus Ursus; species Ursus arctos. Next base: position 34,036,727 of record NW_026622952.1, on the reverse strand, counting down.
CTCTGCCTCCCCACTCCAATCCATGTTCCCCGGGAGTCTTCCTCACGACTTACTTGCAAACGCTCCTCCCACGCTCAAGTCCTCATTGGCTGCCTACCGACCACAAAATAAATCCAGTCCTCAGTCTAGAATCTAAGAGGACCGTTCCAGGCTCATCCCGCCCTTGGCAATCTGATTTTTTTCCAATATAACCCTACTCTTCCTGCCACTTGCAAGTCACGTTTCTCCCTCTGCCTAGATGCCCTCCCCTCCACCTCCCTTCATCCCTCCTCTCTCTCTCCCCAGCCCCCATCCCTGCCTTTTCTTCATCTCTGACTTGCATAATCATTGCCATCTCTCAAGGCCTAATTCACAGATTATGTTATTCCCTGATTTCAAATCCCAGCCAGGCTCATAACCAATCACTTCATGTCTTCAATAGGATGTCCTACGGGCATCTTAAATGGAACATGTTCAAAGCTAAAATAATCATCTTCCAGAACCTTCTATTGCTCCTGCATTCCCTGTGTCAGTGAGCGAAACCTCTGTGTCCTCCCCAAAGGCCCAAGAATGAAACCTGGAGGCCACTATTTTCTCTTCTATCAGCCCTGTCCCCCACGTCACACGGCTCCAGCGGCCTTCCGCATCTTCACTATTTTCATCACTATAGTCACTGCTTCATTAATGAAATCCTCATTTTCCCCCTGGATACAATATCATACCTGCCTCCGTTCTTGGCTTCTTCCAACACATTCTTTACACAACATTCCAAAAAGATCTCTCAAAATGAGAAATATAATCATGTGGATTTCCTGATTGAAAATTTTTAAATGGCTCCCCACTGCCATTAAGATAGTTTCCAAATTCCTTAGTAGGGTTTATAAGATCCTTTGGGAACCTAGCCCCTCCTTGCAGTTTTTATTACAGGTATGGTTTCTGGCACTTCGCAAAGGCTATTCCTTCTCTTTGAAATAGCATCCGTCTTTCATGTCTCAGCGCAGATGCCTCTTCTTTCTGTCCTGAAAGTCTCCTGTCCCCTCATGGCCAGATGCCACTGGATTATTGCAAATTCACTATAGTAAGAAAACATAACAATCACAGCACTTATTACATTGTACCTATTGTTTTAAAATACTTCCTGTTGTTAAATATGATTGGCTTAATATTGGTTAAATGAAAGAATGGATACATAAAGTATTTAACCTGACAACTGCCCAACATAAAGACTTTACATGTTAGAGAAAACTATAATGAAAAAATATCACATTGTGTGCACATCCAGGTGGATACCCAATAAAATAGTAAACATAAAACATATTTTGAATTCCAGCCTACCTCAAATGTCCTTTTACTCAATTTTTCATGCAGAAATTTTATCTATCCTTTGGCATTTAATGTCATTTTCTTCTCAAAGCCTTTCTTGACCAATTAGTTGACATTAATCTCTTCCTCTCTGTATTCCCCTGGCTCTTCGTTTCTGATTGTATTACAGCATAATTCCCCGTACTTGATGTGGCTGTCTCATAGGCAATTCTAATGCAACATATCCAAAGTCAACCATATTACATGTCACACTCACGCCCAAAGCCATTCCTCCCTCTTGTCCTCCATATTTCAATTCATATATTTTCCCCCTAGTTGACTAAGGTCAACTGCCTTTTCTTCAACTCCAACAGAGAATCCATCATCACATTCCATTGCTTCTACTCCTTACATAGGTCTTGAATCTTACCCCTCTTTCTTTGCTCATGCAACTGCTGTCCAGATTTAGATCCTCATCATTTTATGCCTGGATTTTTATAATAACATCCTAAATATTCTCTCTCTCCTCTTCCCTTCCCCTTATCGGTGCCCCCTTTCCACTCCTGCCAGAGTTACCTTTTGATAACACAAACCTGCTTGTGTCTCTACTTTGTTTCCTACAAAGCCAAATTTAACCTCCTTAGCAGGACGCCTTAGGCCTTTTATAACAGGTCCTGGGCCTTTCTTTTTAAACTTCATTTGCTGCTTTTCTTCAACTCACCCCAGAATCTTCCTTCATAAAATGTGCTACCTACTGCTTCTCAACTACACTTTGCCTCCTTGCACAGTAAGGGGCCTATGCACATTCTTGTGTATGTTAACTAGCAAATTAAAATAAATCAAACATGGGGCGCCTGGGTGGCACAGCAGTTAAGCGTCTGCCTTCAGCTCAGGGCGTGATCCCGGCGTTCTGGGATCGAGCCCCACATCAGGCTCCTCCGCTATGAGCCTGCTTCTTCCTCTCCCTCTCCCCCTGCTTGTGTTCCCTCTCTCGCTGGCTGTCTCTATCTCTGTCAAATAAATAAATAAAATCTTAAAAAAAAAAATCAAACATTTCCTCTGCCTGCCACCTTTTTCACTCGTCAAATCAAAACCACGGCATCATTTTTACCTCTATGATAGTGCCACAGGGAGGCCCGAGGACAACTAGAAACCATGGGCCCAGGAGTCAGACAGCCCTGAGTTCAAATTCTGCCTCTGCCTTACTTTCACTTATTAGATGTCTGATCTTGGGGAAATTACCTGACATTTCTGAGTCTCAGCAATGGATGTAAAATAAAAATAATATAATTCCTATGTCATTGGCTTGCTGTGAAGTTACATGAGATAATTTCTGAAACATACCTATCATAGAGCTGAAATACAGTAGACCCTCCAAGACAGGGTTCCCATTTCATTCATTGTTCAAGCCCCCACAGTACTTAGGATGTAGATACACTGAATAAAGTTGCTTTATCTGAACTGAACTTGTGGCAAATTTTAGATTACCACAGCTGATAACAACTGTAGCTGTTAGATGATCACTTGGTCAACAGTAATAAAGATTTAGAAATTTTCCCAACGTCAAAACTAATAATTTGAATTTGATTTAAATTGTTAAAGCAGAATAGTTTTACTCCTTGGCACTACTGGAAATATTAATTCAATCAATCACTTTAGGCAATAAATTACTTAAAAATTAATATTGCATCTAAAGAGTTTAAAATATAGGTATGATACGAGTAAAATTAAGTATTTAAGTGTTTCTATTTTTATCATACTATCAAAGAAATTGCTCATACAATTTATATATGTGCATGCAAATAGATTTCATAGTCAAATGTAGTACAATTAAGCACTGATTTAAAAGTTATAAAAATTAAATAATTTTGATGGACACGAATAGAAATTAGTTTTTAATATCCAAGAATGCCAAATAATGCTTAGCAGTCCCATGATATTACGGAATTGGAAAAGAATTTTGAGATAGAGGTAGTATCATTATTTCTGACACAAATTAGCTATGTGTGATTTGGCAAATATTGAGTTTGGAAGATGCAAAGATTATTTTCCTGTTTTTAGAATAGCGACAGTCATAAAACCCCCAAATACATTTCCCGAAAGAAAACAATGGAGTTGGTTAGAGTCTTTGGAAAGAAGTCGCCTCAGGATCTGTTGGGTCAAAAGACAGAATATATTTCCTAGCGCTGGGAAATATCAGACCTTGCTCTCTGTGTGTCACGCACACCTGCACGCAGATTAAACGGCATTCATCTGTCGGATTTACTGGACCAGGGAAGCACTTCCGCTAGCACAGTCTCCGTAATAAGAATTAGTGCCCATCAGAGAGAGAGGAAAACTAACAATACAAATTATTCCCTCGTTATCTTGTTTGGTATTATTTACTTCCTCTTGGAGAAATTAAAACATTTTGTGAGGAAAATTGAGCAAAATACAGTATTTTTAAAATTCATCATCTATTTTTAAAAATACCCCTTCTCATTCTAACGTATGCATTTATGATCAAATACATGGGCTGCCAAAGTCACACAAAGCCTTCCAAAAGCCCCTCCCCCCTTTTTTAAAGATTTTATTTATTTATTCGACAGAGATAGAGACAGCCAGTGAGAGAGGGAGCACAAGCAGGGGGAGTGGGAGAGGGAGAAGCAGGCTCATAGCGGAGGAGCCTGATGTGGGGCTTGATCCCATAACACCGGGATCACGCCCTGAGCCGAAGGCAGACGCTTAACGGCTATGCCACCCAGGCGCCCCAAAAGCCCCCTTTTTTTGTATTCCCTGCTTGGCTTCATGGCATCACTCCTGCAAGGCCAGTTCCAATTGACTGACTAAATCAATAGCTGACCCAAAGAAAGCCAACTATGGGCAAGGCCAGCGTCCATAAAACAGTCTGCCATGATAGGTCTGCCCAACACGGCTGTGCTGTCTACCGGACGGAGTCTATTCTCCATAGAATAGATCCCGTCTTTGGAAAGCTTGATCTGGAGATAAAACAGGAGAACATCGATCAGCAGTGGAGGCAGAAGCAGAAGGAAAGAACATGTGACCTGACCAGGTAATTTTAAGTAGGCGGCTGTGGATATCTCTTAACACTCACTCCACTTCCCTAAAACCCAACTGAACAGTTGCTGATGTGTCATGATTGACGCTCGTTTCTTCCAGGCATATTGAAATGGGTTTCTGTTTTTCTCTTTCTTTGCCAAGTGTCTTTATAATAATTCTTTATCACCTAGGTAACCCGAGTACCTCTAAATCCTTAAATTCCAAAAGCCCCTCATGTAGTCTCTGAATCCGAGTTGGTTTCCTCCGTATCATGGGTTCGTTAATATTTACTCTCAAAAACTGAACTTACAAGAAATGTCTCTTTAAAAATGTGCTGTATTTATAGCAAATACATTAGCATGCATTTTTTTTTTTATTGCCAAAATGTTTTGAATAATCATCTGTCAATCACATTTCCCCTTTGTGGGAACAGAAAGGTCAGCAAGTTGGCAAAAAAAAAAAAAAAGTGACAGCTCTGGCTAGGGTTTTGGTAGGTGGGATAAAAAGTCACTTCTCATGTACACAGCTGCGTGTAATGAATGCAACATGTTTGAGGCCTATTCTTGGATCAGTTCCCCTACATTTTAAACTCAACTTTTCTTGGCAAGATTTCTGGGGCCATACTGTGTATGTGTCTGAATTCCTTCAGCCAAAACCTCTTAATATGAAAATTCAGCAGTATTGCATTTTGTGTAGATGTCATGACTCAAAATCCAGTCTGTTTTATGTACCATATGAATCAGGACTGACCTCTGTATTACTATAGACTTATTTTTAGCACAAAGTGATATTTATCTATGTCATTTTCTATGGCTGTAGATAAAAATGAGCACATATATTATCCCGTAGACTTAACAGTTTATAAGGAATATGTACAGGGGGAAAGCATTTTTAAGTGAATTAACAGAAAATACATAAAACCCAAACCACAGCCTGACTTTAACCTTAATGAGTAGCAATTCTGTTGCAGAAAAAAGAGCCAAGAAGTTCCATCCTGGGGAATCCAGCTTCCTCTCTCTCCCAAAGGAGAAGTTCCTCTCAAAATACGACTACCCCTTCATAAAACAAACAAAAGCTCCCTCTTGCTTGTTTAAAGTTTTTCCTCTGTGTTCTGGAACCAGGGCTATATTTTAAAAAATAAATTTTCAGAAAGACTGCAAATGTTATCTCAATCATTAATGTATTTGGAGGTCTAAGTGTTAAAACAAAAGTAATGACACAGACTTTGTTTAATTGGTATAAGGAAAAAGATGAGCATTTTCCCGAGTGCAAAAAAAACCCCTACCATGTTTTAAGTTAAAATTTATGAAGCTGAAAAGTCTTACTGAGCGGATCTCTAGAACTCACTCAGCATATAAAGAATTCAAATACCAAATCTAAACATTAACACAAAAGGATTTTGAAAATAAGCTAGAAATCATGAACAGATGCCTCAGCATGGAAGAAAATTAGAAATACAAATATGCAAAACCAAAAGGCAAATATTTTGGAAAAATGTTTGGAAATTCAATATTTTTCAACAGATAATGAACAGTGAGGTATTATATTTCCTGTCTAAAAGGCTGGCCATTATTCTATAAATTCAATAAATAAACTTATTATTTTGAATTATACTTATCGAAGTATTAACTTCAGGTACAGAATCATGTAAAGTTTAAAAATACTTGTCAGGTCAGATAATGGGATAATCACATGTTTTTACACAATATTAGTTAAGGAGAATGATCTGGGCCCTAAAGAAATTAAGGCATTGAAATAAGGGCTAACTATTCTAAAATGCAATTAGTTTACTGCAAAATACATTAATGACTAATTTAGTCTCTATTTGGTTTTAACTTGTAGTAAAAAATTATTCTAAGTTGATAACACAATCAAGATGATTAAAAATTTTTTTTACTAACATTTCTGCAAACAGATTTGCCTAAATGTCAATAATGGAATAACAGTCCTCAGTTGCTGTCTTTGGTAGTTGTCTTACCAGTGTTCAGGTTGTGTCTTTGATTTTATAATTTTTCTAAATTAGGGTATATGTTCTTCATTAGGTTTTCAAAGTCAAAGATTTAAAACTAAACAGAATACTATGATGGGGAGCAGAGCACCCCACCCCAAAATGTGCCACTTTGGCATGTGGATTATTTTGAGCGGAAGTCAATCAAGACCCAGCCGACTCAGGACAAACTTTTCCTTCTCCCTTACCCACCTAAAAGAACTTAGATAGGGGGCCTGACCCTGGAAAAGACTTATTATCAGAGATAGCTTTTTATCTAAAAGACCTATCTGTATGGCAGGGCAAATATCTGATTACCAAACATCTGCTTTCTCATCTTCCTGTGAATCCCTTTTGAAGCCCCAGGCCTCTCTCCCATCCTTAGCCCAGGATGGTACATAAGCCTCAACGGTCCGACTTGTCCTTCAGTCTCATATCTTTGGGGCTCCTGTAGGTACAATATTAAATTTGTTTTTCTCCCATTGATTTGTCTTATGTCAATTTAATTATTAGAACCTGCCAAAGAACCTAGAAGTGTAGGAGGAGAATTTTTCAACCCAGACAACTACAGTCTCAGTGGTTCTCCAAGATGTGAGTGTAGGAGCTACCCATACAACTAGTTACTTTCTCAAGTAAATCCATTATTTGTCATTATAGAATACTGCAAAATATTCATGAGAATGGGACTTATGGTCCGTGTGTAAGTACTGGCACTGCTTCAAGTCAAAAGAGACATTTACAACCCAAACCAAATTATATATGGACCATTTTGGAAAGGAATATATTATAAATCATTGCAGAAATTCTAGTATGTTCAATTTCCACTTTGTTTTTGATTCAACTTCCATCCCAAATTCAGTTGAGTTCATTCAGTGAAAGGCAGCACTCTATTTTGATAGAAAGGATGGAAGCACAGGGTTTCAGAGATTAACCAGGGATCCATCAGATTATGAGTAGCCATCCTTGTGGGCACTCTGAAACATCTGTGTTTCATCAGACTTCAGAAAATGCAGTGCATACCACAATGAAAAAAATTTCCTCCAACCTCTCTCCCTTTTTAATGGAATGTTTTACCAAGCTTTGTTTTATGTGTTTGACAGAAAATAAATTACTATTATCTGAAGATTTGTGATCCTACAGGAAAGGTTAATATGAGTTAGACAGGATCAACATTTAGGATATGTAAAAAATACAAATGCTTCCAGTAGTAGTCTTAAGCAAGTAGAATAATTTGGGTTGTTCAACTCTTTTTTTTTTTTTAAGAAATTAAAAAAAACAAACATCTTCCTTGATTGCTGCAGAGACTATAACTGAGCCCAACATAATCCCCCAAATTATACAAAATGTTGTTTATTTTCTGAAGCCAGTATTTAAACAGCACAACAGCGAGTATGGAGTGAAAAAGAAAGAGTTAATGAAAAATAACAAGCCATGTGGTTATCGCTTTGGATGACTTTGTTCATTAAAAAGGCAGCTAATGTAAGAAATGGATATTCTCAAAAATCTGAAGATGAGACTCAAATGTGCAAGCACTAAATTTTGATGAGACATCCCAGAAATCTTTCATATCTATATCATGCCATATCATCAAAGAGAATAGTCAGTTTTCACATAATATTTCTATATTCATTTGGGGCATACCTAGTGAGGTTCAATGTAATTTTAAGGGATACTCTCAGCAAAAATTTAATTAGCTCACAAAAATGGCACTTTACATTACTAACTCTTTCCCCCTTTAAATTCTTCTTAACCTCAATTGTTTAAAAAAACAACAAATCTGGGGACTGTGGGAAGGAGGTGGGTGATACTCTATCTTGCCCTAGCAAACATACTCACTTACCTACGGAATTAACTTAAAAAGAGGTCAATTTAGTTCATCTTAGGCCGAGTGCTTCATTTTTGTAAGGGTTATTTCTTTTAAGGGTGGCGACATGGCAAGATTGGCGTAAAATCTTCGGATAAAACATGTGCTTTGAACATTCTTAAGTTAAATTTTTTTGTCCATGTACATTTTTTAAAAAATCAGGCCTAAACCAGAGATGACAGCATTTAAACAGTCAATATTTAAAAAGACAGGAAAAAACTAAAAGAAACCACCCCAAAATCAACAGGGAAAATAATTTCCTTCAATATTTGCTTTCTAAGGGGTAAATACTGGAAAAAATGACTTTAAATGAAAGCCTTAAATCTGAGAAAGATGAAAATGCAAATTGCCATTAAAAATTTATTAAGATAGTTTCACACAGAAATTTCTAAGAAACATTCTGTTTGTATTTTTGCTTTTGCACTTTTTCAAAAAGAGCTCCTAGCTGAATTGTCACATGCGCTTTTAAAAATTTTAGTCTTTCTATTTGATTGTAGGCAATCATACTGCAACCAAAGAAAATACAGGAAACATTGCTCTGGTCAACCCTGTGAAACAGAATGGGGTGACTACTCATAACTTGTTCCCCTGTAGGGTTTCTCTCCCTCCCAAGTGTTTTGTTTTATTTTATTTCATTTATTTATATTATTTTTTTAATCTTTTTTTTTAAAGATTTTATTTATTTATTTGTCAGAGAGAGAGCAAGCACAAGCAGGGGGAGCAGCAGGCAGAGAGAGAAGCAGGCTCCCCGCTGAGCAGGGAGCCCAATTGGGGCTCAATTCCAGGACCCTGGGATCTTGACCTGAGCCAAAGGCAGATGCCTAACAGACCGAGCCAGGCACCCAGGCACCCCGGAATGGAACTTTAAATTTCTTCCTTTCCATAATTAGAATCTGGTAAAATAAGGACTAAAGTCAATGTAAATTGACTTTAATTCTCACTGAACTTAAGTAAAGCTAAAATACATCCAAGTATATTTCCTTGTGCCTCATAAGTAGCCCATTAGAATACATTAAACCACTTTTTTCCTCTGATATTTATTTATTTATTTATTTAACAGAGAGAGAGAGAGAGAGAGAGAGAGAGAGACAACCAGCGAGAGAGGGAACACAAGCAGGGGGAGTGGGAGAGGAAGAAGCAGGCTCCTAGCAGAGGAGCCTGATGTGGGGCTCGATCCCAGATCGCCAGAATCACGCCCTGAGCCGAAGGCAGACGCTTAACGACTGAGCCACCCAGGCGCCTCTACATTAAACTATTTTAAATCTTAAAATAGAACTTCTTAGCAACTGCCAAAAACATTCTCTCAAAATTAAACATATTATTGTTATGGTTGATAATAAACAGGTGTTTCTTGTTTCTTGTTTTAAAAATAAATTGGCCATCTTGGAGTCTGGGGTATTAACATATGAAGCTCTGTGTATATTTGAGAAAACAAGAGTATTTTGTAGTAGTATTGTTCTCTCGCGTATTGCTGATTTTGAACTTTCGATTTACCATCTCACTGGGCTTTGTTGACTCCATTTTTAAAGCACAATTTCTCAGAACACTACATCCTTAATGCAGCACACTGCCAAACGGTCGGAAAGAATAATGCAGCCATACTGACGACAGCTGTGAAAACTTAATACTGTGGATTTCATCTACCCAGAGCTATTTGGGACTAAACTTTAACTTCAGCAAACATCAGGTGATCTGGAAGAAAGAGTTTTCAGGATGTGAAGGTGTCACGAATATTTTCTTTTCTGTCCACCTCTCTTTCCAAAGTCCTACAGAGAAAATATTTTATACAACCTGAGCAGAACTCTGAAAATAAAGTGATGGTAACGAACATTCCTAAAAATTCTCTCTCTCTCTCTCTCTCTCTCTCTCTCTCTCTCTCACACACACACACACACACACGAGAACAGAGGGAACACGAAATGTGATGGTAGCAGACAAAAGATGTGGACAGATTCTGGAAAGTGGAAAACAGATGAGCAGTTGAAACCTGGCAAGGCCAGGCGAGGAAGTTGAAGCAACCAAGGGTCAGCAGAAAGGAAAACCAACCGGGGCAAGCAGCTTCCTGCTCTAGAACCTCCAAGAGGCCTGGCAGACTCCTTGTGCTCCCAAAGCTTGGTGCGTGGAAAATTAATTTTTAAAGTATCTTCCTGATCATACTTTCAAGGCTATTTACCATTTGTTTTGTAAATATCATAAAAGGGAGTCCCGAAACTGAGTCAAATAACGAAGGCAGTACCATTTCGAGGTTAAGAGCAAGGACTGTGCAGGCGCCTGGGTGGCTCAGTCGGTTAAGCATCTGCCTTCTGCCCAGGTCGTGATCCCGGGGTCCTGGGATCGAGCCCCGAGTCGGGCTCCCTGTTCAGCGGGGAGCCTGCTTCTCCCTCTCTCTCTGCTGCTCCCCCTTGCTTGTGCTCTCGCTTTCTCTCTTAAAAAAAAACAAAAAGCAAGGACTGCAGAGTGAGACTATCATCTGCTAGATCTGTGGCCTCACAACTTAAACATTCTGTGCCTCGGTTGCATTATCTGTAAAATGGGGGTGACAATAATAATACCCACTTCCTAGAGTCACTGTATTAAGTGAGCTACCATATATGTAGCATTTTTAGAATGGCACATGGCAATTGTTAGTGATTATTTTTTCATAAAGCTGTGAGAGTCACCATAAAAGCAGTAAAATAATTCATTATTTATTTATTTATTTATTTTTGTCCACATACGTTTAGCGCATTCTTTCCAAGAAGGTTGATCCCAAAATGCGGTGAAATTGAACGGCAAGTCGACTCTAATTTCAAGTTCTTTCTCCAGAAGGGACGATTTCCAGGTCTCCACTAAATCCGGGGAGAATTCTTAAATTGGTTTCTTGGGACCTTTCCTGCTCAGTGATGCCCTAATTTACACTTCATAATTTGCAGCCTGCACGTGAGGCATTCTTGAACAGTCTGAACTGAAAAGAAATTCTTATCATAATTAATTTTTAAGGCAGCAGGGAGTTGGTTATGAGGTTACCGGAAGCCAACAACAGAAGCTGCAATGTCAGCGCGACAACAGGTCAAAACAACTCAGTTCTGCCTTCCGCGTCCCCACTGAAGGAACGTGCGTGGTTTCAAAAGATGCAACTTCGTGTCATGAGGCCCTTTTCAAAGCACTACAGCCCACTGCTTGCTTGGCTTTACTGCCTCTGACATTACAATTTACACTCTTCTAAAGGGGATTTGTATTTTTAAGTCTAGCTATCCATTGATAAATAAGCACCTTTATGGCATTCTAAAAATTTGCATGGCTTCAGAAGTGCTTTATGACAGAGGAACGCATTTGCATTACAAATAGTTTTTACACAGACAAAAAGGAAGACCGAGCTTGGAGATGAGGGATGTTTTACCACAAGCATTTAAGAAGATATCTTAAAACAGTTTCTTCCTAACCGCAGTGGGATTCATTTCCCAGGGCAATTGCTTACAACAGAGCAGCGGAGTTGCAAAACTGGCATTTACATTTGACCTTCAGCTGATGGTAATCCAGAAGGATGAACTCCAGCCGGAACCTGGGAATTCCAGGAGGGCCCCTGTGGCCCCTGAGGTCATGGTTGAGAGGGTTTGGGCTAGCTGGTTTGGAGCGAGTTAAGTTGCAAATCAAGAATTCAATATTCCTTGCTGATTAGAAAGACCTTTGATTGTTTCTTCCTTTTTTGCATAGCTCATTTCATTGTATTTTCTTTTGTTTTAAAAGAATCCTAATAAGCATAAAAATAGACCTGATCCATATGAATGTGAGAGCAGAAACCTGAGTTTTCTTTGATTCTTTCTTTGTCACATTTTGCCTTCCTGCTTGCCCTTAGTGCACCGGAAGAGGAAGATAGTTAGGGCCGGAGCCTAAACATTTACTAACAGAAGTTCCCTTGGAAACACTCAGAGAATTTACAATGACGAATAGGAATTAAGACCCTACAGCTCTCATTTAGCTCATGTTTCAAAGCCATACATAAAGCACGTAAGAAGGGGGGTCACTGTGACCTAGGAGGGTGATTCTGTTGTGTCAGGGCTCATGTCTGTTCCTGGCTTGGCCACCAGCGGAAGTAAGTGACACTGTATAATCCTTCACCTCTCTAGGGTGTCACTTGCTTTGGGGATAATACCTTCTCGAACCACTTTTTCTCAGGGTGCTTGGCCCCGAGGAGACCATGAAATAATAAAGGGTGATGATAATGAAGGTGCAGATGAAGATGGGTGAGGATACAGTGACTCCCAGAACTTTGGGACTGACCTAGTCTCACAGCGAAACTTTCCTTCGGGAGTATCCCTTCCCTGCGGGCATTTCCGAATTACCTTCTGAAAGCTGTTCTACAAGCTGTTCGGGATGAGACCTTTTCAATCTTGGACGAACTAGGTTCACTTCGACGGTACTATAGTTTTTTTTGTCTTGCACTTATGTCAATTCCTGGCCGTGAGGACCACGTGTTCAGGCTAATAAGCAAACAGCTTCCAGAATGGACTGTGGTAGAGGATATAAGAAAACTCCTCACCTGTTCATACTGATGGGTGTCTTCTCCGTGTGTCAAATAAAAAACAATTTCAGACTGTCCACTTATCATTGGTTTGCTAGTATGGCTCTAACCCAGCACGTCTTTCTAACAGTCACTACCTGGGACATCCCTATGGTTTGGTATATATCCGTTCATCAATCCTCACGTGAATGCGAGCGCCATACGATCAGATTCACGAGGCGCTGCCGCCAAAGAAGCCACAGGGAGACTAAATTCTCCTTTGATTGCTCTGAGCCTAATCTCTTGCAACTGATTTATCTCAGTCAGTCTTGCCATGGAATAATTGTACGTATGCTCCACTTTTTAATTTTATAATGGCTCTAGCAACTTCCAGGCAAAACTCATCATTTCACAGAAAAGTCCCGGAGGTCATGCCTCCCAAATTAGGGGCCATATGTGGCAATAATAAATCCTCACCCGTAGAGTATATGTGTGCGCTCGAAAGAGAGAAAGATCTGTATGAATGCATTATTCTGCATGCGTGACTGAGTTCAAGCATGTAGTACGCAAGTCCCAGGGCCTGAACCAAGTCAAATGCAGTCCATTTCCTAGACACAAAAAATTAATGTAATACAAAATTTCAGCCATCTTAGAACTGAAGAACAAAACACCAAATTCGTGTTTGTGAGAGTTAGAAATCCACCCAAAATAGAAGACTGCATGGCAAACTGGGCAACATCACAGCAATCAGATAGACTTGCCCAAATCCCATTTCTACCACTTACTGGATGGATACAAGTGGACACGTTTCTTAACCTTTCAGTACGTCAATTTTCTTATCTGAAAAATGTGGACAATTCAGAGGCTTTATGTAAAAGTTAAATAAGACCATGGACAACACACACTTAGCATAGAGCCGGCACAAGAGCTCAAGAAGCACTAATTTGCTGTGATGGTTACTCTTAATAACAATCACCCTTACATACATAAATACGTTCATACATAGAAGGTCCTCGCAGCTCAGAATTTTTAGCACTGAAGACAGATTTTCTAAAACCATTTTTAAGAAATCATCTTCTGTATATGATCTTGTAACTTCCAATGCCTACCCCTTGAGGACAGATGTGGTACAGATGTGAGGGCTGAGAGAGGTGGGGCATAGCCCTTGGCCACGCAGGTCATAACACCCTTAGGACTTCCCTCGGATTTCCACCCTTTGAATTCTTACATCCTCAGTTCCCGTCTCCCCCTGGGCCCCCCACACTGGAACTAGGTCATAGAAGCCTATCACTACCCCCAACAGTCATTCAGGTTTGATTACTTCTGTGTTTGTGAACCCCTAAAAAATTCTAGAAGCCCGCTTTCCAGATAAGCGCTGAACATTATGAATTCTAGGCTTCAACAGATAACGCTTGCTGGAGAACCAGCTCTGTGGCATTGTTTTCTATCTCCTTGACGTGTTATCCTCACTTGTTACTTGAAAAGAAAGGTGACAGGGCTCCTAAAAGGACTGCCCAGCTTTCTGGGCCAGCTGCACCATCTACTGCAATCCCAGCATCCTACACATTTGCATTGAAATCTTTTCCAACTTTTTTGATCTGCTTTTGTTCACCACTATTTTCGAAAACATCTGTTTCCAAGGCAGATCTCAGAGCATATTTTTGTTTTTATGCTAGCACCTGCACGAATAAATGTTTTGGAAATAATAGTATCGTAACTCATTTTTATTACAATGCAGGACCAAATTATGTTTCCCCCCCAAAATTAGGAATATTAAAAAACCATGTACATACACATCTTCAGGCATAAATTCAACTTTTTAAATGTAAATCTTCATTTTGGAGAGATGTACAGATAACCAACATTGAGTTAAAACATGAAAAATGTGCTCAATCATCTACATTTCTAAAGAGCTATGTTAAAAACATAAACAAAACATTAAAATGATTGACTCTATGTGGCTTTTCCTTTGGCTTTTTCCTAGAGCATGGATTTTAATTCTCTACTAAACTTGTGTGCAAATATATAACTATCATTTAGGGGAAAAAAAATCTTGTCTTTTTCAGCCTGATATCTATTTTTATCTTTGTTTCTTGATGCTCAAGGATGCCAATGTGACAATTTTTTCCCCTCAAAGTGGTTTTTAGGCCTTTATGAGATAATAAGTCCTTTTCTGGCATTGAGTATTTTTAGCTACAGGCTACTGTATTTTACAAATGTGTTTTCTATCATTGGCCTACACAACGATATTACCAACCTACGAAAAACGAATGCAAGCAAAATACAAACAAAAATATGCCATTCAAAATATACCACTCACAGTAGTAGAAGGGTGGGGTAAGGTTTTGCATGGGTGATAACAGTTTTTATGTTTATCAGGACACTAATGTTACAAATTATAGATCGGTGAGAAAACTGAAGATTTATTCGCTATTATTGTTTTCCATTCTGTGTATGATGTTGGACATGGAGCTTCACTACCTCAAATTAAGTATTTTGTCATTCACATTAACAATAAGTCGAGTGACAAAATTTTGATCAAAACATAATATTGATGTAGACAGTACTGCAGACAATGTATTACTGTAAAATAAAAAACTGGATCTCAGGCTTCGGTATTTCTTGATTAATACAATCATTTCCATATTATTAGTAGTGAAGAACACTTATTACAACATGCTTTGCGTAACTGTATAGACAAATTCATTATTTTACAGCAAATTCTATCTAGAAACAATTTGGTTACAGTTACTTGGGGAAATCAGTTGTGACCTTAGAAACAGTACTGACTTGGTCACATGCATATCTTCAGTAATCTGATTTAAATCATGAGTTATTAACCTCAACTGAACTCAGGAGTAAAATCTCATAAATACCTTGAAAAATTGTAGTGAATCAGAAGAAATGTTAAACTGAAATAAAAACAATCATGAGACAGCCAGATCATGAAAAATTGCTTGATTCGAAGAACTTTTAAAGGTTAGAGCTCTATTAGAGGTTTTAAAAAAAGAAAGAAGTATGGGAGGAAAAATACAAAGAAGAAAAGAGATTAATATGCTGGCTGCCTCCTTTTTGTTTTATTATGCTTTTTTTTTTTTTCTTCCTGAGAGGTTACCGTTTTTGCAGCTGGTCAGAAATATCACATTCCTTGATGTCTCGGAAGGTTTTCTGTGACTAAGCTTGACCAGGCTTTAACTTGAATAACATATCATGCAGCTGTTGAAAATAAAAACACATTGTGGATATGCGAATGGAGACACCAATAAGAGAGAGGCAACATCTCTGGGGGTGGGAGTGGAGACTGCCCATTTCCTATAATACTCGATTTTCACAAATATTACGGCAACCAACTGTGGGGATTCTGAAACTTAGGCTCCAGGTGCATTTTAGTTGAGATGATTTCTTGGTACTTTTGCAAGTATGGTTAAAAGTTTTATTTTTAATTAATTTAACATATGGTACGTTGGGGAGGTAGGGGGGTTGGATTTATTATAAGATATCTCAGGATGATGTGCATGCCACACAACTCCTTTTAAATGACTACGAGTAGCTAGGATAGCTGTACCATATACCACGGGGGGAAAAAGTATATCTTATATGAATTAAAAACCTGTATCTAAATTATATGTCAATTTTTGAAATAATTTTTTTTAAGATTTTTATTTTGAAGTAATCTCTACACCAAAGGGGAGGCATGAACCTACAACCCTGAAATCAAGAGTCACATGCTCTACCCACTGAGCCAGCCATACTTAAAATATTTGTACATGATGGTTTATTCCCTGTCATATATGAAAATAGGTAAATGATACCTCTATGCTAATGAACCTTACTTTACATCCGTTTAACATTTTTATGTGCAATTTTTTTTTGTTTCCATCTTTGTCTGTTTTTCTTTTCACGCCAAATGAATACATGAATATATGAAAGTTGATTTCTAGTAAAAAAGGTTCAAACCTGGCTGCCAAAGTGTTCACGTATAACATAATAGATGTATATTAGTCCTTTCCAATTTCAGAGCAAAATAATTTCTGAGTACTAATTTTGGTCATAACATTATATGTTTCTTAAAGACACGAAAGTCAAACTGATTTCCTTCCTACTGCCAAAAAATCTATAGCACATTTCCGACATTTGAAATGCTACATTCTCTTTTGGAATCAAAGACAACAGTGCCAGAATGATGAGACAACCAAGCATTCAGATGTGCCGTGAGGCTTGAAAATCACTGTGGTCAGAAAACACTGTTCAAGAAACAAGAAAAATGCTGACCTTTCTTCCCCCGTCCTGTTAAAGATCCATCTGAAATCCATAGGCTTATGGAAAAAAAATAGATGTAATGGGCATTAAAATATTTTAAAATGTTATGCTGATTAATAATAGCATGTCACCAATTAGTGTTCAAGCCAGGAAATTTACCCACTTGTTTCAACAATGACTAAAGGTTGAAAACTAGCTAGGTGGGACAAATGAAATCACTGAAAATTGTCTTAATCTTTCGTCCCAGTATTTTATAAAAGGTTTTTAAAAAATTAAATGTAAAGCTGAGATTTATTTTATATGTATTTTTTTCTCTACGTGAGTTTGGTTTCTACATTTATCTTCAGGTAACGTGCATGTTACCTGTGTGTACGCACGTGTGTGTTGTGAACAATCGTTTCATATACTATGTACACAGCCAAGATTTTAAATAGCTTCACAGTGGATCTCTGGGAAATTTTAGGAGAATTTATCTCACACGGTTCTTCAGGTTAGTTCAGTATTATTCATGTTCTAAATGAGCTGCGTTTCTATGCAAGTGCAGAATCAGAATTCCTATTTTAAAGAATCACTTCAAATCACTGCTTCAAACCCAAACTGCTATGGTAGCTTTTGGAAATGTAGTTGCATGCTTTTAAAAAATAAAGCTCACTGGGGCGCCTGGGTGGCACAGCGGTTAAGCATCTGCCTTCGGCTCAGGGCGTGATCTCGGTGTTATGGGATCGAGCCCCACATCAGGCTCCTCTGCTAGGAGCCTGCTTCTTCCTCTCCCACTCCCCCTGCTTGTGTTCCCTCTCTCGCTGGCTGTCTCTATCTCTGTCAAATAAATAAATAAAATCTTTAAAAAAAAAAATAAAGCTCATTTGTCTTTTCTCATGCATACATCTTATAAAATAACTAGATTATTAAGAACTTCTTCTGTAAACCATAGTATTTATTCCATACTAGTTATAAAAATGGTAGATTTCACTGGACTCACCTTCTAAAAGAAATTAAGCTCAGTATCGACCTCCAAATACAGCCCAAGTACTTTTGCAAAATTAAACAACATATACAATCGGGAATACATTCTGACAGATACAGGTAGGGAAGAGCATGCAGTGTTCACAAAATAAATCCTGATTTGTTCTGATCTGATATCCGAAAAGGCCAATCACCACAATTACGCACAAAATTGGACTAGGAGTTTCTTAGCAATTACAGCAAAAATTAAAATAGTTACATAGTTTCCACTTTATGAAAGAAGAAATCAAATTCATTTGTGAAGGTAAATTTTTCTAGGAACTAAACTCAGGAAGGAATATATTGAGTTTTGTGCGTATAAAATAATGAGTAAAATCTTCAACTCTGATCTTATAGCTTCCATGATTATCTCATAATACTATATACCAACCTTAGTGTGTTTTTGTGCTAATGGAGTAAATTACATTCTCATTGACATTATTACCTACTTGATTTAAGAGATTTATTATAAGCAGGGGTGCTTGGGTGGCTTAGTCGGTTGGCAACTGACTCTTGATTTTGATTCAGGTCATGATCTCACGGTTGTGAGATCAAGCCCAGCATCAAGCCCTGGGTCGGGTTCCATGCTCAGAACAGAGTCTGCTTGAGATTCTCTCTCCCTCTGCCCCTCCCCCCACGCATGCTCTCTCTCTAAATAAATAAGTAAAAATCGTTAAGAACAAAAGATGATGCTTCAACTTGGTTGAACTCTCCTGTAAGGCAGGAATGCTGTGGATCTACGCTCTGTGCAGTGTTTATTAAATGAGAGATGATTTATCCCTTTCCATTCGGAGCTTGAATTAAATACCCTGAACGGCAGTTTAGCTGGGAATAGAAGTCACTCTTTCTTGTTTTCTCTGTACCTCAAAAGCATTTTGGAAAAATCTTTTGCACTTTAGTAATGCTAATGGGAAGACTTCTGTTTGAGAGTTATTTTTTTGGAGATTATCTTTTTTTTCAAGTTACATTAATATTTTTCTCTTTATCCTTAACATTCCATATTTTCTTACCAAAGGTGTCTGTTTTTTTTTTTTTCCTCCTGCTCTGCACAGGGTGTGTTCAGTCAGTCCTGAATATTCATGTCATTCTTCAGTTCTAGAAAAACCTTAGCCACTATCCCTTTGCTGCTTCTCTTTTATTTCGTTCATTCTTTTTCTGATTTTCCTTTACTTTGTATTTCGTAGTCTATCATTTTATCTTCCATGTTTCTTACCAGCCCTTTCATATTTTTTCAATCTTTTTTTTTTTTTTTAAAGATTTTATTTATTTGACAGAGATAGAGATAGCCAGCAAGAGAGGGAACACAAGCAGGGGGAGTGGGAGAGGAAGAAGCAGGCTCATAGCAGAAGAGCCTGACGTGGGGCTCAATCCCAGATCGCCGGGATCACGCCCTGAGCCGAAGGCAGACACTTAACCGCTGTGCCACCCAGGCGCCCCCATATTTTTTCAATCTTTTTATTTCTCTATGCTCTATTCTGGTTGAATTTCTTCATACTATCTTCCAGTTCCCTAATTTTTTCCAACTATGTTGAAACTAGAATTTATCTTATCTATTTTTTTAATTAAAAAATTTTTAAATTTTATTTTAAATAGGTTCCACCCCCAGCGTGGAGCTTGACATGACCCTGAGATCAAGAGTTGTATGCTCTACTGACTGAGCCAGCCAGGGACCCTGGAATTTATCTTATCTATTAATGTTTTTAATTTTAAGGACCACATTGTTCAGAATTTTTAGTGGTACTTTTTCATAAACTCTGCTCTTGTTTCATTTCCATTTTGTTTTCATAGTTTCTTATTCTTCATGGATATTATTCCTTCTCTTATCATTTTGAATATAATAAACATATTTAGTTCAAATTATTTTCATTTCATATGCAGTGAACTCATCCCCCAAACATTAATTTCACTGCTTTCTTGGCATTAATTTTGTTTCATATTTTTGGAATTTTGATTTGCATACTCTTTGGAAGAGTATTTTATATATTCTCTGACTCTGTCTCTCTTTTTTCATTCATCTCTTTCTGTTTCATGGTATTTCGGTTGCGTTTACTTAGCCATTTGCACCCCTGGTCCAGAACCAGATCAGTACCTTGGAGCCTTTGATCTGTCATGCAACTGGAGATATTAAACATACGCTCTCCAAGTCAGGGGGTATCTTGGCTCAGGTCTTGACTAGCAGGCTGCATCTGCACCCAGCTATCCTGGGTAGCTGCTTTCTAGGGTGCAATTTATAGACTTTGTTTTCCAGCTTCCTTTCACTCCTTTTCGGCTCCAGCTTAGTCCCCAGTTTCAAGCACAGAGGCTGGCTCAGGTCCAGGCCTTTGATGGGGCACTTTTAGTCCCACTCATTCTGTAGGAGACAGACTCCTGCCTGCCTCTGACTGCTTTCCTATCCAAACTCCAGTAGACTCTCACTTCAGTTTCACTTACTGGTGCATTTCCGTTCTTTTTCTCAGCCATAGAGATATTTATCTTGTTTTTGGTCACAGATACGGCTTTAAATTTTTTTCCCCTTTTTATATTTTATCAGTTTTGCTGTTTAGAATCCAGGAGGCAAGAAGGAATATATGAGTGGGGGGAGGGGAGTGGAGGTCAAAGTATGAACATGGGCCATCTTCACAGGAAATCATCACTGTCTTCTGAACTGCAATGTCAATGTATCAATATAATGCATACTGAGAACAGTGTCTCCTCTTGGAGCCTGAATTTTGGAGAAGGAACAGCACCATACCACTCCCCGTCTTCATTAGCTAAATCAAGGATCCCGAACACTTGCACTGGAATCACCTGAAAAACCCATTTAAAAATGCACCTTCTTGGGCCCCTCTCCAGATTCACCATATGGGAATATCTGAGGTTGGAGTTTGTTTGCATTTTTAACTGCACTTTAGCTGTTTGCTCTGCAAACTGAAGTTCTGAGCATCAGTGCACACCCAGCAACCCACTCATTGTACAATGCTGTTTCTAAGAATCTTCCAGGTGGTCTCTTTGAGCCCAAGATGGACAGTGAGGGTGCGTTACACAACAAGCCACTACCTTCCTGACTATACAGGAAGTAAACACTTAGTCAATAACCCTCCATGAAGTATCTTAAACACAGGAAAGTATGCTAAAATGGTTGTCTGGTTAGTTACTATCAAGACATGACTTGCTGTGTAATCACCGTAATGCCCCCCTGGTGACTGACAAGGCGTCGCGAGGCTGGAGTGAAGCCAGCTAGGAGAGGCAGGCTTTACAGAACGGCTCTTCACCACTGGAGCAGGGCTTAGGGGTAAGTCCAGGTATCACACTGCTGTGGCTGATGGAGACACACGGCAGGTTAATGCCTGCTTTTAACTCCCTCCTTCACACCTGCCTCTGAGCCCACCGAGCCAAGGACAAGGGAAGAAATGTGGATCAAGTAAAAAATGATGACAAATGCCGGTCCCACGCACATTCATGTACAAGAAGAATGCATTTCAAAGGAGGAGGAAATATTTCAAATATACCTGAGTTCATATAGAGTGAATGAGAAACGATGTTTTCATCTCTCCCACTAGTAATGTAATATGGTGTACCAAAAATAAAGGGTGACGCTTACACCTACATATTTCATAACCTGGGAACACTTCTCTTGTTCATCTTCATTCACGTGCTTTTCATTTGTGGACCGCACTTTTATTTTGTTATTCTTATTTTTTAAAGATTTTCATTTATTTGAGAGAGAGAGAGAGAAAGCAAGAGAGAGAGCACAAGCAAGGGAGACGGAGAAGCAGGCTCTCCGCCGAGTGGGGAGCCCGACTCAGGGCTCGATCCCAGGACCCCGGGATCATGACCTGAGTCGAAGGCAGATGCTTAAATGACTGAGCCACCCAGGAGTCCCAGTGGTCCTCACTTTTAAAGACAAATTCTCATTTTCCCTTTCTCTCCTGCGAGCCCCTCCCTCCTCACTGCATCTTAATTTTCATGTGGTGCCAACACTTACAGAGTTTCCAAATAGGAAGTGAGTCCCATTAATTATAGCAATGTGTTGTAACTGGAAAGTCACAAAATTATTTTACATGAGAAAAAAAAATCCTTTAAAAACATCTGTGTGGCAACATGCCAGGCAAGAGCTAATCATTAGCAAGGCCCAGCCGAGAGAAACAGTGCGTTTCTCTAAAGACACAGGGAAAGCCGACTCCTGTCTCTCAAGGTTCGGGTGCCCTCCTTCACAGCTGTCATGGGTCCGAACACAAGTGCGGTCAAGATCACGTACCCAGCTGCTTAAACGTCTTTCTGAGTATGCCGCACCATTTCCAGAACAAGAAAATTCAAGTGTCGCCTGATTGTTACATACTTGACCATGTCGTCCTTATTGTCACCTTCATTATTGACATCTTCGCAGCACCCATGGCTTTTTGTGTTCTGTATGAGATACTGCAGGGATTTTAAATAGAAGGACACGATCCTCGTGAACTTAAAATTATAAAACACAATATGGCAATCGGAGAGATGTTTTTGAGGACATGTCAATAACCAAAGAAAATGTCCCCGTTTTTTGGCATCTTGTAATATTCTCGTTACAGTATCGTCCTCAGGGTGGGCTTAGGTATATAAAACAGTGAAGCCCCTCTCTCGTCAGTATCTGTGGGACAAATCACCCACGTGAGTGTGTGGCTGAGGCACAGTCCTCCTTATCCTTTTCTGAAGAGGTGGACGTGACCAACGAGATCCTCCGGCAACGCACACGTGCAAAGGGATGGAGTTATTTGCGCTCTGGAATATCTAGCCCAGTGCTGGATTTGCTCCCAATAGGGAAAAAGGCTGCAGCCAAAGCTCCTGGGGCTATTTCAGTCAAAATGAGACCAGGAGGCCTCTGTTTTGGCTGCTGGGATGAAAGAAAATATGCTCCTTGTAACTCAAACTGGAAGAGGAGCTGTATTTTTTCCTAGAAGTTGTGTTATAACAGACATATTGCATTTCTCCTTTCTCTAGGATACTGTGTATACCATGAGAGATGATCTCACAGAGATGCCAGGTGCCCCAGTCAGATAAAAGCCAGCCTGTGGCTGGGAGACAAGACCAAAAATGCCTTGATGGGGCAACATAGCCCGTGTGGCATAGCTCTTCCCTGCACGGGGAAGGTCACCACCAAAGCCCCTACAATATTAAAAGTGGACGTTGCTAGGAGCCACATCTATTCGTCCGGACTCCTTACTTTTTCTGCCTCTCAGTTTGGTGTGTTTACCTCATTTGTCAGACTGCCACGGCATCGATGAACCAAGTTTTAGTTATCGGGAACCCCTGCCGGCCAGCCGTGTGTATCTGATCCCTGGAACGGCTTCAGTTATCGGCATTGTGCCTCTCTGCAGCTTCGTTGACTTAACCCAACCAAGACTGAGGTTTCACTTCCATAAACAATGTCCGTACTGCTGACTTTACAGGAAAGAGGCTGCTAGGAGGCATGTGAGTCACCTTATGTGATAGGGGCTTTTTTGTTTTGTTTTGTTTTTACTTTTTCATTGTGAGTAACACTGGCCAGGAGACGTAGGTCCTTGGGAAGAATGCCTCTTCCATGAATGGATGAATTCTATTTCATCCACACTGAGCCCACCAAATTTTCATAAGAAAAGAGTGGAATATAAAAGATTACTCTTTATTTTAAACTTCTCAACTGGGGAGGTTCAATTTGGTTTTTTAAAAAAGAGCCAAAGTGTTATGCAATGCTAACCAACCATGGCTGGCAGCCTTATCTTTCTTTAATCCCTGCCACCCCACCTCCACCGCGTTCTCATGTCAAGAATCCTTTTGTTTCCTCCTCTTCAAGAAGTATGCCGAAGAAGTACGCGGAGGATAGGTATTTGCAATTGGTCCTAATGTTTTCTCTAGAACACAATCTTTCCAGTCAATGCTCTTTCATACTTTTGCCTTAAACTCGCAGGAATACGGCATATATTTCTGCCTGTATTTTATTTATGGCTTGTGGTCACAGAAGGGAGTGTCTACTAAGGAATTTGGATGAAGGGCCTCTGGGAGAAATGGTTGATAAACTGGTATCGTTTTGGGGAAGAAAAAGTTTAAATAGAACTAAGTTAATATTTATCTCTATTCTTACAATGATTTACTAGCAACAGGACCTGAAAAGGACAGCTCCCTGGTCAATATCATATCTCCTACTACACACTGGGGTGTTAGGTTATAGTCCTGTTTGCCTTTTTCCCATGGTGAGTTGATGATTATACTTCTAGATGGCTCTTACTAAGTCAGTGAGTCAGGATTAAAGATGAGCTCATCTCTGAAGAAAGAAATGACAGGTACATTTGAACTCCGTAGTGCAGTTTTATAAAAATGGGCAAGAATTTGCTATAAACACTTGAGAAAAATCTCAAGGTTATTCACATCAATTACTTGCATATTAATTCTGAAAGGGAATTTTTTTAATGCATTGGTATTACCATTCTAGTTCTTGAAAATATTGTTTGACAAAACGCAAGAAGAACTGGAAATGAAGAATAAGTTTTTTAATATAGCAGAAAGCAGCAGAGGTATTATGGAAAACCAGATCATTTGCTAACAATCTATTATGATGTCTTCTTAAAATCATGCAATATATTTTGACCAAATGTCAATTTCATTATTGAAACTTTTAAAATTCAGAGTCATTCTTTATAGCTTAAAATGTTCCGTCCTAAGTCTTCCTTCTTATTGAAGGTCAGTATGTAACAAAATTCATTCATTTATTCACCCAACAAATGTTTAAGGTCCCAGGTCCCAACACCAAAGTCATTCAGGTTACAATGTTATAAAAAGTAACAAACAATGTGACATTTTCTTTCTTGTGGGAATGACATTATTTAAAAGATCTGAACTACTTACTACTAGCTTTTCCTTCATAGAGGTTTCAAGGGTCACACTTCCCCATAATATGTTATTTTGACATATTTTGATAAATTTAGTTGTGAGAAAATGAAGCAGCTGACCCTGAGAATCTCTATTCATCTTTAAATGGATACATCTTGGTTGTATTAAAATTCAGCCGAAAAGGGTAAGATCCAACCTACAAATAAAAAATTAGGTTTCTAAATTAATAACCCAAAGTTTATTTATTTCCTTTCATATTACTGCATTTATTTTATGTGAAACTGGCTTTTATGTGAGAATTCTCTCCACCAGAACTGGATTGAGATATTCACAGAATGCGTATAAAGCAATAAAACCGATTTCCAGAGGCCACACATCAAAAATCAATCCTCTCATTTTATAGCCACGCCATGGATAGATAGTTACTCAAATCACCTCCTTGTAATTCTAATCAGTACACATGGAATGAAAGCAAACAGCATTCCGGATATAAAGGTTATCACTCTTTTGTTTCCCGCTGTACATCTAAGTTTGTTTCATTGCTTTCCTTTGTCCTAACAATCTGAAGATAGCAAATCTGCTTGCCACGAACAGGGCAAGAATTAAACATCTGAAATGTAATTAATGAAACATCATTTCAGTCTATTTTTGTTAGTGGAACTAGAGACGAAAATTAAAATGTGCTTCTGCAATATTATCTTTTAACATTAAAACACTGTCTGACATTTCTATCTCCGTAGGCTCTCGAGGAAGTTATTGTGAATCTGATGTCCAGACAATGATAACAAGTAACCTTTAAAGCATCTTGTTTTAAAAGTAAGAATGGTGCTTATTAATTATCTGAAAAATCTGACAGGTTTAGAAATTGAGAAAAGAGAATCATGCCCCAGGTATTCTGCCTCCAGTATATGTCAAGTTCCTTAAGGACGGAGATGATGTTTCCCATCCCTCTGGCACCTCCCTAAGGGTCCAGCATAGTGCCAGGCACTCAGCACGCATCCCTCTATTCCCGCCGCACGCGTGGTGCCCAGCACAGTCTCACCAGGATACAGACGGAAAGGGATGAGACCGCGAAGACAGTCAGTCCTTGAGTTGACCACTCCCTCTCTTATACAACATCAACTCTGAACACAACAGGGGACATTCGGGAGAGCTGAGTGAAGTGTGGGACGGAGATCAGTAAGGTCAGCTTCCAGACAGGAGCCTGGGAGCGGATTTTACCTTCTGAGAGATCAGGTAAAAGATGGAACCTTTCGGGGGGGACGTGCAAGTAACTACGCCTAACCCTTTTTTCAGATCTGGAGGCTGGGTTTGATTCCTCCTACAAAAAGCCAGTCACAAGGTAGTGAAAGTGGTGTCATATTAAAATAAACTTCACCAGTGGCAACTTTCAGCTGCCTTCCTGTTGCTCTCTCTTCCATTTATGAAGAGAACTGCCTTCCGCGGGCAGGTGTCAGCCCCGCGACCGGTGGTGATGAAGAGCATTCAAGGAGAGGCCAATGATTCCGCGTCTCCACCTTGGCCTTGTCCTCAGCTGCCAGCACCGCGGTTACATTTCTCGGGCCCCTTTGAAGGGGAGCTGTATATTCTAATCAACAGCAAGCTTCCGTTGATGGGATTTCCGAAGTGTCATCCTGTCTGAATACGATGTAACGGGATTCATTCATTAATACACGTGCTTTATTTACACGCTGCGGTGTGGGGCCTCTTGAACTCAGAATTCAGATGCAGGAAGCATGTGCCTCACATTAGCAAAGCCTTGCCATTTTTAATCAGCCTGGCTGCACGGCCTATACACACAAGGTGTCAACACGGCAGAGTGGAAATACTACTGTCTTTGCAGCGTCCAGTTCTCAGCACTCTGATTAGGCGTATGCTGTCAACCTCATTTGTACCAGATCCATAGAAAGAGTTGCATCGTGATGTTCCCTTCAAATTCTGGCAAGATTTATTGATGGCTTAGATGTCTGAGTTAGTTTTGCTTCTCTTAAAAACTCAAATTTGTTTTTTGAAGTGATGAATTACTTCCCTTTGCAGGTGTAGTTTTCATATGCCAAAATAATATTTCTGACCTTGGGAAAGATTTAGATTGAATACTCTCCGTTAAGCATTCATAGATTTTTCATGTTTAGTTTACGCACTAAAAAACTGTGACGAACTTTGTATTTAATAGTCCTCGTGACATCTTACTGCTCCAAATAATATAAGGGTTGTGATTATTCCTATTTTACTGGACGAGAGGGGAAGCAAAATTTCAGAAAAAAAAATTTTTTTTATCAGACTGTGTTCATGGTGATTGAAAAAATGAACTAGAAAATTCAGAGCACAAGCCCAAGTTTTTATTATTAATTAAGAAAATAAACTCTCTATAAAGAAAATCTACTCTTAAACTGTACTGTGTTTTGCAAAGGTATCTTATTGTCCCGTGGGGTAAGAATATGCCTATCTTAGCAAAGATCTGCCACCACTTCTACAAAAACAGATGAAAGCTAATCTTTTCTGAAGAATAGATACACTTAAACTTAATTTAGTCCAATGTTCCAACTCCATTTCACTCTCCCATTCATCAGATAGGATGTCCCTAACTGCCTAAAATTCTTCAAGACAAAACATAATATGGGGTATGTACTAGTCTTGCATTTGTACTTACAGTTAAGATAGAGTGCATAGCGCCTGTGGCAAGTTACAAGGAATGGCAGTCAGAGGTCTTCCAAAACAAATGCACAATCTTTTATTTACCACAGACCTTTTTATTGTTACAGCTGTACCATCATTATATTTCAAAATAATTCTTATGCTCTGTTTGTTCGAACTATGAAAGTATAGTCATTGTGCCTTTGTAAAAATGTCTTACTGGAGAAATCTTATTCTTGACCGATCAACCTTAGGACTTAAAAGTAGATTTCACTTGACTGAACTGCCATTTTTGCCAAATTGTGTCTGAATGATAGGAATGGTGTATAGCTTGGCTTCAGAAATGCTCCGGATTACCCTTGTGTCAGAACCTGGGAACAAAATATAGATGGTGACCAAAGAAAGAATCTAAAAATCTAAAAATAATTTTGACTTCATTGAATTGTGGCTAATGATATTTAAGAGACAAAACAGCTTTGGGATATAAATATATTTCCATCCTGGTTATATATTTCCTTTTATTCTCAAATCCAATTTGTCAGAGAAATGACCAAAAAATCTATTTCCTTAAAGAAAAAGTTATGTTTTAAATAAATTTCATTTCTCGGGGCTTTATTATCTTTTAAATTATATTCAAATATCATGTAGCTTACAAAAAATTGAGTTGTGTCATGAAACACTCCTTTGGTTCACCAAAATTTATGAACATAATTTCTCTCCTATCTCTTTGCACACATCGTCATTGTAGGATAAGAAAATCCTAGGCAGGCGCAGCAAACAGGAAGTTTTACCCACATAAAAATTCCGATGAAAACCAAACCAACTCCCTCGCCCTTTCAAAAAGGAGGCGAAGTATATTAAATTTTCTTGTAAGCTCACTGGAATATTTTCATTATGTCCACATTGGTTTATTTTGGGCCATGGATGTGCACATGTTTATTTTTATGGCTGGTTGTGTCTATGTTGGCTCAGAAAACAGACTACTGTACTACTGTCAATGTGAAAGCAAATGCTTTGAAAAGCTGCACCGACTTTGTTTTTACTGTAATAGTAGCCAGTTGGTGTACAAAGTTTTGAGCCATGTGGAATGACCAGACTCCAAACCTGGACGATGAGGATTGTTTCAAAGACGGTATTTTGCCCATTAAGTTAGAAACAATTAAAATAAATGTCTTTCCTCCTAGAGTTTTAAATGAAACAGTTGAGAATAGCAAAGCAAAGTCCCCATGCATTTTGATATCCCACATACGGTGAGTGAAATGAGCAGCTATTGGGTTTAGAGGTAGAGACTGTGCCGTCACCAGAACCATGGGCAGCTCTTGAATCGCCCTTTACACAGTGTAGGAAATGCTAACAGGTATCCGAGCACAGTGCTCCACGCTATCACCTGATTCTCACGTCTCTTCCGCTATGACCTCTGGCCACTGTCTTTGTTAATCATGATCTGTAAACTCCGCTTTGCACGGAGAAGACTTATAGTGAGGTGGGCTTGTAAATAGAGTGATCTCCAAGCGGAAATGGTAACAGTGGGCCACCTATCCCCTTCCCATCCACTTCTTTCCCATTCCTTATTAACTTTCCATCCGTATCTGGAACTATAATTGATAACAGAATAAAGAAAATAATATATGTGATTCTTAAATGAACGACTTTAACAACTCAAACCCCCAAACAACAGAGAAACCAAGTCTGCTAAGCTTAGTCATTAAAGGAAATCTGGGTCTGTGGCCATTTATAACAGATGCATACAAGAGAAATTCACATTATAATATAAGAGAATCTGTGACTCAGTGTCTCACTTAATATTCACACTCATCTGCAGCCTGCAGGGGTGGGGGGGGACACCTAAAAACCATTTTGATAAAGCAGATGTTGAATGGTCTCAGTGGAAAATGATTGAAGGCTTGCACCATGTAATTATTATAAAATACCACACATCTGGTACAAAGTTTGGCCTTATATCAAAAGTCATTTAGGACAAAACGAGCAAGGAGACTTCTGGCCTCATGAAAGTCTGAGCTTGTAGTTTCTAGAATCATTTCAACTCTAAGTTCTCTCTTTACTAAGTAGAATTTATTTCATGAAGAAACAAACAGTAGGTTTCTCCAAACCACCAAACAAATAATTAGGACATTAAAACTGGACAAGTGCAAGCTATTATTTCAAAGAAATACAGCAATGTAAAATTGTAGGAGCCAATTTGGTTCCCTGGGAAAAATACTGAAAGAATGTAGAACACCTACAAATGACCTTTTCATTCATGAAAAGCTAAGGTCTCAAAGGAACCCTGGAATAACTTGCATATGAGTTTATCACTAATCTATCATCAGGAAAAAACTCCAAGCCAAGAGAGAGCCCTGCTAATGTATTCCGAGTCCACTGGAGCAGAAGCAGGAATGTTCTGGCTGTAATATTTCTCTCCATCACTACAGCCATCTGCCCGTCATGGGTCACATCCACTACGTATCATCAGCCCAGGGTTGCTCTGCATTTATATTTATCAAAAGTCAAATCTTAAAGCTGGCAATTCCTTGCTTTCTTTCCAACCAGAAAGTGCAATATGAGTCCTAAATTAACCTGATAAATAAAAATAACAGGCCATTACTACATAACACTTTCTCTGTAAACATCTCTCCAAGGAAGCCAAGATTTTACAATTGAAAAAGAAAAACTTTCAGTAATGAAGTAACACTAGTAAGAATGATTCGGAAATCTTGTGGCACTCCCTTAATGAGAAAAACAGAGCTGAAAAAATGTTTGTATTGTGAATTTTTTTTTGAGATTCATTTCAAATACACGATTTTGCTATTTATTATACTTTGTTAGACTGCTAAATTGTTACAAGTTTATCCATCTCCTGAATTTTATTTTTCTCATCCACAAAGATGTTATATCTTAAAAATAACTTTAAAGTTATATGTAATATGCTAGCTTTACAATATCAACAGTACTTGGAAATAAATGAAATGTGCCTTATTTAGCCAACACAGAGTGTTTTATCGATATACAAACAGAAAAATGTCATGTAATGAGACGATTAAGAAAAACATGAGCTTTGTGTCTTAAAGGTTATCCATTTTAGGTTACAGTAATTGATCCCAGTCACTTCAAATGTTTAAAACATTCCAAACCCTCAGCCAAATGTTGAAGAAATAACTCTGCCAGAATTTCAGTAGAGAAAATTTTAGAAGGCTGTTCAAATCCAAAGAAAAGGAAAAATATATATTATTGCTGAAAGTTGTACGTGTGTTCTGCTTTCCAATGAAAACCATCGCCAAATAAGCTTTCATTAAATTGGAACAAGATGACAAATACTAAAGCTGAAAATGCATACAGTAAATTGAAACATTAAACATTACATAAGGTCTCTAATGTGTAACAAAAAAAAATTTCGAGACAGAAAATAAAAGAAAATATTTTCAATATCTTAACTGCTGTCTCCTCTTTCCCCCAAGACACACAAGTAAAATAGGTAATGGCCTTTGAAACCAAACTTCAGTTTTAAAACAGCAAAGAAGGAATGCTAGTTAATCATAAATTTCACTACCAAGATGCTACGGATACAGGCCTATTTACAGTGGTTGCAAACACAGCCTATCTGGAGACCCTTTTACCGTAGTCAGGTGGAGTGACAGACTGTCAGAGACTCGCTCGCCATAAACCCCACCTTCGCAACAATAACACGTTGTCCGTAAAACCGCGGACTGGCAGGCAAGCCACGATCTTACTGCATAGCAGTCTGGGCTACGTTTTCCGTCTTCTATGAAGGTTGGAACAAAAACTGAACAGGTAGTGGGTTGTGCAGCTCACATGGGCTGAGATTGCAGGGGAAACTTGTTTTTGTCCTAGTCTGTTGGAGCAAGTGGATTTGCAGAATGTTCCTCTGACCAGGTAGTTGAAGTACCACCCATCGCTAATGCCAAGAAAACCTGCAGTTAATTTTCCCACTTAAAAAAAATATATCTTCATGAACAAATTGTCCTAGTTACAAAGCACGCTGTTGACTGTCACCACAGGAGGCTAATTCAGAGGGAACCAGTGTGGACAACATCTGTCCAGTGGCTTCGACTCTGAGGAAACACTTAACGTGTTTAGAATTCAGTTAGGAGGCTCTACAAAGAAACAAGAGTCTTGGCGATTTTGAAGACCAAAAAAAAAAAAAAAAAAAAAAAGACCAGCCTAAGTATTCCAAAACAGCATCTGCATTCATTCCTACCCCAAATATTTTACCTACAATATTTGCTCATATCATTCTTACTGTAACCAAGGTGTGAGTTTGGCATCTGAGGTCCACTAATTCTTTAGGTGCCACTTAGCACCTAAATCATATGCAACGATTTATAAACTTGCTAGTCCATGCGTCTGAGAACCGAAATGGTCCTCCGAAAGCACACAGGGTAGCCCACTAGCTGACAGGTGCTGGATTTGCCCATCAGAGGCCAAGTCCGGGACTGGGCCGGGGGTAAACATAAGTAGGCAATCAATAAATACTTGCTGGATTATGCTGAGTGAATTGAACTGAACTGAGCTGAATTGAATTGAAGAGCTGGCAACTACCCATATTAACTCCCAAATGACAGGCCAAGTCTTTGGACTTTTTCTACAGAGGCCCCAAGGTGCTGCCACCTTTACAGAGGCGCTTACCACATGCTTTCTGGTGATAAGATAATGCTTTCTTTCTTACCCCGAAGAAAGACACCTAGCTCTCCCCACAGATGTATCTGGTTATACTGGCTCTTAGCTAACTAGAAACTGAAAATGTAACATTTTACCTTTCCTCCAGCTTTCCAGTGGCTTTGATAACCACATTTCAAGCATGTAGACAGATTGTATTCAGCTCCTCTTTGTGTGTGGCTCGTTCCCAGGAAGCCAGCACAGTGAGTAGGTTAGAAAGATCAGCAGGAGACACTGTCACTTTTTTTTGACCCTCAGCTCTCAATCAGGTTAAGTCAGCCAGCACCACTGGGCAGCTAGTCAGTCAACAACCTCTAAATGTGTGGTCCATTTAACAGCACCAGCGAGAGAGGAGACTATAGAGGACCGCTGTGATAATTGTCCAGTATAGTTTCCCCAGTGGCCCCAAGAGAGGGGTGCGTGTGTGGTGTGTGTGTGTCCCCCTGACTCTGTCCCTGCATCCCTTTTCTCCTCGGGGCAATAAGCATGTGATCCATAGCCTAATGCCTGTCCCGGATCTGGAATCAATCTCACCCTTAGTAAAAGGAGCTCAATGTGCTCTAGTTTAATATGGAAAGGATTCAGTGACAAATGCCCTCCATGCTACGTCCGACCTTGTGTTTCACTTTCTACTAAATGGGCTTCTGCGTCTCTCCTGAGACAAAGGGTCCCTGTAACTGGAGTCACTTTATTTGAATTTCTATTTTCACAGGCTGGCCAGGGCACCAGTGTCTCCAGGACTGAAAGTCCTTCTCTTAATATGGAATGCCAGATGTCCCTGAAACAGAGAACAAAAGCCTGCTCACATGGATCGCCATATGTAAAAACCTAAAGGAAATCACAGCTGGGCCTGGCCTGTAGATCCATTTCATAATTATGAACCCGCAGAAGGAGAGCACTAATTTGGGGCAGTGGTTCTCAAAGTGTGGTCCCCAGAGCAGCAGCGGCGGCAGATCCTCAGCTTCCCTACCCCAGACCCTTTAAGTCAGAGACGTGGGGGATGGGTCTGGTTTTCACACCCCTCCAGGTGACTCACATGCTCCCTGAAGTTTGAGTACATCGATTTGGGGTATGATTTTGTGAGGAATTCCAACTCCACTGCTTGCTTCAGTAAATTCTGAGCAAGTGCCATTCTAACCTTCCTCAACCTTGGATTACGCATCTGTAAAGTAGAGGTAAAATGTCCATCATAGGGTCAGTACAAATGCTTCATCTGATACAGTCAGAACTCAACTACGGTCTCTACTCCTAGACTCTCCATTCATTGCCTTGTATTCCTCACTGCCCATCATCTTGTGTTTGATTTTTTTTTTTTTAATGTCAAAACTGCTTGTTAACTGTCTTCATATTCTGCTCACATTGTCTTTCTTGGATCGAGTCATGGTCTCGGTGGGTCTTGTTTCTGGTCTAGATCCTTCTAGGTTTTCCCCTGCCTTACACAGCGTACCCTTCCTTCCATTCTTAATTCATAACATATAATGATGTGTGCATTTGTGTTTGAGTATACATGTGATTTAAGGATTCCTGAATTCTATAATCTCTGGGTTTTTCATTTGTATACTGACTCAAGAATTTGTTTCTTTTTAAAATCCAACTTAAACTAGGTTGGATTCAAAAGAAGTCATAGGCATATCCAAAATCTCTTTTATTAAAAAAAAAAAAATCCAAGCAAAAGATTTTACAGGGGAGCCATAATTAATCTGAAATAATTTATGTCAATTAAAAATGCACAATAATTATGATAGTTATTTTTGCTTGTTTGCCTTGTGTTAGCCCCATTTTAGAGATAAAAAAACCAAGGCACAAGGGGATTTTAATAACTAGAGGAATGTCTCAGAGCCATAAGTGGCGGAGATAGAATTCAAACTCAGGGCTCTCTCCAAAGGCTGTTCTCCTGCCTTGAGAAATACCAGGCTTCATCGTAATAAAGAAACCTTACTTAGACCTCATGTTCAACAATGATTCGGATAAATTGGAAAGAGGCCAGAGATAAATCCAGGTGATGAAAGGAACAGTATGGATGACTTATGACAAAATGAGAAAAATCCAAATGTGCTTAGGCTGAGGGGAAAAAAAAGAAATATGACATAACTGTTTATAGAGCAAAATGGAATTATTATAATGATTTAAAATAGCCTATCTAGGGAGAATGAATGGGCTGGTTATAAGAAAAGAACATTTTAGTGAAAATTTTCCCCTTCCCTAACCACCCCCAAACAATTTTACCTTGAAGAACTTCTGGATTTTTGCAACTTCAGAAAGAAGAGAAAAACTATCATCTGGGGCATTTCAGATAATCCAGATAAATGTGGAAGAAAAAAATTCTGCCCAGCAAGAGAGACACTGAATGACTTCTTGGTTCTTGTCAAAGTTTAATTTTTATGTTTTAAAAAGAAAACATTTTTATTTTTAAAAAGTATATTCATGCCTCCTTCAAGCCTCTGGGGTCTCTTGGTTAAATAACATATTTTTAACCCTTAAAGTCTGCATTTCCCTTTTAATGGGCTTAGAATGTAGGCAATCCCCAAAATGTATAAGGAGAGTAGTAAGTAAACTAAATATTTTAAGTCTAATATCTTAGACTAAAAGGAGGCTTGAAGCTAAATCGTGGAAGGAGCCGAGATGCCCTTCAACAGATGACTGGATTAAGAAGTTGTGGTCCATATATACAATGGAATATTACTCAGCTATCAGAAAGAATGAGTTCTCAACATTTGCTGCAACATGGACGGCACTGGAGGAGATAATGCTAAGTGAAATAAGTCAAGCAGAGAAAGACAATTATCATAGGATTTCTCTCATCTATGGAACATAAGAACTAGGAAGATCAGTAGGGGAAGAAAGGGGGGGTAATCAGAAGGGGGAATGAAACATGAGAGACTATGGACTATGAGAAACAAACTGAGGGCTTCAGAGGGGAGGGGGGTGGGGGAATGGGATAGACCGGTGATGGGTAGTAAGGAGGGCACGTATTGCATGGTGCACTGGGTGTTATACACAACTAATGAATCATCGAGCCTTACATCGGAAACCAGGGATGTACTGTATGGTGACTAACATAATATAATAAAAAATCATTAATTAAAAAAAAAAGAATTTAGGTAGAAAAATAAATAAATAAAAGGAGGCTTGATATTCTTGGTCTAATTAGATTTACTAGACAGTATATTAATTTAGTATTTTCCTTTGTCATATTTAGCCATGAGGGCAAAATTTTACCCAAAGCTATTTTTATTTTTTTAATCCTCTATTATTTAATTCTTCCCCAAAGCGTTTTGAAGCTTTTAAAATATACTTTTATTTTTGCGGTAACAAACATTGGTTGTGATAATGTGTTGGAAGTCTCTAGCCAAATCTGCGAATGGGTTAATTTTCTGAAAGAACCAGGCAGTACAGAATGCTCAATGTTATTCCTAAAATGCTTAGTATATCCATTTGTTTCAGAAGTGTCATATCAGGGACAAATCAATGTGTTAAGAATTGTCTGATGATATTGTTGAGGGATTAATCTCACAGACTAGATCATCAGCACGATTATCTTTGGCATTCTGTGTGCACACAGTTCCATTTTAAGCATGAAAAGCCTTCTAATGCCAAACTATGAGAGCCTATATATTGAATGATCTGCCACCATTCAATATTTAATCCTGCAATTGAAGCCACTAAAGGGATACAGCAAAATAACAAGATAAATGAATCGTGACCTCAAACTTGCAAAAAGACAACCCAAACAATTTATCTTTCTGGCCTGTACAGTATTTTTTATCCAATATTCCTATCACTTCTCTTCAGTCTTGGAACCGTAGATGGATCAATGCCACATTAGCAAGTACATGAAATGAGAGCTGGGAATTTAGGCAATCCATTGTTTATGCTTTAAGAATATCCCGGTTCCAGTTAGTTTATCTGAAGTCTAAAATCAAGAACTCGTAATTAAAAATCAATGAGATGCTCTAGATTTTCAAGCCACTGGAGAAAGGACGGCCTAGGGTAATCCAGTGCCTATGAAAACGGAACTATATAAGCAACAGAAACAAACAAAAAAACCCTTAGAACGTCATGCTTCAGGGCTTCCACAGAATTCTTTGAAATTGTACAGCTCTCAAATGCAATAAAACCACACTTCAATTATTAAGGGGATAAATTCCACCCCAATTCATTGGTTAACTGCTTACTACCACATCACTTCGGTGTGTGATCTTACGTTTCTTATAAGCTAAGCGGGGTCAACCAATGCGTATGTGGTCAAGGCTAATTCATATAAGGTTTAGCCTCTGTATGCATACATGTTTCAATTGTGCAAGGTTGGTTTTATTTTTGTAGTTAAGTGTAGCGGGGGCTGAGGGAGGGTGGTAAATAAACATGGTTCTTCCCTCTTGCTAATAAAGTCCCCATAATAAAAAAAAATATTCTCAGATTTCTTCTCTAGAGAAATAAATACAAACATAAACTAGGCAGCGCAAGAGAAATCCGGGGATTGTTCCGTAAGTTACAGGCCAAGCACAGCTCTTGTTGATAACTTAGAGGCACCGGTGACCTTCCTAATAACTACATCGTGGGTTTTGAAAGAGCCCAAGGGTGGTGTTTGTTTTATTCTATTATTAAATTTTGTTTGAATCACAAGGTGCTACCTACAAAACTATTCTTCCCTGGGATTACAACTATAAAGTTGTAATTATTCTCTGTCCTAGTGTGTGGTTTCTGGTCAGTGAATAAGAGCTCTAAATGACTCGTGTGTCATAATTTCAAGCTGGCCACATTTCAGTTGGTATCTATTATATCCAATAGTTTTGAGATACGGAAGGAAACTGTTAATGCGTATTAGAGGTATCATTATTATTATGAACATGCCAGCAATCCTCCGTGATAAAGTGTCATTGACTTCCTGCCAACTCGCATGGATTGGTGACATTTTGTTAACCAGTCTACTAAAAAAATCTATAACAGGATATTAGATGGTATTTAAAAATAATATCAAAGCAAGGGATCGCGGTAAAGGTAACTTGTATCTTAAAAAATGGTAATTGCAAAGTCCATGAGCTATGTTTGTCAATGTCTACCCTGTGTAATTTAATTACTGTGCTTATCGTGAAGTTCTAAGATAAAAAACAATTATCTTCTTGGCATCAGATACATGTTAAATAAATGAGACTTGTGTGATGATCACGTCTATACTTTGATTACATAATATCTGCATACATTTCTAACCACCTCTTTTTTTTTTTTTTTTTTTTTACTCTCTAGATTTCTGTATGTTACTCTTCTCCTCCCTCTTATTTTACTTTTAGGTGTGTTTAAAGATGCACAGATTTACGGCTTGTGAACGAGGCAGGACCATTCATAGCATTTTGCTTTTTGTTTTAAAAACAGCACGAGTCCCTCAAGTCTTTACGGAAGCAATACAGCTCTCAGATGACAAGTAATATCAAACCGAGCGCTCTTTGCTGATGACTTGTCAACAACTGCAGGAAAGTAAGTAGGAAGAGGATTCAGATGTAAAGGTTTAAGCAAACTAATGTGTCACTTAAAAAGCCATTTTCTGTTAGTTATTTTCAACGCTGAGCCACGCACATATGGTGATGGAGAGGGACCTCATGAGGAGGCAATCCTCTGATAGCATCCTAGAGGATGAATCCCACCAAGACAAACTGCCACTAATCATCCTTTACTCCTTCTTTCGACTTTAGCCAACGTGGACAGTCACAGATCTTACAGATCCTCAAAACTACATTTCTATCCTTATTTAGTTTCTCGCCCTTCGATGTTATACCCCAAATAGCTCTTCTCATTCACTATTAAACTTCTTTTAAAAATAGACAAGACAGCTTTTCTGGTTTTCTTATTGCTTCCTCACGTATCTCCTGCATTCCAGACCCACTTCCTCAAGAAATTAATTTCCCTCTTAATTGGGTAACACGCACTCTCTTTAGTCTGTCGCTAGTTCTCGACTGTTCCTCGCCTGTTTCCTCTTCTCTCCCGCCCCTCCCCCCAGATGCAGTATTCCTCTAGGTTTGGTGTCTTGGGAGACCCTCTGTCTCCTTCCTTCTGCTCTCAGGGCTCCCTGCAGAGCAATAGCTCATGCTACACAGTTTTCCTGTCATCCCTAGTCTGCATTTCCAGCCCCCCATTTCTCTCCTGAGCACTAGCTCTGCTTTTCCAAAATGCGGGTCATAGACTGGTGGCTGGGTACGCCACGTAGCCAAACATATATTTCAAGTCACATGTAATTAGACCCATTAATGTTCCACTGGGGTGTGAGCTTACCATTTATTTCATCTTGCAAAAATGATCTCAAGTTGGGTGGTGAAGTGAAAGATGGTGACTGAATCAACATTTACTGTTTCACAGTTAAAAACTATTCAACAGATTTCAGTTTTTCCCTCTTTCCAGCGATACTAGACGTGTTAATGCCTCTCATTAATTACCTCAACTCTGTATGGTGGAGCAGGTGGCTGTAACGACATAAAGCAGCCTTGAGGAAGAATTACCCTTAACTGTTTAAATCCCATAGCCCTTATACAGAAAATGTGATTAAAAAAAAAAATCTTCAGATAAAAGAATACGGTAGGTAAAACAGCCACTCAATTTGGTATATCAGTAACTGGAGAATACTTGTAGTCGAATTACAAGTAAACTTACCTAACAGCAGGGAAAGCTCTGGTCAGATCCTATTCTCCCGAGCATCCTCTTTAAAATTAAGGAACAAAACATGTGAGTCATTTATTCAGCATCTGCCTGAAATTGCTTTAAATTAAATATTATGCCATATGTACTTCAGAAGTCAGTTTTTGGGTCCACTTTGTAGAGGAAGAGGCCAATCATAAAGAGGATAAGTTCAGAAACATAAAGGAAATTTCTACTTAGGTAATTAACATTTATTAAGTGCCCACTATATGCAGGGCAGTGCCAGGTATTTCCCCAATGTAGCCAGTTGACTATTCTTCTTTTCCTGACATTTATAAGCAGAGTAAACAGTGTATACAGTGCACAGGACTTGACCTTTGAGTAAAAGATGCTACAAGTTGAATAATCATTAAACGCCATTACATTTATTGAATCTGCTCAGTTACTGAAATGAATGTTGCCTTTTAATTGTGCATTAGTCTGGGCAGTGAGGCAACGTGGCGGTACCATCGGTCCTAACAGCTCCGTAGTTGTTATTCACATAGACCTCTTGTTTGACTGTGTCTATACAGGGCCTAAAAATGGACACTTAATAGAATTTTATGAAAAAAAATATACATAAGTGGAGTGAATCCCACTGGAATGTTGAGGACACCCGGGTTTGACTTTAACCATGGAGATTTATTAGATATGCAACTCTGTACAAGTTAGTTAACTTAGCCAGGTCTCAGCTTCCCAATCTGTAAGAGGAGGCTTCTCCTTAGTCCTTCGCATGGTCATAAGCATCATGTGATGGCCAATAATATATATGAAAATATTCTGTACGCTGAAGAACAGCTTACAAACACACGTATTGTTATTTTCATTATTAGTCTAATGCGAAGTCTCTAAAAGTGATTTTATATTTTCCTGCCAAAATAAGTTTCATAAAGTTGTGAAAACACCATTATATAATTACATGCAATTAGGAAATGGACAAGAAGCATGGAAAAGGAGGATTAGGGCATAGAATTAGTGGCATCTCTTAAAACTGATGAAGTGAATAAACGTCTACCATCTGGAGGATCTCGTGCTGGGCCATACAGGAATCAACGGGATAACAGGGCGGTCCCGTACTGGGCACAGGTAACAGTAGCCGTTAGCCTACAAAACAGGATATGGAAGTGCCATAAACAAGTCAAAGAAGGCCAAAGTGATCTCCATTTTTGAAGAGGATCAATAAAGGCCACATGGCAAGAAGTCAGCTCTGAGGTAGTCTGAAAACAGGGACAAGATTTTGATGAGGTGGAGGCGGGGGACCGTAGCGCGGGTCAGGCTGAAGGAGCAGAGGGGGGCAAGGCACGAGGTGGGAGCGTGTGCGTGGTGCCACGTCACCAGAGCACGCAGGCAGTCAACCCAGAAACATCTAAAAGCATGCTGCAACCACATTTTACTGTCATTACATCGCGACCTACCCTGTGGATCATATTGTTAGCAATCTCAAAAGCGCTCCTGCAGTCCCACTCTACAAAGCGGATCATTTTCTGCTGCTTTCCAACCAGGTAAACCAACAAGAGCTCTCAGAGGGGTCCTTGGCAACAACAACACCAACTACGAAAAGGCCATAGCTCTCTCCAAGAATGTGCTTCTGCTAAGTTCTTCATATTTATAATGTTCTGTGACTCAACAGCATCACACAGATAAAGCCCAGAGGAAATGCAGCAGTTAATAAATTATTAAGCTGCTTTCCTTTAAAACATCGGGACTGGGCAGTACAAAGACTTGCCATGGTCTGTCAAATGCAAACAGATCTGTAAATCTCAAAAAGAAGAATTATCCGAGCTACGGAACAGCTGGCCCTGCAGATCCCATAGCCCACCTGGGATCCCCTTACTGCAGCCTGTCACTCTTAAAGAGTTTAATGCTAATACAGTCAATGAAACATAAAACCAGACCGAGGGAGGTGGGCTCTGGGCACCCTCAAAGGATTTACCTTATGCTTCGTAAAATGACTTTTAAAGAGTCATCTCCTGAAATGTAGCTTTGAAACTACAGCACTGCGCTTGCACAGAAATCACATAATTGATAACTGGTGACTTGCTTCTTACAACAGGATACACGGCTAAACACATTTCGACTCTGTCATATTCCTTGTTAGGCGTTCCTCTTCCGATTTCTTTGCTTGTGCCCCATACACGGAGCTGAAGTCACTAATTCTTGAAATTATTACCTGTAATTTATTTTTTTCTGACAGGTAAAATGGCTTCAGAATTATTTTAGATCCATTTTGCAGCCTAATTTCTATGGTCTGGGCAGCACTCCTTCAACTATTTCATCTACCAAACCCGAATGGGCTAACTTGGCAGAAATGGCTCCAACAGGGGTCTGGCTCTGATAGGTTGTTTGTGCAGTTTCTCAGCAGAGTTTGTGGGGCAGGTGGGAAGGCCAGCTGGTTGAGGGGATCAGATTCGTCGAAACACAAAACTAGTACTTTCATCGTCGCCTCCCTCTCTCCCAACTCGGGCAACTATACTTAACAGTCAAGATGAAAAGTTGGAAAACAGCCCAGTTTCATTTATACAGGGACAGTGATTTGACATGTTAATGATGTGGGATGTATTGAGAACAGCATCTTCCTTCCTTCTTCATTTATGACTTCAGACATTTCCATAGGGACGTTACAATATAATTTACGTTTGAAATTTCAGTTATGGAAGGGAACAGATTTAATAACACTGACTAGGGACCGCAGCGCCAAGGAAGGTCTTAAAGCACCCTTTACCTAGAGCGTCCTTTCTTCGGCCATCTTCGCGCTGGCTATTGGTCTGCTCTTGTAGTAGGTCAACTGCTTTGGGTCACAGATTCCTAACCCTTTCAAATGGCTCTTGGGTTTGTGATACAGGTAAATGTTTCCAAGAAATTGGGGTGGCTAGAAAGTTTCACGTCCCATTTTATTTATGATCTAAACTTTAGATTTAAAAGCATGACAAATACAACAAAATAATAGCAAATTGCCAGATGTTCCATGAAGTTGATCTTCCACCAGGTGTCCTGGGGGGGGCGGTAAACTACATTTAAAACAACACGAGGGCTGTTAAGTTAGTAGGATGGGTGGAGATTCTGTAGGTGCTTGAAAGTCAGGCAGAGTATTTCACACTCATGGTGTGAGAGGACTAGGGATGGTTAAAAGTTGCTGTGTGATCTACTGCAAAGTACCTAGACCTGTTTATGGCTCAAGTCTCTACCTATCAGATACAGTTAATATTCAAACATATTTCCTAAGATTGCTGGGAGGATTCAATGGGACAGCATATCGACGTATGTATGGAACCGCTCCATACATTACTACTATTATCATCATCAGAAGATTGCTTTTCAGGAAAATAACATACTAGAAACAGGTTTCAGGAAGCTTGATTTGGCCATGGCAGAGGATTGAGAGGGAAGGTCCTTAAGTTGAGGAGACCAGGCAGGAAGCGGTTTCTGGATCCCAGAGAAATGGAGATGGAGCTCTGAGCTAGGGTGGGAGCAATGAGAATGGAGGGAAAGGGGCAGTCATGGAGAAAAGACAAGTAACCCAAGATAATCTGGATGGTTGAAAACACCATAGTTCCCACATGGAGAAGAAAAATCCCAAAGCAAGATGGAATTATTTTTTTCTTAAGATTTTATTCATTTTGAGAGAGACAGCCAGTGAGCAGTGAGTGCAAGCAGGGATGGAGGGTGGGGGAAGGGGCAGAGGCAGAGGGGGAGAGAGAATCCTGAAACAGACTACCCACTGAGTGCAGAGACCTATGAGAGTGGCGGGGCTTGATTCCAGGACCCTGAGATGAGGACCTGAGCCAAAATCAAGAGTCGGGCGCTCAACCAACTGAGCCACCCAGGCATCCCAAGATGGAATTATTGTGTTTTTTTAAATTCCCAATTATTATCCCCTAGAACTTAGAGTCCTATTTCATGTATCATTTCCAACAAATATAAGGTAAAAAATTCTATCCCTTCTGTGTTAACAGTACCCAGACTTTCTTGTGAGATTCTTTTATGAGAACCTATTGGAATATATTGACTTTTCACAATTATTAGGGTCCAAATCATATCCATGTTAGGTTTACTAAACTTTTAAGGCCAAAGGCACAAAGGTACTTTTGTGAATTCTGATTGGTTACACAAATGATTCTCTCCAAACAGTAACTTGTGTTCAGTCTTCATCTTCAATAAGATACTTGGGTATCAGTTTAGGTACTTTACAAGAAAACCATGGAAAAAATTAATATAAATAATAATTAATTCTTTCAAGAGACAAAAAGTTATCTCCTGAACTAATTTAAAAATATACACCCCTCATCTACTATGAGTTTAAAGAAACTCTCAATTTATACCAATTTCTTGTTGGAATGATATAATGTAGGGGAGGAGGACAGGATAAACAAATTCATAAAAACTTCACATTTTTTACATTTCACTGCCCATTCATTTTGCTTTTACCTATTTTAAAAATCGCTTCTAACAAAAGCCCCTGCCAAATACTACTCCAAGTACTACAAGGGACTTCTCTCGAAAAGAGTAATAATAGCAGCGTCTTACTTTTATAAGATGCACAAGAGAGCTTCCATTCACCAGATGCACCTTGTAGGATTCCCGGCTCATGCAATTCCACATTCTCCACTCCATGTGCTCTTGGTTTAATGTTTGCCTGAATTCTGAATTCCACTTTGAAAAGCAGAGGGTTTTTTTGTCCTGGATGCTTGATGGTGCACTGGTGCTTACAATACAGGGCCAGCTCATTTCATATACAGAAAAATGAGTCTTAAGCGAAAGAACAGTTTGCCACCCATGTTACGAATCTCTTCTCTTTGGGGTTGTCGACTTCTGGTTTAAATTTCCTCGCACTGAGGCTGGGATGCTTTTCCAATAGAAAATCCGTAAAACTGTTCTGTAGGAGAGGAGCTTATCCACCTTTGTGACTCAATGCTAGTCTTAAGCACTTGTACTAAATAAAGTCTGGGGGGGGGGGGAGGCTGCAAAGAAACGTGGAATGTAGGCAAGAGGGAATAAAGGGGAGGGAGAAAAAAGAAGAGTCATGAAAAGAGTCTGACAAAAGGAAGAGTAATTAGAGGAGGGAGCAGGCAGGAAGTCGTGGAGACAAGGAAGTCTCAAGTTGCAAAAAGAGGCTAAGTTGTATTTTGGAGAACGGTGAATATCCACTCCTCATCTACTGTGTTGCTGGCACTCCAGCAAAGAAAACACAAATATTTCAATATCGGTGGTGTTTTTAAAAGCCAATGGAAAGGAGCTCAACCAGCACATTTATTCTACTTATTTTCTAGCTTGTTCAAGGGCTACTTTCCTACAAATTGTTTTCGGGGCAATGAATATAACAAACGTCTTTCTTTGTTTATGCTCTTTGTTTGTAAACACACATAACA
Source organism: Ursus arctos (assembly GCF_023065955.2). NCBI lineage: Eukaryota > Metazoa > Chordata > Mammalia > Carnivora > Ursidae > Ursus > Ursus arctos. The sequence goes on along the minus strand of NW_026622952.1, from coordinate 33,992,655 downwards.
ATAAAATTCTTCAGCGACACCTACCTGCATTTCCTCTGCAAACTTCTCTCTCCGTAATGGTACTGAATGAAGAACAGTTGATACTTTCAAGAAGAAAAAGAAATGAACGGCGCAAGATGTTTTTAAAGAAAACTTTGCCAATTTCTGAGTATAAATTTTTCTGAGTATTAACTCCCTTCCCTTACAATTTTGGCTCTGAATAAAATGTCACATGTGAGTAGTGTGTGTTTCTTCATTTGATAAGATCTACTTCACAGGGTGAGTGTGAAAGATGTAAGCATCATTCCCGGGCCGATGCCCAAGGCTTTCTCAGCCCCCTCCCTGCACACATCCATCTGCAGTGAAACCTGAAGGCCAGACTGCCCAGGCCCGGGAGGATGGTAGAGGGAGCGGGCAAAATGCCGTGGACAGAGGGTGGGGACGGGGTAAGGAAGTGAGCTTAAGAGCACGCAGACACAGTCCTGCCCCTAGCAGGGCCCTAATTAGCTGAAATCTAGATACAGGTTCTCAAGACAAAGCTGCCGCTTGTCCTCCTGACATAGACTCCCCTTGACCACACTTCCCTGAGGTTCCCCTGAGCCCTCTGCCCCTTCCCATCCTTGCTGGGCTCACCCTCCATATCTGATTAAATTCCTTACCCCTGCCTTTGATCTATGAGTCCTTGGCCTGCCTTCAACAAGAACCCTGTGAAGTCAGTTTAGCAAGAATCCTACTATTCTTGGTGCCTTTCCTTAGTAATTTTCCATCCACTCCCCCCTCCCACCCTCCCCCCACTAACCTGCTCCTTGGCTCTAAATCCCTATGTGTTCTTGTACTCAGAGTTGAACCCAAACATAACACTGCGATAACCTGACACCCATGGCGGTCGTCCTGAATAAAGTCTTCCTTACCCGTTTAACAAGTGTCAGAATAATTTTTTCCTTAACATCAGCTGTATGTGATCCCAGACAAGGAGCCCGATTCCAGATAAGGAACTGGAAAGGTGAGAACCACCCCAAGAGTGACAGGCATATCCCCAAAATCAGGGGTCAAGATGTCATCTGGGTGTGGCATCGGATGACCTGAAGAGGGTGAGCTTACGTGTCAGGGTCAGGCACGTGATCAAGGCAAAAGGTGCATGAGAAAAGGTTTGTAAAGACAGTTTGGATTTGCAGCTTATGGCTTCAACCGCTGACTGCCTTTTGATGCCCAGAGTTGATGTGGCTAAAGGATCAGGCCAATATCTGAAACACAGGGGGCCAAAATCTGAGAGGCAGCTTCAGTCCCAAGATGTGAAACCTGGGGGGGAGGGGGGGCAGCAGGAGTCAGTACCCTGATCATGAGCTGGGAAAATGAATATCCTACAGGACGAATGAAGCCCTTCTGAATCCTTCTTGCCAAAGTCCTGCTCCCCCAACATGACTGAGAAAGACACTGAGGTTGGCTGGGAATAACACTGCTCAGCGGAGCTATTTTGCATGGGAAATATGCAACAAGATGACTGGGTATAATTTGAAAATATCCAGAAAACATGAAGTAATGAAAAAATATCAGATAATCCAAGTCAGTTCAATTAATCGGCCATCTAATTTAATGTGACTAAAACCAAGATAAATTACTAACACACAGTTTCTTTGAGAATTAGTTCCTTTTTTTCTTTTCTTGTAAATGAGGAGGAAAATGATCTAAGCCACTAAGAACCAATTCAGATTTCAATCTCTATCTACTTGCATCTAAATATGATCTTATCTTTGCAACAAAATTCTTTGGCTCTCTTAAGGGTCTAGTCAGTCAAATCCATATATTTAACAAACTATCATACAATTCCTTCTTCAGTAAATTCTGTCACAGCATTATTCTATGAAGTTTCTTTGCTATCATTACTCCAAAAGCAAAATGCATATTCTAATTCTAGGCTTGCAATGTCAAAGATATTTACTCGACACCTTTACTTTCTGGCAAAAAATGAACAATATATGAATAAAAACACTTCTTCCCTTTGGATAAATACTACTTAGCTATTTATCAAGAAAACAATAACCACAGAACCTTGCACGGAATTTTCTATCTCTATTCAACTCTCAGTCCTAAAAACAAGAAAAAGCCAACTGTTCTTATTCTTCTCCCAAATCATTATTTTTCCTTTAAGGGTGCAGATCCTTTTTCATCCCAGTACCTAAGCCACCCTAGGACCCTGAGTCTTTTGTCCACATCCCCATGGCTCCTCAGCCTTACATGTTGACGGAGATATAACCGGAGTGGCCAGGTAGCTAAGGATACACGCTGGGGATCAATTTATCTTTGGCAAGAGGATTGACTAATAGGGTTTTTTCTGTCTCTAATTTCTGTGATTTCCCTCTGTCAGGGAGATTCCCAGACCAATTCTTTCTTAGCTGTCAAAACCACCTGCTCTCACTCCTCAGCTCAGTAAGGGTCCGGCTCTCCTACAGCTGTCTGATCTTGTCTCTGGTCAGAGCACATGCCTCCCTCCAAGAAGCCACAACCACAGAAAGGCTCCAGCACAAGGAGAATTCTGGTCAGCCTCGGCCCTTAGCTGAGCACAGTGGGAGTAAGAGCGGCCGCCCATCCCACAAGTGTGGCCACCCCCTCATCAGTTTCCCCCATCTCCGGGGGCCAAATGTGAAGAGGTTTGGTACGAGGTCAGAAAGGCAGAGAGGGCATGCGGTAGAGACTTTCAAGAAGATTTTACTAAATTATTCTGGGATGTCAGCCAAATCCCGGGTTAACCTCAGTTGCGTCACTGGTAAACGAATCACCCTCCTGCTGAAATGGGAAAGCAAGATGTGGCCTCAGTGAAATTTCAGGAAGTTGGTGAGTTTTGCAAGCTGCATAAACTCCCACAGTTGGGAGACAAAATTTAATGTTTTGAATACCTTGCCCTCTGTACTTTATTTTTCATATGTAGTTCAAGGTGTTTGTCTTGCTCTGATTCAAAACTAATCCATGTCAACAGCAGCATACGTGTCTGCTCTACCCAAGCAGAGTCTATACGTAACAGAACACATATGCAATTATTATTTGTCATTTATTAGTTCAGCCCAAATCCACATATACTTATGGCGTGCTTACTCAATGCCAGGTATGGTCCTAGCCCCTGGGGATGTAACAGGAAGCAAAGGGGACGTGGTACCCGTCCTCATGCTGTTTCTGGTCTAACATAACCCTAATACCGTTCCTCTCCTCTCTTCCCTTTGCCTGCGCTCCAGCTGTACCTTAAGTAGCTCTTGGGGGTATCATCATTCTAGTTCTTTTTTTGAGGTCGCTAACCAACCTGGTAACACTTTTTACATGGATCATCTAATTTACTCCGTGCAGCAAACTTGTGAGGTAGGTACTATTATTAACCCCACTTAGAGATGAGAAAGTGAAGGCACCCATGGAGGAAGACAACTGTCTAAGACCACAGAACTAGGTAGTGGTGGAATTGGAACGTGGGACCAGGCAGTCTGGCTCCAGAGCTAGACTCTACCCACTGTACAACCTGGGTGCACAACCCTCTTACAAAGTTCTCTGTCATTCGAGTTCTCCTTCCAGCAGGTTACATTCTCAGAGGACATATACATGAAGCATATCTCTGCCTGTGTCATTCTCCTCCTTGACACCTCCATTGACTCTTTACTAGAATTCTGTATTCTAGTAAATTCTGTATTCTAGTCTATATGGACTCCTCACTGAATTCTATACAAAGGCCCTCTGCCGTGCACTCAATTATTTGTCGAGTCTCAGGGAAAGCAGTGTGTGAGCATGTGGAGCTGGGCTCTGAAATCAGATCAGCCTGAGAGAGATTCCAGCTCTTGGAATTTTTAAGCAACGAGATCTTAGGTAAGTTATAGCAGATCTCTTCCTGCTCAAAACCCTTTTGTGGCTTCCTATTGCTATTTGGGCGAAGACAGACTTCTGGAAACCAACAGAACTTTTAAAAATTCAAATTCCTTTAAATTCCAACCTACAAAACCCAACTTGCCTCTCCAACCTTATATCAAAAGTCATCCAGTCTTCTTGACCATTAAGTTATTACCCTTCTGTGCCTGCTTTCAGTTTCTCAAACGCTCCAGCAATCTCCTGCATTACTCAGGCCAGCACCAGGCCCTCCTCCTCCTTCACTTCTCCCACTGGCTCATTGGACTTGTTTGTTCTGATCCCTCGAGTCCCAGCTTTAAATTTGTCAATTTTTCAGAAAAGACTTTCTTGACCATCTGATCCAAAGACATCCCTCCCTCCCCCCTCCCCATACTTGCTGTCACTGAAGCCAGTTTCTTCCCTCACATATGGTATGATTTCATGTTTGTGGTTTATCGTGTCAGGTCAATCTCTCCCCCCGGATGTGGAAGGCTCCCGCAAGGACAGGAGACACCCCTGTTTGCTTCATCAAGCCATCTCCCGTGCCCTGCACTATGGCCCATGGAGATGCTCACGGAAGACAAAGAGTTCCAGGTCTCTTCACGTCCGTTTTCTCATTTATAAAATAGGGATAGCACGACCACCCAAGCTCCTTGCTTTTAAGAAGCTGAGCACAGAGCCTGCACAGAGTTGATGCTGGATAATTGGTAGCTACCCCCACTTCCAGTCCAAACCACAGTCCCCCCGGGGAATGGCCTTCTCTCTGCATCCTCGATACAACTCAGCGCAGCGCTTTGGGGGGTATCGCGGGCACCCATCAGTGTTTGCTTTAGTTGAATTAAGCCTGCCATCTGAAATCACAACTTCTTAGTTTTGCCTAATTTGCTCGATTTGACTCACATACACAGAGAGTTGCTTCTCTGTGTTCGCAGAACAGAACATCCACTCAGAACTGGCTGTTGTGATCCAGTTAAGTGAGTTCACCCGTAGGAGTGTATAATGATATGGTGGCATCACCAGGTTCTCTTGCTTTCATACACTGTGAAGAATTTTCCTTGGGACATTTTCTTTCTAATTAAAAATTAAAAATCATGTATATCTGATCACACACTTACACGATTTGTTATAAATATATGATCTGTTTTATATACATAGTTTCACAGACAAGCAAACAAGAAAATATTCCGGTCAAAAAAAAAAACAGTGCTTGGGGCGCCTGGGTGGCACAGCGGTTAAGCGTCTGCCTTCGGCTCAGGGCGTGATCCCGGCGTTCTGGGATCGAGCCCCACATCAGGCTTCTCCGCTAGGAGCCTGCTTCTTCCTCTCCCACTCCCCCTGCTTGTGTTCCCTCTCTCATTGGCTGTCTCTATCTCTGTCTAATAAATAAATAAAATCTTTTAAAAAAAATAATAAACAGTGCTTATACCCAAATTCAAAATTTAATTGTTGCACAACAGTTAATTGTTGAACAAAGAGAGTATGAGAATTTTGCAAAGTAGGTCAAGTGTAGATTCCCAAACAAGAACACAATTGTTTTAATCTTCCTGTAGGATCATCAGCAAGCTGTCCGGGAGACAGAGGGAGTGCTAAACGAAAAATGTGTTATAGGGTGGGGTGACCATTTACATTTAATGACCAAACCGAGACATTGTTAAGAGGGAGAGGGGGCAGTATTGATTATATTGGGATAATACCCATAAACGCGGACTGTTCCAGGTTGTTATCTGGATTTGTCAAAAACTCAATTCTAAACACACACCACCAACAAAACCAGAGGTTTTTGTTTTTCCCATCAGTCCACCTGTGCCTAGCATTTTCAACTGTTATTGTCTTCATTTATTTTTAATGATACAATATTAAGATATCATTCAGCATAAGATAATATCAGCATAACATCTGACTCACCCCAGGTGAGGTTCATAGAAAAAAAGTAATAGTAACGGCCAAACACCCCCCTGAACACAGTGGAGAGGGTGCCACGCCCACTCTGGTAATGCTGCAGCACTGGCTCCCCGTGCAGCCAATGCTCTGTTCTCCCACCGCCATTACCATGCCGTGGGCCTCCCAACATCATCGTCTTTCTCGTCTACCAAACAAATCTTAGCTTATGTCTGAATTTGTATTTTCAAAACATGTCGGCTCATTACATTTATTGCGTTTTAAATGATATTTAAAATTGAGGTAAATAATTTAAAGAGAAAACATCAAGGGCTTGAAATGAATATCTTTAAATATAATGCAATCAGGTAGAGATTTCTGCCGTGTTTGGTGACATTAATGTGGTGATACTGAGTAACTGTTGACAATTAGTCAGAAGATGGAGCAGAGGTCTTGTAAGAAAATTACTCCCAGGTGACAAAATACTGAAAATTCAATTATACTCTGTTTATTATAGGCTTATATTAGCAACTATATTCCTAATAAAGACCTTGATAATAAACAAATTAATGGCAACACAGGGGAGTACTTTAAGAAATATTTTTTTCTCCATATAGCGTTCTACAATATTGATTTCTAAAGTGCTCCAAATGACACTGAAAAGCTTGCTAAAGGAAATTCTTAACATAAATTATATAAGAACATATGACATATTAAAGTACTCAAGTTTATGAAAATAACTTTAATATATAATGACAATGTACAATAAATTTAATGTTTAAAATTTCAGGTTCGGCAAGTATATAAATCATTTAGAAAAGAAAACCCAGTGGATGCAAATAAGCAGGAACCACAATAAGGGATGCACAAATGATCCGAATTCTAATTAAAACAGTACGTCATGGAAGTCAATGCAGTCATTCTCCCTTTTACAAGTGTGATTTTAAGAACATCTGCAACATCAAACTCTATAAAATATTTTAACAGGTCAGAGTATATAAATATGCATTTTCCTACCAAGATCACAATGTTTGTCTGCAGAGAGCTAAGTTTTTCCATTTATTCCTTCCAACATTTTCTGACATTATGCCTAGTTTAATGAACACTTCATTCATTCATTCATTCATTCATTCATTCATTCATTCAGTTGTTGCAAAACTTTAAGCGGGCACTTATCTTGGGTGTAGTTCTATTGCTACACGATCCTCGGAAGAGACTTAGAAGCTGAGTTCCTCCTCTCTAGACATGTACGACCCAGCGTAGGAAAGTTAAGATACACAGATAATCCCAAAATAATGTAGTGAATGCTAAATGTCATGGAAGAACTAGAGCGAACAGACACAATAGGATTTAGAGGCAGGCCAGCTCAGTTAGCCTTTGGGTTGTAATAAAACTAACAGAAAGAGGTACTTAAACAGAGCCTTGAAAGATGGGCAGGAATTTGATCAGGAAAGAGGAGCTCAAAGAGTTTTGCAGATTCTCAAGCATTGCGGGATCAAGGCAGAGGCGAGAAAGCACATGGTGTCATGAAAGAAAAGTCCATTATAGTGTTTTCACAAGGAACCTCAAGGAAAGAGGAAGATAAGATTATTTGCTGTTTAAATAACAGAAAAGATAAGTGGAGAAAATTTAATCCTTCCTAAGAAGGTTGATTCAACTTCTATACTGTTTTCTCTGATGAATAGACATTATTTTGGAGCCAGGAATCAAGAGAATTGGAGGAAAGAAATAAAGATTTTTAGATATGAAGAAAGGACAAAAGAAAAGCAGAAATGTGAATGATAGCTTTGAAATAAATACATTGTTTGAGTTTGATAAAAGGATATGCAAAGGGAAAGATTTCAAGTAGAGAAGACAAAGTAATAAGCTTGAAATTTTGAAAGTGATTTTTAAATGATAAGTAGGAATAAAAAATAGAAAATGGAATTCCATTTTGGGAAATCATTTTGATTGCCATGGTGAAAAATAAATAATGCACGGCCTGTGAGTTCATAAAGTTTAAAAGATTTTTATAGCGGCTTATATTTGCAAAATTCTTTTTAAAATTTCCATTGTGAAAGACAGACTATGTTTAGTTCACAGCTCATATTTGCAGCTTTAGTTAGCAACATGATTTTAAGTAGGAAGAGAATACGAAGGATATCAAAGAAGTATTAGGAGGCCAAAGAAAAAGCAGAATTCAAAAGCAAATATAATTCAGAGTCAGTCTGTGAAACAAAAAAAGATTTGGAAACACCATTAGCAAAAACAAAAAAATAAAACATTTTGCTAAAGGGCTAACCTTTAGAAGAAAAAAGGAACATCTGAACAATGTATTAACTAAAATAATGAAAAATTAATACGAAAATATTATAAGAGACAAACATGACTGAGGAGGTCTGAAATGTACAAATACTCTAGCTCTTGATAGAGTCATCTCTAAAATATTCTGCAATACACCCTGGTAGGTCTTGTGTTTTCAGCCTGTGGCCCCTGGAGAGTCAGGAGCAATGCCTTGGCTACATGTGTTGAATAAATATGTGAAAAACGGAGTAATAAAAATGTGGACAATGATATTTTCCCAAAGTGGAGGAATCTGAGATAAACTTTGAAAATTTTGTATAACCGGAAAGAGAGAATCCAAGAGAGAAGCTTGGAAGACATCCTCTCGGTGGGCAAGTTAGGATGCCAAGAGCTCCCAAACACCATTCCAGTGAGTTGACCAGAAGCAATGTCCTTCAAGTTTTACTGAAGAGACTTCCAGGAAAAGGCTGATAAACTCGTTCAGGAAGATGGAAGTCAAATAAGAGTTGAATGTGGGTTGGAACCGAACAGGGGCTTTTCTGTCTTAATTTTGAAGAGGCAAAGAAAAATAACACCTCCCCTCCAGGAAGTACTAAAGCTACTGGAGGTGAGGGATGCTGTTCTTTACAGGGAGGGTGAGCCAAAATGATGGGTATATAATAGAGCCAGGACCCTCAAACTGGAAAGTGATGTGCTGATTTAATAATCAACGAAGCAAGTAATTATGAGATTTGTCCACATTAGTGTTGTCTCCAAATCCCTATTTTTTCATTCAGCATGGGACAGAGCATCAGTATTTATTATATACAATTTGAGACCCTCTCGCATTTTTATTTACCCTAATCACATGAGCTATGTTCAAATGCATCACAAATGCTTAAAGTCTTTTGTAGGACTCTTGTTTGTTTTAGTGCTAAAAAAACAAAAAAATCCTTTATCTGTTTTATTGATCAAATATCTGTTGGCAAACAAAACACCCTTGGAAGAACATATTTTCCAGGTGAACTATGGAAGAAACAGAAATAATTAAAATGTATTTAAAGCATAATAAAACAATTTGAAGTTATTAACAATGAAAACTGCTCTGTCGAGTATACCTTAAAATTTTGTAAAGATGTCAGTGCCATACTTAATATAGAAAATATGCAAAGTATAGTTAAAAGACTCCTGGTTTATGTTTTTCATAACATAATGAATCTGTTGACAGCATATATATTGCTGTTATTTATAATCCCATAGTGACAAGAAAATGTCACCAATTACTGGCTACAATGACAGAACACAATTTATTCCTAATGATTTATACCCGTTAGGAAAACACAAGTAAGCTACTAAAAGACAGCTACCATTCCAGTCCCCAGTAGCAGGTTTCCAACAGCAAGGATATTTGCAAAAGATAACAAGTTATTTTTGTTAATGAGTGTTTGCATAATTTACCTATATAACACTTTAAGCTACAAACTAAAATAAGGTACGCTAAGATATGTTGTTTAAAACAGATATAACTAAAAAATCATGTTTGTGGAGCAGGCTTTCACCAACACACATACTGTATTCGCTTTTAAACCTAGAACTCTTGAAAGCTGCATTGACTTTTAGAGTGTGGGAAAGATTTGAAAAGGTCCTAAGACAGCCCTTCAAACAGGTATTTACTGCTCATCCTGGCTTATTGGGAACTGTGAGTTGAAAGTAACATGCATTTGAAACCCCAGTTACAAAGAAATTAAGAGATGACAGGAGAGAGGAAAAAGTGGGACATTTTAAGCAGGAGAGTAAACCGCACATTACAATACAATGTGATTAGATTAGTAAGATTTGCCAATGTGAGAAGAGAGTTATAAGAAAGTTCTGATCCAATAATCTATAGTAGGAAATTAGATCTGGGAAACAAGAGCTTTATGCAAAATTCTAAAGAAATCCAGAGTTGAAATTACAAGGAAATTGATGAAGCATTTACGAAGATATTCATATGGAAAAGAAAATAGGTAATGGGTTTTTTCAATGGGTATGGTAACATCATGGTAACACTTAGATCAGAGGCGAATAAAAGCGCCCTGAAGGGGGTTTAACCACTGAAAACGTATTTTGAGGATAGATATCATACTTTTTAGCAAACTGTTGATACATATCATAGGCACTAAAAAGAACTTTGAGCAGAATGTGGTATCACTGCCTTTAAAAAAGCAAGAGAAAGTGTATGTGTGTGCGCATGCGTGCGTGTGTGGGTTTTGAGGTCCTCAGAAATGAAGGAGACATGATGAATTGGGAAAAAGCTCAGTGAATAATGAAAATGATTAGGGCTAGGTGGTACAATCAATTTATCACAAGGAATGAATATTGGGCCTAATTAGTTTTGAGAAAAGGACAACAGCCTTGCTTCTCCAGTATAAGGATTATGACATGAAGCTAAGCACCAAAAATTTTCTACTTCAATCCAAGAACTTAGGATAAAAATCAGGAAAAAAATTTCCAATTAAACACAGATACAGGCAAATTCCAGAAAATCATGATATCTAGTTTAGTCATGTCTCTATGCTGCCTTACAAAGAATAGAACTTATGTCTCATAAGGTCTCTGTCAGACTTATGATTATGATATTCAATTATCTGGCAGGTCCTTTAGCAACATAAAGCAGAATTGATTTGCACAGATCATTTCCCCTAGAAACAAGCTGATTATCACATGAACATTCACCCAGTGAAATGATAACCCGAACCACACTGCATTTTGAGAGTCCATAGTATCTCAAGAAAGAAACAGATAATAATACACGGGGAAAATTGGGGGTAGGAATGATTCATACATGGAAACCAAGTATGACCATAGTCAAAACAAAATAGTATATTCCAAACCAGGTCTTCCTCTTTAAAAAGCAGATGAGAAAGAAGAGAAAATGTTGCCTCTTTTTTTGTTGGCTAAAGCTGGCTGATTTTCTTTTTAAAAAAGGTTTATTGAAATATTCACGTAATGTCAGTTATTTTTTTATTCACCAATAAGCATTAAGGACTTCCTTGCTAGGCATGGCAAGGTATTTAAAAATTGTTTTTCCTGAATATCACTACTAAGCAAATATTCTAAACTTATATAATAAAATACCATAGAAATTCTTAGTGTTTCTTTAAATAAGACTCTTAGCACTGAAACGAATTTATTTTAGGAATCTGAAATGACTGAGTGATATAGATGGAATGTTAGTCAAAACAAAGATAACAAAACTTTGTAGGCAATAATGTATATTATATTAGTTCAAGGGTCATAGTTCCATTCTTCGTAGACAGAATACTTCTCAGAGACATGCACACAAGCAAAGGAAGCTTGGATTACGTTTGATTGATGCAAGTAATAAATCTAATTTTTCTTGCTACTTTAGGTGGTTTATTAGATTTTTATGCTTCGTATCATCACTCTGCTGGACCTGTTCTAACCCAACATGACTTCTCTCCCTTGAGGGAAATCCTCAAGAGAAAACTTTGCATTATTAGCTTTCTGATGTTAACCAAAGATAAAATACTGCAGATTTTAAAAATTATTTAATAAGAAGACAAAGTGTGAAGAAATTCAGACCCAAAGACACTGGGTGAATGGTCCAAGGTCAAGCAATGACTTAATTATGGAGCCAGAATAAGAAATCAGATGTCTGCACTTCTAATCAAGTGTCATTATCACTGCGCCTATGAAACTGTTGTCTAAATATAGTAGAATTACGTCTTAAACTAAGAAGTGTGAAATAAATTCAACCACACAGAAGCTCATGGTGACAAGGAAGACATTTACATTGGCAGGAGTTTTTTCCCTGTTCTTTGAAAAGTAGGTGATCTGAGGGACTGACACTCTACTGTTGTCTGGTACTGACAGATTCCACTCAAGAATAGGAGGTGTCTTACAGTGAGTTTTGGATTAAACAGTGGCTTTACATCTTGGCTTTGTTATTTAGTATCTGTGAGACCTTAGCAAGAAATCTGGATTCTCTAAGCATTAATTTTCTTTCCATGGTAAAACAGAGATAATATGACTAAACCAAGAGGGCGGTAGATTGAGTGTAACAGGTGCTCAATAAAAACCAAATTACCTATCTCTGTCTTTGCCTATATCCATGTCAAACTTCTACTCTGCCATGTGGATTCTCATATCATAATTTTTCTAAAGGACAATAACAACAACATTCATATCCCAAATCCTTAGCAATTATCATTGGAAATGTCACTGTTACAAAATTACTGTTTTTGAAATGCTTCTGTATAGTAATGGCACTTTCTATGGGAAGTTAAAGGATTTTGTAGAGAATACAAACTTCTCCATCAAGGAATAATTTCTGAATAGTGAAACCAGAGTTGGTTGGGGGGAGACGATTTTTGTGGCTGAAAATTTCTAATTAAAATAGAATAAGAAATGGATCTCATGGAACGGGTCACCCTAAACTCTCACCCTTTCTTCAGGAAAAGAAATCTTGCCTGACAGCTGTCAACTATCAATGAGCTATACATTCAGTACAAACTACCTGAAATATGGGGAAAGTGACCCAAACTCATGGGTATATATATATATATAGTGTCAATATTCTTATCCCTCAAACTACAAACTTTCACCTCCAAACAGATTCCTTTTCAGTAGTTTTTATCCTTTTAGAGATCAGTCTTGGAATAGACAGGTAAAAATATGGCAACACTTTAAAAAGAAATTGTAGTCTACGTTCCCCCTCTGATCCTTTGCGCCAATCTTTTACTATTTTGAGAGAAAATAATAAGTACGCTCAATGCAATAACGGTGAAACCAGGAAGTTGACATCTAGACCCTTCCAGATGCAAATGTGAACACTGAGAACTACTGGAATTTACACCTTTTGTCTTTCCAGCATGGAGGGGCCAACAGCCAAGCCTCAGGGCATCTGCTGTGCCTTTATCAAGCTATCTCCAGAACTCAACCATCCTGATTTACAATCTTTATCACAATTGAGACCCCAGGTGGAAGCAGGGTAAGGTTTACTATGAATAACTTTGCAGCTTTCTTCCTTGCATCATGCTGATACAGATCCCGCGCTTCTCCGGCAATTCCCATGGAAAAATGGATTAGTTGCAAAACTCTCATCATGGCTGTGATGAAGATAAACACATAATCAAGAGTACAGGAAATCTATTTCACGTCATGATTGTTTTGAGATCTGGCAGAAAGCAACTAAAATGTAGGGGGATAAACTATTCTCAGACTCTGCTCTTCAGTCGCTGAGCCTCTTTCTCTAGTAGCAAATCAGTGCACCTTGGTGGAACGTCATGGTGGGTTGTTCTTGTTGGATACTGAACAATAAGTGAATGTCCTGGTCTGAAAGATGACTCAGGAAATACGGAGAAATAACTATGAGTCTGAACTAGTTCTACTATTATTCACTGTCCATCTCGTTTTCTTTTTTTTTTTTTTTAAGATTTTATTTATTTATTCGACAGAGATAGAGACAGCCAGCGAGAGAGGGAACACAAGCAGGGGGAGTGGGAGAGGAAGAAGCAGGCTCATAGTGGAGGAGCCTGATGTGGGGCTCGATCCCATAACGCCAGGATCACGCCCTGAGCTGAAGGCAGACGCTTAACCGTTGTGCCACCCAGGCGCCCCCCATCTCGTTTTCTGATGAAACCACTTCATATTCCTTTAAATCCACATTTATTATAAGTTTTCAAGAACATCTTTTACGCACTGTTGACTATTTCCCAAACTGTAGCGTGAACTCTTCTGTACTAAAATTTTATATAATTTTCAGATGAAAGTCTCTTTTATTGATCTATGGCCTTTCCCCTTTTACAACGATAGCAACATTCTCCCTGGTTCTGTGCTCCCAAGCTGAGAGCCACGTGTGGCTCCTTATCTTTCTTTCTCACATTGCGAAGCCCCGTCTACAGCACTATAACTTGTTCCTTCCTCCCTGCTCACAATAAGCCCTTCCTGGTTCATATGGGATCCTGGCTCATCAGTTCCAAGTTCGCCTCCATCATGTCTCAACTCTGCTTTAGGACACGGGCTGGCCAGACACTACCCACAGCGACAAGCTTAGACCTTCAGCATGACATTTACAGTTCTTCATACACTGATTCCATTTCACTGTCAACTTTAATCTCCATAGCTTCCCCAGAGGATTTTTCTAGGTGGGGTGGCCTCCCTAGGATGCTACCATTATTTCCCCTTATTGCTTCCAAGCATTTCGTTAAGTTGTCCCAACTGTAAACAGGTACACTCTTCTGCTACACTTAAACATGTTTCGCCACTTTCCAAGTCCTGTTGAAATTCTAAAAATCCTGCAAAATCTTTCCTTTTCTGAGTTTTCACTGCTTTTCTCTTTCCAATGTGTAGTTTAGCAACGTAGTTCATCTAGCTGCTTTGCCTTCTAGTTGTTTCCTCTTTGTAAAGCCCCGTATCTCCAAGTCTGTAAGCTTGATGGCGAAAGATATATTTTTATTCCCCCCCAAATATCTCTCAAAATATTTGATATAAGGATGTTCACAAAATAGAATAAACCCTAACTTTTTACAGGATGAATGCTTGATTTTTTAATGAAATATAGATCTTAGTAACTGCTCGCGACATTATATATAACTTCCATAAGCCTGTTTCATTCTGTTTTTCTACTATTGCATTTTTTGCAATGCATAAAGGTTACACCCTATGCTGCTAGTAGCTAATTGTGTATTCCTGAGAATGTCTCTTTTTAGTTATTAGCATTCTAGATCTCTCAAAAAACTACAAACCTGAATTTAGAACCTAAAAGCTACTATTTATATAAGATATTTCATAAATCTTTTCCTATTTCATTGCAAAGATTTAATGGCACAATTTTTTATTGATGTCTCATTGCCAAAATTTAGTATAGTAGGATATGTTTATTAGACATTATGAAGTATCCCCTAATTCAATTAAATGACACTAAGAAAAATGAATTGTGTGAAGAAAATAATTTTAAATCCCTATACCACAGGCTATATTAACAAAATTTAGATAGATTAAATGTAAATAAAATGAAAGAAATATTTTTTAAAAGAAGAAAATATAAATGATAATTTGCTCTAGGGATAAAATCACCATTTCTAACCAAACAAAAAAAAGGCCACAAGTAAATAATAGAATGGACTATATTTAAAAAGTTTTCTTAAAAATTTCTTTACATAAGTAATCTCTTAAAGTCAAACAAAGGAAAGTATCTGCAAAAGATTAAGATCTAAATATTTCAAAAGACACAAAGCATTATTAAGATTCTTATTATATGAAAGCACTTGCAATTCAAGAAGAAAAAAATATGGTATCTGTGTATCTCTATCTTCTGCATCTTTTCCATCAGGCTAAGGATTGATGAAAAGGGATTTACCTCCTACTGCTACCATCACTTTCTTAAAGATTTTAATTTATTTAATAAGGAGGCAGAGACTTGGTAGAAATCTGCATATGGAGCAGATGCAGATTTTCTTGGCACCTAGACTCTCTAATGAAGAGTGCGCAGCCACTTAAGCAAGGCAGTGTCCTGCTAGACCGGAGGAAATTACGTTGGATACATGAAGTTCGCACCTCTATTCATCACTACCGTGCAGCTCTCTGTACGTCTACGGGCAGAAAGTCTGCATGTAAGGAGATGACTATACGTATCAGGTCCTCTTACAACCACTACATGGATACAAGGGAGAAAAAGCAGCGTCCGTGTCCCAATGTCCTTGAATTCCACTGTCCCTTCATTTTTCTTACATCCCAGAAAACCCATTTCTTCATTTACCCCAAAAGAATGATGGACAACGGACAGGAGTTGGCAATTCACAAAAGAAGAAATACGAACCGTACGCACACATACATGAAAATATATTCAACCTATCAATCATAGGAACATAAATTACAACAACAGTAAGACTATGTTTTATCCATCCAGTTAACAAAATTTTAAAGCCTGGCAACATTTGCTGTCAATGGCTTGTGGAAAAAGACACTTTTTTGTACTGCTGGTGGGAGTGTAAATTGATACACATTTTTTTGCAGGGCACTTTGACAGGGTATATCAAAAGCTTTAAATTGTATGTACCCTTTGGCTCTGATGTTCCACTTCCAAGAATTTATCCTAAGGTAATAACAGAATTAGGGGAAAGGATTTAGCTACTAGGATGGTTACTACAACACAATTTATAATAGTAAAAATTCAAACAACCTACATGTCCAAAAGTAGTGGATATGTTAAACAAATTATGATAAAGCACAGCATGGAGAAATATGTTGTGGAAGAATGTCTGATAACATGGGGAAGCTCAGGTCAAAACATACACTGCAATTTTAATTTTTAAAAAATAAACACACAGAAAAGATTAAAAGCGTAAATGCCAAAATAGAAACCAGTAAATACTATTCATTTGCTTCTCTGCGTTGTCCAATGAACATGTAACGCTAAACAGTTAAAATAGATACATTAAAGCCACGAATTTAAACACTCATATTTTATATTTAAGTTTGTTTGATCTAAAGTTCTATTTTTATCACGTCCATTGTAACCTATCATTTTACTTGGATTATTGAGACAGTACAATACAAACAATGATTGAAAGCTTAAAAAATTCTAATGATTATCTGAATGCTTCAGCTGTTTAAACAGGCTCATTGAAACAACAAATAAGCACCTATAAGCACAGCTTGTACCCTGCAGTCTATACACTGGTACTGCAGCCACAGTAAATGAGACACAGTCCATTATAAGGGCATGTTTTCTCCTTGTTTTCTGCAGCAACTGACATTTCATCCAAGCACTTTCAAATCCCCTAGGAATCTACAGCTGCTTTATGTCAAAAATTTAAGATCTCTCTTTGTGAACTTTAATACCCCTATAAAAACCAGTTGGAAGGGCAAGCCAATTTCCTACTGATTGCTTTGATATTAACCAATTAAAGGCAAATCAATTTATTCACTTTAGTCTGAATAATCATTTCACAGAGTCACCATTTTCCAAACTGCAATATGCAGGTAACGACGACCATTCTGGCTTTTTACAGTGTGTTTCTATTTCTCTTGGACATATCACTTGTGATATGGTTTTCTGCCCCTCCCCTTTGTGGTTTTTTTTTTTTTCTTTAATGTTTGATAGGGCCTCGACAGTATTCACTAAGAATCAAATCTGATCATATAATTTTATGTTCATAAACATGCATTTTGTTTTTAAGCAAAGGACAGGATAAGGAAAAGAAAGAAGTTACCTTCGCATCTGGAGGAGTACTGAGAAAAGTCCTGTTAGTTCAGGTTCCAAAGTCAACAACTAACTCTTTTCCATAGGACTCTGGATGTGCTTTTTAAAAAAAAATTTTTATTTATTTTTTACAGTTTTATAGAACTATTTGAAATAAAATATCAATTTTGAATAAGAATGTACTTTTCCCCCAAACTGTTGATGACATGGACTTTCAATTCCACCCAATATCATCAACTTGTACTACACGGACTTACTATTTGGTATGATTTCAATCAATATAGATAGAATTTTACCTTTTTAAAGTATAGCCTTTCTAAAACAAACGCTAAAATTATTATGCACACAAATTTTTAAGATGAAAAGTATCTTAAGTGGTAGAAAGTTTTGAGGGATTCACAGTTACAGACTATGAATGTTCCCTAATCTCTTCTCCTTTCCCCTTCTTGTTCCTGGATGGCTCCTTCCTTTTCCTTATAAAGATGCTGAAATGTCCAATATAAACATAGCCCTGTCCCTGTTTGTCTCAGGAGTTACCAGCCTGCCTACCTCCCTCCTGCCTTAGTTTGGCTCTGGAAAGAATAATCTATTCCTGCTGCTGCCATATTTTTAGGTTTCTGTTCATCTCTCCACCCACTGCAATTGACCCCCATGCCTCCCATTCCAAAATGAATAACCTCCCGGGCAATCCAAAAAGTATCTCTGTATTTAACTTACTAGACTTTTGGAAGTTTAGACTCTGCTTCCTATGACCTATATCTCTTGTCTCCTGTGAACTGATTGTGCTGATTTTCTTTTTGTCCCTATAGAAGGTCCCCTTTGTTTCTTTCATTGGTACTTATTTTACACCCTTATGTTAAATATTGGTGAACTCAGGATTTTACCCTCAGTGCTCATCTTGACTCATTCTATTTGGTTTTGGGGAGAGTTTTACTTCTGCCCCCATGGCTTTAATTGCAATCATACAGATCATACGGTAAATGTTTTTAAACAAAATCTATTTGAATTTTTTTATCTAACATACATAATTGCTTAATAATTATTGAACTTTGATGTCCCACAGACACCCTAAATACAACCTACCAATGTCTGAATTACTAATTCTATCACAAATCCCAAACTTGAAGTATACCATCACTGGGTTATACCATTCTTCCATGTTTAGAGGGTCTTTTAAAATGTCTTCCTCTTCCCTAACCCCAATGGGATGAAGAAATCATCAACTCTTGATTCTTTCTATTTGAATCAGTCCTCCTCTCCTCCCTAGTTCTTGGCTTAAACCTTAATATTTTTTCATTCTGATCCTGATAATACTATCTGATTGGCCCATCTGCTTTTGAGTTTGGCCTGCAAGTGCACTGCGTCTCTGCTCGGCAAACAAGGTAGCTCCAGGCTCAGGCACGGGGTGAGGTAAGCGCAGAGATACAAGGGCGAGCACAGCCATGCCCTACAGCATTTACTCCCTGTGGGAGAGACAGTCGACATTCTGTGCTGCTTTCAGAATGTTCTGGAGTATGTAAATAAGACTGCAATATTACTCTGCATAAAAGTGCTTCAGAGCCTCTCCATTACCTCCAGGAAAATGTACAGATTTCTTAGCATGGCCATGTGGCCCTTTGCAATATGGTCTGAGGCTGCTTATACCGCCTCAAATCATCACTCACCTACCCACATCCCGTGTTCCAGGTACCAAACAGCTCACGGCTCTCAAAGGCATCCCCACAGACTTTACACTTTCTCCTTTGCTGCTCTGTCTACATCTTGAATTTCTATACATCCTTTAAGCCCCTGTTTCAATGCCACCTCTTTCTTCCTTTGTGGGACACCCTCTCCTCTCCTGCCCCCAGTCTCTGTTGGCAACAATCTGCTCCGTGCCGACACTGACTTTGCATATTGTGTTGTAATACCATTTACCACATTAAAATCCAATTGCAGTGTCCACTTGCCTGTTTGCCCAACTAGCCTGTGAATGTCTAGAAGTCAGGGACTACATCTTACTCATTTTGTTTATTATTCATTGAATGAAGATGTAGTTGATATACTAAATAAGAAATCAATTCAAAAAGTCACATCGAAACTTTATTCACTTTTCAGTTTCTATGTGATGATATTTAAAGGCAAGGTATTACTCATAAGATGTTTTAATTGTCCTTTTCTCAAGCTTGTATGCATTTGTTTGAATTTTCATCTGCATTTTAAAAGGTTTTACATTTGGTTTATGTACAGTCTATTCATTATGGAAAACTATCCCAAATCCACCGATAAATATAAAAAAATTTCAATATAGTAAACCATTGTTCAAACTACTCGGTAAATAATGTGTAAGATTTTCACATTTATGCTTGTATGTGTGTATAGTGTTAATAAACTGAATAATTATGACTTGAGAAGAATATTCTTTAAATAGCACCCCCCCAAAAAAACCCAACAAAACCCCACCAGTTAGTTTCTCTTCAAACACTTGAATACCCCCAGAATGGCAAATACACTAAGGTTCTGTGGCTCTAACACTTAATTTTTCTATTTCAGTGATAATTACATCAATAAACCTGACTCAGCATTCGCTGCTGTTCAATTCATTAATTAAAACAATTTTACTGCTACCACTGTGATTTTTCAAGGATATCAAAAACACATTCAAAAATCAAAATAGCATACATCATCAGTTTTGATATGTGCATGGTATGCTTTACTTTGATTTCAGCTCTACAATTAAGAGAACATTTAGAATATAAAGAGAGAGAGCACATACTCCATATACTTTGAACAAAAATACTTAGAACACAAATAGAATTTTGTAGAAATGGCAATATTCATGTGAGGAGTAGCAAACTGCCAAGAGGTTCCAGAAATCCTCTTAGAATGGGAAATATAAATGCATATAAATACTTAAGTGATAACAACAAAGGCAGTGGACTTTATAGTCTTCTTAATTCTAGTTTCATAATGGTACATTAAAAAATTATTTAAATCATAGTTTACTGTGCTTGAGTGACTTGTAATGTATCCATGAAATAAATAGGTTTCATTCTCAAATGACATATGGAAGCTTTTGTTAAGAGAATGACAAGTCGCTATTAAACCATAAATGTATACATAGCAAGGCAATGTAATTATTTTTATATATTAGAAACTATTTGTATTGTGCAAAGCAGCACTCTAATTCTGAGCTCGATTTAGTAAGCATCCAACATCTTACTTTTGCTGTTTCTGACATCCCAGAGCACCTAAAACATAAAATATAATTTATAACAGGAGAGCACGCCAGAAGTGACCATTACATGCCAGAAGAGAGCCCATAATGGAATTTATATACGTTAGAGTTTAGCATGTGTAATAGAATCTCATAATATTAGAATAACACTGAAGGATCATTTATTTCTTGAAGCAACGGAATTCCTTCTTAATTCCCATAATCAATTCCCAAGTAGGCTGAAGGGTTCATGGATAAAGTTGAAGGAATGGAATTAAGGCAGGCAAAATAATACACCTCTCTTCAAATGATCTTCAGAAAACTCAAATAGCCTCTTTGTGAAAAGAACCGGGAGACAAATACCTGTGTCGTTGCTGGAAGCATCACAATTACGTGACGTAATGGGATACCCCAATGCCACTCAAGAGTTTCTCCCCAACTACTCTAGGATTTAACTGGAAACAGAATAGCTGCACCTCTCTCACCCACGTGCGGTCTCTCAGGAGGAGCAGAAGGGGCGCTGCCCACTCCTTCAGAGAGCATACTCTGCCTGACATGGCCATTTGGAGTGCAAAACAGCGAAACGTCTTCTGTTGAGAGAGTGGTTTAAACGTTATCCCTGCAATAGTTCGTCAAAGTATCTTTTTCCTTTTAAAGTATATTAACTCAACTTTGAGACTTTATCTATCTATACAGAAGGTAGACTTTAAAAATAGTATTTCAAAGGACAAGTAAATTGGCTCCTTGAAATGTTTTCGCTGGACAAAGCAAGTATCTATTACACTTAAAAATACTGCCCTTTTTGTACCCTCTTTGTCTGCCAAATTAGCCCTTAATACTGTAGTATCACGCACACTTAGCGTGGCATTAGTGGGGTCCTACAACAGGTATACTGCTAAGACCCCAGGTGAGAAAGAAAGTCTTCCAGCAATGATTTATTTTATCGTGTGACCTGATGAGCATCAGTTAAACTGCCTTTTAATTGACTGGCTGTCTAAGTAACATGCCTTTGAGGGAAACACTACTTTTGAAATTTCCTTTGGCCAGGAGGGGAAGGAGCATGCTAAAGTCTTTGAAGTCTACAGCCATCAGACTAATTATCAGCACCATTCAATGTACATTCATTTAATTACAGTAAATTAAAAAGGATGTGGGGTTTGGGAGAAAAATAAAAGAGTCGATAAATGGTGACAGAAATTCCAGACTATGCAAATTATCAGTGCTTTTTCTGGAGATCACTAGCTCCCTCTCATCTTGCCCCCTGTGTAAAACTAACGCAGATAGAGAGAGTAAAAAGGGGTGGGGGGTGGGAAGGAGAGAGATGTGCTGTGGGCCAAAACTATGTAGGTACTTGATATTGTTTATCTAACTGAATCTTCATGGCCACTTACAAAGGAGATGTGATTTTCCACTTTTTACGGATGATAAGAGCACACACTTATTTGCAGTTACTAGGTTCCAGGCACTGTTCAAAGCACATTATATATCTGAACTCATTTCATCCTCACAATGACCCTATAAGGACTGTATACCATTTACTATTTCTCTATTCTACCCTTGTGGATACTGCAGCACAGGAAGGTTTAGTAACTTGCCCAAGGTCACACAGGAGGTGGTGGGACCAAATCAAACCCAGGTAATCTGCTCCCTACAACATGTTCTCAACTACTGCCCTCAGTAGGGCTCTCGAGTTCTGGGATCGCCATAAGGCAGAAGGAGAGTGCCGGCTCTTCCTGGTCTGTCCAACTTCAAAGGTCATGGCTTTCCGAGGGGCATAAGAGATTGTGCGGACAGGGAGAGGGGTCAAGATGAGGCCCCTCAGCAGGGGACCACGTAGCTCTCTGGGACTACCGTACACCTGACAAAGTAGCAAGGAGAATGGAAAAGTTGGGAACTCGAGCTCTGGGTGATTCAGGAGCCAACAGCCTTCGTGGTTGAATGAGAAGACCTAACCCCTGACCCCGGTGATTCTAAATCCGGGCACCTCTCATGATACCGTGCCGCTGGATGACAAAGGATGTTAATATGTTTTGGCTTCTTCTGGGAGACGATGCACAAACAAACATTTTTAAAGCTTAAATGTTGATGTCTTGGGGAAAAAAAAGTCCTTTGTTTCTGACATTTACATAGACAGTTGGAATTGAGATCAGATGACTTCCAAAGCTGCAGAGCAGAAATTCAGCCAGGGGTCTTTTAACGATATGCCAGAGACAGGAAAGACGCTTAGAACAATCCAGAGCATACTGGTAATTCTACCTTTGATGAGGGTGGCTCATCGCGGTTATAGCATAACCTCCAACAGCTTACCAGAACTCCTGCTTACCGGGTGGCCACAAACCACTGCCGCTGGTGCACGGCCGCCGACTGAGAGTGACCACGACAACCACAGCAAGCACTGTGTCAAGAAGGGACATCTCCCACATCCTGACCTCGGAACAACATGAACATTTGGAATCCCATACAAAACTCAATAGACTGGAAACATTTTTTCCTCAAAATGCTTCTTAACTTCAACTCCCCATGGTTGGTGAAGAGTTAGTTTTGCAAAAGAATAAATTTTATCACTTGTTTTGAGTCTCTGCTAACACAGAGACGTGTGACATGGTCCGAATGTTCTTTTACTCCGGTGGGATGCTCGGGCCATCAAAATTTCATTAGCCTCACAGCAGCGCTAGTGCCTTCTGAACTTGAACTGTTGGCCTCTTTATCAATAAATACATGAAACCTAATCCCTTTTAGTGACTAAACTCTTCTTTGAAGTTCTAACTAGAACATCGGGCGCTCGGCTTGCATAATTTTACAAATGTTGAATAACATTCTTTTTCTGGGGGAAACAGCCTTATTCACAGTTATTTCAAATGATGAAAACAGTCAACGAGAACTCCCATGCTAAACCGGATGAAAACAAGTCAGTGTCTGGTTCCTAAATTAGTTTCATTTTGGTGAGTTATATCACACATGTCCTACTTGTTTCGACCTAGAGGGATATAATAGAACTTCCAAGGACCGATCTGAGGCTGCTACGACAATGAACGATATTAGACAATTAAACTAATGACAGGCAAAGGAAAATATCACTGGGAAATCAATAGTCTTTCAAACTTAGAGCAATGAAAAATAACTGAGGGTAGAATTGACTTATTTTAGTAATTTATATTAGAAATATTTGACTAGAAGTAGTAATAGTAAAAATGCATAATAGTTTTGATGTTATTGCTTAGAAGACCATATGTAGGATTACAAAGTTTAGTTTTTCCTATAACCCAGCTGAAGAAAAACAACCATAGCTTTTATATCAGAAAAAAAATCCTCAATGCTCTTGTTTCATGCCACAATTCAAAAGGTCTGCTAAGTATCTCAGAAAATTACGCCTTCCCACCTCCTAATGCAATTATTTTCTATCAATGGAATCTCGCTCGTTCTGACTAATCACTGAATATTCAGAACAAATAAACTAATCTGAAATGTTCCTACAGACGTACATATTAAATCCACGCAATAGCCAATGTTCATTAAGAGGCCATATCTATTTTATTTCCTCCTTTGTTTGCTTCCCTTAGCTGACCTCATTGGGAGTTCCTGGACCATCAAAATGTTTTTTTAAAAAACAACCTCAGCCAAACCTTGGGGAAAAGAGTAAACACAAGTTTAAGTCATCACTTGCCCAGCTCAACAAACATTGTTTTTGACACTTTATACTCTTAACTTGGCTGACCTGTTTACTCTCAACAAATGCTACCAAATGTTCTGAATTTCAAGGCAAGCCCCTTGACACCCTCTTCTTGTCTCTCTTCATCCTGCTTCATAACCACCACCTGGTGCAAGGAAGGAGCGCACCTTTCCTTGCCTTGACATCACTCTATGAACAAGGTCTATGAAATCCTGGGGGAAGCACGTTCCTCCTCTAGGTAATGACAATCCACACAAATGGGGAGGGCCAGTGGTGGGAGAAACTCAGTCTTCCTTTCCTCCTCCCTACCAGTTGGGTATTTTATACTGCTAACTCAAAGTTGACAATTTGGTAAGTTTTAGATTTTCCTAAAAAAAAAAAAAAAAAAAAAAAAAAAAGGCCTGTGTTGGGACATTCACTGTGGGATAGCTTCAGCAGATATAGAACTTTAAAAATCATTACATTAATTTACGTTTTACCATTACAGATACAATAACAGGATACATTCATTGTCAGGGAGGAGAAAGAGATGCTACAAAAGTTGCCCCGATGTGAGAAAATATTTAACGGATACGGGTATGGATATGACGCAGAGAATCAGAACCGAATGCCTTATCTTGCTGCGTTCAACTCTTTTCTATATCTACCATAAATTTTATCATGTATTTTAGGGAAATTAAATACCAAGCACTACATTTGAATATAACTATTGTACCTGACGATTCGAGTAGAGGGGAAACAAAGCAGATACCAAATCTTATGCATTGTAAGGTTAGCAATTTCTGAATCCACAATGAAAACTGATACAAATACAGGTTTTACAGAGGTGAATGGATTAGCTCAGGGAAATGCTGGCAACCTGATTCAAAGACTCATTTTGTCAGAAAGAACTGTCCTTGTTTCCTGTTTGGGGATGGAATAAAGCCAGCCTCCACCAAGACCTGACACTTGAAAAATGAATACATCGGGCGCATATTATTAATTGATCTTGACTTTGGTTTAGTGCACTAACGTATTCTACGTAAGAGAAGACCCTGTTTTAGTTGGTTTAAATTAGACTTTTTTTCATGACTAGAAAGGAAATGGGTAATAAATAGTGGGAAGCAATAGGTACCACTTCATACTGTGACTTAGCTAAAACTGAGAGCTGAATAGACCTGCTTTCCTATTGCAAAGCAAAGCTGACAAAGTTGCTCAATAAATACTACAAATGAAATACCGTTGGTAAAACAACCATCTCTCTTTTCAAATGTCAATTTGACTAAAAATTAAGTTTCCTTTGAAATCTGTTATTGCATGTAAATGAACTGTTTTTATCATCCTGCATTAGCTGTAAGAAAAAAGTCCCAATAATTTATAAAGATACCTTTCTTACAATATGCAAAGCTGCTATCTGGATATCCTAAAATCTGATTTTTGTGTGTAGACTTAATTGCATAATAATGCAGTCCCCAAAGCACATCGAAAACCGTACTCTCCCTCCTTACCAAACTTTCATTGGCTCTCATCAACTAGTAAGTTTAAAGCATGATCAAATTTGTTCTTCAATCACTTGAGCCCTGTTAATAAACTATTCTGTGTGCTCACTCATCCATTCTAAGATTCTGCAACTTCTTTGAGATATCTTCAAGAGGAATCTACAAAGACATCTTTGATTATAAGCTGGCTCTGGGGTAAACGTTATCACCACTGGCTTTGCTACTCCACAGAGGATACCCGGTGACATGGTCCCAGGTAAGTCAAAACTAATCTTTTTTTTTTTTCTGTACATAATTAAACTGTTTTTCAAAACTATAGCTAACACATCATAGACCACTTGCATAATTTAACAATCTGATATTGATTTTTTTCCAGGAAAAAATAAATGCATGATTCAAGGACATTTGAGTTCTAGAGTGCATTAAAACGAAAAGAGAGGAAGAAGAAGAAAGAGAAGGAAGAAGGGGAGGAGAGAAGAAAGGAAGAGAAGCATCCCCCACAGTCAACTAGAACAGACAGAAGCACTGAAGGCCAACATGATAGAGCAAAAAAATGGCACTTACCATTCTCACTGTCCGACTTGTTCTCGTGCTCCGTATCTGTCAGGGTGAGGGCTGAGTTGGACCGACTTGACAGGCAGGAGCTGCGGCCTGATTTGACCCCCCTGCCCCAAAGTCTCATGGCATGCTCTGGGGACATCACTGCTTCATTTTCAGTATCAGCATCTGACCCTGCACTGATAGAGTAACCTCTGTGGGGGAGCCCCATTTCCGCACAAAATGCCAGTCCTCTTCGAGTTGCTGGTTCACAAACTCCTAACTGCCTTAGGGTAAAATTCTGTCCTAATTAGGGGGAAAAAAAGATAACAACTAGTGAGTATATGTTTCCTTTTCTTCTTCTTCTTCTTTTTCTTTTCTTTCTTTCTTTCTTTCTTTCTTTCTTTCTTTCTTTCTTTCTTTCTTTCTTTCTTTCTTTCTTTCAAAGACATCTCTCTAAAATAAACACCCAAGCATTTCCGGTTTTCTAGTTATTGGCACCAGGTGTTTACATTAGCATTGAGTGGCATATGGTCAAGTGGGTGCAATTAGGAGAGGCTGGGTGGGTCTCCTCTGATGATTTCCCACACACCCCCACTCAGAGCTCCTCCGTCAGCCACTTAAGCCCATAAGCACCTCAAGAGAGAGGGGCAAGCCAAGGAGCGCAGACCATGACAACTCAACTCAGAGAAAGGACTAGTTATCAATGATAGAATTTTGTTTAGCCACTTGTGAAGCAATGGAAATTGTCAGTTATTTCCTGGGTCTTGACTCTAGTCCTCAATGATGGGATTTTTCCCACCCAGATGTCATTCCCTTGGAAGAGAAAAGAGAGTAAGTTACTTGATAAATAGAAACAGGGGCTTGGTCAGTCTTTATTTACATCTTCCCACCTTAAGTTAGCTACTAGCATAAACATATACTGCACACGTGCGTGTGCGCACACGTGTACATTCACTAGGTTTTGGAGTGTAGCATCTTGAAAATTTGCAGACATCTGACTTTCTAGACATTCTGCTTTAACAAACACCTGGAAACATCTGTATTGATCAGAGTAAACCAATTTTTGCAAATAAAGTGCACTCTAAAAATAAAAGCAGGAGTAATATGTATTTAAAAATTAATGACAAAATCAAATTCCCTGAAAAATAAATGCCTGTGAACCCTACAGGCCTTTACTAATAAATTGGAGCATAATAAAACTCACGGCCAGGCAATAACTACAAGCAAAAGTGTTTAAATTAGGTGACACTTGAAAACGACTCCTCTTATTAATGACTTTGCCAATCGTGTGTTTATTCTTGAAATTTCACATATGTTTGATGATAGTATGGCTGAGAAGAGAGAGAAATATGCTTGCTTGTATGATGCAGATACATGGCTCTTCCGTCTTGCCTCTTGTTGGCATGATGGGGTCTGAGATTTGGGTACCGACCAGAATCAAAGTACACGTAAAGAATGACAGTACACAAAGACTGACTTACATGCTGCCGCATGCCTCTAAGAACACGAAGCATTTATATCACTCACAGTTTTCATTTTCCTACTTCTGTCTCTTCAATCTACGAACACTTTAAAGTTAATTGGCTGCTGTGAGAAGTAACGTACATTATGTTTTTTAAAAAGAGGGTGTCATAAATTATTTGTGATAAAATAGTAACATGTGGAACCTTCTAGGAAAGGAGTCAAACATAATGCACGATATAGTATATATTTGGTTGTAAAGATATCAGTAGCCTCAGCACATTTGAACCAGTGTGGTTAATTGCTTTATTGCGGTGGTCCTATCAGAAGCTGGAATCAGGTTTATCTTGGCCAGACTTCCAAATGGGTTCTGACAATGACACTCATAAATAATGAAAATCAGTTGCTACAATTAGCTACAAATCAAACTGCTTATCAGAGAGATTTGAATAAGTATCTGAACCAAAAAACATGTCAGAAGAAAGAAAGAAGAAAAGGAAAAAAGAGCCCATGCAACAGTGAAAAAGTGGGCAAGTTTGGTGAATTAAGGCACCGTCTTGTCAGTAGTTTTTCAATAATTAGTGCAGCTTGTACTTAAGGAAGTAAATCCCGAAAAGGTCAATGTCATGGACAGTTAATGGAACAGTGGCAGAAGACCTTCCCCACTGTTACTTATACATCACATTTTAAATGGGGAGGGGGGAGGAGCCGAAAGCAGTTTGTACCATTAAACATGTTGATTTTTCAAAATAAGAATACTAAACAATTTTTAAGGGACGAAAATGGATGGTAAGACCCCCTGCATTCTTCCTCTACTTCGGGAGGTGCTCGTTGGAGAATAAAAATAAGAGAGAGGTTAAAGGCAGTTAAAAACTCCTTCCTAATCTCTGCAATGCAACTGAAAACATTTTCCACATTATTGACTTTTCACACTGTTAACATCTTGATGCAAAAATCTATGAGATGAAGAAAAGCAGAAAGCTATCTTTAGTAGTTGTTATCCAGGTATGTAAACACAGTGCACTTTGCAAATTAATATCCAAGGCACCATCCCTGTGAACCAATATGTGTATCCTGAACTCCTTCCACATCTGACTGTCTGAAATCAATGTCTCCCAATAATTCAAAACTCTTACAGGCTCCTTCTGAAATGCAAGTTGGAAAGCGAGCACAAGCAGAGGAGAGCCTCGGTTAGGCTGCCTTCCTGAATTAAAAAGTTTGCTTGCGTTTCCTCTAGGAAAGAACATTAAACCTGACCTCCAGCAGATCGATGGTTAAGCCACTCACTAGCTCTGTTCAAGTCACTTTACTTTTCTACTTTTTTCATCTTTCAGGGCTCTGGTGACTGGGTTTAAGAGATGCTCTCTGTAAATGTGACTACCATAAAGCACGGCTAAATGAGAACGGCTTAAAAAATAAACACCTGGACAAATGTAATGAACAATCATAGAGAAATGTATAATTTGACGATGAGGAGAGGACCATTTCCAAATAATTTGAGGACAGCCCCTCCACCACCACCGTTGACTTTTCCTTTTCCTTTATTCAAAAAATATCTCTAGCCCAGACCTGCCCCAGAGCTTCAGGCTCTATTGGTGTCGATTCACCTCTTGGGTTAAGGGTTCTTGCGTGTGGGATCCCTTGTTTTAATGCAAACACCCCTGGGGAGATCTAGCGATCAAACGTGAATAAATTAGTTCTAGCGGGTTATTTCCCCGGCAATCTACCAGTGCTAGCAAGATGGGCCATACTTATGGAAAACATACGCAGTTTCGACAAATGGAGGGAAGATGGAGAGAAGAAAGGTTTCTGACTCCGGGAAGAGAGACAGCGGTACAGGTATCATGGAAGTGGGAGGGTTGGGCTGGGTGAAGTTATTCGGGAGGGTTTTAGGGCAATGTAGAAAAGTGCAGAGAAAGGCAGAAGAGATGCTTCTGGAACCAGCTAAAAACTTGACCGTCTTGCTTTGGCTTCAAGAAACATGAAAGAGATAAAGCACACATTTATTGTTATTTTCCAGGGTTTCTTCAGATTGTGTTCTTTGCACTGGTTCTAACAATATGACCTTCATTTCCTTCTCTGCCTTTTAGAATCTTTACATTAATTCTGTTTGGTTGAAACTGGTGAAATACGTATTTCTCTCCTGCACATTGAATTTTGGTAACCTTGAGCAGCAGGGCCAACACAGAGTTTCCCACTACAATTTGAAGCAGTACCAAAACAGTAAATTGCAGGAAGAATAAAGTACACCTGATTAAAAGGCAAGGTTAGCTTAGATTAGATTAGGCATTTGTGTTTTATGACACTCATAAATTTGAAAATCTATTTTAAAAAAACTGAATAAACACAACGTAGGCAGGTTGTATCATTAAAAAAAAAAGGTCACATTTTGAGAAAGCGAGGGAAGGTTTGTGACAAAGTGGGCAGGGCCAGATAAGAACAAATGTTTCAGGTAAGGTCAGCACATAGCGAAGCTACCCCTTCAGTAAAAGAAGGGGATTGAAAAAAATGGCTTAGCTACTTGGCCTTTTTCTCACACTGCGTTTTTAACCCAGTCAGAGCAGGGAAGGATCTTTCAAAGCTGCAATGCCAAGTGATGTCACCAGTAAGGAAGACATCTGCTGTCCCTGTGTGAGTGAAAAGAAAGAGATTGTTCCATTGGGTGGTCCTGTTCCGAACTCACGATATTCTCTCCCCCTCCACAGTCGAGGTTTCCCTAATGCCTAGGTTTTGTTTTCTCTCTCTCTTCCTTGTTTGTTCTTTTTTGTTTTTTTAAACAGCTTTATTGAGACATAACTCATAAACCATATATTGTAGCCATTTAAAATGTGCAATTCAATGGTTTTCAGTATATGCCTTGTGGTGTGTAACTATCACCACAATCAGGTTTAGAACATGTTTATCACCCCCCCCCCAAAGAAACCTTGTACCCATTATCAGGCCCCCTTACCCACCTGTCCTCACCCCAGCCCTAGGCAAGCTCTCTGTCACTATAGATTTGTCTATTCTGAACATTTCAAGTAAAAGAGACCCTACAATATGTGGACTTTTGTGACTGGCTTCTTTCACTGAGCATAATGCTTTCAAGGTTCATTCATACTGTAGTATATATCAGTACTTCATTTTTATGGTCAAATACTATTCCATCGGATGGACTATCTCTAACAGGGAAAAACTCAGCATGTCTGATTCCACACTGCTTCTATTTCCCTTGCTGCCGCGACCTCTAGGTTAAAAACTTCTGCCTAGCCTGGCACGTAGGCATGTTACATCCAAGATTTACAAACACGGCTTTTTACCCAAAACCTACCCCTGAGGAGATCAAGAAGTAGCCAGAGTGGTCATCGTCCCAAGTCCTCAAGATTGAGAAATGATCCTAACTCAGGTGGGGCATTGAATCTGTGCCCCATAAGGTTAATGAGGTTAAAACTAGCAGAGCGTTTAAAGCTTGTTTTCCAGAGAACTGTTGCCCCTCATCGGTTATTGTGTCTTTCACACCCCACTAACCAACTCACTAGCTGTCCCTGCAGAAGCCTGCACTCAAAGTCAACTGGTCTGGTTCCAGCCTAGAAGAGGCAAGGCCATGCATTCCTCACCCAGGGCTCACTAGCCCAAGACCCCACTCAGCTTATACCGGCTCTCAGAGGGTGCCCACAGCCCCTTCTCCTTGTCCCAAGACAACCTCTGGAAGTCAGGGGCTGAATTCTGCCTCATTCTGATGTTAAGTCTCCGTTTCAAAATGAACACGGGATATATGTTACATCTATGTTTGCTCAATGCACACGCTCTTCCTACCTTCGTGGATAACCTTAAGTTTCCCCGCTGCCATTTTTCATCAATATGTATGTAATCTCAGCCCTTGTGATTATGAAAAACTTGCTCTGTCCCCCTTTGTGGAAGCGGATTTGAGCTCGCCCTCCCATCTCCTCCTCTGGCTGCCTCCCGAATAGACTGTTCGCTTGCTGCATACCCGACGTCTCCGTGTTTGGCTTTGCTGAGCATCGGGCAGATGGACTGGGGTTCAGCCACATATGCATTCATTGGTTAATGGACATTTGAGTTGTTTCTACTTTTCGGTTATTATTAAATGCTGCCACGTATATTCGTGCACAGGGTTTTGTCAAAAATGTCTTCGTGAGAGGCACTGCTGAGTCATATGGTAGCTCTATGTGTCACCTTTTGAGGACCTGCCAGGCTGTTTTCCACAATGGCTGTACCATTTTACATTCCCACCAGCAGTGCAGGAGGGGTCCCATTTCTGCATATTCTCCCCAGGACTTGTTATTGTCGGTAGACTCTTGTACCACACCGCGAGTGACTATATCACACTGCAAGTTTGCAATGGGGAATTGCAAAGTAGGACAGCGGTACTGAAATCTGGGGACAAACTAAGAATTGTTGTTCCTTTAAACAGTAGTAGATTCTGTGGGCCTGCTATGTGAATTCATTATAATTTTATGCTATTATTTTTTCCTTGCTTTCAATTATGCTGATTTATTCTTTGAAAATGATTTTCTATTAAAATGAAAACTGCTCTTTAGTTCAAAAGTCTACCTTTGAGACTAAAATCACCTGATCTTAAACATACATGTACAAATAATGATCCTTATGGCACTATTGCAAAAATTCAAATAATTGGAATGCTTACCAGAAAGGGAATGGCTGAATACATTATATATAGCCCATCTGATGGAACATTATGTGGCTAGCACAGTGAGTTTGAACCTATATCTTTGGATCTGGAGGGAAGCCCAATATATGTATATTTTAAGCAAAAAAACACAAGTTGCAGAATGGTGTGTACAGTCTGATTCCATTTCTGGAAACACAGAGAGAACCAACAGATTATGTGAGTGCTTATGGTTTTGAGCGTGAATGAAGGTGAGGAAGGCGAGAAAACTGTTGTGATGATCATTTAGAAGGGACTGCAAGTGAAGGAAATTAGTTATTTTCTCCACTTTACAATTTTGAATTTTTACTTTGCATGATAATTTCCTTAATTTAAAAAACATAATAAAGAAGAATTATAGGTTTTCTCCTCTTACAAAAACAAATATATTTTTTATTTGCTCTTTAATAGCTCCTATTCAATAATTAGAATTTTAACTTACTAGCTTCTCTTGGAGAAGCTGGGTTTTAAAAATCCTTCCTCGTTGACTGTAAAGATGTGAAGTTATGTAAGAAATATTGGAGCGATATTTGTCTCCCATTTCCTTTCTGCCCTTTCTTTCAACATACGAGGCTTTCCAAAAAGGAGAATACCCATCCATTTCTTCTATAATAACAACGCCCCAAACTGAGTTTGGGAAGTGGATAGAAGAATCAATATACACTCAAAAGACTGAAATAAAAAAACCCTGCAACTCTCTTTAAATATTTTCCTTGGTTGCTGTGAGTTTGGACGGATTACCCCTTCTCAGACACGGAGTGACGTTCCTCCAAGGGTAGAGAACACAAAACTACAAACTGGGCCAATATTTCTTACTTGATGCTTGCGGAATAATGTCACCGCCATCCTACCTGGAGTTCCCTCTTCTGCTGTGTTTGCAAAATGATAAGAAGATCACACAACAATAGAAATGTATGTCACTTTTCCCCTTTGAGACGGGATGCATATTTTATGGGACAGTCCAAATGCCTTCTTAAGCTAAATTTGTCACTGTTTGAACAGAACACCCATTCTTGAACATGCGGTAGAAATTTCAATGATGTGATACATCTATACTTATATGGCCCTACATAAAACTACATTTTAAGAATTAACTTTAAATCCCACATTAAATACCTTAACTGCCCCACCCCATGTCACGCTGTATGTAAAATGCAAATATAATGGCTTGCCCTCTTTATCTGTTAATGTGGTATTAGCATCCACCACCACAGACTGATGATCTTGAATTCGTAGAAGACAGAGAACAGGGCCAGTGTATGTCATAATTATAATCTGGTTTATTATTCAAAAGACGAGCCTAATGGACGCCATTGCAGGCTGCCCTGCCAGCATTCATCCTGGACTCGGCTGGGAGGGACACCTGTGTGCCAATGAGGACAGGAGTCGGAGGCGCCACAGTGAACTTGGTGAGGAGAGCGAGAAGGGAACACCCCAAGCAGGTGTGCAGGCAGAGAAAGCAGGGTTAGAATGAATGTCCCAGAGAATTCACATTTTCTTCAAGAGAAGATTTGTGAAGCTCCAGGGGACGGCAAACCCAGACACCGAATAAAAGGTTTGGTGTGAGCTCAAATCAGAAACATCGGGTTGCAAGTCTGCTGACATCTAAGTAAAGAGCATCTTCGTAAGCATGAATCGTGCAGCGTTTACATGCCCAACCACAAAAAATAGTGCCACTTTGATATAAGCGCCCATTTGTAATTAGAGAAATTACTTTGCAGCTAGTTTTTAGCAAAAGCATTTAGGAATGAATTTGCTTCTTATTTTCACATAGTAATTCTTTCTTCAGAACAATCCAAGACCCAGGGATGATAACGTGGCTCCCACCTACCTGCCGGTGTCTGAGTCAAACTGCAGTAGGTATTGGTAGAAATTTGCATATGGCCGGACGTGAAGCAGCAGGTGTTTAATAATTGCTACTGAACGCACCGGGGTGATTCGCAATGTGGATCCAAAACCGGCAACGTGGTGAGGACCGGATACGAATATAGCAGGAAGCCGGGGGCTCCAGACATCAGACCAATAAAGGGCGAGGCGGGGGGAAAGGATTACCCCCACTGTGGCCGGAGGAGGGCTCTAAGCTACATCTATCTACTCACACCTTCTGGTGGGTAATCTACAAAGCAGGTTGGCCGCCAAGTCTGAACGAAGCGCTTGCCTCCTCAACACAGCCAAAATTAGTTAACAATCAGTTAGGCAGGGGAGCTGAAAGAGGGAGCTCAGAGGAAAACATGGACGGACGTGAAGTGATGATAAACTGGAGCTATTTAACTGTGTCTTTAAGTACAGAAACATAAGGTTGAGTAAACATGACCATCTAAATCCTTTAATCCCGCCGCTGACATTTATAGTGACTGAGAAGGATTAATCATTTTGATCTCTAAATGAATCATTTTAAGTAGTTAATATTTAAAAGTAATAAACTTTGGAGTTGCGGTAATTAGCCTGGTGGATCTGATTAATGCTTCGGATTTTTGTCTTTCTTCATAAAATCCTACTCTCACAAAGAAAAAGTTTTCTCGGCACCAGTATTTCAGAAGTATTTCAGAAAAGCGGCTTCAGATTCCTTTCATTTTTGTATGATGACAGAGGTGAGGGGGAACACTGGGGAAATGAAAAGTTTGGGGTATAACTGGAAATTCATAGCAGCATTAAGTGCTGAATGGTAAGACCATATGGTCATATTTCTTTTGAAGTCTAGGATCAGTTCCCATTATTCACTATAATGGCATCCAAGACTAAACTAAATCTCAGTCTTTAAAATTAAAAGCATTTTGCTCTTGGCTCTCAAATCTTCCTCTTTCACAATTTCCAACATGTTGGAATGTTTAATATATTTTCATAATGCAAAAAACACAAATAAATAAAAATAAGAGGAGTTAAGAAAAAAATGAATGCATTCCATTTCACTTTGGAAGCAGGATAAAATGGTATAGAAAGACACATAATTGATATCTTGAAGGCACTGCTAATACTATTTTTACATCTGCCCAATGCTATTGGAGACATTCTAAAATGATACATACAACCTTCACGTTCTACATCTAAGAAATATAAATCTAATTCTTTTGACCTCTCTGGAACATACAGCATACAGAAGGATTTTTAAATTATTTATCATTTTAGTAATATTCTAGCAATAAAACTGCTCCCCTCCCCTGACGTAATCTATATCTAAGAGCTAAAAATGGGCCTTTTCTATTTGGAAATTGATGAAAATATTTTAAAGGCACGGTCCCACCTCTTTGCCACCAACCCTTCACTCTCTCCCTCAGCACAATCTGGGAGATGTTGTGGATGCTATTATCCTAATGGGTAAAATGTCTTTATCCAGCAAAACATTATAGTGCAATGCTAGCAGAAGTTGTTTTTAAGAGGATTGTGGTTATGGTTCAGTTGAGACAATGTGCCTTTGCCCAGCACCAAACGAAATCTCACCCTGGCTGAAGCTGGATGAAAGGTGGAATATAAATCCCAAACTTTCCGTATTCAGCTACATGTGCAGCCTGATAGCTTGCTTTTTTTCTTTTTCTTTTTTCTTTTCTTTATTCTTTCCTCCCTCCCTCTCTCCCTTCCTTCCCTCCTTCCTTTCTTCCTTCCTTTCTCTTTCTCACTCTCTCTCTCACCAATTCTATGAATGGAGTTTTGTTGTGTTTACTTCATATACCTTTGCAAATATTTTTGAGTAAAATTTTGAGTAAAGGAATTCATACATTTTTTTTTTTTTGGCTTCTTCCTAAGCCCAAACTTCACGATTGTCTAGAAAGTCCTCACTTTAGGAATGCATTGTGGTCAGAAGTTGATAGGGATCAGTACAGTTGACCCCTGAACAACATGGGTTTGAAATGCTTGGGTCCACTTATAAGTGGATTTTTTTTTAATATGGTACAGTGCTATAAATACATTTTCTCTTCTTTATGATTTTCTTAATAGCATTTTCTTTACTCTAGCTTACTTTATTGTAGGAATACGGAATATGATACATATAACATATAAACATGCAATATATGTTAATTGACTATGTTATCGATAAGGTTTCTGGTCAACAGTAGCCCATTGGTAGTTAAGTTTGGAGGAGTCAAAAGTTGTACGTGGACTGTCAACTGTGTGGGGTGTCAGGGTACCCTGGGTGTTCAAGGGTCACCTGGGTATATTTTCCCATGAAAACAACGTGTAGGACGCCATGATGGAACCTGTAAGTCTATTAAGTTATTGGTATCTGAGGAACTGGATTAACAACAGCACAATAGAGCATGACATTCATCTAAGGAGGCGGTCTCCTTGAAAAAATGTGTTCAGAACTCCAACAGGGAAAACCTCTCACCACCATAGCCTCTTCCATTAATTTTCTGCTTTCCAAGGGGGGAGGAACTTCCCTGGCACACCGCTGGTAGTCACGTGGTACACAAATGCTCAGTGATGGAAGCCAGGATGTGAGCTGTGCAGTGGGGGAAGAGGGGGCCTGCAGGAGCTAGGATTAGCTACTGCCTTTCTCAGACCAACAGGAAAAGAGATCACCTTTCCATGTGTTCACTGACCACTTGAATTTGCTCTTCTGTGAATTGTTTATTCATGCCATTTTCCCACTGGATTGTTTGTCTTTCTGTTTTCAATTTGTAAAAGTTACTCTTAGTATATTACATATATAGACCTTATATCTGTCACATGAATTGTAAACACAAGTCCCAATATAATAATCTTGTTTATGGTATTTTCATTTACATAGAGAAGGTTTTAAATTTTTACAAAATTAATCATTTAAGCTTTTCTTTCTGGGTTTTCTGTTTCTATTAGAATGGTCTCCCCTAGTCTCGAGGTGTACATGTAGTCTCTGGGGCAGGCTGTGTGGATTCACAACCACTTTTTCCTTGCCTTCCTCTGTTATAAAAGCTGGAAAGCAAAAATAGTAAATGTTCCCTCTTCTCACGCAGCTAAGTGTAGCCAAGTATAACAGTTCTGAAAAAAGAGATGTAGGAAGACGTCTCTGGGGAGTAAAAAGAAACAGTCCACAGGAGAGAAGGTCTTCTCACCTTTACTTTTATTCTGTTTCAGCCAGGAATATGAAAATGCAGCCAACATCTGGGGATCCACGGGACAAAGGCCACATGCGAAGGATGGCAGAGCAAACAAAGACAGAAGGAGGCTGGGTTCTTGAGGGCATCTTCGGACCCTCAACAGTCTACCTCTAGACTTCTTGTTTTGTCAGGAAATAAGTAATTGTTAGATGTTTAAGCCATTGTTTTGGGAGCTTCCTGCTACTCGACGATCAAGTCATTCCTCCTTTATTTCGTCTTTCAAATTAACTTCTAGAATTTTTTTTTTGCTTTACTTTTTACATTTGTCTTTAATCCATCTTAACTTATTTTTGAATATGCTGAGAGATATGGGTCCAATTTTATATTCTTCCAGATGGATAACCAGTTGTGCCAGCACCATTTATCAAATCCCACTGAATAGAAAAACCATTTTCTGTTTTATGCTAAATTTCCCTATATACTAGGATCTATTTCTGAAATTTTAGTCTATTGCACTGATCGACTTGTCTTTATTTATGCCAATATCATATAGATGTGATTACAGTGGCTTCATAGCATTTGTGAAAAGATATATGTGAAGGCCATTTTATCCTCATTATTTGCCTTTTAAATATATTTTCAGATTTATTCCTCCATGTGAACTTTAAGACCCCATTCTCTAATTAAAAATAAATCTTGACTTCCATACATTTATTTTGAGAGAAGTGATACTCTTATGATATCAGTCTTCCCATCTAAAAACACTGACTGTCTTCCTATTTATTTGGATCTTGTTTTATGCATTTTAATAACATTTTATAGATTCCTTCATATTAGGTCCCATATCACTCTTACAAAATTTATTCCAAAGAGTTTTATAGTGTTTGTTGCTATTGGGATAGGAAGTTTTTTTCTGACTTCCAAATCTAGCCAATTGTTACTTAATAATTACTTTAAAATAGTATTTAACATGCACCAGGCATTATTCTAAGCAGTTTACATATATTAACTCATTTCATTCTCAACAAACTATAGGTTGAAAACTAAAGCGAATTCTATAATAGAAGAAAACTGAAGCACAGAGAAATTAAGTAATTGGCCCAGGCCAGTTCCTTGGCCAAGATTCGGTCACTTATTACTCTGCTAATGAATGGCAGATCTGGGGCTCAAACACTGATCACCTGGATTCAGAATCTATACTCTGAACTACTGTGCTCCATTACCTACTATGTCTATCCATTTATCCTGTATTCATCCAAGTACCAATTTGCTTCAAACTATATTTTTTAAATTCGTTTTTAAAGACACATAGTTTTTGTATGTATACAATTGATATGTAATTAATAGAAGTGCTGATTTTAACTTTTTCCAAAATATAAATCAATTATTTTTCTTCTCTTACTGCAATTGCTAAAACATCTAAAATAATTTTGAATATTAATTGTGGGAGAGTAGGTGAGCCTTTCTCATGTTCCTGATTTCAGTTCAAATGGTCCTAGGATCTCGCCAATTAGAATACTGCTTGATTTTTTTTGATTGATCATCTTATATATGACTAAGATATTTAAATTTTTTTTATTCTTGTTTTACTTAGTTTTATTTTAATAAGGAATGGTTTCTAAATTTTATCCCAAACCTTTTCATCATTTATTGATAAGATCACGTTTTTCGACTTTGATTTATTAATCTAATTATGTGAATAGACTTCCTAACATTGAAAAATCCTCACATTATACCAAGGATTAGTAACTACTCGGTTATTAATTTGGCCTACACTATTATCCTTTTTATATATTGCTCGGTTCTTACATGTGAAGAGTTAGTTAGACTAATTTTTACACATATATTGAGAAAAAATTTTGATCTAGATAGTGTCTCTTATGTACTATTTTAATCAAGTTAGTATTAAGGTTATTAAGGTTATTCCAGCTTCATAATATGAATTTCAGTACTTTCAATCTTTTGTGTGTGAGTGTGAGTGTGTGTGTGAGTGTGTGTGTGTGTGTGTGTGTGTGTTGTTAAATAGCTTTTTGAATCTTGGATTGAGCTACACTTTAAAGGTTCTGTAAAATTCACCTAGGAACATAAAATTCACCAAAAGGAACTCTTTCCTTGGTAATGGTGTCCTTTGAGCAACTTCTCTAATCTCTTCTGAGATAATTGGTCTTGACAAGTTTTCCTCCATGTTTTGAAATAATTTGGGGTCAATCATATTTTGCTAAGAAAAAATAAATTCCTCTAGATTTAAACTGTTGTGTGGAGCAGTCCCTTTTAGTTGTTACACGGTCTTCAGTATCTCTATTTTTGTTCTCATTATTTTTTAATTGGGATCATCAGGGGCTTTCTATTTCCTTGGTCTTTTTTGTTTTTAATTTCAGTTTTATCTTGATTATCTCCCTCTTCCATTTCCTTTGGTTTATTTTTCTGATATTTTACCCATTTCTTAGGATGTACAGCAAATTCCTCTTTGTTGGTCTTTATTCTTTAAATATTCTCCTTCACAATATATTTTCCCTATGATTATGGCTTTCTCTGTGTCCCATAAATTTCAAAAGCAGAACTTTCTTTTCCTTGCTTTCTATTGCTTCTTATCATAATCTGGGATTGCCATAATCCGTGGAAGGAAAGAGTTCTTGTGTGTGTATCTTTTGGTTATTTATTTCAAATTTTACTGAGTTATATGATCAAATGTTTTGACTTACAAAGTTTCTACTTTACCGATTTTTTTAATGTTTCTTTTTGTGGTTAAATGCACAATCGTTTTCTGCAACCATTCTATAGAACGATGGAAATTTGTATCCCATCTGCTGGTTATAAATGTCTGTATATATACCTTAGCCGAAAATTTTTATTAATATTATATAATTGCTCCCTTATTTTCGTCTTTTAGATCTGATGCTGAAGGAGGTGAACCAAAATATCCCCCCATAAATGTGTTTTAACAACCACTTTTTTCTAATAGTTTCTGCTTTATAAACGTAGCTACTACATTGTTTAATGTGTGCAGTTGAAGAGTATTCGTGCTTCTATCTTTTATCATTTACTCTGTGGTCCTCTTTATCTTGTTTAGTATCTCTAATAGTAAATTCTGCTGTTCCTAATATTATTACTGCCATTCTTGCTTTTCTTTTGTTTTTGTTGGTATTTACCTGATAGTTCTTTATCCATCTCTTTATTCTCAACCATTCTTTTACCATTTTAAGTCCATTTATTATAAATGCCAATAACTTTTATAAACCAACGGAATAGTTCTGTTTGTGTCAAAATTCAGCGCATTTACATTTCATGTAATATGTAATATAGTAGATTTGCCTTCTTTCATCTTGTTTTATGGTTATTCATGATTTTACTTGTTTCCTCTTTTTCCTTGGAGCAGTTTTTGCTAAATTGGTCAGATTGTTATTCATTCCCTTTCCCCCCTTGCTAATTAGGTAGGTCTATTGTGCTTTTCTCATTCCTCTAATGATTACCTCCCTTTCCTGACATTCATATTCAAATACATGTTTTTCCTTATTATATGAGTGCAAGGTAGCAATTATTTCCCTCCATTAAAACTCTATTCCGTGACTGTTTCCCCCTCTCCCTCTTTGGGTAAGATTTTGGAACACATTTACTTTCCTCCAACTACTGGATTTTGCCGAGACAAGTGGTCAGTTTTAGCTCTAGCCTTTTTTTAAGGTCTCCCTTGTAGTGCTTATACATTCCCAGGTGCTCTGCCATCATCATTTGGGAATTACCCACACATACTGCAAAGTGGACCGCTCATCACTGTTTCCGCTCCTCTTCATGGGCAGTGACTCTGACTCAGTAGGTACTGCTTTCTTGGATACTTCCTTAGAGGGCGTCTTTGAAGGTCCCCAGCTATCTCGCACTTGCTCTGAGAGATGAATGATGTCTTCCCTGCATAGAAGATCCCTGGGTTATAGTTCTTTTCTCTTCGTAGATGGTATTGTATTGTCTTCTACTTTCATTGTTGTAGATGAGAAATTCATTAATCTTTTTGTTTCTTTTCTAAGCAACAAGAAAAGTAACTTGTTTTTTCTCTATAGCATCTTATAAAATATCTTCCTCTTGAAAGTTACAAAATTTCTCTAGGATGGGCTTAGGGTGTGTGTGTGTGTGTGTGTGTGTGTGTGTCTACGTACGCGTGTGTGTTTTCTTTTTAATTTTACCTGGAACTTTGTTTCTTGTTTTGAGCTTATTTCTTCTATTTGGTCTTCAAAATTATTAATTTGGATTTCATTAAGCAACACATACTCTTCTTCAATGAATCGATTACATTTTTTCATTTGTAAATGATGGCTCTCCCCACCCCCCCTCGCCCGCAGCCCCCCTCCCCAGCATTTGGTGGTTATTGTTGGTTTTGTTGTTGCTGCCTTTTTCTGTACTTAGATTTCTGTAAGCGTTCTTCTATTTTTTTGTTTGGGTTCAAGTGCTCCTCTTCTATCTCCATTGTTCATTTTCTTTAGCAGCTTCCTGATTTGTTTGCCTTGCATCCTATCCCACTTCCTGCCTTTTGGGTGCCATTAAGCATGTTGTGGCTTTCCTGGGGTGCCTTAGCAGTAAGTCCTATTAGACTCTAGAGACAAATCTTTCTCCTCTCTGTTTCCTTGCCTGGCACTCTCACAATATCAGAGTGGACAACATGCATCTGTTTTGGTTCCCCCAGCTCCTGAGGGGCCAAGGAGACCAGCTGCTCCCGTAAGGCAACCTTCACTCCCAGAAGGACCATGGAGAGGGAGGTCAGCCTCTCCCTGGTGCCATGAAGTCACAGCTTTCTTTTTCATCTTCACCCCAGGGCTGCACCCCATTCTGAGCTCTCATCTGACCCAAAAGGAAAAACTGCCTGCATCAGCTTTTCCTTCGGGACCCTGTAGAATTCTAGATCTCCCCTGCACCCTGGATCACTGATCAGCTCGGAGGAAGTAAGG
This sequence comes from Ursus arctos, assembly GCF_023065955.2. Taxonomy (NCBI): domain Eukaryota; kingdom Metazoa; phylum Chordata; class Mammalia; order Carnivora; family Ursidae; genus Ursus; species Ursus arctos. The sequence goes on along the minus strand of NW_026622952.1, from coordinate 33,950,510 downwards.
AGTTGGCTACGGGATGGGCAGATGAGGCCTCATTCAAGCCCCCATCATGCTGGAATCCTGGACACATATTTACAGGAAAACTTGGACTCCTCCTCTAATGTTTTTTTGTTTCACAAAAGAGGGTTATCCTTGGTAAGGAAGAATATTTGTAGAAAAGACGGACTCAGGATGCAGCCCACTAAGGAGGTGTGGCAGTGAAAAAACAGGGCCAGTGGGATCTACTACACTCGAACTGGTCGTAGGGCAGCAATGTGACTAGGGCGAGGCAGAAGCCATGTTTGTGAGAGCCGGGGATGGCGGGGCGCTGCTGACGATGACAAGCAGGAAAAGAAGGCAAATCCCAGAGCAGCGGTGAGGAAACAGGAGAGTTTCCGGGACCAGAAGCAAGCTGTCAGGGAAGGCCTGCGGTGAGCCACACTTAGACATCGATGAGTACCTATCTTTGTCAACCTGCCTTCCTTCTTCCTTTCCTACTTTGCAAATTTATGTTCTATTTTGATTTCAGGGATGTATAAATACAGACATAATGCTATCTGCTGTTCAAATTTGAAAATGGATAACCTTCCTCCCCATGGCCATTCTATAAATGAAGAGTAAATGGTGGTCTTTTCATTTTAAAATTCTGCAATTCACCACCCAACACCAATTACTGACTGAGTGGTAAACATTTTGGGTTAAGACTGTCTCAGAGGTGTTCTTTTCAGGCTTATGGTTCTGGGGGAACAAAAGCTTTCTTATTTCCAGACATCATCTTGCTTCAAAATTCACTCTCATGGCCAACATTCCTTGTTGGAGTTGATAAGCATTTTCGTTTGGTTAAGGACACTACAAACAATGTATATAGTGCAGAGAAAAAAAGGATCTCTTATTTTCTCACTTCTCTAAAACTGTGGGATGATCTTCTGCAGCTGTTTCACGAGAAATATGTCTCAGACCTGACAAGATAAATTCTCTTCAAAGATGAATCAAAGAAAATAGTACCCAAGAATGCAAAACAGGCCATTGTTACCCTAACCCCATCACACCTACAGAGTTTCACAGCTGCTAAAAGAACAACTATTTCCATCACCTAATAAACCACATGAAGAGATTGGGGGAAAAAAGAGAGAGACAGAAAGAGAGAGACCTTTGTGAGATCCAGTCAAATTACACATTATTGTGAAAATGAAATCATCTCCAGCTTTACGGTATCTAAATAGAACATGTAATTAATGAGAGTCACCTGCCAGTCAGGAAAGCCACAAAAAAATGATTAAAATCAGGTTTGATGATAGGCCACAAAATTGGTCAAGAAACATAAAACCATCGTGTTTCTAGATTTGAATTCTCCACGTAATTGCATTAACAGGGGTCTCTACTTAGCCCTTCCTCTGGCTGGAGCAGCTTTTCCCGTGTCATTCAAAGAATAAGCGGATGGAGAATTGACGAGTTGTTTTAAAACTCCACAGACAAGCTAAATTAGCATGATTCTTTGGAATTGTTTCAAAGATCTCTGGCTACTAGTAATATTTTTCATCTTTCATTTTTATTATGTGTATGATCTCAGGAGCTGTGGCAGGAAGCACATTTTGTCAATTAAATAATTAATCCCACAGCATAACAGTCAGTGAGGAAAAATTGACATTTGTCAGGTTCAAAGAAAATGAAAGCCTGGGACGATTTCGCATTATGCTTGCTTGAGAAAAACATAATCTGATAGCCGACTTTCCTTAGTCATTTCTCTGCTACATTTACTGCTCCTGCCACACACATTCCCTGTATCCAAACCCCAGGAGAGACAAAGTATCTGCAACATCGCCCTCTCCCTCATCCTCATCCCACCTGGTCACAAATAAGCGTATCCGTTTTATTTTCTAAAGATGTCTCCCCATTTCTCTCTGTCCACACCGATCAAGCAAGGGGCAATTCTTACATGGAACTGCCCATTTTCTGCTGTGGCCCTGCCCAGAGGTTGGAAGCTGAGTACTAGGGGTGGACCGGCCTGAGGTTCAAGTCCCAGCTCTGCTGTCACCAGCTGTGGGGGTGTCAGAGCTCTCCATCTGGGAAGGGAGGGCACTACTGGGACCCGCCTCACACTGTGACTGCCCATAACCTGGTTTGCGCCACGACTGGAGCGCAGGAAGGAAGCAGCGCATGCCGGCTATAAAGAGCAGTACAGTCCATGTATGTCTTCAATGTGCCCGATTTATGACCGTGCCAGGTGGACAGAGCACCGTCACACGCCGCCCTCCCGCTCTTCCTTTCCCTTCTGCCCTGAACCCTCTCCCCGCTCCATTCAGCCGCTCCTGACAAGGGGCCTCCCTCTGCCACCTCGCTCACTCTCTCTTTGCTCTGCCCCCTTTCGTTCTGCCCTCCTTCGCTGGTGAGCAGCTGAGTAATAGCGCTCTTTGCTCCCCGAAGAACTTCGGTTCCAGGGTTTCCACAGAGGGTACCGCCTTGTCCTCATCAGCAGTCTGAGCTGGATCAGCGCTGCCGAGGAGGGGAACATTTCAGCTCGCTATTTTTAACCCGTTTAAGCACCCTCTCTGCTGCCAAGACTAAATGCTTGCTTGGGGTGGACATGAGCCTCCTCCACGCATCACGCCACATGTGCGGATTTTTTTTCTTTTAATGGTATTCCACAGCGGTGTGGTGTTTGTGCTTTTGTTTTTTGTTTTCCAGGAGGGCCCTAAGCAGTTGTTTTTGTTACAAAAAGTAAGACTTCACACTGGGTTCAGATCACATGCCTTGCACAGTACCTATGATTTTTTAAATTGGTGAAAAATGTACCCTGATAATCTATGTCAGCTGTGTAGACAATATGAAAGAAAAAAATCGGGTTTGGAATTGTAAGACATTGTGCAATGACTTGACTTTCCCAGAGAATGTACCTCAAATATATGTTTTAGATCTTCCCTTAAAAACTGGATTAAACATGTTAAACTACTTTGTCTCCTCTCATAAACTAAGATACCTGTAATATTCAGAAGACATGCTTTAGGGGAAAAAAAAATCTCTCTTTAGCAAATCAAATGAGTCTTCTTTGAGGTGAACTGGTTTGGGGGTGAGTGAATGCTATTTCAATCTAGTTAGGATGGCTCTTTCCACAAGGGAGAGAAGAAAGGAACCATGGAAAATTTCCAAACTTTTGAATGATTTATTGCATTATTACTTTTTCTTAAATTTGTTCCTGCTCACTAGCAAACTGTTAGTCACACTGTTTGTAAGGTGATTGGAAAAGAATGACTATATTCTTTACATTTGAAGTTTAATTTATTTTTCCTCATTTCCTGATTAAATTAGCTAAGGGGTGCTAAGTTCTATGCAAATTGACTAAGCAATACAAATGTAAGAGGATTTTATTTTTATTAGGAGTAATCTTGCCCCCATCTCAAAAACGTATTACAGGAAACAAAACAGAACTACGGATGCCAAGTTTAAAATAAGCTGTTGTTTGAAAGCATGGAAATTGGAAGGTTTAAGATTCTGAAGGAGAGTAACAGAAGTCATTATTCCATGGGTAGAATATGCAGGCAGCATACAGCATAAAATGTTCAACAAATACATGCGAATGACCAAACCGTCGTGGATTCTATCATGAGAAGCTAGGATGTTTTAAGGTACAACTTTAATGTTCTAGATGGCCTGCCAGAGGGAGAACCGAACCCTCCCAGAGACAGACATCAGCAGACAGGCTGCGCGGATCATGAGATCATTTGGAATAAGGATTCTTACTTTCTAATGAGGGTAACAGGGCTTTCCTCACCACTGCTCCTTCCCCCTCGCATCAGTCCCAACTGTAGAAACAATGCCTGTGAGCACCTTCAGGAGACCGTGAGGGAGCCCAGGAGACCTGGGTGTCCAGTTTTTGCACACACGCTGGTCGTGTGCAGAATCACCAAGCTCACGCACGAACTGTGTACCGTGATTCTCTACGTGTGTCGGTCCCCTTATCTGGGGTCAGTGTGCCTGTGGGTGACTTTCTACCTTTACTCTGGAATATGATGTGAACATCTCCTATAGCAAAAATCTGAATCGGAGTGATAGGCATCAAATTTGGAAAATCATCACGTCACCTCGAGGAGGGAAGAAAACACGACACCTACAAGTTGTCACCCCGTGAGCTCTGTGTTTTTTGAGAGTCATGACCTACCTTGTCTGGTGTATTCGTCTGCCTCTCTGTGAACCAAATCCTTTACTCTGTTTCCGTAAAGCAGCCGCGAGGAATCATGATCAAAAGCTTTCAAGGTTTCACTGGAACTGTAAGACTTCTGTGTAGGTACCCTACACTCCTCATTGTCTGCTGAGGAATTCGTATACCGCCGTTCTTTCTCTCGTCTGCTCTTGGTCAGCGAGCAGTAAGGCCTACGTTCTTTCACATCCATACTTCATTCCTTCTGGGTGCACATCAGTCCTGCTTGGCACAAATTACACTCAGGGTTCAACTCCCATTGGCCTCTCTGCGAAGATAAAAGGTTTGCATAATGTCAGCATAACATTCATCTAAAAAACGGACTACTTTACATCCTTCTCAATCTGGAAAATGGTGGAAAGTAATACTATCGCCTATCTAGAAAACCTGCTTCCAGCAAAAAAAGAAAGAAAGAAAATTTGTGAAATCACTGTAAAATATCCTGTATTACCAGGAAGTGAGGCATACTTTCTGTTACTGAGAGTTATGGACGCTTGTTTAAGCTACTTTAACTGATTTTTCACATTAATAAAAACAAAATTAAGCTCAAGATCAAATTTCACTACAGAAGTCAGCTAAAAGTTGGCCTCCATAAGTTTGTTAAATTTTCCACAATGGGACAATTTTCTCTCACAGCATTTTCTCCATTCACAAATAAATTCCCTTTCTTTTTCTTACAAAAATGTATACTATTTTATTTCTTTTGACTTTTTTGGAAGAGCAGGAGCAATTTGGGAGCTTCTTGGAAGTGAAACTTTGTCAAATACATCAAAGATTTTATTAATTTTTGCAAAGACCTTTTCTTCAGCGGGTACAATGTTCATGTCTCAAGGACCTAGATGTCTTCAACTATGGAAAAAGCTGATCCTTCTCTCTTAATCCTCTCCTAAAAATGCATTTTCCTCTCTAGAAGATGAATTTAATCTGCACTATCCCAGGGGCGCCTGAGTGGCTCAGTTGGTTAAGCATCTGCCTTCAGCTCAGGTCATGGTCCCAGGTCCTGGGATAGAGCCCCTTCATGGAGCCCCTCATCAGGCTCCCTGCTCAGCAGGGAGTCTACTTCTCTTTCTCCCTCTGCCCCTCCCCCTGCTTGTGTGTGTGCCTGTGTACGCTCTCTCTCTCAAATAAATAAATAAAATCTTTAAAAAAAATCCATGCTATCTTGATTTTAAGGCAATGCAAGTGGCTAATTTGATGGGGTAGTTTTTGCAACTGCCAGTAGCAAGATTAAGTTAGAAGGAGCTATGTGAATTATGTTTCTTTGCTTAGCAACGGTCTTTTTCCTGATTTTGCTGAATGAACAGGGTAAAAGTCACTGGGCCTAAGGAGGGATGGCTGCCCAGGGCTAATCACATTTCATTTTTAAATTTTTTTTTAAGTTTATTGATTTATCTATTTCAGTAAGCTCTACACCCAATGTGGAGCTCGAACTCAAGACCCTGAGATCAAGAGTCAAGCTCCTCTGACTGAGCCAGTGAGGTGCGCCTAATCTGCACTTTAAATGATCCTCCTTTGTCTTTACTCTTTCTTGGTTGATCTTTCTCTTAAACCTGAAGGTCCCCAAAGGCCTTCAATGCTTGCTCTCACTCCACTCCTTCTTTCCTAAATTCATTTTTTATTGGAGTGATTCCATAACCAACTTGAAACAGATGATTTTTTTTTTTTAAAGATTTTATTTATTTATTCGACAGAGATAGAGACAGCCAGCAAGAGAGGGCACACAAGCAGGGGGAGTGGGAGAGGAAGAAGCAGGCTCATAGCGGAAGAGCCTGATGTGGGGCTCGATCCCATAACGCCAGGATCACGCCCTGAGCCGAAGGCAGATGCTTAACCGCTGTGCCACCCAGGCGCCCCGAAACAGATGATTTCTGGTGGCCCCAGATCTTCCCTCTGGTTCCATATCCTTAAGGCTGTGACTTCTATTTAGGTATTTTCTCCCATGGAGAATCCCTCTCCCAAGGAATCGCTCCCTCTCTCTTGATCTTTGGCCGTCATTACACACATCACACCTCTCTTTAATGTGCTTTCTTAGTGCTGTCTCGGACTCTCCCACATCGGCTCAGTTTACATCTATGCTGTCAACAACTCCGTTCTGTCCGAGCAACATTATGCCTCCTCTACATTTCACTTCCTAACTTCTGCCTTCCATACAGCTGTAAGGAGAGTGATGAAATTCTGAGCTGGAATGATCACAGAGTTCCAGAGCCTATGCTCAGAAAATCTGGACGGCTCCCTCCTGCTATCTATTAACCAAACTGTATCTTCTCCTATCCCTACTGCCTGTGAAGGGTTACCTCACATAGGCTTCCATATTTCCCTGCCACTGAACTGAGCTGGGCTGTTAAAAGTAGTTGCTAATATTTATCTTGGCTATTGACTACCCTTTTCTGATTTTCCATGAATCTGATTAAATAAAAAAATGAATATTTTTTCACTGACCCCTTCTGATTCATTACCCATTATTCTCCTTACAAATTCTTCCAAAAAGCTCCTAATAGAAATTGAATTTCTCTTATTGTAGCTCTCCTTTGTGTTTAAGATAATAAATAATTTCAAGATACAGTAACAGGGCATATTTTTATACGACATGGTTAAAACAACACACCAATTCACTCTCTTTAGTCCAGGGAAAACAAAAGTTACTTTAGGTCAATATTTATTGAATTATGTATTCAGCTCTCTTCCATGTGCTGAGGACACACCATTACATAAAACAATGTCCCTGCCCTCATGGAACCTACCGTTTGTGGGGGAATCATATAAATTCTTTCTAATAGAGTGAATGTGTATGTCTGAGTTCAAGAAAAATCTTGTTTCCAAAGTGATCTCGATCTCTTTGGAGAAAAGGTCATATCAACTCTCATAACTAAATGATCATCAAAAAGCTTTCAACTGACTGGATAAATATCATAATTTGAACATTTTTAGTGATAGAACTTTGGGATTTGAACTTATTACAAAAGTTCTAGTTCTTGCCTTGAGTTGACATCTTATTTTAAAATAAGTGCTGCTATATATACACATATGTATGCATTTTTATGCTTTAAAAATGGACTGATTGAAGCAAGAGGAAATTGAGTTTTTTCCCCCTCCACCGCAATTTGGCTTCAGTTAGTCAGACCAGGCACTGCTGAACTCTAGTACACCAGCCAAATCCGACCCATCACCTGTTTCTGTAAATACAGCTTTACTGGAACACAGCACATGTATTTATTTATGTATTGTCCTTGGCTGTGTTCATGTTACAAAGACAGAGTTGAATGGTTCCAACAGAGACTGTAGTGAACTGAATTGTGTCCCAAAAAGATACATCGAAGACTTAACGCCTAGTACCCATGAATGCGACCTTATGGTCTTTGTAGTGGCAATCAAGTTAAGATGAGGTTATACTGGATTAAGATGGGTCCTAAATCTAATGACTGGTGTCTTTCTAAGAGACGGAGAAGGAAATTTGGATAGAGAGACATACAGACAAACAGGAGAGTAGACCATGTGAGGACAGAGGTGCAGGTTGAGAGATATAGCTACGGGCCGAGGAAAACCAAGGGCTGTGAGCAAACGGCAGAAGCTAGGAGAGAGGCAGGTAGCAGCTTCTTCCCAAGAACTGCAGAGACAGCGTGGCACTGCCAATATCTTAATTTTCATACTTCTTGCCTCCAGAACTGAAAAGATAAACTTCTGTTGTTTTAAGCCACTGAGTTTCTGGTAGCTTGTTACTGCAGCCCTAGGAAACCAATGCAGGGACCTGATGGCCTGCAAAGTTTCAACTATTAACTGTCTGGCCCTTTATAGAAAAAAAATGATCACTGTCTGAATTAGAGCATTCATATTTCCATTCTGTCTTTAACTGTCCCTTTGGACCTCAGAATGTAAAATGTATTCTCTATTATATAACCCATGATACAATTTCATGATCTTGCAAATTAGATAACAATTTCTTTAACATGGTAATACAAATACGTATCATCAAGAGTAAGGATGCTGGAGGTCCCTTAAAAAGTTAAAAATTGAGCTACCCTATGATCCAGCCATTGCACTACTGGGTATTTACCCCAAAGATACAGACGTAGTGAAGAGAAGGGCCATATGCACCCCAATGTTTATAGCAGCAATGTCCGCAATAGCTAAATTGTGGAAGGAGCCGAGATGCCCTTCAACAGATGACTGGATTAAGAAGTTGTGGTCCATATATACAATGGAATATTACTCAGCTATCAGAAAGAACGAGTTCTCAACATTTGCTACAACATGGACAGCACTGGAGGAGATAATGCTAAGTGAAATAAGTCAAGCAGAGAAAGACAACTATCATATGATTTCTCTCATCTATGGAACATAAGAACTAGGATGATCGGTAGGGGAAGAAAGGGATAAAGAAAGGGGGGGTAACCAGAAGGGGGAATGAAACATGAGAGACTATGGACTATGAGAAACAAACTGAGGACTTCAGAGGGGAGGGGGGTGGGGGAATGGGATAGACCGGTGATGGGTGGTAAGGAGGGCACGTATTGCATGGTGCACTGGGTGTTATACACAACTAATGAATCATCGAGCCTTGCATCGGAAACCGGGGATGTACTGTATGGTGACTAACATAATATAATAAAAAATCATTAAAAAAAAAAAAAAGAGTAAGGATGCATCCCTATGGTGATGTTACCAATGTTTACAAATCAATATCAATAAAATGTTAATAAATGAGTAACAAAAAGATAATTTTAGATATTCTTGAGCTTTATAGAATATCCCTAGCACCAAACATATGACTTTTCTTTATTTGTGAAGCAATTTTGAAGTGCCATGATAAATCAAGATATAGTATTCAAACACACCATCAAAGACAAAGACATTTTGATCTTAGAGATTCCAAACAATAAAAAGTCTTTTGCATCTGCCTCTCCATTTTTGTACATAGTTCAAACTCTTCAAGGATTTAATCTACACTATAATGTTTGCAACCACTGTAATGCTTCTGATGGAAGTCAATGAGCTCAATATGACTTCAAAAGGCAGTTTCCTGCATTATCTTCTGCACTCACAGCTAAAGATTTGAAGGTTAAAAAATGCAGCTGCCTAAGTACTGCTACTCTGCTGAAGCACTTTGATGGTGACTGCACAGTCCTGCACAGGAGGGGGGTCGCTGCGCGCATATCCCGCACAAAGCATTTCATGAACAGGAGCTTAGCTGCAACAGTGGGCAAGGCCTTTGAAAAACTAAAGGAAAACTATTAGAAATAACGATGACCAAAAAGTTCTGATTCAATTTGCTACAGCATGCACATAACAATATCAAACTAATTTGGTTAATTTTCATTAGCTTCTCGAAAAGCAACTCGGTTACTAACCACAGGACGCCTCTAGAAAACATAGCTGGTCTTAAAGCAAATTTCATTATTGGGTCATTAATCTTTTCTCAATTAATTTTTTCTGCAAAGTATTTGACTGACTAAGTGAAAGGGCAGGACACCAGATTTAAGGTAATCATGTTGTCTATTTTGGATATATTAGTTAAACCTGCTTTGAAACTTGGCCACAGAACTTAACAACAGTCTTACATTGTTTCATAACATGTTCCTAATTCCAAAGAAACATTTTTTTATTGTACTTTTAGCAAGTAATCTGATTTTAATTGGACTTAGTATGTTTTTAAAACCCTTCAGCCAAGCTTATAACAAACATCCCTAGAATCACCTGTACTTCTAAAATTCAATGAGCTTATGTGTCTATCTAGCAACTGAAATACAAAACGAATATTCAAACCCAAAGGATTAAGTAGCCTGTTGGTCAAATTCACTCATGCTCCCACTGTTATTTATTTCCTGTAAGAATTACAAATTCCTGAATGTCACTTTGACTATGTTCTGTGCAGACAGTCCTCCTATGTTTATAATAGTTTGAAAAAGCTCACCCAAAAGAATAAGCAGACTTCAGAAAACTACTCAAACGTATTTTAGATTACAGATCTAAATTATGCTATTTGTACACAATACCATGAAAATTTTACCTTCTGTTATTCACAATTCATATTTTCCCTAATAAGTTAGTATTTATGATTTATTACCAATTATGTTAATCAAACAGTAAGTATAACTTTGCACACCATAAGAATCTCTAAGTGTTTCCTTTATTGAATAGCTACATTAATGCCGATTGAGCACAAGAGAAAATCAATTGCTATTGTTCATTTTAGAGGAAATCTTGTTTCCTGAGGCTAATTTACAAATCAAAGAATTAAAACAATTAAGTACAAGAATAAAATCATATTATGATGATTTTTTTGTAATGCTAAATTCAAGCACAACTAAAATTTGAGCTTACAGTTTTAAATAGAGAATAAGTGAATTAAGATATCTTGTTTGAAAAAGTTAAAACATAAACAAAACTGTAAGAAGAAATTTGGGGAAAGAGGAGTCTGCTATGTGTAACAAAAGTGATGCTTGTTGAGAAGATACAGGTACAGAAAAAAATAAATATAGTGAATAATTAGTGGTTGAGAAGGTTAAACCAAGTCAAGTTTCTTTCTTTCTCTCTTTCTCTTTCTTTTATTTTTTTAGATTTATCTATTTATTTGAAAGAGAAAGAGAAAGAGAGAGAGCATAAGTGGGAAGGGGCAGAGAGAGAACCCTTAAGCAGACTCCCTGATGAGCACAGAGACCAACACAGGGTTCGAGCTCACGACCCTGAGGTCACGACCTGAGCCAAAATCAAGAGTTGGACACTTAACCAACTGAGCCACCCAGGTGCCCCAGGTGAGTTTCTTTCTTTAAACATGACATTTGGTAACAATACGAAGAGAACTGCATGGAGAAAGACCTCTGGAAGATTGCAGAGGATCCTTCTTGAGCATTCAGCAGAGGACTGACGAGCGTGTGTGTGTGTGTGAGACTAGAGCAGGCCGGAGAACAAGCGATTTGGAAGGATGATAACAGTTTCTCAACATAATCGACATTTTATATGGCAAAATCTCTTTTTGTTGGGGGTTATTCTATAGTAGGACGTTTAGCAGCACTCTTAGCCTCTATTCACTAGGAACCAGTAGCTCTCCCAGTCATGACAGTAAAAAATATCTTAAGACGTTACTAAATGTCCCCTGGAGGCAAAATTGCCCTTTTAAAGGACCACCAAATTACAGGAAACAGTATCCAGAGCTCACACGAGGACAAGAGTAGTGTATATTCCCACTAGCCAGACTGGAAAAACCACATAATTTATTAGGTAATGTACTCAGAAAGGTCTTGCCTCAGTTGTGAGGAATAATTTAGCACTGAACTAAACACGGTTTTGATCTCATTTGGAGCCTTAAAAGCAAGACCAGAAAGGATCAAACTGTTTTCAAGTAGCTTACCTATTCCATAACAAAGCTGAAGAATATTACAGGAATACAAAAATACCCAGCACTCAACAAGGTAAAATTCACAATGTCTGTCAAAGATTTCCAGCATGCCAAGAAGCAGGAAAATAATGAGGGGGGAAAATCAGTCAATTGAAACTGACTCAGAACTGACACAGGCATTAGAATAGACAAGGACATGAAAACAGCTATTATAACTGAATTACATACGTTCCAAAAAATTAAATGGAGACAGAGAAGATATAAAAAGGAGACCCAAGTCAAAGTTCTAGAGATGAAACTACCATGTCTGAGATGGAAAATACACTGGATGGGATGAAGGGCCGACTCACATTGCCCAAGAGAAGGTAAATGGACTTAAAGATATAGTAATTTAAACTGAACAAAATGAAGCCCAGAGGAAGAGAATAAATATATTAAAACATCATCAGTGAGATGAGGGATTACTTTCAGTGGCCAATATAGGTGTAACTAAAGTCCCTGAAGGAGAAAACAGGAAGTGAACAGAAGAAATTTGGAGAAAAAATAACTGGAAATTTCTCCAATTTGATAAACACTATAAGCCTGCAGATTCCCAGGAGCTCAGCAAACACCAAGCATAAGAAATAGAAAGAAAATTATGCCAAGGCATTTGGCTGTAATCAAGATTATATACGTATATGAAAGAAAAAACAGTGATAAAGAGAAAGTCTTAAAAGCAGACCCAGAAAAAAGGAACATTACATACAGAGCTCCTTGTTGGAAGTAATGTGAGCAAGAACACAGTAGAGTAACATCCTTAAAATGCTGAAAGAAAGAAAAAAACGACCACCCTGTCCTAGAAGTCTCTACTCACTGAAAATATCTTTCAAAAATAAAGGCAAAATACCTACCTTCTCTAACATACAAAAGTTGACCACCAGTAGACTCTCATTACAAGAAATGTAAAGGAAGCTGTCTAGATGGAAAGAAAAGAACATCAGATAGAAATATGGATCCATGCAAAGGACAGAACAGCACTGGGATGTGGCAGCTATGTGGTTACATGTATGATATTTTTCTTATTATTTAAATCTCTTTAAAAGATAGATGACTGCATAAAAATCATAACAGTATATTGTAAATTGTATAACATAAGTGTAAGGAAAGTATATTGCAAGCACAGCATAAAGGAAGGGAGAAGAGACACAGCATACGACTGTAAGGTTTTTATACTATATGTGAAGCGGCGTAATATCACCTCGAGAAATACTGTGTTATATCAAAGGAGCATATTTTAAACCCTAAAGCAACCACTAAAACAACAAAACTGAGAGTTGCAGCTAATAAGCCAACAAAAGAAATAATGGAATCATAAAAACTAGAAGCATAAAAAATATTCGACTAATCCAAAGAAGTGAGGAGAAGAGGAACAAAGACTATGGGGCAAAAAAGAATACAAACAGCAAGTTGACAGACTTAAATCTAACCAGGCCAATAAGCACATCAAATGTAAATGGTCTAAACACCCCACACAATGCAAAGATTTTCAGATTGGTTAAAAAAAATTATACAGTGTTACATGCTTAAGTAACATGCTTAAACATAAAGACACGAATAGGTTAAAAGTAAATGGGAGATAAACGAGAAACCTAAGCGTATCAACAATAACATTAACTATAAAAATAAATGATCTACACCCAACAGTTAAAAGGCAGAGATTGTCAGATTGGATGAAGAAGCAAGACAAGACCAACTGGAGGAATGCTTGGCAGCAATTCAAGAGAACGGGGTAGATCTACATACATTAGCATAAAATTGTGCCCAAGGACTAGCGTTCCTTCATTTTCTTTATTCACTCATCATACATGTCAAACATGGTGAGAGGCTGGAAATGTAGAGGTGAACAAGCCACAGTCTCTACCCTCTTTCAATTTGAGTGGGGAGGGGGGGTTAAATAATTAATCATACAAATAAATATACAATTAAAAGTGCAACAAAAACTGCAAAAAATTGCAAGTCGTAAAGAGAGAGAACAGAAAGTGTGGTCTAATTGAGACGGAGAGCCCAAAGAAGACCTTTCTTAAATGACATTTAGGTTGAGACCCATAGAATCAACAGCTTTTAGCCTGGTCACAAACACGTGTGTCACAGGAAAGGGGCTGACAGCATAACAGGCCAGGCTGAGAGAGTCACCTGCTCCAACAAATGCCTGCAGGCCCAGAAGAGCTTGATGGACAAATGCCAACAGGGCTGGGGCACCGTGAGTGAGGAGACCTGAGTCCAGAGGAAACCTGCTGGCCGGGGCGGAGCCTCATAACACAGGCCAAGCAGTCCTCGTCCCTAGTGCATCAGAAAAGGTGACCACTGCGGAGTGGGCAATGGGGCACTGACATGCTCGGTCAGATTCACAGTGTGACGAGATCCCTCCATGTGCAGAACATAGAATAATAGTCTTACTTTACATTACTAAGTGAATTAGCTCATTATCCATATTTTTTCTTTTCTTTTCTTTTCTTTTTTCACATAGTCTGGAGTGGAAGCAGGGAAGCTTGTTGGCAGATTTTCGTGTAAGTCCAGGCAAGAAAATGCTAGCTTGGACTAGGGAACCTGAAAGGGCAGTGAAGATCTGGAGAAGTGGACAGAGGTGAGAAACAGATGTGGCATCAGCAAGGCTTGGCAGGGGCTGAAACTGGAATGAGGAAGAGGGAGGAGCTGAGAATGACTGGCAGTCGCTGGCTTGAGAGTCTGGTGGAGAGGGTTAGCTCTGAGACACACCAAGAAGGCCATCCTCGACATGACTCAATGCACGCTCCCAATTCATGCTTTTCTTTCATTTAAGACATGTGTTATGCGGTAATATTTGTTCTTTGTGGAAACTAGAAAATACAGATAAGTGCCCTGCCTCCAAAAAAATAAACACATTAAAATTACTACCTTCTTAACATTTTTGGACTTTTTCTATGTGTGTACGTGTTTGTATGAATATATGTGTGTCATATATATAACATATGATCTTATAACTCATTTCTACTTAACATTTGAACATTTTTATGTGAATAAAGATATTTTTATGCCTATTTTAAAAATAATACGTTGGAAGGTTACTCTTTAAAAACTCAGAATTATTCTCCATGCTTTATAATGGATAGCAAATATGCAAACTTAGAAAATGAAGCAAATAGGAATAATATACTAAAATAGCTACTGAATAAGTGTGAATACCGGGAAATTTCTAATTGGAAAATATATAGAACAGTGCCTTAGGCTATAAGAAAAGTGGCTTAAACCTCATCAAATCATTAAAAATTCTTTAAAAATTATTTATATAGAGAAGGAAACAGAAACTGGAAATGATCAAAAAAGAAAAAATATGGATAATAAGGCTAATTCACTTAGTAATGTAAAGTAAGACTATTCTACGATTTAAAAACAAAGCAATTCACTTGTATAGTTTGAAATTAAAAGTGATCCTATTTTTCCTGATAACAATTACAGACAATAGGAATGTAATAGTAACATATGTTAATACAGTTACGTGGTCTAGGGTCACAACTGCACCAGTAATCGTAGGGAGAAGGCCATAATCTCCATACTTCGAACAGATGGGAAAGGCACTAGGATTCAATACAGCTGAGCTAAATGTAGCTTTCTCCTACATTGCAGACTTTGAGGGTAAAGTGTAAATAATATCTCTCAATTTGTCTGCCCACCTGGATACCCATCGTATCTATTTAAGCATGTTTATGATGTTTTAAACCAGAACCCTGAATATAGAGGCCACCATTGTATTCATATGTGTTTCGGCATGAGCCAGGCCTTTGAAAATCTTGCCAGCAATCCTATCTGGTTCAGAGGAAAAAATCAAGGAAACTGTTGTGTCATGTAGACAATACTGTGTTATCCAAATGGCCTCACATATACACTGGGCTAAAAAAAACCAAAAACCAAACAGACAAAACACAACCAAATAGATAACTTTGCCATCGCTCCATGTATTGTATTGATTGAACTCGGTCAAAGACTGTCATTCCACCTTCAAACGAACACGTTCACCTCAGTGGACACGCCAGCCACAGTCAAATACACACTAAAACCAAGAACCGCCAGTGACAGAACACTTTTTCACGCTAGGTGTTTTACCCATCGTATTTCTATTTTTAACAACAGCTCATCAAGTTCGTGTGATTTATCAGTTTTACTGATGGGGAAATATGGGAAATGAATAAAAAATTCCAAGTCAGACAACCAATGCTGGGCGAGGCTGGCACTCAGAGTCTCATACCCTGCTCTTCCATTCACTTCTTTGAAAGGTGGCCAAACTGTAAGGCCTGAGGACCACCAACTCCAAACCCAAACCCTCCGTCAGAGTGAGAGAAAAATAAGCAAACCTTCCAGATGGCTTAACAACTACAGCTCACTGTATCAGAAAAGTAACTAAAAAATGGGTATTACTGACCAGGTGACAGTTGGGAATGCTATGGAAAACTGGACAAGCTTCTTAAATGAAGAGCTAATATTATTTCCCCTAAGTGCCGAGCATATTCCCCTCTTGAAGAGTGGACATAAAAGCTTGATGAATTATTAATTTGAATCTTGATTATTTATTGAGTGCTTAAGATAGGCCAGGTGCTTTACATAGATGACCTCACTTAATCCTCACAGCAAGCTTGCTAGGTATTTTCACACAAGAGAACGAAAGCCCACAGAGATTAATTGACTTGTCCAAGGTTACAGAGTGGAAGTAGCCGAGTGGAATATGAACGTATTTCAGTGTAATTCCAGACCTGTACTCTTAAGCACTAGACTGTATTTCCAAACCTTTATTAACATCACAAAAACAAATTTTTAAAAAGATCAAACAAACAAAAACACAGAGGGAGAGAGGAGAGAGAGAGAGATGACAGCAGAGTTTGACAACCTGTGTCAGGATGCCAGCAGATCTCAGGATTAAGAAAGTCAATGAAGGGGGCGCCTGGGTGGCTCAGTCCTTAAGCATCTGCCTTCGGCTCAGGCCGTGATCCTGGCGTTATGGGATCGAGCCCCACATCAGGCTGTTCCACTGGGAGCCTGCTTCTTCCTCTCCCACTCCCCCTGCTTGTGTTTCCTCTCTCTCTGGCTGTCTCTCTGTTAAATAAATAAATAAAATCTTAAAAAAAAAAAAAAAAAAAAAAAGAAAGTCAATGAAGGCTGCCATGTTGAAAAGACCATGATAAATAATTTGCAGAGACCACAGTACTGGGGAAACAAAAGTAAAAGCCAAATGAAATTTACCAGAGGAGTAAGAAAAGTGGAAAATTCAAGGCCAACTTGAAAAGATAAAATATATTGCACACATTTTCAAGCCTGTCTTCAAGGAAAGACAGTTAAGGAAGAAATAAATGATACCTCCCGGTGATACTACGTGTTTCATAGGACTCAGTCACCGTTCCCTTGGCCTGTCTCCCAGCCCACGTGGTTCAGTTCGCAGAGAGGAGGCTCTCCTACATCACAGCCAGTGTGGTCTCACGGATTTTTTGGGCACACCTTGTATTTCTTGTGCATGAACGCTTGCTCGGGCGCAGTCTCCAGAGGTTCAGATGGAGCACGCCCGGGACGTGGGGTCCGGGACCTGCCTGTCAGGGATCTCAGGGATTGGTTGAGGAAGGACCATGTGACCTGACTCAGGCCAATAAGGTTAGCCCAAGGACGCACACTAAAACTCCTGGCCACGCCTACTCAAAACCAGCAAATGTGCAGTCGCTCGTGTGGGAGGATGTAAACGTGGGTCTTGTGTACATTTCGTCACCATGGGAGAAAGCGTGCCTGCCACTGAAGTCTGCCTAGAAGAAAACAGACCTCAGAGAGAGCGAGAGAAATAATGATTTTGAACCAGCAAATTCTTACCCTGGGTGTTCCAACTAAAAAAATCGATACTGCCACAACTGCGAAGACAGGTGTTTTGATCAGACAGATCTGTGTTAAAGTCTAGCTGCACAATTTAGAGATATGCGTCTTAGGACCTTGGGCAGGTTACTTAAACTCTCTGAGAGAGTTTTCTGTATTTCATTCTCTAAAATGCGTGTGACATTATCTTTCTTAGGAAAGGATTATGAAGATTAAATGAGATAAAGTCTTAAAAGCATTTAGCGCTGTGATTGGCGTATAATATAATGTCTGCTTGATAAGGGCCAGTTATCATAATTAAATTCCAAAACATTGTCCAGTGTCCAAGAATGGTGTCCAGTATGGTTAGGCTTTTCTGAGGAAGCTGGGACGGAGGCTGTAAGAGCTCAGTTCTACGAAGTTGACAGCAAGGGGTGATGTTGCAGCTGTCGTGAAAATGGTATCTTGCTAAATGAATGGAATTTGGGGTTTGAAATTTTGTGAGCTTATTCCAAAATACTATGCCATCTAATGAGAAAAAAAAAAAAAGTTCCCACACTGATAATTTCAAAATGACTCCATCTATATTGTTATCCAAATATTTATGTCTCGGTAGCGGAAAGCAGTAGGCTAACACTGGAAAAACTTTCCAGAGGAGCAATGAAACTGATTAAGAGTCTCACGATTGAAAGAACTATGTGAGGTTTATTTTAGTAACAACTAGGTGGAGACCTGATAACTACCCACAAGTACTTGGAGAATGGAGGCTAACTGCGGTTATTCATGCCTCTGTAACCCACAGGCAAAATTACTATAATAAACATATCCTCAGTCTGCTGCCCAGCAGATAGTTTTCATCTCACTCTGAAAAGCACCAAACCAGCCAAATGGCACCTTCTTCACAGACCCCTGGGGAGCAGGAAATTCTGGTTCAGGGCTGGAGGTGAGGGTCTCACGCAACTTGGCATCTCCCTGTGGAGCGAGGAGGGAGATGTGGACAGAGATTCCCGAACCCTACTTCCTCCTTGAAGTGGGGGAGCCCTCGAGGGAATAGGTCAATTCCAGAATTCTTCAGGGTTTCAAAGGACCTTTGGATTCAGCCCTTGTGTCCAGAGTGCCCAGAGAACTAGGCAAACCCTCTTAGCTTGCTATGGACACTGTAGAGGCTGAGATCCGGTCTGGACTCAACCTCTATGGGTGTGGGAAAAAACAACATTTTTTTTTTTAATAGAGCGAGAGCAAGAGCAGCTGGGGAGAGGCAGACAGAGAGGGAGAGAGAGAGAATCCCAAGCAGGCTCTAGACCCAGCATGACCTCATGACCCTGAAATCATGACCGGAGTTGAAATCAAGAGTTAACACCCAACGGACCGAGCCACCCAGGGGCCCAAGAACCAACATTTTTATAGGCTGTCTGGCAAGCAGTCTGTGCACTTACCCTAGAAGATTCAATTCTTTAGTATTTTTCTTCTTTGGTGTTTGTCTGTTTTTAAATATTTTTTAATGCAACACTCTCAGGGTATATAAATATGCTTGACTCGGTATAGGCTCACATAGAAATGTAATGTTTTGACATCTCAAGTTTAGTTAAACACCTTAAAGTGCATATGTATACTATACTCAAATATTTTGACTTCGTATAAATGCTGCCAAATAGTCTAGTGAAAATAGGAAAAGTGTATCCAATTAGTGAGCCGTTCTGATTTCCTGAATGTTCTATATCACAAAGACAAATATGTGCATAATTTATAATGTTTATAAAAAATGTTATCAGTCAGGTGCCCATGGCCTGACCCAGGCCTACCTTGTCAGGGGCACCAGCCAAGGGGTGAGTGAGGGTCTGCAATCCAGCCCACTGGTGGGGCAATGTCTGCAATGAGGCGGGCTGTGTCTGCTTAAAGGAAGCCCTTTGCCATAATTAGCACAAGAGCTCTGGAGTAAGTGGCTCAATCAAAAACATTTTTTTTTCATGCTGTCACTAGGGGTAAAGCGATCAGCCAAGGCAACAGGATTAAAACAGACCTAGGCAGCAGATAAAATTGTTGCCTTCTCAGATGTCTGCTGAAGTAGGATCTTTCAACGCTCTTCCTGGCCACAAAAGGGCAGGGCGTGCGAGAGCGTTCCAACAGGCACACAGAGAAATTCTGTTTCCTCGGTTTCCTGTTAACCACCTGCCAACCAGAGAAGCTGGGCTTTTGCCACTGTATTTCACACCTTGATGGTGTGTTCTAGGCAATCGTGAAGAACCACACTTTCAAGGTAAGCTGGTAAATGGTGGCTACTCAATAAACGTTAAACCACAACAACAATTTGGACTTAGTCGATTTGGTCCACGTTTCTGGAAAGAAAGCCACTACAAAAATGCAACAGTCACCGTTGAGAAAATAGGATCTAAGTTTGGCTACTGTGGCTTTGCTTTAAAATAATTTAGCTTGCTACTCATGTCATTACGAAATAGCTATGGTATCAGTTAACAATTATGGTTATAATCCACATGCCAGGAGGACTTTTAAATTGACTTGGATGGAACACTGAGGAAAGAACTCTCATGTACAAACGCATCTTCCTCAGGTGAGTTCTGCTCTTCTTTTCCAACATCCTCCCAGCTGGGTACTGGCATTTCTGTCCCAGACTAGGGGGCAGTACTTCTGCAACCGGGAGGTGTATTATTTTAATACTCATTTAATTTTTGGTCCCTCTATTTCTAACTACCAGTAGGGGGTCAATTAGCTCTGATTACGATAGTTATTTTACATAATGGACGCCTGTCACCTAGGAACCAGACAGAGCCTACTAACCTAATTTCATGTGGATCACCAAGTACTAATGACTACTAGTTATTATTGGTTTAGATTGCCTTCCCTTTCCATCATCCCACCATCTCCCCCTTCGCAATCACCATCATCCTCTGTGTATACACATGCAATGTTCATACCACCCTGGAAAGAAGAAATGGGGAACATAAAGATTTCCATGATTCTTTGTGGAAAATAGCCACATCTCGTTGGATTATTTCTACAGTATATAGTAGTAAACATGTAATGCGGAATATATTTTAATTGCTGTGATGTAAATGAGACTTTGGGGTCATGTTACCGAGTGTTAACTGAGAGATTCAGCTATGACTTTAGCATGCCTGCAGGCCTTTTAAATTGTTATGGGAAATTGCAGCATTCAATTGAGTAGTTTCAACACTGAGGTCCCCTAAGGCTTATTACAGTTTGGCAACATGATGCCAATTTCAACTAATGTACATAATGCTTTCTTCCTCTCATACTTCATCCACTGAACCTTTCTAGTACGTACAACTTGAAAATCATGAAACACTAGGCAGATGAGGAGCTACATAATTGCGGCAACTGACCATTATGTTATTGGCAGGAGTCCTCGGGCACTACAGGACTTTGCTCAGATGGGGTTCGGACATGTGTGAGTATCGAAACATTGGTCCAATAATCATTAATGGAAATAAAGAGAAAGTGTCCTAATTATTATAATTTAATTTCCCATTAAAATATTTTGTTATACATTGCTCATGAAAAATATACTCAGATAACTCAGTTCAAGAAAAGATTCAAGTAGTAAATATCTAGAAGATTAACTTATAAGATACATATAAAATATATTGCAATTTATAAACATTTTCATTTATACTGATAGTATGTTGGGTCTCGAACCCTGGTTCCCTAAGTATGAGCCACTAAAAACAAGATGTATCTCCACTCTAAGTATGGCTAACTGTCATGCCAGGGGTACATAGGGGATCCTGGTCTAGATGAACCCGATTCCCTACGACCTGACTGGACTGAGCCCCTTCTTGTGATATATCTGATCAGATCCTACCGAATTCTTCACAGAGAGGGCAAGAGATGGGCGCGAAGTCATCACCATCCCCCAGATGGCTTGGATCATACCCGCTCGGGTCAGATCTGCAGAACGTGGGGAGTTAATAACAAAGTTATAAGAATCACTTTCTCTCCTACTGGGACTAATCTGTGTAAGAACGAGTAACAACCACTCCCTTCAAAGCCCTACAACAAAAGGCCCGCCCTAGGCTCCTGTGTGTACGCACCTCTCGTCAAACTAGTATTGGGTCTTTCCACCAGGCCAGATACAGAGGACGTGGTTTGCACGTTCCCCACTCTGATGGGAGTCACCCTTCCACCTCAGGCCAAAGCAGAAAGGCAGAAAAGGGCAGCTTTGCAGATGCAAAGGAGTGTAACCGAGACACAGAACTGGGACACAAATCTAAAGCGCCGAGTTCACAAATTGCAGCCAAAGAGGATAAATCAGGGCTAAGACGTCAGTAAACGGAATACTGTCAAATGACAGATTCTGAATAATAAAACCCTTGCATATCCCCAATGGCTCACTGAAAGAACATTTTATTGGTTTGATCACACCTCATTTTCTAGTTCAGCAAATTCTCTACAACACTGTTTCTGGCAGACTTCGAAACGCTAAACATTTTGGTGGCATCTTGAAAGGAATAAAAGATTCACAACGACACTGAAAAGCCATCCGCAATTACAATGCAATTATTCCACAGCGAATCAATGCCTTCCTGTGTCAATGAAGGAATACAAGTAGTCTCGGTTAATCACACCCTTCACTGGCGGGCCCTTCAGGACCTGTTACTTGTTAACCATCTGTTGCTTTTTGAGGAGAGCTGTTTATTGCCTTGACCATGTCCTCTTCCATCCTTTCAGCATAGAATGTTGCCATGTTTCAGTAAGTCTATCATAATTCCTGGAGATACTCAGTGCCAGCAGAGCGTGCTTAAAACCAGCGCAGCCCAGCTTTCTGGATGCTGGACCCAATCAACCCGTGTCTTCTTGGTGCAGGAAAAAAACTCAAACAAACAAAAATCCTTGACAAAATGATCTCAACTTGGCGGCACCCCTTGCTCACGTGCAGGACGTAAAGAAGCCACGGCACAGTGGTTGACAACGACCGCAGGATGAGAATAGATCCGTACAACCGCACAAGTTCTCTGGTCTGTGTCCAGGCAGACTAGTCTTAAGCCATGACATTCCTGTTCCACATTGAACACTAGTCTGGTCGTAACAGTTGAGAAGTGGGAAGAGCACTGATTGCACCTAAAGTTTTACTGGGCCACCATTTCCCATGCGACTACTCCACACGCTCTCTACTCCAAAATTCATAATCGCTCATCCGAAAACCCTCCCTGCTGTTGTATCTACTTTGGTGTCTTGCATACAGTAGATCTTCAATAGTCAGTAATGTTTCCGGATTTACATGAACTTTAATGTTCCAAATGAGAAAATAAAGCTCATTTTAGTAGACAAATAAATTACCTTAAAAAAGAGAAGATCATATAATATTGTCCTCAGGGCATCTCTCACGTGCCCCTCACTACTAGGTTTAGTTCATTTGCTTTTGCATATTTTTCTTCACTATTCTCCCAAAGAGTCTTCATGTTCTATTTCAAATTTTCCTCTTGAATAATAGGAATGTGATGATCTAGAAGGGAAGCTATTATAACAAAATCATGCTATAATATTCATATGTCTCCGTGACTCTTATTTTGATAAAATTTGAATCTGGAAAAATAATGGTTGCACAGAGTACTCATTATGATCATACAATAAAAAAGCAGAAGTAGAAACTTTCAAATTAAAAATTAAACCATTAAAAAATTGCAATATACAGTTAACCTGGGGATTCTACAGCCCTAAGGTGCCTAAAGAGTTGCCAAGTAGAGACTAAAAGAAGTTTAGTATACATAGCTAAAATATATTGAAAGCACTCAGTAATGTTCATTTTTCATGTATTACCTCATTTAATGTCTATAGCTATCCTATGAGGTGGGTTCTTTTTTTTTAAGGAGAGCAAGAGGGAGAGGGACAGAGGGAAAGGGAGAGAGAATCTTAAGCAGACTCCTAGCTGAGCACAGAGCCCGACATGGGACTTGATCTCAGGACCCTGAGATCACCATCTGAGCTGAAACCAAGAGTCATACACTTAACAAACTGTGCCACACAGGTGCTCCGAGGTGGGTTCTTTTATTAACCCTCTTTTACAGAGAAGGAAACCTAGACTCAGAGAAATTAAGTAACTCACTGAAGTCGCTCAACTGCTAAGAGGCACAGCTAGCGCTCAAACCCAGATCTGCATGCCATCAAACCATGACCACTGCATGCCATGACCATGGCACTGTGTTGACTCATAGGGCATGTACGTGCATTCACATTAGGTAAAATAAAATGGTGGATAATATCACTTCTCATGTTTGACTATGAAAGCTTTTACGGCAAAGTTGATCATCTGCAGAAATGAGAAATATTACTCTTATGTCATAATATTGTTCAGTGGGCCTTTGGTAAAATTCTGACACCCGATCGTGCCCAGTGGAGCCATCAGTCAGTAGCGTGTCCCGGCCTAGTAACCAACATGTGAAATCACGGACTTGAAAAGGCCAGTGTTCAAACATTAGAGCTGGTGCAAATAATTTCGGCTATTAATTTTCACACTAAGCAGTGAGGAAAAGTACATATACTAATTTCAACAAGGTCTGTTTAAATGAAAAACAAGTTCTACCCGTGTTTTATGGCAGAGTTTATGAGAGAAGCAAGTTTCATGAGCGAAATTAAGATAGGCTCCCATCACCAAGAATGCCGCAATTCACATAACTAATCACCCATAAAACCTATTACCAACAAACACTAAGAAAAACTCAAAAAGCATATAAGAGTGATGAAATTTCCACTTCAATGACTGATAAAGTGGGACATATCAAAAATCAACTGAGCTGGAAAAATGACACACTGTGAAGAGGGGCTTAGGATGATATGTGGTCAGGATCTTCCATTAGTCAGAGCGAGGACTCCCGGTACATGGATATTTCAGGTTCTCACACCTGGAAGCGCTCTTCTTAATGACAGAAGTGGGTCTCCTGACACAGAAATTAGAAAGAATGCTTCCAAAGTCAGCACTCGCCAGGAAAAAAAGATCTGTCCTGTGCACAGCTCTCAATCCCAACCTTAAGAAAGGCAGGGCTCTCCTGCCATCTTAGAATTAGGAAAAATGCAAAAGTAGCACGTGCTCTTTAAATACCGTTTTCAGACGCGGTGTCGAGCCTTCGAGTTTTACATCCCTGTTTACCGTTGCTTTGGGCCAACCATGATCAGTGATGTTGCAATTTAACTTTTTAAGGTTTTGTTAAAGGGAGCACATTGCAGATACGCAAAAGCAAAGTAGCTGTCACAGATGACCAAACATCCCATGCTCTAGAGCTTACTTTTAAAACAGTTACGATGTGGACTCTCAGCGAAGCAGAGCTGCGTCCTGAATGTGGCGGGGGCTCCATGAAAGTTTGCTGAATAAATATGAGAGAATGACCCCGACAAAGAACAACCCGCAGGGAACACCTGCTTTCACGTCTGGATCACAAGAAAAGCTTCCACATGACCTTCGCCTCCCACAGACAGCAACATAAAACTAAAATGCTAACTCATTTTACAAAGGAAGGGGTATTCAAATCACGGACATGGGGGAAAAAAAAAAAGCCTGGGGGTGGGGCATTAAAATGGGAAAAGGCCAAGGGAAATAGTCTGTGGGAGAATTCTAATGAAGAGTCCCTTTTCCCCCCTAGATGGAGTTTCTTCTTTGCTAAATTTTTGGCAAAATAATCATTTCTTCCAGTAAGAATTTTTAAATAGTCCAGAGTCTAAGAGACTTGGCTGGTAGGGTTGATAAAATAATTCACTGGCCTTTAAAAGACAATGTATCATTCAAATGAATTCTTTTTTTTTTAGAGAGAGATTTTAATTTTAATTTATGTATTTGACAGAGAGAGTGAGACAGCACAAGAGGGGGGCAGAGAGAGAGGGAGAAGCAGGCTCCCCACTGAGCAGGGAGCCCGATGTGGGATGAGATCCCAGGACCCTGGGTCATGACCTGAGCCCAAGGCAGACCCTTAACTGACTGAGCCACCCAGGAGCCCTCAAATGAATTCTTTTAGGCCAGTGTCTTTCATATATTAAAGCCCCAAGACCAGAGGAGCAAACACCGAGAAAGCATGGTAATGTGAAGCTTACCCTGATGCAGAACTCTTACCTACTGGCCAGCTGCCTATCTCGGTTTCGACCCGCCAACACCCTGTCCTCAGAGCTGCATGCTATACTTATTTCTCGTGTTGCAAAGCAGCCAGGTTGTCCCTGAAAAGGCAAATTGCATTTTATGGCTGTCTATGCTCAACTCCCTCTTGCTAGTGTATTCATTCTGTCACTTCAAAAGAAGCATCTTTTTTTTTTTTTTTAAAAAAACCATGTCATCTGCAGAAAGCCAGTGGTGTGTTCTGTTGCAGATAGTGTCACAAGGGGCTCCTCTCCTCTGATGCTTCTAAGGGCGGGAATTTTCAAGATGCTCTTAAATGTACATTTCTTTTTCATTTAATTGATTATTCATGAGTTAAAAATAATTAAAGAAAAAAATCTGAAGTTGACCGTAATATTTTTTTGCTAACCTCAATTAACTTCAGCCTCTCTTCTAAATCTCATCATGCTACCTGTCAAAACCATACCTTGCACAGAATGGGAGGGAATGCAAGCTAGTAATATGGGGGAGATATGTTATTTTCATAGATACTAGTTTAAAAGTGCACACCGTCATGCTGATGAATTCAGAGTTTAGTTGCAATTGTAGGTAAAGGAAGGAAGAAATCTGAGGAGTCCATAGAGAGGTGGTGGAGGGGGTGGGCCTTCGTTGCACATGGTAGACTCTACCTGACTGAAAAGGTCCTGCCAAAGTGAACCACATTTATGAAAGCCAAAGAAGGGACGTAGGGAGCCATGAAAGAAAACACGTATGTGGCATATTAATCACCCTTGCTACTGAGATTCAACATGCACGAGATGCAGCCCCTCTTCATTTTTCTTTCAAATGTTTCCATATTTTTCTTTATGAAGGATAGCTTTATGACTCACAAGCAACAGAAAACTAATAAATGAAAGGAATACCTAATTTTTTTTCTAAAAAAACACAGCTGGCTGGAAATGCCAGGCTGAGGGAGAGCAAAGGTCATTTCAGCAGAAACTGAAGTCAATTATTTTGTAATCTATCATTACATTGAATTGTTTATCAAATGGAAAAGTCTGTCATCATGTTTCTATCCTTTTTCTAAAATTTCACTGTTTCGCACAAGTCGAGGAAGAGCTTGTGGGCTGTAGGGAAGCTTTGGCTTTTTGCTTATTATGCCTGCAGAACAGAAGCTCTAGAAATCATCCATGGGAAATAACACCAAAGAAGCCAGAGAATTCTGTATGTAAAGTGTAAAGACTCCCTCTTGCTATGTACACCCATGAAACCTCAATGAAAATCCATTAAATTAATAATATTATTTACCTACGTACACAGTAGCAAATGCAAGATGGGAGAAAATTTATCCCAACGTCAGGAGCCCTGATCCTAGACCCCCATTTCTAAGACCAAAAACAGGCACAAGGCCTGATCACTGTGTCCACTTCATTCTCACTATTAAAATTCTCAATGTGTGTAGTTCTACTGTCAGATCTGTGACCTGGTAATAAATACCCAACGTCCTAATGTCTTTGTTTGTTAAAATGGGGGACATCAGATCCTGTAATTCAACACAGAGAGGGGCGCCTGGGTGGCACAGCGGTTGGGCGTCTGCCTTCGGCTCAGGGCGTGATCCCGGCGTTGTCGGATCGAGCCCCACATCAGGCTCTTCCGCTGTGGGCCTGCTTCTTCCTCTCCCACTCCCCCTGCTTGTGTTCCCTCTCTCGCTGGCTGTCTCTATCTCTGTCGAATAAATAAATAAAATCTTTAAAAAAAAAAAAAAACACACAGAGAAAAGATGAAGTCAAAGTAATTTACCCCTTTCAACCATATGGGCCTAGAAGTCAATTGTCATTGTTAGTAGAGTCTTCTCCCTTCCTTCCTCCCTCTCCTCCTCTCCCCGCCCCCCTTCAGAGAGGAAACTATTTTGGCAAACAATGGCCTGCTTGAACAGGGCAAGTCCTCTACTTGGTCCATACCAATATGGGACAGAATCTCCCTGCTTGTAGGGTCATGGGAGGCGCACCCTAATAACACCCTGGAGCCTGGCTTTTTACCATCCTCCCTGCCACGCACCGTCCCCTGCCTCCTCCGCCATCCATCATTTTTCAGTCATGGGACCACAGCAGGCAACCTTAGTTACTTGCCTTTTCTCAAAAATGGGGGATAATAACATCTTGCTTCTCTGGAAGTAAAGGGTTGGTTTAAATTATCCTGAGGTTCCCACTAACTCTATGATCTATAATTTAGAGATTTCTCGAAGACACCACGCATTCCTAATTTCTATGACCTTGATATACAGTCAAATGTCAACCTCCCTGTGTAACATGAGTGAAGATAAGCAGCCTTGTGTGTCGTCATCGGTTTTCTTTTTCCCAAGTTTTTTGTTTGTTTCCTTATCCCCTACTCTAAAATAAATTAATTACAAACCCGTGTTCTTCAATTAGAGTAATGCAGGCTTCCTTTTCCTTCGTATGGCTTATTCCATATTGATTCCACGAAGTTGTAAGAGGTAAAGCTTTGCTTTAACCTTTCAAAAAGGGGTCAATAAAGAAGACTCAATTTCAAACCCAGCTTTACAAAGAGATCTACAAATGTCCTTGCTTGAATCTTTTTCATTTTTCAACAGAGTGGATGTTAATAACTAGGAGAAACTAGTTCAACTGAAAATTTGCCACAGATTATCAGATAATCCAGGGGTTTTTAAGGTCCCATTATTCTTTCTGTCCCAATTAAGCCCCAGCTAGTGGTTCTCCAACCCCTCCTCCCTCTCAGCTTCACTTAATTTCCAGAAGCCAATTCTGCGGCTGGCCAGCCCACCGTCTTTTCCTTCGGGCTGCTTCACTGTCACCAGAGCTGGATTCGCCCCCTTGCTCTTTGATGTCTGGACTCCTCCTTTCAGCCCTTTGGATCCCCCGTGTGCCTCTCCACCTCACTATGTAATTCCGAAACTGAATTTCCTGAACAATGAATGTTTAGCTCTCCTGATCTGAGGTCTGTTTTTATTTATTTAATGCGTCTTGGAAAGTTTCGTTCCTCTGTACTCTCAACTTCCTTAGAACAAGCAACAAGTCAAAGCTAGTGGTGTGAAAACGCACATCCTAGCCGACGGGGAAAAAGTGCCTCAACAGAAAAACACACGACTGGACAAAATGCGCCCCATGGTAGGGAATGCACCCAAAGGAAGAGCAGTTCACATATTTGCATTTGCAGAGAGAAGCCACTGGACAGTTTCTCTCCTTGAGAAATCTTGGGAGTGTCTGCCATGGCATCCGGGGCCCTTCTAAGGAGTTTCTGGCTAGTTCATATTTTATTTAGTCATTCCAGTTATTTTTCAAGGATCTATTATATGTCAGGCACTGTGCTAGGTACTAGCCCCAGAATGGTCGAGAACAGAGACACCCTGTCCTCATGGAACTTTTAGTTCAGTGGGGGAAATAAACAAAGAAATGGACAAATAAATGATTACAAACTGTAGTGGGTCCTGTGAACACATCAGGTCACTAAAACAGAGAATAAGGAGGCAAGCAGGTGTGGTGGGGAACATGGTTCTCGCTGAAGGAGGTGACATTTAATCGGAGACTGGCGAAGCATGACGCAGTCTGGTTCACAGGCTGAGAAGGCAGGGCGCTGAGCCATCATCGGGCCTGGAGAGAAGCCATGCACAGGCCTACTGTGGGAGCAGCAGGGGCCAGGGAGCAGAGAGGAGGCCAGTGAGAGTCTTTCAGTGAGAGTGGGAAGGGCAAGAGTCACAGGGTCAAGAAATGACTCACTCACACTGTCCCAGCCACTGAGACACAGTAACCAGTTCTGTGCTAGAATCTTGGATGTTCACAAATGACCCTCCAGCTTTCCCTGAGGCCTCGATGCCCTGGGACCTGTTTCTACACGCCCCTGCATCACGCAACAAACCACAATGCATGAGGCCATCTGACCCCATCTGGGTTTGCCACCTAAGAGCCTAACCAACACGTGTAGGGAGCTTCATCTATATGACGAGCTACTGTTGGTATATGGCCAATATAGGGTCCTGGGGATCCAAGTAGGGGTATCCTGACGCAAAGCAGCTTGGTGGCGCTGGGGCATTGGGGGATCCAGGAATACTTTAGTCTTTTTCTCTAAGAGGTAACGGAGACGGGATCAGAAACCACAGGGCGGTAAACTACAACTGTCACCCTGCATTGTGGAAAGGCAGTAGAGAAATAAAACCATCCATTCACGTAAAAGCAGTATATTTACTTCAAAGATCAAGACAATTCAGAAGAAGAATGTATTCATCTGTGTTACCTGAATAATTGTGTCATTGCTCTATTTCCGTATTGGGTCAAACCCTACGAAATACCAATATTCGATTATTCTTGATCTATGAAAATGGCGATGCCACGTGGTTTGACAAATAGTGGCGCAAACAGTCTAACAGGACCCTCTGATCTACGTGACTTGGGTTTCCATTCTGACCCCCACCGGAGTGTCTGAATTTGAGTTCTTCACCAGGAGAGAGGAGACAGACGGGATCCAGCACGTACGGGCTACCACCACCTGCCACGCATTCTGCCGGGTTCTCTCTGCACGCTGTCTTACTCACGCCTCACAACGAGGTGAACAATATTGCTGGCACTTCACAGCTAAGATTCAAAGGGAATAACTATAAAATATTGTGTCAAATAAGAATAATATGTGATCCATCCTCCCTCACTTATGTATGTCTCTGATTTCTTCTGTCTCCTTGATCTCTTTTGCCTTCCAAATAAATGGAAATTTTTATTTCCCAGGAGCCTAGTCTATCAAAATCAGAGCTAAACAAAGAAGTACAGCACAGAAAATTAAGAGCAAATTAGCACAAGAACTTTGTTTCTAGGAAAATGAGATTTAAAAAAAAATCTTATCATATTTTTAAAGAAGTGTTTTTGGTAAAGAGTAAGTAAGACACCATAATCAAAGGCAGCAATTTAAATAAGTCGACTCTGGGCATACAGCAGTGCCAAATACATTAATTGATCCCCAAACAGGAGGTATACACCCGAACTACGAGTCTACACCATCTAGAAACCCTCCTGTCTCCTCTCTGACAAACTCCACAGTTAGCATGCGGGGAATCTTCTGGTAGACCAAGGATTATAAACATCTGATTATAAACATTTCTGCTTCAGAAATTCTTTGCATGATGCATAGCTTGCAGATAAACCAACATAACCCATAGGCTTCAAGTACAATTGAAAAAAAAAATCCCTTAATGATTTATTTTGCATCTTTATAAAAAAATCAGCTTTGATCAGACATTCTACAAGAGCTTCCATTTATTGAACAGTGGAACAAACAGTTGTGGATAAAATGAAATATGACAAGATACTGATCATTTCATAATAATTAAAAAAATATTGATTTTATATTTGAACCCAAATCACTTAAGAAGTACAACCGTGGTTTGCTAGTCTCCAGCTGGTCAGCTCTCCTACCTCAATTTTCAAGCCCTTGACAGCTACAACATCCACGGTAAACAGTGATGTCTTCCCTTGTGAATGCCTTCTCTAGACGTCATACTTATCTCCTCCACGAGGCAAAACATAAAGATAAAAACTCAAATAGCACATGAAATGAAAAATAACCGGATGAAAGGTTTAATCACAATTTTTACTGCTTTTGGTTGTATTATTTGTTTTGCTTTTGCATATAGGCTCTGCTTTCTGAAGCCTTACTATATTAATATTGCTGTTTTTGCTGTAAGACATACAGTCTTAAAAGATGAGGGCTAGAAAAGCAAATACCCCACTTGTTTCCCTATTGTATTCCAGAGTGAATGCAACACCATGCCTAATACCATCAGTAATATGCCTCACTTTTTCTTATCATTCCAGGAAATTTAATAAATTTAAATATTACAGGAATGTATGTAAAATCAGCCAGCATTCGCATAAAATAAATCTCTTAATCCATCACTCAAAATAGAATGGAAAATGCCAATTCTTTGTTAATAATATCAAACCATAGCCCCTGTCTCTGTCTTATCTCTCCACATGTTACGAACGTGGGATCTTCAGATGCATTAAAAAAGAAGAAAAAAATGCAAAAAAGTATACATAAGTGTTGCATCTAGAAAGGACTTGAACAAAACGATCAATAATGAGCATATGAATTATGCTTGCCCATGTTCTTACTTTCAGGAATTGAGTCATATCTTTAAAAAAGAGCAGTCCATACATTTTTAGGTTGTGTCTATACATGAGAATCCGAAGTTCGATGGGAAAGGGTAACAACATTTGGCGGTCTTAGGAAACACAAGGCAGTGGTCAGCAATACGGCAGCTCTGGGGTTAGAGTCCCAGAGCATTTCCTCAGTTTGGATCTTGCTGGAATGTACTACTTTGCTTCTAGCTCACGGGCATTGGGGAACAAAACAGCCTTTCTATCTCTTCACAGAGAGGACCACAGTGAGACACGACCAGCCCGGCTTTCAAAGCTGCTTCTAACCCTGACCCTCTCGCTTTGGTCAACGTCTCCCTCTTGTCGGTTCAGGGCTGGAACACAAATGCTTCTATCTTTCCAGTTAAACAACCAAAACCAGAATCAGTCTAGGGATGAAAAATCAGGGTGAAAAAACCAGAGTGAATGTTGAATAGCTCAGGGTAGCTAGGGTGGCTGCTGTGGGCGTGGGTCCGCACATGTTCCAATTTTGCCACTAGGAATCCTCAGAACTTCTCCACCTCGGCAGTGGAAGGCCGATGCTAAGAAAAGAAGCACTTCACAGCCGCCAGTGAGGATTCACGGCAT
This sequence comes from Ursus arctos, assembly GCF_023065955.2. Classification (NCBI taxonomy): domain Eukaryota; kingdom Metazoa; phylum Chordata; class Mammalia; order Carnivora; family Ursidae; genus Ursus; species Ursus arctos. The sequence goes on along the minus strand of NW_026622952.1, from coordinate 33,918,360 downwards.
TAGCAGAAAACCTCTAAGAAATGATGACTTTTTTTTTTTAACTCTGCCAACTGTCAAAGGCAGAGGGGGTGGGACAGAGATGAGGGGCATGTGCAATGCTGACTCGAACACTCTTTTAACTCCTTTGCTGGGGGAAATCCTTAGGTTCACCCAGGCCTACAATGGCCTGGGAACCAGGGGGCACCGCAAAGCTCCAAGCCCCCCAAACGTCTCCCCACACCTTCCACTAATTGTCGAGGCATTTGGGTTAACAAGCTCCTCTTTTAAAATACAAATGCCCCCGGGAGGGTTAAGCCTCATTCATACCTCAGTGCGAATTAGTTTAATTAGATAATCAGATCTAATTAATTGAGGGCTCAGGGAAAGAGAGTTTTGATTGAGGTGGGCCGAAGGGAGGAAAAATTTTGGAAGGGACTCAGGTGGGGGCCTCTGAAGAACTAGGGAGTGGGTTACAGGGTGTGGGAGTCTAGAAAGGGAAGTGCACGGGTGTCTGCTGTTCTAGTTTGTCCAGAGTCTTGGGGCACCAGAACACTGCTGCGTGTACCACCATTCTTGGCCTCTGGGTAAAGGCGGCAGGATTCATTCGAAGGCTGCAAGCCTCATCTTTGCCCAGTTGTAACTCCCCGGGTCTGGCCAACGTTCATATCTCAAGAAAGGAAGAAGAGGAGGAGGAAGAGGAGGAGGACGAGAGGTGTGTCCTTCCACCTTCCCCACTCGCAGTGGATCCTGCAACCCTGATCTCCAGATACCCCTGAAAAGTTAGAGAGTCCACCCACCAGCATCTTCAGCCCCGGGTACTCCGAAAACCGGCCACTCTCCGCTGCAGCCCATTTACCAAATCTGATTTGTCTGGAGGTTGCTGCCCGATTCCCCAGGACGGTCCTCCCCGACCCCCCCCCCAAGACACCCATGGGTCGGTAATGGGTATACTAGGATGGTTAGCAGACCACATTCGCGTCCTAACCACAGAATTTACTGGCTCTGAGATCCTAAGGAAATGTCTAAGTGTTAACGAGCCCCGCCCCACTCCATCCATCCCTGCGCTCCCTGCTGCACGGGTCCCAGCTGGGGGGTACGTGGGAGCACTCCCCCAGGGCCACATAGCCTACAGCGTGCTCCCTGCATGCGGGACCCTAGAGCCACACACGTTGTTCATCTATTCTCAAGCCCACCGCCAGTTCTTTTAAGGGCAGGGAGCAAATCACCTGTGCATTACACCCCCCGACCCTACAGCACATAGCAAGCCCTGGGTGCCTGTTTTCAGAGAGAAGGAGAGAAAAGATCCAAGCATGAAGCATTTACCCAGAGGACCAAGCAGATCTGTGATCTCAAAGGAACTGTGACAAAAACACGTCTGTTTGAATTGGTGGCTGATGTAGACACAATCCTTTTCTAACAATAGGAGTAACAGCCACAGAATACTAACATTCTGTCACACCGGAAAAAATCTAACACAAATTATTCCAGGGAAACATCTCCGCTCCTTGGCTGGATCCTCATGCATGAAAACCGAACTCTGTGGAATACGCATTCTATTACCAAGATGAGCACTTCTCGTTTTTTAAAGGGGAGTTTTACATGGAAAATATCCCCCACGCATGTGTCAGGGTGAAACTCTATGGACAGAAGGCTTCCACAATGCCACGCTGAACTACCGTATTTCTGGAAGTGGCTCTATGCTTTTGTTTTTCTGGAAGCTTAGTTGCAGGTATCAATATGGCCACCTTCTAATACCTCGTAGTCTTATAAAACATCCTTTTAGCTGCATAGTTTTTTCACTGGAAGAAATATAACAGTGCCAATTGTTCCTTAGCATTGTAGTTCGTCCCATAAACAACAGAAGGTACTCATATGTCAAAAACAGCTTTTTCATGGGCTGAAAAAGGAAGATGAGCAGAAAAAAATGTTTTGGGGAAAACTTTCATAGACATCCAAGTTGTAATAAGATTGCAAAGAAAATCATTCTAGGTGAGAATACTATAAATGTGAGTCATGGAATATAATTTGAGCTCCAGTTGCGTTTGGGAGCAAAGAGCACCCAGAGAGAACATTCCCTGTGAACATGACCTCTCTGGGCTGCCTCTGACGTGGGTGGCATCTTGGTGTTCTGGGCTCTGCTCCTCAGTTTCTGGAGGAGTCTCTGTGCTCACCCGTCCCATGCTCACGGAAGACACCGGGGTGAGGGCAGGATGTCTCTTCTGAAGTCAGACTGGTCTCGCTTTCAATCGTGGTTCTGACAATGAATAAGCTGTGTGACCCAAGGCAGGTTATACATCTCTCTGAGATTGCTTCCTCAACTATAAAATAGGGGTGATAATATCACCAAGCCTTGCCGTCGGCTGTGACGAAGTCAATGAAGAAACAGCACAAGCATCCAACACTGGGTCCGGCACACAGCAGACACTCTCACAGCTCAAGCCCACGTTTACTTCCATTCTTGTCCCTTATTTCCCATGGTCTCCTGGCATTTAGTCTCTGTGCTGTTCTCTTTGTTCTTTTGCAATGAGTGTATATCCCAATGTGACCAGGTTCTCTCATACTTTCTTTCCTGGCCTCCAAGTTGCCCTTGGAGACCTTCTTTCAGGAGGCTCTGGAAAATAACCTGGACTCAAGAACAGATGGTGTTCAGGGACGTGCATGCTCGTGTTCACCTGTGGGGACCCTGTCAGAGAGTTAGCCAGCATACGGGAACGTTCCTGAGTTAACGTGACCATGTGTTCCACTTCCTTGAATCTCTTACGGGTCAAAGAGTCTGTAAAAGAAAACTACTAATTCAAAGGCTTTTTTTGGACTTAAAACGAGGGGGAAAAAAACCTTATAATTTTAGTTTGGTTTGATGACCATTTATCTTCTAGTAGGAGTTCTGGGAATTCTAAAGACAGGCTAGTGGCAGAGTTATCCCAAGGACATGAAATATGCAGACAATTTCCCAAAATTTCAGGGATCCGATGCTAGGCTCTGGTGCTAGACCTGGGTTTCTGGAGCTGCCCTGGAAAGCAGCAGAAGGGGAGGAAGCAGGTAATGCGCTGGCTGATCATTCACTGGCTTCCTTCCTTCCTTCCTTCCTTCCTTCCTTCCTTCCTTCCTTCTTTCCTTCCTTCCTCCTTCCCCTCCTTCCTCCCATCTCTCCTTCCTTCCTTCCTTCCTCCCCTCTCCCCTTCCTTTCTTCTTCCTTCCCTCTTTCCTTCCTTCCTTCCTTCCTTCCTTCCTTCCTTCCTTCTTTCCTTCCTTCCTCCTTCCCCTTCCTTCCTCCCATCTCTCCTTCCTCCCATCTCTCCTTCCTTCCTTCCTTCCTTCCTTCCTTCCTTCCTTCCTTCTTCCTTCCTTCCTTCCTTCCTTCCTTCCTTCCTTCCTTCCTTCCTCCTTCCTTCCTTCCTTCCTTCCTTCCTTCCTTCCTTCCTTCCTTCCATTAACAAGCACTCGCTGCACACTTAGCATGTGTCAAATCCTGTGCTTGGATCTGGGGATACATACATGACATTGTCCCTGTGGTTTAGATCTCAGTCAATTCAAGGAGATAAACGGGTAACTGGTCAGTTAAAATACATAGTGATTGGCTGCCATGAGGGAGGGCATTGCTCTCCAGTCTAGGAAATCTCAGAAACAAGAGTCTGTGAGGCCAACTGCCGGTCAGAATTGCTGAGATGAGATGCTGGGTGAACAGTACAAGGAAAATGTACCTCCCCTATCAGGAGACCATGCCATGGGGAGGCCGAGGAAGTGTCTCCCAACGAGACACCTGCCACAGAAAGATTATCAACTGCCAGTTGTTGTTAGCAAGAGAAACATCAAAAGCCATTCAAGAAGATTAGAATTTCACCCATTTCAGGAAAAGTCGGAGGAGAAATTGGAATTGTGTAATACCAGCAGATGGGTATTTGAAAGATTTTTTTTTTTTTAAATGGTTAGTGGCTGAAAACATCAATTTCCCTGAGAACAGAGGTTGAGCTCCCCTGGCACTCCCGGACACAGCCCTGCACAATGCCACACTTCTGCCCAGGCGGCATGCCTCACTTGCCTTACCTATCCAAATCTTCCCAGCCTCCGAAACCAGTTCTTTCTGTTGCCCTTCATGCAGTCTTTCCCAACTCCTTTGGCTTAGAATGACCCGTTCCCTCCATTAACCTCAGAGCACCTGCATCCTAGAAATCGTACTGACCTGTAATCGCACGTTGCCTTAAGATGTAGCCGGTAACTTCTTAAGAGCAGGAACCTGGACTTCTACTGTCCCTGTGCAGTGCCCTGTGCCAGGCACAGAGCAATACAACACCCCAAAAGCTGGGAACTAGGAACCCGAGACTCAGGCTGAACACTGATGTGGAAGATAGCAGGGCGCCATATTATTCTCGAAGCCCCCCCCCCACCAATTAGAAAATATATGTGTTGAGCCCATAGTTGATGAACAAAGGACCTGAGATTAAGGATGAGAAAAATATTTACCATTTTCCAAGTAGCTCCTTCAGGAAAAACAAGTTATTATATAAAAATCTACAAAGTCATTTAGTTAAAAGACTGGGGGTCATCTTTGGATCAGGTAAGTGTATAACTCACTCTAGCTCGCATGCACCTGAAATCAGAGTACAGGGCCACAGACAGAGCACATGCCCTTCCACAGAAAACTCTTTATTGCCCCTGATCATATTTTCTGTCTGATATAAAAATGGTCTGAGTATTTGATTGAGTGGATTCAGAGGAGACTTTTTTGAGGGGTTGGGTAGAAGGTTTGCTCTACAATAATCAAATGCTGGCCTTCTTTCCAAACTAAATTTAGGAATTGGAATCTAATATATATATATAAATATGTATATTTATATCCCTATATAAATGAAGACTCCATGGCGGATCCAGAGAACAAGAGGGTAATTATTACTGACAGTGAAGTGGATGAAAACAGTGATCAAGATTACTTTGTAAGGGAATGTTTGATCTGTTCTTGTCCCAAGAAACACTACCATTTGAAGCTCTTCTATTCACCCTAATAAAAGGATTGTATGGAGAGAAGGAGACATAGTTTAAAATAGTCTTTGCACCAAAAAAAAAAAAAAAAAACATGCTAATTCTAAATTTAGAAGAGAATCTGGAACACAGGGACATGATACGCTTTATTGAAATGCTTATTCTGACATTATTGGTGTAGATAGAAGATTCGGGACCAAATCAAGTGATTTTCTTTTAGGCAATGTAAGTATTTTAGCCATTTATTCCATAAGTAAAATGACTTCTGACATTATAAGTCAATCTTTATAAAATGTATTAAAATAGAAAAAAACCCCGACATTTTATAAAATGCAGTAAATATTATTAAAATGTCTTTCTTCAAGTCTTGACATTCAAAAGTAATTCTGATCTTAAATTTTAATTCTGTACACAGGCACTGACAGTTCTTTAGATATGTCACGGAAATTTTAGAATGCCATCAATATTAAGATTTTTTGAGAGAAATCTAAACATTTTTCAGTTTGGAAAGAAAAATCCCAAATGAACTTTAAGGGAACTTCTTAAAATAATACCACTTAAGCCCATAAAGTTAAAATCCATGATAAACTTCAAAATAATCTAAACTTAATATGGGAACTGATCATAAGTAAAGGCTACCTCCATAAATTCCAGATAAGCAAAGAGAATAAAATTGTTTACAAAAGCATGCTGCTTTCCATTGAAATTGCTGAAACTATAAAAGGCTACATGACTATTACCTTACAAACTTCATTTTTTTTTTAATTGCACTTAGTAACTATGAGAAGAATACTTTCTTTTAGGCCAGAAATCGTATTCAACCTGTTACTAATAAGATCAGATCATTTCCATAAATTGTGCGACCCCCTCGGAGTTCAGAGGTTCTGCTATGTCACATGGGGAACTCACTCCCCAGACAATTACCTGCTGAAACAGCAAATCCTCTCCCTACAGTGTCTTTGTTCCTTTACTCTGCATTTCCAAAAATCTATGCTAAATATTAACTTGTGCCTCTTTGACCCAGATTCCCAAAAAAGGTATCAAACAGGGGAAAGGATTCTTCATGGGGTCCGCGGCACCCAAATTCCCAAAGATGGTTTCAAGAAAAGATTCCTTTGATGTTTAATAGAATCAGACATTTGGACTAAAATAGTCCTGTCTCTCCTCTCTATTGCCGCTACCACTGCTAACAATTATAAGCTTTCAGTGCTCTGAATAATTCACAGTCTCATCTGTTCTACTCAGTGTAAAGACAATGTTGAGAGGACAAGGTCACTTTTTTTTCACTTCCCGACGACTGACTTTTCCAACCCGACACCAGTCTGATTGCAGGATCCACCTAGTGTTTGACACGCTTCCCCTGACAGCTTCTTAACAGCCGTTAGTCTATTTAGCTTAGGGTCTGAAAAATAATAAGGGTGCAATGGAGTGTCAGATTTCTTCCACAGTCATAAACACAGCCTCAGCGTTTTCCCGTTCATTTTACCTCGGTACACTTAAAACACCCTAGCATACCCTTTTGTGGTAATATTGACCGATATCAATCCACAAATAATATGAAATACCAGGCTGCGTGGACAGTCATGGTGTTTTACTTATAACCTGCATTTTAAAAAAAATCAAAATGATCATAAACTGTTTATGGGAGATTAACACCTGTGAATATGCCCCTCTGGGGTCATCTGGAAAATCTTGCAAACTTGGAGTCAGGCAACCTATAATCTTGGAGTAGAAAGGAGAGTGGCAATCTGGCAATGTTCACATTTCATTCATTCATTTTCATCTGAAAGCGACACCCGTCCGAGGAGAGAGGCAAGTTTTTGTAACCCTGAAATAAAACTCTAAGTGTTCAATTATTTTTTTTTTACTTTAATTAAACTCTCTCATGTCTTATAAATTCAGACTCGGTAAAGGGGAAATATTTTTAAAGTTCTTAAAAGGGAACAGCCATACAATAAACACTTGATGAAGAAACACGACCCTGCAAAGTAATATTGAGGTAATGCACGTGCCTCCCTCCAAGGATGCCGTACCAGAAACTCCGTCAGATGATCTGCATTCAGAGAAGTCTCTGGGTTAATAGCTCTCATACTGATCGAAAAGAATTTCCCCGTCTTCTTTTTTATTGTGAAAGATCACAAACATACTCCAAAATAGAAAAAACAAAACAAAACCAGACAATGAACCACCATATACCCACCCCCTACGTTCAAAAATTTACTTTCCTATTCCTTTTTCTTCTTAAGTATTTCACAGCAAATCTCAGAGAGCCTTTTATTTCACCACATACACGGCACTATTAGAGCACTCATTTGTTTTTCTTCATTCCTGTTAATTTTGGAGAAGCCAGATTGGCTGATGCAATTTCTTATTTCCAAATTATTCAGGAGTTAGCAGGGTGAGAGCTACTACTCCCCTCTTAGGGGCAAACCAGAAATGTTTACACAGGCATCTTGATCCTGGAGAGTCTACTGAGAATTAAGAATGAACTACTACATCTAAATTAAAAAACCGTGTACAGACAGTACAACCTTCACTATTTTAATGTCAAAGGACTGGAAACCATGCAGAATGAGAAACACGGGTCATCTATAACAACATAGCAATGACAAATAATTGCAACAAGACAAGGTGCACATCATATAGAAACAAAGCTCTCCTCTGTTTTAACCACCATCTTAAACTCATTCAATTTAATATGAAGAAAAGTGCAGATCAAATAGATGTGCTTTATTTATATAATTTACATTTTTTACAAGGATGCACGTGTGAAATTACGATACAATTAAAAATAAACTTTTAAAAGAAAACAAAGGAAAAGATTTGCTGTTGCTCCTTAATTCTTTAAAACGCAATAAATACCCAAACCTATCAAAATAGGAAACCCACAGCTGACTCAATTATCCAAGTATTAGGTGGTATTTTCATTGTTATAAATTGTCAGTAGGTTGACAAAGTGGAAGCAATTCTGTTTTATTCTTTGTTTAAAATAATAGTTCGTGAAATATATTAGTGACGTAAGCATATGCCAGGAGGTATTTGATGCTGAATTTCTATCCAGTTTCTTTTCTAGTTTTATGACAAAAATTTCAGGTCCCAGACAAAGAAAGGAACATTGGTGCTCCACACCTACTTTCGCTTCCTGATGACAGATAAGTACTTTCGATTGTCATATTTACGTTATTAACACACTGAAACTACTCTTGAGAAAAAATAACGCAAACCTCAGGATAGAAGGATAATGAAAATTTTATCTGTGCTTTTTAACACAGCACACAAAGAACGTAGTAATATAACGGAGAAGGCAGGGAACTCAGTATAAAAATATAAACCCTGACAACCCTCCTTGAAATAACTTAGCAGTGACCTTGAAGAGGTCTGTCCCTCCGAAACAGTTTAGGAATGGAAACGTCCATGGAAGCAGACTGCACTGCGAGACCTATTGACTTCTCACCCAAGTCTACTGGTATCTGAATTATAAAGCGTTTTTACGTGTTGCTGTACAGGCATATTTTTCTTGTTGATTTCTGAAAAGCTGACAATAATAAAAACTTGGCTGTGGGGTAATAATTAACACACTCCTGATAAGAATTAAATTTTAAAATGACAATGTATTATTATAACATCTTAGAAATTTGGCACATCAGAGTTATAATTAAATGTGTTGGTTTCTGTTTCTGTGTAGGAAAATATTCAAGGTGAATGGAGAATCCAGTAGTATTGTTTTCCTTTCAATGTTGGGTTATCTTCAATTTAATATTGGAAAGAGTTTATGCCAAAAGGTCTTATTTTTTTGTTTATGTCCAATCTACGGGAATATCGTCAAATATATCTGTTATTAAAGTGACAATTACATAGACAAATGGTAAGAAAATGCATGCCACTGTATTATCAAATATTTCGCGATTGCAGGAAACCCTACCAAAACTGTCCTAGTTAATCATCAGAGATAGAGTGACCAGATGTGCCAGTTTGCCTGGGATGGCCCCTATTAAAGAAAAAAAAATGACAGTTTTATAACTTAAAGATCTGGAAGAGACTAGAAGTCAATTTCCTACTCAATGAGTTTTTTACTTTATTAAAAAGGAGCAGGAGGAGTGTACAGGAGAAATTACCCAAGACAGATGAGCGGCTGACCATCACCAAAGAGTGCTACCTACCACTCCTTTCTTCCAGAACCATCTCAGTTTAGACATAGAAGAGCGACTTGGCCTACTGGTTGGCAAACTCTGCTCCTTGGGGCTCCCTGGAGGACTTCTTGGAAATGTCTTAAAGGCTGCTGAGCAAAGAGGTGAGCTCTTCTCTCCCATTTAAGAAAGTCCTTCCACTCTTTTCTCTCTCTTTCTCTTTGTCCCTCTACTCGTCTTAGTTTTACACCACGTTTCCAAAGATTCTGTGGCTAGAAGAGATTGAAGATCCCCCTTTTTAGACATGACTCCCAGAGAAGTCAAGTTACAAGTCCGTTTGACCCACCAACTTTGCGACCACAGCTGGAGTCAGCAAGAGGTGTCTGGATGGGGCTCATTTTTCCAAACCCTGCTGACTCGCAGCCTGATCTGGCGACCAGAATAAGGCTTCTGATGCACAACACGAAAGGGAGCAGAAAAGTTTATTTTTATGCAATGAGTCAGGTTCATACTTGGTAAGAATAGATTTTCCATAAAAATAGAAATTATCTACTCTAAAATTGAAAAGAACTCCATCCTATGCAGGAGAAGCAGCCTCAGTGTTCTTGTCTGCTTTATTCAAGAATATAAAACCTTGGCGACCACCACTTCTAGGGGATACGATGGACCGACTAGAAGCAGTGTGCCTTCTCCCCAAGACTAAACCCACAGAAATGCTGCATAAAATGCAAATTTTACACTGAGTGGACTGTGTGTGCGCGTATGTCTATATGCAGATGGTTGTTCACCTACAGGTCGCTGCTCCATGCAGGTCTGGATAACCTGCACGGGTGCACTGGGGCCCCGGCACCGGGGAAGCTGCATTTGCTCTCTCCATGAACCTAGGTGGTAGAGGACCATCCCATCTCTGAGAAAGTGACTGGAAGAAATGCTGCCCACAGGCCGGTGGTCTGGGCACAGGGTTGCTCCACGTGACAGGCAGAAAAAGAGTCCTCTAGAAAGAGGGAACCTGAAGTCTGCAACATGCATGTGTCAAGGCTACATTTTTACAGCCTTGTGAACCCTGGACTAAGATAGTAAATAAAAATGGATATGAAAGCCCGAGGGCCCAGCAAAGGCAAATTCGAAAGCATTCTGCAGGGACACTGCAGGCTGCCCAGAGTGTGTGGGGCTCTGGCTGAAGACGAGTCTTATAAAGCATGTGGGGAAAAGGACTGCTAGGAGCAGGCACGATGGGCAGAGAGCCCACCCCAAGAATTACAGCAAAATAAAAGCATCCAAAAGAGAATTTACAAAAAAAAAAAAAAAAAAAAAAAAGAAGGAAAGAAAACAGGGACTACATAAGTGGCTCATAAACATTACATACATCCCTATTCTCTCTCATTTTCTTTTAGATATTTAATAATTATGTAAACATGAGTATCTGTCTTGATAGATGGCTAGCTTTTTGAAGCAAGGCTTCCAAAATGGCTTGTTCATTTATCTTGTCTCGTGGCATTGCACATGGGAAAACAGGCAGTGCTCTCAAAATCTCACACGCAGGTAATGAATTTCATTGCACTTCTAGGGTAGGAAGAGCACCAATCCCCATTTTATCCTAAAGATGATACTAATAATAATTCCAAGCAATCATATCATGAGCAGTAACTCTCTGTTTATATACACACATGTGCACGCAGACACATACACACACCTATATACGTATAATCTGTCATATTCAACAGAAACATTTTTTTTTTTTTTTTAAAGATTTTATTTATTTATTTAACAGAGAGACAGCCAGCGAGAGAGGGAACACAAGCAGGGGGAGTGGGAGAGGAAGAAGCAGGCTCATAGCGGAGGAGCCCGATGTGGGACTCGATCCCGGTACGCCGGGATCACGCCCTGAGCCGAAGGCAGACGCCTTAACGACTGCGCTACCCAGGCGCCCCTCAACAGAAACATTTTTAAAGCCCAACCAGAAAAAAAAAAAAAAGGAAACAAATATGTGACTCTGAGCAAAGTGCTAGAGCAAATAAGGAAACTGTAGATCATTAAAGACAAGGCAGTAATTTTAGTAACTGCTGTGGGTTTTCTTAGCCTGGCTAAGCATCTTTAAATGGTTGGTTTGCGCAATGCGGTGTGGAGGTTCCTTATTCTTCGCTCTTGTATCTCATATGCCTAGGCCCCTAGGCCCCAAATGCTCTGCTCCCGTCGCCTCCTCTCTGCATTTGGCCTCTTGGGGTTTGTTCAGAGCCTCCACTCTGTGGCACTTACTGACTGTGCTGTTCATGTTAGCACAAAACATGGAGCATGCCAGGCATGACACAGGGGTTTGTCTGAAATCTCTTTTTATCCCCAAACTTACACTAGCACCACGCTGCACACAGTTGGTACTCAAGCAATTTCCATCTCTGTTGCTGACATGCCAGCTCCACTGTACGAGCTTGTTGCATTAAATTAATCAAATCATGAAATGTCACAGAGGGATGGAGCTTTATTCCAGCTCCTTTTTTTTGCACACGAGAGCTTTCTGGCCCCAGTAGGGGTCAGACGATAATCCAGCCAGGGGCAGAGCTGGGTCCACAACGCTTGGCTCCCATGCACATCGTCGCCTGCCTGACCTTTACACCCCCTTCATCATCGGAATAACAAAAGTGAACATTTATTGGGGCTCACGGTGGCCCATGCACCCATCAACTCCAAGAGATCATGATTAATATAATCCCCATTCTACCAGCGAGGAAACAGAAACTCAGAGAGGCTACACTGCACAGGCCACCCAGCTGGTATGAGTTTCCTACTGGCACTTCCTGACTCCTCACTTCCGGTCTGCGGAGAAAAGATGGCCGGAGAGGAAGGAAGAGCCAAGTCTGACGCCAGGCAATGGAGAACCACAAGAACAGGGAAGGAGACAGAGGGAGTCCCCCAGCTCCCTGCACGTTCTCTCCCCAAGTAGTAAACATGATTTCAGTAATTTTGCACTACTGTTTAAATAGGGAGCTTCTTCCAAAAACTTCTAGGTGCCTGGAATTTAAAATTGCCCTGCTGAACTGTATCTATTGATAGAGCTGGACCACTTGGTAAAAGAAAGAGAAAACAGTGATGTCACTGGCAAGCAGATCGGCTTAGCCTTCGGTAGCTGGGCATGTTATGGAACTGGGACTCTAGCCTCCTTTGTCACCCTTTCATAACTCATCTGTCCATGGGAGATGTCTAGGCAAATGACTCAGCCAACAGGGTCTGCACGATTATGAGCGCAGAGTAGCTATAAAAATAAACAATGGCAACAGCACTCCTTTTTCTGAACGGGAAGCTTATTATCCTGTCTACCTTTGAGCAGCCCACAGACCAAAAGGTAATGCATAATTTTGTTTTTTAACAGTTGTCATATTAAGGAGTGCTTGAAAATACCTGATTTCCCTGTAACAGATGGAAAAGGAAACAATAAAATTTTTTTTTGAAATACAATACCCCCCTCCCCCGCCCCCTACCTCCACGAACATACTTGCCTAACATAAGGTTTCTCTGAAATGAGATATTTTCACCCCAGGAAAATCTGTGGATTTGGTTAACATTGCTATCTAATCTTGCTCTGAATATTCAACATAAATTAATCCCACCAAACTCAATCTTATTCTGACCACATTGCAGAATTTTAAAATCTATTATTGCCTTCTCTTTAAACATTCCTAAGTAATGGGACCTGACCTCACAATAAAGCTATGTTTTAAAATTTCCGTTTTATTTTCAAGTCAGGACATTTTGTCCCAGCATAGACCTAAGACAGACCACTGCTAAGTAGGTCTTTAATAAACGTTTCTTGCTCTTTCTCTACTGTTCTCCATAATAATAATAAATGAAATTAACCCAGCTCTAACAAGGTGGTGCCGTCACCAACACAGAATTCAGTTAATTTCATTTCGTTTAGGAGACTCTACGCATAGCAGAGAGGCATCAAAATTTGCCAAGTGGAAAGGTCTATACATACATACAGACTACACTAAATAGGTCACTTTGAAAGATAATAAGCACAAGATAAACAACGGAAAATCAGATAACCTAAGAAAATTTAGCTGACAATTTTCATTGAAACATTCTTTTCTCTAGGCAAATAACAAAGCTAAACGCTGTACATTATTTAAAATAATTGGACAGCAGCGTTTAAAAATATGGCAATGATTAATTCCCTTGCAGTGGGAAAATACCTTTGACGATTTTACTGAGAATTTGTTTATAATATTTACTGATTCTTGGCATTTAAACAAATGATCCACTGTGCTTTTTTTTTTTTTTTTTTCAGGGAGGGTAGCATTTGAGTCAAAGGATTGATGAAACCTTATTCTCTTTTCAACACATTATCACAAATGTTTATCTCAGAGACAGCTAAGGGGCAAATACCCTGAAGAGTGCTCTACGCTTTGAAATGCTAAAACGTGATGTCACATATGGTTACCTGATAACTATTTAAGTTTCCTTGAATTCTACTCTTTTCACTTGATAAAAGGTCAATGAGGGACATCTGGTTTTGACCATAAAGGGCAAAACACCCTCAAGCCCTCTGCATAAATGGGAAATGATGTGTCCACCTGGTGACTCAGGCCTTTCCATCCCCGGAAAACAACAAAAGCCATCTCTCTTAGGGTCTGTGGGCTAGCTGAGCTTCTGCCTGGAAGGCCCCCTCCCTAAATCCTTGGATAGCTGGAGACTTCTTAGTCTGGCCTCAGTGCATATTCACCTTCTCAGAGAGGATCCTTGCTGGATCAGCCAATTTATTATTTTTTTATAAGTTGCTTTTTTGTTTTTAAGATTTTATTTTTATTTGTCAGAGAGAGAGAGAGAGATACAGAGCACAAGCAGGGGGAGCAGCAGGCAGAGGGAGAAGCAGACTCCCCACTAAGCCGGTAGCCGGATGTGGGACTCGATCCCAGGACCCTGGGTTCATGACCTGAGCCGAAGGCAGAGGCTTAACCACTGAGCCACCCAGGCATCCCTTGACTAGCCAATTTTAGTAGCTTCCTTATTACTCCAACACATAACACCTTTTTATTTTTTTTTTTAAGATTTATTTATTTATTTGAGAGAGAGAGCGAGCAGGGGGGGAACAGAGGGAGAAGGAAAGGGAGGGAGAGTCTCAAGCAGACTTTTCTCTGAGGGGTAGCCCGATCCGGGGCTCGATCTCACAACCATGAGATCATGACCTGAGCTGAAACCAAGAGTCAGATGCTTAACCGACTGTGCCACCCAAGTGCCCCACATAACAGCTTTTTAAAAAATAGCTCTTAACAGATATTTGTCTGATGAAGACATTCAGATGGCCAACAGACATATGAAAAGATGCTCAACCTTATTACCCATCAGGAAAATGCAAATCAAAGCCAGTAAGATATCACCTCATGCCAATCAGAATGGCTAAAATAAGAAAGACAAGAAATAATAAGTGTTGGTGAGGATGTGGAGAAAAGAAAGGGAACCCTCATGCACGGTTGGAGGGAATGTAAATTGGTGCAGCCACTCTGGAGAACAGTATGGAAGTTCTTCAAAAAATTAGAAATAGAATTACCATGTGATCCAGTAACTTAACCTGAAGGAGATAGAAACACTACTTTGCAAAGACATACGACCTCTGTTTATTGCAGCATTATTTAAATAGCCAAGACATGGAAGCAATGCAAGTGTCCACTGACATATGAACGGAAAATGAAGACGTGGTGCATAAACACAACAGAGTGTTACTCAGACACGAAAAAGAATGAAATCTTGCTATTTGGGACAACATGAACAGACCTAGAGGGTATTATACTAAGTGAAATAAGTCGGAGAAAGACAGGTACCATATGATTTCACTTATCTGTGGAATCTAAAACAAAACAAATGAGCAAACAAAAACAGAAACAGACTCAAAAATTCAGAGAACAAACTGGTGGTTACCACAGGGAAGGGGGATGGAGGGAACGGGCGAAATAGGTGAAAGGGATTGAGAGGTACAAATTTCTGGTTATAAAATAAATAAGTCATGGGCATGTAATATACAGCATAGGGAATATAGTCAATGACATTGTAATAACTTTGTGTGGTGACAGATGGTAACTAAACTTATATGGTGAGCATTTCATAATGTACATAATTGCTGAATCACTATGTTGCACACTTCAAACTAATGCAATATTATATGGCAACTATACCTCAATTAAAAATAAAAACAAAAATAAAATGGTTCTTACTACCTTCTGAAATGATCTTGCTGTCTCATCTGCTTACTTCTTTACTACTCCAGCAAAATATACATGCTGTGAGAATAAAACCTTCTTTCCATTTTATTCCCAGGGCCTAGAACAGTGCTTGCCACACTACAGATGTACGGTCAAAATCTGTGAATGAATGCATACGGCATTTGAAAAAGTCAAGTCATATTTCCACAGATCTTGGAGGGGGGGAAATTACAATACGGCAGGTGCTGGGAATGTGACATAATTTCTGCCCTTGAAGAGCTTTCAGGTTGTCCAGAAGACGTCTAATGCATGCCCAGTATCATGACCTGCCGCTGCCCCTCTTCAGTCTTTCCTGCTCAACAGGGAGAATGTCCAAGAATGGTCCTCCAACCAGGTTCTGGGCAGATGGCACACAGCAGGGAACACTTCACCATTACATAAGGCAACAATGAAAACCAACCATGAACACTCAATAAGGTCAAATAAAGTAAAAGAAATCAATGATCAAATCAATAAAAAAAACCAAAACTGAACAAACAAATAAGGCACCACTTGACTTAAACTCTGAAAGAGTCCTTTAATCTCAGGATATCCCACATATTATGTGTATTTTAAAACTAATCATTATCAGGGTACCTGGGTGTCTTAGTCAGTTAAGGGTTTGCCTCTTGGTTTCGACTCAGGTCATGACCTCAGGGTTCTGGGATCAAGGGTTGTGTCTGGCTCCCTGCTCAGCAGGAAGTCGGCTTGAGGATTTTCTCTCTCCTTCTGCCCCTCCCCCCACTCAGTCTCTTTCTCTTTTTCTCTCTAAAATAAAATAAATAAATCTTAAAAAAAAAAACCCTAATCGGGGAGCCTCGGTGGCACAGTTGTTAAGCATCTGTCTTCAGCTCAGGACGTGATCCCGGTGTTCTGGGATCGAGCCCCACATCAGGCTCCTTCGCTGGGAGCCTGCTTCTTCCTCTCCCACTCCCCCTGCTAGTGTTCCCTCTCTCGCTGGCTGTCTCTCTCTGTCAAATAAATAAATAAAATATTTTTTTAAAAAAAGCAAAACCCTAATCATTATCTTATAAGTTTCAGAACCTAAGTACAATGTCAAAATTTTTTGCTTTTCATTCCATAGAATTTCTATGTATCAAAGCTTACTTACGTGCCAAAAACGGGTTGCATGCACAGGATGCTGTCATTAAACAAGCCTGCTTTAGGTGGTGACCTAAGAGGCAGGAGAGGGAGAACAGCCTCGCCCTTCTAACTTCCCTTCTTTCTCTCTCAAAACAGGGCCTCCGTCTACTCTCCTTCTGCATAATCATCCCTGAAGGTGGCGAATCTGTCAAGATCGTGTTCTTGGTTGCTCTTTCAGGGAGCCTGTCCCTTCTTGGTTCGTAGGGATCAGTATATACAAAGATCTCTACGCTCAGGATTGGCTCCTTTCTCCTTTCTGAGGAAATGCTCTTTGTCCTTGTCTTTAGTTTCTTTTTTTATGACAGTAAACTGAAATAAGAAGATTACAATTTAAAACCACGGCTAGCTTGTAGGAATTACCACCAACTCAAAACAGTGTCTTAGTTCAGCTTTTCCAGAAGCTCCTTCGAGCGCTGACATTATCATGCTAGCATTCCCCACGTCTTTACCTCTAGACTGTTCTTCTCACTAATTCTGGCCTCCAGCAAGACTGCCCCCTGTATGCATCTTTCGCATTGTTAGCGACTCGTGCTCAAACACGTCCAATTTGCAGGAAAGAACACCTGTGTGCTTGTCTGAGAAGATGCTCTTCTCATTTAAAGCATTAACAGCAGGAACATCCTTCCTAGAAAGATAAGTATTTTTATGCTTTAATCTTTAGAATACAAAGCTCCTTAATTAAATTTAAACCAAAATATTTTTGTAAAGCTCAAATTCCGAATTGGCATTCCTTCACATTTCTCAATTTGCACAGTCCCTTTGTCCACGGAAAACAGGGTATTCACTGTTCAAAATTGCCTGGTGTTGAATGTGGCCTCCTCCTCAAGTCTGAATAGGGTAAGCCAAACTCTTGGAGGGCTTTTGTTCCGAATTTTCTTTAATTGTTTTGCACCTGCTTTCCACCAGAATGTACACATTTTCTCCCTCTCACAGTCAACATGTACTATTGGAATGTGGTGTAATCAATACCGCCTTCCCGGAAGATGTTTAAGAGAATAAAGGTATCGAGTTTAAAGGAAACAAAGAAGGGACTTGTACCGGTATCATGTTATTGATCCGCTCACAAGAGTAAAGGACGGCATGTGCTGGTCAGGCTTCTTGGGGCTACCGCCCTGCCTGAATTAGCCAGCTTCAAAAATCTGCCAGGCGGTGCTTCCCATGGGAAGGGCTGTGAACCTTGGAGCCAAACCAGGGGGGTTCAAGGTCCCCGGGGCCATCCTGTTTATTAGCAGCGATATCACTGGCCAAAGCCTGCACTTTCTCAGTCACACCTTCCTCAGCTGCGAGAGAAGAGAACATCACACTTGTCTCTCGCAGGGATGCTTCGGGGTCAAGCCAGAGAGCACGGTGCCTGGCGCGTGGTCTCTGCTCAGCCAGTGTGAGTCATGCTGTTATTATGTCTGGAAGACTGTTGTGTTTTCCTCGGAGGATACTGTGCCACCCATTCTTCCCCATCCCCATCCTGGTTAAAGCCACCTTCATCCCTCACCCGATCACGACCCTCCTCAACCCTCCAACTCACAACGAATCACCTTTTACGCACCGAAATCAGATCTGGTCGCTCCCCAGTGTGAGCCCCTCCCAGGTCCTATAGGCGCTGGCCACTGCCTCTGACCTCTGTTCCTGCTCTGCGCCCCTTGCTCCCTCCCTGCGCTCTTCTCCGTCAGGAAGGATCCTGGCGCGGCTGGCTTCTCAGCCTTCACCACGGGCATGCTCAAAGCTGATGTTTCTGACCCCCGCATCGGAAGGGCCTCGCCCTCGTGCTCTCTCTCATAGCGCTCTGTTTCTCTCGCTCCCAGGGCTTATCACGAGCAGGAATCATTTCATCACGTGTGTTCTTGCCTACTGAGCTTTCCCCAACCTGGACTATAAACTCGATCAGGGCAGGTGCCATGTCTGCCTTGTTAACTGTCAGAGCCCCCAGGCACTCCATAATACTCACCGGATAAATGCGTATCTGAGCTCACCATTAGAAACAGTAACCATTAAAGTAGTTATAATGTGTCGTCCTCAAAGACTACACACAGAGCTGAAATGGGTTGCCTGTACAGGAGGATACTGTCTGAGACTGACAAGAGTTTTGAGTGTCTATGTGTTTGTGATAGCTGCTTCTGCCTTTGCTCTCTGAGGGCCAGCTTTGGTCTTCTGCATGCTGGCCTCTAGCAGATTTGCCCTTGTCTCATTTTATTTGCTTCTTTACCCGGTGAGTCAGGTGCAAGTCTCTGATCACTACATCCGAGCGTGGGGTAGACCAGCTCTGCAGGGTTTTTCAATGAGCAATGCATACTGGCCATGCGTTATTGGTTTATAGAATAGGGGGCATATTTTTAGACTCCTGGGCCATTTCTTTTGCTCATTTCCTGATTCTTAACATTAATGTCTTACAGATAAATGAGTTGTTATTATGGGAAAGAATGTGAATTAAAGATCTTGGTCTATCCAATCTTTGCAAAAATAAGTCTATTCAATAAATAACAAGCCTACACCTTGACAGGGTAGAAGCAGAAATGGGCAGACCCACATTTTGGCTATGTTCATCATACAAGAGCTCATCCTATATTTTTATATCTTTGTTGACGGGACTTTCTGAAAACAAGCAACATCTAATCAGCTTACACTGGTCTAGTGGTCACAAAGACTCAGCGAGGGCAGAGCTGTATTCCGTGCTCACACACCCTTAGTGAATTTACCTGGTAAATCCCCAGTGCATCTGTTCCTACAGGAAAAAAAATTAAAAATAAAAAATCATCTCAGAGCTGAGATTAGACTTTTAGACTCTCCTGAGCGATAATCCTTACTCCGACATTGACTTTCTTTGTGGGGTTTGGCAAATCAGTTTTTTT
Organism: Ursus arctos; assembly: GCF_023065955.2. NCBI lineage: Eukaryota > Metazoa > Chordata > Mammalia > Carnivora > Ursidae > Ursus > Ursus arctos. Next base: position 33,899,061 of record NW_026622952.1, on the reverse strand, counting down.
CCTCTATAATACAGGGATAATAATGTTTTAGTCAAATGGATGCTGTGAGAATTAATTACTGTTATACAATTTACTGGAGATGGGAAGCCCTGTGAAAATATTGCTACTGCTTATGGGATTGAGGACCAAAGACACGGCATCACAGAAATCAAAACATCTCAAAATCCCCACTGTTTCCCTCTCTCATAGTGCCCTCCTTCTTAATGCAGGTGAAAAGCAGGCAACACAGTTTTCAAGGACGTGTCCCCTTCTCCTGTGACAAGAACTGAAATGCACCATTGGACCCACCTGCTTTACGATGTGCTGTGTCTCCTCCGATGCATGATGGGAGGACAGAACAGCCTTCTTTTACAAGAATTGCAAGGGGGCAAAAAGGAGAGCTTTTGTTTCCTAAGCAATTCTTCTGACCCTGAACCAGGGTCTTTCCGAATCAATGGATGCCCTCAAGACTACACTTTAAGGAAAGGCCTTTTCAACAGCACTTAGGAAGGGGGTGGTCAGTCTTTGAACTGTCAAGAAAGAAGAACGAATCTTGCTGTAAGGTGATAACTAACTGGTTGTAAAAATTAAGTCCTGTTTTAAGGAAACACGATCGTATATAGTAAACACTAGGAGCCCACAAGGTGGGGTTGTCTTCGCAGGAGGAATTTCTACCTCCTGAACTGCAGTTTTCAAATGGCCAGAGATAAGAGAATACAGGCCCTGTAGGAATTAAGGAAGGTAGGAGCTTGGTTTTTCCCCCCAAACCAAAATAAAGCAATAGAACGAAAAACACTGCCTATGATCCAAGTTTGTGTTAAGCCCTTTTTTTTTTTCCTTTTTTTTTTTTTTACAGAGATGTCAATCAATTCAGGATCCACTACTTGGGTCCCATGTAGGGATAATACCATTTTCAGAGAGGTCTCATAGTAGTGCCATAGAGATTGCAATTTTGAAGTGGCCTCTAAGAAGAGGAAGTATTAAGGATATTCTGACTACAGAGTTGTCTTTAGAAGGTTCAGACCATAGGCAGAACTGAATTTAACCCACAGACTCTACACGAGCATTTCCTGAAAGTGAGGATCTTGAGTGTGAGGTTTGGGCTTCTGTCTATGTCCTTCTATCCTGGTTCCCCAAGTGATTTGTTTACTCATTCATTCATTCATGTAAACTTTTGAGGATTATTTGAAAGTGCCTTTCCTTAGCGAAAGGGTAGAGATTAGATACTCTTTGAGATTTCCTTCAATTTCATTAAAAAAATATTTTATTTATTTATTTCTCAGAGAGAGAGAGAGAGAGCACAAGCTGGGGAAGTGGCAGGCAGAGGGAGAAGCAGGCTCCCCGCTGAGCAAGGAGCCCAATGTGGGACTTGATCCCAGAACCCTGGGATCATGACCTGAGCTGAAAGCAGACACTTAACAGACTGAGCCACCCGAGGCGTCCCTCAATTTCCTTTTGCAAGGCTCAGTCCCCCAGTTTTAAACCTCAGACGGGGAGGAAGAGAAAGGCAAATGGAAGACCACAGTGGAGGTCTGTTGGACTTTATATTCATAAGGGGGGGAGAGCTGCACGAGGAGGGTCTTGTTCCCTGGCACTTCTGCTGCTCTCCCCTCATGAACCTCTACTTCACCCCGTCCTACCCCTTCAATCCACTCAAGAGCGTCTGGAGAGTCACTGCCATGCATCGTACTTCCATTTTCCTTTGTCAACTGTCTCCATACCTTCACATTTCTACTTTGTGAATATGAATCATTTTCCTTGAACTTCTCCTTCCTCTCTATGATTTTCTTTGCTTGCCCTGCGGGTGCCTGAACCCTCTTGGGGACTGAGCGGTCGGGGCTGTGACATGACTTGCCCATCAGCACTCTGATTCTTTACTCACGGAAAGATGGCTGCAGGTAAACGCAGATCCCGCCATATATTCGCACACATATGAAAGTAATGATGGTCTCTCAAGCCTGTCCAAAAATTAGCACTACCAAACTCTGTCCACTTTAAGACCTCTGCATTAATATTCTGAGTTCTTTGAATTTAAAAAAAAAGGATAATAAAGTTTGAATATATTCACCACCTCTGTAGAGTAAGCAAATAGCTTTTGACATTTTAATAAAATTGCCTAATTAAACCCTTTAAATTTCATTTAGTTGTGTCATTTAGTTATTACAAATGCCATGTAGTCATGAGATTATCAGGTATGGCACTTAATTGCTGTAAAAAAAAATGTAGTTCTTCATTATTTATCTTCACATTATCAATCACCTGGAAGTAGAGCGTTCATGCCTACCCCCTTTTCTTTTCTTACAAAAGATGCATTGATTTCGGAATAATATGTAGTTGGGCTTGTGGTCTTGGCAATTTTTACTCAGAAAAGTGATTAGAACAACTTGGGGATCCTTGAAATCAATTATGGAAGTTCTCAAAGGAGCCTCTGCTCTGGCCTCGGCGGAGGGCTGGCTACAACCCACGGTGATGGGGAAGCCTGTGTGAGGTCGAGGGAGGATACGGAATGTGTGATCACACGCGTCAGATCCCACACCCGCGCTTAGCCCCACATACTGGCACTCGCGGACTGCGCGAGTGGGGATGCCGAGCAAGCGGTCTTGGGGGGTGACTGCCCCCAATTCAGGCAAGGCTGCTTTTACAGCAGCCTGCTTCAGAACAAGTCTTTGCACATATTCCCCAAAGCTGATATTATATTCTCTTACTTTTTCCTCTTCTCCCTGATGAAAACCGTCATTCTTTTAAAGTAGACTTGTTATTTGAAAAACCGAAAAGTTTAGAGTTAAGTCACATGAAGTAATTCTGTAACGGAAAACACCAAAGTACAAACACTGGGTAATCACATTCATCAGATGGCGTTCCCGCGTGTCACCTAATCTGGTGGGGACGGAGAAGTCTGTCGCCATCACAGTGCTGGAACAGTTTTAACTCCCCAAAGGTGGTGATTCTCTGAAGGGCTATGTTCACCTTTGTGCTGAAATTCTGGAAGATTTTGTTTAAGAAATATGCAGATGTTTAGAATTACAACTTAGCAGATTACAATGCTGACTATTTTACTAGCTCACCATAACGGAAGTCCAGAGCGGCGCCCAGGGCCTCAGTCATACTCAGTGTGGGACTACTTTACAAATACATGAAGTAAGCTCTAGATACCAAGTACCGTTTACTATTTCCTGACATCAGAATAACCATTATGATCCCATAACCGATAAGTTTTCAGAGTTATCAATATTATATTTTGAGTTCAGCCTGAGTCGCTTTCCTAGGTTGTTGATAATGTGTAAGAATAATTCACCCAGGTGTCAGTAAAAGCTACACTTACTTAAAGAGGAACTGTGTGGTAAAAAAAACACCTTTATTTGCAAAGCATAATTTTTTTTTTTTTTTAGCAGAACTGTTTCAGAATTGGGGATAAACTGTCAAACACAAAAGTATTTTTAAAAAGCTGTTATAATAGACAGTCCCTCTAATTACGTACCCCTGTAGTATGTAAAGCCGAGCACTATTTAGTAGGCAGTACATTTATTCCACTAGGATATGAAGGCGGCTGTGTGGAGCTGTTTGCTTAACACCGATTTGCCTGCTCTTCCATATTACCTAATGAACATAGTAGGAAAAAGCACCCGGGTGGCTCCGTCAGCCATGATCTCTCTGGGTCCTGGGACCCAGCCTGGGTTGGGCTTCCTGCTCGGCAGGGAGTCAGCTTCTCGCTCTCTCCCTGCCCCTCCCCACCGCTTGTTCTCTCTGTCTCTCTCAAATAAACAAAAACTTCATAAAAAAGAAAGAAAAAAGGAAAGAAAACAATAACTTCCTTAAGATAGTCTCAAAAACTTACAACTCACAAAATTTGAAAGTGGCTCCCTGAATGTTCCATAAATTATCTGTAGAAAAGCAAGCATCACGGTCAGGTCCCATTACCTTATCCTGTAGCCAGGATCCCCAGAATCAGAGCATACACATCTATGCATAGGAAACCTCATCTATTACTTTGCTTTATTCTGCTCAAATAGTTCCTTGCTGTCTTCTAGCCTGAACTGTGAAAAATAGAACTAGCTTTATAGACAAAGGTATTTGCCTTATCTAATTACTAACACATTTAAAAGCTAGTTGTTAGTCTCCCACACAAATTCAAAGCCAACCAAACGGAAAGCACAACACCGCAAAAATAGACTTTGCGATACACACGTGAGGTTAGTAAGCATTTTCAGCGCTGAGTTTCTGGAGCCATTTCCAGGCAACCAAAGCTTTGTCCTTCACAGACTGATGTTGATGTGACAAACGCTCTCAGAGAAGAGAGGGTAGGTTTCTTTGTTAGAACCACCTCTCTAAAATCCTGACATGGAGTTTAACAGATTGTCACTGCACGGTCTTGTACAAAAAAGATTGTGTAAGATGGTCGTAAAATTCAAAGACTTGCTTTTGTACATGGGGGGATTGAAGTCTGTAACACTTGGGTGTTTGCAAGGAACAAGCTGAAATTCAGAAAGCAATGGAAAGATCCTATTCTGACTACTTACATAACAATACCTTTTTCTTTGAATTGCAAATTCGCCCTTGGCCAGTTTTCTTTTTTTGCTGTATTTTTTTGAGGGGGGACATGGTTTCCCTGCACAAACTAAGCAATGAAAGTATCTGGTCATTGGATACCTAAGTGAAAAGTGCAGTGAACTTTTCTACTGACAGTGTCCTTTTCGCATTTGTAACATACAAAAATTGAATCTGCTTTTCCCCATGACTACTTCTTTTGGATAGAAGTTATTAATCATCTAGTGAAATCATTATAAATCACTTAAAATATTTCATATAAAGTACTTGGTGACTTTTAGCAAACAATATACTAACCATTAAATTCAGTAATAGGCTCAGAAACCAGAATAACACATGTAATACGATTTCATTTAGATTAAAAAACACACACATGCACATGTATGTTATATATGCATAGAAAGAACTGGAAGCATAGACCACACACTATCGATTATTCTATATACTTTATACATTTGTTTATGGACTATGTTTTATATGGTATATGCGTATACTACACAGTATGTACTTTTTTATACATTTATACTATATACTCCTGAATTCTGCAAACATTTTACGATCAGGATATATTAATATGTTGCTCAAGTCATAATAACAATAAAATAAATCTGGCAATAAAATGTATTGGTGGGTGGGGGAATGGAGTACTGTATAAATGGCAAAGTCTTCTTCCATTTTCCACTAGATGCAGCGTCGTATAAAGGGTAGAAGTTTGGGGACCAGATGAACAAGTTGGAATCTCAATTCCATCAAATAATAGTTTTACGACCTTATGTGTTTTCTCTGAATATGAATTTCTCATCAGTAAAATGGGGGTAGTGACACCCATCTCCAAGGGCCGCAGTTAAACAAGATCGTATGCGTAGGAGATGCGCTGCGGATCCTTTAGGCCTTGGTGGTTGCTGTCCCTTTCGGTCACCAGTCATGCCTCACCCCAGAGCAGTGTTAACGTGTAGTGTAGCGTGTCCTCCAGATGCTCACACTTCTGTCACTTCAAATACCACGTTCTCCAAATTCACTTTTGTAAGTGTCCTTTTTCCCAACAGACCAATTGTTTCAGACATTACTGGCATGGCTCCTTCCAAAGAATCACTGTCCACAGTCCTCTCTAGTTTTGGAGGGCAATCGTGATCAGATCCATGGATGTGCCTTACATTACAGCATTGTGAAACTTGCAAAAATATGTATGTACATATGACTTACACACACACACGTTACCTATGCATGGACACACACACGCTACCTATGAATGTAGACAGACACGTTAAGTAGAGGTTCTCAAAACGTGGTCACAGATCAGGGGGCTCAACATTACCTGAGAACTTGTTAGAAACGCAAATTCTTGAACCTCAGTCCAGACCTACTAAATCAGAGTTTGAGGTCGACCAGCACCCTTAACCAGCCCTTCAAGTAATTCTGGGGCACGCCCATGTCTGAGAACTGTTGCCCAATGTAATAACCATTATGCCCCAAAGTAGCTACAAACTGCAAAGAACCCTTGAATAAATCCAGAACCTTTCTTGATACCATTTCTACTCTAATGAAGCTCTCTGTGAAGCTGGGAGAAAAACATGGCACAGGAGGGCTGGGTGGTAGCTTTTATATATATATATTTTAAATATATATTTTTATATATAATATATATATTTAAAGCAGTGTTTGAAAGAAGAAAAGAGTAAGCTAAAAATAATGATCCAACAGAATCTGGCCTACAACTATTTCCATTTAATTTGGCTTTATATTGGGCTATATAACAAATGGAAATACTCCAACCACAGCTAAAATTTTGTTCTACGAGCAAACAAGAATATCCAAGTTCATAAGAATGTTTAAGATAAACACCTGAAATAAAATCTATAATTGCGATGCTATGGTCTTTTTTTAGACAAGTGAAACAAAGACCAAAGTCCACTTTACAAGCAAAAGGCAGAAAAGCAAAATTACAGGCAATTATGCTAAACCCACTCTTAAAAACTGGTGTTGAGATTCTTCACGGGCAATACGTCAAAATTTTGAGATTTGGAGAATCTTAAGGAGAAGATGAATGCATTTTCAGTTTAAAGCGTTATCTCCAGGATACAGCAGCAAATGCACACTCAGAAAATTTCAACTGCTAACATACGTAGCTTGCAATGTGGTCATCAGCTTTTGTATATGACTGGGCAGTTCTGTGAGTTCAGAAGAAAGTCTTTAGGTTAATAAATCGTTCCTGAGTATGACATCATCTGCCACCCACACCTTACCTGGAAATAGCCCCACACTTAAGACAGCCTGAAATGGAACCCATAATATATTCTAATTTGATCCTTTCTTCTTTATAGCTATAGCCAAAGGGGAAAAAGACAATTATCTCATGCATTTTATTCTTATAACTTTTGCGATGAAATAATTTAGAATGATCAGCGTAATCTCGAGAAGCCCTAGAAGGGAAGAAGTGTTGGTCTCCCATCATCTGTGGGATCAGTGGAACCTACTTATCCGTCCAGCGGACAGTGCAAAGAGGCCAGGGCCCGCGGGTAGTGCCCCAGGGGGCTCAGTATGCCCTTAATGGACACTACAGGAACAGCGAAACCCATGTTTTCTAACGGAATAGATGAAGCATAGAATGGTGTAGAAAGAAAGGAAAGAAGGAATGTACGAAGGCGGCAAGGGGTTATGGGAACCGAGACGTGGTGTAGTGGACGTGACGTACCCAACACCTTCAGAATACAACTCGTCAGTCCTTCAGTCTTATCATTCAGGGGGGGAAAAAGTGATAACAATGAAAAAACCCAGATTTTAGAACTGGCTGCGAAAGAACTAGTCTGATGAAGCCTATTCTCTGGACGCATCCTCTCCCACAAACGCGTCAGTCCATTTCTGGCAGGCCGAGGGCGCTCTGAGGCTCACCGCTGGCCCTTGGCAGACACGTTTCGTGGAGACTCGCTGCGTTTCCACACGAATCCCTGGTTCAGACCCAGACCTCTGAGCTCGCATGAGGTGCTGGCAAATCTGGGCTCTTAGAATCTCTACTGGAAAGTAGAAAATAATAACTTCTCCGGGAGTTTGGATTTATTTTCTTTCCCAATACAATGCTGCGCGAGTAAACAAACGGGAAGGTGGGGCCAGGCCCTGGGCAGGTCCCGGGTTAATTGCCTTATCATAATGAACTCTTTTCTTTCACCGTTGATCAGCTTTCTTCCTAAGCACGGTTAATGATCTCTTCTATTAAACATCTGAAAATGTTTATGAGGTTTGTGCTTTGGGGTACATTATGATGATGGGCTTATAGAGCTCCTCTACACTCAAACTGTCTTAGGAGATTTACCCAAGGAAAGAGACAGAGATCTGGCTAACATGCAGAAGGGAAAGCCAACAGGGTCCCAGAGGCCTGCCATCCTTGCCAAATGACACAAAAATTAAGCTCTAAAATTTAAATTATATGCAGCTCCTAAAGTTTGGGGTAAAAGCAGATTCCTCTGTGCTGCATTCGAATAGGAGATAGTTTCCAGTGTTCGGAAAGTAATCAGTCTTTCGTTACATGAGTACTGATGGAAGTGCCCAATAGACGGTCTAGCGCCCTGCACACAGTTAAATATACACAGACAATCTGTAAACACAACGCCCAAACCCAGAGTGTTGTGTGCATTGTGTTTTTGCAGACAGTGACAGCCTTGCTCTGAACTTCACTGGAGCAATGGGTTCTGATGCATTTGGTGTCACCTCTACTACTGGCTGGATTGTTTTAGTCATGTGTCTCTGGAAATCTGAAACCCAGGACACAAACACAATATGGTAACTGAAATCCCAAAGTAAAAAAAAAAAAAAAAATAGGTTGTGACCAAAGAAAGAAAAGGCTTTTTACGCATGTCTGAATTCCTCCAGCTTAATATGTTTAAATGAAAAAAATTTGCACTTCAAAAGGATTACTACTTTCAGTGTAACATCTACATAAATAAGGGAAATTCTGCTCTGTTAACCAAAGCTTTCTGGTGCTTATAAAGACCTAAAAGGATAAGAAATATGCCAGCATTCCTCAAGGCATCCGTACGTGAACAGTACTAAATACCGAGAGAACGACTTTCCAAGCTAGTTCTTAAGCCGACTGATATTCTTGTAAAATACTCTTATCTTATTCTCTTTTAAAAATTCTTAAATGAGGATTTTTTTCAATCATGTTTTAAAGCTTCAATAACTACTGAAGAAGAAGAAGAAGGAGGAGGAGGAGGAGGAGGAGGAGGAGGAGGAGGAGGAGGAGGAGGAGAAAAAGAAGGAGAAGAAGAAGAAGAAGAAGAAAAAGAAGAAGAAGAAGAAGAAGAAGAAGAAGAAGAAGAAGAAGAAGAAGAAGAAGGAGAAGAAGAAGGAGGAGAAGAAGGAGAAAGTTGTCAAGAAAGAGAGAGAACAAGGAAAGGTTGAAGGTGGTGTGGCTCAGAGGGTCATCTGGGGGCAGTAAGAAGCCATCCAAAATCCATCCCTGGCTTTCCCCAGAACTCAGGACAATCCTTTGTGTTATGACACACTTGTCCACTTCACACAGAGGTATTAAGTCTTGGGTTTTTCTCTCATGAGCAAACATGCTCCACCAGAAAGAGCACGCACTGGCATCAAGAAACTGGTGCCCACCACGATCCAGTAATTCAAACCCCCTTTTCCATGCAGGAGTAGGATGACCGGGAAAGGTTCACAGGAGGGTGACCAGAGGCCCCGGCAATGAGCCTGCTGCCTGACCTGAGGAAGCCGAGCTGGGCTAACAGCAAACCCAAACGCACAAAATGAACACACCTGTTGTAAAGGCGGCCAAGTGAACTGTCATTTCAAGAGGACTCAGACACGTCCACTCTTTGTTATAAAGTGTATTTAAAAAAAAAAAAAAGCATTGCTGGGTGTGTGACACCTTCTATCTGAATTTTGAGGCAAATGTCACCTCAGCTTCAATCCCTCTGATAAGTATTAACTTGGTGTAAACAAAATAGATTAGATAATGGTGATTCATCATAAAAAATTAAATGTGTGCTTCCATTTTTAAAAAGATAACATCATTTGCTTTTCAGAGCCTAAAGATTGTGGGGGGGAGAAAGCGGGAGCTCAACTGGAGAAAACAAATAAGGGGAGGCTCGCGCTTTTTGGTGTCAATGAAAATGATTCTGTTTCAGATACTGGAATTGTGCCCTTCAGCATAAAGTGGTCTAATTAGCCTGAAGCCTGAGAAATTTTGAATAATCCCATTAACTTCTGTCTGGTTCATACTGGGAATAATGAATCAAAAAGACAGCAGTGCCTTGGATGTCCATAGGCCATATTAAACCCCCAAATTAAACGTGCAACACAAGAGAGATCAAAGGCTTTATTTGTAAGAAAATAAAAATCACTTCATCTTTCTGAAGGTAACATGGGATCTGGAAGCAGTGGTGATAAGCAAGTAAATAGCCCAGGCTTTTGAAGCCAGGAATCGAGTCCAAATTCTTGCTGTACGGATTCTGTGACTTGGGACAGACCTCTACCCTACACAACCGGGTTTCCTCGTGTGCCACACAAAGGGTAACTATCTTCCTAAAGTGCAAGGACTTCTTTTTTTTTTTAAAGATTTTATTTATTTATTAGAGACAAAGAGAGCACAAGCAGGGGGAGAGGCAGAGGGAGACGGAGAAGTGGACTGTCCACTGAGCAGGGAGCCCGATGCGGGGCTCGATCCCAGGACCCTGAGATCATGACCCAAGCTGAAGGCAGTCGTTTAACTGACTGAGCCACCCAGGCACCCCATGGACTTCTGAGGTGTGATTAACTGAGACACATGGCCAAGCTCCTGGCACTTAATACATACTGAGCAAATGCCATTTTGATTCCTTTTATTAGCGAGGTGTCATTTTATGTATAAAATGTCTCAACTAAAGTACTGAGCCCAAAGGTATGCCCGAGCCTTCATACAGTAATTATGTCCATTTAAATATGCGGATGAATTCTGTGAATAGAATCAGCCTTCGCCTAACAGTGATCTTGAGAAATAACAATCCGAGGAACTCTGAAGGTCTACAGAGAAAATTTTAGCGGAAAAAGATCTTATTTAAAAGTCAGTTGCTCAATAACTAGAAAGTCAGTAGTTATGTTTATTTGCATTCTTTATTTTAATATTCATGTATTTTAAGTATGCTGATTTGCCAACTGCACACTAAATCACATCGTTATTTAAATTTTTTTCCCTTCCAAATCTCCATGAAAGCAATTTCTACTTTCACAGCAGTATACATCTGATGGAGAGATTTTAGAGGTCTTAAAAGCTTTGCACTTCATATTTGTTTGACTTCATAAGGAGCATAATAAAAGAAAGTTGTGTCTTCACTTAAATAATTAAGAGTGATTGATTAGTCTGGGCATGTGACATTATCAGCAATTCCATATTTTAATTCAAATGCAAGTATTCCAATTAATGTACTGAAATGAATAAAATATCACTAAAAGAAATCGCTATCATTGATCGATCTCATTCACAGTGACCAATAATTTTATGTCCTGTACCCACTTTAACTCAAAATTTGAGAGGGTATCTTTGCATGTAAGATATAAACTATGTCAGTATATATTATGAACACAAACAGATTTCTCCCCATTAAAGAAGATAAAACTTTGTCTTGGGGGAAAATAGGAAAATAGGATTCTAGGATTACCCTAGGATAACTATACAATTGTGATTACAATACAATCAAGCACCTGGTTTTACATCTTAAATTCAGAGTTGTAAAAAGGTGACTCTTACTATACTGGAAAAGAAGGCCGATGCAGGATGAAAAAGTATAGTAGTGGATCCTTTTGTCTCCACACCCTTCCATTTTAACAGTAAAGACAACTTCTCAGGATGACTTTCTCAGTGGAAGAGCTTTTTTGATTCCCAAACTGATACCCCTGGAGAAGAATCATCAGGAAACTCAGATCCCAAAATGCAGCCATTTAATTAAGGCCACAGATCTCTTCAGATGCAAATACCTTTTTGACTATGGACATTGAAAAGAAACTTCTGATTTGATGGAAAAAGTCCTCATCATCCTGAGCAAAATCGTTGTGCGGTTTTAGGGACCTTTAGGTATTTAAGACAATCACTGGTAAACAAAACCCTGTTTATATAACTGATTATGACACCCAGCTGAAAATTCTGCACCATTACATCTTCTGCTGGAGTTAAGTGGGCGTTGATGTAAGAAATATTACCAATTAATTGTTCCATGTATACTCTCCTGCAGCTGCCTGAGAATTCCTACAAAGGGAATGTTTTTCAGTATTTTTCAACAGAGATAGAATGCTTCTCAGTAGAAATCTAAAAGTTCTTATTTTAAAAGAGTAAATCTTCAATAATCTCGAAAACTCAGCCAGAATGGCCTCTTAGGTTTTAGACAGCTTAGGTTTCACTATTAGCTGGAAAACATTCACGTACAAGAATTTTTCATTTACCCAAACCTGAATCAAATTTACTAGCAATTTCTCCACCAACAGGCAGTATGTTGAAGTAAAAAGTGTAGGGTTTGAGAAAGGAAAACGTATGTTCAAAATCTGATTCCATCCTTTAAGAATTGTGTCACTTAAGGCAAGTTATACAACTTTTCTCTTTCTCTTCCTATTCAGTTTGCTCACCTACCAACTGGGGATAAGGTGGCCAACAGGGTTGGGTAAAATCAAAGATGCAACAGTTGAAAAAAGACTAGAACAGACTAGAACAGAGCCAGGCACTTCGTAGTGTGTAAACAAATTATTGTCAACAGTTATGTTTATTTAAAAAACGGGTCACAGTTGCTCAAAATATTTATAATTCCTCTGTATGAGACTCATCCTACGGGGTACCTCTCTGGTGCCCTCCACCCCACTGGCTGTATGATCTGTTCTGGCCAAGATGTGAGCAGACGTGGTACAGTCTGTGTCCAAGTATAAGCTTTAAGAGCCATTGCATGGTCCGCCATTTTTCTTTCTCTCTGCCAGGAGAGCAGCATGCCTGGGAGAGTGGCTTGTCCTTCTGCTATGGAGACAACATGGAGAAGAACCACAGCCACCCCGTACCTCATGTAATATGAGTTAAAAAAATAAACCTTTGTTGTTGTAAGCCACAAGATTGTGTAGTTGTTGCTCCCACAGCATAAGTCAGCAAAAGCTCATTATTCATCCAATGGCGTTATTGCTAGCGCTAGGCAGCTGCGGGGTGCTGAGAAAAGCACTGGCCTTAAAATCAGGAAACCTAAAACCAACTTCCATCTGGCCGTGTGCCCCTGGTCGCTGCAGAGCCTCGTGTCTCCCCTTGAACAGCCACAGTGTAGTGGGTCGGAGCCTGCGTTTCACCAATTACTAGCTGCGCAGTTATGGGCAAGTGATTCTTAGCTCTGTCTCAATTTCGTTATGTGCAATGTGGGGATAATAGTATCTGCTTCACAGTGCTGTTGTAAAACAGAAAGGAGCAAACACTTGTGAGCTTTTCAGAGGCGTGCCTGCATGTGATTCAGCACGGTTAATTATATTATTGTTTTATTGTTATCATTCCTTTTTTGTAGGTTTTGGGAGCCTTCAAGCTACTAGTGTTTGTGAAAGCACTTTGTAAACTATAAAGTGCTGAATGGACACATAGGGCACACAGGATTCTAATGAAGCACTCATTCATCCCCTCATTCGCGAGCTTCTATAGTTAAGAGGAACTCGAGAGTTTGGGGCGCCTGGGTGGCACAGCGGTTAAGCGTCTGCCTTCGGCTCAGGGCGTGATCCCGGCGTTCTGGGATCGAGCCCCACATCAGGCTCCTCCGCTGGGAGCCTGCTTCTTCCTCTCCCACTCCCCCTGCTTGTGTTCCCTCTCTCGCTGGCTGTCTCTATCTCTGTCAAATAAATAAATAAAACCTTAAAAAAAAAAAAAAAAGAGGAACTCGAGAGGAGCAGGGTGAAGCTCCCTGTTCTATCCCAAGGCTCAAACCCTACCTGGCACAGTGCAGGATAGTGAATACTCTCTGGATGAATGATGGAAAATTGCGATCTCCTTTGTAATCCATTCGATGCCGATGCTATCTTTACATTATGTTCTTACTGATGGAGTCTCAGCCAGTTCCATAAACCAAGGCTTCATATATGCAAGCTTATTTCAGGTATTGGGTATATTTAACTGTCTACTTAAATTATCCAACTCACTAGATCTATGTTAAATAAGAATAACACATGTCATCCCTTCTCAGCAGAGATCAGAATAATTGCTGCTACACATGAGAAGAATCACCTTAAATTAAAGAACGTGCTGTAATCATGTCTTTGATCAACGTACAATAGAGTACATGTCAACATTTTTTATACTCTGAATTATGAAACTAGTCTAAGAATTTCAATGTTTTTTTTTTCTTTGACATTAAGGCTAAGACTATTGAAATTATACTTTTTTTTTAAAAAAGGGGGTGAGAGCATATTTTAAAAGCAAATTTTAGCTAATAAAATATAATGAATAAAGTAGTAAAATTTATTTCATATGTGCTTGGTTAAAACCCTAAAGGCAATGATAAGTGGTGTGTTTAGATCAACTTTTAAAACTGCACACTTGAAGGCCAAATGATCAGAAAATCCCCTGTAAGTTAACTAAGATTTCTGATATTATTTCCAAGGAGCAATGGTGTCCTTGTCTATAGCTTTAGGAAATGCAGGAGAGTTTGCCTCGGGTGGCTTCGAGGACTGAAAAGAGTAACAGAGTATTTGCTACAGTTTGAGAGGTAGTTTTGAAGACTTCCCACCCAAGTAAACATTTTTTTTCCCAAATAATTTTTTTTTTTACTATTGAAAACAATTCCAATTTTACTCGTATCATTAAATTATAAAATCCTGGAATTAGGTGTGTTCTTAGGAGTCACCCGATCAATCCTTGGATCAAATGCCATTGCATTTTAGTCATTTGTCCCTTTTGCAAATATTTCCTAAGCACGACCCGCCAAGTACTGTGTTGGAGTGACAACGCACATACACAATATAGTAATTACTGGCCTTAAAGAGCTCATGTCCAGCCTTGCCTGACAACACTTTGTGACCAAACACTAACAGTCTTATGCAGCTGCTTGTTTCACTCTTGGACAAGGCTGAGGGGTCAAGTCCCTCCTTGCGAGTGGTGCAGTTCTGCTGCGCGATGGCCCCATCCAGGGGCCCCAGGTCACTCTAGGAAGCCACGACGCCGGCAGCGTTTCCAATGGAACACTTCGCAAACGCTCCAAGACCTGCTCGTGGCTCATCTCGCCAAGTCTTCTCTTTTCAAGAGAACGGTCTCTGGCAAATTTTAACCAAGACATCATGCACAAAGTTTTTGTAACTTTTCATCATTTTTGTGGTCGCATCTATCGCTCTGTCTTGCTGGGGCACCTCAGCCCTGATCAGCACACAGTGAAAAGCATCGTCTTCCTTTTTCCAATGTCTCTCATATCAAACCATGGTCTCCTTGCTCACTGAATTCCAGCTGATTCTTTTCTGTTCTTCAAAAACACCATTTTTTTTTTTTTTAATTTGTGAGCCTTTACAGTTGCCCATCTCTGTCTTCCCATAGCTTCTCATACGGCTGGTTCTTTCTCATTCTTCAGGCTCCCACGTACAAATCACCCCTTCAGAGAGGGAGTCCTCATGAGCCTAACTAATTAACTTCTTCTCTATTCCAGTTACTATGTTATGTTTCTGGTTTTTTTTTCTTCTTCTTTCCTTTCTTTTTTCTTTCTTTCTTTCTTTCTTTCTCTCTCTCTCTCTCTTTTTTTTTGCTTAAAGATTTATTTATTTATTTTTAGAAAGAGAGAGAGAGAGTGCGCTCAGGAGGGGCAGAGGGAGAGAGAGAATCCCAAGCAGACTCCCCCCTGAGCACAGACGCCCACATGGGGCTCAATCTCACGACACCAAGATCAGGATATGAGCTGAGATTAAGAGTCGGAAACCCAACGGAGCCACCCAGGCGCCCCAATTTCGGTTTTATTTTCAACTTAACACTTCCCACTCTCTGAACTTACCCTGTTTATTTGTTTACTTATTTATTGGCCATTTCCTCCCTAGAAAGGAAATTTATTTAGTCCCACACTTCCAGAGCCTAGAACAGTACCAGGCAAATGGAAGAAAGAAAGGGCAGGAGGGAACTGACTCTGCTCTGGACCTGTCTGGATCCACTGCACTATATGTTCTATGAATACAGTCAAGATTGGCACTCAGGGGGCGCCTGGGTGGCTGAGTCGGTGAAGCATCTGCCTTCGGCTCAGGTCATCATCCCAGGGTCCTGGGATCGAGCCCTGAGTCAGGCTCCCTGCTCAGCGGGGAGTCTGCTTCTCCCTGTCCTTCTGCCCCCCCTGCTTGTGCTCTCTCTCTCTCTCAAATAGATAAATAAAATCTTAAAAAAAAAAAAAAAGATGCCCTCAGACCACGTTGGTTATTTCAACTGTCTGAGGGCAATAAAACTGTTCCTTTTCATATATGGATGAGACACATTCTCACCTGACATGATTGTGCTGGTGAATTCTAGGGGAGGGCTGGAATTGTTGGCTTCAGCCCCCTTAGCCTAACTCAGTTCTGATTCTCTCACCCAACACTTACCTCTACCTACCTCCTGCCAACAAAGACGTTGAAAAGACAACATATATGCCCATTTCCACCTCATGGACTCTTTCACACGCGAGGCATGCATCATGTCTACTTATGCGGACATAGATTATATCAAAAATGTTATTCTATGGGGTGAAGGTGGGCGACAGCACGAGTCTGATCCATAAACACTGTTAGGTTTTCTTTCTGTTTTCTCCTCCTCCTCTTCTTTTTCTCCTTCTCCTTTTAATTCTTTCTCTCCCTATTCCTTAGGGCTGCTGCTGGTGGTTGGAAACCCTGCTGGTGATCCTGGAGTTAAATATTCACTGACACCTAGATTACTGCGCATGTGTCAATGAGACAACTCCTAGGAATCTCCTCTCCGGGGTTTGGGAGGTGCACGTACCCATAGGCGCCACCCTGCACTGTAACTGTTACTGCCTCTGTTACATGAGACACAATTTCACTCCTATGATAACTGCTGTTCTTTGTGGGATCAGGGAGGGCACACAGGAAAACTGGTAACTACCGAGTATCTAACAGTAGCTCCTCCAGTAAACTGTTATGTTGGTACGGAATAGAAATCAGAAATGGCTTTCCCCAAATTCTTGGGTTTCTTAATTACCACGTTCTATAAAGTCAAGAGGATAGTTATTACTCTATTGGTGTTACTGATCAATGATGGAAACGTCAAGGGAGCCGCTCAGAGTCCTAAAGCAAATTCAGTGTTGAAGGGACAACAGCAGCCTCGCGATCCCTCTCTCCCACAGGTGGCTGGCCCCAGAATGGACCGAGTGTCCCGTCCTGTGGCCATGTCACCTACCAGCATCCCAGACTACCTGTTTCTAACAGGCTGTAGCAGGGAGCACAGGCGTCACATTCATCTACAGTGTCTAAATAACATCTGGATCGCCGCAGTTCAGAAAGACCACAGCTGCTAAACAGAGAAATAAATCGGGCCGCCGCACTGCCTTTATTTAGGAGACGGGACAGAATTTAAAGAGAAGTACTGCCTGCTCGAGTAGCAATAGGAAAGCAAATCACAATTTACAACCGCCATCGAAAAATGTGTGATTTACACTCGGAACCACCTGAAAAGCAATATGTGACACAAGGAAACAACAACAAAGAAGTGAAGATCAGATAAATTCCTGTGCACCTGCTCCTTCAGTTCTCGGAAGGAAGGGAGGAAGCTGGAGGGTGCTACCTCAGAGGGGAGAACAGAGCTGCCAGGGCTCACTCCCCCAAGAGAGCTCTACTGCTGGAGACAGCTGTATCTGTTCCTTGAAGCACTTTTTAGGAACAAAGGCCACAGATAAAGTAAACTCCTCCAATGACCCATTTCTGGGTAAAAAGAGAATGATTTCAGCATGCCACAGACTGTCAATATCCCCAGAGCAATTGACCTCTGCTCATTAAACTGAACAATAGTGTGAAAGTCGACGGCTTGTTTTTGTTTCTGTTTTTAACGGTTCTGAAGCCCGTCTCATTCCCCAAACACTGGAGAGTATCGTATCACTAAGGGGACTAAAGACATTCGTTGATTATAGAATGCAGACTTTCACATAGAATGAGATTCTGGAAATTTAATTTTGTGAAGAAATGCAAGCTGCTCATTAATTTAATTAGAACATAAATAACATCAAGCATAGTTAATGAGGTTCGATGTGATTTGATTCGCAAGAAGATCTATTAATATGAGAAATCGAGTGATATTTGCAACTCCAGGAAATTCTGTCGTAGTAAAAGTTTCCTGAACGGTTTATATATTGTGAGGCTGCACCAATATTGGTCTTCTCTCTCGATGTTACTCGCCATGGGCGTTACACCAACCTTCAACAAGCAAATGGAGCTCCTATACCACTGCACGGGGGAGCTTGGGAGCCAGGGATTCCAAAGGACCATGTCTTCCCCCTCATAATCTCCTTTTCTCCATCAGTCTAGGAGTCAGGCCAATTGCCAAAGTTAACATATGTTCCAATTGCAGACTGGAAAGCAGCTATAAAAGCTACCCTGGACGCCACGGAAATAAACCCACCTGATTATGAACACTAGTGATGTGTATGGTCCTCACGTTCCAGTACAACCCATCCAATGAGTAGCTGGGAATTACTCAGACACGTACAGCTGGTTCTAACAATTCCATTGGTCAAGATAATAAATTTTTTAAAAAGTGAAGTCAGCCCAAAACAAACCAGTTAAAACCATTTTTCGACTGTCTTGACCACCACAATGCTCTAATACTCTTGGTTGTATATTAGCATAGAAAAGACAGACGGTTTCATACTTGAAAGGGTCTTTTACTTTGTGCATGAAGAAGAAAGTCAGCCATGGGTGGCCTGCCTTTCTTTGATTTCCTTATCTAAGTTCTGGAAACTCAGTAATAAAAAGAAAAACAATATTTGAAGTCAACAGGTATATATTTTAAATTATTTTGCTGAGGTGAATATCAAGTTTACATTTTACAGAAGGAACCACAACTTGCTAAATTAGTTCACAGTATTTTGATTTGTACTTCATTTTAAATACCCTCATGAAATTTCTTAATTTCCCTTTCTTTCTTTCTTTCTTTCTTTCTTTCTTTCTTTCTTTCTTTCTTTCTTTCTTAAGATTTTATTTATTTATTTGACAGAGAGAGACAGCAAGAGAGGGAACACAAGCAACGGGAGTGTGAGAGGGAGAAGCAGGCTTTCCACCTAGCAGGGAGCCCGATGCGGGGCTTGATCCCAGGACTCTGGGATCATGACCTGAGACGAAGGCAGACACTTAATGGCTGAGCCACCCAGGTGCCCCGAAATACCTTCATTTAAAAACCACTCTTCTCCTTGGCTTCCATGCCCCCACACTACCCAAGTTCCCCTCCACCCCCTGCCCCCAACATCTCTGTTTACTTCTCAGCCTGCCCTTTAGACTTGTCTTGCCCCGCTCAGCATTACGATTTTTTAGACTTAATCGTTTCCCCTTCTCATCCTCTCCTTTTACTCTGTACTGTCTCATTCGGGCCCTCAAATCCGAACTATATACAGGTGACTCAGCAATGTATCCTTCACTTGCTCTTGGTTCAGTCTGCTTCTCCAAGCCTCCAGACCTAACTGAAGGCCTACTTGACATATATTCTTGGAGATTTCAAAGACATCTCTATCTCAGCCTACGTAAAGATGAACTCATGGTAGCCTCCCATCACATGGTCCGCTTGGAGTGCTTCCTAAGTCAGTGACGGATGGCAGCAACAAGTTACACAAGTCAGAAGCCTAGGGGTTATCTTGGTTACCCCCTTATCTTACTCTTCACTTCCAATACGTCATCAACTCTTGTCAAGTTGGTCATCTAAATATTTCTCTAACCAGCCACTTTTCTCCGTCTCTGATAATCACTACCCAAATACAAGCCACTATTATCTCTCACCTGGACAGCTAGGGTGGGAGGATCCAGGGTAGGACTCAGAGAGCACGTGGTCAGGCAGGAGAACCAAGAAAGTTTTCAGAAGACAAACTGATGGAAAGGGTATGTAGCCAACAATGGAAACTGTTACAGATTGGGACTGAAAAAGGCCACTGGATTTAGGAATGAGGAGGTCACCAGTGACCCCTGAGACATCAGAAGAAAAGTAGAAGAGGAGGTACAATTACAGGGGAATAATGCAGAATAACATACGAACCATTCTTTCAAGAATGTAGCTCTGAAATGAATGAGACTGGTGTTTCAGGGGACACAGAGTTGAAGGTAGATTTTTCAAAGGATGGTTGAGACTTGTGCATTTTATAACCTGACAGGGAAAGGAAACCATTGAAGCTATGAGCATGGGGGAGAATTCACAGAGCAAGTGGCCACAAGTATTCCGAGGAAGCAGAGGGAGTCCCATCTGGGGCACAGGAAGATGCAGTATCATTGAACAAGACGAACAGGTGAAGGGATATCTTTTTTTTTTTTTTTTTTTTTTTTTTTTTTGATGAAGAAGAGAGAAACGGGGTAAATTTATCTCATTTCCTAGTGAATTAGAAGGAACGTTATAAGAAATGGAAAAGAAAGCTGTTAGAAGAGATCAAAATGTTTGGATAATTAGTGGATGCAACATGTATTTACTGCGAAATACCTTCATTTAAAAACCCATGTCTACTATGGGCTGAGTACTGGGTGGTAAAGCACAGAGAAGCCACCACTGTGCCTACGAAGATCCCAACTGTCCAGGGGATAAGATTTCAGCACATGTTAAGTCACCGAGGAGGGGAGCAGATTCAGGGAACCATGTGGAAAGAAAACCTTCAAACCAGATGCCCAAAGCCTCCAAGAATGCAAGGGGATGATACTGACGTTGGTAGATGATGATGGGAAGTGGGCTTCAAAGAAGGAGGAAATACTGAACAGAGGCTGGTAGAATACTTGCATAAAGGACACGGTGCAAGTGCCCTGCCCCCCAGAGGGCTCAGAGGCCAAATCCGAGGGGCCGTCAACGGGACTGGTTCCTAAGCCACGGGACAGGGTATTCATCTACCAGGAGGCAAACACGTGGCTTCTTGAGTTGCAGTCTCTGTGGGGTATTTATTGTACCTGCACTCAAGGCTCCATGAGTGCTCAGGGAAACCCAGGAATCTGCCCCCACGGGGAGTGGCACAAAAGAAAACCCCCCTCCCCAGATCCTCCCTCCCCCACTGGCGCGGGCAGCCAGACCCAGCCTCGCAGGGCTTGCCACTAGGATCTGACGGTAATCGTCCACCTGCTCCAAGTTCATGTGAGATAACTTGAGGAAAGGCGGAGGTATTTTCACTCTGAGATCAGTATGCTGATGACACATGGTCTATATCTCCTCTTTTATCTCTAATCCTGACACCACAATTTCACAATTTATTCAGCATCTGAGGGGCCCAACGGGGGACTGGGATCAAAGTCAGCCAGAAAAGGATTAATCCAGATAAGACAGAGGTTATGATGATAGTCAGGAGAAAATATTTAAAGAATGTGGTGAGCGTGCTTCTGTGTTGTTCATATGAGCATAGCTCTCTCCGGCTTCCCCGGTTCCTCCGGGCATCCCAGTTGATGTCCATGACAAGCCTGACACAAGGGGGGCTATTTATAGTGCCACACCCGGAGTCCAGGACGGTGACTCTCGCTTTGGAAGTTCTTGGTAGCTGCGGCTGCCCCAGGTCTTGTTAAGTAATAAACTCAAGGCAAGGCATCCCCGCTCCCCAGAAGGTTCCCTCACTGAAGTCATCAGCGAAGCCAGAAATACTACGCCATTTCTCCACACTTTCACACTCTACAACTGTTACTATACTATTGCTTTTTCTAACCATTTTAATTAATATTGTTTTGTGGAATTTCTTGAGTCTATTTCTCGCAGAAGTTTAATTTTAGAAAGCCAAACGTGTCAAGCAATCTAAAATTAATTACCCTATTTTTACCCTTTGAAAGTAGCAAACTATTCATCAATTTTTGGTTTTCCTTTATAATCAGATATGCAGAATGATTTTTTCCATTAAACCACTCCAGGATTATTTGGGATATAATATCGCCATAAGCATCAGGCAATTAGATATTAGTGTCCTTCCTCCTTATTTCATTTGAAGTGCCAGCAATGCTGTTTTTTGCCTCCTCTGTCTCTATTTGGTTTTAAATCTTTTCAATCTAATTTTCAGCTAGCTCTCTTTCAAGGGGAAAACTCCACAAAGTAAATCATTTTTTTTCCCCCTGAAAGATAAACTTAACTCTTGAGGAAACCACATATTTATACAACACAAATATCAATGTTTTTGTAGCATACTGAATGTTAGACTATAGTATTGTAATAAACTTTTGTCAATTTTAAGAAACTAACAAAAATATCATTTACTAAGAATGGAAAGAATCCAACACTGAAAGGAGCCGCAGTTGTAATTTTACACGGGTTACAAGGGAGATTTTTCAAAAACCACACGCATCTTAGAATATTCTCGGTGAGTTGTTTTTGTTTCATTTTGTTTTTAACAGAAAGAGCATTTATCTAGAAGAAAGAGTTGTTCAAAAATTACGACCTCAGCCCTTTATCTCTGTCTCTCTTTTCTCTTGTTTGTTTTTGGCATAAAAAGACTTAGTATGAATCACTGGAATAGGTAAGTGAATAAAAAAGAGGAGGAGAAAAACTATTTTTGCTTGAATTTTTAAAAAACCCTTAATAATTTTCATAATACTGTCATCATCATTGTCTAAAATTATAACAGTTTAAAGTTCCAAATGAAAAGATGATTCAGTCCTTACACATAGGTCAGGTCTCTATTATGTACCAGCAATAATGGAAACATTCATTCACTTATTTACTCATTTAATACATAGTTGTTGAGAGCTACTGCGTGTCAGTCACTGTCCTGGGCCCTAAGGGATTCAGCCCAGAAAGAAAGCTCTTGCCCTAATGAGTCACATGCTAGTGAGGGATTCAGATCGACTAGAAGGGAATACACACAAGACTTTCAGAGAGGGATGAGGAACTGAAGCTAGGTAAGGGGCCAGCGGCCGGGAGCACAGGGCAGGACTCAGAGGTCTGCATAGGAGCTGGGACCTGAAAGAAGATATGGAGCCAGCAATGGGATATGGGAGGGAAAGGTTCTAGGCATAGGGGAGAGCAACTACAAAGGTCTTGAGGAAAGAATGAGTTTGACTTGTCCTAGTTCTTAAAATTCCTCCTTTGGTACTTAGTTGTTGTTAAACTTTTGAGAAGTCATTTTGACACAGAATCCCTATACGACAGGGAAGAGTCTGGGGTTCATGTGGTCCCAGAACCTTAATTCTAAGGATAAAGCAGCTAAGAAACGAAGAAGGGATGGATGTTATTTACAATCTGGGACCTTGTGACTGTTCCTTCATGACCACATTCATTCACTCAATCATTTATTCTTTTCCCCATCTTTTTTTTTTTTTTTAAGATTTATTTATGTATTTTAAAGAGAGAGAGAGAGCACGCCTGAGACCGAGGTGGGGAGGGGCAGAGGGAGAGGGAAACTTCTAGCAGACTCCACACTCAGTCTCATGCGGGGCTCCATGAAATCATGACCTGAGCCAAAACCAAGAGTTGGACGCTTAACCAACTGAGCCACCCAGGCACCGCCCCAACTTCTTTAAAGTAACACTATTAACCAAACCACCTATAGTCATACTATATGGAAAACGTAAGAAATCTGTATATTCCAATAAGGGTAACTGGTATTTCCAGACATATTTGCCATTTCTTGGTCTGAATGCCACAGACCGGAGTTAGGAATTTTCCAAAATTTCTTTGGGATTCTAGGACAGGTCCATCATCTCTTATCTGTATTCTCAAATCTGGGAAGCTCTGAAAACAGGATGAGGGAAACTTGCTCATGACAAAACAACCCGCGCTGCCTTATACTCTTCATTTATCTCACTGACCTTGAATATTCATGAGTTTTGTGGAGGAAATGTTAGTTATGTTTAACTGTTAGAGGTGGCCCTAGATTTCATTAATTGTGTAATATAATAGACAATTACTTTTCTAGAAACCCCAAATCCTGAATTCTGAATGAGATTTGGCCTAAAGAATTCTGCAAGCAACCACAGGGCTTAATACTGTATCCAGAATTCATAGCAAGGTCAACGGGTCCTGCTACCATTTTATTAACTACTATTAAAATTATACTGCCACAAGTTTGAATGCCTGTGGTTGTCCGTCACCATTGCAAACCCTTCTGGACTTCATACTTTACTTCATCAAAAAGGTTTCTTACTTCATACCAAAACGACCTTGTGAAAACATTTCACATATAAATGATCTGACTCATAAACATTTTACATGTAAATTTCATGTAAATAATAAAATTATTTAAAATCTGCACTGGGGGATAAAAAAGTTTGTATGGCCCATTATAAAATCACATGAAAGAGAAGTAATTGCCTATGAATAAACATATCATGAAAGGAAATCAGGCATTTCACATAGCTGAAGTCACTGTTTATGAGAATTAATGTCCATATTATGAATAGGCAGATGGTCTGCTTAACCAAACATATTATAGTTTGGCATTTCTTATCAACCACACTGATTCAGGAGTAATAAGAGTAACTGAGGGCAGATTTGCAAGCTACTGTCCATTAAGAGGCATTCCTTAGGTCATTCCGGAAGTGTTGATTTCAGAAATATGACATCTTATCCAGTGTAAAGCATGAATGTTCAGATCACTCTACATCACTTGTTTGGTATCTTTAAAAAACAACGACAAAATCTCCATAAATTTTTGTTCCCAGAAAAAGCAGCATATAATATGTCGAAGCTTAAAAGTTGGTTAAAATATTGAGTGAAAAGGGATTCTACTAGTGTTTCTTCCTCTATTCACAAGCAATGCCTCCTTAACATGTATTCATACGAAGAGCGAAGGTCAATGCAAATTTGATGGTGTCACCTGGTTGTATGGAACCCATCAGTGCTTCTCTTTGCCTTCGGCACACAGTTCCCTCAAAGAGGAAGCTCCGTCAGGATAGGGAATTTTCTAGACCCTGTTGTTCACGCTTCTTCGCTTGGTGACTAGGGGAGCGCTTGCACATACGAGGTTCTCAACAAGTCTTTCTTGACTGCTTCAGTACAGAAAGCAGTCCATGGGTTAGCCCCTTCCATGGTTTCCCCCGCCTCATGGTGGGGCCCCAACTGTTCCCTTTGCCTACAACATCTTCCTCACAACCCATTCCCCATTTCTTCCGTCAGGTTTTGTGCTCACACCCACCACTGTGGTCTTCCTTGAAACCCAAAACAAGGTTATCTTCCTGTGTTGCCATTTCCTGCTCTATTCCTTACCTTCCCTACTGAAATATTTGTGACATTTACAATGACTTACTCTGTGTCTGATTTCCCCACAAAACTCTAAGCTTAAGGGGGACAGGGACCACGCTGATCTTGTCCTTCTCTCTCTCAGCACATAGGAGTTCAACACACACGTGCTGAATGAATGACAGCATGGATCCGCTTTCACTCCTCCCTCTGGCGCCCAGGCTTGTGTACTCACCCAGTGCTGTGTGCCTTTGCCCACGAGAAATGGCTGTGTACGTGTGTGCTTGGTTCTAGGACAGACACGTGCTCTGCAAGTTTGCCCTCTGTCACTCTAACCCCAAATCCTGGAGCACGTCGAGGCCAGTTCTTTTATTCTTAGAAACTGCAGAACACTCAGAACTCAGAATTTGTGCACAAATCACTAGACAACCTTTCTCTTCATTAATACTGGCGATCTGCATATCGCAATCTTCCTGAAGAGCCACGACTAGGAAGGTAGGTTTTGCTGCAAGGCCCATATAAAGACCATGTGTAACCACATATATTTTGAGATATTTGAGATCACAGATTCGGAGAACATTTTTAACCGATTACTATTTTTTTCCTATTCATGCCCATATGCTTTCAATCCAGGATCATTACTGTGCCCCAGAGGCATTTTAGAGCTATAATAAGCACAGGTGTTTGTGTGCCAACAAGTGTGGTACTGGCCACCAGGGATATTCACCGAATGAGGGCCACTGGCCTCAAGTGAGGTCAGGACGTGGCAGGGTGGGGGGAGGGGTAACTGAGGAGAGGTTTTACGTATCAGCAGGCGAAAGGCTTCTCATTGCCTTCCACGCCAGCGCCCTGACTCATTCTCTGCTTGGCCCAGAGTGACCTCTTGTCTAAGAATGTCCTTCCCATGCCTGTTCTCCATGCATCCTTTAAAACTCAGGCTCATTCTACTTCCTTCAGGAAGTCTCCCCAATCCCACCTTCCTGCAAGCTGGTTTCTCCCACTCACTTCCTGCACCGCCTGCATAGCCTCTCTATCAGTGCATTCTGAGGCTCTATGATCTTTCCTCCTGTGCCCAGGTCACCAACACTTTCTTGAGAACACACACTGTGTCCTGGTCCTATTTCCAACTCCAGCATTTAACACAGTATAGGGCACATCAGTAGGCTTGTTGGTGGAAAGAATGAATGAATACTGTCGCTGAATTTACTTCCCGTGAAAATAGCTGGTGAGACGGGGGCAGGAGGCCACGCCGGGGTTAAGGAGGCAACTGTGTACTCTGCAGGGCTGATCCCGTGTGAAACATGGGCCACTGGCTCTGAGGGGGTGGACAAAGCTTTGTGGGACGCTGAGCCTGTATTCTCACCTCGAAGACAGAGGTCAGAGGAAAAGATGAACTTGCATAGTCCAAGGGCTGTTAAAAAGCAGAAAGAACGGACAGGTCCCATGAACAAAGAGGTGGGCCTTCCCGGTGAACTCAGACCTGTCTCTGCATTGGTTAGAAACCCTAAACCAGATCTGCCCTGTGGCTACTCAGACTCATCGAAGTAATCAACCACCCACGTCACAGCTCCCCATGTTCAAGGGGAAACCGTGATAACAAAATCAGAGGCCTGGAAAACTGGAAAAGCTGAGAAGTATATGAAGAGTGGTTTCAGCAAGACAAAACACTCCCAGATAGTTGGAGCAAAAGCTTGTGCTTACATCCAAGAGAATAGGGGCGATTTCTACCAGACGCTGTAGACCTGCAGCTTCGCCTGGAGTAGGAGATGAAGGTCCCTCTTAAAGTGATCCTTTGTTTGCTCAGTGGAAAAAATTGGGAGTATCCTGTCACCTAGGATATTGTCCTTTGGTGAAAGAATCTACCCAAGCTCATCTTGATAAATTCGGAAGATAATGCTGGAATAGCTGTTGAAGATTAAGCGTGACGGTGACCTGACCGTGTGTCAAATATACAGCCAAAGAATAAATGAAATATATGCTAGAGAAAGAATCCAAAATTCTGTGAATTTTAAACAGTTTCCAGAACGTCCTCTTCCATAAGAAGCATAACATTTCCAAAGTGTGTCGTACTGCCAAAAAAAGTATTAAATGCAGGCGGTCCACAACTTACGAACAGGTTGTATTTCAGAAGTTTGTTTCTGAGGCAGTCCTGGGAGAATTTGGAATGTGCATTTCCCACTGAAATTGTAACATATGTGATGGTCAGTTTCCTGTGTCAAATGAACCCATACTGCACAGGGAGTAGATGCCACTGGCCAAGCCAGGAGCCAGCCACGCAGAACAATGCCACTGTGGGGACGTGTGCGGACATCACGTTGTCCCCAGCTGGACAAGTGGTGGGAGGCACTGGGGCATTTCCCTGCTGCTGTGTGGGGTCCCCGTACTCCTGGTTTGCCAAGCTAGTAAAGGTAGGAATGCTTCAGTTTCTCGATGCTAGTGCTTTCTTAAGTGGGTTATTTTTGGAGGAGCCGCTAAGGTAGTATATAGAGGTACTCCTCCCCCAGAGTCTCCTCTTTTGTGTATTTCTGAGACTACGATGTAGACTATCTTACGTGTCCTTAAAGGACTCGGCAATAACAGTCTACTAGACGTACGTGATAGGTACACAATAGACCTTTTCTTCAAGAGCTGTGTATCTAGTCTGATAAGAGTGCTGGCAGGTGCGGGGTACTTCTTCCCTTCCTTCCTTGACCTTCTAAGCCTACAGTGAAGGATGAGTTCTCCCCAACTCTGGGGCCAGGTGAGAAGCGAGAGCTCGGGTTCTGAAGAAAAGTGGATTCTAAGCTCTTTCAGCCAGTACGGCAGAAGAGTTAATGAAGCCAGTTGCCTGAATGGACATTTGAATAGAAACTCCCAATGATTCATTTCCCAAGACTCCAAAACAATCATAGCAACAAGGGGAATGAGAATCCTGAGTTCTCCTGAAGAGTTAGTAGAAAGTTTAGGCAAGTGATTTGAAATGCATATCACAGACACATAAAAAAAACTATGCAAGCAAGGCAGGGCTGTGGCCCATTTAATTTCTAAGGGGCTTTCCAGCTATTATATTTTCTCCTGAAGATTCAGATCCCACCTAGATCTTTCAAAATTGCTGGGAGAGGCTGGGTATCACTCAGGAATTCCCTGAGAGCCTGCTGCTGCCCCGAGCCCCAGTGCACCCAAGGCTTGGAATGTCGGTGATGTACAAATAGACCAGCTGCTCCAGGAGTCCAGCCCTGGTACAAAGAGCACGGCGTGGTTGGCAACCTTCAGCTGCACGTTACTGCTATTCTAGGAGGAGAACCACTCCTGAACAGCTGAGAGGTCCTCATGGAGCAAGAGCCAGGGACATTCCTGCCCTGGGCATCACCCTTTGGCCAAAACCTCTCTCTACCCGCCTGTCAGCGCTCACTCCACTTTTTAGGGTTGCGAACAGCTGCCCGGGAAACATGAGCCTAAGCAACTGAACACAGAGATCCCGAGTTGCCTGCACTCAAGTAAAAAGCTCATCCCAAAGCTGGGCTGATCCATATTTAATAATAGACGTAATTATGAATGGTAGAAGAGGTTGTGGGCCCCAAAGTAACCACTCCTTGCTTTCTTCCCCTCCCTTCCACCCCAGGGTCATCTCAGTTGACAATCAAAGGTCTTCTGCCCTAACTCCAGGTTCCAAGGCCAACACCTTGTAGTTCAGTAAGGACTGGATCAGAATAAGTCAGGTCCTTTCCTTGCAGAATCACGGATTTGGGGGGTGGAAACAATACTGAGGAGAACAAAGAAAGAAGATGGAACGTGGGGAATTGAAATCAGAAAAACACTTGTGGAATCTTCTGGGAAGAAAGTATAATGAGAAAACAGGAAGCGATGCAGGTGCTGTTGTGATCCTGCCACACAAGGAGTACCTGATGGCCAAGTCTCTCCTTCCTCCAGCACAGAACAGCCTTGGGTCTGGGGGCTGGGAGCCACCGAGTATTAGAGACCCCCAGGTCTGGTCCGGGAAAGACACTCAAGGTCGGTGGGGGTGGGAATCATAAGGCAGAACTGCACTCCCTCCTTTGCTGGGAAATGTGCCTCTTCATTTGCTATGATTATGGGAGAGCAGGAGGTGTGGGGGGGTGT
The DNA here is from genome assembly GCF_023065955.2 of Ursus arctos. NCBI lineage: Eukaryota > Metazoa > Chordata > Mammalia > Carnivora > Ursidae > Ursus > Ursus arctos. The sequence goes on along the minus strand of NW_026622952.1, from coordinate 33,870,173 downwards.
ACAGTTTGAGAGACCATGTTTCCTATAGCTGTTGTTTCCACAACACAAATTTGAAAAAATTGAAATAATGCAAGTGACAGAAATAAGGCTCAAAAATATTTCCCTCTCTGATGCGGATACGTGGAAAACAGGATGGGAAAGCGCTCATCAAGGAAGGTGGGACAGCCTCACTGGTGGAGGATGGGGGCAGATGGAAGTGCTAGGGTTGTAACAGAGGGAAGCGCAATGCAGACCCTCCTTCTAGCCTGGAACCCAGTCCCACTGCAGCAGTGGCTGTCTGACCCAGAAAGGAGCTTGCCGCATCGCGGGCATTCCAATAAATATTTCCCTAATCAGGAAGTTAAGCAGGTTTCAGAAGGAAGTCCTATGAGGGGTGGGAGAAACGCTGTCACCGCCCCATCCTTGGTTCACTGGCTGCATAGCTAGAGGTAACAGAGCAGGACTCAAAAGAAGAATTACTGAGGTCTCTTCCGACTGAGATTTGCGAGACTGCTTTGCTGGCCGAGGTGTGAAGAGCTTGGAGGAAGGTGTGCACGGGGGTATTCTGCGCTCCATGGGGCCGCGCTTGGAGCTGGAACCATCCCATGAATAGTAGTTATTTAGAATCAGGTACACTGTGTTCTTTATCCCAGCGTCTGGGAAGAATTTTCTTCTTTAGTAGCTCCAAGCAAGCAGGGGACATGAAGTTTCTCTGTCTGCTTATATCTAATTAACGTTCAGTGAGTCTCTGGCTATTTAAAATAGGGAAATAATGCATATTTATTCACACATGCTTTGAGATCTGTGGATAAAAATGCTATATTACTACTAACCACAATGAATGCACATACTTTAAATATAATTATCAATTACCAGCTACCACCTGTTGAGATAACTAACTACAGTGTCTTTAAGCAGCAGCCTTCCAAATTTTAGAATTGGAAACATTTTTCAGTGTTATAGGCACTATATTCAACCAATTCATTAAGGAAATTCTTTGTTACTCTTATTATGACTTATGTATCAGCAAGAGAAATGGAAATTAAGCTACATGAATTTCTAAAATGCCTGAGGGCCTATAGTTAGGGTCTGATCTTACAAAGTCATCTTTCAAAACTCCTTTAAGATGCACTTCATGGTATCTATATAGTCTAAGGTCGTATTGCTGCATTTTAAAAACAAAATTTTGCCCTCTTGGCAAATCAAATATTAAATGGTTAGGATGCATGAGAAGTAAGGTGCATTTTTATAAACACAAAGCCCCTTGTGCAAATCAGTTCATAAACCGTGCATAAATAGAAGGTATTATGTTACTCTTTCACACTTGGGACCATAGATTGAAGCTAAAACCATAAGACTCTGCTTATAGATAGGCAATTATTACAGGGCTTTTATTCTTCAAAAGCTATTAACATTTTTATAGCATAAGCAAAGTTATTACAAACAACCTCTAAAATGTGGAGAATGATTTTCCTGCAACTCCTCCCAAACCCTCGCTTCAACATAAGGCACTCTATTTGTTTACTGAAAAGGGGGGCGGGGAAGTAAGTAGGTTAAAGCTGAGATAAAAATGCCGCTGGCATCCAGTCAAGGAAGTCTCAGTGAAACTCCAGCGGGCTGCACTCCACAGCATAGTTTTGAAGTGCAGGGAAACAGAAGGCAAATCTACTTGGGTGTTCGAGTCATCACGGACATTATTAAAAACTTATTGACACAAACTGCACCCCCTCGGAGTTGCCAGTCTCCAAGCCAGCTGGGGAGGGTGGAGAGGGGCGCTCAGGGCAGTCAGCCCCGACTACCAGCCCACCTGAGGGTAGCTTGACCGTGACCTCTGGGACACCTGCCACTGGGGCACGCCTGCCCAAAAGCACTTGAAGCTTCTACACGACAAAGGAGAACGCATGGGTGCCTCCCTGCTAAAGCCTGCAAAGGCACTTCATTCACCCAGAACGAGACAGAGGTAGCAATCCTACCATCATGCTAGGAGTGAAAGCTGAATTTCTGCAAATCTGCTCCCGTGCCTCAAAAGCTCGATAATTCAGCCTTAAAAAAAAATATCTGGGAGTATGCGAATACATTCTCTATGCATTCTTAATGAACTTTCTTGACGCTGTGTTGTCACAAAGTGAAGAGACACCTAATAACTAGATAATTTATCTACGTAAGACACCAATCAGCAGTGACAAGGCTGCCTTCGTTTCTCACGCTCATGTTTGAGCCGGCAGGCGCTGGCATGGAGTTGCACAGGCTCCAGGACAGGAATCAATAGGGTGGGATGTGAACGGAAATAGCTATTCTTATAGACTCAGTGGTCCGATTTCCAACATGCAACGTCTGAGTCACAGAGTGGAGGACTGCGATGGGTCTTAAATAACGCCGTGTCCAGCTTCATTCATTCCCAGGAAAGCTTAAGGGCAGGGCTAAGTCAAGCGATTTGCTCAGAGTTAGAAGGTGGCTCTCTGCTATCCCGCCCATTCTCACAGGATATGGAGACACTCACCTTACCCTTAATATGCTTTTCTTTAAGGATGACTTCAAAAGCCCTGAACCTCGGGGCTAGCGTAACAAGAAAAAGTAGATTTAAAAGTGCTGAAAAGAACTTTGCTACCAGGACAGGAGTGGTTTGGATGCATGACTCTTTTTTCCTTTCCCCTGAAGCCATGAGAAATAGGAATATTTCGAAAGGACAACAAAATGAAAAAGAAAATCAACAAAATTGCACACAGATACAAAGAAAACGTGAGACTGAAGGTAGTCGTCCACGTATCTAGATTCACAGAAACCATTGCCTCTCACCCAAAGATCAGGTGCTGAAGGTGGAAACTGTAGTGATCGGTGACACCAAAAATCATAAAAGATCAGGGAGCTGTAATCGTGAGGCCAGCAGTGGTCATATTGCCTGAAGGCACTGTGGGACCATGAAGTCACAGGGACCCTGTGGTCACGTGACTATGAGTGGGCCTCCAGGGTCCCAGGACAGTGTAGACCTACACTCGGGATGGGAAAGTACAGCACAGAGGAACCAGTGGGGAGACCAGACAAAGAGGACTGCATCGCCCACTCTTTGAGGTCACATGAGAGACATCAGGGGGGAAATCAAGCTCACCGAATGCAAAGTGGGAACATTTAAAGACGTCGTTACACCCTGTTCTATGGGAAGAAGTGTCTACTGCTTGAGTCCTCTTATGCAGCTACCGAATTTACAAATTCAAAGGGATAGAGGTTGTTGGAAGATAAAAGAATAACCACAATAGTACAAGTTATGGTAGAAAGGGTGAGTTAAGATAGACGTGTTTTATGCTGCCATTAAGTAACTCCTAGAAGATCCTAGTAACTCTTGCAGGAATCCATTATGACAGAAGACGGGACCCAGTCATTGCAATAGAACAACCCAGCATGGAACCAAGGTGGAGGGTGGCTCAGCCTCTCCATCCTTTGGTCACCAAATATGGCTTGGTGAGTTTCGAGATTCAGAGCTACGTGATATATAACGTAGTGACTTACACCTCTGTGTAACCCTGCTCATAACTGACTTGATTCCAGTTTATTTTAGTGTTATTTTCGTTTTTCTCAACATCTTTGTTCTTGACGAACCAAGATAAAGAAGCCTCTCTGGGCATGGTTGAGATAGAAACTCATTCAATTCCTTTAGTCATCTTTCTTGCACAATTTTGGTGCTTAGATTCAGGCAGTCAGGAATGAAACAGATCCCTTGCCCTTGGACTCATGCCTCCTTCAAGGGCTGGCTTGCCAAGCACTCTTTTCCTCCTTGGTAAAGGCTCGCAAGAACTCAGTCCTATTAGCTGCCCCCTTCTCCACTTTTCCAATTTCCTACCTCCTGGCCGGGCTACGGAGGAGGACATCCTACCCAGCTTTTCTGTCTTTGCTGTCTCTGAAAATATGCACACAGGCCTTTTTCACGTAAGGATTATACTCGTAAAGAAGGAAGTGGATGGAATAACACAAGCCACAAACAAGAGGAAGTTCTAACATTTCCGGTATATTACAAAATACTCAGGGTAATTGTCCTTGATCCGTATTTCCTGATGATTCCTTTCTTAGATGATATTCCAAGGTCTCTGTTAAATGGTGCCTGTTACTAAGCTGAGAGGCTTAGCTCTGTGATAGTGGATTTAAAAGTTGCCACTGCTGCAATCTAGCAAATTCTGAGCCCTGAGAGACCGTATGTTCTGACCTTCACGCCATGCATGGCCCAGCCCTTTGTCAGACTCATGGATGTCTCAGGTAAGAAAGCCATTCTCTTTCCTGACCCCCAAAGCTTCCTCCCATGGGGTGCAAGCATCTCTTCATTGGCTTTGGAGACACCTCACATCTCCCTAGCTGGCTCTTTTAAATCCCACAGTTGTCTGTGGTTCCTCATTCTGGAAGGAAGATCTTTCCTTCCAAGCACCCGAGATTCTCCCCCTGAGCACCTGATCATTTTGTGTTCATCTCTAGGCGTCCACTCTACTCTTCACTGACTTCCCCGTGGTTCCAGCTCCAGGAGGTCCTAACCATTCCATACACTGTAGAGAGTCAGTTTCTTATCTACCATATGATTTACCTTTGGAGCGTTCAGTACCACTTACTCGGGCAGGTTCTCGCTTTCTCAGTGAAGCTTGGCTGTTTTGTCTTTGGTCCTCTATGAACACTGTGACCACTCCATTTTGAGGGCAAACCTCCAAGGGCCTCAAGCCTTGAGCTAACATTCTGGCGTCCAGAGACAAGGCCCCACCTCCCCTCCCCTCTACACTGGTCTTTTCCATGTTTAGAAGTCCCTATCTCTGCGATGAAACCAAATAAAATCTGTTCTCGGGGGCCATTTCCATCCTTAAAACCTAGCTATACCCTGAGATCAAAACAATAATCACTGTTGTCATGTACTAAGTGTGCAAACAGGTTATGCCAGGCACTGAGCGACATGATTTTCAGGGTTTGTTTCCTTGAATCCACAACTTGAACCCACAAAAACGGTATCTCCAACTCCCTCTTCGGGTGAAGAAGTCAGGAGAGAGAGGTGCAATACCTTCTGGAAGGTTTCACAACTTGTAGGGATGTCTCACTCCAAAGCTAATGTTCTTAATGTTTGTGGTCTGCTTCCTTCCTGAAGAAATATACAAGCCCAGCAGCATGTGAGTTATAATGACCGGTACACATAGCCCCTAATTTCTCCCTTACCTGGGGCCAGGAAGTGGTTTGTTTATATGCCCCGTTTTACAATGCAAAATTTAATGTATATGCATAAATAAAAATAATTTTTAAATTTAAAAATAAAATGTAAAAATCGATACACACAGTTTTCACCTCTGAAATAGGTTAGCAGAGGCTTAGTTCACTGGGGGGACTACCTCCGAGAGAGCGCTCTAGGCTACAAGGCACATAAACAGCTGTTATAAAATTCATGCCCGGAACAGAATTTTTTTTCCCATTTGAGAATTTCAGCTAGAAATATAGGGTCTAGAAGCTCTTCCTGGAAAAACGAGCAAGCCAGGAATTCCTTTTCCAATCGTTGTCTAATTTTGCCACTTTTATTCTTATTCAAGAGAGTATTCAGCAAGAAAAAGAACAGATAAACTATTTCAAGGACTTCGTATGCCTGTCAGAAATAAAACCTGGGACAAGTGTTTGCCTCCTATTTCAATTAAAATATTAAAGAATTTATCCAGAGATACTTAAAATCTTTTGGAAAGCAGCTTGATTTAGGAGTTAATAATATATATTGTGGAGTAAGTCACACTGATATCATTTTTTATAATGATATTTTTATAATATCATTTTATATATATATAAATGATATAATATAATATCATTTTATAATATAATATCATTATATTATAATCACACTATAATCATTTTTTCAACAAAAATTCTCTCAAGTTTTGGATTCGAAAAAAGGATAATCTTGGAAGGACGTTTTAACCATCTTTCTCCCATTGCCTCCAGTCAAATACAGTCACAACAGATCACTTTAATTGGATTGAAATGATCTGTTGGACATTCTACTGCTTATATTAACACACCGAGGGCAATCCCTTCGCTGCCAAGTGGTATCTAGAAATACTAATAATTTACCCCTCGATGCAACTTTTTTTTTTTTTAACCAATCTATCTCCCTTTGCGGCCGTGTTCTACGCCGCATTCTACGCTTACATTCATACACACACACACCCAAACACATGCTCACAGGATTCTAGAAACACCCGGTACAAAGGGCCGCTATGAAGATTTATTCATGGCACTTAACCTCTGAGCCTCAGTGTCCCTATTTACAGAAGAGAGATAATACTTGCTAACTTCTTTTTTAAAAAAGATTTATTTATTTGAGAGAGAGCCTGCGCAGGGGGAGGGGCAGAGAGAGTCTCAAGCGTGGGGCCCGATGACAACGATGACAATGCAGGGCTGGATCCCAGGACCCTGAGATCACGACCTGAGCCAAAACCAAGAGTCGGATGCTTAACCAACTGTGCCACTCAGGTGCCCCAAAACTTGCTAAGTTCTTAAAAGCCTTTTTTTGGTTAAAAAAAAAAAAAAGGCCTTCTTTGTTGTGGGAAACAAATAGATGTTCTTTGACCAGGTGTGTCAAACCATGTTATAAACTGTAAGGTGGAAGCGTGTAATAAAACACATACATTTATTATTATTATTATTATTATTATTATTATTATTATTATTCAGCTGATTCTCCTGCTTTTTTCAATGCCAGCATAGGCAGAGAAGGAAAGTGTCATTAAACATAGTATCTATAACATATTTTTTCTTCTGTTTTAAATCTAGTGCTGATTTTATATGTACCTTTCCTTTTTAAGGAGAAAAGATGTGATTCATGGTGGCAGAACCATGAATAGCCCTATCTAGTCCTCTAGATAGGACTACAACCTAGGCTGGCAGGAAAAGGGGTACGAACAGTGATTAACTTGTTTTTACCAGAGCAAGGAAGGTGCTGTACTCTTTCCATCTCATTTTTCCCTCACACTCTCTCACAGGTATTGATTCCATTCTTTTCCCTGTCTCTGTTTCCCTTGTCTGTTGGCAAGGTGCTCAATGCATGGAAACACTGCTCAGATCCTTAAAATCCCCTTCCCATTTCTGAAGACCATGCTGTTTTGGATCAACCTCTGGGGGGAGGTCTGGAAGATCAACAGTGCCTAACCCTGTCCGAAGGATGGCTGTTCCAGAAGATCTCCCCAAGGGTGAGCTGGTGGTCACCACGGGTGACACCAGGGGCAAGCTGGTGTAACCATGTCTCACAGCAAACCCAAATCCATGCTGTCACGTGAGGAAGCTTCTCCAGAGCTGGCGTAGAATTGTAGAAGGCCCTCCTCCCATCCCACTGCAGATTAGAGTATATTAATAAAGAAAAAGGAAAGGGCAAAAAGTTAGGGTGCCTGGGTGGCTCAGTCAGTTAAGCAACTGCCTTCGGCTCAGGTCATGATCCCAGGGTCCTGAGATCGAGTCCCATATCGGGCTCCTTGCTTAGCGGGGAGCCTACTTCTCCCTCTGCCTCTGCTGCTCCTTCTGCTTCTGCTCTCTTGCTTGCGTGCTCTCTCTCAAATAAATAAAATCTTAAAAAAAAAAAAAGAACTAAAAGTTAGAAAAAATGGGAAAAATAGAGGAAAAATTCTTAATGAAACTAAAATATGTATCCTGCCCCTGAAAACAAAAGCTCATCATGAATGTGATTTTTTTTTTTTTCCCTCTTTAGGGGAAACAAACCCGCTTTGCAATGATGAAATAGTCTCCAGGTGCAACAGTAAATTCCTTTACCCAACCTTTGGACAACACGCCTGTGCTCACCACGTGTATAAACACATTTCCTCCATACTCCTAATATATGTGACTGGGAAAGAAAAAACAAACGAACAGGCAAAACACACACAACCACGCACCCACATACACACTGACCAATTCCCTGGGTATGAATTTTGTTGTTGTTTTGAAATGTGGGGAAGAAGGAGTTAAGGGGGGGGTTGGTGATAACATCTGTGCAGATACTTTTGTACGTTTCAATGAGTTTTAAAGACCTCCATGCTTCACTGGCTATTGTTACAAACATACTGGATTGGATATGACAACCTGTGGGTTAGTTTACACCACAGTCTAAAAATTGGGAAATTCAGTTTAGAAATTTGATCAATATTCATGCCATCTCACATCATAATTCAATTGGCAAAAATGCAGTAGAAAACTCCCCAGGGCGATCCTGAAGAACAACTCACATTCTGGTGGTTTAACATGTGTAAACCTCGTGCTTGGAATCACGGATGGGGGTTGATGGAAGCCTTGAACTTTAACAAGGGTTTCCAGGTGATTTGATTGAGGGGTTAACTCTGATAGAACAGAAATGAGCAAATTAAAATGAATATGCCAAGGCAAAAACCCAAGATGCTTTTTTTTTAAACTCTCCCCAAAAAGCATAAAGAACTGTCAAAATAGGATCTTGCTTAAAATGCAAAAGGTATTTTCAAAGCGGGGTTGACATTTGCATACAATATGTGCAGAAGACTGATGATATGCTGAAAATGTCTTACTTGTAGATTGAGTCTATATGACATCAAATGCCAGGATAAAGAAAAAAAAGGACTGAACATTTTAGATTTAAAAATATTTCTTGATGTCTTTCTCTCATTCAACATTTACGTAAATGTTAAACTTATATACAGCATCGTGACCCCTGAATACAGAGTAAGCATTGAAAGGTGGCCGAACTGGTATTAATTATATATGACTTTGTTTGAAAGACAGCAATGTAATGTAGTTTCACCTGTGAGGCCGCTGGCATCGTTGTGAGTTTTAGCCCTGGTATTTTTATTCTAAAATCTTCTCCCCTGTGGCCCACCACCAGCTTTGCTGGGGTCACCCTTTTATCAATCCTTAGATGATCTCTTCATTTGGGGACAGCAACACAGTGCCATGGCCACTTTTCTCAAGTTCAATTTCAATAAAGTTTCTGGTCTTTAAAAAATCAATGCCATGGCAAATTCTTACAAAGATCAAATAATCTAGTATTATCCACCTGGTTCTCTGAGCTTAAAGTGGCTAACTTTTAGCAGGGGGCTCTTAAAGGGAACACTGCTTGTTTAGGGCGGGTAACAAAGGCCCAGTGTCCTCTTCCCCCTCCCCCACCCCCTATTTTGATAAAATCAGTGCAAATGAAATCAAGAACTGTTTAAAAATGTTAACATTTTTCTGCAGCAGGGTAACTGCATTTGAGCTCAGGTATTTAAGGACAGACAGAACAATCACGCCTTTCATCGAGAATTCTGAATAACTTGACATACGTAAATCTTCATTATTTTTGATTAAGTGGGGGGAGCGGTAAAACAAAACTCTGCTAGAAGATTCATAAATGGAGAAGCTAAAGTACTCTAAAACACTACCATTGTGATGGTTCTGGTGGATAAAATCCACTGGCATTTTTCTAATCAGTAGAGGTCTTTCTCAGTCTCTTAAGCTAGAACCCGAAACTTCTACATAACAACCTATAACATAGAATAATAACTTGTCAAGAATAAAAAGAAAAATATATTCTTCCTATGATGACCTTCACATAGCCGTACATTAGTACTTTATATCATACCCTATTCATTACCAGTTACTAAAGAGGACCCCAAAACGGGAAAAATTATCGTCTCGGTAAACATATAAAATGTACACCCTGCCATCTGCCAGCTATTAAGTAATTATAAAAAGATCATGTAGCTCAATCATAAAATTGCTATTTTTACCTAAGCTCTCGATTTGTAAGTAAATATTTCTACCTGTCAAGTGATCTCTGGCTAGCAGGCGGCGTGAACCTTGTCCAGAGCAGTTTACAACCCATCTGTGGGGACACTGGTTCCAGTCCTGTCCTCCCACATGTGGACACTGTTTGGAAGGGCAGCCCGCGGCACAGCCCCAGAGGGGAGTGTAGGGAGAATAAAAGGGTGAGGAAAGGGTCCAGCCGTCAGGGCCCTCAGTCGTCAGGGCCCTCAGCCGTCAGGGCCCTCAGCCGTCAGGACCCTCAGCCGTCAGGGCCCTCAGTGTCAGGACCCTCAGCCGTCAGGACCCTCAGTCGTCAGGGCCCTCAGCCGTCAGGGCCCTCAGTCGTCAGGGCCCTCAGCCGTCAGGGCCCTCAGTCGTCAGGACCCTCAGCCGTCAGGGCCCTCAGCCGTCAGGGCCCTCAGCCGTCAGGGCCCTCAGCCGTCAGGGCCCTCAGTCGTCAGGGCCCTCAGCCGTCAGGGCCCTCAGCCGTCAGGGCCCTCAGTCGTCAGGGCCCTCAGCCGTCAGGGCCCTCAGTGTTCCGCGTTAGAGAGCTGAGGCCAGTCACCGCCCTTCTTCCTCAAGCAGAGTTTTAACAAGCCACCCAAATGGAAGACGCTCCTCAGGGCCGAAGGCCATACCTGTTTTCATTTAATATGGCCAAATTTGAAGTTGAGCTATTGCAAAACATTTTCCAGATAATAGAAAACCCAGCACACACAGAGAAATATTAAGGATTCCACCTACAGTACAAAAACTCTTGACAAATAATTAAAAAATGATTTTCCAAATCAGAGATTTTTTTCGCTTGCTTGCTTTTTTCAAGGAGAGTGAGCAGACTTCACCATTAGACTGACTAATAGCGAAACTTGATAAATGTCAGTTTGCATGAGTTTGCAATGTAAACTGAAACAATTATTTTAAACCATCACTTGGATATTTTAAAATTGGATTTTAAAAAAGCAGACTCATATGTGTTTTCTTAGATTGGATTTTTACTGCCAGTATTTGAAGCTTTCAGATTTTAACTCATAATATGCGATTTTAAGCAAATATATTTGTGGACAATATTCAAACTAATAGAAATGAATTATTTTTCTTCGTTTTCAATTACTTAGTTCCTATTCATAGGAAACTATTGTCATAGTTTTCAAAAAATGCAGTGCTCCATGGGAAATATGTGTACATGAAATGAATTTTAACATAATCTTTGACCACCTTTTTTAATTAATATCAGTACACCTTCACACTAATCCAGGCGCTGGCACTGCCAAAGTTTCATGACGTCTTTTCTTCTTATGCATTCTGTTTGCAAATATATTAGGGGCTCCCTCAGTGTATTTAGCAGTTAAATATAGGGAAGGGTTAAGTTAATTATCATTCCTTAATTAGGTTGTGTAATATGAAATTGCCAATAACTGAACATTTTTTGACCTACCAAAATGGCGCTCTCCTATGGCTTAACATAATTTGGTAGAACGTTAAGTAGGAAGCAGTAAAGGTTGTGGGCTTTGAAGTCACTTAGTGAATGACCTCGCTAAGCCTCAATTCCTGTGCTTGTAAGAGAGGGTCATCAGGCAATTTAAGTGAGATAATGCAAGACCTTGGACAATGACTAACACCCAGTGAGCTGCTACAAATTATTGCAAACACTGGAAGAGCAAGAGTAGCCATAATTACAGTTAAAATATCTTTAAAGGATTAATAGGTTCATCAAAACACCAAACATCCTTTCTTCCACGTGCCCAAGCTATAGCTCTACTGATATGAAACCCCCAGGCTGTCTTCTCTCACCATCGCTTGGAGGCAGGACAGAATGGTTGTTCAAAACCTAAGTCTGGAATCAGATACATTGGGACTGGGGACCTTGCTGTGCTGCTTATAACCTATGTGACTCGGGGCAACTACCTTGGTTGTCCATAAAAATAGGACTTATTACACATAAGAAAATGCACCTAAAGCACTTACAACATCATCTACCGCGCAGAAAGTACCAAATAAATGTTACCTGTTACTTAGGTTTTCATTATCATTATACGGGCGGTCTTACCCAAGTCCTTTATTTGTGGCTGAATTCCAAGAAAACAATTTTATCTTTACTGACATGCTTTCCATATTTCATTGAAATCTTTATTTTTCTTGGGCAAAATACCTTTCTCTTTAATACCTGTGAACTTATTAGTCATTTTTTTCTGTCCCAAAGATACAAAGAATAATTTAAAAGGGAAATTCCAAATAGTATCATAAAATAATAGTAGTCATATTGTGAATAGGTTTTAAAAGCACTCAAATAAGGCCAGACTATCAGGACCCAAGTCTCAGTTCTACCTTGCTTGGCTCTGCAGTGTTGGGCAACGTATCTAATATCTCCGTGCCTCAAATTCCCCATCTTTATTCTTTTATTTTTATTTTTTTTAAAGATTTTATTTATTTATTCGACAGAGATAGAGACAGCCAACGAGAGAGGGAGCACAAGCAGGGGGAGTGGGAGAGGAAGAAGCAGGCTCCTAGCAGAGGAGCCTGATGTGGGGCTCGATCCCAGAACGCCGGGATCACGCCCTGAGCTGAAGGCAGACGCTTAACCGCTGTGCCACCCAGGCGCCCCAAGATTCCCCATCTTTAAATGGGTATAACGGTGCCACCTGGGTCACAGGAGAGTTTTGAGGTTTAAAAGCATTACTACAGAGTATATATAAACCACATCTTCTTTATCCATTCACCTGCTGATGGACACTTGGGCTGCTTCCATAGTTTGGTTATTGTAAATAATGCTGTAATAAACATAGGGGTACATATGCCTTCGAATTAGTATATTTGTATTTTGGGGGTAAATACCCAGTAGTGTGACTACTAGATTATAGGGTAGTTCTATTTTTAACTTTTGGAAGCCCCTCATACTGTCTTCCACAGTGGCTGCATGAATCTGCATTCCCACCAACAGTGCATGAGGGTTCCTTTTACTCCACATCCTCGCCAACACTTGTTGTTGCTTGTATTTTTGATTTTCGCCATTTTGACAGGTGTGAAGTAATTTCCGCCATCAAAAAGAATGAAATCTTGCCATCTGCAAGGACATGGATGGAGCTAGAGAGTGGTATGCTCAGCGATATCAGTCAGAGAAAGACAAATACCATATGAGTTCACTCAAATGGGGAAAGAGGAAGAAATTAAAAGAGCAAAGGGGTAAAAGAGAGAGAGGTAAACCAAGAAATAAACTCTTAACTATAGAGAAGTGGGTGGGGGGATGGGCAGAATAGGTGATGGGGGTTCAGGAGGGCTCTTGAGAGGAGCACCGGATGTTGTATGGAAGTGCTGAATCACAAAATTTTCCACTTGAGACTAATATTATACTGTATGTTACCTACTTGGAATTAAAACAAAAAATACTTTAAAAATAAAAGCGTTAATACATGTAACGTGTTTAGAACAAGTACTGTTTACTGCCACACAGTAAACACTCAATGAATGTTAGTTATTCTTATCACAGGTACTAGTCAGGCAAGTGTTCATTAAATAGTTTTCTTTAAAATTACTCAGACACCATAATCATATTTAATATGTACTTTGGATACTCTGATCTGACATAGCGAATCACACATAGGCCACTATCTTTGCTCTGACAGTGCTATTCAGATAATCACTTTGCTGAAAAGTCATGAATAGAAATGATGGTAAAACAAAAAAATGTACTTACACATTGATTTTGGTATTTACCCACGAAACAGTTTGAATCACACCCATTTTCATTCTATAAACACTTTGGTTAGAAAGACAGTCAGTGTTGTTCTTTAACGGAATGCGAGCCTTTTTCTAGAAAAGACCTGAATTCATTTATAGGATTCAAAATACATCCACATTGTCTGAAAACTGGGGTTAAATGCTATTACCAGGAATCAGCACTCAGTTCAACATACTGAACACCAACTCCATGCCGGACATGCTAGGCGCTAGGAATTCAATGGTAATTAAAAAAGATATGGTCTACTCTCAGAGAGCTTCCAGTAAATACTGTCCACATTACAACAACATTCCCAGCAACGTAGATCACCTTCTTTCAAAGGGAATGAGGCCCATATCTACAAAATCTTTACTTTTCCTATTCGGGTACCATTGATGATGGAGATGCGACTGATGCCTGGATGATTCACGCTTTTCAAGACTGGCCACGGGGATCAAGGACAGCAGCACATCAGACCATGAATTTGTTGACTGATGCAGTGGGCCTTCAAGGACCAGTGGGAAGGTCTGGTGAGAATGGGACGAGCCGGAATGAGACCACACTACTTCCAAGGTAACTGTGGTTTCACCCAGTAACTGCTAGGTACTTATTACACATGCACGGTCATTTGAACCCAAAAGGAATCTGGCAGGGGGTCTGGCATCAGGAACATTTCTGTCTCCTTTGTGGATGTAGTCTGACTTAGCTGGGAACGACCCGTTTTGAGGCCCGTGTGCTGGCAATCATTTCTGGTTGGTAAATACGAGGGCAGATACACAGCAGAACTTCCATAGTTTTGTAACGATTACATGCACGTTGTACACCAGCCTTTGGAGGAATCAACTAGGAAAAATTAAAAAAAGCAAAAACGAAGAAAAAGGGATTTTCAGCAGAGAATAGGAAATCCTTTAGAGACTCTGGGACCACCCACGGGGTGGAGGGGGATGGAGCAGCGTCCTTTTCCCCAGCTCTGGCTTTCCTCCCTTGGTCACAATTAGATGTTCATTTCCAATTAATGTTTTATTACTTGCAAAAGTGGATTTTAATAGGAGATTCCTGGAGACAGTAGAGCCCTAATCTTAGAAAGGCTAGAGATCAATGGAATTTGAGACCTGATTGCAAGTCAGAAGAGAAGTTAAGTGGTACGGCATCCCTTGCAGTCAAAGATTTCTCTGTTGACGCATTCATGGTATGAACACAAAAACCTGAGTGTGGACCACACTCTCCCCCCAAATTCAAGGAAAGGCCTGTTGCCACTTTTGTGCCTCAGGCCTGTAACATCTATGCATTTCCATGACCCTGCCATCTACACATATCATGATTCGAATATTCTGTCCAGGACTGCTACTATTATAAAAAAAAGAATATGTAAAGATCTTTTCAATACATTTTGATTGGCTCTAGGAAGCTGGGCAACTCTTTCCTCTTCTTCTTTTTAAGTCATATACATTGAGAAAAACATCCTTTTAAAGCAGAACAACAGAACACCTCTATCTGACCTCGGTGCCTCCTTTTTTCAAACCTAGAGAGTGAAGTGGTCATTTAGTCAGTGAAGAGGGAACTCGCCACAACTCAGCTATCACTGCCTCATTCTGGAGGCATCATATTTTCTTTTTTTTTTTTTTCATTAATAAAGATTGAGTCAGTCACTTGCACAACACTTTCCCTTTAATGACATTTGTTCTAAGGAGTCAACTAGACTAACTGCTTGTCCTTGTTCACTATTAAAGCTCTTGAAAATACCATTTACAACCCGGCTGCCCCGGTGACAGGGCTGGCGCTCTGCACTCCACATGCACTCTAGCTGGGAGCATTTCTTCAGGAGGTTCTGATGTGTTCTTTTACTGCGGAGTTTCATGCCTGTAATCATGACAAATGATTAGGGTCTTGCAGACACTTTCCTTATCTCTAGCTGCAATTTCGTTTGCGTACCGTGATTTAGTTAGAGGGTGGTATAATAGAAAATTAACGTATTTGTTTCGGTCCCAAGAACGTGGATAAATTAGGAAAAACTACAATGTGTTCTTTATGTTCCGATAACATCTAGTCTAGCTCTACAGATGAATTTAATTGTAAGAAAGACTGCCCTTTGGTCATAAAACACGATTATGTGAACAATATCACAGCCGTCAAAATCTGTCAAAATGTCAGTAGGCTATTTACATCGTTTCTACTAAACCTTATAAAAATTTAGGAAGAATTACTTCATGTGGGGTGTTTTCTAAAAATTAAAGAGAAATAAAATATAAGCTCCTGAAATGAAGGTTAATTATGGGCATCCACAAAGGTAGTACTAAATATGTTTTTGATCAAGAAGGGAAGGTAACTAAGTCCTCACGTCTGAAGTCATGATATCCATTCAACTTTCCAAATTTACAAAAGACGCAGCTAAACTACGGATCAGATGTCAGGCCAACACGATCTACTGGCTGTGTTACAGTGAAGTTTATTTCACTTTCTTGAAGATCACAAACTAAGTGCATATTTAAGAAACACTAGGGGTCGAGAAACTGGAATTCTCTCTCTTGTTTCCAACAAGTGATGTATTATGCTTCCCTAATACATTCCCATTTTCATGTAGATTTAAATCCTAGCTACCTAAACTGCACCTAGTGCTTCCTCTCATTTAAGAAAAGCTGCATTTCGTATCGCTAGACAATAGCCAAAAAATACAGACTAATTTTTAAATTCTATTATCGTAGTGGGGTTTGTTTGTTGCTTGGAATTTGGGGCATGCAAATAGAGTTTAAGAAGCAGTGTTCCTATTACTGAGATGACATTAAATAGGCCTTCCTATGGATTGTGCTGGATCATCTGGTAGTTCTTCCTAATGAGACATTCACAAGCAGCTCTCAAAAGGCAATAAATCACCATTGTATTGAATTGAATCGTGATAATAATTAAGCACATTCAAAACAACCGCGTTTGTTATGAATTATGGAAAGCCTATCTTAATTTCTTTATACCTTTTCAGGGATAATAGCTTTATTCGGAGGATAAAAATAGTTGTAACCCAATCTCTAACAGTATAATTATTTAAAAAAGGATGAGTACGTTGCTACGGACGGTACTAGTGGGTGGCGTGGTAATCCGTGCGATTTTTTTTCAGGATTGCTTTTTATCCCATGTTTTATCACTCATGTATAACATCTGAACTGACTCATAGGTTATGCGATATTCTCAAATAGGATGCAACTATAAGACTAAATGCACTCTGCTTTATTCAATTACTTAATAAGTTCTCAGAAGTTCTTTAGAAGCTTAACAGAATATCCACTTATAATAGGACTGCCAATTACAGGGAAGATCTGGTTTTCCTGAAATAGGAAATGGTCATCCAACTCAACTTACAGACACATGTTTCTAACTGCTGATCCGTGTGCAAATCCTCGCGTGGAATGCTCGTATGCTTCAAATCTGCAACATCAAGCAAAAATACAAGGGGTAGTAGAATGGACAGGGCGCTGATCCTCACGATGTGGCCTCAACATCAGACTTCATTGCTTGTATTCTTTGAGTAAAGAAAAAGATGATTGCCTCTCCATTGTCCACGTGGCGTTGAGCCTCTTTGGTATCTTTGGTCACTCAAGACAACGGTAGAGAACAGCTATTCGTGACTGATGATCTTTTGCACCACTGGTTCTATCTCTGGGACGTCAAAATTGATTTTCTTCCACTTGTCACACAAAAATCTCAACTCTGTCCTTTCTGTTACACTCTCAAAGAGTTCAGCGGTGTGGGGATCAAAGGATTAGGAAGCGCAGCTTTCAGGGAAGCAAGCAGCACGAGAAGACTTTGTGGAGGCAGTTCTGAGCATTTTATGTAAGCAACCTATTTCATCTACCCGCTGGCTAAGTGGGTGAACCACATGTAAAGTGTGCACTTGACATAAGTTTTTTGTTTTTTTTTTTACAGTAGTTGACAGCCTCCAAGGGCTGACCTTTTATTAGTAGTCAGAGACCTGGGTACTTGAGCAGAGGAGGCCCCCAGACGCCTGCAGGGCCTCCGGGCACGTTCTTAGCTGTCCCCGCAATATTTGTGGCTGCCCTGATCTCCTTCATGTTGTTTGTTCCACTCGCCACCCGATGCTCCTGATATCTGATGTCTATCTCTGGACGCCCTGTGGGAGCCACATGGTGGTCAAGTCTGGACTTAAACTGCAAAGGGACACATCGCTGCATGCCCCCAGAGAGCCAGGCACAGCTCAGTATCAGTCTGGTTTCGCTTGAAAAATGTGCAGAACTTCTGTAAACGTTATGAAAGAGACAAGGGAATCCCTGTGCGTTTGTATCTCCCCTTCCATGCCTTAGAGTAGTCTAATCATGAGAATTAAGAAAATACATATTTGTTCATAGCAGTGGAGAGACGTGGATGAGGTTTAGTTAACTGTGCATTTTTTTTTTTTTAAGATTTTATTTATTTATTTGACAGAGAGAGACAGCCAGCGAGAGAGGGAACACAAGCAGGGGGAGCGGGAGAGGAAGAAGCAGGCTCCCAGCAGAGCAGGGAGCCCAATGCGGGGCTCGATCCCAGAACACCGGGATCACGCCCTGAGCCGAAGGCAGACGCTTAACGACTGCGCCACCCAGGCGCCCCGTTAACTGTGCATTTTAGGTGAATAAGCATGTTAGAGCTGCCGTTTGCTGTGATTCATATGTGCTAGGGCCCATGCTTGCATGCTTTACATACAATAACCCATTTAATCCTAGCAACCGACCTTCCGGTAACTCTTCTAGCTTCAACGTACAGGTAGATAAACTGAGGCCCTGCAAGGATGAAGGAATTTGTGCAGAGTCCCATCATATGTAAAGAACCAACTTTCACAGAATTCAAAACAACAAATACACGTATTTGAAATAAAATGAATTTCCTTTGGTAAATCAGAAAGCACTTCAAGAGTGTATACTGCGTTCGCCTCATCATGAGGATATTAAATGTTTTCAGCATGCCACAAACATTAGTTTTAGTACACGTTTACGATGCAAGGATTCTGGATCTTTTAAAAAATTAATAGGCTGAATTATTTGATAATGATTTTTTTATAGGTGGCAGTAGATTTAATTCTGAATAATCTACCACGTCTTAAGTGGTTAACACTGGGGGTTTATTTTCATAGATACATCCAATTTCTTTTCAAATTCAGTTTCAGAATATAGCCTATATTTTAGATATATTCCTGTATATAATTAAGCAATTTTCAAATAGAAAAGGGAGCCACTGCATAAATATAAGACATACTGTGGTGGTTAATATTTAATTATGGCATAATTAATCATAGAAGCTCATACGAATCTAATTTATTAATGTTCTCCCCCCAAATGCCATCTTTGATTTCTATCCAAAAAAAGAGACAAAAGTATAAAAACAATGCATGGACTATACTTATACTCCTTATAAATGGGAGCCACATCTTTCCTTCATGGGTTCAAGTGGTTTCATGAATATTTTCTCTACCCTTTAAAAGAATCCTGGCTCGTGTCCTTAACCCAGGCAGAGAAACTAACTTCAGGTGGGCTACTGCTCCTTTGCCATCACCCAGTTTTGATGGCATGTTGTCTGAGGATGGGATTACAAATCCAGAAGAGAGAGGCCATGATAGCAGAAGGCTAGTGTTGACCCTGGTTGGTCCTGTCTGACTCACCACACGTCACCCCACTTCCTGGAGGTCACCAAGGAAGTGGATGGCTTAGAGACCCCGAGTGGTGGCCCTCATGGGGTCACATGCGGACAAACAGTTGAGCTGTTACAGTCAGATGAGATGCCCTATGCAAAAATGCTGCCCCTTTCTACCTGGCCAGGTCATTCTTTTTGTTAAGAACCATAAGCTATGGCCAGGAGGTGTCCGGATGAGGAGAAAGCATGGGTGTAAGCGTGCAGTAGGGGTGGGGGAAAGAGCAAGATCTTCTTGGAAGCATAATGAGTGCAGTTTGGGGTTCAGTGGGAAATCAGTTTAGAAACAGAGGCTCTGGTACCAACTGGGTAACAAGAAGCGTTAGTAGGCACTAAGCTTGATGAACAAAGAGCTTTAGACAACTCCTATGACGATAGTACATAAAATAAAATTAGAGAGGGAGAAAATGGAGCAAGACTTCTTTTAAATATTGTGCGCAAACCCATGACATCACAGAAATTAGATGACCCCCAGTACACATAAATATGAAATACACATAATCGCAATATTACATAAGGTAAGAAATACAAAATAATTAAAATAACCAAATAAAATACTTGAAGGACTGGAATGCCAGACATGGAATGGGGGGAGAATGAAGAATAATTACCAAGTTTTCAGGTTTTGAGATGAAAAATCAAAGAAGAGCAATTGAAAAAAATGGGCGAGGTGGGAAGACGCGTATTTTGAAGGGACATTTTTTTTTTTTCCAGGTTTGATAAATTGAATTGGAGGTAACTGCTCAGAATGCAAGTAAAGGTTTTTGTTTGTTTTGTTTTGTGTTTTGCTTCTCAGACCACTGAAGATAAGATGTTTTGCCAGTGAGGGGTCAGAGCTGAAGTTGTGGATGCGGCGGTCAGCCTACAAGCGAAAACTGAAGGCAGAAGAGCAGGCGGGGTTGCACAGGTGGGGGAAGCGAGAAGAGAGATGCGGGCAGGTGCAGCACACAGGGGTGGGGGAGCACCGCACTTTGGGGCTGGAGCAGCAGGGGCGGGGGGACCTGAAGGAAGCAGAAGGATCTATGACAGAGGACGGGAAGGAGGCAGGTTAGGGTGTTGGGGGACGACAGCCGTGCAACCACCTCACATTCTGTGTGCCTCGAGCAGCCAGAGCATGGAGAAGTCACAGACTGAGACACGAATTAGTTCCTTTGCCCCACCTGCTCCCTGAGAGACTTGACTCACCCAGTTCTCATCAATTGAGAAATAGAGATCTGGTCTTGGATCGCACATTCTTTTGAGTACTTAATATACATTAGGACATGCAGGGGAAGATATGTTCATATGTTCAAATGTTTCAGATTCCATCTACGTCTCAGAGCCCTGGACTCTTGCTCTTCGCAAGGGCCTATTCATCTCCCATCCTCTTAAGCTCAGTCAGTACTTCCTTCAAATGGTGTAAGACGCATTTCCAAAATGACTAACAGTGTCTGAAGAAATCATCTACAGGATCAGGTAATATTTTTTTCAGGGACCTTCCTTGATGACAGGAATCAACAGAGGGGAGATGATTGGCAGAGGGAGGGCTTGCAACCAGTGTCAATGACATGGAGAGGCTTGGGACAACAAAGACTAAGGATTTGCAAATTTGGGGTGTAGTTTTGATAGAATGGTAAGAACAAGAACTATATTGTAGAAGGATGTGAAAAGCCTATTGGTGGTGGAGGCAATGAGCATGGAAAGCACATGTGCAGTGTCTAGCTTTGAATGGGGGTAACGGGAAGGTAGCTGGAGTGCAGTAGGGTCAAAATCATGTTTGTTTTTTAAAAGGGGGAAGCTGCCGTAGCAATATTTTTCTAGATATGTCTCCTGGGGCAAGGGAAACAGAAGTAAAAATAAACTATTGGGACTATATTAAAATAAAAAGGTTCTGCACAGCAAAGGAAACAATCAACAAAACTAAAAGACAACCTAATGAATGGGAGAAGCTATTTGCAAATGACATATCTCATAAAGCGTTAGTGTATCCAAAATATAAAAGAACTTATACAACTCAACACCAAAAAAAAAAAAAAAAAAACAATTAAAATGAGCAGAAGACATGAACATTTCTGCAAAGAAGACATCCAGATGGCCAACAGACACATGAAAAGAGGCTCAACATCATTAATCATCAGGGAAATATAAATCGAAACTACAATGAGCTATCACCTCATACCTGTGAGAATGGCTAAAATAAAAAACACAAGAAACAACAGGTGTTGGTGAGGATGTGGAGAATAAGGAAGCCTTGTGCACTGTTGGTGGAAATGCAAATTGGTGCAGCCACTGTGGAGAACAGTATGGAGGTTCCTCAAGAAAGTAAAAATAGAACTACCATATGATCCAGTAATTCTATTACTGGGTATTTACCCAAAGGATACAAAAACACTAATTTGAAAAGATATATCCACCCCTATGTTTATTGTAGCATTATTCACAATAGCCAAATTAGGGAAGCAGCCCCAGTGTCTATCGATAGATGAATAAAGAAGAATTGGCATATATACACAATGGAATATTATTCAGTCATAAAAAATAATGAAATCTTCCCATTTGCAACAACATGTATGGATCTAGAGTATAATGCTAAGTGAAATAAGTCATTCAGAGAAAGACAAATACCATAGGATTACACTCATGTGTGGAATTTAAGAAACAAAGCAAACAGACAAAGAAAAAAAGAGACAGACCAAAAAACAGATTCTTAACTATAGAGAACAAACTGATGGTTACCAGTGGACAGGCGGGGGTGTGTGTGAAATAGATGATGGGGATTAAGAGGACATTTATCATGATGAGCACTGAGTGATGTACAGAATTACTAAATCACTATACTGTACATCTGAAATGAGTATAACACTGTATATTAACTATACTGGATTTTTTTTTTAAGGAGGGGCACTGCGAGCTGAGCCGATCTGAAGGCTGAAGGAAAAATGTCTATGGGAAGTGCAAGCTGGATTTCCTAAAAATAGGGGATATGCTTTGCCAACTAAACCAAGCTTGCAAGAACAACAAGGAAAGGCAAACTCAGAGGTGCTTGAGAATATGCAGGGAGGCCCAGGGACCGGCATGTTTAATAAACCAATTCAGTGATGGGTCACCAGATGGTCCCAAGACTGCATTTTAAGAAAAACCACCTCCTAGAGGGGTCAACAGACTAGTCTTGGGGTCAAATCCAGCTCGCTACCTACTTTTGTATGGCCCTCGAGATAAGAACGGTTTTTACAGCCAGGCATTGCAATAGTTTTGATGTTAGAGAATACTAACTTTGAACTCCAAAGCAAAATGTTAAATCCCCCTCAAAAGATCCCATTCTTCCCAATCGTAGACCTGTATTACAAAGAGCATACTTTATTATTATTACCACATTTTGAATTTTGTCAAAAAAATATTTGTGGAACTTTCTTTTCTCTCTTGTTTAGTACTTCCATACTATCCTTGATTTGGCATCTTGACTCACAAAGCCTAAAATATTTACACTTCGGGGGTGCCTGGATGGCACAGTCGTGAAGCGTCTGCCTTCGGCTCAGGGCGTGATCCCGGCGTTATGGGATCGAGCCCCACATCAGGCTCTTCCGCTATGATCCTGCTTCTTCCTCTCCCACTTCCCCAGCTTGTGTTCCCTCTCTCGCTGGCTGTCTCTATCTCTGTCAAATAAATGAATAAAATCTTAAAAAAAAAAATATTTATACTTCGGCTCTTTTCAGAAACAGCCAACAGCCTTCGAGCCTGGATGAGAAGTGACCTTGACTCTTGAGACCAGAGAACCACAGGCAGATTTACAGAACGCGAATAAATGGGCAGATTCACAGAAAATGATGTGGTAGGTACACTCAGATTTGGCATCTGACTTCTTAATAATGTGATCGCTGCAAGATTATCCGATGCTTTTTATTTTGAAAAGACAAGTTCCTTTACTTCTCACAAATATTTAACATCATAAAGCATTCATAAAGTACAAAGTCTGTTGCTAGAAAAAGGCACATTAGACATTAACTCTGTGCTTAAGCAGCCTGCATTATTAAAAAAGACCTGCTGTAGACAGGGAAAAATCCAACTTTCTTTTGCGTCACTTAAGTTTTTAAAGCTCATGAGACGGGCTGCGCTGCTTTGGGGAAACACACTGATATCCCACTACAAGGGTATTCTCTTGCAAATCATGGCGGCATCAGCATTTTTAACCAGAGGAACGTTTAGAAATAACTTAAGAGCAACCACTTAAACTGTTGGGGAGGGATTTCAGGCACAGCTGTGATGCCTCGTATACAGAAAGGAGGTGCCAAAGGCAAAGCTTTGGGTAAAATACAATATCACACAAAAGATGAAATGTGAAAATGAGGACAATAGTAAATTCCTGTTTTTCTAGAAAAGCAGCATATTTAGGGACCCCCAGTTAATACACTCAAATTACCTCTGATCACATTTTTCCAATCTTTAACATACTGCGAAATTTTTCAGACATCCCAAATCTACTTTAATAATGGTTCCTCAAAAGACTAGTAGAACTTCTTCGTTATTTTTTAACACACCCTATGCGTTGTGTAAGTTACCTACATGGCAGCTTCGGTTTGCAATAGGCACTTCCAAGAAAACCACCAGGAACGTCGCCTGTAATTTACATAACAGCTCCACCACTCCAGGGATCTTTTTGTGTGGCCTGGGGGGGAGGGGGTGACGCTCACCTTGAGCCGGAGCGTAAATGCTGGAGTACTGTTTATATAAAGCACTTAGGTTAAGAAAAAGGGAGTAAATAACTTAATTTGTAAGTATAAAAAGCTCCCAGCTTAGTCATAAAATATGACATACCATGTGAACCTCGAGCTGCTTCAATACGTGTTTTACATTTTCCAGCAGGCTCAACTATGAAAAGCAACAAGAGGACATTCTCCCCCTGGAAGATAATCATTTTTATTGTTGCCAGGTCAAAGATTCAGATTCCACAGAGCAACCTCTGACTAAAGAACAGCAAGTCCTTTCAAGTCGGAAGGTCCAATATGGAGCCCCCTCAGAAGCAGAGCATAATAGCCCTCAAATAACAAGCAAACATGTAGCTTTCTTAATTTGCCCGGCTGGATTCCCGTAATAAGTACTTAACAACTGTAGGCTCTGAGCAGCCCAGCAGACATCAACAAGACCATTTGCCAGATGATTTAGCAAACAAATTTCTGAGAGTCTCACACTTAGGCTGAGTGCATAACATGAGAAAACATGCTGGAGACTTAGACATCATAATAGGAAAGACGAGTTTTACGAATTTAAAAGGAAAAGAGAAGGAGATGGAGAATTTCAAGGTCGAGGGAACTTAGGCAGATAAGCCAAATTCACTTTCTAGAAATAAGTTCTCCAAATGAATACTCAGGAACTCCTGCTAATTTTGTACTCCTTGACCAAATAAGCTGAAAGAACAAAAGAATCTGGAACTGGCTTCCAGGAAAGGAAGAAAAGAGCAGAAATCACAAGATTTTTGAGCATTAGTAACTGACATGCGGCCAGTTCAGAACATGAAAGGTTCTCAACAAATATTTGCTGAATGAATGAAGCCAAGTCTATGATACATATGGGAAATAGCTCCATCATAAGGAATGCTGGCCGAATTCTCAATGAATAAGAAAGGTTAGGAACAGGGGTTAGGCATTCATAAAGGAATCACTCTCCAGTGTCCAGAACTCAAGGCTTGAACATTGGAAAAGGGAGACATCTTCTCAAATCACAAATGAACAGCCTTCTCGCTTTTTCTCACAGGAAAGTTGTGGGCGATAGGAGCCCGGGAAATGTGTTCTGAGGAGCTGGGGTAATCATCCCATCATGTTAGACTACAATTAATTCGCGTTCTATTTTCTGAGGTAATGTTTTTAAACACGAATGTGGACATTTGAAATGTGCGAAAAATTCAAGCAACCATTTTTATGACATCCCACGTTAGTTTGGCCCTTTTTTTTTTTTTTCATTTTATGTATTCCTTCTTTCAGTGAATTATCCACATCGATGAGTTGCTTTGGGTCTTTTGGCCAGCCTCAGGGAAGAATAAACCCAAGGCAATCCACATTTCGGACGTGAAGCATGACTTCTCAGTATTAATTGTCAGTTTGTTTAACTTGGTAATATTCTACCTAATGTATGTTAACTTGCACAAGGGTGTGAAGGGGGCTTCCGAGCGTGATGAAAGTTGAGGGCATTCAGATCTACTCCGTGAGGTCTCCCCTGAGCTCCCAGGGGAAAATTTACATGGGGCACGAGAGCAGTCAAATGTGACAAGAATTTGCAAATAAATAAATAACAAATAAATAAAACTGTTCATGGCACGTCTACATGAAAACAACGCGTCAAGGGCACAATGAACATAAGTGAAGCTTTAGAATGAGTTAGGTTGCCAGATGTAGTATGGTGATTTGGGGTGGCCCAGGGGAACACCCATGAGGGGAAAGGCTGGGTGTAGATCAGTCCTAGAAATGCTCCGCTGCATCTGGGGGGCCCGAAGGAGAGATAGTCCCAGCGAATTCGGAGCAGGGTACCAGGGCCCTGGGATCAGCCGCACAGAGCGGGGGCCCGCCAGATGCACACATGAGAGGTGATCCGGAAGAGGGAGGGCCCCACGTTTCTGTAAGTGATCATGCAAACAGCTGAGGTTAGTGGCTTCAGTGATTTATTAATCGAATGTAAAGAACCATTTAGCCTATGTGAACTGTTTAAGTTGGGTCAGCAGTATTCCACAAAGGAAGGAGCAGTTGTGAAATGTATATGGTTGGAGAGGGTGGGAGCAGAAAAGCTATAGGAGATTTTACATTTAATGTGCGCGCTCAGAGTCCCAGCTTAAGCCAGAATTCAGTTACCCAATGAGCATTACAGAATTGTCTGCAAACTGTATTTTACTGTAGATGTTTTTGTTTCTTGTGGGTTTTTTTTGTTTTGTTTTTCTTTTTTGTTTTTGTTTTTCTCAAATTCAGAGGAGCTAAAGAGAACGAACGAGAGTGTGAATCCTACGGGACTAGGAGTCAGACGATGCCCGGCTGAGACTGGAGAGTCACAAAGCTTGCTTGGAAATGGGGAACAATATGGACTCAATTTTCATGAATATCTTATGCGAATTTGTTTCTTAGAGAAATCTCTCACCAGGTCATTTAATACAAACATATATATTTGGATGAAGAAAGAGTAAAGCTGTAATTTTAATTGAACAGAGAGTTTTGCCTTTTTTTTTTTTTGGTAGAATTCTTTCTAATTTGCATTTAATTATTATTTTCCACGAAAGTGAATTTAACTCTTGACTTCAATATAAGCCTTGCAGGAAGACGTTTTTGGGAATCTGCAAGGGCCGTTTAATGTGTCTCATTAAAATAATGGCCAGGAAAGTCAATGAATGCATGGAAAGACGGTAATGTGTTGATTACATTGAGTCATCAGGCAGAACAGATTGCGACACAATGACTGAGATGCGCCGAGTCAAAAAGAAATGGTGAATTAAGACACAGATGTGTGCACAGTGTCTAACCAAACCCTGCAAGGAAACTCAGACGTGATCATATATTTATTTCAAGTGTATTTTCAAGATGGACTCATTCTGAATCAGCACTCTTTCCAAAAAACATAAAGCAAAATAAAATAAGCCGAGTATGAATCAGTTTGGAGTAACTGTTTTCACAGGTTTTCAACTTGTTGTACCCATCCACACTTAAAATAAGGCTCGTAAACATTCTGAAAACATTTTAACTCTTATGTGAGCCTAAAGAGAACACCCCAGCACTTAGCATTAGAATAACACTCTCTGAAATCTGCATCAGACTGAACCCTTTCTATTCCCACTCTATGTCCAGCTGTCTCTGTATTCCTTATTTTTTGTCATCATAGTGAGGCTCAAAACCTCACCAGACTCTTTGACTCTTTTCTTTCTTTTGTCCCCCACAGCCAACTAATTACTGAGTCCACCTGATTTCGCTCTTTCACTATCGCTGCCCTCTATCCATTTCTATCAGCGCGATGAGGCTTCATTAGTGTTTAACCTTGATAGCAACAGCCTCTGAACTTCCTCCCTCCTTGAATCTATTTTGCACCTTGGATGAAATTAATTTTCTTGAAACACTGCTCGTTTTTTCTGCCATTCCCCTGCTCTAAAACTTTTCATGACCTCAGGAGGTCTTTTGGGCTTCCACCATATTCGGGAGGGAGGCCTAAGGCCATATGCCCGGGCAATGGCGAAATTTAGCAGCAGATGTCCTTCCGGAGGGGCTAGGAGGCTGTGCCCGTGGCGAGAGGCCACCTGCCAAAGACATTCCACCAACGCAGGAACTGTGGCAAATCCCCCCAATGCAGCCACCGAAGCCTGCGCTCTCAGGCTGGGGGGGTAGTGAGTTCTGAGGCATAGGAAAGCTGGGGGATGCGGGCTCTGAAGAGCAACCTCTGCTCAAAGCCAAGTCTGTTGGCTTAAACTCTTGGCCCCAGAAACAGTAGCACAAGTCTCCCAACTGCCTTTGTCATTTATCGAAGACCTTACGGCAGCTCTCAGAGCTCCGTAAACCATGAGGCATTTGCCGTGTGTTCTTTGGGAGATTTCCTTGCACTACCTTCCCTTCTACCAATTTGCAAGGCTGGGAGGGGATGTGTGTGAAGGAAGCCAATACTCCATCTCTTTCTCTACAATGCCCTAAACATTAACCACACTTAGCCAAACCTGCCTGTCGCCTTGGAGTCGGGGGTGTGAGTTATGTTGCTAATGGTTAGGCGGAGGGGAGGAGAAGGGACCATACATTATATCTGGACCTGTTTTAATAATGACACCACTACCTCCCAAGGCTTAGGAAAGTCATGCAGGTTTCCCGATCCACCCTCTTCTTCTTCAAACCTCCTTGATGTTTCATCTCATAGCCCAGGCTCTACGTGCGTGCCTGGGCTATAAGACGAATCTGGATCTGCCCCCTATACTTCCTGCCTTCCTGCCTGCCTGTGGGCTTGCCCACGAGCATTCCCTCTGTCCTTCAGCTCCCATGTCCCATGCCCAAGCAGAGCCCAGGGCCACAGCGAAGAAGGCAGAACTGGATACCTAGGTTAAAAAAAAGGACAGTTTGCACGCCTTAGTTGTGCATTCAAAGTTCGCCAGGAACTTCCAACTGCTTTAAAAAATTGTTAGTTTCCCCTTTGCAAACCCCTTGCCAGACACCCAAGTTTCTGCCAAACAGAGCTTTCAAATTCAGCTGGATCCTTCAGCTGCAATCAGCTCAGGGTCTGATTTCACTTGTAACCTAGCACGTGAGACACAGATAATTGTTTCTTTTGATGAATGAATGGATGAAGGAACAGATGAATGAACGTTCTCCACAAAACCAAGTGTTTCTGTTTACACAGCGTAAGTGGAGGGACAATTCATTTTCTGAGACTGGAAACAAGTTTTGGAGACTGTAGACACACCAAATTTCCACCAAATGTCTTCAAATGTAGAGTTATTTTTCAATTTCCTAAAAGATCCTTGGGTGCTTTCACTCAATTTTAGTGCTTTCGTTGGTAAGACGGCATGCCTCATACGGATGGACCCGATTCCACATTTTGTAATTCACAGGCAGTGGCTTCTGAGATAAATCCATTTTTTATAAAAGAGCTCTACAGAGAGATACATTGTACACTTGTTTCCCACAGAGGGGAGTGCTTCCGGTGGCAACACGGCTCCCCCCTCCAGACTGCCAGCCCCTTCCTTGGGAGTGATTTCAGACCACTCTCTTGCTGCTCACGTTGACCAGCCGCTGCCCTCACTCCTGGATCTTCTGCACCCTTCCTTTCGTCCCCATCCTTTCGTCCCCAGTTGGCCCCACATTTCAGCTCTAAAGCACCCCTGCCCCGACGCCCTAGTTTGGATAAGCAGCTCTGGCTGACCTCAGCCCCCTCTCTTGTACACAGTCCTGGAATATTTACCCTCCGCTCACAGACGCTGCTCTGTCAAACGGCATCGGTCATGCCTGTGTCTCAGGAATGTCAATCTTAATTGAAGATGTGTCAGTTTTCCTAACATAAACACCGAGATAGCTTAATCCAGCTTCATTGTTATCAGCTAACTGTTTGTTTTTCCTTAGAAACCAGAGATGCTTTTTTACTCCAAAAGAAAAGTTGTAGTGAATATAGATTTAAGAGGAACTTGAGAGATACTTCTGCCAACGTACTCTTTGGCTGTTTAAAGTTGCGGGTGTCTCTTCTTTAATTATAAGGAACTCTAGTTTCTAAGGTTATGCTTCTCCTTGGCTGGTTCTGTTTGTAGGGACTGCTCATTACATAACAATTAACATTACAAACGGAATCCAGGATACTGGAAGAAACCGTGCACATTTTTAATTTTTCTCTATTAGTCTGTCTGTATTCTTCTAATCTACCATGCCAGGAGCAAATTTTCTATGGTATGTGTTCTTCCTTATAGGAGAGGCTTAGAGTACAAAAAAAGAGCATCCTTCTGTAGAGAAGAACTTAGCCAAGGACACTGTGCTCCATCTTTCTGATGAAATACATATTTCCCATTAAAAGGCAAATCTGTCATTTTAAAAGGTTGAATTGGATGTACTTTAAAAATAATTCCAGCTGGTTAAAATGAGAGCATTGAAAAAAAGCTCAGTAAGAATGTTCTCTTGGTCTGTAGTATTTTCATTTTCCTGAAGTGTGAATTGGATATATTTTCTTTTATTTTAAATCTTTTATCCTCAGTGTTTGATTCTGAGTTAGTGGAACAAGTTTTAAAGATGAATTGGGCTCAATAAGACTATTGCTAATACTTAAGGTTTCTATTTCTGTACTATTATCTCTAGCAAAAAAAAAAAAAAGGACTATTTGACCTGATCCTTTTTGCATGATCATGCAGGAAATGTTGATATTTTCATACATTGCTTTGTCCCACATGCACCCTTTCTAGACCTTGTATAGCTCTTCCTTTGACATCTTTGTCTGTTTAATATAATAGTTTCATAAACTAAATATCTAATTACGTCCTGGGAAAAATGGAGGCAAAGTATACCTTAAACTATGTAATGATGTTCTATAAAAGCCATCTATGTTTATATTACATACGTACACACACAAGTACACTAGTTCTACACAGCCAGTGATTTGAGGTTTGTACCTAGATTCTCACACCCATAGTAAACTTGGATGCTGAGCCATTATTTTTTCCAATAAAACAAACGGAAACACTAACGCACATAGTTTTCCACCAAGTTTCAACTCATTTAAAGCTTTGTCTATGCAAATGTAATTTTCTTCACTAACCATCAATGATTTTTGCTTCTGGGTTACCGAATAATAAAATGTGCAGTCTTCTTCCTCCACACCTGATCGACCACCATCATCAACCACACTGGCACTTCTGCGGTTTACCGCGACGTTTCTACAGGCTAGCTTTCTCCACTGCGTCCCAACACTACCGAAACTATGCTTACATTTTTCACGTAAATGTTAGTAACATGCACTTTCTCATAGAGTTTTCAGAACGAGATAAACACAGAAAAGGCAAGGGCTCATCATCTTCCTGTACCTGTCTGGAACTTTTTGAGGTTGTGATAGGACTCTGGTTTCTTCCTGCTGGATTAGATTCCCCTCTTCCCCTCAATCTCGCTCTTTCCACTTCCCCTGGTACCTTTACATTATACCTCAGACCACGGTTCAAACATCTCTCAAATCACATTCTTATCAGGACTCCTTGTCTTCCTTTTTCTCTGTCCTTCACGGTTGGGTCTTCTGTGTCTATGCAGCCTGGCCCCGACTGAGCCTGAAAACCTCCCCCGTCCTGCTCTGCACCGCTGACACCTGCCTGCCTCTGTCGCTCACACCCACCCCCACAGCCGTTGATGCTGCTTGCCGGCTTCATTCATGTCTGTCACCCACGGCCACAAGCCATTTAAATTTCATGCTCTTTGTCTTTCCCTGCTCACCAAAGTGGCAGGCTGTCAGCAACATTCCCTCACAGTTCCCACCAACACCCGTAAGGGCTAGTTGAGTCTTAGAGCTAACCCAGAGCCCCCCTGCTGACCTGGCCGGCTTTGGCACTCCACCTGGATGCCCTTCCTTCTCACCACCTTGACCTCACATACGGCCTCCCCTCACCTTGCCCTCCAACAGTGCACCTCTTCCCTCAGTAAAAGTAATCTGATCACCTGATTAAAGTAACACACACTAAGGTGTACGTGACTGATAAGCAGATAAGCCATCTCTACAGGAAGTCCTTTTGGGAATTTATTAGAGCCAATAAGTCTCTGATCTGTAGAACGTATGGTGGGATAGGGGAAACATTCTGGGATCAGGAATGTACTCTGGGCCTCTCGCTGGTTCTTTATTTCTTTGCCAAACAGAACAGCTTTACCAAGCCAGCACTGTACTTCTGAGAAGCCTCGAACCCCCACTGAAAGGCCACCCCAGATTATATGCAAGTATGTAGCTGCTCTAAATACGTTAGATGAAATAATTAAATTAGGTTATTGGCACTATTTCAACCATGTATATGCAAAAGATACTTTTACCTTTGTACCCACTGAGGGCCCTTTATAACTTTTTAGAGGGATATCTGAGCTGCAACTTACTATTTCCCGATGCCATACCATGTCGGGAAAATTATTTCTCGAGTATTTATTACATAATTAAAGCAGTGGTTGGGAGACTCTTCTTTATCCTCTGGATAATATCCTCTGGGTTGAAGTGAACTCTTAGGGGGTAGAAAGCAGAACTGCTCTTGTTGAATGGGGAGTGTAACTCCCAGAACACAGTTGACTGTTCCCAATTCCAGCCTCTCCTGGCTGGAGAGGGTCATGTGACATAGTCTTTGACCCACTGCTACAGAAGTTACTTAGGCTCTGAGCCTCAAGGCAGGAGAGACTTGGGGGAATAGTGATGTGCTGCCTACCACAGCCTACATAAATTCATTCTTCTAGCCTCCTTCAATGCAACTCAGCTAAAGATTTTGTCGAAAACAAAAATAAGAAAAACAGGGCTCGCCATCTGTATAGGAAAGAGATCCACAAGGAAAGCAACAGGAGGCAGAATCCGAAAACACCTCGAAGGAATTTCAGTTGCTGACTTGTAACGTGTTGACGCTAATTGCACGAAGGCTTCTGAGGATGGAAAAATTGTGACCAAAGGTAAAGAAGGTAAAGACGGACTTCTTGGGAGCCAGGTGTGGGGGGAGTCCCTTTGTCTCTGTACAGACGACCAGAACTGATACTTAGCATTTCACGGCGAGAGAAGAGGAAGCACAAAGGCCCAAGGCAAGTATGATATTTGGTTTGAAAGGAGTGATGCTCTAAAGGTTTCTTGTTTTGGTGCAGCGGTGTGAGACTAACAAGGTATGAGTGTCGTAAGAACTTCCTGGTATGTTCCTTTGAAATGTGTAGGAAATGATATATATGAAAGAGTCTTCAATGATCAGAATTATCCTTTGAAAGTAACAGTTTAGCTAAAAGGAAGTGCTAGAAATCTTTAGCAGAAGCAGGAATGAGCCGTCTGTTCTTTTTCCAGCCCTAGTCACTTCAGTACACCTGAGGACTCCAGTCCTGATGGAGCGTTCCATACCAGATAGTGTGATCACAGTGAAACAGAGACAGACAAGGTGAGAAGCCTAGTGCAAAGGACCAGCTTACCTCCTGCCACCCTAGTCCTTTGCTCATACCCTAAGAAGAGGCTCGTCCTTCCTATCTGGTTTATTTCTTGCCTCCCAGATAAGATCTGGCCAATTACTGATCCTCTGAATTGGTAATCCCACAATGACTTTCCAGATGCCACACCATCAATTTGTCCTGCAACTGGACATGCTTCAGTTCTTCCTGACCTATGTGAATGTTACATCTATTTTATTTTATTTTTTTTTAAAGATTTTATCCATTTATTTGAGAGAGAGAGAGTGTGTGTGCGAACAGGGGGAAGGGGCAGAGGGAGAAGCAGGCTCCCCACGAGCAGGAGCCCGATGAAGGGCTCGATCCTGGGACCCCAGGATCATGACCCGAGCCAAAGGCAGACGCTTAACCGACTGAGCCACCCAGGCGTCCCTGAATGTTACATCTAGTAAGTAGATGATCTTCAGCAACTCTGTGCAAAAAGCTTTCGCTTTGGCTCTGAGCCTCAAGGCAGGAGAGACTTGGGGAAATAGTGATGTGATGCCTACCACAGCCCAAGTAAATTCACTCCTCCTAGGGGATGCCATGAGAAAGAACGCACTGTTCTCTGGCAGTGCTGTTCAGGGAAAAATCTTAGGAGGCTCCAAGCTGAGAGACACCAGAGAAGTAGAGCCCAAACAGGATTGTTAGCTCTTTTCTGGAGTTCAATCCAAGATAAGCTCTCTTTCTAGGGCAGTTAATCTTGGCCCTGAAAAGAAGTTGCCAGAAGGGTTATTGATTTCAAAGCTACAAGCTGCTTGCAGGAGTTGAGGTCTAGCCAGGGCCTTGGGTGGGTTTTCAAGGTTAGAGATTTTTCTGAGAATATAAAGGAGAACCATGGTTTTCTTCACAAATAGTAATAATTACTGTTCGAAGTTAAGTGAGTTAATGCTTATAACAAATACAAATCTTTAATTTTTTGGCATTTGCATTTCTTTTAAAATGTCTTTACACAGCATAATGACGCATTAATATAGGGTTATGATTAGTAATTAATATTCAAAACGTAGTGAACCTGCATTTATACTGTTATTTCAAGAGTTTCAAAAATATTTTTTAAAAGCCACGCTATAGTGTGGCATTGCGCTTTAAAATATCCTCTCTTATCCACGCCAAAAGAACAGGTTGACCAGCTGACCCTCCCCGACAACCAGGGCCCTGCCGAGCTATCACTGACATGGTAGGGTGTAGGAAAAGACATGTCTCATGGGGTTTTCCCTGTAAATCAAACACTTCTAAGAGGTGGCAAGTACCATAAAAAGTAATGTATCAGAGATTGCTCATCTTATACTGACCCCGTTCAAAAAGAAACAAAATTTCTCCTATGTGCCTTGTTTGAATGACTCTATTATAAAGAAGCCCTTCTGAATATGTAAGTGCGTGTGAGTAGGCATGTGTATGTGTAATTGCATTAGTTACATTTTATTTCATCTGACATCACAGTCTAAAGTGACCACATCTATTATGAATACTTCCAGGGCAAAAAATAAATTTCCTCACAACAGAAAACTTTCAGGAAAAAAAAAAAAAGGCATAACCAGCCTAACCTTTAAAGGTCAGTCAGGAACTAAAATCTTTATTTGAATTCATTATGAAATCAATGGAACCTCTGGTTAAGATTCATGTAATTATAAATAACACAGAAGACCACGAGGAGGAAAAAATGTCTCAGTCATATATCTTTCCTAACTTCTGAAACTTCACTTCTCATTATCACATGGTTCCATTTTCCACACCCAAGCAAGACTATTGTGCAATTGTGGATTATTTAGTCTGGCTAGTTGGCATGCTGCCTAAGCTTTTATGAGTTTAAAAAAGATAATATAATCTGTCTTTTGATATTTAGGTCCATGTTTTTCAGCAAGCTTGTATCTTTGCCAAGGAATGCACATTGAGTCAAAATCCTCTTCTTCACACGCACCGCGGAAGAAGTCCTAGGTAAACTAAAAGCACGGGGAAAGGCATTTCTCTTCCTCAAAAAATAGAGCAAGTCCTAGTTTCAGAATACATTCTGGTAACTCCGCAAATTCCAGAAGGGGAAATAGCAATGGCCTGGCAACAGTACATACATCGGTATCCATCAGCAAGCATGCCACGGTGATTTTCAGCAGCATTCAGTTTAGGTACCAATCAGAAAGATCACTTAACAATTCTGCTCAGAAACAACGAGGACAAAAAGCCTCTCGGATCAAGGATACCGTTTGATTTGCCTGCGCTAATAAGTGCCATAAATTATTTACAGAACTTCAAAGTCTTGCAACTGGTGAAGTGCACCAGGGCAAAAGTAGAATTTGTTTGTTTATTATCAATTATTTACACAGTATGTTTTACAATATCAGATGTGTAGAAAAGGCCTAATCCTGAGGAATGGCATACAATAAAAAGTATATTATGTTAATTCTGTGAAAGCTTAACATGGGCCATCAAGTAGTGGAGGCCATTTTATGCAGTATTTATAAAGGTTTCGGTAACAATCTCAATAATGCTTAACTCTAAAAAAGCATTCTAAAATATGTATTTATTTGTGATGTCTAGATAAGTGAGAATCCCTGCACACACAATTTCTTGCATAATCACAGTAAGGGGATTTCAAATCTATGACAAAACGGCAACTTCGAAACAAAACAGGATTCTTGCTCGACTAATAAAATATTTGTAACACGGGGTCACAACACAATAGATGAATCAAGCCCACATCTACCCAAATAGGTCAGCCAAAAAATAAACATGTCAATCTTTTTAATCAAGCCGGCACTTCAAATCTAATGTAGTAATTATAGGTGAAAATGTGGCTCAGACTAAGAGCGATACCCCTGGGATGTACAGAATGTGAGCCAGGATGCTATTGTTTTTCATATGCCTCCGGTCAAATGTGGTAAACTTCACACTTTTAACCAGTGCTGTTTGTAACAGATTGAATGAAACAGGTCTACAAAAGAATCAATAAATGTAAAGACTGGAAAGAATTAGAGAGGCTTGCAGACTTGTACCTATTGTCTGGGGGAATTAGATGTCAGTTTGAGTATTATAACTCTGACAAAGGTTTCCGAGCTTTAATTTACTAGAACATATAATGGGCAAAGAGGGGGCCGGGAAACATAGTCAGTCTGAATACATTATTTAACAAACACTTTAATGAATGTTGCACCCTTTTTTTTTTATACTGCTGACATATTCTTCCCATTCATTTTTCAGAACCTTGTTTATCAATGAAACACACTCTCTAAGAACAGTATCCGAGGTTCCTCACATTCCAAGCCCGTGATGCTGTACTTTACAGAGAACAGTGCACTCGTGGGCACACACAATGCTTACCTTAATGTCACGAAGAAAGGAGGACGGGAGCCCTAGTGCTAAAGTTGAGCAAGCAAACAAAACATGGTCATGATAGGAGGATTAGGTGAGTAATTCCTTGTTCCGTCCATATGCCTGAACAGAACGAGATTTCACAGGAATTCTGTCTTTATTTTTGTTGCGACGGAGAAAAGTTTAGGAACGCTTGGCGGCTGGCAAACAGAAGAAAGATCCAGGGCCTTTTTGTTTATTTACTTATTTTTTTTTTAACCTAAATCCGTGGACTTAACTGTGCTTAGCTCACAAAGCAGTTGCTGAGCCCTCATACACACACCAGATGCAATTTAGATAGGTTGCATCCCCCACACTTATCTTGGGAGAGGAGAACACATTCCATTAATCAAAAACTAATGCATAAACCCCCTTGGGAATAAATGGAAACCACATTGCAAAGTGAGAATTAGTGTTTTCTGTAAAACATGAAAGAATGACATGTCAGAAAAGTAGCCAAAGTAGCCAAAGAATAATCAACATGTTGCAGGCCAAAAATTACTTGGGTCTCTGCTGACTTTCACTGTATGCCCGTTGGTAATGAAAGGCACAAATCTTCTTGAAGTAAATAGCCCTGTCTGCTGTTCCACAGGGCTTTGACTTGACTTCCGGGAAACGTCAACCAACTGATCGATAAATAAATATTTAAGGAAGTGCCAAAAAGCCTCCCTTCGAGGGGGGCAGCGGGAGACAGAAGGACGGCCCTTGTCTTCAAAGGGTTTACAGTCTAATAAAATGTCTTTCAGGGACTCTCAAACGGGGTGGAAAAACTTCTCTACGTAAAAAGCCAGAGAGTTAATTAGGCTTTGTGGGTCACGAGGGCTGTCTACAGGGCTACAGCTCTGCCCTTGGAACACCAAAGCAGCCACGGACAAGATGCAAACTAACTCAGGTGGCTATGTTCCAGTAAAACTAGTCACGAACGCTAAAATTGGAATTTCGTGTGATTTTCCCATGTCACAAAATATGATCATTCCTACAATTTCTTTTCATCTATTTAAAAATGAAAACTGATCCTTAGCTCAGAGGCCGTACCCAACAGGTGGAGGGCCTGGTTTGACCTGTGGGCCATAGTTTGCTGACCCTTTCTCTAAAATAATTATGTAATACCATAATGATTTATTGGCTCATACCATCATGAAATTCCAAGTGTAAGCCGTCAGGGATGCAAGTGTAGATTTAGGGCTTTGGAACTTTGACGTATAGCAGAGTCCCTGACATGTGGCAGGCGTATTCAGGCTCCAGTTCAGCACAGGAGGCTGGAAATCCATACTGATTTCAACTGAAATTGTGAAGCATTTATTGGTCACCACGATGTCGAGGTAAACTAGCAGAAATTGTTCCTATAGTCTAGGTTTCCAAACCTATCCTAAAAGGATAAACAAGTACTTGTTTCAATAATTCTAGATAAAACCAACTGCATGAAGTTTGGCCAATGAGATATAACATGTGCTGGGAAAGGATAAATCCCAATGTGATGATCTGTCC
This sequence comes from Ursus arctos, assembly GCF_023065955.2. Taxonomy (NCBI): domain Eukaryota; kingdom Metazoa; phylum Chordata; class Mammalia; order Carnivora; family Ursidae; genus Ursus; species Ursus arctos. Next base: position 33,832,646 of record NW_026622952.1, on the reverse strand, counting down.
TGACATCTGAAGGGAGGCAGCCATTGAGACTGTCCAGTGATGACAGGCATGCTCTTGAGTGGAGATGACGACAAGGGGCAGTCTCAGCTGGGGAAGGAGCTTGAGAAAAAGCAAAGGAATGGGGAGTACACAGTCGTCAGGGGTCAAGGAAGCCTCAGAGCACCTCAAGGGCTGAGTTGGTAGTGGGCAAGAAACAAGGATAGATTCATATTAAAGAGGCCTTTGAACACTACCTGGAAAAGTTTGGACTCAATTTTTATGCAAATGAATGCCAAGAATTTCAAGCTCTTCTTATACCAGTGAAATTTCAGGAGAGCTGAAATCTTCTTTATAACCCAAGTTCAATAATACTCTAGTCACAAAATGAAAACTTTCATAAAATAATTTAACACCACACGTTTATTTCTAAAATCCTTCTGGCACTGCTCTGAATAAAAATCAACTTGGCTTTTATAACACAGGGTTAAAATAGTTGAACGAGGTATCCGGATTTCCGAATAGGGTCCAGCACAGAGTAGGTGCTCAATAAACAGGGACAGAATTCTATATTACCTTTCAGATCTATGCCAACGTCAGGCAAATGAAATAAAGTCTGATTCTGAAGTCTAAGAGAAACTAAAAGAAACGTTTTCTTCGATATGATATGAAAATTTTGGAACCTCAAATAATGCCCATTCTCAACATATTTATTTGGATAGGCAAAGTGTAAATTATCCCACAGTTACTTCATTGATGATCACCCTTAATTTTTTTCAATGAAAAAATTTTGTTTGGTAAGTCATAGCATGCGGGGGGGTAAAAAAGAAAAAAAGGTTGAGCTTAGAAACAGTCCTGACATTTAAACTTGCCACCTCCAGGTAACTTTAATTCTCAAATATCCACTGGTCTGTTCATTGTCATCAGAGTACAGTTACAAATGGATTATTGGCTCCAGCCGCCCCGTGAACCTTGTTACAGCACTGTACCATAATAAACCACATGAAATGACATGTTTTAGAGGACGTCCAATTATAACTCCACTGAATGAAGGGCCAGGAATTTTACTTGTGTTCCCGTGTTACTGCAAGCTTTCAGAGGTCAGGTGTATGTAAGAAACAGTGAATATTCGTTCAAATGTTTGTGTGCTGATTTTTGACGCTGTTTTCTGTGCTTACCTGAGTTACTGATATACCCAGAGCTATACTAGAAATAAGAATGTCTGTACTGTTAGAGCAAATTAATTTACAAGCATTTGTTGCGCCTATTCTAGGCATCTAGAATTAATGTTTAGGGGAAATAAAACTTAAGGACTCAAATGAGGGAATAATAAGTTTCTTTAAATTTGCGACTACACTCAATTTTTAGTAAGAAGTGTATATGCATGCAATGATATATTTATAGAAAATTTAAAAACGTGATACAGAATTCAAAGTATAATATTCGTTAATCTTCCCATCTCATTAGTCATTTTTAGGGATTTTTTTTTAAAGGAAACCACAAAACAGTTTCTAAGAATAATTAAAGTCCTTAAAAAGAAAACATCTCCAGGGTAAAACCCACAAAAATGAACTTGAGAAGGTAAGATACCCGCCTTCCCCGCTCATAAATCTGACTCTGAGTAGGTGACAGAATTCTGGACGGAGAGGACTTCAGCATCACTCGGTTGTCAGGCCCCCTTGCGGGCCAGCCCACGTGTCGGCTTCGGGAGCACACTGACACAGGCTGGCGTGCGCGCGCACACCCAGCACACACATACCGACATGCGCGTGCGCGCACTCCAACTGAATTATAGGCACGACCAATGACGCTGCTTCAAAAACTGACATCCACGACCTTTTGGAAGTATTCCAGACCACCAAATGCACCAGCTTCTGAGATGCGTTGGGGGCGAAACGAAACCATGTTTACACAGACCTATGCCTAGAAAATCCTCAGTAATGAGTCTGGAGTGAGCCTGAGACTTTGTGCCACCCACAAAATCGGTCCTCTCATCTCCAGGTCACATGCTGCAAAGTCCCCAGGTCTGGTTTTCTAGCAGATCTTCTCCCTCAACTTGTGACTTTCTTATATACATACATCTAAAAAATCTACACCTGGTTGTGCTGTAATAGTATGGGTGTAGTGTCTCGAGTTAAAATCTCCCACTCATTATGGAGTCTATGCATCATACAACTTTTTTTTGATGGGCAGAAGATATGAACAGACACTTTTCCAATGAAGACATACAAATGGCTAACAGACACATGAAAAAATGTTCAAAATCACTAGCCATCAGGGAAATTAAAATCAAAACCACACTGAGATACCACCTTACGCCAGTTAGAATGGCAAAAATTGACAATCAGGAAAAAACAATTGCTGGAGAGGATGTGGAGAAAGGGGATCCCTCCTACATTGCTGGTGGGAATGCAGGTTGGTACAGCCACTCTGGAAAACAGCGTGGAGATCCCTTAAAAAGGTAAAAATTGACCTACCCTATGATCCAGCCATTGCACTACTGGGTATTTACCCCAAAGATACAGACGTAGTGAAGAGAAAGGCCATATGCACCCCAATGTTCACAGCAGCATTGTCCACAATAGCTAAATCATGGAAGGAGCCGAGATGCCCTTCAACAGATGACTGGATTAAGAAGATGTGGTCCATATATAGAATGGAATACTACTCAGCCATCAAAAAGAATGATTTCTCAACATTTGCTGCAACATGGACGGGACTGGAGGAGATAATGCTAAGCGAAATGTGTCAAGCAGAGAAGAACAATTATCATATGGTTTCACTCATTTATGGAACATAAGAAGTAGGAAGATCGGTAGGAGAAGAAAGGGAAGAAGAAGGGGGGGTAAAGAGAAGGGGGAATGAACCATGAGAGACTATGGACTCTGGGAAACAAACTGAGGGCTTCAGAGGGGAGGGCGGTGGGGGAATGGGATAGGCTGGGATAGGGTAGTAAGGGGGGCACGTATTGCATGGTGCACTGGGTGTTATACGCAAGTGATGAATCATGGAACATTGCATCAAAAACTAGGGATGTACTATATGGTGACTAACATAATAAAAAAATTATTAAAAAAATACAACTTTTTTTGTTGTAGGAGACAAAATGTAAAGCTCTGATGCACGAATGACATGTGAACGATCATACCTACTTAACCCAGAAAAACCTCACCAAGCTGGACTTACAGTCTTCCAGCATAAGGAAAAGGAGGGCCACCAAGAATCACGCGTCAAAGTCACCTGTTACACTCTAGCATGTGAAAAAGAAGACGAACAATAGTGATACCTCACAATAAATTCTGGTGGGTTTCAAACATACATAACAGAACTGTATCAGTTTCAATATTTTGATTTTTTCATATTAAGATTCTCAATTTGACTTTCATTCTCACAAAGTCTTACAGCTTTTCCTTAGATATGCTTTACCATATAAATATGGAACATAATCCTTTATTACTGTATCCAGTTTTTAAAAAGCTGCTGAGTGATTGGCAATTAAGTTCAAGTTTCACATGGACATGACATATGGACACATGACAAGCAAAATGGGCGTGAGTCAATCAGCAAATAGTCATTGCACATCTAGAAGACTCAGCAGGACCGGGTACTTCGGAAAAGACTGCTGGCTTGACCCAGGGAGCCCTAATTATTAGAGGACTCATGTACCATATCGTGCTTTCTTCTTTGCAATTATTTAGAGTTTTGACACCCTGACCATTTGATACTGTTGAGTCATTACCCTTTATTTCTCGACACTTTCACTTTTTAATCGCTCTTTTAATTATATGCAAAAGCACAGCAGCTCAGAAAGTCATAGTCAATCCAATTCAAAATATCTACCCCCCGCCATTCTTTGCAACATGTAAGTGATACCCACCTAGAGTAAGTTACGCACCTCTGGGGGACAAGCACAAGATTTTACTAGGGCATTAAGTGTCCTGAGAGATACGGAGCCATTTCTGGGCTTTTAACTTAATGTTGGAAGATGACCTGAATACTAATAAAAATCTGGAGGTATCCTGAGATTTTCAATCCTCTCATCTACAAAAATGGAAACTGAGGCCCAGTGAGTTTAATCAACTTAGCTAAGAGCATACATTTAGTGACAAATTCTGAGTTAGAATGAAGTTTTCCTGACTCTCAAAAAGCCCTTCATCTTATTTATCTAAGTTTTAAAATACCTATAACAAATCATGTGAGGCAGAATGAAAAATATATATTTTTACACACACATATATTATGCACGACATACAACATGCATATAATACATGCTTACATTTGGTTGTATCTCATTTCACCTCGCCTAAGTTATCGAGGCTTTTACAATTATATTTTAAAACAAACTTTCAGAGTTAAACATTTAAGTATTATATTACAGTACCAAAGAGCCTTGGAAACACAAGCTTAATTTTTGGTACTGTTTCGCATAGGTTGTTGTTAACATGCCACAAGCTGTAGACACTTAAAAATACTGTTTAATTTTCTTTAATCCATTTCGTTTTATGGATCTAAAATGGCCATCAGACAATAATACAGCAGTTTCCATAAGGAATAAATTGTTACTGCTTGACAAAAAACTCTTTTTATGCTAGAAGAGGGAAATATAAAAATGTCTTTTTCATATAATTATATTAAAAAATGTGTTAGTATGTTCTCTCATATTACAGCTGTTAGAACGGTTTTTTAAGCCACTGACTTAAGAGCTTTCCTTTCTTTCCTCATTTTTTCCTAATTAATTTCTGTTCAACCAAAGAATTCTTTCCTTTTATGGCTTCTGCTATCATAGCAGTGCCTTCATAAAATGAGCAAGCCCATTTCTGAGCTCTACTCTTCAAAATAAATAAGTAAATTAATTAATAGATAAATAAATAAATAAAGGCACGGAAGGTAAAAAAAAATGTTTCTAAGGAGGGTACTTCCCCATTTAGGTCTTGCTCTTCATTTGAGGAGAGTTGACAAATAATTATGATCAGCTAGAAATATTTAAGTCTTCTGCTCTTCAAAGAGGGACACGGTGTTCAGAAACAGAAATGTAACCATTTTTAGATATTAACAGCTTCACAGACTTGGTCCTACAGGGAAGCATCTGCTACTAATAAATGTACTATATGACTTCTGATAATAGCTTTGCTTTTGTTTATAATCATTCATTAAAGCGTTAAAAAAAAAACCTAGAATGAATTTAGAATGTCGTTTTTTTTCAAAAGATTTCTGTTCTTGTATTTTCTCATATTTCTTTTAGATTTTAGATTATACTTTAAATATCCAGAATTAATGAGGTTTCCTCATGTACTTTGCAAAGTTTACAGACCATTACTTTTAATCTCTTTTTTCTTTTTATGCTTTGAATAACTGCTTTTCTTTTTAAAGAATAAGGGAGGAAAGTCTGTTTAATTAAATAATATAGTCAAACAACTGCTCTTTTTTATACTGCAATTGCTTCACTATTAAAAAAAAGGCAAGGCATAAAACTCAACTAATTAATTTTATTAAAGATCTGAAGCAGTGCTATCTTTGCCAATACCTCCTACCTCCACCCTCACACCAACTGCCTGGATATTAGAAAATCTGGAGAAACGAGATGCCTAACACAAATTATTCAGCAGGGAAAAATTCTATATAAATATATATAATATTTATGAGATACATTAGTATATTTCCTACCCAAGCTATTTAAGCTCATAGAAACAGAACTCAAAAAAATCTCCCCGGCATAAACTGGCACTCAGTTAACACAAATGTAGTGATCAGTACTGATCAAGAGGTCAATACATTGGCTGCTTTGAGGTCCATTCATTCTGTGCATGTAAGTGTGGTTTAGCTTTACTTACATAAGCAATGTGGAATCAATGTAACAAGTTCCAGTGAAGTAAGTAATTTGTTATTAAAAACAAGCAAGTAATCTTCTATTATTAAAAACATAAGCCTATTTTCCTGCAGCATAAATTCAACGGAATTGATCAATAAATATTAGAAGTTATCGTTTGAAACAGGCAAATTTTGCAGAAGGAATAATCTAAACAATGTACATATTTTAAAGTGATACTATATCAATTTTATCAAAATATTATCTCTTGTACACTTACATCTACCAACTTTGCCTACCTTTTAACAGATACTGATAAAAAGTTAATATGAGTGTTACATCTCCTATGAACTGTCCACACACACACACACACACACACACACACACGGGAAATTTGATCATCATAATACTTGAGGTCAAAACCACCATTTAACAAAGAAAGTTTTTCTTTTCTTTGAATTAATTGCATCATTTTCCCATCTCAACTCCCATATATAAAGGAAGCTTAACAATGTTCAGCTTTTTTACAATTATAGTTCAGGCTAGACTCCATTACTTTAATTATCTTACAATGAGCAGAAAATTCTAATGCACGGTAAATGTAGCTCTCTTAACAGAAAAGCAGATTTTGAAGGCATTTTCATTTTCAAAATAAGCTGGACACACTATAGTCAGGGTTTGTCTTTCTCTATACAACTGGTATTTCGTTTTGAATTACTTGAGCACATTGCAAAGTGTATGCACTGTAACAAGAGGTCAAGTTTCACTCAGTGAATCGATTCAATATGAGAAGCAGAAATTTCCACAGAGGGAAGGAAATTGCCTTAAAGTCAGTTGGCATCATTCTGTTTCAGCTTCTTGCTCTGAGTGGTGGGACCAAACGCATACAGTGCTCTGTACCGCGCTGCGCTACTTTGAAGAGCACAAGGCTTGAAGGGCTGTTAGAAAGAGGAATGATGGAATTGTAACTGATGAGCTCTCTGTCTGGTGAGACTACCCAGAAAAGACGAACAGGGTAGTAATGGCTAAAAGGCCTTTGCTGTCTAGGTAAGAATGAAAGTTGTTTTGTTTTGTTTTTTCCTCTTTCATTTCTTTACCCAGATGCTGACCTCAAATTCAGAAAAGCCAAAGATTCGGTGTGACTCACCCTGCCTTCGATCAGGTTCCCGATATAGTCTAAATAACAGATCATTGTAAAAAAATATGTAAAACAGTTTCTGTTCCAACAGTGCGAAGTGTTTGAAAAGAACTCTCTGTTTATGCGACGGTGTGATCAACGTAAAACTTGGTTCAGCTGCTGATCAGAAGCCAGAGATGGCAGTGAAGTTCGTGGAAGTGAGACAATAGGTTATTTTGCGTCGATGACCAGGTAGATACAAAAAAGAGTAAATTAAATGACATTGAAACTGATAGAAGATACGGGGAGCCTGGGTGGCTCAGTCGGTTGAGTGTTTGACTCTTGACCTCAGGCCAGGTCTTGATCTCACGGTTGTGAGTTCGAGCACTGCGTTGGGCTCTGTGCTGGGCAAGGAGCCTACTTAAAAATACAAAAGACAAAAAACAAAAACAAAAAACCCCCAAACTGATGGAAGATACCCCAAGCCATATTTGCCATCCTTCTTTTGACAGCTTCTGTCCTTCCAAAAGTCTGAATGGAATACACGGTTTCCACATGACTATAACACGCTTAATTTTAAATCAAGAAAGAAAAGAGACTAGTCTTTCCATTCGCCAAGACCATATCATTTCTTCTCTGTGAGGATTAGTCAGGAAGTGCAATCTATCCTTCCTCCAAAATAAGACAGAGAATACCGGGTAATATAATGACAAATAATAGAAATAGACTGGCTCTGTTTACTTTGAAAAGGTTTGTTTAAACCTCCAAACACACTTTAATCTTTCAGACACTAAAATCTGCATTAAAGCCATAAGAAATCAACTCCTTTTCTAAAATATATTCAACCATACATCCCTTTATTGTCATAATGCTATTTTCAGTGTCATCAGTTATGTTTTTTAAAGTGCTTACATCTTTGAGGTAATGGACATTTTTAGAGATTTTTGGTGCTTTCCTATGATCTTATCTTGTTTCTATATCCAATTGTAAACTCTTTAAGGAAAGAAACATCCCATGGAAGTCCCCAGAGGCCCAGTAGAGTGATTTGCATACTCAATAAAAGGATTTGATTAACTTCTATCCCAGAAATTTCAGTCTTAAAAACCTGGGGATCTACTGGGAATACGCTTGTAATAACCTTCTAGTACCGCCTGTTTAAAAATCTTTGTTGTACAAAAATATTCTGCTTGTCTAACCTAAAGCACTCTTGTAATTTCAAACCATTTCTTACAATATTGAACTTTTTGAAGTTGAGGAATCAAACCGCTGGTCAGCATTTTACAAAATTTATAAAACATTTATTTTGGAATAATAAAATAGGCAGAACTACCACTCTGTATCAAGATGAAAACTTATAACTATTGGTTTTTTTAATATAAATGTAGCAAACTACATTTTTAGTTTTAATATAGAATATATTTTCAACTTTACTATAAACTCAGCTGCTGGGGGATACTTAGATGTTTATTATTTATTCTGCACAGAAGATCAACTGCACTAGACCACATGAATAAAAAAATAGAAACAAATATTTAAAATAAATGCATGTTGTAGTAATAGATTATGATCTAGATAAGGTTTGCTGCTTTAAAAAAAAAAAAAAAAAAAAACCACAATCTTGCCATGCTTCTACTCAGGACAATTCTGTAAATATGCACATGGTTCAGGACAGGGTAGAAATGAAAATGCTGATAAAAAATGGACATATGTTATCTGGTCTCTCAGTATGTTAAACTTCAGCTGAAATAACTAGAAAAGAAGGAAAGGAAATTATCCTTCCCCAATCCATTTCTTATCATTCTTGGAGACTTCCCCTGAGTTCATGGGAGTAGAAATTATTTCTATCAAAGTAGTCCTTGGTTCCGTAACTGCATATTAATGAATTATAATCAAGGTCCTTTCCTCAAGCAAGAAATATAGACAAGGACCTCTATCTCCATCCTTCCTGAGCACAAAAGCACTGAATCCGTTAAATAACGAACTGGTTAAAAACAATGCAACCTCTCCTAGTGGGTTCTCTGGTGATGAAGGTAGCTTTTGATTATTTCTCAGGAAATTCTGGTTTCCTCTAAAATGCAGCTCTAATCTTTGAAAACCGATTTCACCCTTAATTTTCTGCAACTCCACACTATTTCAGTTGTTAATATAAGTGAACTGTTCAAGTTCCATCTAATATTCTCATCAAACTGATGGATATTCCCCCTCATGGGAAGAAAGAGTCAATTCTATAAACATGTTTTTATTCATCTAGTCTTATTTTTCTATAGATTACAAAAACAAACCAACCAAACATTTAATTCAAATTCCACAGCTTTTTGGCATTTCCTATAGTGATTACTATTATTTCTTTTTTAGTCTCCTGAAGTGAAAACATTTCGGAGAAAACAATAAGTCACACATTATGAGGTAAATTGCTTCTAGTTGGGTTTAAGTTAAACATGTCGGGTTTAGAAATGTGATCGCACCACTGATTTCTCTTTTTCTTACTTTCAGCTAGTCATTTAACCCCTCGAAAATGTTAATCGTGATACTCAGGTGAAAAATACTGAAAGAGAATATTCAGAAGATTATAATTGGTCAAATTGCAGAATATAGAGGGTGTCTCTTCAATGAATCCCGGTTTGCCTGGGAGTTACTAAAAAGGCTGCCACAAAGTCAGATGAAGTTAACTAAATGTGCTAACCTCTGGTGGGAAGCTTCCAGAAGTCTGACACCGAACAGCAAGTTCGTCCATGAAGGTGTGATGAAATCTAATATTTTCGTGTAACGAATCACAACATACGTAGTTTTAAGTTATCCCATTCTGGATCACGTTTATTTGTCTTTGGAGTTCAGTCTTTCGTTTTTCCTAATTATAACGAAAACCTACTGATGTACTGTATGGCGACTAACATAATTTAAAAAAATAAATAAAATAAAATAATTCCATTAAAAAGAAACATGTATGCGAGGGTGAAGAAGGGTCTGTCTTAGGTCTTCCTTAGCTCCTCATAACACATTAGCAATATGTTGGGTTTACGTTATACTGCCTGTTCGCAACATTCGGATAATCTGAAGAGTCAGATTTAAAATAACTAACCGTGTACCTTGTAGGGTCTTTTTACACATACAGTCTCACTTCACCCTTCCGACAATCTAGCAGGTAAGCATTTTACAGAGGTGGGGCCGAGCTCAGAGATGTTCCCTGCCTAAGAACACACAACGAGCCTTACATCGAAAACCGGGGACGTACTGTATGGTGACTAACATAATATAATAAAAAATCATTATAAAAAAAAAAAAAAAGAACACACAACGGTTAATAATGCAGCTGGGCTCGGAACACACCCGGAGGGTCTAAGTTCAGAATCGCGCTCCTGACCATCACTGCGTTAGTCGGCCGTACCAGCCAAGCTCATACTGTTTGCCATTTAGAAGAACTGAATCACCAAGAGATACACATAATCGGAAAAATAATCCCGTCAGTCTAGGAATGCACTGTTCCTACGCCAGGGACTTGCCACAACAAAATTTCCTATTAGGGCAATCTTATTATTAGTGATGGTCCCTTTTTCCCCTTTGGTCCCCTTATTCTACCTCCTGGAACTTCTACACGGACTCCAAGAAATCCTTGCCTTCTTGTTTTCTGTGCTTTATCACCCTGAACTTATTCTCTCCTTCACGCAGGACAAAATTCAATATTTAACAGTTCAAAGCTTAGAAATAAGTGATCAGAAGATATTAGATATAAGTGACCAGGAGATATTAACATTTTAATAAGCGGTAGTTCGTTCACACAAAATAGGAATGAAATTCTATTGGGATAATTTAGGCATCACAGAATAATACAAGTGGTTCTTAAAGGAAGGGGTTGTCCTTCAAATGATATCATAAAAAAAAAAAAGGCCCTTTGTTAGAATCAAGTCCAAAACTTTTGTATCCTTTCTCATTGCTGAACTAGGACAGTACAAATACCCAATTGTACAACACAATATTTTTCATCAAGAATAATTCTTCAAAAGAAGAAACTGGATTTTATACACGTGTGATAGGATCTCCTTAAATCAGTCAGATAGCTTTATATCCAAGCACACAGACATGAGACCACTGATTTACCTTCTAAAGCCAAAGCACATGCTACCTAGTTAAATCCCTCATTTTTTTTTTTTTACAACCAAATTAAAACAATCAAACAGGCAAGCAAAAACATCGGCCAAAATCATAATGGGGCATTTACAACTGATTTACTTTAAATGAAATAATATTGGTGATTGATTATGCATTATACTATATTTTTACACTTGTCAAAGGTGATATGAAAATAAAGCAATGTTGAACCCAATTAATCTGACACAATCTGATACACATATTGTAAACGGTTGCCTTAAATTTAAAAAGAGGATCTACACATAAATGAAGGGGTCCATTTAACTGAACTGACCGATTGGCTCTGCTGAAAATCCGTTAATTATTTTTAAGTAAGCACCCACCACAGGGTCACACTATTGGAATTTTATATTATATTCTGGAATTTCCTTCCAGAATATTACATTCTGCTACTTTACTTTTTTCCCTAACAGGTTTGATTAACTTTAGAAAAAGGTGGTCAAATACTGACCACATTAGAGGTTTGGTTTTGATCTCCCCACTAATACTGGTTTTGCTAAGAAGCTGAACTCTGTGGCTCCTGCAGAGAAAAAAGAGGAAAACAATTAAAGACTCCCACAGGAGGCCCCATCTTTCAGCAGAAGATTTGGGGAACATTCTCATTCATACCCAGTCACAGCCAAATGCCTTTTAAGGGTGTTAGTCTAGTGAGCCATAGCAGGGCTTTGGTTTTCTATTATTCCTTATTGTTTGGTTCAAGGTTCAAGGGGAATCGAAAAGGAAGAAATGAAATAGTCCTGATTAGTTTATGTATACAGAATACTTGATTGCAACTCCTGAGAAAGTTGTTTGATTCTTTCAAAATCTTAAATGCCTGTTGCTTTATTTGGTTGTTGGGTTTTGATTTGTTTCAATGTCACAAAGCTGGCTCATTCATATATCTGTGCAGATAAAAAACTGAGGTTATCTCTAATAAATTTTAAAAAATTCATCAGGAAGTTTTCTGAGACCAGATGATAGCCCATACGTGAAACAAGAAGAAAACGAAATGAAATGAAATAATATAAAATAAAATAAAACAATTGATGTGTTTCATGAAGAAGAACAATGAGATTTCATTAAAATGAAAGAAAGTGAAATTGCGTGTGACTTAACGAGTGTAAGTTCCTAATAAAAATACTTCTGGAAAAAAATGATTGCTATCAAGGAACACAATAAAAAATAATTTAAATGTGACATGCCTACTGCATCATATTGAGATAAAAAGGCCTGGACGTTTATTCACATACAATGATTTTATGCAACTTACTCAGTTTAAAGAAGTCTAAAACAATGCTCTCTCCACCATGTAGCATCTGGAGACGCTGTAAAGGAAAATGCTATAAAGGAAGACAAGAAGACGTAATCACCGCCTAAACGTACGCTGAAGAAAGTTGTCAGAGTAGGATTTCAAAAAGATAACTGAAGTGTAACAGCAGATAAACATCACATTAACTCGACGCTTGGGGAAAAAACACAGGCAAGCAATGCAGACGCATGGGTGAGATTATCATCCTCCATAAACATGTAACTAAATCTCAACATTTTCAAGTTCGAGTCATTTGGTAGAAACCAGGGAAAAACAAGCATTGAAATGTTACAAATGAAAACAAACTTTTCGAAGCCACATTTTCTTAATTCAAAGTTCACATTATTTTAAGTAGAAAATCCTTCAGCGTTGTTTTTTTTTTAACCCTGAAAGCAGGTTTTATCCCAAATTCTAGTGTGCGTGCAACTGTAACTATTAAAGGACCTCAGCCCCACAAATACTTAAGTAAATACTTAAAAAGAGCTGTAATTTAGTGAAGTGGCTTCCTGCCCATAATACAAAGCTGAGACTATCTAACCTTCTGGGGGAAGGACACAAAAGTGGGTCTGAATGTGAGGTCTGAAATAATGACAGAGGTTAAGGTTTCCTGACTAAGCCACAAACATCCTCAAAACTCATGTAAAAGCCTAAAATTGAAGAAGCATTTTATCCCATAATATTCCATGTGACGTACTGTGTTTTAAAAGGAAGCAGTATTTAGAAGACAGAGATCACATTTAAAAACTTCATATTTCACACATACGCATACACGCACAAAGACGCTTTTTGAACTCGCAAGTTGAATCAGAGGATTACGTGAATGTATTCTGCGAGAAGGAAGTGATGATTTCAGAGCGGAGAGTACTTTGAGGTTTGCGATACATTTGGTTGTTCCGTTGTATAAATTACCGTGCTGTAGCTCATAGTAATGACGTGTTTCATAGCAGACACTGATTTTGTAAAAATTGCTACTCTATTACATATGGTTATTATATCATATTTATTCTGACGTTTGGATACAGCAGTTGAATGAAGAAATGCCTCTGCATTACTGTTCTTTCGTTCTAGCTGTGGGTCGGAGGGATATTTTAAAATTAATTCAATGAAAAAACAAGAGCACGCCCTGCTGACCCACTGTGGTTTGGGTTCATCTTGGCCATACATTCCAAGCGAGTTTAAATGAACAGGCATTATGTAAATAGCATTGCTAAATAAAAGGCGGCCCTCGTGTATTAATCCAAAGCCTGGGGTGCTTTTAGAGCAGGCTGGAGACAATCCCAGACACCTGGCTTTTGAAAGACCACCAAGAGAATAAGTAAAAGGGGTCCTTAAAAGCAGTTTGAAATTAAATCTAACTTCAATACGATATTTAGGTATGTTTTTGCTCAGCATTTTTTTAAGATTTATTTCAGTTACCTCATACAAAAATTCTCACCTTGAAGACACTAAACTGTTCTTCCATCAGTAAATACTGGAGAATTAAAACTGTAGAAAGGACCCGGCGGAGAACAAATGATTTCACTTATTACTATGAAATAGGTACTCTGGTACATGTCCTTCATTCCAGGGCTGACTTTTGCTTATAACTATCTGGACAGAAAAAGTTACAGGTACATCTAGATGAAGTATTATAAGCACATCACCTGTGTAAAAAGCTGATCTAGAGAAATTAACTAGAAAAAACAATTTAGAACGCCTAATTGGTTCCCAGGATAAAATACGTAGTCACAATTGTTTGGGAAAAGTGGAAAGTTTCACAGATACTACAGAAAAATGATGAAGAAAATTTTTTTTTTCCAGAGAAACAAGTAATGAGCTCACCTTATTAGTGTTTTTAAACCACTTAACATCTTCTATAGCTAACAAAATTAGCATTAGTAAATTTAGAAGGGAAACACACATGTTATGAGAAATTAAAAGGCCTACAAAAAGAGAATTCCTGAACATGTAAGACACGGATTTTATGCAGAGTTAGTATGTCTATTTGTAGGTTCATATTTCTTTAACTCTATTAAACTTTTCCTTGGGGGATAGCTACTGTCACATTGTTTGAATCACTACAAAAGCCACGGAGAAGATCAACAGTGCTGTGAAGGTAATGATCTTCCCCTGGCCTCTCTGGAGCTGGTTGTAAAATTTATAAGGAAAGTTCTATCCCTGGCCTACATAATTTTTTGGTGAGGCAGTAGAAATTGATGCCATCTATCTAAAAGAATAAAAGTGGGCAATTTAGTTATCTGGATATTCTCAGTCTCCAGAAATCCTGGAGACATTTGGGGTTATGAAAGGCACAGAAGTTTAAGTTACGGATATGTGATTCTATCATCTGTTTATTGGATAGCTGATATGTATTAAATATGGTGCTCTGTTTCATAAGATGAGAGATAATTACAAAATACCATTCTTGGCCATGGAGTACTTGTAATCTATTAGGAAAATACATACATTCTGCATACATAAAACACTTAAAAAGTCTTTTACCAGGCGCTAACTCTCCTCAGAGCAAAAACTTTATACCGAAGTGTGTAAAACATTGTACAGAAGTCTATGTCTTTTGCCCATAGACTAAATCCTATGACTTTTCTGGCATAGTTTAATTGTTGGCTCATCTGAACCTCAAAACTTTCTATAAGCAACATCAATTTAAATAGTTGTAAGAGTAGAACAAGGGGTGCCTGGGTGGCTCAGTCGGTTAAGCGTCTGCTTTGGCTCAGGTCATGATCCCAGGGTCCTGGGATCGAGCCCTGCATCAGGCTCCCTGTTAAGCGAGCAGCCTGCTTCTCCCTCTCCCTCTGCCTGCTGCTCCCCCTGCTTGTGCTCCCTCTCTCTGTCAAATAAATAAATAAATAAATAAATAAATAAATAAATAAATAAATAAAATATTTTTTAAAAAAGAGTAGAACAAAAGAAAATATCTATGCCTATTATTTTAGAATTTTAATAAAAGAAAAATAGTTTTTTATTTCAATTATGATTTGAAATCACCTAATTTGAGAATTTTCAGGGTGCTTTCACAGCAGAAAATTTCCCCAAATACAGTGAATCAGAAGCATCAGCTTGGCTGAAGCCAAAGGATAGTGGATGGAAACAGGGCCTGGAGACATGATTCTCTGAGCAGCTCCAAGTGTAATGCTGAGTGGGAACGCCACTCAGCTGGGCCGAAGAATTTGTTAGATCCATTTTCACACTGAGAAAAGGAAAGTGTTTAGGACTCCTTCATCTGGCTCAGTTTGGGAACACCCCAAATGCACATCAAAAACAATTAAACTTATCATTGCGTCTCAGTGCCTTAATCTGATGATGGGATGGTAATACCTCAGACAAGGCAAAGGGAAACAATGAGCTTTTATTAAGCACCACCTGAACACCATCACTGCCCATGCTGGATGAACACGGGATAGACTCCTCTGCTCCTGGCTTGAGCCCAGGGGGGCCTCTCATGGCCCCCGTGTCACTCATGACTGATTCTCACAGGTCACCTCTTCTGGGAAGTAACTTTAAAGTAATCATCTCCAAAGTCTGAACATCTCTCCTGCCCATCTCAAAAGGCTTGAATAAGATGGTGTATTACGTTTTAAAAACATATATGTGAAAAGAGTTCTGCCAACTATAAAACACTGATCAAATGTTGGAGACCATTTTAACAAATAACTACAACAGTTTAAAACTTGTGATTCTCACAAAAAAAAAAAATGCACTTTCAAGCCTAAGAATATTCTATGTAGTCACTCCTATAATGTTAATAAAAGTAGTTAACACTTATTCAGCAGTAACTATGTGCCAGGCATGATTATAATATCTTTACATGTATAAAGTCGTTAAGCCTCACTATAAACCTACAAGGTAGGTACTATTATTCCGTCCACTGAGGTACATGGCACCGAACGAACCACAGAAAGTAGGTAACTGGCCCAAAGTCACACAGGCAGTAAGTGGCAGGACAGTAATGCAAACATAGGTAGTTTCTTTTGGGTGCCCACACTTTTCTCCACCACGACACACTGAGTTTCACATGCGTCATTTATATACTCCTTCGTTCTCTTACCACTTATTACACGCCTACTGGAAACCAGGCCCCATGCTAAGCACCATGTCTTGTGTGTATGCTGATGCTGGTCTCGCAGCACATGGCCACACAGAATGATATTTATTCTGTACATTTCCTCAGACCTAACCATTAACCACACCATCTAACGTGTTTAAGGCCTTGTTAATTTCGGCAAACTAAATCATCCACCGTGCAACACACGAAGGTTGAAACAGTCACACAGCGATTCCTTAACTGTTGGACAGGGAGTCATTTCAGTTGTGTAGGCAAAACCATATTCTCAGAGCCACGGAGGCAACCTTCTCGAGTTCCATAAGCACCCATGTGCACCTATGTGTGTTAAGATATGCAAAGGCATGCTGGCTTTCTTTAGAAGATGATTAACTCATTTCCAAATCTAGGGGCTCCGCAGACCAACGACACTGGCTTTCCGCACACTGCCCCCATGCAGACAGACCTGGCTATGCCTCACAGAAGCAATCACTGTCGATGGACACATCATTCTAGCACCCTATGTCCGTACACCGGGACAGAAACTGAGAGTCAAACAGCGAACAGCTCTCCTGTGCTGTCGGTGTCTCTTTGTCAGAGGAAAAAGTAGGAGGGTCTCCTCTCAAGTTATTTTCAGATGTTTTAAATAGGCCATACTCCTATGGGCCTCTTTCTTCTGGTGGCACTTCTATGCAGGCACTCGGAGGGATTTTGTCTTGATTTTAGAATTATGCAGTAGAGTGAGAAAAGAGCAGCATTAAAAAAAAATGGTGTGAAATATTTCTGTATGTTCACTAGCATATAAGACTTTTTGTGGTTTGCAAATATATGTGTGTGTGTGTATACGTTTATATACACACATATATTTTTAAATTAGGCAGACCAGAGACCTGAGTAATCAAGGTGAAAAAGAAACATGCCTCCGAAGTGTCAGCATCAGTAACTCGATACAGCCTCAGGGCTTGGCCAGCTGTTCATGACATCCTTCAAAAAAATGCCATAGTAGGTTGTGAGGAGGCACTCATAAAATTAATTTCTAGCGAAAAGATAAAATACATACAATCACACTATCTGCCTTAAAATGCGTTTTCCGAAACATTGTCATGTGCTAGATCCTTCCGGACAAATTTAATCCTCACACCTTGCAAATCCAGAGAGTAGACTGCAAGCTCATTAAACTGTTTGCTGTCGTTAAAGGTTTTTTTTTCCCCCTACTTACAGACAGTGTGTAACAAATTAAATATCCAATTGAAATGAAAATGTCAATACTTGTAATAAAACTTTTCTGAAAAAAAGAAATTAAAAAATGAAAATGAGTAGAATGAAAATGTTTTTCTTTTTTTCCCTCCCTCCCTTTAGACATTCTTTCAATTAGAAAGGAGACCAAACTTAAATTATAGCTACCAATTAATTTTTCTGCTCTGGAAAGTGAAATAAGCATCTTTCATTAAATTGGATATTAAAGCTCATTGGTTATACAAGGAACCTCCAGATTAATGGACTAGAGTTCTTCCATTTCAATTATTTTCTCTACTTCCTAATTTCAGTTCAACTGACCCCTCTCCCTGGTGGGGCTCAATCTGACTCCGATTCCCCCAAAGTATTTAACTGACTCTTTCCACTTCTGTGGGTCACTCAGGTAATCTGAATTGGAAGGCTACAACCTCTTTGTTAAAAGGTGTGTATGCATGTGCACGTGTGTGTGTGTGTGTGTGTATGTGAATTAGTAGCTAAGGACGCTTTCTTTAGATGAAATCGTAAGATGAAGAAAAAGAAAAAATACAAAAAAAATGCCAGCTATGGATGAAAGTAGGCAGTTATCCAGAACTTTTGCGTTGCAGCCATATACACTTACGTAGGTGTTTCAAGAATCCCAAAAGAATAAGGAGGGGAAATAAGAAATCAGTTCTCATTTCATACTGTATGTAAATTAAATTTCTAATGGGATATACAAATTTGCTTTTATTTTCAAGAACCTATTAATTTAGGAAACAATTCTTACTCTTACAGATACTACCCTAGGCATCAAAGTTGATTACATTAACGGATCAAGAGAAATTTCCTGAGACAACATAATTTGGTCATCAAGATAAACTAGATACACAGACCACAATCTCTGAGTCAATTAATTTTTATTTCTGAGTTATCAGTTTGCATGAAGTGTCCTTTTCAAGTGACGTTGTATGATTTACAAAAAAGTAACAATAACGTAGTAATAAAAATAGCAATATTTTTTTATTTAGTGCCACCAAAGAGGAATCCGAGAGTCAATATTTATGAGATAAAAATCTTGATCAGTACTCCAGACACAGCCAAGAAAAACTAACTATTTGTCCACTCGTTATTTTTAAACCTCTCACCACTATTCCACTTGCTAAGCTGTCACCTTCCTTTCACTTTTGGCTTCGCGTAACAAGCTGTACACACGATGCCCCCCTACTTCCCATATTCCATGTCTCATTGTCACCCACTGGTCCTCGAGTCCACAGGCAGAAGATACCTCTCCCCCCTAATCAAGTAGGAAGGCTCTCGTCCAAACCTTTTGCCTTAGAACCTTTCAATATTCTCTCTCAATCTTCCTGTTTTGAAATGTCCTGGTCACACAGGCCACTGTCTGTGCGTGTGGCCTTGACGCATCATAGACATGATTTCCATTCCCAAGACTGGCTCCTCACCTTTTCATGGTTCCCTCATTGAAGGCTTTACTTAAATTTTAGTCCCTAGGCCCTCGTTTTTATCTCTTTCCAAAGATACTGTCACTCTCAGAGTTTAACTGGGACTTACTTCTGAATGCATTCCACTAAAACTTCGATGTATTTTCCCCAAACTGTTGTCATGAATTTTCAAATCCTCCTAGATTTTTACTCTAATGTCACACTATCACTTGTAAAGGCACGAGGGCAGAAGCCAGGTCTGTCTTGACACTCCAGTTTAGAGCCATACTGTTCCAAGTCCTAATTTTTAGATGCTGAATCCTTCTGTGCACGGTACATATGAATATTTTAAAAACTGCTTATCATTCTGTGTGCTTATTTGATAGAACCATGAAAGTCAGAGAGTCAGATTAGGAATAGAAATAACTTTTCTTTAGTTTTCCTTTCCTTCCCCATTTAAAACAAACAAACAAACAAACAAACAAACAAACAAACAAACAAACAAATTTACTTTCAGGACCTAGGACAAAATCTAAGAATCTTCTCTGGATTCTTTCTTATTCCTATTCATGTGGTTGCGAAGTCTAGACAACTGTGCATGTTTACTCATGTTGATATTCAGGACAGAATTATTAAATTTCGTCCCCATCAAGCAAATCCACTTCATAATAGAGCAACAGGGATTCTCCAGGTTCTAGTATATGATTCATGTAAAATATTCAGCAAAACACTGTAAGTCATTACCTTGGGTTTAGACTCTGCTTATATATTTTAATACGAGGTCTTCATCACCTTGTATGTTTCTATTTCTCATGGATCCTAACATGGGTCTTTGCACATAGTAGGACTTAGTAACTTAATGAATTTAGGAATAATTTTAAATTTACCTAGTAACTTTATGATTATAGTTTTCTCAGTTTTTCGTGGGTTCCTTGATTGCCAATGCCTAAAGTAATCACTAAAAATTTTTTGGACACAGGGTTATTCCCCAATATAAATTAGTAAACTGGTCATTCGTTTAGTAAACAATATCTTGTGCATTTGATTTCCACAGCCAGGGAACTGATGCAGCCAATTTCTATAAGGATGATTACCAAACTGAAAATGGGTGGTAACTCTGTTCAGAAATAGCCTAAAGCATCAATCTAACTTCATATTTTATTAATCTCTCTCATTTGACACCAAATAATATATAATTTTGTATTGCAAACTTTAACAGGCATATCTTATCACTTTGAAGACTGTCCACTGATTGAGGGTTTCCCTCTTAGCATTCTTTCCATCTCCCTGCAGTTCTGTACTGTGTATCTACTAGGTCTGCAGTCAATACTTCCTGAATAAATAGCCTCATGCCAAATCAACATGTTAATACAAATTCAACAAAAATAAATATAAATTCATATTTAAAAAAAAAGGAAATGATATTCTATGTAAAAGGTATATATCAGGACAGACATTCACAAAGGTCTAAATAAATATTTAAATGGTATACTATAAAAGCCAATTTAGATGTCTCAGTTAATATTTTTAATTATGTCAGTTTGTGAATATTTTATTTCAAATCATTTCTTTCTCCTTGCCAACTAAATGATCATAAGACCTCTTTTGAAGTCGAAGTAGACCTTTTGCTAATAAAGTAGAATGACAAAGAAAAATTATCAAAGAAATGGAGAATTTTAACATTTTCTGTATATTTGTAGGAAGGCTAAGTTCTGCTCATAAAAACAGTAAGCTACAAAAATCCATTTTAAACTATGTAATAGCCATGTGATACCAACTCACATGCTTTTACTAAAACTTCACTATTTATAGTACAGGCTATTTATTAAATTTTTCATTTTTAAAAATGATTTAAAGTGAAACAAATGGATGAGAAACATGATCTTTGATGTGGAAAACACAGTTGGTACTGAACTGTGTTGTGAATCACAACAGACCTATCTGGGCTGTATATTTTAAGTTAAAAGTAACAATAACTTTGAGGAAAATAAAAAAGCTGCTAAATATAATTTGGAAAACAGAAGTGTGATAGCACTTGGATCATACAAGAAAGAAGGTTCCCATTAGTGAAAGGGATTGAAAGAAGTAGAAAAATGCCCCAAATAAATATCATCAGCCCCCAATATAGTCCAGGACTCTGATAGACTACTTAAACAGAATAGTATCTACGTAACACAGAGAGACGTTACATTTTAAAATTTATTAAGTTAACCAATTTTAAAAGTTTGTGTAGGTTTATTTATATAGCACATTTTTGCATAGTTGTATTGTTGGCTGAAAAATACTTTGCATCCTGTTGAAAGTAGGCAATACTAACATGTAAAATTTTCTAGACACTTTTCAGAACTCAAGGAACTAAAGGTAATTTTCAAGTGTTTTTTTTTTTTTTTTTAATAAGACTGCCTTGATCTCTAATGGGCCTGTTGAGTCTGGTGATCATTCTACTATAGCTTTTACATGAATAACACTGAATTTTGTTATGCAAATTATAGATAGTACCTTTTAAAAAGAAACATCAGAAGTCTCATTAGATTGCCTTAAATTTAATCAGAGAAAAACCCACTTTAAGATATTTTATGTACTAGCTCAACAGGACACATGTACATCACTGAAATTTTACTTTGCCACTTAACATTTTCCATAATTTGTCTAATGAAATTAGCTAATGCAATTTTATTATTGCTATTTCTGTTATAAATCTTACAGATTTTTTTTTAACTTGGAAAAAGATCAAAATACTTGCAGATTTCAGATTGCTATTAGACGTAATAATTATACACTAAACTAATTACCACTAACCCAAAACCTGACTTACAACTAATTAAATTTTATTACATTGACATAGAGCATAGACTTCCAATTTAACACAGGGCGCAACTATAAACACAAGAGTCTCTCAGTCTGCCTATTTATTTCAAGTAAAATGTCCAGGTCAGATTTATAAAGTTTGAACTTGGCAGGACTCATAGACTAATTTGTCAGTTTCACAAATGTACTAATTTGCCGACTTCTAAGGAAAGGGAAAGGTGCTACCTGCAAAGTGAACACACTGGATTATGCCAAATAATTCACATAATAGCTAAATGCACAATATACAAAGATTATTATGTTATGGAAAAAAATGTGGAATGTAAATAAGGAATCATTTATTTTCAGTTCAGACACGCCTTTTGGTTGTGACATCATTTATTCTGAGATTACTGACATACAACACGGCTGAGTCTTGGTTTCTTTTGTGTAAGATAGAAATAAAGACATGCATGTTATCTTAGAGGAATGCAAGAAGCATAAAGTGCAGAATCTTTAGTTGAGATGAAAGTACCCAACTGTTTACTGTAAAAGGAGCCAGTGCGGATTCAGCTGCAACACCAACTGCAGCCCAGTATTCATCTCCAAAGAGTGGATACAGAATCTCCATTTATTTTTCACGAAACTACATTTAAATTTGTCATTTGCAACAATTGGAAAGTATATGAGATTCATTTTATAAACTTTAATTTTATAAAAAATGTTTACTTTCTACCAGATGGTAAGATTAAATTACATAAACACTGTCAGCAAGTTGAATCCTCAGATGTATTCATTCCCACCACAGAAGCTTCAAAACCTGTCTATAATTTTGTTACTGATGTTTAGAAACAGCTGTAGCTGACATAGCTACATGTTATATATGTCAGCTTTAAAGGATTAAATAATCTTAACCCCCAATGGAGAGGTCTTTTGCTGTTAACAAACGCTAGTGTAAATTACACCGGAAGTTGTAATTCCAGTAGTGAGAGCTCACACTGGATATTTGATAAACAAAATGGTCAAGGATCATAAGTTTTTCATTATTACTGGAAATTCTGTTTCATTGGGGCAAGAGAAAGATTTTAAATGCACAGCATTTTCTCATAATATAAGATAAATCCTCCTCTAAAAGGCCCTTCACATATATCTTCATTAATATTTTAGATGGTAGTAAATTATATATTTTTCTCTTCAGAAGAATTCAATCTGCCTCAAGAGGCTTTTTTTTTTTTCTCCTGGTGCGGATTTTTACTTGACTTTTTGGGAGAATCCTGGTGTCTCTTCCATTAGAGTTTAAAATGATCTTTACAATAAGTGTTCCAAAATAATGGTAAAGTCAGCAGGGTTTTCTGAACTGCTGCATTGTGAATTTTGTGCTCAGTTAGTCTAAGAGAACAGAATTAACCAACCTAACTAGCTAGACTGCAGGCTTCAAAATCACTTGATTTATGAATTAATCTAATCTAATTTCAAGAAGTGTTGATTAATGGCGGTCAAATGTATAGCTCTTTGGAGATATTCATCAACACAAAAGTACACACACACACATTCCCCCCCATATAGTTCTCGTTTTTAAACTTTAATCACTATGGACTTTATGAATAATTTTAAGCCTATAAATCTACATATAAATAAATGGTCAGCCAAAAATTGGGCAAATATAATAAATAACTATACACAGTATGTTCTTTTTTTCAGAACATGTAGTAAACGAAAAGTGGCCCACGTAAATGAAAAGATAAAATTGGCTGATTGATTAGCGGCAGTAAAAGAAGAATCAGTGTAGAGAAGAAAATTCCACACAAATTACCAAAATTAAAGCAAGTGCTTACCCATATAACCCACATTGCATTTAAAGTTACATTTTACATACAGTAAAATGACTTTACGAAGATGACTTTTCCTCCCTTGGTTAGTCACAATATGCTAACGACAGAGACATTCATGGATACCGAAAGAGAGCTGGAAGATGATGTAGTTAGCCTCACGTGTGGCTTCTGAATCTTGTCTCGTTTGTAAGTCGAACTGTAATCTCAGCTAGAGGTATAAGAGCATCAGTGGAAATTCAAGCTTGTCCCTTGTCCTACATTCCATTGCAATAATATCCAAACTCAATTCCATGACCGATGTCCTCGCTTGTAAAACAAGAGTGGCTGCACGAGGGAAGTAACAAGTCGTTTCTTTGAAAGACACAGCTAAACCCCAGAGCTCTGCTTCCTCAGTGTGTCACTCCCATTCTTGGTCAAATTCTACCACTGACATGCTTTCTGCATCTCATTATACACTTAGATTGTGAATTAGGATAATCCATGTATTGCAGCAAGATGTTTAACAGAAAAAGGAAGTTAAGCTCTGATTTAATACAAAAGAAAATATTTATTTCAACTCTGCTTTTCATTCAACTTTCTAATTGTGTAACTTATACTTTTAAGCATAATTGAATGAAACCACCTTTTTCTAGTTTTTAAAAGGAAAAAAGGCATCCTTTCTGATAAATGTCTTCATTTTGTACTACCAGATGTCTTTCTGTATCCTCTCCTGCTTTCTAATTTTATTTTTGTAAGTGTGAGAACAGTGAAAATGCCAGCCATTGTAGTCAGACAGCTTGAGCCCCAGCAAAGACTGCAGAGTGGGATGTTATCTTAGCGGTTTTACATAAACACTGAACTTGAAGTACACTTGGCTGCTTGGGGTCCAGTTAACCATGGAGCACACTGAAATCCATATTTGACTAGCTCCATCGTACAGGCAGCTCACCCTAATAATCCCATTTTATTTTATTTTTAAGATTTTATTTATTTATTTGACAGAGGGAGACAGCCAGCGAGAGAGGGAACACAAGCAGGGGGAGTGGGAGAGGAAGAAGCAGGCTCCCAGCAGAGCAGGAAGCCTGATGCGGGGCTCGATCCCAGAACGCCAGGATCACGCTCTGAGCCGAAGGCAGACACCTACCTACTGCGCCACCCAGGCGCCCCAATAATCCCATTTTTAATTCCAACACAGAATATCACCTACAAAACAAATTTAGCTGAAGTTAGAATGTAGTTTGCTCTCTCTTTACCTTTATACCATTTTCTCAGTCTTAAAGAAACTAGAATTTAACAATTGTACTAAATAACTACACATGTGAGTAAATATCTGGATTTTTTTAAAAAGGGGTAACAGAAATTTGGTTAGAAAGAACTTTCAAAGTCCATTATAAAACTACTCGGACGTATTACTTCCATACTATAGGCATTCCTGCTGAATGTGTTGTGGTTCGGGTGAACTGTCACAAAGATTCCCTGGGCAGCCGCAAATGATGGCACGCTCTGTTCCAGTCTAAGACGCTGCTGAGAAGGATACTCCAAGATTCACGTGAAAGGCTAGACTCCGGGGTGTCATCATCCCTCCATGTCAGAGCAGAAGCAAGGTGAGGGCGGTGGGTTGCTGCCACTTCCCTCTCTCCTTAGTTATAACATCAGCGCTGACGCCCCCAAGAGCGACTTATAAAAAGGTGTATGTGATGTTGTCTGCCTTTTTAGTTCCCCATGGAAAGTTGCAACGGCTTGAAGAAAGTGTTTTAGAACCTGCTGTTTTACCATATGCCTGTGGAGAAACAGCCTCGCGAAGCAACTATACTAAATCTTCTTTAGTAAGGGGACAGTGGAGGACCTGGGTCAATAAACGCATTCATACATCACAGAAGTTGCTTTTACACCTGCTGCGGCCCCACCCAACAGACTCAGTGGAAGAGGAAGTCACTCGGGGTGCATTTTAGCTTCTATTCAGTTTGCCGCATCTGCAACAACGGGATAAAAACTTTAGGGAAGACGTAGCAGCGGCATGAACCTTTCCTAAAAGCCTCCGAGCTTCCGATGGAAAGTGGGTTTTCTACGTCCTATAAGAAGACATCTGCTTCCCGCGCTCCTCCTACCTAAAGACAGAACGTGTGCATCTACGCCTCAGCTGATCACGTGACTCGAGACAGCCCCTAGAGGGGCAGAAATGAGATGGAAAGAAAAATGTGCTGGTACGTCCGATTGTAGAGGCAGTCCCAAATTAGAAGACTGATGTTGGTTCATTAATCCTAAGCCTTTGCCATGTGACAAGCGGTCATCAGTCGGGTAAAAGGGTATTATCAAGTAACTTCTCAAGCCTCAGTAACTTTCTGAATATAATGTACAATCTCAGCCCTAATGAATCTTACAACATTGGAATGGAAATCCTAAAATAATGAAATAAGTCTTGACCTTATCATTGCTCCACTGCACGTTACTAAGTTTTAAGAAAAAATGAGCCATCTCTGAGTCTCTCTGGAGGAGATGGTGTTTGAGATGACGCCCGAAGCATGGTTAGATTCAAAGCAGTGGTTTTTCAACCCTGACTACGCGTTAGAAACACCTGCAAGGCGTTTTAAAGTTCCTCATTATGACCAGGCCCTAACTCCAGAGATTCTGATTTAATTAATCTGGGATGAAATCCTGGCATTGGTATTTTTGGAGAGCTCTGTAGGTGATTCTAAAGTGTAGTTGTGGTTGAAAAGTACTGAATAAACACAGTGTAGATGGGGATATCTTGTTTTCCAAAATGAGAAAGAAGAGAACAGTAAATAATAGAATGGCATAGCCTCTACGTGCCGATGGTTAGAAGCTTTTGGAGAAAAAAAGAATATAGAGACTCTAGAATTAGTAGCCTGAAGTCAGGTTTTAGAATTCTGGATTTTTCATTCATTTGCTTATTCAACTAATTGGTATTTATAAAGGACTATGTATGAGGTACTAAGCACATTACCGATAAAACAAAGGGAAGCAAAGTGACAAGGTGCCCAGCTTTATGGACAGCAAAGTGTAAAAGGAAGACGTAAAAAGAGTTTTGTATTATGTATTGTTTTAAACAAGGAATAATATGATCCTTTTGCATGCTTAAAAAGTGACTCTGGCTGTGACACAGAGAGTGAGTTGGAGAGGTCCAGATCGAATGCCAGTGGATCGATTAGAAAGCTAATGTGGTAGTCCAGCCCAAATGCCATGGGCATTTGGATTAGCATGGCAGTGGAGGAGATTAAAAAAAAAATGTATATGTAAAAAAGAAAAAAAGGAGGTATTCAGAAAGAAAACCAACAACAACAAAAAGTAAACTAGGTATTGTGATATAGGGGATGGGGTAAAGGAAATGGCCAGGATGCAGTCAAGATTTCTGGCTTGATGACTTGAAAGGTACTCATGTCATTCACTGAGTCTCAGCCCACCCGGAGAGGCTGAGGTTTTCAGAGAAAGATCACAAGTTCACGTCACATGCTAGTGTTAGGAGCATTGGAGACATCCAAGAGTGCATGTCAGATGGCTCAATGTACCCAGGATAACGACAGGGATCTGTTGGCCCAGGACAGTTCCTATCAGCTGTCCTGGTTTCCTGACATTTGGCGCCCATTTTCACTCTGCAAGCATCCCCGTTTGGATGACAGATCTGGATATGCAGATCATGAGCTAAGAGGAGAGGTTTAGAGTGGAGTGTCTGTGAACTGTCTGCCTACGTATGGGTGATCACTGAGCCATGGGAATCTATGACATCGTGGGGGTTGGAGAGTGGTCACAATGAGGACAGCTGAAGGTCTAAGGG
Source organism: Ursus arctos (assembly GCF_023065955.2). Classification (NCBI taxonomy): domain Eukaryota; kingdom Metazoa; phylum Chordata; class Mammalia; order Carnivora; family Ursidae; genus Ursus; species Ursus arctos. The sequence goes on along the minus strand of NW_026622952.1, from coordinate 33,805,229 downwards.
CTAATTTCTGAGGCTCTCCGGTATTTGCAGGCTAACTAGAAGTGGGTAAGATGCTAGCACAGTAAAGACAGACTTGCTAAGATGCAGGGAGCAGTGTGCCACAGAGCAAAGGGAAGCTTGCGCTTCTCAGGGGTTGCTACTGAGGTCAAAGGCAAGGATGACGGCCAGTACACATTGGGTATGGCTCTTTATTTATCCCAGCCTCGGTTTTGTCCCATTTTAAAATCAGGTGCTTCACCTGTATGATCTTTTACATTCCTCCCTACTCGTGGAACGCTTTCATTCTAATAAACTAGAAGACAATGCAGAATGAGCTAAATGATAAATAGGTGGGCAGATACTACGATACGGTATAGTAGAGAAAGGGAGAGAGAGAGAGAGATGAACAATTAATTCTACTGAGAGAATCAAGAACAATTTCACAGAGAATATTTAACCTGGCACAGAGAGGGGAAGACTTGCCTGGTGCACTGGGAGACAGTCAGCCAATCAACTGTGTAAAAGCATGCTGTGCACGAGAAACCCACGGGGAGGTGGGCTTCGCAGGGTCTTGGCCAGACCACGAAGAATATACCCCGACGACCACGCTGATGAGTTTGGGCTTCACCTTACAGCAAAGGGGAGCCACTGTGAGTTCATATTAGGAAGAATATTCCCTGGGGGCAATATAGAAAAATGGATGGGAGAGATGTGAGTTGGGTGGCAGGAAGCCCAGTTACAAGACATCATTCGTAATCAAGATGAGGGATGATGAGAGCCCAGATTAGGAACCCAGCGTGAGGATGGAAAGGAGCAGGGGCACTGAAACTCAGCAGCGGGAGAATCAGCAGGGTCTGATGACGGGTCAGACGTGAGTAGTGAGCAAGGGGATCATCCTGAAGATGGTTCTTAGACTTCTACCTTGTGTGATCAAAGAGGATGATGGTACGGATACAGGAAGCACAGCTTTCGTCCTCAAGCCTGAGAGAAAAGCCGCCAAGAATACTGTCCTGGAAATGATGAAGTTGAAGAGCTATGGAATGGCTCCCACCCTACACGATCCTCTCTCTTCCTTGAGTTCCTGTGGGGTGGACAGTTTGCATTACATCTTCAGATCTCATTCTAGCTCAGCGTCGTTAGTACTCCTATCTAATTAGTGCATGTTTCTTTGGGGCTTCTAAAACATACATCCTCTTTATTTTTGCATCCCTTCCTCACGAAGCCTAAACCAATGTTAGACTCATAACAGATGCTTAATAAATGATAATGTAATAAAGACATCAGAGCTAAAAAAGAACACAAGCGGCCACCTTCCATTGCAGCCAACGAACATTTCAGACAAATGTTTAAAATTTGCTTTTCAGCAAAACATTGAGAAATCCACTGGGCTAACTAATATGCTAGTGGATATGTTTTGTATCATATCTTTTTGAAAGAAACAAACAAGATATATCCAAATGCTGAGTAATTCTGTTAATTAAATGGAAACATTTTTCACTATGCTCCGGGTTGTTTTGTAACTATTTCTACTTAATATATCAATAGATTTTAAAAATATGTTTTAAATTTTGGCACAAAATTTCCATGAAAGATTTCCTGGCATCTCTAAATATTATAATTTATATATAACATATAAAAATAATTTATAAATATATAATGCATATAGATACAATTTATATATGTATATAGCTTATTTTTATCTGTTATATTTATTTCATATTATTTATATAATTAATACTATTTATTACTCTTTAATGTCTATTTTTATATACATATATAACTCCAACAGTCATGTGGGAAAAAAATGGCTGTTTATTTTCATTTTAAAAAATACGAACCAGAATATACTTAAAATGCTGGCCCTGTCAAAATGGGTTTTTTTCCCCCCCACAAAATAGCCCAGTTATCTGACATCATTAAGGAATACGAACCAGAATATACTTAAAATGCTGGCCCTGTCAAAATGGGTTTTTCCCCCCCACAAAATAGCCCAGTTATCTGACATCATTAAGGAACGTGTCTTCGAAAAATTTTAGAGATGTCTTATACTCTTTGAAATGTCAAAAATCGTTTCATATAAATGTTTGTAAAATATCACATTGTCCCCTCTTCTTCTTTACGTGACTCTGTACCATCATGCTGAGCGTTCACGACTCTAACCAGTGCTCTCGTGTGTGCCGCTCTCTGGATGAGCCCTTGCACGCTGTTACGTCCTGGCTGTCCACAGCCCACACCTGAGCAGGGTATCTCCACTCCTCCTCCCCCTGAACTCACCACTTCGAATCAGTAGCTTGGCAAGCCAGAGAAACAGTGTTGTTAAAAATTGTCCATTAATTAAGAGAGATCCTCCAGGTGACAGCCCAAGTACAGAGAAGAAGCTCTGTGACTGCTTCTTGGTTCTTCTTAGCTCATTCAGAGAACTAATACTGCAGCGCTCTCGCTGCTGGATAAGCGCGCGCTACTCTCGATACACACACCGCTGCGCACACACAGGATGTCTCACGGCACACGCAACACTACGCAGTCCCTCTCCGTGCTTCCCCGCATTTCACCTTCACACCCACCTCGCAAGTGGGTATGTCAGCACCCCAATTTTTTCATGAAGATTAAAGGAACCAAGTGGTAGAGCGGGGCCTGATTTGGGTCTCCAAATTTGGCTCCAAAACTCACATGAAGCCCTATGCTAGTGAGCACCACATTCATTCTAAGGGGCCAGCGACAGCCCCTCGAGTGACGGCAGCCGCTGCCACCGTGGTATCTACGGTGTGCAGGGCACGGTACCCGGCTCTGGACAATAGACAGCCATGTCACCAACCGTTATTACCAACCCTGTTGTTCAGAAAAGGAAATGAAGATCAGAGACAGAGTGGCTTTACCCAAGGTCACACAGGAAATACATGACAGGAATGGAATTTGAGCAGCTTTCTCTAGTTCCAGAGCCCAACTCAGCACAAAACAAAGAAAAATAGTGTACCAAGGGAATTTAAGTGTTCTTTTTATTCAATTAACGTAATGGGTATGACATGATCCAATATGTCATCTTTAACTTTGGATTTTCCTTTCCTGTGGAATTTAGTATCTGCATTCAGGTACTGTTCAAATGCTAGCAGACAAATAGATTAGCTATAGCTTGCATATTGCAGTTCCCCCAAAGTACAGGTGTATTAAACATATCAAGAGCCTGGTACATTCGGTCGCAGGTGGGCAGAAGATGGAGAGAGGGAAAGAAGGCTCCGAAGGGTCTGAGTGAAAGGTCAAAAGTAGGGGCTGTAACTGCTACTGTCACTTAACCCTTTCCTGCTTAGCACGAATAATGCTTCTAGAAGGCTTGCTGGCAACCTGAGTTTCTGTTTTAAAGCTGGAAAAAGTGTACTACAAACTGCAAACATTTTTTTTCCTCCGAAATGGGTAGAAGAGGATGACATTTAAGATAATCCACAATCTGGGCCCAAGCTCTCTCTCCAAGCTCATCACAGATTTTCCCATGGGGGATCCTCTGCTCCTTTCCTGCTGCTCACCCACGATCTCCCAAAGACATCACGCAGATCTCTGCATCTATATCACAGGTTGCAAACTGGTGGCCCAACTGCCAAACCCAGCCTGCAGACGCGTTTTGTTTTATCTGTGTGTTTTGTGCGTTGTCTTTTTTTTTTTTTAATGAGCCAACATTTAAAAATCTAGAGATTTCACATAATTCATATTCTGGCATTTCTTGAAAATTCTTGCAATCTGGCAACACTGTTTCACCCCCACATGGCAACAACCAGTCTAGAGGTGTGACGTGGTGCCTCCTTTTGGACGAAGCGTGTGTCCTTCGGTGCCCTGCTCCCAGCACCCCGTGCCTCCGTCTCTGAGCCTACGCCAACGCTATTTATTATCAAATTCGCTCTGCTGTTTTTCTAATGGTAGGGAAACATTTCTCTGTGTGAATGTCTCTTTCAAAAGTGGAAAAACGAAAGACAAAGAGAACTACATATTTTAGGAAATAGGAAAGAATGTGTACCTGTGTAGAAGAGCAAACGCAACTAACATGGCCAATTTCATTCATTCCACGTTACCTGCCAGCATTGTCCTCACCTGTTGGCTAATTTGGGCTTGCTCTGGTTGATTTCTGTGGCTCATTCGGTTTCCCGGTCTTGGCATCCCCTTACCTCTCCACGTCAACTGTTACTTTTTTCAGAGGTCTATCATCTACAGCCGTATCTTTTGTTCTCATTTAAATGCCGACAACTTATTGTTGGTACTACAGACTCAACACAAATCATAGGCAATCTTAAAGGAATACACACTTTGAGAATTTTAGTGGTCCTAGGGACCGACCTAAGTCTAGGGACCACAAACCTTTTGTAGGAAGGAGCTATTCTTTAGGGAGGACACTTGACACTGACATGGAGTGAGGGAAGATTTCATTCCCACATCACTTACTTACCGATGGGCCAGGCACCATGCTAGAAACCAGCTGTGCTGAGAACGGGAGAGAAGGGTCTCTGTCTTCACAGCACTTTTGTGGGTAAGCTTGCAACAAATGTTTTGCCGAGCTATTCCAAAGGGAAGGAGGCAAATGGCCACCCTCTGTTCTTCCCAGGTCCTTGGCTTTTCATGACCCTTCCTGTTGGGGGTCTATGGCCATGCCTGTGTGGATTCACTTGGCTGTCTACCCTTTTAAACACTTGTGAGCCCCAGGGCACTTCTGTTGTTTGCCAGTAGTTACTGCCTCGTGTCCTGTCCAATATCCATAGAGTTTCAAGGCTGTGCTAATGTCTAGGCTGCAGGAAAGCTGTGTGCTGAAAGCCTTAGATGCTGTACTCCCTTCAGTTCTCTGCCATTTCAAAGATCCATGGACTATTAGAGTAGGATGTGACCAAAGCAGTAATTCTTCCAATACCTCTTTCAGCTTTCTTAATAACCTTAGTAACTGTTATCTCTTACATCATGCCTCAACTAGACGTGAAAACTTCTAGGGGTCTGAGATCATGTCTTGTTTCTTCTAATCTTCCCTAGGACACAGTCACTTGGATGCAGAACACAGAACACAAACACTTGGGGTGTGATTTAAATGAATTGGGAGAGGACAAATGCCTGTGGAATAAGGCACACATTAAAAATAAAGATGGACGTTCAAATCAGGGCAGAGCTTTACCTCATCTATACAGCCTCATAATTTTTATAGATTCGATGGCAGCAGTTTATTATTCATTTCTATTATATTAAATATAAAAGGGGAAATTTTTCAAGTTTTGATGGGTAAGCAGTACAGTTTCTGAACAATTCTCGAAAGCTTTCCGCAAGCTAAAGCGCTTTCTCCTGTTTTGGCTTTATACTGTGAAGACCTTCTCCCCCAGTCAAGACGCTTACACGAAAAGTAGCAGAAAAATGATGAACCATGTGTAGGTCTATCTTTTCCAAACGAAGCCTCATTTATCCCCCTCCTCATCCTGCCCTCCCTGTTCTCCAAAGAATTTTTATCAGGCAGCAAATACTCTCTAGAATCTCAAATGAGAGGAAAACAAAAATAATTGTTCCTATGCAATGACTTCGACACCTTCCTAAAAGTAGTAGGTATCGAACTCAGTCATCTTCCACACTTTTCTAATCATAGAAAGTACCTTTACTAATTCCTAGAGATAGCCAATCCCACTGTCCACAGAGATGGAAACATCTCGATAGTACAAAAGTGAGATATTATTAATAATGAAGGCAGGTTGTCCTTCAAAGTTGACACAATTCACATTTCTTAGGGTTTATATATAGCTAGTTTCCAATTTTGTTCTATAAATAATATTAATGCAAGCAAATACATTGAATTTTCTCCAGAAAGCACTCTCTCTAATTTCTGCAGGGTTATAGCACTGTACATTTGTTAAGTGCCCATGTGACATCAATCATTCCCTAACTTAGTACTCCCAAATAAATGCAAGAGATTAATAAATCTCTCTCTACAATGCCATCTTCTAATGGGCTTTTAAGAAGTGAGAAAAAAACTATCATATTTTGTTTAGAGTTTAAATTATGACCATCACTGTAGACACGTGACCGAAAGAAATGTGGAAACCACTTAATTAGTGGTACTTAACTCCATAAGAAGGTACTTGTTGTACAGAAATTATTACATTTTCAGTGATATTTATTGCCGAACATCACTGAAGCCAAAGTTGCTGTGTTTTCACCTTTGCAATTTTTCCTCGTAAGCATGGACATGATGATTTGAAAACAAATAGAATCACCCATGCACCTGTACACAGCCTGTCCTGCTGTCCTTTCATCTTCCTTTATAAGCATTTATAGGAAGTGAGGTGCACGAAACACATGTATTTGTAATTACATTTGCAAAAAAAAAATCCTCAAACAGCTGTGGACACAGCAAAGATTAGAATCTGATAGTGGCTTAGAATAATGAAGAAAGAGATTGTAAGGGTTCAGCTACAGAGCTGATGAAAGATAGAGGGGAAAAAAGCCCCCACTCTTCAGAATCCTTAATCTGTATTACTTTTACATGTGAAATTAAAACACATATATATATTCTAAAAATTAAAAACAGGAAACATGATGACTGATATTTTCAAGCAATTATTTTGTAGTGTATTAAACCATGTGTTTTCCTAGAAATAACAAATTGGAAATTTGGACAAATATCTACATAAAATATTTTAAGGTCTTAATTAAATTCTTCTAAAAGATCTTATGAAGTGCTTGAAACTTGGTTATATCTAGCTAGTTTCCAGACAGTACTGTTTATTTTTTAACCTCATATTTATACCGATTATAAAAGCCTAGAATCTTTCATGAAGGGTTACACAATCAACTGTTTTATTAAAGTGATCATTAAAAGAGATATTTTAAAATAGCTCTTCATTAATATGTTCAATATAATATTTAAAAGTAAACCAATTTTTTAGATTCATAAGTCTTTCACAATGGATATGTATTTATGCATGTATCAAAGTTGAAGAGGCTAATAACTCAGAAGAGGAATATTATTACAGAGTCATCTTCCGAAGTTTATGTAATATGATTCAATGAATAAGTATACAAAAACTAGAATGATTTAAATTGTAAAAGAATTTACTTACTTCCACACTTTGCAATTTTTATAGTGAACTTTGCCATTTTTAAAAAACTTTTAAAAGCTAGTAGGCTCAGAAATAAGAAACCATTTATCAAGGAAAACTAATTGTCTAATAAATGATGCTTTTTCTGTGGCATCACTGCATCCTACAGTTAAAGTGTCTTAATTAACCAATATTTGATATTTGATTATTTAATAGGATGAACTGACCATTCAATTTTTAATATATTTCTTTGGCTAAAAAAAAAAAATCTCCCTAGAACATGACACATTTTTTACCATATTCTTAATGCTCTGCAACAAAATATTCATTATTAATGGGAATATAATCACATAACAAAATATTCCTTTTTTTAAACGCATGACCAAAGCATGCCATAATATGCTCACTTTTTGCATACATGTTCAGAGAAACTTAACTAAGAATATGTGATGGCTTCATCTTTATATGCTGTTATTTCTGTCTCAAGTTGCTTTGACTATCACTAACATGGGAAAAGCTTACAAGGAACTTCAATCAGGCCACGGACCCTGCAGACTTGACTGAGTAGGCAACCACTTAAATGACTGGGTACCCCACAATAATCAATTCACTTGTCATCTGGTATAAATGTAAAAGCAGCCTTCCCAACTTTTCGAGCTTCATTATCTTGCATCAAATTATTAACCTCTGGATTTTAGGAGTTGGATCTATTAATGCCTAAAATTTATATTTAGACTAAAATTCTACATAAATATTAGATTTAGGAAAGGAAGCAATTAACTTTTTCAAGGAAGTGAAATGATGGCCAAGCTAGTCCAGTGCTACTTGATAAAACCATTGTGTAACAGATTGTGGGATCATAGATTTAGGGGAGAATGCATAATCCTTCATCAAAGAGTGGCAGCTTATCCACAAAGCTTCCTATTCCTGATGGGATATTCTTTTAAAAGTAATAACGAGGACTTAAAAACTATGTAACACTCTTCTGCCAAAATTAGCCATTTATACCAATGCTTCTTAGTCCTAAAAGAACCAGAACCTCACCCAGAAAGCCTTGAGAAACAAACAAAAAAACAAAACAAAAAACGAAAAACAACAACATAATGTGTACTAATAATTGAAATCTATTCCTAAGTCAAATGTTTATGTTCCAGACTTAAAATTAAGTGATAATACTGTAGAAGGTACATTTTTTTTCGAATAAAGGTAAAAGCCAGATAACAAAAAAATAAACCAGTCCCTAGAAGCCTTACACTGATAACAATTTCCAAGACTGAGAACTACTAGTACTTTGCTTTCTTCAATATTTAAAATTTTTAATGTGAATTACAGCCTTTTCAAAGCTCAAGTGGTAAGTGCATGACCAATTCATATACCTTATATCACATTTAAATGAAATACATGATACATTAATGATTTGTTTTAAGTAATTCAAAATTACCCTTTGCTGATAGCTTCATATGAAATTCACCAAGCTTGATATGTTAAAATTCCTATCTGAAGTGTAATACAGTTTTAAAAGCTACTTTCATCAGATGATGTGAGCAGAATTAACTGATGGCATCTCTTAAAACAAGCACTCGGTCCTCTCCTTCAGATCTCTCCTTTGTCAAAATCTCAGTAAACACCTGCACAGTGGAGATGAAGTATGTCGTTGGAAAGTGCAGATGTTTTATAAAACTTGAAGTAAAAGAGATTAGACTTTTGCCATGGCTATACTGAGGGCTGACTCAACTTGCTAACATCACACTTAAATGATATGCAAGATAATATGGATTTTATGGAGATTACTTTCAACCGGAGTATCAATAAATGATGTATCTTAAAATGTAACTTTTATCTTACAAATGCATTCATGCTGTGTGACGTAAAGAAAATAATACTAATATATCATTCATCTTTCAGTTTTGTAATAAATAAGTCTTTGGTTATCTGTGTGGATGCTGCATACATATATATTAATGAATAGTCTCCCAGTGCCTAGACTATGTAAGATGGGATATTCATTAAAGGGCTTCTATGATTTCTAGAACACCAGATTTACCTAATCATCTTAATTCCTATTAGGCTCTTTAAAAACTTACATTGGAGTTAGTGTATGTTTTATTTACTAATATTTTTGGATATCTTAATTGTGGACTATAGAGCATAATATCCATTTAAATAAAAATATGAAGTTCTGATTGGTGGAAACGTGTAAAAGATAAAAGCCGTAAGTGTAAATAATTTAAATTACTGAGAACTAATTATTTACATTATCAGTAAAACAGTATTTGAATTTGAACATATAAAATGAAGATTTCCATTTGACACTGGATTTTTAACTATAATGTATTGTGTTTCAAATCCTATATGAATAATTTTACATTGATTTAATTTTTAAATTACATCCTTTGCAATGATTTCTTTTCCTTCAAAGGTATAACAGTAAACATACTTTACCACCTAATATCATACAAATTAAAACATAATTTAAAAAATTATATCACGATCAAAACACAAGATAGAAAACATTTTAAAAGTTTTCTTTTCTGAAACATTAAGAAAGAAATCTTTTTGACAAATCAACTTAAGATGCCAATATTGTTTATAAAATTTTATGTAATGCCAGTTTCTCATTCAGAGATTGTATACTCTAGAGCAAAAGTAACCAGTAAGGGAGAACTTTGTTTCGTTTAATTTTTCAATCACAGGAAATGTAGAATAGGCTATTCTATTTCTCTTTGGCAAGAAACAGTTATAAGGGAGCATAAAAATTACTCTGAAAGTGAGGATTTAATTCTGGTTTGACAGCACACATGCCCTACAAGTAAGAACTTTAATTTTTGTTTAAATTGAAATTTATTTGAAATGTTAAATATGCTAGCAGCTTCATCAGAGAAAGACTGGTTGAAAATTAAGATCAAAATAGCCACTTAGAAATATATTACAGATGGAAAACGTCTGTTCTGTTTTAATTTGAATGATAACATTCTGGCAGAAGTTCTCCTCGACCTTCACCCCTTTCTGAACCCAAACTCATCAACAGCTTTGTAAGGCAACAAACGTCTTTTTGCTGGAAGGTATGATTATTTTCAAGAGCTTTCTAACTCTCTAGAAATGTTTCTTAAAGAGAACATGAAGAGGATTAATATTTTAGTAATTTGATTGTGTCAAGTTATTCTCCAAACTATTATTGATGCTCTCATAAAATTGAGCAATATTGCTGTAGGGAGACTGTCTCATTTTTGTGACAATGAGACAAAATACGGTTGTGCATGACAGCTCTTATTCCTTTTTGATATTATAGTGAATTACCTTTCTATATTTATTTAAATTACTAGATTAGTTATGACTTGCAGTATTTTTGTCTGCATTTATTATTCTTATCATTACACAAAATTTAAGTGAAAAAGCTTTCATCTTAAATATTCATTTCATTCTTAATTATAAACATAGATAAATGTAATAACACTGTTTAAGATTCTTCTTTGCAGTTGTTCTTCAGAGGGAAAAAAAAGTAAGATTTGCTCTTCAAGAACTATAGGTCTGACAGCTTTCTTCAGCTGGAAGTTAGTATAAATTCTGAAAGAAATAAAATGTACAGCTGTCTTCTGGCTTTCATAATTATTTTAAATGACAAGCCCTGTGCCAGCTTTTTTTTTTTTTTTTGAAAAGAGCTATGCAAAAAGGACCAGTCCCTTGCCAATTTTTTCCACCTACATGTTGACAAATTTCAAATTTTCTGATAAAGGTATTAGCATAGATGTCACATTTTAAAAGAGCATTTGGTAGACTGAGAATAAACAAGTACACTTTTCAGTAGGATCGCTTTCATAATTACCGAAATAAACATATCCCAATATTAACATATTTGTAAGTGCTTCGTGCAATCCCATTTAAATACTTCATGCATTTCTCATTGTAAATTAAGTTAATCTCGGTCCTGTCTCATCACTTTCTGCATAACATACCTTCCAACGTGCTGTCCCAGCATTTTAGCTCTCCTAAGGTAGCTCTCTAGTACGGAAGCCGAATGCTGGCCACAATAGGGATGCCAGAGCTTCCCGGGGAAGGAAGGACCTCTCTTTGGAAATGCCCCGGTAATCAAAAAGACACCTCACTTCCTCGCACTGATAGTGTGTCCACAATTCTAATTGTAAAATATTAGTTGAGCTTAACTGAACTCCAGATAAAATAATCCATTCTCATAAAAGAATACGTTTTCTTTCTTTCTTTCTTTCTTTCTTTCTTTCTTTCTTTCTTTCTTTCTTTCTCTTTCTTTCTTTCTTTCTTTCTCTTCCTTTTTCTTTCTTTCTCTTTCTTTCTTTTCTTTTCTTTCTTTTTTCTCCCTACCTTCCTTCCTTTCTTCCTTCCTTCCTTCCTTCCTTCCTTCCTTCCTTCCTTCCTTCTTTCCTTCCCCCCTCCCTCTTCTTTCTTTCCCTTCCTTCCTTCCTTCCTTCCTTCCTTCCGGAAAGAGCAGGGACCACAAATTCATGTCATCCTACTATTCAGAAGTGGTTCAGAATATGGCTGAAGGCAGACAGTCAATACCAAGCTGTTATTTCTTTCTAAATTATGGCAATCTGAAGAGGAATTATCACAAGATTCTGGCAAGTATAACTAATAATCGAAGAAATGACAGAATGACTAAAATATATTGATTATGAGCTTTATCTTAAAAATAAGTGACCTTGTAAGTCACCTATATGATCATTTAAAATAATCAGTGTTTGTTTTTAAGTCTCCATATAAATCTGAGAATTATAAAATTATAATTTGGCGTTCAGTCCCATATACAAAGAAAATATACCTATAAATAGAACTGTTCACACATTTTTTTTCTCTGTCAATATGAAGAACCATATACAATATTTGGAATTTCTTGGATTAATTTTTAAAAATGAATAATGCTTATATTCTTGGATCTAAAACGCAAATACTTAAAAGTGAACAAATTTAGAATTTTCTTCTGTACTTACCCAATTAACTTGCAATGACCAAATTTGCCCCTTATAGATCGCTTTTCCTGTCAAAAACACTGCTACACACAGAAAATGCTCAAAGAACCATCACTCTTTATAAAAGATTTTCATATTCACGTTTTCTCCTCTTCCTCTTCTTCACTTCTCCCTCCCCCCCTCTGTCTCTCTCTGTATCTCCTATTGGTTTTGAGGCAGAGACCCAGTAGACCCAGTTATAAAATAGCTGCTTATTATTAAATAATATGACCCCGCCCCAGGGCAAACCAAATCACAGCAGCCCACTCCTCCCCAACTTCTGTAATTGCGGTAAAAAGTACGCCACGATACTGGAAAACACTGTATCAACAAAGAGCATCTCACAATAACTTGTATATAATTGAACGTGAAAATACAAGTGTGACTATAGGCACTTGTTTTTCTCAAAACACTTTATTTTCGAAAGGGATGATCTCTTTTTTTGTATGTTCCACAGGAAGCCAGAGATGAGTACAGATGTGGAGAAAATGATTTTTAAAATTGCCATCTCTCCGTAAGTGATCACACTCCTTAATTTACAGGAAAGAATACAACCGTAGTTTGGGGACGTGATACACTGTATCCCACAGATGCTGCTGAAACACTAAAGCCATCTACTCCCTCCTTGAAGTCTCGGAACTCAGTTAAGACTGCCACCTATCACAATCTTGTTTGAAAAGTCAATGCTACCCTAGTGCTGGCTCTTCTAGGACTGCAAAGGTATCAACGGGGTAGTAAAGACTCCTTTTTCTTATTACTATATACTAATAGTAATAGTTATTAATATATGAAACTATTATTATCATATGATATGGTTTCAATCATATATTCATATGGCTTGTGAGTACGTTCTATGATACTGACATTAATTTGCTCGGTGACTTATTTGAAGTAGAAAGAAGCAGGTTTCAGTAGATTACTATCTTTTACAGGAATTCTACATAGCTGTTCTAACTACTCAGCCCCGAGTTATTTAATTGAACTCATTAAAAAAATAAAATAAAATAAAATAAAATAAAATAAAATTCTTTCCAATGATGGAATCCTATTATGGTTTTGGTGTTTGAAACATCTATATATCTTAGAGCATATTTCTGCATTTTCAGAGTTTATATTCTATCGGGTGGCTAAGATGATGCTTTGAAAATGGCATTTTAAGTACATTATTTTAGCATCTCAAACTGTTTTAGATGAATGTTTTTAACTGGAACAACACTGTTTCAGTGTACACAATCTACCATTACAGTAAAGAAAATTAAAATACAATACACATATTTCCTACCAAGTCTTTTTTTCCCTGAAAGACAAAACACTGTGGGAACTTTATATACACTATAAAGCAGTCACATCTTTATTTAAAAATCCTATAGATGATGGCTATATTAGAATACTTATCTATATTAATCTTATATTTTGTGCTTTTAATATTTTATTTTATTGAGACTATAAGCATACATCACAGTAAGCTTACAATGTAATATGCAGACCAAAGTCCAAGAAAATCTTCACGTGGTCTTTCGGAAGAGAATAAAATGCTGATAAAGTCGAGACCAGGCACAACTAAGGTACAAATGCAAACATGACCGTGAGGATGATAATATTGACGATCTTTCTAAGTTTCCAAAGAGGATAAAGAATTACCTCCACATGCATTACCTTTCATTGCCAAGATGATACCTACCACCTCATAACACATGTACAAGATGCAGATCTATAATTCTAAGAATTCCTTGAAAAACTCAACTAGAACACTGATATAAACAAAAAGGGAAACAACCTAATTGTACAGTGTTTCCCATTTATGACTCCAAAAGACCACAAAGCCCTTTGATGAACAAGAAAAGACACCTGTATTTGGAGGAAAAAAGGCTATTGCAGTTGAATATGTATTAATGAAGTGCTTCCTCATGCTTTATATAATTCTTCGAGAAAGTTCAAATTAAGTCTCCAAAAGGATGTTTTAATTATAAGAAGCAATTTTTAAAAACTCATACAAGCCATCGCACTTGTTTGGAAACAAATGACTTCTCAAGATGCAGAAGTATTACTATCAATCACCAACAAGTTAATTCTACATAATAGGCAGGTTTGGATGCAAACTGACCCACTGTGGAATGCTGTATCTAAAATTGATTACAACAGCACTCAAAATGAATGCGGCCCTCTAAACCACTGCTTTGCTCAGAAACATTAATCTCAATTAGAAGGAGAGCTTCATAATGGTAATGCTTGGTATAAAAAAGTATGAAATAAATCAGTTTTTATAAGACACAACAATTAATCAGTTTTGAAACTTGTAAGTTTTTTTAAGTACAAAATGTCCATCAGGACTCTTAAAGCATCTGCTATCTCCAAAATAAGGTTTTGAATGTGTTCTGAAAAAAGCTTACATGACATAATTTTTAAGACTCAGTTATTAAAACTTTTAAGTAGCATAACATTATTATGCTATCTTTTCAGCACACTTCTTTCTTTTGAGTGGGTGTTAAATTCTTCTCCAGACTATCGTTCCACTCTATAAAACAAATATGAACACTGGCTTTAACTGAAAATTCAAAGGTATATGTAATTGGGTGTGGATCAGAGTAAAAGTTTGATAGCAAATTACAGTATTCTTTGCTCATATTCTCAATCGAGGTAAAGAAAGGATGTTCTGAAAGTCAAAAGAGACATTTGACTATCAAATAAAACACTGGGTAGATAAGCAATTTGTCAGTGGACGTGGCTAACAGGTTTCTACAGCACATCTTCAGGAAGAGGACAGACAATTCATTAACACTGCTGAATACACTGATTCATGTAACTATAATACCTTGATGACATTCCTCAGCCACCCAGAAATAAAAATCTTAAAGGGATAAAGAGAGCTTAAGAGAAAGGAGGTAATGTATTTATTAAAGTGCTCAATATTAATAAACAAACGAAGTTGTCTTTACGGTGCTTTTATATTAGACTATGACTATCTTCAGGACTTAACTTCCCAGTACCATTGTATGCAGGACAAACTTGACTATTTCCAAACATGCTTTCACAGCTATCAGAAAAACATCATTTTTTGTGCATCATGCTCCAAGTTGATCAAGTATTCCTGATAGGTCATTCTACCGACAACGATAGCCATACATTTTTGCCTGGTTTCTTATTTGCTTGACTCTCTACAAAGGAAATAATTTTAACTCTTGGCTTTCAGAAGCAAAGCTAAGGAAGAGTAGCTTGAACTTGCTAACTGGATTATTATTGTTTAGCTAGGTTTTCTTTCCGAATACATTTAAAACTTTTCACTCCAGTTAAGTGCTTTCTTCTATTCAAAGATAAGCATCCTTATCTTTCTTTGTCTTCACCCTAATAAAGCAGGTTCTCTTTTGTAACCAAAAGACTCATGACACGCCTACAGGATCATAGTAAGGAAAGCCTCTATAATTTACCTAAAACATTTCTTTCTAGAAAATAAACTCAGCCATGCAAAATGATTCAATTTGGAAAAAAAAAAATTAGAATTCTACTATAATATCATTTGCTTTATTTTACATAATTAAGAAATCCCTGTCTATGAGTTGCTAACACTAATGCTGTTGGCACAGGATACTAACGTATTTTTCAAATATATAAGCACTGGCATAGTTATTAGTACAGAAATACTTTTTCATAAAAATTGTGTAGTATATGTAAAAATATATCTGTTTTACTTAAAGGAACTACTTTCTCTCATAATATATATTCTTTTTTAAATTGTCTAAAATAAAATACATTGACCACTAGCAAAAAATAGTCCCTTTGAGTAAGAATACTAAAATTCAAACAAGAAAAAAATGCAAATTGTTAAGAAAAATGCAACAGGAAGAGAGATACATTCAATCCTGAAATACACAATAGAATAACTTAACTCATTAAAAACCCCTATCTTTGAAGAATTTAGGAATAATTTGTGAATGCCATGACATTTTAAAATGGGATTAGCAAGTCTTATTACTGAACTAACCTCTCACTCTTAGAGCAAGAATTAAATATTTGCTCTGCATTTAGAATCACAAATCGAAAGTTTCAAGGCTCTTACAAGAATTTCATATATTAAGAAATAAAAGCTAGAAGTTTTAGATAATTAAGAAACGTATTAAGGAGTGCACAAAGCAAGATCGCTGGTGTATTTGTAAAATTTTTGTTTCAACCGAAATATTAAAATCTATAATGAGTTTCATTATATTCTCTTAATTCTAGACTCCGTTCCTAATATACTAGAGAGAACACAAATACTTTTCCAGGTAGGCACCTGGGTAGAGGAGGGTATACATGGTATTCTAAACAAATTCACTGAAAGAATCAAATCACAAGTTCTGTTCAGTTGCAATACCACCTTTCCGGGTACCCTTCCAGGCTTTCCAAAGATGCTAGTCCTGTCTTTTTGTTTTTTTTTTGTTTTTGACAACAGAAAGAAAAGGTAATGCCTGAACATATTTCTATTTCTAGTGAAAAGACCACCCAGTGGATTCTGCCAGAGCCTACAAATGTTTGACAAATAACACTGTCAGAAGATAAGAAATAAGAGTATTATTGAAGAGACAGTCCTGTTCTCCGGAACCCCAGCTGTCTGGGGCCCTGTAAAAAGTGCTTGGACAGCCCTCCTCACCCTTTCACTTCTACAGCACTTACCCAAAAGTACCTGGAAACTTTTCCCTAGCTTTAGATCATCATGACTTCAGAAAGCAAATGTATCTGCTGTATTGCACGGTAGAATTACCTGTTACCCTTCCTCCTCAGTAAGAATTAGTAGCCGGTTACCATTACAACCACCTTAAAGGTGAGGCAGTAAGAATGGCATCCAAACTGCATAATAAGGTGCTCAGAAGAGATCAGAGCCCACCTCAACCTAAAATATTTGAAGCTTCTTCCAATTGGTTGTAAAACACGACACAGCCCGAGACTGAGTTGCAGAGTCACAAATCTCTAATTTTTCAAATGCCAAGCTCAGGGTTATTTGTTTGTTTCCAGCCCCATCCAGAGTTTCCAGCTGAAGTTTCAGTCGAGATTCACCACTCCCCACGCCACCCCAGACCCTCGTTCCCGTCCTTCTTCATTCCCAACTTGGCTCCCAGGTAGTTAGAGAAGCCTCATTTTCACTTCCCCCGGAAAGTGGGGACATTTCAGGGCTTCCCGCTCGCTGGAAGCCCCAGAGAATCTTCTCAGACACCTTCTCAGAGGACGCGGCGCCCCGCCACAAACCTGGGGATCACCCCGACCAGAGCCAGACGGGCTAGACTCCCTGCCCCCACTGCGCGCCCA
The DNA here is from genome assembly GCF_023065955.2 of Ursus arctos. Classification (NCBI taxonomy): domain Eukaryota; kingdom Metazoa; phylum Chordata; class Mammalia; order Carnivora; family Ursidae; genus Ursus; species Ursus arctos. The sequence goes on along the minus strand of NW_026622952.1, from coordinate 33,787,945 downwards.
GCCCCGGGGCTGCCTTTCTCGGGGAAGCCGCGAGCGCGGGGCTCCCCGGAACCGCAGAGCCGTGCCCAGCTCCTCCGGCGCGAGGCACCGGCGAAGTTCCCACCTGAGCAGGCAGCCTGAGGTGTCACACGCGAGGGAGGGGCGGGGACCGAGAGGCCGGGAACTGGGAGGCCAGACCCGGGGAGACCGCACGCCGAGGAAATGTTCCCGGGCCACCCCGGCTGGCCAACCTGCTGCCGCCTCCCCAAGCAGCGCGGGCAACCGCGCCGCGGTCCGCGCTGGCTGCAGCCCGCCCGCTCGCCCTCCCGCTCCCGGCGCCGCGGCGCGGGCACTAGGACCCCAGAAAGGAAGGAGGGCGCGCCGGCGGCGGCGCCGCACTTACCGCGCTCGGCTCGCCCGCGCCGCCGGCTCGCTACCCGGCCGCAGCCGCCGCGTCCACCCGAGCAGCGCGCACACACAGCACTTGGCCAAATTCAAAGGAGCCGGGCACGGGGGAGGGGGCCCCGCCGAGGGAGCGGAGCGTGGGAGATGGGGGAGGGGCCGGGAGGGGGCGAGAACAGCAAGTGTTACAACTTCCTTCCCTGCCCTCCGCCCGGCCGCGGCGGGCGAGGGACGCGGCGAGGGGAGGGCAGCGCGCGCCGGAGCGCCAATGAGTTCACTTTCTTTTTCTCCCCCGCGCTCTTCCCCTCTCCCTTCCCGCCGGCCCCTCTAAGCCTCCTGCTCGGCCGGAGAGGCCGGGCCGGAGTTTTCGGTCCTCGGCTGGGGAGCCGGAGGACGGTGGCGGGGAGGGAGAAGGAAGAGGAAGAGGAAAAGGTGAGGAGGCGAGCAGGGCGCCGTGCCAGGGAGCAGCATCCAGGACCTTAATTGTGTGACCGGGGGACGCGCCGGGCCGAGTGTGCCCGAGACAGGCGCGTACACGTGTCCGTGTGTGTGTGCGAGTGTGTGTGCGAGAGGAGAGGAGCCTACCATGCGCTTCCCCCGGTGCAGATCGCGGGAGAGCCCAATCACAGGGCGAGCTGGACCGAGCTGTGATCATTTATAATCCTGGACTCCTCCGCTCCGCCACTTGTCAAGATGACAGGTACTTTATTTCTTATTCTTCTTTATTCAAAAAAAGAGATTCCCCGTTTACGGCCTTTTTCTGTCAAATGGGATTTGCCGGACTGAACCACGTTCGCCGCCCCTCCCTTCTTCCCTCCTCCCGGCCGCGTAGGGTACGGGAAAGCTCCAAGGCTCCCATGCTGTGACCAATCAGTGCGTCTACTACTCTTGCCGTGATTTAGGGGTCATCCATGAATAACACTTCACGCTGATGAATGGCTCTTGCCTGCTTTCGGCTCTGATGAGGGGTCCGCCTGCCGCTGATTGCAAACACTAATGAACTTACAGCGCCATTTGAAATTCACACGCACCTACAAAGTGCAGGGGGTACGTGCGTGCCGGGGATGGGGGGGGGGTCTGTCCTTTTCTTCTCTGGGTCGCGGGGCGGGGTGGGGGGGGGGAGAGGGACAGGGGGAGGGGGCGGGTAATTGCTTTGGACCAAAGTGGAAACACTTCTCTGTGTAATCAAACCTTTAACCTTCTTAGAAAACTACTTTTCTTGATCTTTCATAGGGTGGGCATTTCAGGTCAGCTGAGTCACCCGAAGAAGTAGGAGTGCAAGACACTGCCGGGAAGATGGATTCCGAGGCAGAAGGGTGTAATTAAGGATTTCCACTCTCGGTAGGCGGCTCGTCCTTTACAAGAGGCTCAGAAAATGACCTGCGCCTTTCTTTCCAGAGTGTCCTCTCGTCCGAAACTGAAAAGCGCAAATGACCTTCGCACGCGGGAAGGGGCTCTGAACACCAAGACTCCTTGCAAGCCCCATCTCGGGGCTGGCGGAGAACAAGTGTCCGCCCTCGGGTTCGAGCACCAGGACCTCCCCAACAAGCGCGCACTGGCCAGGGGGCGGATTCTGGAGTCCCCTAAAGGCTCCGCAACCCGCATTCTCCGACCCCCATCCCCCGTTCTCCCCTCAGATTAGCAGCCAAACGCCACCTCTGCCTCGACTTTGTTTGCTGTGGGAGGAAAATAAAAGTTTACTGCTCTCCACAAGATGCTGCCACTTCCTACTCACTTAAGTTCCCTTGGACACCCTCGCTCTTGACCCTCCAGCCCCAGCAGCCCCGGCTTAAGGGAAGCCGGCCGAGGCCGACTGAAGTTCCGGCTGCTCCGGAGTTTTGGAACACCCAATCCGCGACCTTCGCGGAGCCGCTCTCCGGCTCTTCGCCCCTCCGGACCCTGTTCCTCACCCAGCGGCAGCAGGGCTGTGGCGTGCGCATTTGGGGCGGACCAGCCCGCTGGGCTCCTCTCCCGGCGCCCTAGCGTCCCCCTCCCCGCCCCCCCCCCAGGAGTAGCTCTGAATTAGTTGCCCAGGCCTTAACTGGCCGCCGGCAGACTTGACCTAGGAAGCGTGGCAGAGGAACTAGTGAGCTCCCAGCCTTCTCATTCCATCTTCTACTTTCAACTTCAGAGCAGAGGATTCCAGCGACCTGCATCTAACGGGACTCGGGCTGGAAGGAAATACACCTGTATTTGTAACTCCGTGCAGAATGATAAACAGACTAAACACTTTGAAAACAAAGAGCAATGCCTCCTAGGAAAGCCTGAGGCTTCATGATAGAGTTTCTCAAAGTTTTGGGGAGAACGGACAAGGAGAGTCCCTGAACTTGAATTAGTGTGCCCAGTCCCACCATCTGAGTTCCCGAAGTTGTCAACGCCCTCCACCTACTCGTTAAGAAATAACGGTAATGCGTGACCACCACGACCCTACTCCCGGGTCGCCAGTGACGCTAAGTACTACAGGCACATCTACGCAGCAGGAATCTAGAGTCGCCCTGGGGTGAATAAGTCTCTTTCCTGCTTTGCGGGGTTTCACACTTGGAAAAAAAAAAAGGCAGTGAGGGCAAAAGAACGATTATTCCCCTCTCATTCTAGCAGTCCTCATTTTCTTAAGAAAACTTTTGAATTGTGGAGGTATACCCCAGACATTACCTGACAATCACACAAACTCCTTAAAATTTGCATCCCTGCTGTGATCAAAAGGAAACTTGAAGGGTATTTCATAAATCACCTTTGTGGCCCAGTTCCCACAAAAACATCTTAAGTGTTCAAAACTTTTCTGAGTGTCCATGTAACACTCCCCCTGGCTCTTTTGTACCTTACTATCTAGCAATACACACACACAAAAGAGAGAAGATACATCCTAAAGAGGCCAGGACAGAAGAACTAAATTGCTGGTGGAACAGGCAGGAGGTGGGGTGGGGGGAGTGGCATGTTTCTTCTTTTCAGCTCTTTTCTCTTTTCAGCCCTCATTATAGCTAAAGCTGGTAATGAGCATAGGAAACAATAGAACTCATAAAATTTAGAAATGGTAATAAATCTTGAAGCTTGTCTCTAGCCCAGCTCCCTGTTACATGATGTTCAAAGTTTTTCAGTGTGAGGTGTTGGAACATTCACACTAATTGTATGCAATATAGACAAAATACTCTAGAACTCATTCACACAGCCCCGTGCACTCTTTGCCAGGCATGACTGGTGGACAAAGCGCGCAGGGTGTCCTCAACGACAGTGCCTGCATAAGACGAAGCCCGAAATCAAGGCAGTTTATGCGTGCTAAGTTTGAGGCTTCGCGGGTTGGTTGGCTGTTCTTTTTTTTTTTTTTTCCCCTCCCTCACCAACAAAGAAGTTCCATCACTTGAGGTCGTTAGGAAAAGCTGATGTTGTACCATGCCAAACTATACCAGACGCTTTCTCCGCCGAATTCCTCCTTGGAAAGCAGAGAGGCAGCTCGCTACGTGACCACCAGGTTTTCTGCCTCGCTGAGCGGCTGTCATGGGAGGGCGGGGTTGGTGGGTAGCTCACGCCGGGCCCTCGGCTGCAATAAAAACTCGAGCGGGACAAGAAATGCAAGACGTGGCTGTCTGTTTTGCAAACCTCTGGCCTCTCACAGCAAACTCTGTCGGGCGCGGCTGGTAACTTTGCCGCGTTAAGGCAGCCGGTCGTGCACAGGGTAATGGGGCCGAGCTGGCGGCATCGCCCTCCCGTGGGGCCCCCTTGTCACAGTGATACGCTGCCCTCCGAAAAAAAAAAAATGTTGCCGATCTCCCCTTGCAGCCCCCACCCCTGGAAATGCATGCCCGCGGCCCTTGCAAACCTCTACAGGACGCTGGGGAGGAAGATAATGGACCGGACCACTTTGGGATTAGGAAGGAACTGACCGTGCCCGCAGGACTGAGGCGGGGTGGGAAAGGGACCGGCTCTTTGCCCTGCTGCGGAGGCTGGGCACACAGCCCCTGTTATGCCGCTCCATCGGCTCCCCACCTCGGGCGGGGGTCGCTCCCCACTCGGAGGTGATGCCTATCCATTTTAGTCAACATCACGTAAGCCTTCCCTGGAGGCTGATGTTTTGGGGACTGTCAGTTTTCTCCTTCTGTCCTCAAGGTCCAGCCTGAATCCGCCAAGAGGCTGGGTGGCAGCTGTTCCCGCCTCCCTCCCGTGGGGAGCAGCGGGTCTCCGCAGCCGCTTCCTCCTTTGACAGGCGGGGCTTTCAGGCGTGCAGAAGGGGAGCACCGGGTCAGGCAGGTAGGAGGCTCTCCAAGGAGGCTCGTGGGCACCTCTCCACTTCACGGGCTTTCTTTGGTCTTGGTACATCTGCTCTAACAAACTGAGGCAAGAATGGCCTGACTGTAGGGCTCAAATCGGGCTGCAACCTCTCCCACCCCAGGGGTTCTAGGCACTGACAAGGAAGAGGGGAAAGGACTGAGGGAGCCATAGTGTAAACACTCAGACCTTCCCTCTGACCCTTTGAAAAGACCAGGAAAGCCAATAATCTATATACTTCCAAAAGGAGGGTATGTCTCAACTGAGAACAGTAAGTGACGAGCAGCTTAAAACAGAGGCTGAAGGCTGGTAGGCAGGAGAAGAGGGTGATTCCTAGGCACTTGGAGTGTGCTGGTTAAACAAATCACTTGGCATGTAGCCAACCATTAACCTGGAACAATTTACAGCACTAGAACTTCACTTTTACACAGAAGTCTCGCAAGTAGCTCTAAAGTTATTATCAGGGGGTTGTTGTTTCTTTCCCTGAGAAAATAAGCAACTTATTTCCCTTGGCTGTTAGGTTGAGGGAAACTGTAAAACAAATATTCTAATTTGATCACTGATCAAGTCATAAAATTAAATGACTATTGGCGGTAGAAAATATGCTTTCGTTACCTTAATTAAAGCAAGATAGGCCTCTCTCAAAGCACATGCACTTTGGAGCTACCCAGTGAACTGGTGATGAGACAAACCAACCTTTAAATGGGACCGTGCTTTTCCAGTACATTGGTTTGTGTTACGCACTGCATAAACAGAGCCTCCTCGTGGCTCTGACCTTTGGTGAAAAGGCATTTGTGAGCCCAACCCAACTGCCGACTTGGTTTTGTTTCAGTCAGGTAGAACACCCAGTTCCTTGAAGGATTTTGAACACAGAAACATCTTTTCACATGGGGCACTTTCAATTTTGTTTAACGCCACATAACGTGTTTAAAACGTGCCACATTATTCTGCGCTGAAAGATAAAAACCTTTATAATTAATAGTTACCATGGAGTGCCCTTTAAAATCTGCCATCTTTTCTATGGACAGCTTTTTGATAAGCAATACTCTACTTACTGTATACAGTATATACGGCATACGGTGTATTTAAGGCGGACACTAGCTGCTGGCAAGGTTTTTAAATTCATGACAGGACAATTTTGTTAATAACACGATGTCCTTTAGATGTTTCGGGATCCAGTCTATAAGCTAACTTGTAGACATAGATTAAAAACCTAGCCATCAAGTGACTACATTCGGTTGTAGACCCACTGAGCATCTTCTCACTTCCTGGAAGTGTCCTACTCTGTCCTCCCTTTGCTGCCTCCTGAGTCTGGGGTGTCCGGACTCTCAGCCTCTGGAACACCTATTTATTAAAGCACCCACTAATGATACTTCCTCCCCCCCCCCCAAGAGCTTCCATAGTATTTTCTGCATGTAATCAACGATGGCACTATTTTATTATAGGGGCCTTTTGCAATAGCTCTTCAAAACCACAGGGTCCAGCACAAAGGGCTGCCATACAGCGGACGTTCATTTAGTGGTTGTTGAATGAATGCGAGAATGCATGAATAAAATATTTTCACCCTATTCAGTCATTCTGACTTTTGTTTTTTTTAAGGATAGGTCATAAATAAAAATGACTTCAAGAATATACTTATTAAGTATGCTTTCTACTTTTCTGTCTGTCCCTTTTTTAATGGCACATCGTTTAAAAATTCTAGTTATGATATCAAGCCACATCAATACACCCCTGAACTTGGTTGACTTCTGAGACACGCAGTTTGAAGTAAAGACAAAAATAATGGGGAAAAGCAAAGAGATTGCAAACATTGTGTCCCTCTTTTTCAGTAAGATGTAGCACAGACGGAAATTTGGAAAAATTGGTAGTAAGCCCCTATCAAATGCAGATACTCTAAGTATGTTCTAGTAAATATGATACTATGACACCCTTATTGTTTACCAAATTCCTTTGGACTTTTAATGGTAAGAAGCGTAGAGCCTAAGATGACTGCTTTTCATTTCTTCAAGACAAGGGTTCAGCTGGTATTGGGGAAACAATCTCTGTTTGTCCCTGTCTGCTCAGGAGGACTGTTTCTAATTGGTCGGGCATGGAATTTAGCTGGAGATGTGTATGCAGCAACCCAAGCGCAGAGCCTGTGTGCTTTGTAAAGTGATAACCATATGGGCCTTATTTGAAACATTTGAGGATTTTCGACATTAACCTGGGTTAAATTGAGCTATAAATTCAACTCAAATGTATACGTCCTGACAAATTCATCATCACTTTGGATAGATCCAATCCGTGCTCCCCTCAGATTAATAAAGATGATGACCGCTTATCACGAATACGGAGGTTCGTAGTGATCAAGTACCATAATGTTGTACTTTGCACTGTTTAAATGCAAATTGCCCATATTAAGCAGACATTTTCTACTGTTATCACTTTCAGTAGAATGGAAATGTTTAAAAATGATCTCTGGGTAAAGAAAAAGATATATAGTCAAACCTATTTCCTCTTACACAATTTTCAAGTGCACTTCGCTATCATCATGAAGATTTAATTAAGCGAGCTCAGCCACGCTAAAAAGCAAAGCGGCTGGAAGTTACGACCTACGGAAACATATTCAGGACTTACACAAAATAATTTATTTGCTTTTCCTCATTTAGGGATCCGCACAATCACGGAAGGTTCAAAACACAACAGGCTTCTAGAGCTTCCTTCTCCTATTTTTGAATATCAAATTTAGAGCTCACACTTTGTTACACATAATAGTACTGAGTTACGGATGTTGATGGTCCTTCCCTTGCAGCTTTAAATTGCCTTGAAAAAGATACAGTTTCTTTAATTAAAAAAGCTGCACAGAACTAATCCCTCTAGCTGAAAAAAGAAAAGTTTTAAGCAATCTCTTTCTGCTCTGAGAGAGAAAGGCAGACAATACCATAACAGATCAGAAACATAAGCTATAGTGTGCAGCCAGGAGCACAGCAGGGAACTGAATACTGCTCCGACTGTGTCATTTTTTAATCCCCCATCCCAGTTTTCCCCGTCTGACCTCATGCTGAGATGAAGTTATCACAGAAGACAGCTTTACTCTCACCAATGAATCCAACCCTGGATCTGTATTATCCTTAGCAGATCAAAACACCGCTTTCATCAAATAGCATTATCTGCATAAAAGGCATGCAATTGCCCGATAATTTCACCCAAACTATGCTATTCATTTAAAGGACAAGAAGAGAAATGTAATTCATTCCTTTTGGGGGGGTGGCAGAGAAGAGTGAGACCTGGGGGAGAGCAGAGGCTGGAGAAGCTCACTTACCCCCTTCACCCATGGGAACTTTTCTGTTTTTAACACAAAATCCCAAGAAGGGGTCCATTTAAAAGTCCCCCTGCTTCTGCGCTTTAAGATTAATTGTTGGAGCAATTTGGTGCAGTTTGAGTGACAAAAGTGTAAGTTGTGTAGAAAACTGGCAGTGAGAAATTACAAAGCTTGCTGATGTCATTAGCCATGCTTCCCTGAACCCCAACAAAAACATCATATCCGGGAAAATTGGAGAAGCATAAGAATTAGCCGAACAATTGGATGAAGTTTAACACAACGTTGTGTGTAGAGGAGGGTTTCTTCCAGTAAGATCTTTCTAGGCATTATGAGAAGTTTGAATGCTTAGATTGGGAAGACAAAGACGTATTCCACAATTTTGGGTTGATATTGTGAAGAATATTCTTAAAATCTTAAGAGTAAAGACTAGCTGCCCCCCCCTTTTGATTTAGAAAATACTTAGCCTCCTTCAGATTTTCTTCCCCATTTTTATGTTTAAACAGTGATCTCATTTGCATTGTAGATTGTATAAAATGTTATAATGGGCTTCTCTTTAATGGATCCTAGCTCCTTATTGAATGACATCAGTTGTTTTGCTCAAGGTATCATGATAGGTTAGAGCAATCAGACAAAACCATTTATGTCAAGTAAATGGAATTACTAAGAAGTACTCAAACTCTGTTGTGGGTGTGGGTGACCTATTAGGTGTATGTTAATATTCTTATAAGATGCATTACTCACCATAATTTTAATGATTTAGCTTGAAAATGTAAATCATCTGCTCAGTGCTTTCTGAATTTACTCTGTAAATTGACCCTGTAAGAAACCCAGCTTAATCCCTACCTTCCATCACCCAGACAACATCTACACACAGAAATGTGTAAGACAAACAATCGGAACTGCTTGAAAAAAAGAACAACACTCAAATGCTTCAAATCGGAGGCTAGAAATACTCCTGGGAATTCATCAGACAGGTGAAGGGGCAAGAATTTTCCCTCGAAAGAAAGACACTGGCTCTGCAAGAAATTAACCATGGCACCATTATTTGTCATCATTGGCATTTTAATTACATGTACGTATTCTCCAAAGCATTTAAGTATAATTAACAAATAGGTATTTTTTCCACACCAACTTCCTGCAACTACAAATACCGAAGTGCTCTGAGGCCAGGAGTCTAGGTAGATATATGGTCTGCTCAGTAGTAAAGTTCGCATTCATGTTTCCAAAATACAGCTTCATGACATACAAATTATCTTAAATGCAATGTGATTAAGCATTAAACTATGGCATTTCCTTGAATTAAATGACAGTACTATTTTCATGTCAAACTTGATTACAAGAACCAGCTTCAAGAGCCAGCTTTCAGAGGGAACTGTTTAAAATCCCAAATCATTAACAGATCATTTAGGGTTCAGGCTCACAAAACTTCTTGTCTGTGAAATATCAGCTAAAGACATGTAAGCAGAGGTGAGCTCACCTTTTGCGCGTGCGTGTGTGTGTCTGCGCATGCGCCTATGCGCGCGCGCGCATGACTGATTTCAGAAGTCCCATTTCCGTCTGAACATTCCAGGAAAGCAAAGCTGTTTACATCACGGATTCCGCTGCTACTCTCACATGCACATTCAGGATACAGTTCATGCTCAGACCCTCTTTTCTCAAAATAGCAAGGCACCCCATGGACCACTGTACCCACCTGAAGTGGAGATCGTGAGACACAAGGCTTCCTTAAGACTTCAGAAAATTTAAATACATACAGGATTTTGACATTGTGTGTCTTCTTTATTTTCACTCCAAGTCTGTGTTTGACTCAGAACTGATTTCTCTAAGAGACTGAAACTGGATCAGTCATAAACCCAGATTTCACGAGTAAATTAGATCAAATTCATGTGCGTTTGTGTCTGGAAGGCTAAGCAATCATCTTCATGGGTTGTGGAATTGTTGATTTGTTTGTATGTTTGTTTCAAAGATGGAACTCAAGATAACACTACTTTCAGAGTACAAGCTTCCCAAATGGGGCACGGAAAGGTATTTCTAACAACATTTTGGGTATTTTTCTGGCTGAAACTTCAGTGTATGTGGCTTATACTACACTAAGACAGTAAACCCTGGTTTGCTCTGCGGTATGAAAAATCCCTAAAAGAGAATAGTTGTAGATTAAGGGCATGAAATGGCTAAAGGATTCAGGTTGGAATAAGCAAGTTCTGACAGGCCATATGATCTGAGTTTTCGTCATTCTGAGGAAGATATAGCTGTAGGTTTTTGTTTGGTTGAGGGAAAAATCTAAGAAGCCAGGCATTTCTCAAGCAGACTGGGAGAAGAGTCCGGGCTGACCACTGGAACCATCCAAACTTCTCTCTGTTTACCTAACACTTTTTTTCTAGCCCTTGCCTCCAAATCCACCAGTTTTAATCCGCAAAATCTATGAAAGACCAGGATGTACCTTCCCCTCTTTTATCCTTGGATAAGATATCTAGGAGGAAAAAAAAAAAAAAGTAGGCCATGAGAAGATTACGAGCTAAGAGTCTATAAAAGAGAGGAAATTGGCAGAGAGAGAATCTGAGTTAGAGGAGAAAGAAGGGAGAACTAGCTTAAACTGAAGATAAACCACAAGAATGCTGGAAAGAAGAGAGTGTGTGTGTGAGATTCGTAGGTTAGAGTCATGGTTTAATGGAGTTCTGCATCCACCTTCGGGACACTGATGAGTGAGTACTGAGAACTTGCCTCAAGAGTTTATAGTGTCACTTAGAAGCTACATTTAAATCAGGCCATGGTATGAGTAATATTTATTTTCAAATTTATTAGAAATCAACATTTATTATACTCTGCAGGAGATTTTGATAATAAAGAAGTTCTATATTAAAATGTGAAGATTGGAGCGCTTGGATGGCTCAGTCATTAAGTGTCTGCCTTCGGCTCAGGTCATGATCCCGGGGTCCTGGGATCGAGCTCCATATTGGGCTCCCTGCTCAGCGGGAAGCCTGCTTCTCCCTCTCCCACTACCCCTGCCTGTGTTCCCCCCCCCGTCAAATAAATAAATAAAATCTTTTAAAAAATAAATAAAATAACATGTGAAGATTATCTTGATAATAAACAGGGTGACAAAATCTATGGTAGTCCTAGAGCAACAGTGTTCTAATTGCGACCTTTAAATTACCTGTATCAGAATCACCTGGGAGTTCTTAATAACATGTACATTCCTGGGTGCTACCCTAGCTCTATGGGATCAGAATCTCCAAGGACGCAACCACTAAATTAACAATTTTAACAAGCCTTCCGGAGTAGTCCTATTTGCAGGGAAGTTTGAGAAGTATTGCCCAGGGTGCAATATTTTGCATAAAGCAAACAGATATTTCAGTTTTTACCATAAGCCTATTAAAGAGATGTTGTTGCAAATAAATGTAGTCAAATTATTTTCAAAAGCGACGCATTTCCATTTAAGGAAGAAACCAAAATTCACAATATTGAGAGGGTGAGAATATCCGTCTGAAGAAATTCAAGCTGAAAATTCAGTGACACTTCAAAATAAGATCTTGAATCATTCTTTCTAAGAGTAGTAAAATCAATAACTTGTAAAGTCAAATAGAATTTTCAATTCTTTTCTGTAGTTGGATTATTGGGTACAAATTTTTGCTGACTATATTGTTCAATAGCATATGTATGAGACCAAACTTATGTAGATTTTGAATGAAACTTTAAATATGTATTAGTTCTATTTATTACTGAAAATTAAACAGTTCTTTGTGTGAGATGGTATAGGAACTGACTCAACATGTGTAGCTTTTAGCAGAAATTATATATATATATATAAATATATATATATAAATATATATATATATATTTAATTTTTTTTTTAAGTTAAGAGCTAGGAGAACAATGTCACCAAGATGGCCACACAGGTTATTCCTGACTTCACTCTTCCTCACAAGAACAGCTAACAACTATTCAAGAACAAGATATCACTGAGTGAATTCTAGAACATGGAGGCAGGGGGGTAAGGCTAAGTCCATCTAATAAGCATGACCAGAGAATCCAGGAAACCATGGAGCCCATTCTTCAGCCTCATTTGGGTAGAGAACCAAGCCAGAGTATTATCCAACTCTTCTCAGCCAGTGGCACAGCCCCATATCCTCATCCTCAGAGCTCAAATATTTCCCTGCTCCAAAATAGACCATAATAGCAGGACTCACTGGCCCAAGGGTATTACTGTAGACAAACCTAGAATCCAAACCTAGGCTGACTGGTGAAGGACCATTTCTGTCAAAGAAAACCTGTAACATCTGGAAGAGGAGCTCCATCACTCAAATATACAGATAACCAAGGTAAGGAATCAAGTTATCATGAAAAATCAGGTAAATATGACACCACCAAAAGAAGCTAATAAAGCTTCAATAATTGACCCTAAAAAAATGGAGATCTATGAAGTGTCAGACAAGGAATTCAGAATAATCCTCTCAAAGAAATTTAGTGCATTACAAGAAAACACAGAGAGACATTAAATGAAATTAGAAAAACAAAGCATAAACAAAATGAGACGGTCATCAAGGAAATAGCAACCATCCAACACACACGCGCGCGCACACACACACACACACACACACACACACACAGGGATCCTAAAGTTGAAAAATACAATAACTGAGCTGGGAAATTCAACAGTGAGTTTTAAAGGTAGACTCAACCATGCAGAAAGATCAGTGACCTGGAGGATAGGATATTAGAAATCACCCAATCAGAGGAGAAAAAATAGAAAAGAATGAAAAAAAGAGTGAAGAAAGCCTATGGATTATGGGGCACAATGAAAAGGAACAATATTCACATTATGGGACTTCCAGAGGAAGAAGAGAAAGGGGTAGAAAGCATATTTAAAGCCATATAGCTGAGAATTTCTTGAAACTGGGGAGAGAAAGGGACATCCAGACCCATGAGGCCCAAAAGACCCCAAATAGGTGAACCCAAATAGGGCTACACAGAGACATATTATAATTAAATTGTCAAAGGTCAAAGATTCAAAGAAAGAATTTCAAGAGTAGCAAAAGAAAAGAGAGAAGTTACATACAAGGGAGTCCCCATAAGGCTACTGGTGGATTTCTCAACAGAAACTTTTCAGCCCAGGAGAGAATAGGATGATATGTTCAAAGTATTGGAAGAAAGTAACTGTCAACTAAGAATCCTATACCTGGCAAAGCTGTCCTTCAAAAACAAAGGAGGAATAAAGACTTTCCCAAACAAACAAAAGCTGAGGTAGTTCATTATCACCAGACCTGCCTTACAAGAAATGCTAAAGAGAATTCTTTGGGTGGAAGTAAAAGAATGCTTTAATTAACATCGTAGAACCACAAAAAGGTAGTGTAAATCTCCCAGGTACTGATAAATAAATAGTCATAATAGATTGTGCATATAGTAATAGTGGTACATAAATCACTTACTACTCTAGTTTAAAAGTTAAAAAAAGAATGTAATAAAATAATTATAATTACTATAATCTGTTGTTAGTTATACAGTATAAAACAGTAATAACTTAAAATTGTAACTAATAAGCCAAAATGTGAGGGGGAGAAGTAAAGGTGTGAAATTTACAATTTCTGTTGTAGTAAAGTTGTTATCAGTTAAAGTAGGGTGTTACAAGTTCAAGATATTTTATGTAAGCATCATGGTAACCACAAGGGAAAATTTTGTAGTTATTATACAAAAAAACCCCAGACCAAAACAAACAAACAAAAAAACACAACGAAGAAATCAAAGCAGGATAAGAAATAGGGAACAACGAATCTACAAAACAACCAGAAAACAACTAACAAAATAGCAATAGTAAGTCATTACCTAGCAATAATTACTTTAACCATAAATGGATTAAATTCTATAACTAAGAGACACAGAATAGCGGAGTAGATTTAAAAAAAAAAGATCCAACAACATGCTATCTACAAGATACTTTAACCTTAAAGACTTGTAGACTGTCTGTGAAAAAGTGGAAAAAGGCACTTCAAGCACATCGTAACCAAAAAAAAGCTGGGGTAGCCATACTTATATCTGACAAAATAGACTTTAAACTAAAAATGGTAAAGGAGACAAAGAAGGTCATTATATAATGTTTAATAAATGGTATCAAGAAGATATAAGAATTGTAAATATTTATGTGCCCAACATTGGAGGAAGGGGGTCAAAAGGTACAATCTTCCAGTTATAAGTAAGTAAGTACTAGGGTTGGAATGTACAACATGATGACTATAGCCAACACTGCTATGTAATATACATGGAAACTTAAGTGAGTAATTCTTAAGAGTTCTCAACACGAGGGAAAAAAATTCCTTTTTTCTTTTTTTTCTTTCTATTGTATCTATATGAGAAGATGAATGTTGGCTAAACACATTGTGTTAATCATTTCATACTATATGCAAATCAAATCAAACCATGTTGTATACCTTAAAGTCACACAGTGATATATACATCAGTTATTTCTCAACGAAACTGGGGGGGAAATTAAGAGCTTCATTTGGAAGCTACGCATTTAAAGGTCAGCATCCCACACTATTTCTGGGATAGGTTTCAGAAGTATTTCTCAGATTAAAAGTCTTTAAGTTTTAATGTATATCATTATTTCTACCCTGCCAACATCACTTCCTTCTCTGAAGGATGTGACTTTTAACGAAGTGCTATTAATATATGAAGGATGTGATGTTGTTTTCCCTTACATTACAAATTGAAAGTCCTTATTGCAGATAGTGGGGAAAACATTAAAAATAAGTCTTTTATGTCATCTTTACTGTAATTATCACTAGTATACCTGGTCCTCTTTCTCCTCTGCCTCCTCCTCCTGACTCACTGTGCCCGCACACATTCAGACAATGTGCTCAGCATGTAACATGCATTAGCTCACATAATCCTCACAGCAAGTTCAAAACTAGTTACTATTATTTCCCCCATTTTAAAGATGAGTAAATTGAATAGTAAGCAATTTGTCCAATGTAAATGGAGGAGCCAGGATTAATAAGCTTGATTCCAGACCCCAAACACTTAATAAAGACATATACTTCCTCTTTATCGGAAATAGAAATAGAATCAGTTCTGATTATAAGTTAGTTTACCTTTCGTTTTATTCTTTTTTTTTAAAGTAGGCTCCATGCCCAGTGTGGGGCTTGAACTCATGATCCTGAGATCAAGAGCCAGATGCTTAACCAACTGAGCACCCAGGTGCCCCAGTTAGTTTCCCTTTTATACAGCTATATAAAATCATATACCGACAGAAATAGAACCTTGAGCTTAATGAAAGAGAATAACCTCTTTAAAAAATCTCAACATGACCCTAATGAGGATTTCACAAAGGTGACATCTTTTTGTTGCTTGAGTCTGTTTTTGAGAAGATAGTTATTTTACAATGTGAAAAAACTGAACTTGACAAATCTTTAAGTCTTGTTTCACAGCAAGATTATTCATCTTTCCGTATTTTATGTGTTGTATAGATTTAAAGTAAAATTGCCCCAAATAGGACATATTTCACAATTCCCCTATCTATTTCTCTAAACAAAAATAACTGCAACCATCAGTACATATTTTAAAATGATGGTTTAAGGCTTAAGTTGCAAAAGGTTTCAGTTCCAGAATGATGGTTCTCTCTTCAATAATCTATGCAGGATAGAGTTACATCACTGTTTTAAAGAATGGATATAGTTTTGGGATGATAAACCTTTGTGACTCTGATACAACGTTTTCAGGGAGGCTGTTGCCGTTCCAGTGGCCTTTAGCTTGCAGAGGTTGGTAATCCTCTTTAAAGGACAGGAAAGTTAAGCAGAGTGAATTGTAAGCTCGCTGCTCCTTGAAATTACAAATCATTGAAAAACTGTCCATGAGAACACCTTCGGGAGTAAATGTGGATAATAATGGTTTATATGTGGTTGCAAAACAATAATGAATCTGTCTAATCAATTGTTCTGAATAGCAATAGATCACAGTGGAAAGAAAAATACACATCCTTATTGACCCCTTGTGCATTCTGTTAGTTTTCATTCCTGTGACTTTTGAATGGTTTCCTTTTATATTTAATCATGCAGTAACAGATTAACCCTAAAATTATTACCCATAGCTCTTCTTAAAGGCAGAATTTAATGTAAACAACCAAAACTGCAGTCGAAAATAAAACCATTATCTTTGCTTCTTTATGGATATAATACCTTATGATGGGAAAGTTATTTTAGAAAGGACTGAGTAAGAACAAACATTAATTGGAAGAGAAGTGAACCATGGCCTGATCTTACTTTATTAATTTTGATTATCTTCATAATGGATGCATATTAGTACAGATAAACATATTTCGTTGTGATCTGTAATTACAGATAAACTATTATATGATTGTTCTGGGCACATTAGTTTCACATGTTATGGACATGCCGTATGCTCAGAGTTAAATTGTAGAAAAATAATTCCTCTGTCTGCTCTTCACTCCCTCAACCCCCACCCCCTTTAGATTTTACATTTATGTTAACACGTTCATGTAATAAAGAACTAGTGAAAGGGTTAGACTAGTTTATGAAGACGATCATGGCCTAAAATCCACTTGATAAACCAACGATCGCTCTCATCACCAACACATCGAACTATCTGTCAAGTAACAATTTCATATCATCCTGGGGTTAAATTCACCACACAAGAAGTAACAGAAAGTCCTCTCTATATCTGTTTATGGCATAAGATATTCTGAGAATCAAATGAAAAAAGCAATTTTAAGTTTTAAAAGGTCAGAGTTTATTATTAATATCTTTCATTTACTGAGCAATTATTCTTTCGTGCAACTCATGTAGCAAAAACCAAAACAAAGTATTTCAGTCTATAGGGTTAATATGATAATTTGTGTGAAGTGATGCTACAGTCTTTCAGCTTTGTCTTAATCTTAAACATTTCTTTAATACCATCTGCACAGAGCTAAAGGCAAAACAAAGCAAACAGGAGTGATAAACTGGTTTTCTCTTCTTGTAATGATATATTATGTTGAGCCCTCCACGCTCATTCAACAACTCCTTTCAATTAGTGATAAAAATGTGCCACCTGAGTGAGTGCAGTGTCTTGGACTAGGGAAGTACACGTCTCAAAAAGTGGCCAACATAGCATTTCATATGAAGCCACACTATTACTCAAACACCTGGTACGACATTTTGGTGACAGTTAACACTGTATGTCTGAGTATTAATCAGTTAGAAAAAGCAATGTGATTTGTATGTCTGTGACTTTGATCAATGTAATCTTACTGGTATCGATCTGCTATGGGTTATCTTTTTGATATCAAATTTTGGTGAGAATACCAGCAAAAGAATTTTTTTTCATGTTTATTTAAAAAGCTGCTTTGCAGTTTAGTATTTTAATTCAGTTAAATCTTTATCTCGAAGTGCCATCATTTCTTTAATTATGATAAGTAACTTGTCCGCAGATATGAAAATCTGGATTCTGATTAAATTGTACATTATTTTTATAAATATGATTTCCCAGTCCTCTCCCTCTTTTTGAAGTATATTTAAGAAAAAAGTTTGTTTGCTTAAACTTAGAAAAATAATACAATCTAATTGCAGTGGTGAACTATTCTGATTATGGTTTTATTTCCTTGAAATATTATGACTAGATTAGAAATTTTACCATAGGACCAACAGTAGCTAACTCAAGATAAATGTGACTATTTGGAGATACCCACAAATACGTATATATATCCATGTGTGTGTATCTATCTGTGTGTAAGGCTAGATAGATAGATAGATAGACAGGTGTTTATAGCTATATTTCTAGAACAGTTTTACAGTTAACTATTGTTTTTAAATAAACTAAGCTAGCCCAGTCTCTTGGCAGCATAGGGTCTCTTAAGGAAGATGCTTTAAAAATGCTACAACTGAGAATCTTTAGCATTTTCCTAAGACATTTCCATGTATTAAAGAATCAGGGCAACATAGAAAATTGTCCATCTGATTTCTTTGTAGGTCTCAATTGTCAAAAGGCTTTTTTCAGCAAATATAAAGTAAAATTCTAACATTTATGAGGGATCCACTCATTGATCACCCTTTTCCAGTTATCTGTTCTTTTATACCTACGGTTTTTAATTTCTGGGTTTTTCCTAATGGATAACATATTATACTGTTTCAAACAAGGTGGTTCTGCTAATAATTTCACTCACTCTATTTTGGAATCTTTTGATCACACACAATATTGTACTTCGTAAATTTTGATTTTTTTTTTCACTCAAGAAGCAAGAATTCTGAAGTGAGTTATGAAAAATATTGGACAATACAGACTTGTGGTGCTCTAAAAATAGTTATGTCCATGTTTGCCTTTTCTTTGTATTACACATTATGGAATATAAGTAGGTTTCCACATTTGTAACATAAGTGTCCTAAGCTCAAAATATTTATGCTTAACAAAATATATCCACTGCTTACGGCTTTGTTTGACTATTTCCATTAGCAACTCTTTTTTCACATGGTATTTATTATGTGAATTCAAAATGACTGATAGTTATATACTTTGTGGAATGTTAGCTGTCACCTGGGAATATAACCCTTATTCTCATCTTTTCCACATGCTTTGTTGTCACAGATCTTTCTGGGTAACCTCAAATTAAAGCATTTTCCTCCCTCATGACCTGTTGCTATTTTTTTGTAATGTGAATAATTGGGATGACAGAGTTAATTTGTGTATGAAGATATGAGGGAAAAAGTCATTACCCTTAATTCAAATTAATTGTTAATTTTGTGAACTGGATAGTAAGAGTTAATGAATTTTATAATGTCAAATCAAAGCTAATTTTTCGAGTTGATCTTACCAGTTTTTCGAGGTTTAAAATACTGTGAGAAATGAATTGAAAAGTAACAATTATTGCTTGATGATAAATTTAGAAAAATAGTCAATTCAAGGCATATATATACTTTAAATCAAGATTTCCAAAATTCTGAAATTTACTAAATAGATTCTTATTGTTATACCACAATGTTATGTCTCATTTTGGATATACAGAAGGAGAAAAATAAGTTCATGTTGAATTATTTTCATTAAAGAAAACTTGAATCTCAACAGGCAGGAGGAAACAAATAAAGGGATATTTAAAGATGGTAGAAAAGATAAAAGTATATTAAAATGCAAATTTTATTAATGGTTCTTCTACTAACAGCATAACTATAGTTGGTACTAAAAAATGTCTACGTAGAAGAAAAAAATAAATAGATAACAATCATTATAATAGGGAAATGAATTATCATATAAGAGGGATTTTGAGAATTTTTCTACAGATTTATTCAATGGCGCTTTTGACCTAAATGAAAAAATAATTAAAGCATTATTAATAATACCACTTGGTAATGTGGACTGATGAACTATATTATAAAACATTACTGTAATCCTAAATAAACCTATAATTCTTCACACTATGTATTATTGGGTTCAAGTCACTGTAATATATATAAGCTGAACTTTCTGCTTAAAGCTGCCTAAACTTTCTAAAAACAAATTAATTTTTTTCACCAAGGGCAAATATTCATTTAATAACTTAGAGCTGATTTATTTATTATACATATCCTGCCTACTTTATATTCAATTTTCTTACTATTCAAATTTGGTCACAGTAAGATATGCTTTAGCAAAAGAAAACTAAGAAAAGCAAGAGTATTGCAGGTTTGTTTTTTTTTTTCCACCCCTAGGTAATATTCTTTTCTGAATATTCTAGTTTGCATGCTATATAGACTATGTAATATTTAAAACCAAATTTCAAAAGCTCTGCTTACTTGATGACTTCGTTTTTAAAAAAGAGTATTTCAGTAAACTTTGTCCTGCCTCTGGAGAACAGAGCTCCTTTTTAAAATGCAGCGAATAGTTTCGGCATGATCTTTTCCTTTATGTTTTATTTAAAATGTTAATGGAGTAAATCCACAATTCACATAATTTATTTTGAAACACTTTTGTGCAGAATAATGCATTGTAAGAACAGTGATATACAGGCAAGTTCCCTTAAAGAACATGCATCAATTCAGTTCCCTTTTGAAGCATATTGCAAATGCCCTCTAACAGGGCACAGCAACATTACATAAATCATCTTATATGAAAAATTAACATGACATCAAATATTTATAAATATTAATGTGTATGTTAATATAACCAAAGCTGTAACAAACAATCATAACCTTGCCAAGTTTCCTAGGACAGGCGCCGCTGATAATGATATCCATTATCTCTGGAGGAACGCACAATTATGAAAGTTATACACAGGATGCTATGTTCTTAGCTGCTTTTAAATTTATCCATTAAAAGTCTACCTTATATATAATATTAACCCTTTAGGCGCACATTCTTAAGAAACAGAAAGGCATCGCACGTGGGTAAATATTTTTGAAATCATTTTTATTTAGTCATGTACGTGAAAAGTCCCTGATTTTTCATATGATTTGGTGCATAATTGCAGTATATGGTATCCTACCAATAAATTCACTCGCACTGATTTCATTAACATGTGTTTATTACCACATATGCATTTAAATGTGTATATGCTGTGTCTTGTCTGAGAAAGGCACTCTTTGTAAAGAGGGATTGGTGATTTGTGGCTCTGAAATGTAAGATGCTAGCTCTATTCTGCCCGGGAAAGCTCTCTTTGGAAGAATCTGTGTGGAGAATGTGGTGGAATGGTAAGTTCTTGGGCCTCCCTGTGTCCGGGGGTGTCAGATCTATAGGTAGAATTTTTTATCAGACTTTATGGGTCATGGGCATGGTCAGCCAGGCAAAGTTTTGTTTGGGATTCTTTTTGCAGGTTCAACTCTATGGTTAATTTCATCCACAGACATTAAAACTAAGTGATTTCAGATGAAAGGGGGAAAAAAGCTGCCATTTTATATACTTGCATAAGGTGCAGGCCCAGCCAAAGGATTTTCATGGGCAAAGCAAGAAGATTACTTCATTTTAGGACAAATATACTTTCAAATTGAAAATGGTTTGCTTCCCTGAAAGAGAGCTCAGTGAGAAGCCTCCTGGATCCACCTGACTAAACCTGTTGCCCAAGCTAGGACGTTCTTCATGTGAAAGCACCTGCCTTTTATTTCCAGTCTGATTCCTTGATATTACAAATAGACTTTTTTTGTGTGTGGTATTGGACTCTAGAGAGAATCTGCTGGATGTCATTTAGGCCAGGGATGAGGTTTGCCGTGAGTGTGCTGGAGAAGTATGGAACTGTGTTTTCATTTTACAGTTTTGTGTCCGGCTCCTGGGTCTGGAGTTGAGTTTGGGGCATTTTTACTCTGGGTAACAATGCTGACTCAACCTATTTTATTTTCTGAAAAGCTAACTATGGAATAAATAATGTCTCAAGTGGTGAAAAATGCCACTCAAAATTATCTTACAATTAGAGATGCATTTTATTGCAAATCTTCCAAAAAAATATGATCGACTCTAGGTGGTATGTTAAGCCTAATACACATTCAGTACTGGTTACTTTAATCAGATAAAAGATCAATAATTAACAGGTATCATTCTTTAGTGGGTCAGAATTTTGAATGGGATGCAAAGAAAAAGGGTGAATTTGCAGGCTAGACCTTTCTTTGTCACTTAGTAACTAAAAATTTCTTTAGACATAGTCTTTCAAATCCCCAAAATATGTTACCATATTTTACTATCGGGAATTTTACCCTTTTGTCAATATTATTAAATCACTTATTTTGGGCCATTATCCTAAAAGTGTGGTTATTTCTTGCATCTTAAAAAAATTGAAACAACAACAAAAAGTCCTATCTTGATTCCCCTGCTAGCTCAGCCTCTTTTTAATTAATTTAAATTTAGTTAATTAATTAATTAATTAATGCTCTCTCTGCAGGAAAAATCCTTACAGGATTGCCTATACTTGATGTCTCCAAATGTTCTACTTCCGTCTTCCTTAAATGCAATCAAGGCTTTATTCTTGCTGTTTCAAGAAACCAATCTAGTCAAGGTGACCAAAGATCTCCACATTGCTAAACCCCAAGGTCAATTCTTAGTTGTACTTGAGTCTGCCTGCAGCATTTCACACACTTTACCACCTCCCACTGCTTGACAGATTTTCCTCTCTCAGGACACCATATTCTCATGATTTTTTTCCTACTTCCTGGGCCACTCTACTTTAGGCTCCCTCACTGATTCTTATTCCCAACCTTTTAATCTTGGAGTATCCCAGGGCCCAGTCTTCCTTCCTCTTTCTTGGGGAACTCTCCAGTCTCAGGGTTTTGGTACCATTGATATGCTGACATGTTCCATGTTGATATTTCCAGTTCAGATATCTTTCTCTCTCTCTCTCTCTTTTTTCTCTCTCTCCTCCCCTCCCCTGCCTCCTTAAATTGAGATTCATATATGCCATTATCTACTCAACATTTTTACTTGGTTGCCTAAATAGGTAATTTCAAATAAATATGTGCAAAACAGAACTCCTGAACTACAAATGCTAATTCTGCAGCCTTTCCCAGCTCAGCCAATGGCACTTCCAATACTTTCAGTGACTCTAGCCCAAACCTTTGGTGGTCATATTGGACTCCTCTCCTTCCCTCTCTCTCTCTCCTCCTCCTCCTCCTCCTCCTTCTCCTCCTTTTGCTCCTCCTCCTCTAGCCTATAAGGAAATAATTTGTAGCTCTACCTTAAAAATAAATCCAGGTTTTGACCTATTCTGCACTTCCACTGTTACGCTGAGCTACAATAATCTTTTGCCTGTTATTAAAAGAGCCTCCTAACTATTCTTTTGTATCTACACTTGCCCCTTACTGTCAGTTCTCAACCCAGTAGCCAGAGTGAATCTTTGAACATGTAAGTCAGATAATATGTCTTTGCTCAAAGTCCAGTGGATGCTTCTACATGTCACTCAGCACAAAAACCACATCCCAATAATGATCTTCGAGGACCTGCATGATCAGAACCCCTGTTACCTCTTTGGTCTCTACTTCTAGAACATCCCTTCTTTTTCCATTCCCCTGTGCACATCCTAATCGTGCTGTTCCTTAAACTCACCAGGCATGCTTGGCACCCTTCGCTTGCTCAGAACCCATCTGACTGACACCCTCACTTTTTTTTTTTTATCACTTCCTTGAAGTCTTTATTCAAATTTCGTTTTCTCAATTAGGCTTCGTCTGACTGCCCTACTTAAAATTGCAAATCACTCTTCCCCTAACCACTGGTACTTTTGTTGTTGTATATATTCTTTTCATTACTCTTATTACTTTATAATATTCCAGATAATTTACCTATTTGTTATATTTATGTATATACACATATATAACACATACATATGCATTTGTTTATTTATTTTTTTTAGGTCACCTCCGCGAGAATGTAAGGACCAGGAAGACAGAGATCTTTGTTATCTTCACAGGAGTATCCTAAACATCCAGAATGGAGACTGGCACAAAGCAGGTATACAATATATATTTGTTGAATGAGTCCATTACTATCATAGGATCTATAGATTTAACACAATCCCAAACAAAATCCCAGCAAGTGATTTGTGGATATTGACAAACTGATCCTAAAGTTTATGTGGAAAGGCAAAGACCCAGAATAATCAACACAATATTGAAGGAGAAGAAACACACTTGGAGGAATGACCCTACCCAACTTCAAGATTTACTATAAAGCGACAGTAATCAAGACAGTGTGGTCTTCGAATGGAGAAATAGATCAATGGGAACAGAATACAAAGTTCACGAATCCACATAAATATAATTATCTGGTCTTCAACAAGGGAGCAAAGGCAGTAAAATAGAGCAAAGATAGTCTTTTCATCAAATGGTGCTGGGACAACTAAACATCCACATGCAGAAAGATGAATCTAGGTACAGTCCTATATCTTTTACAAACATTGGCTCAAAATGGATATAGACCTAAATGTAAAACACAGAACTACAGAAGTCCTAAAAGATAACACAGCAGAAACCCAAATGACCTTGCATATAAAAATGGTGACTTTGTAGATACAACATCAAAAAACATGGTCCATGAATAAAATAATTAATAAGCTGAACTTCATTAAAATGAAAAAAAAAAACCAACAACAACCAACTTGTGCTCTACGAAAGACAACATCAAGTAAATGAGGAGTCTAGCCACAGTCTGAGAGAAAATATTTGCAAAAGACAAATCTGATAAGACTGTTACCCAAAACATATGAAGAACTCTTGAAACTCAACAATAAGAGAATGAATAACCAAATTAAAAACTGGGCAAAAGGGGCGCTTGGGTGGCACAGCGGTTAAGCATCTGCCTTCAGCTCAGGGCATGATCCCGGCGTTATGGGATCGAGCCCCACATCAGGCTCCTCCGCTATGAGCCTGCTTCTTCCTCTCCCACTCCCCCTGCCTGTGTTCCCTCTCTCGCTGTCTGTCTCTATCTCTGTCGAATAAATAAATAAAATCTTAAAAAAAAAAAAAAAACTGGGCAAAAAACCTGAACAGACACCTCACCAAAGAAGATGTACAGATGGCAAGTAAACATATGAAAAGATGTTCCACATCATATGTCTTTAGAGAATTTCAGGGGTGTCCGGGTGGCTTAGTTGTTTGAGTGATGGACTCTTAATTTAGGCTTAGGTCATGGTCTCTGTGCTCAGTGGGGAGGCTGCTTGTCCCTCTCCCTTTCCTTCCTCCTCCCCCCACTTGCTCACACACATACACTCTCTCTCTTTCTCAAAAAAGTAAATAAATCTTAAAAAAAGAAAAAAAAGAAAATTGCAAATGAAAACAACAGTGATATACCACTACATATCTATGAGAATGGCTAAAATCGAAAACACTGACAATACCAAATGCTGATGAGGATGTGGAGCAACAGGAACTCTCGTTTATTCTCATTCTCATCATGATTAATTTTACTTAACAAAAACGTATATTATTTATGCATCAATTATATGCTATATGCACGTACATTTGTATACAGGTATATGTTTCTTACCAAGAGTTACTTATTTTATAAATGCATATATCATATAAACAGTCTTTAATGCCACCTTATCGCAATTTCCCTTTTGTCAGTCCCACCCCAAATTTGTCAATCTCACTGGATTTCATATACGGAATTCAATGGTAGAGCAATTTGGACTATGATCAAGGGAAAAAGAAAGGAAAGAGGAGGGGGAAGGGAGAGGAAGGAATTGTTTTAACTGGTTCAAAGTTCCCAGGCTAAATTCTATGCATTTCACTCACAAGAACTTTTAAAGTTCTTTTTCAGCAACTGCTTTAACTTTGTATATATATTTTAATAAACCTGGTTATATGGATTTGAAAGGTGTGGTGGTTTAGGTACAGAAAATTAGAGCGTCTACCTCTAGGCATTGAAAAGAAGAACACTGACCAAAAACAACATTAAAAGGAGACAGTTCTTCAAAAAAGCTGGTTGTCTGACTTTAGTTAATATAAAGGGCAACTATCTGGACATTCTTCAGTATCTTACAAGAGCATAATTGTACAATATTTATAATGATAGCCCTGCATTCCTAGGAAAAGGTTATCTCATGTATATATCTCAGCATATTCTCGTTAAGAAATTTGGAAACTGTTCGTTTAGAGAAAGCCCCATCAAAATGGCTAAAAGTAGCCCGAGGGAATCACTTCTCGATGTCTTCAGACTGCAAAAATGTAACTTCCAGGCATTCTCTCCTTCTCCTTCACTATCTCTCCTTCTTTGTCTCTCTCCCTCCTTCTCTTCTACACACACGCGCTCTCTCAAACACACACACATTTTATTTTATTTATAATACGTGTTCGATGTTTGACTTTTTTCAGGCTAACTTTGCTAGAATGGTGGGCTTATATTTTAAGAAAATGCAAATTTAATAAGATTTCACCTCCTTGAAAGTAATCTAACATTTTTATTTATATTTTAAAAGATGCCTCAGTGTATATTTATTATTCATTTAAGTCCAGTCAACTCTCAATTATCTCTGGTAATAGAGAGTAAGGACAGAATGAATGGATGGAGTGTATTCCTAGTCCCAAAACACAACTTTCAATCTCTTCTAATGAGTTCCTTACAAGACAGCAATACTTCGTTTCCCCTTCTGTGTAGACTCATTTCAATTGTAGAATGACCTTAAGAAAAACAACCCAAGAGAGAAAAAGAAGGAAAGTACAAGATGATCTTAAATCCTTTCCTAAAATGAAGATAACAAATGAAATCTCTAATGATTTATCAAAGAAAACAAACTGGGATGAGTTTTCAAATACTGTCTCTGGAAGTGTGGGTCACTTCTAGATAAAAGTTGATTGCTCTTTATTAAACTCTGCCAACTATTTTGCAAATCATAAAATCATTTTAAAAGCCAGCTTCTTATAAGATAAGCATAAATGTGCCATAACCTTGAGAATAGCAGTTAAATTTTAAAATGTGAATATCATTATACAGTTTATGATCTGCAGATGAAGAAGACAAGTAAGTCTTTATTTAATAACATTGTTAAAACAGAATTAACAAAGTCTTACAAACAAGTTATCCAGACTGTCAGTATTAGAACAGGCTTCCTAGCCTTTCCTTAACTAGCAATAATATTGGCCTTTTTACTAAGTGTGAACAGCATTTATCCAACGAGGAATTGATACTGAGCTGAAACTCCAAGGTCTTAACAGCTAATCCTAAAGAACATCACTCAGTGGAGATTCTGGGATGGTGCTTAGCATAAAAGCAAAAACGAAATGATTGTGTAAAACAGATGTGCTCAAAATTGTACACAGTTTTTATATTTGATAATTATTGAGCAATGAGAAAAATAGGAACCAGAACTAGCTTTTTCCCCCCTCAAAAATCTTCATTAAATAAAGAGTAAAATAAAATCCTTTCAGACACAGAAAAGTACACTAGAATTTAACACCTATTGTGCTGTGGGATGTCAATAGTCATTGATTACTTTCTTTGTGACGAGCCAATGAAATCCTATAAACTCACATTAACTTTGATGCCACAAAGGGTCAGAATATTTTAAAACACTGTTATTGATGGTGACTTTTTAAATTATTATTCATCTGAAGAACCTAGTCAGATGAGTACTGTGTACAAAATTCTGTGATCCCCATCAGGTGATGAAGTTGGGGAAGGGGGGCTAGTCTGTGAATGCGCTTTAAGAAACTGCTCCTGAAGAGAGGGCAAGGCAGCTCCCTGGGTAAGGATTCAAACTCTATCTGTGGTCATGTCAATAGAAAGTCAAATATTTGAAAGAAATGAGAAAAACGTAGTAATTTTATTGATGTAAAATAGAAGAAAGAAAAAGAGATATGGCATTGTATATCACAGATAGAATTTTTCTATATTTATAAACAGAACTTTTAGAACTGAGAAACGTTATCTGTGACACAGCCTGGGGTCTATATGGTCTGGGAGACAAGATGAATTAAATGTTAATTCTATTTACAACAAAGTGTTAACTGGTCTTTCTTCTATTACTACACCTTCTTGAAGCTATCTGTTACAGCAACTGAACTTGGATCTTCTGACCTATCCTGAGTTCTGCCAAGACTTCTTCCATCAGGAGCTCTTCCAAACTCATTTTATAAAGCCAACATTATCTTGATACCAAAGCCAGATAAGGACACTAAAACTAAAGAAAACTATAGGCCCTGATGAATACAGATGCAAATATTCTCAAGAAAATTCTCCTAAATTCAACAGCACATTAAAAGAATCACACACCATGACCCTACGCCTGAGATGCAAGGATGGTTCAACATACACAAATCAAAAAATGTGATATGTCACAGTAACAGAAGGAAAGATTAAAACTATATGACCATCTCAGTAGATGCAGAGAAACATTTGACAAAATTCAACATTATTTCATGATAAAAACTCTCAACAAATTGGGTATAGAAGGAACACACCTCAACATAACATAAGCCATATATGACAAGCCCACAGCTAACATCACACTCAATGGTCCCCTAAGATCAGGAACAAAAAACAAGGATGTTCACTCTCACCATTCTTATTCAACTTAGTACTGGAAGTTGTAGCCAGAGAAATCAGTCAATAAAAAGAAATAAAGCATCCAGATTGGAAAGGAAGAAATAAAATCATCTCTGTTTGCTGATGACCTGATTTTATACATAGAAAACCCTAAGAACTGACAAAAAAGTGTTAGAATTCATAAGCCAATTCAGTAAAGTTGCAGGATACAAAATCAATGTACTAGAATTAGTTGCATTTCTATACTAACAACATACTATCTGAAAAAAATTAACAATTACATTCACAAAGGCGTCAAAAACAATAAAATACTTGTGAATAAACTTAATCAAGAAGGTGAAATTCTGTACACTAAAAATGATGACATTGATGAAAGAAACTGAAGAAGATGCAAATAAATGGAAATATATCCCATGTTTATGGGGTGGAAGAATTAGTATTGTTAAAATGTCCATACTGTCCAAAGCCATCTATAGATTGAATGTAAGCCCTATCAAAATTCTAATGGCACTTTTTACAGAAAAAAAAAAATCCTAAAATTTATATGAAACCACAAAAGACCTTGGATAGCCGAAGGAAGTCTTGAAAAGCAAAAACAAAGTTAGAAGCATCACACTTCCTGATTTCAAACAATACTGCAAAGTTATAGTGAACAAAACAGTATAGTATACAGTACTGGCATAAAATAGTCAAATAGACCAATGAAACAGGATCTGAGCCCAGAAATAAACCAGTATGTTTATGGTCAACTAATAATTGACAAAGAAGCCAAGGATACTCAATGGGAAAAAGACAGTTTTTCATAAATGGTGTCACAAAACTGGAAATCTACACGGAGAAGAATGATAGGAGGAAAAAGATGTAGGGAAAAAGGTCCTTGATATTGGTCTTGGCAATGATTTTTAGATATGATACCAGAAGCACGAGTAACAAAAGCAAAAATAAGTAAGTGGAACTACATCAAACTGCAAACTTATCTACAGCTCAAGAAATAATCAACAACCACAACAAAAAAGTAACCTACAGAATGGGAGAAGATATTTGCAAATCATGTATCTGATAAGGGTCTAATATCCAAAATATATAAGGAACTCATAAAAAAAGAGAAAAAATAAAACTAAAATAATATGATTGAAAAATGGGCAAATGATCTGAATAGATATTTTTCTATTTCCAGTGGTCAGCAGGTACATGATAAGGTGCTCAACAGCACTAAATGTCAGGGAAATGCAAGTCAAGACCACAATGAGAGACCACCTTATACCCATTAGAATGGCTATTATCAAAAAACAACAAATACCAAGTGCTGACAAGGATGTGGAGAAAAGGGAACCCTCCTGCACCGTTGGGGGGAATGTGGTGCAGCCACCATGGAAAACAGTACGGAGGGGCTTCAAAAATTTTTTGATAGAACTACTATATGATCCAGCAATTCCACTTCTGGGTATTTATCTGAAGGAAATGAAAACACTAACTCAAAAAGATAACTGCATCCCAATGTTCGTTGCAGCATTATTTACAGTAGCCAAGATATGGAAGCAACTGCTGTCTGTCAATGGATGAATAGGTAAAGAAACTATGGTGTATAGGAATATGATTATTATTCAGCCATAGAAAAGAAGGAAATCTTGCTAATTCCAAAAACAGGGATGGACGTTGTGGGCATTATGCCAAGTGAAATAAGTCAGACAGAGAAATACAAATACCGTATCATCTCACTTATATGTGAAATCTTAAAAAACCTGAACTCATAGAAAAGGAGTAGATTGGTGTTGTCAGGGGCAGGGGGTGGGGGTCAAGGGGAAATGAATGATGATGATCTAAGGACACAAACTTCTAGTTTTAAGATGAATAAGATCTGGGATGTAATGTATATCATGGTAATTATAGCTCCTAATATTATATATTTGAAAGTTGCTAAGAAAATGGATTTGAAAAGTTCTCACCAGACACACAAAAAAGTATTGGCTATGTGAGGTGACGGATGTGTCAACTAATCTTATTGTGGTAATCATTTTGCAGCACTTATGTATATCAAGTCATGCTATACACCTTAAAATTACACAGTGTTATATGTCAATTATTTCTCAATAAAGTTGAAAACAAACAAAATATTTTCCATTAAGAAAAGAAAACGAATCCCTTGTAGCCTCCTTGAAATGGGGAAACTGGCTTTAGGGGATGGTAGCAGAATCCCAAAAGTATGTTAGGAAAAAGCTCCTTTGTCATGTATCCACAGAAGCATAGCTATTTGGGGTCAACATCTGTCTTAAAATGTATTAGCTTTCTTTCACACATGCATCTGTAAACACTTTCCCTCTGTTCTCGAACATGAACATCCTTATTCAACTGAGTGGATGCCATTTCAAAAGGTGTTCCGCATTGGGCTTTCAAGAATCTGGGCATTCTAGACAAAGAGGCACCAGAGGAGTTCCTGTGATTTATCATGTCTATGATCCATGAATTAAAAGGCCTTGGTGAGTGAGACCATTATGGTTTATTGCTTCTGGGAGCCAAGTACTACGGAGTGTGTGAAGAGAAGCTGGCATTAGTTCCTGAACAACGGAAGTCCCTAAATGCTGATTTACCTGTCAGACTAAATTGGCTCTGAAAGAATGCTAATTAAAAAAAAAAAAGAAAAGAAAACTTGTAAATACAGATTTGGATTCCCTTTATTCCAAAAATTTTAAAGAAAATCTATATAATTTTCCTATGAAACTATGAGGAAAATTGTACATAACCATTTGCATTCCATTATTGGTTGACATATTTTAGAGCAGAGAATGCCTACAAAAAAATTACATGGAAGCTTTCAATCCACTAACAGTACCACTTTCACTTCTTAGCTGGTTAAAGGGCCTGGAAGTTGGATGTTTTCACTAAAGTCGTTGTCTAAGGGTTGCTTACTCGAAGTAAGTTATGATGGTCTTAGAGTTGCTCTAGTTTGGATCACCTGTTTAGTCCTTGAATTCAGCCCTATCTCTTCAGGCAAGCCTAAATCTAAATCATGCCAAATTGCTGGTCTGTTCAATCTTCTCACATCTTTAGTGAATTCTACTGTTTTAGTTTGAAAGCACATCAGACCTCAGACTCACATCACATATGGAAAGATTTTTCTTATTACCATTAATCCCCCTGCCAAAATTGAAAACCCCATTCCTTAATTCTGGGTTAGGCTTTCTAGATCCTAGAAGAGCTGCTCAAATTATCTGTCTTCTTGAACAGGGATCAGCAAATATTTTCTATAAAGGGCCAGATAGTAAGTAGTTTTTGTCTTCCCAGGCCATAGGATCCCTATCACAACTAGTCAACTCTGCCATGATAGCATGAGAACCATCCTAGATAACATGTAAATGAGGAAACACAGCCGTATTCCAACAAAATTAGATTCATGGTCACCGAAATTTGAATTTCATATAATTTTTACATGTCACAAAATATTCTTTTTTTTTTTTTACCTCCACCATTTAAAAAATGTAAAATCTATTCTTATCTCAGGAACTGTACAAAAGCAGGTGGCAGATTGGATTTGGCCCACGGGTGATAGTTTGCCAACCCCTATTCTTGAAGATGCAATTACAATGAGTTCCAAGCCTCAGCTACTCATGTTCTTTGAAGGGAAAGGGTTATTAATTTTAATTCACCTTCCTTTGTAAATCATCAACACATCATATAGGGCACTTTCTGTAACAAGATCCTGAGGGGGAAAGTGAAAACCCAACCTCAATATGGTGTCCCAAGTTCCGTCACATAACCAAGGCACCTGAGAGTTGCAGATGGGGACCTGTCCTAGGCTACATTACTGTAGACACACCGGCGAAGCAATAGTGCATTTTTTCACCTTGTCTTTACGCTGAAATGTGCTGACTTCCTTATCAGTTCTTTCCCCCAAAATTCTAATTAATTACAGTTGCTTTCATAGTGTGTGAAGTTAAGTTTAATATATTTTTTTTTCCTGTTGTGGTAAGAATGTATCAGTACCTGAAACTATTTGTCTATGTTGTCCAAATCTCACTGATTCTACATAACTTATAGCATAATCGGTACATTTGCAACGATCTGATATGAAATATTCCTTGTCAAAATGTTGGTAAAATCATCCAAATTTCCACTTACGAAATGGGTATTTTGTAGAATTGGGGCCTAATATGTTGGGGTCTAATACACTGAGGCCTAATGTCTCAATTAACTTCAGATTCTAAAGCTAGTGTGACAGGCAGGCTAATGAAATATTAATATGAGAAATATTAGTAGACAATAAATACTTTAGGTATAATAAATTGAGCTAAATATGATCATTAATATGCTTCTTTGATGATACATTCCCTATCTCACGATGCCAATATGAAAACAAAGTAAAAATATTCCTTAGTTAAAATGATTAATGATGACAATCCCTAAGTTGCTTAATAAAAAGCACATAAACAGAAAGACTTCAGAGGTTATGTTTTGAGTTTGCAAGTAGCTATAATTTCCATCCTACAACCTCTTGGTTTTCTCTTTAACCCCTTTTGAATAGCAATTGGCCAATATATTTGGAATTATTTGCTTCTATGGTTTACCCATCCCTCCTAATATTAGCCTACAAGCTCTTGGAAGGGAGGGCATCCGTCTTATTTCCTACTCCCAGGACTGAGCAAAATGCCTACACTGGTGAAATGCTTAATGCGTTTTTGTAGAATGAGTGAATTGCATTATCTTGTGAGTACCCTTGTTTGGATGAATCACAAAGACCAGTTTATATTTCTCGATTCTGTCTTTTGATAGAGGAAACAGTGATCCCGATTCGGTTGTTCTGGCCTAAATGCTTCCAGGAAACAAAGGACAAATTCCCTCTATCTCAAGTTCCCTTATTAGAGTCTTAACATCAAAACTCATAATACAGGTGTGTTACAGCTCTAAATATGAATTGTCATAATGGTAGACATTTTAACAGCAGGTAAAAAGTTTTCTGTAGGGGCGCCTGGGTGGCTCAGTCGTGAAGCGTCTGCCTTCGGCTCAGGGCGTGATCCCAAGGTCCTGGGATCAAGCCCCGCTTCAGACTCCCCCGCTGGAAGCCTGCTTCTTCCTCTCCCACTCCCCCTGCCTGTGTTCCCTCTCTTGCTGGCTGTCTCTCTCTTTGTCAAATAAATAAATACAATCTTTAAAAAAAAAAAGAAAAAAGTTTTCTGTAACTTCCGACGAGCTTGTGGGTAAGAGCAAGACGTGGAAGGCCGAGGGTACCCACTGCAGCTCTGCATGTGCTGAGACTGGAAACTTTCCTCTAAGCTGTCGGGTCTCAAGACATTCAGACTATTGGAGAGGTTAACGCAGAGAATCAAAAACTGTGCCACTTGTTTTCCTCGTACTATATGTGAGGGCTTCTCTGATGGTGATAAAGCACGGAAAATGTCAAAACAAATGTAAAGTGACTTCAATAACTTTGATTTATGCTCCTTGAAAATGCTAAGCATTTCATTGTATTGCACTTACCTATCTAAAAAATGGGTAAAGTAACGATCGAATTATTCTAAGGGCTGCACAACTATTTGGAAATAAGTCCTTTAGTTATACAGTGACGCCCACTGAACTGTCTCTTGAAGTTAAGCATCATAAGGAGAATATCTAAGCCTACTCAGTAAATCAAGAAACTTCCTATCAGATTTTCTTCAACTCACTCAGAAAATGTCATTAACAGAAGAAAAAAAAAAAAAAAGGTAAGTGCCTGCCCTCCTTTAAAAGGCTGTGATTTTGCTGACTTCACAGATGGCCTTATCCTTCACTGGAATAGCAAGCTGTGTGTCTCCAAAGGGACAATGTTTCTGTTTTTTGTTCAGTAAGAAAAAGGCCCCTACAGTAGAATGTATTTCAGATGACTACAAACTACATGGAGAGGGTCCAAAGTTTGAGGCGAGCTAAGAAGTGTGATTTGAGTCCCTGCTCTCTATGAGCAAATCTTAGCTTACTCCTTGTGGCTACCTGGTTGTAGGGTCCTTGGGCTGACTCCCTGCTTTCATCCATGATCTGGACTACGGTTCTGGTTTTCTTGCTGCACATAGTAAGCCAACTCTGGCAGTTTTCCGGAGCTGATATTACTAGCAAATGTTTACAAAGCCCTTACAATGTGCCAAGCTTCAAAGGTATGGAGATCTGGATCTGATATTTGATATTTTTATTAAATAATCCTGAAAACTCTAAAAAACCTATTTTAGGTCTTGGCTCGTGGATTTGTACCATACAGAAGAAACAAAATCTGAGCAAACCCTTCACCAGCCTCAAACAAAATGCTCAGTTACAGAAAATTTATTTTAGATGGCCAAGGAGCTTTTTCCAAAGTCAAAAAAGTCTGACTCCTGAGGGAAGGTGGAAGTTATTTTTTGAGAGTGTTTTGCAAAAGAGGTGGGGGGTATGCAGTAAAGAGTATACCCTTGTCCTCCTAGAAGAAGTCTGTCTTTTGCCCTGAAGGTGAACTTTGTTTGCCTGGGGACCTTGGGCTGGCAGATAGTAACAAGGTGATGTAGGTGGGACCTGACTACACCTTAGGGTGGAGGCTAGGCAGCCAGAAAGACGGTCTAGGTGACTTACGGTGAGAGTTTTGGGTCAAGAGACGTGGAGACTGAGATCAACCATGCAGGACAATCAATCCTACCTACATAATGGAGCTCCAATAAAAACTTTGAATACTGAGGCTTGGGTGACATTCCTTGCTTGGCAATACCCACGTGAACTGTCACACATCTATACTGGGGAGTCCTGACTCTATGGAGAGAGGACTTCCTCAGCCTCTGCCCTATGCACTCTTCCCCTTTAATCTCTATCCTTTCTCTGTAACAAACCATAACTGGGTTTTTGCTACTGTTCAAGTATAATAGTTTTCAGTGAGTTCTGGGGGTCCTTCTAGGGAGTTATCAGAAGTGGCAGTGGTTTGGGGAACCCCCTGAACAGGTAATTGGTGTCAGAAATGAGGTAGTCTTGTGTTCAGTGTTCCCTTTAAACTTCCTAGTCAATCAAAACTCTTCCCAGTGGACCCAGATTCAACTCCCGGGATCAGAAGTCCCTGGGGCGACTGTTTAAAATGCAGCTTCCCTTTGCTACTTAAACCTCCCGAATCAGAAGGGGGTTGGTTGGGAAGCAGCATTCTTAGAGAGTTTTCCAGGTGCTTTCTGAAGCTGAGTACCACTATTCTAGAGAATGAGGACCCAATCCTAGAAGAAATTAATCTGACCCACTCCAACAAAGATGCCAGAAAATCCTGGGAAGAAGGAATCCCAGCATCTTCACCTGTCCCGTTTCCTGGGTCATGACAGTGCTTGGAGAACAATCTAACACGTAAAAGAAGAGCTAAAAGTGATGACCCTGGGTGATCCGGTAGAAAGGCTCCAAGGAAGAGTCATTCCTTTCTCAGTTTTCTGGCTTTTCGCAGGAAGAGGATAGTCACTTTCTAGGTCCCAGGAAAACAGTGACCTCCATGTATAATGGAGATAATCACTGAACAGAAATAGAAGCAGCTGGACCCTGCTTCAAGGGATCATATTGAATCATAAACACCTGGTTTCACTGGGGTTTCTGTTTTTCCAGTCTGAAGTCACGTTTCCCACCGGAACACACTGGTTCAGGAAAGAACTTGGGTTCCAGCCAGTAACGTGTTGGCACTGGCTCACAACGTGTTTGGGAGCTGATTATGCGTACGGATCTTTTGTACGTGATACATATCTTTTCCCAACTCCTGTTCAGTGACATCACATGGAAAGTTGACGCTGGTCGTGGTGGGAGTACTTACACCATAAAAATGGGCAAATTGTACACGTCAGGCCCATCCCCACTGGCTATTAAATATTTACCAGCACTTCTCTGGTGCAAGCCTGGGCTGGTGCCAAAGGGAGGCATTGACATTTTCCCACCCTCTTACATTCATTGTAGGAGAGAGCCCTGATATACTTCCAAAAACCTGAATCTGACTCCAGAAGAATGCAGAGTGCAGTATCTGCAAACAAAAAGGACACCTGCCACAATAAAGGTCGTCTGCATATCGGTGTCACTGAGAAAGACAGGGCTCATCTTAATTTTATGAGTGACATTACAGAAAACTTGAAAGGGGTCATTTGGATATCAAGTATTATTTGTCACTCAGTATTCTTATAACCATTATTATAATGGTACAGCCATAATCATTTAAAAAGAGCCTTAACAGTCAGGCTTTGATTTCAAAGGGGGGAGTTTTTCGGAAGTTGATTGAAGGGGATTCCTTTCCTTTGGCTTTGCTGTCAGCAGAAAAAATTGGTGGAAGAATGTGATAAGTGATGGGTAGCCTTGGACGGCAGGTCTTTGAGAGTTGAGTTGTGTCTAATAGTGAAGATGTGAGTGAGCCAACGGTTGAATGTTCACTGGATATTCCATTCTATTTCATCTTTCATTGTAATTTATAAGTTTGAGTTAAGAAATTTCATTATTGGGGCAACGGAATCCAAAACTAATGCTGTCGGATAAATGTACAATTTTTTTTCGCACTTAATTATGATCTTACAGGTGAAATGAAAGAAAAATTGATTTCTGCTTTTATTCTTACCAGATTTGAGTATTTAAAATATTTATCTAATGCCTTGGGCAATACTAAATGCGTGTCTTAGTTGGTTTACATTTTAATTCTCTGAAATGAACTCACTAGGCATATTTATATGACCAGGGACTTTTAAGATGGTGAGCTTACTTCTTACAAATTGTTCAGACTAATATATGTACTTATAAAAATTTTACAAATATCATCGGTTGAATCTAATTCTATGTTACCCTCTCATCTCTTGTGAAATATTTTTTGAAGCGCATCAACTTTTAGACTTGTAAAAGGAGATTTCTTTTGGAAATTCCTTATTTTTAACCGAAAAAAACAAAAGTGGTCATAATTTTTCATAAAGCTAATTCACTTTAATACAGTCTCCTTAAATGATCACTCCTAATACGGTTTTCTGGTGTAAAAGATAATGCCCCTGAGAGGATAGGGAACATTTATTGAGCACTTACTGAGGGGAGATGCTTTCCTAAGGACTTGATGTAGCTTATCTCAGTTAATCCTCCCACTAACCCTCGGAGATAAGCCCAATTCTGATCGCAGTTTTCAGATAAGGGACTGCAGCTTACAGAGGCTAAGAAACTGGCCAAGGTCAAACAGATTCTGAGAGGCAGAGGCCGGCCCAACCTAGACAGTCTGATACCCAAGCGTGTGCTCTTAACTCTCTTCCTACTTGGTCTCAGACTCCAGACAGTACGGCGCGAGAGAAGATCCCAGAATTGATTCACCACATCCATGTGATTCTGAAACAATTTTAGCTCACTTTGAGGAGTTTCTAGGAAGGACCTCTCCTGTATCATTTGCTAAAATGATATGAAATTCCTAAAAAGAACATTTTGAGTCTTGGCCATGATGTTAGATGAGACATCCCAAACACTCAAATATCAATCTTTATCTCCTAATCGTTGTTAGTGATTGACTGATGGATGGATCAATCGAACAAGTCTAGCAAATCAATTGCATCATACTCATGGAGTTTCCAATCTTGCGAGGTCACACAGAAGGTAACTCCCAATACAAGTAGTCTGATTGCCACAGTCGAAACTGGTTTCACCTCTCCAGAGCACCAACAGGCTATGACTCTTTCATTTTTAAGTTTATTGATTAAATATTACTGATTATTATGAATATTAAGTATTATTTATGACTTTTATTTTCATGAACTGCCGGAGCCTCCATGCTCTTACTAGCTGAAAGGTCAAAGTTTCCTTCCGCAGCCCACTCCCTAGAATTTTCTTAAAGTCTTGGGCACCTGCACAGCTATGTCCCACTGATGGTTGCAGTCACTTAGTTCATATCACCTGTTCAGTGTCAGATATTGTTCCTGAGTGTATGGTGCTGTACGAGGGTGGCTGGACCTCAAGACACTTTCAGCCTCTGCCCAGGCTCTATGAGAACTAGCTCTCCCCCAGGAATGCTTGGGCCTTAGGGTTGAGCTCTGGATACCAGCCAAATTGCTTCTATTTTTGAGCTTCCGTTTGGGCCACAGTGTATAAGGGTAGATCTGTGAACCCAACCCCAATTGCCAAACTCTAACCGTGACAGTCTTAACTGTTCTGATGTCTGGCTCCCATAACAAAGGTCTGGAGGTTTGGGCTAAGGTCAGATAGTGGTAGGCATCATGCTATGGAAAAGGGCTTAGAGTTTGGGTTTCACTCTATAAGCAGTAAGTATAGTCATCGACAATTTGGAGTAGGGGAGATGCATGAAGAAATGGATGGTTGGACAATTTAAACCGAAGTTGTAAGATCTCATCTTGGGTGGGAGCACTGGAATGTCAAGGAAGAGATGACTTATAATCCTTACATTTCAGAGAATTGGTAAGCATTTCACCAACCTCTACAATCATGCACTCAAATCAGACGTTATCATTGGTGGTCATGGTGGCAGAGTCAGGGGAATCTGGGGTCAGATAAGAGAAATAAAGCCAAGTTATATGGTAGATTTTTTCATGTTACCAGAAACAGAGTTGTTCTTAACTCATCCCCAGCTGACTTGGAGTTTATTACATGGAAACAGAAATAAGATAGAACACTAATTGTCTGCCATAGTTAACCACCATAGAACCACTGTAGAACCACTCTTATGGGACAAGGGTAGAAGTGCTGTGCGCTCCTCTGCAATTATGGTACCTCAGCTCGTCTTGCTTTCTCATCCACTGTTCCTGCTGCTCCCAGACCACCCTGCTCTGCTCTTTAACGCCGAGCTCCTGCTAGTTCAAGGACCCACTGTCTTACTGCTTCTGGGTTACTGCCCTTTTCTCCCTTTACTTTAAATTCGCCCATCTATTGTCTAGGCCAGGAGTCACTAAACTTTTTCCTAAAAGGTATATATTTTAAACTTGGTGGGCCACAAGGTCTCTGTTGCAACTATTGGACTGCCACTGTGGCAGAAAAGCAGCCGCCAGATAATATGTAAACAGATGGGCATGGCTGTGTACTAATAAAACTTTATTCATAACCAGTGAAATTCGAATTTCATGAAAGTTTAACACATTGCAAAATATTTTCCTTCATGTATATATTTTTAATCATTAAACTATGTAAAAACCATTCTTAACCTCTGGCCCATAAAAAAAAAAATTGATGGCATGGCTGGTTATGGCCAGAGGACTGTCCATTGTCTATCCTTGCTCTATATTCTTCTCTAATCCACATTCTTATTTTTTCTTATTTTCCAACAGAGAGGATATTTATTGGTTTAACTAGTGATTGTATTTAGGGTCTTGGGCTCTGGTGTTGAATTGCTTGAGTTTTAATTCCAGATTCTAGCACTTAATTAGCTGTACAATCTAAAGTGAGTTATTTAAATTTTCTGGGCTTCATTCTTTTCTTATGCAAAACGAGGAGAGTGTTAACACTAATTCTGTGGGTTGGTGTCAGAATCAAAGGAGATACAATGGTGTTAAAGTGCTTAGCTCAGTATGTGGCCCGGAGTAAACACCCAGTAGGTATTAGCTGTGGTGGTGGTGGTGGTGCTGGTGACTCTTAGGGCTCTCCAACAGGTACAACCTACGAACCCACGTAATGTAGGCCCAGGAGAGGAAGACCTTGGTCTATGTTGTTCACTGCTCTATTGCATGGTACTAGGAACTTGGTAAGGATAAGTTGAACTAATCTATACATCCTTAGTTCTAGCAACTGTGAGTAGGGCAGCAGAGACCCATGAAACAAAGCAAAGTGACCCACATATAAGTTGTTCCAGGTTACAGATCTCTGAGGAGGGGTATGAGGGCAGGCAAGTACTCAAGCCATCATGCTGTGGTCTATGAGCATGATTAATATTCATCGATCATCTAATATAACAAGGAAGAGGGAAAAAAACACTTCAGAGGATGGAGCTTAGGGTGCTATGGAAGGGGTGGAGTTGTTGACATTGACTTAAACAAAATTGTGTTAGCAAAAGAAGTAACGGCAAAACAGAAAGCTGCTCTAAGGACTTTTTAAGTTTTAAAATCTTTTCATTGTAAAGCAAAACAGAGACAGAAAACACACAAATCAAATGCACGACTCAATAAATTATTATAAGGTGAATACCACCCAGGTCAAGAAATGGAACACTATCAGCCACCTAGAAGGCCTTTCCATGTGACCCTTCCCTGTCATAGTACGGTCTCTTCCACCATACGGGACTATTACCCTACTTTTATAGGACTCTCTCCCTGGAAATTTCTCTTCATAGTTTACTCTCACACATGTGTATTCCTAGAAATTGTAGCTTGGTCTTGCCCATTAAAAAAAATTTGGTATGTCTTTTAAATCACTTTTAATCTATAGGTTTCTCCTAGCCCCCTTTCATTTTCTTACACTTTATTGAAGAACGTGGGCTGTTCAACCTGTAGAGTTTCCCATCGCCTGCGTGTTGCTGACTGGATACTCTTGCTGCGGTTCAACATGTTCCTCTGTTTTTTGAATTTCCTACAAATTGGCAGCTGAATGCAGAGACTGGAGCAGACCCAGGTTCGATCCCTCTGGCAAGACTAAAGGTGTCTTTATATACTCTCGTGTTCCTTCTAGTTTAGTCATCATTTCCATAATGATTTTTGGCAGGACTATATGAGGCACACAATGTCTGGTTCTCTCACTTTTTGTGATCTTAGCAGCCAATGATACTGAATGCCCATATATACTCATTCATTCATGAAGGCTGCAAAAATAGTGCTATTCTAACATTTTATTTTCATTTATTAGTTGAAATACTTATATAAATAGATACTTCATCTGCTTTTGGCCACTCAGTGGATTCTTTCACTTATTATTTTTCAAGATAATGAGTTAATTCCTTATCTTCTGAAGATAACCAATGCTTTTTTTTTTTTAAATTATCACAAACTCATAAATTTAAACAAACTGTATGAGTTTACTGCAACCATTATCATTAATGGAGTTCAGTTTGTCCAGTCTTTGGCTGATGGGGTCTCTTTGCTGGCCCTTGAATCCTTTTGACATGACCTTAGTAGTCTTTGATAGCTTCTTTACCACCTCCTTTTATAAGATAAGATATTCCAGGTTAATCTTGTACATTTCTTCCCCCTGGCCATTTGTCCCAGAAATTCTAGAATCTTTCAAGGAAAAGAGATATTCAAAGACACAAGGCGCTCAATGATATTATGTTGATCTCTGTTTCCAGTCCTTTTTAGTGCACAAAACTAGGAAATATACACAGACATTTAAAGATGACATATTTTATGAATTTCTATTTATCCCTTAATTCAAACTTGAGATTCTAGCACTCATACTTAATTCTTTATTATATCAGTATCTCTTCCTATCTTTTATAGGTGCCTGTTGATTGTTCCTCTTTTTTAATACCTTGAATTTTAATTCTTAAGGACAGAAGAAATGATAAAATTAGAAAATCCCATAACCATGCACCTGTTTTTAATCTCATCACATATACAACAGTCTCAAAATAACAACACATATATCACCTCTAATGGGATTACTGAAAATTAAAAAAAAAAAAAGGTTTTTTGCATATGTTCTCCTGATACTCGCCCCACTTTTTAATAGTCATATCTACATTGTCGGAGCACATAACCATTATACAATGTGCTATCTGCCTTTTAACCCTCATTTCCTCTTACTTTTCCAGGTAAATATATATTTAATGCTTACCACTAGCCCTTAAGTTAATGTCTCTCTAGGCATAAGCTCATTCTCTCCACTCGATTCTTCAGGAAGGGCTCATGGGAACAATATTCCTTGAGTTCTTGCATGTTGATAACAGTTTAACCATGCCCTTTATACTTGAAAGGCAGTTTTGCTAGATATCAAATTCTTGGGTCACACTTTCTTTCCTTGAATATTTTAAATATGCTACTCTATTTTCTTTTGGCATAAAGCATTGCTGTTGAAACTCTGATGATAACCTAATTTTCTTTTCCTTATATGTCATGATTTTTTTTTCTAAGATGCCCAAAGGATTCTTTTTTTTATATTTACAGTTCAGTAATTTTACTAAACTCTGTGGTGATGTTGGTCATTCTGGATTCTCAGGAATGCAGTGAGCACTGTCAAGATGCAGTTCTAAATTACTATTTCGGGGAACTTCTCTTGAGTTAGTGTTTTCAGTATTTATTCTATTTTCTTGTTTGCTTCCTCAGAAACTTCTTATTGACCATTTGTTTGATCTCCTTTTCTTCTCTTCAGTGTTGATCATCTTCTCTTGAATCCCTTTGGTCTATTTTTTCATTTCTTTTTGATGTTTCAAAATTCCTCTTTTTCACTTTCGGTTTATCCTGAAACACAGTCTACTGCGTTGATAAGCTCTCGCGTTCCTTCTGGTTGAGTCTTCATTTCTGATATGATTTTTACTTTAATTTAGTATTCTTTCCTGAAGTCTGTCAGCTCATTTCTGAGATTTTCTGGTTCTGATTCGTGTTTCATCACGTACTGCATCCTTTTCTTAATGTCTCTTAGCTTATTGTGAAATAGCAGGTTGCTGTTGGGATCGCTTTCGAGGACACATCCTCCTAGCGTGCCTTCACTGCCTGTTGGGATGTTATTCTGCTACTTGTTCTCTTCTTTCTCTCCTCATAACATTATGTGGGATTTAACCTTGATACTTTTCTGTCATGTATTTCTATCTGAAATTAGTTTTCTTGAACTTCAAGAAGGAGGCTACATTCAAGGCAGCTTTTCTAATTTCACAGAGCTCCCTCTTCTGTTGCTTTTCTGTAAAAGTATGGTGGCTGGCTTTCTGAGAGGTCCTGGCTCTCTTC
This sequence comes from Ursus arctos, assembly GCF_023065955.2. Lineage (NCBI taxonomy): Eukaryota > Metazoa > Chordata > Mammalia > Carnivora > Ursidae > Ursus > Ursus arctos. The sequence goes on along the minus strand of NW_026622952.1, from coordinate 33,745,321 downwards.
TCATTTCACCTTGGGTCTGGACTTTCCTTGACTTCATCTTTAATGTCCCTGTCATGCTCCCCATGGATCCCACCCCAGCTGTTTCTACTCGGAAGGGGGCCCCGGGGCTGCATTATGACTTCTGTGAGCCCTAGGCCTTTGTGGGTCCCTTCCTCCACTAAAAATGTCAAAAATTATATTTTACAGCTGTGTCGATATGAAGATAAATATCTTAAGACATTTTCTTTGACCTAAAAGCACATTTTTTTTTCCTTCTGATTTTAAAGAAATACAAACGTTCCACAGGTCCCTAAAAGGACAGTGCACCCTTGGCATGGTGGCTACTGTGCCTGATGGTTGACTTGGCCCTGGAGGGGCCCTGTCCCGGGACAGTGCCCCAGTGGGTCATTTGTGAGCCTTCCTAGTGGCCAGACTGCCCAGCCCCTTCTAGCCTGTGGGAGCCTCTCACAGTCACCTAGTGTCAGATTGTGCAAAACTCTCTTAGTTTTAGCTGCTCCTCTCAACGTGGTCCACCATGCTTCCCAGTGAATACAAGTTGACACGTTGGCTATCATGACACGTTGGTACTCATGTTCTCACGTTCCCCAGATGCCACCCTGTCAGGGCATCCTTATCTGCAGACGTTAGGACCCTGCACATCTTTGGCTGTCTGGGGCTTGTCTCCACCTGCTTGTATTGTGCTGTGCGTGGGATGACTTATCAGCCAGCTCTGTGGTAAATGTTGTCCAGGGATTTTTGGTTTTGCTATCTAGTTTTTCTGTCTGCTTTTACATGTGGATTTAGAGTCTGAAAATCTGTACTGCTGCTGCTATCCCTCTCTCAGAGCTTTTAATAAGCTTCCAAACTCAATAATTGAGGAGAACCTCCTCATTTGCCAATAAATCCAGAGTAAGAGTCTTTGGCTCTCCAGTATGCTCTCCTTCCGAAAATTCTGACAATAAGGATTACTTTGAAGTTAACTAGCATACTTTAAACTATAAGTATCTTTGAAATGGTTACAGGACAATAGTCAGTTAATTCCTAACGTGCAGTGAATTGTTTTCAGAGAACATGGCTTTCCTATCCCAAGAGCAGCATTAAGAGTTGAAGGCGAGGGGGAGATGAGAGATAATTTTGAAGTTGGGACATTTGAAGAGATCCAGCCTCTGGGTACACAGTGGCCAAGGGGTGGGGATTTTAAGATAGGCACGGATTAACTAGGCATACTTCATATTCTTTGAATTTTGCCTATCATCGGCCAAACCTCAGAGTGCCCTACATACTTGAAAAGGATTTATGCAGACCAGGGGTTCCCATCTTTCAACCTTGACTTGTAGGGAATTATATTACCAAATATTTTGTGCTGACTGAAGATTGCATTTCTACCCCTGGGAGTTGGAATGGTGGTTGCCTACATCACCCAGCGGGCAGACAAACTCTCCTGATGCACAGATGCCAACTTATTCTTGATGTTTTGTGCCTCCTCAAAAAAATGCGGTAATCTATTTAACTCGCCAACTGCTAGGCCAAATGATCTGGAACTGTAAGCCTGCTATGACCTGTCTTTTAAAGAACAAAGTCAAGTCTGGGCAAGCTGTTTCCATCACAAATGCATGCTGGGCATTTACCTACTGTCTGGGCCCCAAATGCCTTCCACATTTTTCTCTGTGGCACCAGCTGTGGAAGTCTACAAACTACATTTCCCACACTCCCTTGTGCTTGACTTCCTGTAAGGTTCTGCAAATGGTGGACCACTGGAAGGCAGGAGGAAAGGAAAAAAACCTTGCCCCAGATCCTGTTAGCACCAACCCCACTGAAGAAGAAAGCTGTGGCTCCAGCCTCCCGTTTTCTTTGGACCTGTCAGATCAGTCATGCCGAGCCCTTCAGAGGTACCATTGCCAGCCATTTCCTCTTAGCTGATTGAAATACCAATCTACTCATTTACCTCAGGGGTGTGAGCACCACATGTGCAGGGCCCCTCCTTTCAGCTACTGGGTTGCAGAAATGTCACCTCTTTCCCTTGGTCCTCCAGCTTAGGGTGACAAACTTCTTTCTGCAGTTACAGTTGCCCGGATGAACCCGGCCCTAGGGGCTATGGTTGTTTCTAGTGATTGCTGTTGTTCGGGTTATCTCAGTATTCCCTTCTTTGCTTTTCATCCTTCCCACCCGTTCCTAGTAGGACATTTCTTCAGTTCTAAATACCCAGTATAGTTTTTGTTCTCCTGACTGGTTATTTGAACTTGTTTTGCAAGAGCTACTGGTTTTTCAGCTGCTTTTCTCAAATTGGTCCTCCACAGTTTGCAGTGGACACATGCTGGCATGCTGGCTGTAAGGGCGGACTCATGCCTTTCCTTTCACTGAGTGCGAATTATGCGCTTCAGTTTTTCCATTCTGATACTTGGGCAACTGATATGTGCTTAATGAGAGCTTTCACATACAGGTATCTAAATACTAAATTTGTTCTTATGAAGGGAAATTATAATTTTTTTAAAAAGATTTTATTTATTTGACAGAGAGAGACAGCCAGCGAGAGAGGGAACACAGGCAGGGGGAGTGGGAGAGGAAGAAGCAGGCTCCCAGCGGGGGAGTCTGATGTGGGGCTCCATCCCAGGACCCTGGGATCACGCCCTGAGCCGAAGGCAGACGCTTAACGACTGAGCTACCGAGTTGCCCCGGGAAATTATAATTTTATAACCCAGTACTCTTAAATCATCCTAACATACTCAAACCAGTATGCTAAGACAATTAGATTTAGGATACCAGTGCTATTTTAGAAGTTGGACAAAGGGATTAAAAGATAAAAACCTAAGAAGAAAGAGTAAATAACTGTCATTATTTCTCTAGAGAAGACAGAAAGGATGTTTAATACTAAAATTATGAATGACTTTATGGAAGGTAATAAATAACTATTCTATATATCCATCTTGGAATGGCACGTAACCGCATTTCCGCCACTCACTGGGAATAGAGACTGAATAACAATGGATTCTTTGTAGTGAAGGTTGTTGATAAAAACAGCTAATTAGAATTAATGGGGAGTGTGATTCCCTGAATGAAGGCACACACACAAAATATAAACACACATATATGTATATAAACTGTGTGTGTGAATGTGGGTGTATGTGTGTGTTTCTGTGTGTGTGTGTGTATTTCTTGTCTGGCTGGGATGGGTTACTGGAGTCCTGCCAAGGGCACGGTATGACCTGCCAACCTCTGTATGACTTTCTCAGGTTTTAGGACTGTACTCCCAAGAATTTATGATCTCTTCAGCTTTATTCACTCTTAGCTCTTGTTTTGTTGGTGAAAAGCATACCCAGGGATCTTTATTCAGTTGGAGGGGCTGCTAATTGATTAAAAAAAATGCATTTTGTCCCTGGTCACTAATTGACTGATGGAACAGCTGTTGGTCTGACAAAAAGCAGGCTGGAAAGCAGTTCCCACTATGGGGTGGTCTGTTGCTAAACATTATTGCTTTTGCTGTCCATTGCAAAAGCACACCCTTACATATTCCCAGGGATGGGGGTAGTGCTTTATTTAAAAGTATTTGTTCACTGTCTTTAAAATAAAGAGACCAGTCACCTTGAGCAATCATTAGGTAAAGGTGAATTAACCTAAGATATTATATAAAGAATTTAAAGTTTGTTGTCATTGAGCATTTCTGAGTTTAAAAGCATGAACTTGATCATCAAATAAATAATTCTTCAAATACTGAAAATCTTATTAATGAGATTTCAGTTGGTTAATAATGAAAATGATTTTTTTTGTTGTACCAGTAACAGATAGACTGAGTCAAATTGCCTTTATAAATACAATAGCACATTAAAAGTATTAAATTTTACTATGAAGTAATAAGCTATTTTTTTCTCAAAGGTACTTATAGCTAGTATTATATATGGCTTATATATACATGTATATATACTATATATGGTTTATATTTGGTAGCTTTGCTAAAAACTCTTAATAAGTAGTATGACACTAGACAAATAAATGTAATACTGATTTATGAAAATAAAGCCTCATGTACAAGTAGTATCAAATTGAAGGGTGTAATTATAAATTTAGCAGAATTTTGTATTTTGGCATCACAGAATGAAGTAAAACCAGTATCCTAGCATCCGGAAGTAACCGAATGATTGTATACATATTTTGGCAGCCATAGGGTTAAGGGCAGAAAAATTTTGTGTTTTGCAGCATGAGACCATCACAGTTTTTAAACAGTCAATGAAGTCTCACTAGGCATTAGCCTCTTGCAAACTGTTGTGACTAGCGGGGAGTGCAGGTCAATGTGAGTATCCTAGTTGATTGTCAGTTGATTTTTAGTTCCTTTTTAGTTCCTGTGGTCACAGCTGTAGCGATTCATGTTGGGGTAACCCAGGCAAATCTGTGAATGTCTATTTTTCTCTTGCCTGTTTTTTTATTTTATTTTATTTCATTTTTGTTTTCTGTTTTTATTTTCTTGCTTCCTAAGTAAGCTATGACTGGACCAGGACCCAAGAGACTTGATTTCTGGTCGTGAGTCATACACTCCATAGCTATGCGATGTAACCTTGACAAAGCTATCTAAAGTCTCTGGCCTAAGCTTACTTGTTTGTGAGAGGTGTTCTCTCTCTCTCTCCCCCTCTTTATAGTAAAGATTTTAATATCTTTAAAGCAGTGAATACTGACATTCCAATGCAGTCTTACACAAAAGCCCAATGCATTATTATATCAATTGCACTGAAGTGAACTTTCTCTGTTGAAGGGGTAGACAGAGCCTGAGTGCCTTAAACACAGCCTGTGTCCCTTTATCTGCTTCTTGCCCCTTGGTGGTCCTTGAGGTACTTGAAGAAACCTCTAGGTGACAAGGAATACCCTTTGAAAACCATAAAGTCAGATGATCTGTATGTTCCCTTCCAACCATAAGATAGAGTTGTAGCTTTACCTGACTCAGAAAACTCTATGGTTATTTTCATATTCATAACAAAAATCATTTGTAAATATAAGGTTTAAAGTGTCCAACATCAACCCATCATAGAAAAAGTCACTATATGTTTTGTCCGGATTTGCTGGCATAAAATTATTTTTAGAAATGTGTATATACACATATATCTTCAGGTATGTGTCTATAACTACAGGGGGATAGAAAGGAGATAATAAGATCATGTGAAATGGTTCAGAATCTGACAATGCAATTCAGTTCAGTTCCATTCGGTGAGCATTTATGCAGCACCTACTGTGCAAATCTGCTACGCAAAACTGTATATAAGGCTCCCGAGGGTTACAGAGATGAATGGCAGACTCTTCCTCAATTTATTTTTGAAGCGTTCGCCATCAGAGATTTTAACTTTTTAATACATTTTTAAGTATAAGAAGTGTGAGGTACCTAGGGAAACATTGGCATAAAGTACATAGAATAAATCAATCAATAAATAAATGACATTGAATAGGTCAAACATCTTGTGGCCATGGATGGGCAATGCGGACCAAGGGTCAAGTAAACTGTCCCTGAATGGAGAGCTATTTTGTCCTTCTTGTTTATTAATGTCGATCCATCTATACTAATGCATTTAGCATGAAAGGAAGTAAGGTGGGGTCAGGAAGTGAGAGTCACTAAATCTCAGACTTCCATCCTTCATTAATATTAATGCTTTTCTTCAACCAGTGCATGTTGGCATAGCATAGCCTAAAAGCTTAATACAAGAAAAATAGTTCTGAGGCTTCCTTATCATATATTCACTGGCATCAGGCACCAAATGGTCTCATATTGTATCACGGGCCTTCATTTTTATCCAATGAAGAGGAATTTCCCTTCGGTTAGGAGTAGGTGACGGTCATGGTTTTGTGTGTTTCCCCCAAAGTGTATTCATTTAAATTTTTAAATGATTTTCCCATGTGCTGACCCACAATATCCTTAAATGAAAACAGACTTAGTTTACAGGACTAATTTCTTAAATCAGTATAAAATAAGCATTTTAAAAATTCAGTACATTTTCATTTGTATTCTTTGAATTCAATGATAGGAGTTATAATCCTGTAGCCCATGAACGCGATCGGCCTGCAGACATGAGGAAATCTGGAATGTGTTTGAGTGACCCACTGAGAGGATTCTCGACTCTATCTATGACAGGTTAGCAATCTGTCCCGAATTTCTTTGTGAAACACAAGTTAAAGAAAAAAGATGTGTTATATTTTTTCCTTGGACCAAATACACTTTGGTAGAACTCAAAATATTCACTTACAATATTAAAATGATCTTAGAAATAAAGAACCAAGGCCCACAGAGGTTGTATGACTTGTTCACGAATACTCAGTGAGTAATTGGCCAAGTTGTTAACTTCCAAGACCTTCCGCCTTTCAGTGCAGTAGTCTTTATATTTAGAAGAGGTTTCTTAAATTCCCCAGAGCCATAATTTGTGATTTAGAGATCCATTTTATCTCTGAGAGTGCTCAGACCCAAAACAAAACAAGAGAGAAAGAAGGTTTTTGCAACTATAACCTAATTCTACTGCAGTTTATTGCTGTGTCTTACCTGTAATCTACCACTCAATCTTCCTTACTCAACAGCACACTCAAACCTGGTTGATGCCAGAAAAAAAAACCAACCAACCAACCAACCAAAAAAAAAAACCCAAGATAAAACAAAAACCCAATAACCAAAACTAAGAGAAAACACCATCCTATAAAAAGCAGATAAAATGAATTTGAAAGACAACTAATGAATATATTTCAGATCTTTCCAGTTTTCTTCCTCAGCCAGAGCTGCTTTGTTGTTGTCTCACGCAGTATTAGAGGCCATGCGTGGGGCGCCTGGGTGGCTCAGTCGTTAAGTGTCTGCCTTCGGCCCAGGGCCTGATCCCAGGGTTCTGGGATTGAGCCCCGCATCGGGCTCCCTGCTCCGCTGGGAGCCTGCTTCTTCCTCTCCCACTCCCCCTGCTTGTGTTCCCTCTCACTGGGTCTCTCTCTGTCAAATAAATAAATAAAATCTTAAAAATAAATAAATAAATAAATAAAGGTCATGCGTGACCACAGGTAGACGGAAGAAGAGACATGAAGGTAGCAAATTTTTCTCCCCCCTTCTTCTTTTCTTTTTAATATTAAGAGATTTTTAAAATTTGCAAATGTTAATCCTTGGGTAATGGTGTCTTTACTAGTGTCCTGCAGGGTTGGGGCCCTGAGGAGGTGTGTGTGTGTGTGTGTGTGTGTGTGTGTGTGTGTGTGTATGTGTGTGTGTGTGGCGTCTGGAAGATGTCCTCTCTGGGTGTGTCACTGTCTCTATGTGACTCTGGAGCCGGCTTCTCTGGGAGGCCTGAGCCAGGGTCAGGCCAAAGACAATTCTTGTTTTACGTCTCATTTTAATAGTTTAATATTTACAACTGTATGTTTCTCCACAAATACACAAACCCCCCAACCACCTTAACACTTTTTTTTTTTTTTGCTTTTTTTTTTTTTTTTTAAAGTAGGCTGTATACCCAGCTTGGGGCTTGAACTCAGGACCCTGAGATTAAGTCACATGCTCTACTGACTGAGCCAGCCAGGTGCCCCTCAACCTCCTTAACTTTTGATGCCAACCCATTTTGAAGGAAGAACGACTATTTAGAAGCCACTTATGCTATTCAAATTTACGCTATTATTTAGATTACACATTTCAATTGAGAGTAATTCCTCGAAGTTCAAGAGAAAAGTTTACTAAATATGACAGAAGTTAGAAAGGATTGAGGGATGGTTTTCAAGATTCATATATATATATATTTTTTTTTTCTTTTAGGAGATAAAAGCAAACAAAGCATAAAAAGAGAAATGGTTTTTAATACTAAGTAGAAAAATGCAATATATATGCGCAAAATAGATGCTTCATTTGAATTAGTATTTACATGTTTTGGAAGCGCAAATAATATATGTTTTTCATTATTTTAGTAAAATTAAAGAATGGGCATTCAGCTATCTTTAAATTTTCATATTGCTCACGCTAGTTTAGGCATGCCAGATCATTTTGGTATAATAAATTCCTACATGGTTATTGCACGGATACTAAAAGACAGGGCAATATTTTTCTTTTAAATGTAAATTGAGGAAAAAATATTAATAGATAGTTACATTTTTATGTTAGTCATTATTAGAATTTACTAATGAGCAATCTGACATGCTATTTCCTATTGCTTTAATATGTTATATATTATAAAATGTTTTTCTACATTATAGGCGTTAATTGCATAATGTGAAAAAATTCTTTGCAATTCCGCGTGATTTATGGGCCTGCCACGGGTGACTAGGTGTGGGAGAACTTTGGCTTTTGTGGGCTTGTGGGGGAACGGATGTGTGAAAAGTCGAGGAAGCCCAATTAGAGAAAGGCAGTGAGAAAAATTTTACAAAATCCATCCTGCTGAGAGGCAGGCATTTTTTCTGGATGACAAATGTCTGGAGTTCTCAGTTTTACAAAAAAGGAGTGCTCACCCCTGGCCTCCTCTCCTTTTGTCATGTAGGTAACCTAAGCTGGGGAAAAAGGCCATCTGGAAAGAATGCTGCAGTTTCACAGAGCCTAGGTTCTCTACCCCTTCCTCTTCTTCCCTCGTTATGGACAGCAGTGTTCAGATGACAAATTTTGGAAAATTGTCTTAGGAGATAAATCTTCAGGCAGTTACAGTGTATTGGTATTTAGGATGCTTCTGTGCATTCTGTCCAACCGGGAAGGAGGCTGATGGGCTTTTTGTGAACCGCTGAGCTTCGAGAAGGCTTTTATCTTCCACTCAGTTTTAATTGAGGAATTTATGGGATCTTGCCACCTTGCGAGGTAAGTTAGACATAAATGCCGTGTGATTTATATGTGAACGATTTTTCATTGTGTATTGACATAAATCTTATTAGTACACTACCCTTCACAGATACCATGGTCAACTGAAGAAATTCTTCACCAGTTTTCCTTGTGAGAAATTCCGCGCATTCTTCATGTTATTAATGCTACTCTATACTTATACTTTATCACCCTATCACTTCACTAGGGTTATCACCTTAAGTGGCATTCTTTTAATTGTTTCGGGTGAAAAAAGCAAGGCTTAATAAGGAGAAATACAGACATTTTGCAGCTTTCATTATCCTAAAAAAGGTACAATATTTTTAGCCAGTTAATGGGAGTGAAACAACGATCTTAAAAAATAAACCTACAACCGAACACTACTTTTAAAAGGCATCTTCTTGACAAGAACCAAATGAACGCTATCTCTAAAAATCTAATCTGAAGGCAAAACAGATTTGTTAGTGTGATTATTAAAACAATTGCCACCTTCTAGTGTAAAATGGTATCAACAGTGAGCAATCAAATAATGCCCTTTGCTTGGTACAGTCAAGCACTCAAAGCTACCGTGAAATAGGATTGGACGGGACCTTTCATTTCATATGAGAATTAATTCTCTAAATGCAGTGGAGAGTAGGCAGCTTATTTTTTTTCCCCCAGTAAGCAGCTAGAAACAAGTCTGCGGGAGACCATATTTTTTCTTATTCGTTTCTTCGTGTGAGCATGTATACATTACCAAGTATTATGGCAATTAATTTATTCTTTACCTACAGTTGCATCAGAAAAGAAAAAAATATGGCAGAATTTTTCCAAAGGTTTTATGACTCAAAAAAAAAATTTACAGTTCTCCATCTAAATTGTTTATGAAAGATGGAATTAAAGGTCACATTTTTTCAATTGCACACAAGCTTCCCAGCTGCCTTGGCATTCTGGGTTTACTGCGAGTCTCCTCAGAAAAAGCCATGCACATGTAATTTGTGGTAAACCTCAGTAATGAAGGCTTTCTACTCTTCTCAACAAAGTTAAGTTAGTAGCCATACAAGAAAGAAATGCCACATCTATTCCATTGTTGAATACCCTGCACTGTGTATTAAAAGTATTTTGGAAGTAACAATTCTACACCATAGCACCTTGGATTTCAGAATCGTAACAGCATTGCATGGTGACAGATGGCAGCTACACTTGTGGGGAGCCTAGCAAAACTTATAGAGTTGTGGAATCTTTATGTCCTACACCTGAAACATCATGTCAATTGCACTCCAAAAAATATTTCTAAAAACCACAACAAAAGAATTTACCAGCCTACAATGAATTCAGAATTGAGGATCAAATATTAATTATGTGATTTTATATGTAGCTCTCTGTCTTTTGCATCTTAGCAAATTATTGTCAGTGTAAAATCTGTTAACGATGTCTTTAATTTTTAAACTGCACACACTCACCACTTCTTGAACTTCTATAGTTAATAAAGCAAATACGAGACTTAAAAAAAATAAAAGATTAGGTGATCAATAACACATTTCTTCTCCATCAGATTCTTTTTTTTCATGTACAAAATTCTTGTTTGATTTTTCGATTATTCAAAATGTCAGAATGATAGATATAAGAGAGTAACCAACTAACTAGGGAAATCTCTGCCTAATAATATTCAATATAAAGATTCAGAATGATGTTTCATGATGGATTAAACTTTCCCCGTTCTGCCTCATTAGGGTTCTCCCAATTTGACCCAATCCAAACTTATTACTTAATATATATCTAACAGTAAAATTGCATAAATGTTCACTAGTACAATAGATGCTAAATGAGCAGTTTCAGATAATTTAATTAAGTTGTAGGTCTTCTAATATGATTCCATAAGAATGTGAACTTTTAACTTGTGTTAACTCAATTTCCTTATGCTTGCATTTACCATTTGTTGGGGACATTACAGTGATTAGCCGAAGTCCTTCCAGCTCCTAATGTTCTTCATAAATTTTGATTTAAATTGACTGTCACTTTCTCACTATAATAAAGTAGATATTTGACATCTCAAAAAAGAGAACAGGTCTAGTATATTACGTTGTCAAGAAGTAGAAGTTTTTTTTCTCTATTGCACAAAATCCGCATAAAATTCACCATAATAAAGTCCATTAAGTTTAGTCAGAATGAAGTAGGGTTGAGTACCGCATGTTTGTGGGCATGTGTATGCTTTAGAATTTCTTGAAAAACATAGGTTCCTGTGTGCCCTTGGCATAGAAAACCACAGAATATCACATTCCCATCCAATTGTTCTATATTTGGTGGCTGTCGACGTCCAGCTGTTGAGTCTGTGGCATTCAGGAGCCCTTGGAAGTAAGACTGGCCAGTAACTGCTGCATATTTCACTGGAGGTCAAAGACAAGATTTGCTGGACCAGCTCAACTCTGATGCACCTCCCACACTTTTTCAGTCAGATAACGGAAGGGGGAAATTATCTAACTGTGCTTTGGAAATGTTCAGTGAATACATTCGTTTTTGAACACAGCCCTAAAAAAACATGGAATTATGTTTCCACAAATACAGATTTACCCCAAACTTTCATTCCAGCAAAAAAGACAGAGCCAATAAGGCTTTGTTTTTGGCAATTACCATCCTTGAAGGCATCAAGGACAGTCCAGAAATAGAGGCCCCAGGTCGGTGTAGAGTGACCTTCAAGAGTCAGGCATGGAACAGGTATGCTTTCCGGGTCGAGTGCTGGAATTTCTGCCCTGGACAGATCAAAAGTCTGTGGGCAGCCGGGGCTGCTTGAAAGTATCGAGAAGGCTCAGAGATAGTTGCATGCAAGGGGCAAGGAATGTCAGTCCCTCTGGCTGATGATTCCCATAAACCACTTCCTTTGCAATTTTTTTACAAATTTCTATATACGAAGAATTTATAAGCACATTTCTCATCTATTTGGGTAACGACTCTAGAGTTAGCAACTATCAGGATCCCTGTTTTATAAATGGGACACCTGAGGGACCGTGAGATTAATTAAATTACCAAAGGTGCCAATGCAAGGCAGCCCAATGTTGGAGTCAGTGTTCTTAGTCATTACTCGAAGTTGGCCTTCTAATAGTCCTGTTTCACCTACTGGACGGCATTAGGGTGAGGCTCCCAGGCCTATTTATGAATATCGAGTGCTATATCTTAAGTTTCATGTTTTCTTGTAACACAAGTAGTGCACAACTGTAGGAAATTTAGATGATACTGGTAATCCAAAAGAGGAGAATAAAAATTGTTACTAATTTCACTACCCAGAGGTGACTGCTTTTAGGATTTTACGGTATAGTCTTCAATCTCTTCTCCATACCTCTTTGAAGACCAAAAATTTAATCATACTGAGCATATTCTTTCATAATCTAGTATTTGATAATTTATCATGAACATCTTCCAGTGTTTTAAAATCTATTTCTTAACATCTTTTAAAATGGCTGTATGCTTGAATATTTTGATTTTGAGAACAGTCAAGGTACAACATTTTACAGCCTCAATCCGAATTTCACATGTGGTCTCAGGTGGAACTATTGTCACATCTTTATTTCAAGAGAGTTTTAAAGTGGGGGTTTTCCGGAGGTGCGACACGATCAGGATGTTGGAAGAACAAGAACGGCACATGCACACGTAAATGCTACTCAAGCTTATACAGAGAACTTTTGTCCTTCAGTATTTTTTGCATGGAAAGACCAGGGGCTATATGACATGTAATGGTTTTGTAAATGGGCACTCCTCGGTAACAGAATAAAATAATTGGCACGAAGTAGCACGAAGCCTTGGAAGCAAGGGGTAAAGGACTCTTGACCTTCCGTTGAGAGCCTTGGCCACTCAAATTTCTTTTGCTTTCCTCCCTGACTGTGCCTGAGGGTAGAGGGTGGAAGTGACATCTTCACCGAGGCCTCCCTGGTCAGATGCAATCAGATTGACTGAAAGCTCTCAGAGAACTAAACAGAATTCTCTCCACACTGGCCGGAGAAATGACTCATCAAGAGTCACTCTGCACTATTAACAGACAACCATTTCAACATCTCATTTAAAACTGCAGTGAGTTAAGGTGGCTTTTGAATTATGTATTAAACGCAGCTTCCAAATATAGCTCTGGTTGAGTATTTCAGCTAAATGTCTCCAAAACATCGATGTCCACATATCACGGCTCGGGCTCTCTTATTTGCTGGTCCCGTTGTCATTTCCTATTACATTTTACTCTTGACTCTGGCCTTCTCACACCCAGTGTTGAACCTTCAGTACTAAACCACACTCCACATCCTTAGCCTTGCTCTTCAGTCTTTGTCTTGAGCCACAGAAGTTACCAAGGCCTCCAGTCTTCTTCAAAGAACATGAACTCAGTCTGCAACTGTGATGAAAGCACACATGGGTACTCATCGTCCAGTGGGAACACTTAGCTCTATCCATTTATTTCCAGTATCAAAGCCTCAGTGATACTCTAATAATCACTAATGGAAGTGGGGGTGCTCACCACAATCTCCAGATTCATCAGGATCAGTGTTTGTAACACTCCCTGGGGACTTAGATGCTGATGCCAAGAGTAGGTCTCAGTGCTTCAATCTCTCTTTTTTTTTAATAATATTTTTTATTACATTATGTTAGTCATCATACAGTACAACCCTAGTTTTTGATGTAAAGTTCCATGATTCATTACTTGAGTATAACACCCAGTGCTCCATGCAATACGTGCCGTCCTTAATATCCATCACTGGCCTATTCCAGTCCCCCACCCCCCTCCCCTCTGAAGCCCTCAGTTTGTTTCCCAGAGTCCATAGTTTGTCATGGTTCATTCCCCCTTCTGTTTACCCCCTGTTCTTCTTCCCTTTCTTCTCCTATTGATCTTCCTACTTCTTATGTTCCATAAATGAGTGAAACCATATGATAATTGTCTTTCTCTGCTTGACTTATTTTGCTTAGCATTATCTCCTCCAGTGCCGTCCATGTTGCAGCAAATGTTGAGAAATCGTTCTTTTTGATGGCCGAGTAATATTCCATTGCACATATGGACCACACCTTCTCAATCTCTTTCTAATACAATCTTCTGGTTCCTCCTCACCTCCATTCGTTTCTACAACAAGTAATGAATATCAACCAAGTCTTGTTAAAGTTGCCTCCTAAACACCTACAGAGTTGATTCCCCTCCGTTCTCACTGCTACTCACTGCCTAGCTCCAGCCGCACTCACCTATTGCTTGGATTTCTGCAGTGACATAGCAGCTGGCCTCCCCACGGTGATACAGTTCCTCCTCAAATCAGTTATTCACAGGAATCAAGTGGTTTTTTAAAACAACAACAACAACACTGTATTGTGGTCATGTAAAAATCTTTATGTGACCTATGAGTAGGATATCAATACCTCCCAGTTGGCTGGACCCATACCAGTTTTTGCTTGTTGTAATGATGAAGAATGCCTCTGTTACTCTCCAGAGTGTTCTGTTTTAGAGAATAAATGGTATGATCATATTACCTAGGAGACTTCGCCTCAGCCGGCCTCTGTCCGCCTCTGTAGCTGTGTCTCTCTGAGTTATAGCTGTGCTGCCCAGCAGTTCCCGGGATGTGCCATGTCCCCTCCCACCCAGCATCTTTGTTCATGCTGTTCCTTCTTTCTGGAATATTTTCCAAACCTTCTTTCCATTCTATCTAATTTTTATTCATTCCTCAGATCCCACTAGAAAACAAGCTCAGTCTTTGTCTTGAGCCACAGAAGTTGCCAAGGCCTCCAGTCTTCTTCAAAGAACTTCTGCAGTGACATAGCAGCTGGCCTCCCCACGGTGATACAGTTCCTCCTCAAATCAGTTATTCACAGAAGTGGGACTTCTGTCTGTTGAGATCACTACTGCATTCCAAGTGCTTCGATTAGTGCCTGACACATAATAGGCACTGACTAACTATTGTCTGAATAAGGGAGTCCCGACTCAAGCATGACTTCCCCAGGGAAGACTTCCCTGCCCTTCCTTCTGCCTCTACCCCAGGATTTGTTCAATTGCTTTATGAAATATCGTTATAAAGCCATGCACTTTGTTTCAGAGCATTTATCTTAGTTATGATCATACAATCATTAGTTCACTAGACTTTGACTTCGATGGGAACAAGGACTCTTTCCATTCTGCTTAATTTTGTGTCTGCACCACATACCGTACTGATCTAAAAATATGTGTTGAATGAATAAATGAATGAACAGTGACAAGAGCACCATATTAGGCATTTTAGCAATCCTAAGAACAATTGGATAAGGTCTTATTCTCTAGAAGCTTATAATTTATGTGAGGGAGAAAAAAAGACAAAAATACACAAGTAGGTGGCAGTACAAGATGATGGACTGACTCAGAATTTTAGAACAAAGGGCCCTAGAAATAATATAGATCAACCCTCACTCATCACAGCAGCATTAAGTAACTATCACACAGCGATCGTGACAGTCACATGAAGTATCTGGATCACAAGTACTGCAGAGGTTCAGAAGTGAAAAATATTGCCGTGTCCTTGAGTGGCAAGGAAAGACTATAAAAGAAGTAAACCTGAATAGAGTTTTGAAGGATTTACTCCCTAACAAACATTTATTAAGTATCTGTTATGTAACAACAAGACTAAGACACCGTTCTTATCTAGGTCGATTAGGGGTTGGCAAACCGTGGACCTCAGGCCAAAGCTAGTTACCTGTTTTTGTAAATAAAGCTTTATGGGAATACAGTCACACCTATTTACGTACATCTTGTCTGTGGCTGCTTTCCTACCACAACAGCAGAGCTGGGGAGTTGCAACAGAAATCACATGGCTCACAAAATGAAAAAAATATTTACTATTTGGCTCTTTACAGAAGAGGTTTGCTTACTGCTGAGTTAGAATCTCCAGGTTGAGTGGGAGGGATGGCCGTAAAACACCAAAAATTATATGAGGTACGGGCTGAGTAGAGCTAGGTGGGAGGTTTCATGCGAGAGTAATTGAAGAGGAAGAGCTGAGTCAGGAAAGGGAGCCCAGCGGTGTGAGTGAGGTCTTGAAGGATCAGACGATCTGTAGGGAACTGATTATAAAGAAATAATAAGGAAAAAGAGGATACAGCAAGGACTAAGGTAAGACTGCAGTAATGAACAAATCTCACTTGCGGGGGGGAACACACATAACTTCCAATTGGGATCCCAGGTTCCCATTGGGAAATGCAGGGTGAAAACTTCATTGAATGAGACTAGGGAAACTACAGAGAAACTTGAGTGTAAGGCTGAAACATTTAAAATTCACCATAAAGGTAATGAGGGAGGGGAGTCTTGTTTAGGGGAATGATACAAAGGAAGGGAATAGATTTTTAGAGTCTGAGTCTGATGACTTGGATCAGGAGGGAGTCAGGGAGACCACAGAGGAGGACAGAAGAAATTAGAGATCTGAGAGTTAATTTCACCTACAGACAGGTCTCTGACCACATGGCATTTGAACATTTAAAAAAATAGCTGTACACATTTATGAAAGGATTTTTTACATAAAAATCTAGATTTGTATGGTTTCTAAAATAACTGAGCATCTGGCAACACCGGGCCTGCATTCTTGCAAGGCAGCAATGGATGGGGGCTCAGCAGTGTGGTGTGGAGTTGGCCGGAGCAGGCCCCATTTAATCTTGTAACATAACCCCTGTGGGCATTGGGACTTGTGGCTTTAGTGCACCATAATAATCTGGACATGAAGTTTGACAAAGCCTTAACTGGAACGGAGCCAACACATTCACCCCTCGCTTTATGCCCTGTACTCGTATCTACTGCCTGTTCTTTCTGAAGCTTTCTGAAGATCTACCTCCCTCACTTGTAAATCCTGGGGATTTCTGAGCCCTCTCTCCATCCTCTAATATTATAGCTTCTACTGATTTCTTCTTGCGTAAAGAAACGCAACAATTTCATTCATGTTTTTCGGTACAGATTTTTCTTTTCTTTTTTCTTTTTCTTTTTAAATTACTTCTTCCAGTTTACTTCCTCTCATCTTTGTGATGAGAACTCTCAGGATTTACTCTCTCACTCTCCCGTATATTGTAGGGCGGTGTTAGCCGTAGTCATCATGCTGTATGTTATATCCCTAGCACGTATTTATTTCGTAACTGGAACTTGTACCTTTCGACTCCCTTCCTCCAATTCCCCCAACCACCACCCTCCGCTTCTGGTAACTACAGTCTGATCTCTTTTTCTATGAGTTGTTTGTTTGTTTTAGATCCCACATATGAGATCGTACTGTATTTGTCCTTCTCTGTCTGACTTATTTCACTTAGCCTAATCTTGAGATCCATCCATTTTGTCACAAGTGGTGGGATTTCTGGATTTTTTTATGGCTGGATAATATTGCAATATATATAAAATTTTTTTTTAAAAAAAGCTTGCTTGCTTTCTTCTTTCTTTCTTTCTTTCTTTCTTCTTTCTTTCTTTCTTTCTTTCTTTCTTTCTTTCTTTCTTTCTTTCTTTCTTTCTTTCTTTCTTTCTTTCTTTCTATTTTAGAGACACAGAGAGAGAGAGTAGGGGGCAGGGGCAGAGGGAGAGGGAGGGAGAGAATCCAAGCAGACTCGTGCTTAGCCTGGAGCCTGACGGGGCTCAATCCCACAACCCTGAGGTCATGACCTGAGCTGAAATCAAGAGTCAGTCGCTTAACTGACTGAGCCACCCAGGCGCCCCTATATACCACAACTTCTTTATGCATTTATCCATCAATGGACACTTATGTCATTTCCACATGTTGACTATTGTAAATATGTTGCTGTGAATATGGGGGTGAAGATGTCTTTTTGAATTAGTATTTTTGTTACCTTTGGGCATAGTCCCAGAGGTAGAATTGCTAGATCATATGGTAGCTCTATTCTTAATTTTTTGAAGATTCTCTATAATGTTTTCCATACTGTCTGTACCAATTTATAATCCCACCTACAGCACGCATCCGTGCCAGCATTTGTCATCTCTTGTCTCTTTGATGGTGGCCATTCTAACAGGCGTGAGGTGATACTTCATTGTGGTTTCACACTGCATCTTCCTAATGACTAGCGACGTTGAACATCTTTTCATGTATCTGTTGACCTTTTATATATCTGTCTTCTTTGGAGACATGTCTACTTAGGTCCTTTGCCCATTTTTTAATTGGGTTATTTGTTTTTTGCTATTGAGTTTTATGAGGTTTTTTTTTTAATGTTTTGGATATTAACCCCTTACCAGATATATGGTTTGCAAATATTTTTTCCCATTCTGTAGGTTGCTTTTCACTCTTTTAAAAGGTTTTATTTATTTATTTTAGAGATAGAGAGTATGAGTGGGGGGAGGAGTAGAGGGGGAGGGACAAGTAGACTCTTTGAAGCCAATTATAAACAGAATTTATTTATTTATTTATTTATTTTTCAGAAATTTCATTGTTAGTGTACAAAAATGCTACTGATTCTTGCATGTTAATTTTGTATCCTGCAAATTTAATGAATTCATTGATTATATCTAACAATTTTTTATCTAAGAATTTTTTGGTTGAGTATTTAGTATTTTCTATATATAACATCATGTCATTGGCAAATAGAGGAATTTTTGCTTCTCCCTTTCCAATTCTGATACCTTTTATTTCTTTTTCTCACCTGACTGTTCTAACTAGGACTTCCAGTATTATGTTGAATAGATGACCCTCGTCTTCTTCCTAATCTTAGAGGAAAGTTTGAACCTTTCATCACTAACTGTAATGTTAGCTGTGGGTTGTCATATGGCCTTTATTATGTTGAGATATGTTCCTTCCATGCCTAATTTGTTAAGAGTTTTTATCATGCATGAATGTTGAATTTTGTCAAAAGATTTTTCTGTATCTATTGAGATGGTCATATGATTCTTTTCTTTCATCCCATTAATGTGCTGTATCACATTGTTTGATTTGTGCATGTTGAATCATCCTTGCATCCTAGGAATAAATCCCTCTTGGGGGATGGTGAATGATCCATCTAATGTGCTGCTGAATGTTGTTTGCTAGTATTTTACTGAGAATTTTCATATCTATATTCATCAGGGATATTGGTCTGTACTTTTATTTTCTAGTGGTGTCCTTTTCTGGCGTTGGTATCAGGGTAATGCTGGCCTTGTGAATGAGTTTGGAAGTGTTTCCTCCTCTTCGATTTCTTAAGAGTTTAGAAGGACTGATGTTAATTCATCTTTAAATATTTTGTAAACTTCGTCAGTGAAGAAATCTGGCCCTCAGCTTTTCTTCAGTGGGAGATTTTTAATTACTGATTCAATCTTCGTATTAATAATTGGTCTATTCAGATTTTCTATTTTATCCTGATTCAGTCTTGGCATGTTGTATGTTCCTAAGAATTTCTCCATTTCTTCTAGGTTGCCTGGTTTGTTGGTGTATAGTTGTTCATAGTAGCCTCTTATGATCCTTTCTATTTCTGTGATAGCCATTTTAACGTCTTCTTTTTCATTAATAATTTTGTTGATTTGGATATTCTTTTTTTTTTCTTCATCTAACTAGGAGTTTGTCAATTTTCTTTATCTTTCCAAAGAATGAATTCTTAGTTTTGTTAATTTTTTCTATTGTTTTTCTGTTTTCTCATTTATTTCTGCTCCAATCTTAATTATTTCCTTTCTTCTGCTAACTCTTAGCTCAGATTGTTCCTCTTTCTCTAGTTCCTTCAGACGAAGTTACTCTGTTTATTTGGGTTATTCTTGCTTCTTAGTGCAGGCATTTTTTTGCCATTCACTTCCCCCGTTAGAGTTGCTTTTGCTGCATCCCGTAAGTTCTGCTATGTTGTGTTTCCATTTTTGCTTGTGCCTAGAAACTTTTTTATTTCTCTTTTCATTTCTTTTTGATCCATTTGTTGTTCAGAAGAGTGTTGTTAATTCTCACGTGTTTGTGGGTTTTCCAGTATTTCTCTTGTTATTGATTTCTAGTTTTAAGTCACTGGGGTCAGAGAAGATACTTGGTATGATTTCTATCTTCTTGATTTTACTAAGACATGTTTTGTGGCCTACCTAGGTCTACCCTGGAAGACGTTCCATGAATGCTTGAGAAGAATGTCTATTCTGCTCTTGTCAGATAAAATGTTTTTATCTGTTTGTTAGGTCATTTGGTCTATAGTGTTGTTCAAATCCACTGTTTCCTTACTGATTCTCTGTCTGGATGATTTATTCATTGTTCAGAGTGGGGTATTAAATTCCTCTATTATCATATTATTGTTTATTTCTCCTTTTAGCCTGTTAGTTTTTCCCTTATATATTTAAATGCTCCGATGCTGCGTGCATAAATGTTTATAATTGTTATAACTTCTTGATGTATTGATGCTTTATCATTATATGTTGACTGTCTATGTCTCTCTTACCATCTTTAGTTCAAAGTCTATTTTGTATGATATAAGTGGAGCTACTCCTGCTTTTTTTTTTTTTTTCCCCTTTTGGTCACCATTTACTTGAAATATCTTTTTCCATTCCTTCACTCTCAGTCTACACGTATCTTTAAAGCTAAAATGAATCTTTTGTAGGCAGCATATGTTGTATCTGATTTTATTATTCATTATGCAATTCTATGTTTTTTGATTAGAGAATTGAAGTCTTTTATGTTTAAAGCATTTATTGATCGATAAGGACTTGCTACTGCCATTTTGTTGTTTTCTGGTTGTTTTGTAAATCCATTGTTTCTTTTCCTCCTGTCTTTTTTGGTGTTTTGATGTCTTTTTCAGTATGCTTTGACTTCTCTATCATGTTCTTTTGTGTAATTCCCACAAGATTTTTCCTTGTGGTTACCATGAGGCTTATAAAAATACATCAAACTTGTAACACCCTATTTTTAGCTGGTAACAAATTAACTTCAATAAAATTAGTGCATTTTATACTTTTTCTTCTTCTTTGTCTCAAATTTTAGGTTATTGCTGTTGCAATATACATATTTTTTTATATTACATAACTAATAATAGATTATTGTAGTTATGGTTATTTTTGTGATACCCTTAAAAAAAAACTTTTAAATTAGAGTTGTAAGTTATGTACCACTAATACCATATTACAGAATCTACAACTATTTGCCATTTTCAGCAAGATTTATGCTACTTCTTTGCATATTTATGATGTTAATTAGCATTTTTCTTCTACTTATAGAACTCCATTTTGCATTTCTTGTAAGGTAGGTCTGGTTCTCAGCTTTTGTTTGCTTGGAAAAGTCTTTATTCCTCCTTCATCTCCAAATGACAACTTCACCAGGTATAGAATTCTTGGTTGATAGTTATTTTCTTCTAATACTTTGAATATGTCATCCCATTCTCTCTTTGGCTGAAAAATTTCTGTTGAGAAATCTACCAATAGCCTTAGGCGGGCTCCCTTGTATGTAACTTCTCTCTTATCTCTTGCTGCTCTTAAAATTCTTTCTTTGTCTTTGACCTTTGACAATTTAATTATAATATGTCTCAGTGTAGCCCTATTTGGGTTCAACCTATTTTGGGTCTTTTGGGCCTCTTGGGTCTGGATGTCCCTTTCTCTCCCCAGCTTCAAGAAATTCTCAGTCATTACTGCTTTAAATATGCTTCCTATCCCTTTTCTCTTCTTCCTCTGGAATTCCTATAATGTGAGTATTGTTTCTTTTTATTGTGTCCTATAATCCAGTAGGCTTTCTTCACTCTTTTTCATTCTTTTCTATTTTTGATCCTCTGATTGGATAATTTCTAATGTCCTATCCTCCAGGTCACTGATTCTTTCTTCTGCATGGTTAAGTCTACCTTTGAAACTCTCTGTTGAATTTTACAGTTCAGTTATTACGTTTTTGACTATGATTTTTTTTTTTTTTGGCTGCTATTTTCTTGTTGAAAAAAATTTTGTTTATGCATTATTTTCCTAATTTCATTGAGTTATCTGTCTGTTTTCTGGTAGTTCACTAAACTTCCTTAAGAGGATTATTTCCAGTTCTTTGCCAGACAGTTCATAGGTCTCCATTTCTTTACAGTCATTGGAGCCTTATTAGTTTCCTTCAGTGGTGTCATATTTACCTGCTTTTTCATGATCCTTGACTCCTTATACTGGTATCTGCACATTTGAGTAATGGGGCTCCTCTTCCAGACTTTACAGGTTTGCCTTGGCAGAGATAATTCTCCACTAGTCAGCTTAGTTTGGGTTTCTGGGTGTGTCTGCTGGTAATACCCTTGGACAGGTGGGACCTGCTATTATGGTCTATTTTGGAGTAAGGCAACTTTGAGCTCTGAAGATGGGATGGGGGTATGTTACTGGCTGACAACAGTTGGATGGGAGTGCTGGCTTGCTTCCCTAGCCAAGTGAAGCTGAAGGATGGGCTTCATGGTACATTGGATTCTCTGTCAGGCTTACTAGAGGCATGGGACTGAAGACTATATTCCCTACTAAAATTCGCTTCCCTGCCTTGGCAAGGCAACAGGACAGGACTCAGGGCCTGTACAGCTTACTGTTTGTGGACTTGAATTCTCTGGTCAGGTGAGGCCACTGGTTTTGCTCTGCAGCTGGGGCTGGTTACAAGCTGTGCTCTCTGTTCAAATGCCCCGTATGTAGGACTGTTGCACAGGCTGTGTAGCTTCCTACGTAGATTCCCCGGTTGAGCAGACTGAGGGCTATATTTAGGAATAAGTAGGGCTATAATTTAAATGCCCTGCCCAGACACAGTGAAAAAAGCAACTCTAAAACTGATAAAGCTCTTTGTTTATTGTCTTAAGCTGACCTGCACCCCAAGTTTCTTGGTCAAACAGGGTCACTGATTTGCTTTGCAAACTGTTGGCTCTGTCTTCCTTTCTTTCAGCACAAGCACGGCTGGGCTATGCAGCTTTCACCAGCCCTTCTGGTCAGGCAGGTCAGAAGACACTCTCTGCAGCAGGTGGGGCTATGTCTCATTTCCTTGCCTGGGCGGGAGGTGGAGGGGCTGCTCTAAGCTACTCTCAGTTTGCCAAACAGTTTCTCTCTTTTCATTAGACTTTTTTTTAAATTCATCCTCAAACAAAAACTATTCCTGCAAGAAAGTTTTTAAAGAGCTTGTGGTACATTCCCCCCAAAATTATTGAGTCCTTCATATGACGTTTTCTCCCTTTGCCTAGCTGTTAAAAATAGGCTACAGTGCATTTCAAAGTAACTTTCTCTGATATGTGATTCCAAGGGAAGGAAATGCTATAAATGGCAGTTAATCTGCACTCCTGCTGAACTGGGGTACTTCCCTGTTATTACTCCCTGGGACACAGAACTTACCATTGATGCACTGTTTCATAACTAGGTAGCAGATCCCATGTTGGATCCTGCTGAGCAAGTGTTACAGAGACATGTCTACGTGAAAAGCCTGGTTGTGATCTGCTCACATGTGTTTTATGTTTCAAGAAAAATGATTTGGCCAGAATTTTGTTTCAAAAGCAGGCTGTTACAGAGTTGGGATCCTGCCAGATGACTTAATAACTAATTTTTAGTGTTTTATAAAAATGCATATTACAGCATTTCTGAGCTATTGAGTACCAAACACTTTGGGCAAGGTCTCATCCTAGTTGGAAAAGGATAGCCACTGACCCAATTCCATGACCTTAACTTTCCCCGTCTTGCCTGCATAGTGAAGGGGTTAAAATGGATGATCTCAGTGCTCTGTGCCAACTGTGAGTG
Source organism: Ursus arctos (assembly GCF_023065955.2). NCBI lineage: Eukaryota > Metazoa > Chordata > Mammalia > Carnivora > Ursidae > Ursus > Ursus arctos. The sequence continues at coordinate 33,721,997 of NW_026622952.1, read as the reverse complement.
AAGAGACGGATGGTGGAGCTGTGTGTCCACAGGGAGCCTAGGTCTTCATGATGCCTGAGCCACAGTGCATGGACCAAAAAGCTGTTGAAAGCCCCAATTTCTCCCTGGAGTAAGGATTTCAATGGGGCAAGACTGACTGCTTATACAGAAAGCCTGTGTGATGAAAAAAATTCAGGCTTTGACTTTAGGCACACTGAGGTTCCTATCTGAGTTCTTCAGCCTCATGTTGCTCATTCAATTTCTTTGCCTTTTGGTCTCCTCTTCTGCTAACGAGGCTGATACTTCTTGCACTCGTCTGCTTGGGCTGCCACAAACAAAATACCACATGCTGAGTGGTTTAAATAACAGAAATTTACTTTCTCACAGTTCTGGAGGCTAGAAGTCCAAGATCAAGGTTGGTTTCTGGTGAGGCCTACTTTCCTGGCTTGCAGATGGCCTCCTTCTCACTACCTCATCACGTCACCTTTCTTCTATGCATATATGGAGAAAGATCTCTGGTGTTTCTCCTTCCTCTTATAAGGACACCAGTCCTATGTGATCAGGACCCCACCTTTATGACCTATTTCACCTCAGTTACCTCCCGAAAGGCCCCCTCTCCAAATACAGCCACTAAGGAGATTAAGGCTTCGACATATGACTTTTGGGGGGAACACAGTTCAGTCTTCAACAGCTCTCTTAGAGTGCTGTTGTGGAGATGAGACAGAGCAAAATGAGGTGACATATGCAGAACCCCTGACAGAGTTCCTGGCCCCCTGCACAGCCCATCCAGAAGCACATGTATACCCCAAAAGATGTATTCCCTTAAGAAAGCATTCGACCTCACTATATACTTAAGACAAGAAAACAAGCACCAATCAATAAATTTGAAGTTTCCTATGCAAAATACCTGATTGTGCCCATAATAGGGTGTCTATTTCTTTAAACATTGTTGCAGATCATTTTTTTGGTTTATTATCAATAATTAGAAATTTATTCGGCTTCTAGACTCAGTTCATTTTTCTTTTTCTTTTTTTTTAAGATTTTATTTATTTATTTGACAGAGAGAGAGAGAGAGCAGCGAGAGAGGGAACACAAGCAGGGGGAGTGGGAGAGGAAGAAGCAGGCTCCCAGCGGAGGAGCCTGATGTGGCGCTTGATCCCAGGACTCTGGGATCACACCCTGAGCCGAAGGCAGACGCTTAAGGACTGAGCCACCCAGGCGCCCCTAGACCCAGTTCATTTTTCTAAGCCAAGAAAAATTGATTGCATAGAAAGACGCTGTCTAGTGCCTATCCCTTTGTGGTAAACAGCTCTTGTTTCTCCAGCTAGTACTCTGTTAGCGGGCACCAACTGACAGTTGTCCATCCAAATGGAGAGTGTAGCCAGATCATTAGCCCATCTGAGGCCGGCTACTTGATTTCAGGAACAATGTCTATGCTATTGTTTTCCGGGAGAAATAATGGAAATAATTAAAGCCAACATCTCTCTCTCTCTGTCTACAGAGAGACAGACAGACAGACACACACACACACACACACACACACAGAGATCCTAGATAGGCTTGATAGGCTTGATAGTTGAAAATTATCCCAAAGGCAGTTAAGTATTAAAGAATATCTTCATAGAAAGAAAAGCATTAAGATCAGACAACTGGAGAGCCAGAAATGTCACCAAGCTGTGTGCGGATAATCAGACAATGATAATATTATCTATCATCTTTGCTGAAATGAACTCCTAATGGACAAGAAAACTTTTCTGCAATGTGTTGATACTGAATCAAACATTAAGGTTCTTCTGGCTTCTAAATACTACAACCTCCCCCCGCCCAACCATTTGACTATGATTTAGCCCTCTGTAGCCATAAAATCACACTTTAAAAGTCCTGAAGTATAATAATTGGGCAAAAAAAAAAATGATTAAGAAGAGACATCGAGAGTGTTCACTGTTTAAGCCTAGCGTAACGGGAATGGACAGAGAGAAGATCCAGATACACGTTGAGTCTGCAATAAATATGCGTGATTAGGCAGGATCCAGGAGGTGGCTAACCAGGTATTAGAATAATTACAACTGTTTACATTCGGAGATGCCTTGAGCCTTTCCTGAAATAACTCAGAAACCCTGATCTTCAGTGTAGATTTATTAGTACCAAGCAATGTGTCAGGCACTGGGTAAAATGAGAACATGTTTTGAAAGTAAAACAGCCATTGACATTAATATATCAATACTCTTCGAATAGTATGCTCTTCCTGAATTTATATTTGCAGAGTTTTCTTTTTCTCTTGGGAAGAAGGGACCAACGCTTTACCTGACTGAGGCTGCCAGTAGCTGGCTTTGAAAGGCGATCCTGAGATTTCTGGGTTCTACTAGAGGAAGCTAGAGCACTGGCTGGAATGAAAGCGAAAGGAGGTCTTAGGTTCAAGTCCTTGGGAGAAGCAGAGAGCAAACCTCTCCAACAAAAAACAGTGGATGGGGGTTTGTCTCAAAGGAACCAAGAGTGGATTCAGGAGGTGATGACTAGAAGCAGTGGCAAGGTACCCCCAGGTCGCAGAATGAGAGCATGCTGCGACGTACCAGAATCCGAGTCTGGGACCAGAGTCTACCTTCCAGATAATGCATTCCACCATTATCGAAATTCAGAGGAAGCAGCATCATTTCTCACAAAGTAATTGAATACCCGTTACATTTTATGTGTTTGTTTGTCTTAAAGTTTTCATGTAAGTTCCAGTTAGTTACCATCCAGTGTAGTATTAGTTTCAGGTGTAAAATATAGTGATTCAACACTTCCACACCACAGCCGGTGCTCATCACAAGTGCCCTCCTCAATCCCCACCTCCTATTGCACCCACCCCCCCCTGCCTGCCCTCTGCTAACCATCAGTGTGTTCTCCATAATTATAGTTTATTAACCGGAATTCTCCATCTTTGAATCTTAGAATTTCATAGGACTGACCCATCTTTCACTGCTTTAAAGTACTTTTCTCCTTCTATGTTTTATCTGTCTACTAGGCTCTTAATCTTCAACTCAATACCTTCTGTTTGTAAAGCGTTAACTGCACCTGTAGAGTTATGCAAAAACAAATAAGATATTTTACCTGTGCCTAAGGCACTTCCGGTCATGGGGGGGGGAGGGATAGGAGCATAACAAATAACAGTGCATTGTGCCTGCCCACAGCTGTAGCCTGTCCACCGCCCCCCCCCCCCCCATACTCTGAGATGCAGTCATCCAGAATTTCTTGCCATTTCATGATATACTGGGTCTGGTCTGGCCTCTCTATCTCCACACAGTCTGAAGCCCTGCCTAGCTACATCCTCAGCTTCCTTCCCGCCTTAACAAACTCTGATCTAACATTCACCTTCAATCTGACCTCTGGGAAGCCTTTCTCAGACATCCCAGTGTGAGGTCAGTGACCTTAATATCAGGCTGTGTTATAATGCCTCGCAAGACTAAGGTCTGTTTAACAGGCTATCTTTGCCATAAAGCATAAGGGGCAGAAAGTCCTCCTTTAGCTGCAGTCCCAGTGTCTGGTATGCAGGGAGGTAGGAGGCCTTTTAAGGTTTCTGACCAGAGGGAGGGTTGTCAGGACTTGCTATTGTCTTGTGTGTGAAGTGCACGCGTGTGCGCGCACACACACACACACACACACTGGGTCTGCGTGCATGTACAGATTTTTCTGAGATTTTTGGGAATATGAGGGAACAACTCACATTCACCTGGTATATAACACAGCTGGCAAACCTTGGATATAAAGGGTTTGCACACTAGACGAGTAAGCAGATATGGGGTACTCATTTAAATTGAGGCCCCAAAAGGAGGTGTTTGTGATATATGGCAGAAAGGGGCTGGGAGGAATTCCTGGAAATTTGGTTCTAATCACGTCCTTTCTGTGAGTCTCCTCCAATTACAGTGAGCAAGATAAAGGCCCGGGAAAGAGGGCACTGAAAATGGTTAAATTCGTTTTATGATGTTATGATACAAAACAATGTAATATAATATCGAAATACTGTGCAATGGAATGCTGATACTTCAATGTCATAACTGAAATTGGAATATTCAGCTCCCTATGAAACAAATTATACTTTTGCTGCCTCATTTATTATTTTTTTCCCCAAAGTTATCTCTGCAAATTCTTTAAATCCATTTTTTACTTTGCCTATTACTAGGTCTATCACTGACATGGAACTAGTTTCTCTGCTTTTTTTTTTTTTTTTTTAGCTGCACTCATGAAGCTTTTTGTTGTTGGTGTTGAAGTTCTTCCTCTTGTACTGATTATAAGTTGAGATTTTCTAATTCTGTATTTTATTTCATTTTGTGATTTATTTCATTTTTTCCCATCATATTCTTTTAATTTTTAAATCCAATTTCCATGTGGGGGCTTATATAAAATCTAACACCTATTTATTTGTATTGATGTACAATGTTGATTTCAGTATACTATAAAATGTTCATTTTTAATGTTTGTACTCATAGATAATGCATATCATCAAGTTTTAATCTAAATCATTAATACATTTATTCATCTTTAAGTACCAAAGTTCTTCATGTTTATAGATCATTACTCAAATGTTTTGTAAGATTCATTAAAATGCATCGCCAGAAATGTGTTTTTATTTACAACATCTTTGTGCATATGTGTGGGTAAGAAAGACCTATTACCAAAATCTTTTAGGAAAATTTAGAATAGAAAGGAAAGTAGAATTTATACTGTTATTCATAAGTTAATCAAATATTTCTTTGAGAAGATAACGCTGGAACTTGTTTTCATCAAATAAGGGAAAATATTTTATTTCCTGATTTTTTTTTTTCATTTATCAGTTGCCTGTAGACAGTGTAATTGCTATAATGAACTTTCCTTAATTTTCATCCTAGGGACCAGACTTATTGCTTAGTAGAAGCAATCTAGGTTTTTAAAAAATGTGATTCATAATGAAGCTCTACATCGAAGTCCTTTTTTTTAATGTTAAAAGATAAAGATTCTTTTATTCTCATTTCTCGGGAAATAAGCCCCACTGCCATTCTCAAACTCTGAATTTTGCACAAGTGCAAAATTGCACAAGTGTAGTCTCTGGGTGGAAAGAAATATGGATGTCGTTGCCCAGCTCACTCTTAGCTCCAAGTCCTTTAGAAAGGTGTTTTTGTTACAGCCGACAGTTTGGTGGGGTGCACAAAGGCTTTGGGGTTAGACAGAGGTACATTCAAATCACTACTCTGCCACACACCACTGACAGAAGTACTGAAACTCTCTGACCCTCAACTTATGGTTTAGTTTTATTTATTTTATTTATTTTTTTAAGATTTTATTTATTTATTTGACAGAGAGAGAGACAGCCAGGGAGAGAGGGAACACAAGCAGGGGGAGTGGGAGAGGAAGAAGCAGGCTCCCAGCGGAGGAGCCTGATGTGGGGCTCGATCCCAGGACTTTGGGATCACGCCTGAGCCAAAGGCAGACGCTTAATGACTGAGCCACCCAGGCGCCCCTCAACTTATGGTTTAAGTGGTGATACTGTCACTGTGCATCTCAGGGAATCATTTCAGGACTGAGATACTGTGCATGGTGCTTGCTGCAGAAGGTGCCCCAGAATCTGCTCCCTCCTTTCCTGGCAGTCCACGAATGCGATGGAAATAACGAGAGCTACAATCATGGTAATGTCACTGAACAGAAAAACAAAACAAAACAAACCCCAAAACCAAAACCAAAAAACCTAAAAAGCAGTCCTACATAGAGAAATCAGACTGTCAGTTAACGGTAACACAAACTTTTTAACCATAATTAAAATGTATTTAAAAGTAAGTGCATTAAAATCGCCTTATACTGCAGAGACCAGGAACGCTGAGGCTCTAAGCCACGTGAGGCTCTGTGTGAGGGAGTCTCACCACTTCGAGGGGCCTTGGAGAAATCACCAATATTCCGGCAACGGAGAGGCGGCTTCATCTCAGGAGGGCAAAACTACGTTTCTCCAGGTAACTTAGAGCTCTTAAAAGCCCACTAGGGGTTTCCTCTATCCTTTGCAGCTCCCGGGATTTAATATAGACAGGAATATTCTTTTTTTCCTTATTGCTTTGGGTCTCATCATCAAAGCTTTGGTCAGGCACATTACACGTTGATAACGCACGCCGCAGTGGCTTTATCACCAAACCACAGCAAATACGAGTAGCCTTCCCTGAGCTACACTAAACCCTGGGTGGGGGTTGGGGGGCCAACTTCTTTCTGGCCACGAATAAGCTGCTGGAGCCCGATGCGGCCACCACCGTCAGGTCCCTTAGTGAATACTCCCCGCTTGTGAGGCGGGTCCTTGCGCGGGATGTCATATCTAACTTCTGCCGTTGTAACTGGGCATCACTCAGTGACAAACAGATAAGGAGGTATCTCTGAAAGCTCCCAGATGGAATGCTGTTAGACTGTCATCACGGACATCTTACTGTCCTTCTTTCAGGTCTGAAGAGCGGCAGATGTGAAGGGAGGATGGAGGACAGAGAAGAAAGACAGAAAGGGCAGATTGGAGATAAGGAGGCTCCCAGAGCAGAGAGACCCACCGTCGGTCCCAGAAGAGCCTTGGTCCGTGAAAGAGGATATCAAAGTGCCCCTGGAAAATGTGGCTGGCTGTCTCATGTGTCCTCTGTATTCAAGCACATGTTTTTACTCTAATCCTCATTTTAACATGTGCAAACGATAAACAAATAAACATTAAAAGATCCCAAGATAGTCAGGACTTTCTCAGTCTTTATTCTTAAATTTATTTCCTAATGGACTTGGCTAACGTCACAGATCCTGGCTGTCGTGGAACCCAGACCAGAGTCCAAACCTCCTGATTATTTTTGTCATTGTCACTATCATTGATCTGGTTATTACTGGTTCCTCTGTGTAGGCTGCTTGCTGTTTTCTTCACAGTATGCTGAGTACTTTTTATACATAAGACTATCTGAGTGGACTTGAATAGTTCTTTCTCCAGAGAAGATAAGCAAATGGACAACACGCATGTGGAAAGATGCTCAAATCATTAGTTACTAAGGAAACACAAATGAAAACCACAATGAGAAATCACTGTACATCCCCTTTTATGGCTATAAGACACAAAAAAGGGGAAAAGAGTGTTGGCATGGACGTGGAAAACTGGAACCCATGCCGGGTGGTGGAAGTAGAAAAGGGTGTAAGCCACCTGGGCAATGAGCTTGGCTGTTTCTTGATAAGTTACACATGGAATTAGCACTTGACCCAACAGTTTCACTACTGGGTATATACCTCTAATTAAAAACAGGTACTGAAACAAAAGCTTGTACACCCACATTCACACCAGCACTATTCACAACAACAAAATGGTAGAAACAACCTGAGTTCTCATCAACAGATGAATGGATAAACAAGATGTGGTATAGACATTCAATGGAATATTATTTAGCCATAAAAAATACTGATGCATCTTATAATGTGAACTTTAGAAATATTAAATCAAGTAAAAGAAGTCATACACAAGGGTCATGTAATGTATGATCCCATTTGTATGAAATATTCAGAAGTGCTAAATCCATAGAGACAGAAAGCAGATTCCTGGGTGCCGGGCGCTGGGGGGAGAAGGGGCAATAGGAGGTAAGCTTAATGGATACAGAGCTTTCTTTTGGGGTAATGAAATGTTTTGGAACTACATAGAAGTGCTGCTTGAACAACACTGTGAATGTCCTAAATGCCATCGAATGAGTCACTTTAAAATGGTTCATTTTATGTGATGTGAATTTTGCCTCAATTAAAAAAAATATTTGAAACCATTTGATCCATATGATACACCTGTCATGTGGGCACTATTTCTCCCATTTTTCAGATGTATTCTTCCCCCTGTAATATATATTTTAGTTTTAGCAGAGGGCACATGGCATTATATTCAGAATGGGACTTGACAAATGATGGGAAATATAGGAATATACCTTTTGAGGAAGGCATAAAATGCCTGGCGCTTGCCACCAAGTCCCATTGGCCATTCGCATGTGGGCAGGAAGCGCAGTCCTAGCCAAGACTGGAAGACTGCCTTCCCTATCAGTCTGTCGTGAGTTAACTGGTAAGAAAAATGGTTGGTAACAAGAGTAGGAATAAGGGCGAAGGTGTGTCTTGCTTCATCCTCCTCTGAGCTACAGAATCTTCCGTCAGTATTTGGTTTCCAAGGGATGTCAGATGTGTGTGATGAAGGGAGAAACCCAGGGAAAGACGTTGGAGAGAAATTTCCCCTCTTTTACAAACATGCATCTCCAAATAGATACACCCTTGGGGTTCTGTTTCTGTTTTTCTGCAACGACTCCACGCACACAGCCTGCAGACGAGGCCTTCCGTGAGTTAGAAGCTGGGTCTAGGCAGTTAGTGCACCCACGTCAACGTCAACGGAGCGCTGCATGCCTTCCCAGACGCTGCTGTGCCCTGTGGCACGCCTACCCAGTCACTCCGCCAGCCTCTCTCCCCCGGGCTGTCCTCCGGGGGGCCACGGCACCCTGCCACAGTCACTACCTTTCCCAAGTACCACTCCCTTCCACATCTCCTCCCCAATCCACAATTCTGAATGGGTCCCGGATACCCGAGAGTTCTCTAATGAAGTCAGATTTCTTCATCTGGCTTTCAGCCTTGTCCACTATGTTTTAGACTCATTTTCCCCGACTGAAGCTAAATTGGATCTAGTCTACTTTTTTTTTTTTTTAAATAATACCATTAGGCAATAGCTAACATTCGTTGAAGACTTACTTTATGCAAGGCCCAATGAGAAACACTTTACATACTTCATCTCTCTTAACCTTTGCAATGCCAGACCAGCCAGGCATTGAACAAGTAAGGGGACGGAAGCTGGAGAGGATGAAAAATTGTATAACTGGTGAAGATCAGAGTCAGGATTTGAATCCAGGTCTGTGTGGTGTCCAGTCCTGTGGTTTTAGGTATTCGTATTGATTTCGCTGTTTCATTTCCCCTTTCTTTCCTTTCCTTTCCTTTCCTTTCCTTTCTCCTCTTCTCCCCTCCCTTCCCCTCCCCTCTCCTCCCCTCCCCTTCCTCCCCTGTCCTCTCCTCTCCTCCCCTCTTTTCCTCTCCTGTTTTCCTAAGTTCTGCTCCTCCATTCTATCCCTAATGCCAGCTCCAAGAATGGCTTCCTCCACTCTCCTGATTTTCTCCAACAAACATCCCTGACTTTGGTCAGAAGTGTCTTCTCTTTGTTGGAACACAAATGTTTTCTGTCTCGCTGGCACTTATCTTTCCTTTGTTCTAAGCATCGCACTACTAATTCTGTGAGAGTACTAAGGAGGGCAAGGGACCGTGTCTAATACTTGTATCTCTGACCTTGTCTAGCACAATTGTTCACAATAGTTCAGTAATTATTTGTTCAAAGATTCTTATAAATAACTGCCAGATGAAACATTTTCTTATATAGAGTAGTTTGTTAAAACTTCTTCATGAAATTGGATTTTATCTCCTTGGTCTTCTACTAAATGTTAATTTGTGATGCTTTGGTAGCATTAAATAAATAGGGTGAACATTAGCGAAATATTCCTAATTTTAACATATGACTAAAGTGCTTAAAATATTAAGTGCTAAAACTTATTTTTATCCAAGTGCTTACTTGAACCAACATTGAGACTAAAGGGAAAAGAAATTACTCTTTGTAAATCTGTTACTTTAAACCTCTTATTCTCATGAGTTTCGTGATAGGTCCATATAGAGAAATTAATTTACAGAAGTAGTCAGCAGAACTGCTAAAAAATGCAAGCATGAACTACTATGCACTTTTTCCTTTGTGTGACTTCTGCATATTTCAATATTCAGTTCATCACCTTTAAGATGTTCAAATTCACCAGCTGTAAGAATACTTATCAGATTATAGAGCAGCACTAAAAATAAACTGACGTTATTGAAAATAAACGAGTCAGCACATTCTTAGCTGAATTGTTTTCTCATGTGACCCATACTACTTAACTAACTTTTTCTTTGTGATTGTTCATTTATCATATCAAAAGTTTCTTTGGACATCTGCTTCTTTGAGTACAAAAGCACAAGCTTGTTGAAAATGTTCAGTAGAAGAATAAAAGAACCCTCTGGTCTGGCTTTACAAAACACATTAATGAGGCCAGTTACTATGGGTTTAGCTAAAGATCCTTCTTCATTCTTTAAGATAGAAGCTATATAATTTTCAATGTCAGTGTAGCCTGTTGACCAAAAAAAAAAAAAAATCATTTACATACAGCTCATAATACTAAACTTCAAAAAACCCTTCAGCTTAGTTTTGACCAGAGGATATTTTTGATAGAGCTCATCTCAAAATCGCTTGGAGTCCAAAGTGTCTATGCAAAACCATTAATCTCAGAATGTGTCTAAACACCAACCTTCAGACAGGCTGCAATTTACCGTTCTCTGTGACAGACAAATAGCTAGGGGAACGCTGTCATCTAACCCTGGTACTTTCTTTAGCACTCATGGAAAGAAAGGTTTTTTCATACTGCCTTGTCATAAAAAGACTACAAAATCCATCAACACGGTATAACTTTACATGTAAAAGTAATACTATGAATAGATATTTTAGTCATCATGTGAAAAATAAACAAGACAGTCTTTAAATCAATGCCATTCACAAGGAATCAGCCCGGACATGTATTGACTGATTTTATAGCGAAAATGGGAAATATATATAAATTTGACTGCTCTATTTTGACATGGATGCTTACGGCTATATCTTTAACCTGTAGACACCAATACCAAACCGTGAAGGAGTCTCGTATACAAAACTTGAGTTAGTCCTCTTTACAGATGCTTTGTATACTCTTCTCTTACTGCTGCTTCTGGGACGCGTATTCCACAAAGTGCAAGTTAATCTGAAATGCTGGCATATATTAGGCTATGAAGTCAGGTATCCGCTGTTAGTCCCAGGGGAGTGGATTGAAAAGGTAACCCCTGAAATGTGTACCTAGGATATGTATGGATGAAAATATTAAAACCCCCAACAAGATCGATATTTTTATGTTTTTAAATTTCTATTTTATTGTGTTAGGAACACTTACCACGAGATCTACCCTCTTAACAAGTTTTTAAGTACATAATACAGTACTGTTGACAACAGGATCATCAAATACTTCGTTTTTCATTTGATTTTTTACGTCAAAAGCAAATCTAAGTAAGAAGAAAATTAGTTGCGACCAATTTCGTGTAACCCGGTGGCAATTACTAAATAAATACAAATGTGGATACTTTGGGGGAGCATTTCATGAAATATTTGGAGGAGGATATAATCACATTAGACTCTCAACATGTCTTGCAATAGGACTTATTTGTACAGTACCGAGGGTAATCAAAACTGATGTGTGAAATTCACACAAGGTCTGCGGTGACATCCCAGGGAAAAAAAAAAACAACAACTTAGGAGTCTTTTAAATAACTTTGCAGTTTTTGTTTTGTCTTGTTTTGTTTTTTAAGCAATGAACTGCAGGCAGAAATGCTCCAAGATGGAAAGTGAGTGGCTACGAGAAGGAATGCTATCTGCCCCAGGACTGGGTCTCTACCAGCTGAAGTCTTACATATCAGCTGAGACAACCGCTCTCCATCCCTAGGTCACTGATCTTCATCAAGAGCCCACTTTCCCATCAGTAGCAATAAGCTGTACAAGGAACTAGAGGTGGCCAAAAATCAGCTCCAACGCCATCTCAAACGGTTTCCCTGTTTTTTCTTTGAAAGACTTTTGGTCAGCAATTCAGGGCAACCCAAATGTAGGCATTTTGTAGAAAATGACAATTTTATTGAGTCAAGCAAGCGAGATCTCATTTGGTGAGTTTCACCTGAGAGACACAATTTGAACTACATCCCGAAATTTCAGAGACAGGTGACACATTGAGGTATGTAACACATTTATTGGGCCGTCAAACAGGGAGCTAACAAATATATTTCAGTGTCGTCAATTACAGGTGCCACATACCTGAGGTAATGTGTTTACCTGTCTAGGCAACATAGGCTTCTTAATTTCTAGGTATATGTGACATATAGTATTTCAAGGTCATTGTTTAGGAATTAAAATTCCATAGCAAGTGAGCTTCAGAAACATTCATTTGGCTCACGTCAGCGACGCTGGCTTTATAATATCTTAAAATTCATCGTCAGTGTGTGTGTTTGTGCAGTAGGTTGAACTTTTATAATTTGGGATTTTCTATAGAAAATGCGTTCAGGTGATTGTTTCAGGCACCTCATAGACTATCTCTAAGAAAATGCCATCGCACTTGTATTGGAAATATTTTCCTCAAAATGAATGGGTGCATTTGTATGTAATCCCTATACTTTTAGTTGAACCTCCCTTCCAATAGGGCACCAAAACATTTGTTCCCATTTTATGTCGAATTACCTTAATGTTTATTTTAGAAATGTTACCGAAATTAACAACAACAACAACATAGCAATAAGAATTTGTGATTCTCTTCGTGCGTGCGGGTAAAACTGGTTAGGAACTTTGACACTGATTTCCTTTAGGTGATAGGGTTCACTTCAACTGCTGTAACAATTCAAATCTTTTTGATAAGGGCAAGGCGAGGCTTAAAGAAATCAATATGATAATAAGTGTACTAAAGCTAGTGTTCTGGAAAATCAAGGGGCTCATACGTTGAAGACATATGGGTTAAATTTATAGCTGCAGCAAGAAGATTGCATTGAGTTGCTTAAAAATGGACCACATTTTCAGTTTCCATCCCTTGCTACTGTTGTTGGTACCACACACACTTCCCAGCACGCACACCTACTCCTTTACTTTCTTGCTTCACTCCTACTCCACACGCTCAGTGTCTCATTCTGGATACTATTTCTGATCTCTTCACTTGGCCAGCTCTAGTTTCCCAGAAAAAAGCACTGAAAAGCTAAGATTTCTTCCCCCAAATTATTGTTTTAGCTCCTTCAAAAATAGGAAAAGGAAACCTATTTCAAATTTCCATCATCTGCTTTTATTATACCCCCGAGCCTCTTAATCATTTTACTTCTTCAATGATTAAAATGTTGCCCTTCGTAAATGGAAAGGAAAATTTTACTAATCACAAATTAGGAGCTTGAAGTAGTTTCTTAGGAAATGAAAACTAAGGAAAAATCAGTTTGGTAAAAAGATTGATGTATTTCTTAGAGGTTTAGACGTAATTGAAGAGTTGAATCACAGATATATAAAGAGAGTGGAAGGAGGACATATTTATCATTTTTATTATAATTTTCCTTTCTTTATCAAAAAAGGTTCAAGAGCACATTTACTAGTGACCAATTTCCTTTACTATTCAAGATATGGTGATCATTTTTCTATATCTGGGACCAGTTTTATGTCTGGGAAGAATCCAAAAACCAAACCTGAGTTTTATGAAATATATTTAGTAAATTACTAAACTGGATAATATAAAGCGAGGTCAATATCTGACCTAAAATCTTATGGGCTTTTTGACCCTTCTTAAACTAAGTTTGGAATAAAAGAAAAAAAAAATGCAGTTTGTATGCCCCCGGAGATAGCAGATAGCTCCGGGAAGGAAAACCCTAACTCTTGATTTTCATATGCAATTAATTCATAACCATACAACTACCTATAACCCTAGAAGTAGCCCTATTTGGAGATAAAAACAAATGTATCCCAGGGGAACTGCATTCTTGTCTAAAAGGTGAACAAAAAACACCCATCTTATTATATCACTAAAAAGACCCGCGTGGTTATCTTCGAGAGGTGTCACTTTCTCACCAAATTAAGAATTAGCAAAGCCCGTAGGCCATCTAACCTGTTCTATGATTTTATTGTGCATGAAATCCAGTCCTGCACTTTCGTTAAGGTGGCTCTTTCGAATATTTAAGAGTCAGTGACATACATAGCTTTAAAAACGGCGTTTTTAAAAAACGATTGCTCGGCGCTCTCCCTGAAAACGTCAGGCCTTTCCCTGGGATACAAAGGTGCAACATTTCTTGGCAGAAACCCTCCAACAGGATTTCCAGCTTGTCTTGGACTCCTCTGAGGTGGGGCGTCCTGCTCATTAGGGCCTGCTCATTAGGGTGACATTTATTCCAACCTGTCTGATCACCTAATGAGGCTCGTCGGGGTGCAAGCGGGGAGAGAACCACCAAGCACCAGAGGTCAGAGGAGAGATGCGGTTCCGGTTGGATGGAACCTCTTCATTTTCTTTCTTTCTGCGTCTCCTTTCAATCTCCAACTCCTCCCCCTAAGCGCCCCCCTCCCCACCCTCTTAAGAAATTTCTCCACTTCAGCCTTCAAATATTGGTTGGATTCCTCTAGTGTCCATTCACAGTGTGTGAGGTTCAGGCTTTATTCGCCCTCAGGATCATTCCTCCTCTAAACACTTATCATCTGATGCGCTGTGTAAAGAGAATTCCCAGCAGTAGGTTTGACAATGAAAGAGAAAGTGTTGAGCATCTGAGTGTTTTCAGGTGCGGGCGTTGGTCCCTACTTGCAGTGCCTCCTGTTGACAATGACGGCTATCACCGGGGGCATCCGAAATCTCTCTCTTCTGAGCAGTCTTCAGAAATCAGCCCTATCTGATTGTTCTTTCAGATCAAATGGAGTGGGAAGACAAAGTAAGCTGAGCATATTCTTTCACTCTGCACTTTGTTGTTGAAAGGGGAGGAATCCCACTAGGACCCCCTAACTCAGTTTTAGATATGACCAAACTTTTGTGAGAATTCCTATTCTTCCTCCCAGCCCTACCTTCCCCTGCCCCGCCACCCCTCCCCTCACTGCCAGGTCACCAATTGGGGTTGAATGAAATGTTTTTGCTCCTCTAAGGTCCGTTCTGTGCTGCTAAGAACTAACAGTGCCTAACGTCAAGGCAGGCCAGAGATAAAAGAAACTAAAGGACATTTGCTGTTCTGCGAGGGTGCGGCACGCCGCTACCTGCATTTAGCTCAGAAAAGGGTAATTTCCCTTTCTTAAAAAGAATACTTGCAAATTTCCTCATACCGTTCTTGGAGCTCATGTTGTGCAGTCTTTTTAAAGTTTGCTTATAGTGTGCAAAACGCAAAAGGCTTGGGGCAGATGAGAAGGACACCAGCCTAAGCCAGCCTGTTTTATCAGGAGCTAACTCTGTCGCTGACAAATGATCTGCCGAAGAAAGATGCGGCCAAGTGCCTGCCATTGAAAACAGCAAGGAAAATAACGGTGTAGTTGGCATGCTCCTTAAAATGTATTTCTTGTTGGACACAGGAAGTCATTTTCCATCAAATTGGAACGTGTCATAATGTAACGTGTCAAAGACATTGTTAAAAAACAAACAAATTGGAATTGAGCTGCGTGCCGTTAGTCTTAGATCTCTCAGTCAGTTTCACACATTAAGACGGGCGAACATGCAGAGCTTATAAATTTTCCTGGTGGAGAGGTTTTTGGAGAATTTCACAAAACTCAGTGGGATCTTGGTGGGGATACTGACATTTACCACTGAGTTCTTTAATGACAGCTAAACAAGAGAACACCACTCCTAATTTACTCAAGTAGAATTCAATATCATAACAAGGCAATTGCAGAACACTGTTCTTTTATGAAACCCATTTTCGTGCTATGGTTTTTAACTCTTTTATTTACCAGTGACTTCGATTTGCTTTCCAAAGCCTGCATTCTTATCCTGGGAATGAGTTTTCTCATATCATTATTCTGTTTTCTTCCCTTCAACACTTTCTGCTCTCATTGCATGTGTGCGTGTATATATACTTTATAACACATTTATAATACATATATTTTACATTTCAAGTGTAACACATATCCCAATCCAGCATTCCAACTGAAGTCATATGGGTTTATGGCTCCCGCCCATGGACCCCCAGCGCTATGACCATGTGGTTACCAGAGTGGCAAACAGCTTACCATTTTTCAATTCTGTAAGATATTCCCGTGCTTTGCCATTTCTCCAGTTAGCAAAGACAGTGGAATAAACCATGAGGCAGTTAGCACTGTTGGCTACAAGGATGGAGGCAAAGTGAGACACGTCATAAGAGAGGAACAGATGGGGTAGATGGGAATTCCAGGGTGTACTGTTCCCAACTCTGAGGGAAGGTTGGCGGTGAGAAAAAGCATCACGGAAAGAGACTTGAAGGCTTGCTGACCTTTCCTTGCCTTGGAAGGCTCCTACCTACGAGTCCCTCACAGTTTCAGTTCTTGGCTTGAATGGCATCTTCTCAAAGAATTGTCCACGACTTCTTCTAAGTAAGATTCTTCTGTTATTCTGTCATAGGATCCTATCAATGTCCCTCTTTTGTAAATACTGAATTAAATTATTTGCTTTATATGAAGCCATTGCTAAAGAATTTAAACTCCACGAGTGACCTTGACTCTCGGTCATCCCTGTATTTCTGGCACTGAGCATATTGCCTGACACTTAGCAGACACATAATATTTGTTGAACAAGAGAGAGAATGAATCAGATGGACTGGGTTATATAGAGGAGGGTGGAGGTGAGAAAGGGGAGAGGCCATTCCTGGAAGAGCACATGGTAAGACTTTCTTATACAGAGTCAAGAAAATGCTTTGGCTTGGCTGAAACACATGAAAGGTGAGAATGGATAACGAGGAAAGAAATTTGAAAAGCTTAATTGGAATCAGAATGCTGGGATACAGATTTTGCACTTTACTCTTCAGATAACTGATAGTTTTTGAGCGGGAGACTGATGCTATTGCCCCTCGACCATCTTAGGTCCTCAACCTACAGACTTCGAAGGAAGAGTATTTCTTTGCTTTAACTAGATCTGGGGTCAAAGCTATGAGCTTTTGGCCAGACCCATGGACCTCAGAGAGAGTCAGCTGGAGCTGTCAGGGGTCTTGGATTTAGACTGAAATGAGTTCCAATGAGCTGCTGAGTCCTACAGTGTGAAGGGTCATATCAGGCCAAGCCCAGCATCTGAGATCAATTCAAGTCAACAGATTAAATGCCTCTAGGGTGTGCTCAGCCCTGTGGCGAAATACAAAATAAATCAAAAGCAGGGTTCCCCAGCCTTGAAGAGCAGGAAAGAGCTATCTCTGATGGAATTGCTCTAAGTGACCTCCCCACTTGAAGGTACGCAAGGGAATCAGGCAAAGCTTAGGTTCCCAGGGCCCCTCCCTCAAGAGCACTCTGTCCGGGATGCAGGAACTAGCCTGGTCCCACTATAGATACCTCTGGCCGTGTGTCTGGCCCGGTCCAGACAAACCCAGAGAGTCAGCATCACAGAGCCCAGGTGACAAGTCAGCGGCCCAGGGCTCTAGATCTGTCACTAAGAAACCACGTTTCATTGGGCAAGTCATTTGAATGATCAGCATGCTTTACTGTTTCCAAACTTGGGCATTTGTTAATTTATCAGCTATTTGCTATGTAACTGCTAAATGCCAAGCACAGTGCTGAAAGAGACCCAACTTTCCTGGGCTCATAGGAGAAAGAAATGACATAATGGATAGGAAATGTGTTCTCCAACCATAAATCCCTGTACAGTGGGAATCATTTTAAGTTAGTAGGAGAGCCTGAAGAGCTGTCCAAAGCAGCCTGGGAGTGTTATTGTATCATTTGGTCACAGAAAATATTGCTGAAATACCATATTTAAGTCAGGTCTTTGAGACCTAAAATACAATGAAACATACAAACACACAAGTTGCTTAGATTTCAGGACACTTCATAAAAATCTATTTGTATTATAATGTCCTAATGGAACCAGTCTGATCACCATGTGTACAAATACTGATTTGGGGAAATGAGTCCATATTCCCATTTTTAGTGTACAGAAGCATTGTTTCCAATTGTCCTTCTGCCCTCATTTCCCATCTGCCATGACCATGTGCTGACTCAGGAGCCCACAGGAGAGAACCCAGCAGGGGAAGGTTGGGCATGGTGGGGAAGCATGGTGCCAAGGGGTCTTGTGGTGAGGGCGAATGGGGAGGATCTCAGAGCAGGAGTTCTGAGGTGAAGGTCTGAATGAAAGCACTGAAGGGCAAAGAAGCATGGTTGGCAGCTTTGAACATAAGAAGAAAAGGTGAATCTTTGCTGCCAATAAACAGGCAGCAATGGCTGGTGAGCCTTCAACAACGCAGCTGGTCCTTGAGAAATGATGCCTCTTAATTTAGCTCTACTGCTAGCCACTATTGTCTGGAAGCCCATTTTCAGCCTGTTAACTGGGACCACAGCCTGCCCATCTCTCCAGCCCAGCAGAGCCTGCATTCTGTGTCTATTGCCTCTTCCTCTCCATCTCTTTGACAGTTTGCCCTTCCTTTTGATGACATGATCAAAATCTAGCTGGATTCTCTATGTAACTGGGGTGCCTATTCCTTCATAAGGGGTGGAAGGGCATCACGCTTCTCCATGAGGACCCTTCACTGTTTGCAATTAGTGACTTAAGAAGGGACATGAACTTCAGCTAGAGTTTCTCAACCTCAGTAGTACTGACATTTTCGGGCGTGGGGGGTGGGATGGGGGGCTGTCCTGTGCATTGTTGGATGTTTAGCCTCCCTGCCTCTACCTACCAGATGCCAGTAGCATCCACTCCCCAAGGGTGACAAACAAAAAGGTCTCCTGATACCGCAAAATGGCCCCATGAGGGGCAAAACAGTCCTGGGCTGAGGACACTTGCCTAATCCAACAACTGGCAACAACACTTTAGGGCAACCCTCAGTGCTTCATCTGTGACATGACATTCTGAGGAGCTAACAAAATTATTACAATGATCTTAAGTACTCAAAGTATTTCCATTTTAAAATTTTGAACTATTTAATTGTATTATAAAGGGCAACCTTTACTATAACTATACAATATTTGTCCAGACAATACCATATTTGTTCCTCAAATAACAGGAGTGTTAGGAAATATTTGTTAAGTGAGCAAATGATGCTATTTAAGAACAGGAAAATTCCTCATTTGCTTTTAACTCTGGTCCTAAAAGTCTTCAAAAATACTCCATTACATGGCATAAGAGCAGACATGAACTAAGGATACAGCAGAGTGTGGGCATTTCATGTCCCTTACCAGCCACTAGAAAGTTCACTGGCTGCAGGTGATCTCTGGAGACCATTTGAATATCCTTGTGACAAATGCTTTACACAACAGAATTTTCTTTAAGAAGTTCTGCACTAATCTTCCTTTTCCTCTTAATTCCCATGGCATGTCACGTGGACTTCTGTGGCACGAATCAGTTTATTTGATGTGTTTTGCTTATGGCTTATTTCCTTTAACAGACTGAGAGCTCTTTGTGGGTCCCATACATGTTTGATTCATTTTCCGTATCTCTCCAAGGCCCTAGCACAATGCCACACAAAAATAAATAGATACATAGTTAAGGGTGTGCTCTTGTCTTTAAGGACTCAATTTCTGTTCTAGGCCACTTTTTTTTTTTTTTTCCCCAAATGCAGGCCAGACAAAACCCGCATTTACCAATGTCTGAGTTTTAACACTTCTAGTCTGGAAGGACCAACATCAAGTTCTTCATTGTTCCTTGACTTATACATGATACTCCCCAAGAGATACTTCTGGATAACCACAGGTCTCACAAGCAAACTAACATACTGTCATCTATTACTTGCACTCAGATTCTTCTGAGATTTTCCTTTTTTCCTCTTTTTTTTTTAAAGAAAGTGGCTAATTGAACATAATAATAAAAAATTATTTAAAAAATAAAAACGAAAAGATGTTAAATTGAAAGTGAAAAAAATAAAGAAAGTGAGCTATTTTTCCCCCTTTTAAGTAATCTCTATGCCCAACATGGAGCTCGAACTCATAACCCACGATCAAGAATCACATGTCCGCTGACTCAGCCAGCTAGGCACCCACCCCCCCATTCCCCGCCCCCAACTCCACCATTTTCCTCCTCAGCAGTGATCAGATCCCTTTTTGAGTATTGCTTTATCTGGATTTTGAACTTTGGCATTTAATATAACTGTGATCTGAAAAATCCATCAAGAACGGGAATAGGGTTCACGCAAGTGCATTATACTCTCATGCTTTGGACACTGAACTTCCTCTCTGAATCTCATGGGTGGTGTTTGAATGGGAGTGGAGCTCCTAGGAGGCAAACCAGGAGGCACCGGGTTGCTGACCGCTCTGCAGAGAAGAAGAGCCGAAGGGCCTCGTCCGCCTACCTCCCACTGTCCCTTTCCAGGATAGAGGAAAGGAACTCTTCAAACCGCCTACAGACTCTACTAAGGTAGGTCTTAAGGTCAAAATCTGCTACAGAAGAGGGAGTCCTGATGCAGGGTTTTCTTTGCACATCTCATTCTTTGGATAAAGGCCTGTTCCACTTTGTATAAATCTACTCTAAGGACATGCTCACACCAAAGAACTTTTGTTGATGAAGTGTGTCAACGGTAAGCCACTGAACAGAGGGAAGGGATGGTAGGCAGATCTGTAGCTGGACATATAAATAGACGCACAGAGAAGCCCGCTCACAAACTGCCCAGTCCCCACTGCAGAAACTCTCCTTGAGCAGCTCTGAGAAGTACCAGCTGACGGCTGACTGCCCCATGCTATGTAGGTCAGAAGGATACGAGAACCCAAATACTAAAAAAAAAAAAACCAAAACACAGCAAAATGTACTAAGTTGGTCCCAACGAGTTACAGAAAGCTCCCCTAATTGACCACATCAGAGGAGGGTTTGAACTTCTTGTGTGAAAACAACTTCCCATTCCTGGTGATAATACCATTTACAATGAGGTTTAACTCTAAGTGTTGAAGAAGAATAGAAACGGTGTTTTTAAATAAATGCCTTGCAATAGGCCAGCCGTGTTTTCCAAAGTATCCCCTGCTCCCCTTTCAGAAAGATAGGTGGTTGCTCTGCTGGAACAGTGCGACTGGCTCTTATGAAATTTTTTCAATAAACAGTGTCTGGAAGAGTTGTTGTGGTGGTGGTGGTTTTTTTTTTTTGGCACTTGAATGATGTATGTGTAAAAGGAAAAGAAGTTTCCTTTATAGAGGTACGAAAAAAAATACCTCGTACCCTGGACGTGCTGTTCAACTGAAGCCACCGTTGTTAATTCAGCTGAGTTTTATTATGTTCGCAAAGTCGATTTAAAAAGATTTTTTTGATATTTGACTCTTCTAAGAATTTGCTCTAGTGACACAATTTATCACTGTTAGTCTCATTAAGATGCCACAAATCAACAAGGAGGGTGACATCTATGTATTTGGATAAAGCAAAAATCCCAATACCTGTCAACTAAAGAAATCCTATTTATCCTCAGAGGAATGAGTAAGGAGAAAAAGAGGAACAGAAGTAGGTAGGAATCTATGAAATCAGTATTTTACTTAGGTATTCACCTAGACTTGTCATACTCACTAATTAAAAATACTTTGTTATTATGTAACAATCCATTTCTGGAGCATCACATTCTATCATAGTTTCGTATTCATCATCATTTAAACTCTGGAATATCTAATAAGGAGCTTTACTAAAATTGGGGGTGGAAATATAGGAAAAATTACTTTCAGCTTATAACATTCAAAATGATTCCATGAATTCTTATACGATCAACTATTGAGAATTATTGGGGGTGTGGAAGATGTCTATTCAGGTCATAGCTGGATGGCAACCACGATCTCATGTGGAATATTCCTTGGGGCCACTGCTGGCTGCATGGATCCCTGGGATCCTTTGGTACGACATTTCTTATATGGTCAGGCTCACCAGGCAAAGAACAGATTAGTTATGCTTAGACATAACTCCATAATGGTAAGCCACGTGCATTAAGACAAAGGAAAAAGGATGCTTTCTCTAATCAGGCTCCGTCTGGAGATACACAGAGCAGAAGGATGGCGACAAAGAGCAAACGCAATGTTGAAAGCCGGAACAGTCAAGGTCAAGTGATTGTGAGTGTTTGCCTCCACACAAGGTTAAAGATATTAGTCTTTGTTATTAAAATCTGCCTCTAAGCTTTTAGAATAAAGACCATCTCGTATATTATTTCCCAGGAAAACGGTTCACTTATTCATCCACTGAACCCATACTTAAGGAACTTTTACTGCGTACTCGACATTGTACTCTCGCAGAGCTGGGGATGGAGCAGCAAACGGAACGATGGCTGCCGTGTTACGAGTGGCGTTCTCCGAAGCTAGACAGGGAGGCTTAGCTTTGTTGCTATCCATTCTCACCCTCCTATCTATCAGGCTTATTTACTTCTGGTAATTTTCCATAAAGCAGAGCTTTCTATTCCAAACTTCACAAGAAAGATGACTTTGAGAGAACACTGGCAATTGGCTACATTTCCTGGAGGTAAAACTTTCAACATTCATTGCACCTCCCTAAATCTTCTCATTGCAGTGTGATCAGAGAGGTGGTGTGGCTTCCTTGAATTGTGGCAGTTCTACTAAAAGTAATAAAATAAAATAAAATAAAATATTCTCGGCATTGTCTGTTTCCATAGCTTTCTCCCAGTCATCACATTCAGAATTTCGTCCCTTCTCTGTCAATAAAATATGATAAAATATAAGAACATTGATATTATCTGCACCCTATCCCTTAATGAATGGGTCTTGGGAAAGGAAGTTCAAAAGAGAAACCTATTTGTTATAGAACATGGTGCTCTTGTGAAATAATTACCCCAATAATAACATTAGGCACAACTGAGTATTATACTATATACACGAACCATAGTATGATATATATGGGTACCTTAGTATAATAATTAAATTTTGTCTTCATTAAATAATGGTAGAGAGGTTTATGAGTCCCATTTTACTGATTCAGAAACTGAGGAAGTGAGAAATGAATTAATATTGTCAAGTTTTCCAGGTTAGAAAGTGATAGAATGAGAATTTAAATCTAAATTATTCATTATATCAAACTGCCCCCCCCCCCATGTAGTATTGCATTTACTTATTTGTTTTTACTGATTGGAAAACTGAAGGCAAAAAGGTACCACCTATTAGGGAAACACACACACACACACACACACACACACACACACACACACCCCAACTGTCCATAGAATCCCTGAGGACATATTTTATCTGATTCTTGAGTTAATAAATAGAAGACTTGTTTCCCTTTAGACCTCTCGCTTTGCCCCTTTCCTAACTGTTCTCTGCTGATGACATTTTGAAGGATCGCTTGGCTACTTATACCATTTTATAGCATGGTCCCTATCAATGTCCAGGCATGACCACAATGTGGTCTTTAAAGGGCCTTGCAATCTCTACTGACTTGAACTCTGCGAGAGCAATGCTTTACATCCGATATAAGATTCAGCTGAAAGACTAAACTTCAGCATGATTCTTTTTTGCATGTTTTCAAGTGAGTTTGCCAATGACCTCTCTGCAGTAAACAGCTATTTCTGCCATTTCTTCACTGTCCCTGGGACAGCCCAGCAAATCCATTTTGCTCACTACCTTCTTAATATAGAGTGAATTGCTTTTTTGCAATTTGAATCCATGATTTAAAAAAGTAGTAACCTAAAAAGAGGATTTTTTCCCTAAACTTCTTGTCTTTTGTTCTCTCCCCACCCTTAGGTTATACATTTCAGCAAGAAAATCTGTCTGTGCCCCTTAGAATTTTTCTTCTTTTTTTTTTTTGTAGCGAAGTGTCACCTTGGCTGTATGACAGAAGACGGACATGGACACCATACTTCAGACCTCCTCCTAGAAGTCAGATATAAACATCAACGGTCAAAGCACCCAATCAGTCTAAACATTCCCTTGGGTATAGGCTTCCTCAAACTCTGCAATTAGACTGGCAGCCTCAGAAAGCTGAATCATTCTTCTCTATGTCTCAGGCCAAACAGGTGGCCTGGAACCACACAGCTTATGTCCAGGCTCGGAGAGAACCTTGCTTACTCAGGAGGAAGGGACCAAGAAACACAGTGGAAAATTGCCACGGTATCTCAAATTTAAAACCCTAAATTTCCCTTGCACCAAACGCTGTATCTGCAAAATACCAAAACACCCAGATGAAAAGTACAATCTGCAGTCAGCCATTCTGATTTTTGTTCCACGAGACAACAAACATAGAGCCACTTAGAATCATCTGAGCTGCCTGCAATGTTGCTCGACATTGCTAATTTATACCGTGCCTTTCATCTCCTCCAATTCTTTGATTAACTGCCAGATAGTAATATAATCAGCTTCCAATCCCAGTGGCCACAGAGAGGGACAATTCAGTTTCGGGATTTTGTGGGCTCTTTGCTTTTCCCTTTCCCTTTTGGTTAATGTTGACCCAGCAGGAAAAACAAGTGATAAAAATTTTATACAAGTTAAAGGCTGTGCAATTTTAGGTTTAATTTTACAAAGGCCTGGAAAAGGGTGGAGTTTGCGGACTAAAAAACGATAGGTCTGGCTTATCTGTGGATTTCAATTTTTTATGATGTTCCCTTTCTCCACTTCCAAAACAGACCACGTAACGTTTTACATGTTTTCTGTTCTTCCTACCGACTCTTTTTTTTTTTTTTTAAGATTTTATTTATTTATTTGACAGAAAGAGAGACAGCCAGTGAGAGAGGGAACACAAGCAGGGGGAGTGGGAGAGGAAGAAGCAGGCTCCCAGTGGAGGAGCCCGATGCGGGGCTCGATCTCAGAATGCAGGGATGCGGGGATCACACCCTGAGCTGAAGGCAGATGCTTAACGAGGAGCCACCCAGGCGCCCCCCAGGCTCCCCCCTACCGACTCTTTTAAACAGCAGTAAGATTCTGTGCCGTGAAGTTGGGATATGTAGCCCTAGCTGCCATTTTTTTTTTTCAAAACATGATTTTGTAATTTTTTACATTTAGGAAATGTTTCTGAGTATTCGTTAGGCTGACTTCAAATATCTGGGTAACCTTAGGAAATTGAAAGTGGATTTATAATCACACTGAAAAAATACTAGAATGCCCTAAAAGCACACACACTGTAACTCGTCTAAATCAGCCCAGGCCAACCCAAGAAATCTTCCTAGATAACATAGTTTGGAGAGAACTCTTTCAGCGTTGTTTTGCTCTGTTTACTTTTGTTGGGATGTTTTCCCCATGTTAGAAAATGTTGTTTTGCCTGATGTACAAAGAGTCTGGGGGTCTGAGAATGCTCACTGTTGTTTCTTCATCGAGATAGACGCTGATAGGTGTGTCTGGAAGGCAGCAGCCTACCTACAGAGCAGCAAGTGTCTCGTATAAAAGTTAGCGTTCAACGTGTATCTCCGAGGAGCACTAAAACATTCAAGTTTATGTATTAGCTATTAAAGACTAAATGGTTGTCCTGGAGAACCTCCCAGTATGGGTAGAGTGCTTTTCATGAATTGATAAGAGAAGAGTTCGAAGAGAGGGTACTTAAAAGACAAGAGGAGGTTGACGTGTTTTATTACAGCCGCATTCACAGAGAGCGCTTGTCCTACAAGCCGGAGAGCCGAAGGACCGTCATCAACAAGGGGTTGCAGAGAACCAAGTCTTGCTTTTGCCCAGAACACGGGCTTATATTTTCATAGGCGAAAACACACAGGTGATTACATGTCAGCTTAGAGCGCCTGAAGTGAGGTGCGTGGCTCCCATTAGTAAGACGAGCTGTGCACCTAATTCCCGGGACACTTCAGTGATAATTTATCCTAAAACTTTAATTTATTTGAAGTCTATTCTAAAACTATACAGATAGGTTTTTCACAGTGTGTGCCTTTGGCACGATTCACATTTGAATGAAAAAGAAAAAAAAGTCAGGGGGAGGATTGGAGGAAAATATCCGCAAAGAAACTGAGATAAATCACTTCTTACGCAGGCAATATATAATGCTCATCTATTTCTAGGGTCTTTGCTTCCATAGACTGTGTGTAAAATCTGATGCTAAAATTCTTTGAGAGGCTCTTAAAAGAACAGTAACTGAGGAAATTTTTGAGGGTAAATTATAAGTCTATTTCGTAAGAACTGTTTGTTTTACCTTAACAGGGCAATCTCACCATTACCCAAATTGAGATCAAGGGAAGAGAGATACCCTGCCTGAGGGAGATGGCGTACAGCACAGCCGTTCTTTCCAGAGCTTTCTTTTAGCTTCTACTAATGACTCACTGAGTTTGTAAGGACGGGTATACATGTGAGAACTTTTTTTGAAGGCCTCTCAGATCACTTTTTGCTGAGATGCCCTTTGGGGAAAAGTAAAAAGTCAGTGCCTGAGAGGGGTACTCAAACCAACTGTAGCTGCTACTAGTCTATGCTAACAATTAAACCACAATTTGCTTCTTAAAAACACATCCTTCTCTATTCTCTTTGCCGTTCCAGAAGCTGAAAACGAAAATCCTCTTCTGCAAGTACTGAATCTGTGTTAATTTCAACGTGGGAAAAAAAAAAAAAGGTGACTTGTTTTGGATATAAAATTAATTCCAGTCTAGTAACCTGAAGAAGTAGGCACTTAACCTCTAACCTTCTGCAATGACTTTTTCTCATCTTAAAAAAGAACCAAATATTGTCTTTGAATGAAGAGCATCAAAAAGATATAAGGTCACGTGACTCAGCTTTTCTGACGTAAAAATGTTATCATTCTTAGATAATTGTATTTCATAATTATTTCACTACTTAGAAAGTCCTTCCCTCCATGGAAAACTTCTCACTGATTTTTATACTACAAGAAGAAAAATAAAAACATCAATCAGAAGAAGGCAAAGAAACTCAAGGAACTCTACCCATTAAGCCAAAAGAGGCACTTGGTGAAGGATTTACTCCGAGAAACTGGATATTACAGGTATACTACTATACACACATCCTGAGCGGGACACGTCTCAGGTTTCTGTTGTAAATTCTTTTATAGCTTCCTGGTAGAAGACGCTTTTCATTTTGTGAAAACCCCTCAGAATATGGTTTTAAATGAATCCGTGCGCAAGGTTCAAAAGCTTTAAATTACCAGACCATGGCTACCATTAAGAAGAGGCACTGAGCTATATCAAGGACAGAGAGAGAGAGAGAGAGGAAAAAAAAAACCAGGTACAAGTTTAATTCTCTGAGGTTGCCATGTAAGTGCTGCTCAGAAAGGATTAAGACTTCCTGAGAACAAGAGAGCTCCCAAACACATCACTTACAAAGTGGGGGAAACACACACATGCTCTATAATCCATTGTGTCTGGTCCTCTCCATCTTGCTAGAAAATTCCCTCTAGTTAAAATGTAGAGATTCTGTATTTCAGAATGTCCTCATTCATCTAATTTTCCAGGAAAAAAAAGACTGTAGCAATGCCATTGTTTTTCATATTGTCAGAAAAAATAGGAAAATCAGATTAATTACATTTTTTAGAAACATTTTCCTAGTGCTGATTCATGGATGTTAATAGCTTAAGAAATGGGCTACAGAGCACAGTGCAGCTTAGCAGAAGTGTATCTTGTCAAGACAAACAAGTATATTTTAAGAAGCCTTTTTGTCTCATTTGGTAGGTCTGGAGACATTTTAGTGCCTGGGACTTACCTTCTCTTATTCTTTAAAGAGGTGTTTAGTTGTCTTGGTTGTGCAGAAATTCTAAATCCCTTTGTCTCAGAAGAGCAGGAATTCTAGAATAAAATAAATAAAACATATAAACAGAAAGAAAACTTGATCTGATGTTTTATACGAATAATTTCAGTTCTGAAACTCTTTAAATTTTAAGACATGCATTATAACAAAGAAATACTGCTGATTTATAACACTTAACATAAACCATATTAAGAATCATAAAAAGAATGCATGGCTACCCCAGTAATGTGTTAACCTAAAGTTTATTTCATGTGTCCACGTAATCCTTTTGCTTTATTTTTTTGTAGTAAAAGTATGAAATTCATGGCATATTTATCTTGACGAAGAGTGAAATGTTTATGAATTTATCTGAGATCTGCCACCTTTCTATCTTGTTTAAAGCCCCTCCCACCTCTGTCTCTCCTGCTAGTTCTGATTACAGGGCTGTGAGAATTATGTCAACAGTAGGAGATATTTTTAGTCACATCATATTCCCAGAGCTCAGGATTACATTTACTACTGTGTGAATTTACAAATTGTACTTGTTTCTGGTTCTGTTGAAGGGAAAAAAATGCATGAGTTTTCTTGTTTTTGCATTTTATTTAGTCATTTTAAAGAGCAGTCACAGCAAAAATGAATCCGTTGCTTGAGTTTCTCATTTTAACATTACACAGTCCTTTGGAGTAGTTTCCAAGTGTCTAACAGTCCAAATCTCTCTGTTCCCTTTCTTTTCCTTTTTCTCACCCTAAACTAAACAACAAAAAATAAAAATAAAACCAACTAAACAAACAAAAGACATGGAGGACTTAAGATAGGCAAAGATAAGTTAGATATTACTTTCAGGTTTTGAACCTTGTTGACTAAGAGATAATTGATAAAATCATGGGAAAAAGAGAAGTGGAGAGAGAGCTAGTTTTACAGAAAGCTGGTGTTTGTTCGCTTGTTTGTTTAAATATATTGAGGGGTCAGATCAATGTCTAGTTAATATATTAGCTGAAAAGTTAAGTTATAAAGGTGGGAGTCTTGGAATGGATGTAACTCTTCAAGCTACGGGGAAAAGCTGGCTTACACTTGGGAAATACCTACTAACAGAGTGTTGGGCTGGGGGTGGGGGGCTGAAGAATAAGCCATAAAGGAGACAGGAGAACTGGGAAAGAGGAGGGGGCTTAGGATCAAGGAGTCATTGGATGGCATGGAGAGAATGTTCTGAGAAGGGTTAATTGGTCCACAGTTTTAAATACTACAGGTGGATTTGAAAGGATGAGAACTGGCTGAAGATGATAGGATTTGATTTTGGAAAAACACTTGTGACTTATGAGACAGGTATTTTGGTCAGAGAGGCTAAAAAAGCCAGCTAACATGAGGAGGAAAGCCAGATCATGACAGGAATGGAAAAAAAAAAAAAAGTATGATAGAGTTGACGGAAATGGTGTTTTTGTAGTCATTTTGCTTTGCTTTGGGCTGCTTGAGGATGGATGGTCCTGGGCATGCTAATGAAAAGAAGTAAAGAGCAATGGTGAGGGAAAGGCTGCAGATCCTTGAGAAAGGTGAGGTGGGTGTGTTGCGGGGGAGAGCAATTCTGAACGAGTGTGGGTGGGAAGTTTGGCTGTGACGGCGGAGGGATGCCATTTGATTTGAGGCAGGAAGGAGAGAGTCGTTTGTGACTTGAGAAATTGTGAAATGTGAAACAGGACTGGAGAGGCTGCTTGGGCAATATGGTTAGGTGTTAAAAATAAATGAACACAAAAGTTCGAGTGGGAATCCAGTGTGATTAAATAGGATAGGGTTATCCTGGATCTCGCTGGAAGATTTTCATGATTTTCCCAAGGAACTGCATGAGCCACCATCTGAGAAAATCGAAGGTGCAGCTGGGGATCTACTTGGCGAAACAGAAAAACAAAACAAAACAATAAACAAACAAAAAAACTGGGAAGTCAAGGGGGTGTAAAAATGTGGAAAAGAGTAAAGAACTGGATGACTTGGAGACTGGGCTGGCTGGGTGTTTCAGTTAGTTACCTAAGCCCTTTCTTGTCTTCCTTCCTCCTCTCTCCCCTCCCCTGCCTCTCTCCTTCTTTCCTCCCCTCCCTTTCCCTGCCCTCTTTCTTTCTCTCTTTCTCTTTCCTTCCTTCCTTCCTCCTTTCTTCTCTTTCTTTCTTTCTTTTCTTTTTTCTTTCTTTCTTCCTTTCTTTCTTCTTTCTTTCTTCTTTCTTTCTTCTTTCTTTCTTTCTTTCTTTCTTTCTTTCTTTCTTTCTTTCTTTCTTTCTTTCTTTCTTCTTTCCTTCTCTTCCAGATATTTAATGAGTCCTTTCTCTCTTTTAGGCATTGTGCTAGGCACCAGATAAGAAAGAAGGGAGGATGAGGTAACTTCTTAGCACATTTTTCACCATAATCCTGTCAGCAACACTCATCTATCTCATATACATGTGTCATATATGTAAGTGTATAATATGTGTGTATATGCACACATATGTAAAACAGCATTACTCGTGTTTGTGTTCTCTCGTGTTCATTCATCTCATCTGGTCACACAGTGGGTATCATCTATAGGTCTTCGGCATTTTCATTTCGAAATCTCCGTACTCCTTCAGACTGACTGCTGTGTATCTAAAGATGCTGTTTGACAACAGTGTTGCTGTTGCTCAGCAAATAACTGCTGTCGATGAGCCCAGATGAAGGGAGCTTTCTATGAAGTATCAAGGTGCGGGGCGGTGAGGAGGCATCCTGAAATTGGAAGTAGTTTTTTGGGCAGAGAAAAGTAATTCACCTCTGGTGTGTGGTAGTCTATGCCTACAAATCAGTATTCCTTTATTGAAA
Organism: Ursus arctos; assembly: GCF_023065955.2. NCBI lineage: Eukaryota > Metazoa > Chordata > Mammalia > Carnivora > Ursidae > Ursus > Ursus arctos. The sequence continues at coordinate 33,691,879 of NW_026622952.1, read as the reverse complement.
GAAAAATAAAATCATCTTTTACCCAGGAAAACAGGACTCAAGCATCTGATGGAATTAATGTTGGAGCTGCCGTGCGGTGGGAAGAGAGTGAGCAGGGGGAGCGAGCGCCGTAGGGCCGTGTGGTTCGAGGGGCCGCAAATGGCTCCTGAAGAGCCAGATTTCGAGGAAGCGTGCTAGGGTTTCTAGAAAGTTGGATTTGAATTTCATCTTTCCAAATGTATATTTTAGTTTCTTGTCGATATGCAGGAAGTTTCCATCTCTGCATTGGTCTTGAACCCAAGTCTGGGCAGATGTTTCACGTGTCACTGGGGAGGCGTGAGCCTTGCTATATACAGCACACAGGTAACAGGTGGAGCGAGGCGCCAGGCTGGGCTCAGACCTCCAGCTCCAGCACTAACGCTTGGCACTCTCACAGCCCCGGCAGCGCAACGGTCACCTCTTTGGTGCTACTTTTTTCAGCTCTCATTTATAGAATGCCCAAGACGCAGGTTCCGAAACCCAGCCGCTTGTGATTGCGCCGGCTCTGCCAGGAAACAGCTGTGCCTGGACAACCTTGAGCGAGACACTACCTCTCTCTAGGCTTTAATTCCATCATTAAAATGGGGATAAAAGGACACCTTCCCTTGGGTTTGTTATGGGTATAAAAGGGTTAATATTTGCAAAGCACTTTGAGTGCTAATATTTTGAGATACTTTTAAATTCTAAATTGGAATCATTATTTATATCTATACATTGAAATACAAGTTTTGTCTCAGGTGAAATTATTGTTTTTAAGACTAGGAACAGAATCTCAATTGGTCACGGGACATTTTCAATAGGTGTTTTTCAAGGAATGTTTGAGATGGATTGGGTTCAAAATGAAACTACTCATATTCTTCCAGAACCAACTACCTTCTCGATTAGTATAGAGCTCCCTGAAACACACAATAGAGGATGGAAAAACTGTGGTGAGAATGCTCATGCAAAATCAGGTAAAATAGAGAAAGTATATGGACAATTTGTGTCATTAGGTTTCATCTTTTAGGGTGATTAAAAGTTTCTTAAATCTTTAATGCTTTCATGTAGTGAATATATCTTGTGCTTCCCACCAGGCTTCGTTTTTTTCTTGAAACAAAGACCAACGAGTGTAACGATAAGAGGCAAACTCTTTCTGTATCAATTGGTTAGCTTAACACCATAGAAAAGAAATATGTACAAACGGCGTTTATATCTGCCAATGCGAAGAGACAAATAACATCAAAGACAGTTGCAGCCCTGCTCTAGAAGTGGCTGCTTGCTCCTGCAGAAAAATTATTAAACCCTATTCTTCTGATACCAGATAATTGCCTACTATGAAAATACAACCAATCTAAAACTTTAGTAATGTAGTCCAGAGAAGTCTCTAAAACTGTACTTACAAAATATTTAATAAAAAAAATTGGAGATGGAGATAGTTAGAAATATTTATAATTCAACAGAATGAAAGTATGTAGAACTCTATTCATCTTATTTTGTTTTTTTCCATCTGATTATTGTAGATAAACATGAGGAAGATTGTTTATGAAATACATAGCATACAAGAGGAGGAGACATTTTGGGAGATTACAGCCGTTTTTAGCACAGTAAGAAATAAGCTGGCAAACAACACAATGAGGTCTGTTGACTGTCAAAACCATTGCAAAAAGCAAATGGAGCTTGTTAGAAAAAATCTCAGCAAGATAAACAAATTAGTTCAATAAAGTTGTGGCCAAGCAGTATTTAAGAAATGTGTTTCTAGTCAGCAAAATTAATAGCATTTTTTTGTTTCACCGTTTTAATATCAGAAATACATGACAAAAAGCGAGGGTGGTGGATCCTCTAAAAACTATTTTTAAAAATTGGTTCAAGTGGTCTTTGCATGCTGGGAGGACAAAACTAGGTACCTGAAATGCTAGCCTCTTATTTATGCATTTGCTCAGCAGATAGGATTGCGTGCGTAGTGTCAGGCACTGTTTTAGGTTTTAGGGATATAAAGATGGACAACAGCTGACAATGGCCACTGTCCTCATGCAGCTGGGATGGATATTAACCCAGCCGTCACAGAGCTATAGCTGTAAACATGCAGCAAGGAAGGGTAAGTGCTGTAACACCACTTAGCAGAAAGACTTAAGAGGCTCAAAGAAGGTTCTATGAGGAAGTTGGTGGGATTTACCTGAACCCAATGGAGCAAGAGTGAGAAATGGGAGTAGAGAGTGTTCCGGTCAGAGGGAATCGCTTGTACAAAGGCCCTGTGATGGAAGGAAGGGTCTTTGAAGACTTGAGAAGAAGGCCAATGTGGGGGACTCAGGTGGGGCAGCAGGAGGCTGGGCAGCCACCAGGGGGCCAGACCAGACAGTACAGGGTAGGGTACCGTAAGGATTTTAGTGTATATCCTGATTCCAATGGGAATGTTCTCAGAGATGTAAGCAGGAGGTGTCATGGTCGTATTTGTGTTCTGAGAGTGTTAGTCTGTCTACAGCTTGGAGAACTGGGAACGACTCAACAGCCAGAGCAGAAGCAAGAGAACCATAAAAACGAGAGCCACCCTCACGGATGAAAACATCAAAAAGATTCAGGGGAAATTGAGGAGGTGAAATTAACGACAGCTGTGGATAAGGTCACGCCTGGAGTGCATGCGCAGAATTTTCAGAGTTGTTAATTCTATGGGTGGTGAGTTCCAGAATTTATCGTCTCATGAATGCTAGAGTTTCAAAAACTAAAGTTTGTTGCCCATCCTGAGGATAAACGGTAGTACTAAAAATGGCAAGTGAGATTTAAAAATGCTATTGATTTTGCTGATTAAAACAAGATTCCTTCTCAGTCACAACTTCATTGAGCTAAGTTGTTTATCTTGTTGATACTTCTGATCACAAGTGCCATCTGCTCATTTGGGTTGTCTTACCAGGCTCTCAATTCCATGTAATGCAGCAGTAATGAAATGTCAACTTTGAACTCGATATGCAAAACAAAAGAACGTAAATAACAAATCAAAGTCTGGCGTGATTCCTGATAGAAACACATCTTCAGGTTTCTTGATACCTGAGACTCTGCAACCTGTTATTGTGGGATATTCCACTATGTTACAAGAGTATATGAGATATCTTTTCTCCTGAAAATGAAGTTACCATTGAGACCGTGCATGCATCTGCTAACCAGCTCCAATGTGAGCATTTATCCAAAATAAGGAATGCGAGCCCTTGGGTATTATGAACGATCTGACTCAACCTCAATTTTCTACTGTTCATCTTCGTAACTTCTCTTAGTGGCGTCTAATATTATGACGTTAAACGTATTCCATTCCAGTATATTTTCCTTTCACAACTCTCGTTTTTCATACGAAGATAAGGATCACATGAAGACTTTTTCAATCTTCCATGTGCATCTCACGGGTTTACGAATAAAAATGGAAGTTCATTTTATAAATTCGTGATAGCAAGATTAACTACCCGAAACGTTTTTGATAGAAAGCTGCGTATAGACATGTACACTGTACATCATTTATTCGAAGGCAGAGTATAAATAAATATCACATATATAAACGTACTACAAACAAGCACTATCCAGATCCACCCCACTCTCAGAACAGGTAGAAAATACTCTATTCTTTCATAGTTAAATTGCTACAGTGTCTTAACTTTTCTGTCCTCCTCTCTACCCCCATTATTAAACTTTTGCTGGATGGAAGTATTTAGCATAGACATCAAAAATATTCACTTTCTGGTAAGCAAAACAAATACAAAATACAACAACATCTGGTTTATTTATTTATTCATTTTTGGTAAAAAAAAAAAGTATTATAGCTTCTTAAAAAAATATTTCTTTTAGAATCCCGATTCTGCATTTTCTTTCTGGCCAGTAGTTAATCTTTAGAATGACTGCTTTTTTCCCCAGAGCTATAGTTTACATTCTGTATTTCTCCTTCTTTCTTAACCACACATTCAAAGAATGACATGTGTAATAGGAGTGCATTACTGTGATATTCTCTTATAGTGGGTAAAATAACGTGACAGTCTACAATAGAGTAAAGCATTGGTCCCCTCTATAGAAAGTGCCTATATTTTTGACTCACAGTTCTGTGACCTCCATGGGACCTAGAATGCTTCTAAATTATTTTTTTATTCATGCATCATATTCATGACAGTATGACAACCAAGAGATCACGATGACAATGACTTTTGATACAGACGATAATTTATGCTACTACAGATTATGTAAATGAGAAAACATTTCTTTGATCTTTAAAAATGAGCTCCCTTTGTGGCATCCTGTCCACTGCATACTTCCTTGCCATGAAATGTTCAAAACAAACACACAAACAAACGAACAAGCCTTTTTTTGCCAGAAAAACCTGCTGAGAGACAATTTTCTGTGCGCAGGGGGCCAATGATCGGTCGCACACACTTAAAATCACTGGTGCTATAAACCAGAAGGGGTCAGTCAGAAGTTCCTCCCTGTGATATAATCTATGTTCAAAATTTTTCTGATAATCAGGGTAGTTCTATATCTCTTTGGATAAGAAAACCCAAATGTGTCGGTATCCAGGATGGCAGGAAAAACCTATCAGAATTCTACTGAGGCAAACTCAAACGCAAATGGTCTTGTCAATATTTCCCCTCTGCAGGCATTCTCAGATTCATCAAGCTTCCACAAAGATAATATATTAAAAAATAAATAGCAGCCACCCCAAACCCCAAGTTTTTCAAATTACAAAGCTGTTGGGGATCTTTAAATGATGTATGGAATGGATCACAATTATTGGTCAGTGGAAATTGGAGGAAAAAAAAGTTAAAAAGAGAAACATTAAAAAAAAGAGAGAGAAAGAAACATTTTCTTACTTAAATAAATGCAAGTCGGGAGGAACTTTCATGGCGTGCTTTCAGTGCCATTTCAAAGCTCCAAATAGGCTAAAACAAATAAACCACCTCATTTTGACCTAGATTACTGTTTAAACAAAGGTATGTATTCTTAATTTACATGAAAAGCAATTAGGTCTGCTGCTGACAGCACTATGAAAAATGCCTCTGCTCAGGGCAAGCTTTTATATCTGAAAAACAAAAAACAAAAAACCTGGAAGAGGGCTTTTTTTGTTTTGTTTTTTGTTTTCTGGTGGGTTTTATTTCCCTCTCTCCTCAGCTAGTATCCACTTTGGGCCACAAATGCTGTTAACATTGCTAAACTGGTTTGAGTGAGGAATTACTATTACAGTTTATACATGTGTAAAGTATGTTGAAAATTACTTTCTGTTTCATACTCTGAGCCCAAATTTTGACATTTGATAGTTAAGAAATGGCTAGAAAATGGTCACATTGTTTTCCTTCTCCGGAATGCTTTGTGAACAGGGTAGACTTAGAAAGAAAAAAAAAATGAATTGGGAAGAGCATGGAAGGAATTATATTCGTATTTATATTTCTTAAAATATGAATTTGTTAGCCTAAACATATTTTTGAGTATGTGTATTCATCTGTGGAGACCAATGTTTAGGAATTCAGTAAGGAGCACTTTTTCTCTCTTTTCTTTGGAACTTTTTATTTTTCTTGTTAGAAAGATGATACATGTTCTTTCTTTTCAATAAGTAAACATTGAAGGGAGAAAGTAAAAGACTGACTACTCTTTAACATTTTGATAGTACATTTTCCCACTTAAATTTATTTCATTCACCAAATATTCATTGTTCACTTACTATCTGCCAGAATATTCCTAGGTGATAGGGACACAGTGGTGAATAAGGCAAGGCTCTCAGAGGCCAAGAAGTCTAGAACATTAAACCAGTAGATAAATACGTGATAATTACACATTTTGGTAAGCTTTTCCAGGGAAAAGAATGATGTTCTATGGGAGGGTATAATAGAGGGTCTATTCTAATCTTGGATGCATTTTCAAGTTTTCCTGTGGAAGTTGGGGTGAGATCTGACAAAGAAGAAGAAGTGCTGAAGGGAAGTAGGACAGTGAAGAGGAAAAGGACAGGGTGTGCAAAGATCTTGGAACGGAAGCTGCTGTGGGGACAGGAACTGGCAGGACTGACCATCGAGGGGAGGAGGACACGGCGCCAGGTGAGGCTGGAGCGTGGGGAAGAAGCCTGCCCCCATTGAGCCTTGAGACCCACTGTGAAAATTATTTTTATTATCCTGGGAGTGATGGAAAACCACTGGAGGATTTTGAAGTTGGTAGATAACATGATTCAATTCCGCTGATCACTTTGGACTGTTACTTTTAAAACACAGTTAAATACGAAGCTGTCCCCACAACTTCACCAGACGTTTCACAGCAGAGCAGAAGCTGTGGATACTTTTGTAATGGAGCTGGTCAGAGATCTTTTAGCTCTCTGCAGTGATAGAAACAGTTCAATTTGTTGGCTCCCTTCAGGCCTCTGATTCTTATACAACAAAGTAAAAATACCAAAAAACAAAAACAAAAACAAACTCCCCTCCTCCCTAAAACCAAAACCAAAACCAAACTAAACCAAAACAAAACACACCTAAATATTTAATCTACTATAATATTTCCAAGAGAAATGAGGTCAACACTACAGGTAGGTTCTGGTTTGAAGCTTTAATGTAATTTTAGTTTTTAAGCCTTACTCTTGTATCCTTTCATAACAGCAATCGGTAACGTTTCAGTGACAAACACCGTGGGAACTGGTCTAACTAGTTGAACCAGAGTGTTGGCAATACAATGTAGTGATGGGACGACACTGTGTGTATAGTGAAGGGGGGAGTGCCCACGCGGTGAACTGTAGCAAGTCCTCTGTCACATCTCACTCCCCCATGGGGGACGTGAGAGCCCAGGATGAGAAGCAGCTCCTACCAGAGGCACTGGAACCAAGGAAGCAGCCCATGGGACACTGGCAGGCTAGGGCTAACATGCCTCAGCGGGATCCGCCATTTCTGTGTTCAGTTCCACACGAATCTGGAGCGAAGGGGGCAGATCTCCAAACCATGGGGGGCAGGGGTGGCCACCACTTAGGGCAACAGCGTGCTGTGCAGCCACAGAAACACCAAACAGCCACCAAAGGGATGACACTGTAAGAGTAGTTTGAGAAGTGCCAAGGGAAATACTACTATCATCATTAATGAGGTAACTGGCTTGGGCAACGGGACGACGAAATCCAAATCAGGCTATTCAATGAGCTGGTTTCACGCGGCCCTTGCTGACAGACAACTTTGACATCGTTGGCTTTTGGCAATCTTGGGAGGTCATGGATGTTTGCATCATGATTAGAACACGGCCACTTACTCACTGGACAATCCTGGCGGAACTTTTTTGGTCTTTTACAATAAAAATAGGAATAAAATGCAACAGGCTTGCTGGAGAGTTAAATGGGTTAGCATATACTGTCTGGCCAGACATGACTGCTTAGCAAATGTGAGCTCTTCTTATATCTCAGGATCTCTGGTAAATGTGATTTCTTTGTTTGTTTTTGTTTATACAACTATGGGATAGGAAGCACCAAACTGTTAAATCAATCTTCTTTGTAAAGCACGTGAAGAATCTTGAAGGGAATGCCACTTTGTCAGTGGCAAGTATTGTGAACAACGCAACAGAAGGTTTCATCCCAGCTAGATAAATATTATCATCCTCATCACACAAAGGTCAGAGTGATGCTGGGGACTCAAGTAACGTGTCAAAGAATGTCTGAGTCTGAGATCGGAATGCTGGCTTTCCCAGCTCCTCCGAGCACTGCTAGATAAAGGCTCTCTGAAGCAAAAAATCCCCATCCATTCAAATCATTTCAAACATTCCAAATGATTACAACTCAGCCAATTTTTTTCCCATTCAGCTTGCATTTCTTATTCAACAAATAGTTAAGGAAAAAAAAACACGAGTTTGTGTGATGGTGGCAGTGGCTCGTCAGGTGGCTGGCTGCCGAGGATGGAAGGCTCAGGATTCTCAGCATAAATTCACAAGATGACCGGGAGAAAGCGAGCAAGTTGATCTCAAACTACATATGTTAATTAATATTGAAAACCAAAACAGCCAGCCCCTACCAAAATAGAACTAAATGGTCATTTATCTGGGTGTACAAAGCAAATAACTACTCAGAATTAGATGTTCCCTAACTCCAAATGTTCATAACACCATTTCCAGCTCTGGGGAAGTATACAACATATTTTCCTACGTCACCATAAATTTCTTGTGGTTTGCTTTATCATTTCATGTAATATCATAAGCTCCCTACCTTGCTCAGAAGCTTTAAGACCTTTGTTCTGTTTTCTCTTCCTCTAAAGACATCACAAATAAATCATAAAGTGTGCCTTTAGTTTGTAAAAGAGCAAGAGAAAATCATTTCAGTCCATGGAAGTTCCAGTTGGGTCGCTGAAGGCATTTTGTTATGCAAATTAATACTATGGTAATTTATGGGCCTCTCCCACTCCCTTCATATGGTCCTCATGTAAAGCATGCAATGACTAGAAGAAAAATGCCTTAAAAAGCCCGCATCATTATTTTATTCTGTGGGAAACTCATTGCTTAAGTTCTTATCCAAGTAAGTTGTGTGTGTATCTGAAGTGTGATAGAAGATTAAAGACAAACAAACCTCTCCACCGACCTAGGTTCATAATCTACAACCTTCTTGTTTTGCTCATACCCATATTTTGGCAGGACTGGGTGGAGCAGAGCTCCATCCGCAGTGCCAGCCAGAACTGGGAGGTCAGATGGCAGCAGGGGACACTGGCAAGGGAAGGAGGATCTCGGGAAGCAGGACCATCCATGAGGGAGACCGGCTGAAGCCAGCCAATTCCAAAAGCTGCTTTCTAGCCTATACCTAAAATCCACAGACCACCTAATTTTGCATATCATCTTGTCTGTATTTGAATATGTATTAATTACAAGGCAAACAATGAGCACCTATTTGGAGGATTCTGACTTTTGGTAAATGAATTCCTGAGAAAAATCCAGAAAAAAATTAAAATGGCCCCAAATTATAAATAGAATGGTTTTATATTTTAAATTGTCTTAAATTGTAAGTTAATTCATATGTTGCCATTACAAATTATTATTTCAGTTTTTTACATAAAACCAATCTATGCTGGAAAACAAACTAAAATAACTATTAATAACACATTTCAAGATAATTTTTAAAAAGAAATAAAGCATCTAATTTTTATATGCTAATGACTTATGTTCCTTGGCAAAAAAAAAATTTAGTTGATGATATTATTATTTAAAGTTATTATAGGTATCCTTGGGACTCAATCATATATTCCTAATGCTCTTTCAGGCAACGTTGGAGAATGTTGGTGATACAAGCTTGGCCAGTGGATCTCATCACACTCTAGTTAGACCTCAATGCGGTAATTGCTCTCAAATCTTCCCCTAAAGTCAAGGATTTTCCCAGAGACCACCCAGACCAGACTCAAAGAGCTTCATGGGGGACACATCAATGTGGCTGAGCTGAAAGCCGTTGTGAAAACTGCCTTTAAAAATATGGTATTAGGTAAAAATCTAAAAACAAAAAACATGCCAAGCTAACAAGGCAGTGAGAGCAAATAATGTGTTACTATGAGAGGATTTAGAATTAAGCACATTTTTAAGAAGTAGGGCAAAGAGTTTTACTGCCAGTAAAGCTTCCCTAGATCAGATAACCTCGAGTGTCTCAAATGTAGTACGAGAACTTCAAGAAATTTGTTACTGAGAGAGAAAAATACAAGAATGGATATAATAGTATTTTGTTTTATATCACACATTTCTACATATTCCCTTATTTATCTCCAGCATCTGTGCGATATCACATGGAAGTATAAATGTCTCTAAAACAGGGGGAAGAAAAAACATACCCCGCAGTAAATTGAATCATCAGAGAGGGATCTTCAACCACTAAGGTATTTTAAGCGGCGGAAAATATCAGACTCCCCAAGTCATCAGTAAAGACTAACTGATTTATGAAACTTTCCACTGACACATGCTGAGGAACGTCCAAAATTTTTAAAGAACAAACTCGGTGTTTTTAAAGACCATGTAAGTTTTCTCTAACATACTAGGGGCAACACAGGATTAGCACGGGCGTCTTAAAATGTGAAACTCAGGAATGAAAAAAGCACAACAATGCAGATATGGGGGTTTTGGAACACCTGCACGAGGCACGACTGTGTTTGGTGAAAGCTGCCATTTTATGAATCTAGTAGGAAGTCCAAATGGAGAAAAACAAAGATGTTCAGGATGCTATTTTTAAGTGTGACTTTTCTTTTTTCCCCTGCTATTAACATTCTAACAAGAGGAAAGGGGATTTAAGGACTAGGAGACCACCTGGCCGCCATTATGTAGAGTTGAGTCCTCAGTCATTGCTGACAACTAAATGGCCTTTGCAGGAGGGTGGGGGCAGCTGGGGGCGGTCCCCAAGGAGACCTGTGCTCACACTGCGGCCCCGAGACAGCTCCCACGTCAGCTAGGCCTATAGAGCTTGCCCTGAACACCTTTGTAGTGACAGAGGAGAAAGAAAAAATTGGAGTGGCATTTAATTCCCCTGAATTCTCTTTTACAAATCTGTATGTCCCGCATCCCTGAATTTAAAATCCTAAGTCTCATTTTGACTATCTGTGTAAAAATACTTCCTGGCAGACTAGACTTTGCTCTTGTAAGTACAGCCGGGATTGGCTTGTTTGGCTTGATGAACTTTACCATTAATTAAACATTTTGTTAATCTCTCTGCATGTCAGTTGGAGAGGTTGACCCCTTTGAGATGGGTCTTTGGTCCCAGGGCCTGTCCTCTGGAGCTCAGAGACTTCTAGAGAGCCTGCAGCCCCCGGCGCACCTCATTAGGCCTGGCTGCCTGGAGTCGAGCGAGGCTAAATGCTTCCCCGGTGCCCCATCCACACGGCTGCAACCTATTTGTTTTGTTTCTCATCTCAGGATCAGCTTGCCTGTGCCTTCCAACATGACAATTAGCTAATTTAATAAATCTCATTTAGTCTAATGTGCTGCTGTGAGAACCATAGGAGGGACCCTCTCGTCACCTCGAGGTCCTTTCTTTCCCGGCTAGCATCCTCTTTTCCTCATAAAATCTCTCAATTTTCATAATACATTTCTGGAGAAAATGGGCTTATCTTTATTTCTGAAATGGCAAAGAAATTCCATTTTTTTGAGCCAATTACACAGACTGGTGGTGCCTGGCTGGATGGCCGTGGTGAAGACAGTGACGTCCGGTTGGGGCTTTTATGGGAAAGGGTTTTTTGATTGATTAGTGATGTCCCCATAGGTCGAGAATGGAGGCCCTGTATTTGCTGCCCTGGGTCTATCCAACAGAGCAGGAGGTTAATGGCAGGTATTTGCAGTGTGTTAGGGTATTAGCTCCCAATTTTACTAATTTTAGGGTAATCAAATTTCTCAAAATTATATATTGACTTACAGAGAAAGGTTAGGTCTTTCATTAAAATGAAAATGTAACTTCAGACAAAATTTGACTTCTACTGGTCAAATTCAGAGTACTCCATTAATTGTGTCCATGTTATTCATAGATGATGACCCAACAGATTCTCCCTGAGCCTCATCGCTTTTCTTCCCACAGGTGTTGCTTTCGGTGCTAGACTGGTCCCTAGAAGTCCTTGAGCTGCTGACTGTGGCATCAGAGGAGAAAGGGGGGCCTGGAGTAAAGTGGCCCAGAAGAACAAGGGGCAGGAGTAAAAAAAAAAAAAAAAAATATATATATATATATATATATGTGTGTATATATATATATATGTGTGTATATATATATATATACACATATATATATATATATACACCAGAACAAGGTAGAATGTTCAATGAATCCAAAATAAAACTGATATTCCTCTGGGGCGCTGGGTGGCTCAGTCAGTTGAGCATCTGACTCTTGATTTCGGCCCCGGTCATGACCTCCGAGTTGTGGGATCGAGCTCTGCGTTGAGCATGGAGCCTGCTTAAGATTCTCTCTCTCCCTTCCCTCTGCCCCTTCCGTTGCTCATGCACACACTCTCTTTCTCTCTCTAAAACAAAACAAAAACAAAAAGTCCCCCCAAACCCTGATAGTCCTCTGTAACTAAAATCTCCTCTCTGGCGGCGGTTGCGATGTGCACTGAACAAAGGTAATAGAGACTGACAAGACAAGGGCCGCCCAAGCAAATCAGTTTGGAGGAGGGCGCTTATTTGACTATAAGCTCTAGCATAGCTACTAGGGAAAACACCGTGTTATTATTGCAGTCATGAATTGGATCCTTATACATTATCTCAAAAAGAAACAGAAACTTGCAAATCAAATATCCGAGAAGGCATGAATACCCAAAATACATAAGCAACTCATACAACTCACTAGCAAAAATAAATAAATAAATAAACAAACAAACAAATAAATAAATAAAATAAATAAAAATCCAATTTTAAAAATGGGCCGAAGATCTGAATAGAAATTTTTCAAAGACATCCAGATGGCCAAAATGCACATGAAATGATGCTCAACATCATTCATCATCAGGGAAATGCAAATCTAAATCACAGTAAGATAGTACCTCCCACGTGTTAGAATGACTTTTACCAAAAAGACAAGAAATAACCAGCACTGATGAAGATGTGGGGAAAAGGGAACCCTTGTGCGCTATTGGTGGGAATGCAAATCGGGGTGGCCACTATGGAAAACGGTATGGAGGTTCGTCAAAATAGAACATGATCTAGCAATCCCATTTCTGGGTATTTATCTGAAGAAAACGAAAATATTCTCTCAGAATGATATCTGCACCCCCGCGATCATTGTGGCATTACTTATAAAAGGCAAGATATGGTGTTCATTAATGGATGAATGGATAAAGGAAATATTGCCTATTTATATAATGAATTATGACTCAGCCATAAAAAGAATGAAATCTTGCCATTTGTGACAACAAGGATGGACCTTGAGGGCATATGCGAAGTGAAATAATTCAGACAAATGCTATAAGCTCTCATTTAAATGTGGAATCGAAAAAGTACAAAAAGGAAACAGAAAACCAAGCTCATAGATAAAGAGAATAGATTGGTGATTGTCAGAGGCTGGAGGTGGAGGTGAGCGAAATGGATGAAAGGAGTCAAAATTACAAACTTTCAATTTTAAAGTGTAATATACAGCACCATGACTCTAGTTAATAGTCCTGTAGTGCATACTGGAAAGTTGCTCAGAAGGTAGATCTTAAAAGTTCTCATCAGAAGAAAAAAAACTGTAACTGTGTTATGGAATGGATGTTAACTAGATTCACCGTGGTGATCGTTTTGCAGTATATACAAATCCTGAATCACTATGCCATAGACCTGAAACTAATATAATGTTACATGTCAATTATACTGCAATTAAAAAAAAATTGAAAAACCAAACCAAACCACACCAAACCAAAGCTTCATTGGAGTAACAAGCAGCAATCTGGGATAAGGCAAAGTAGTGGGCTCGAGACTGAGATAAAATTCTTTGGCCTCTGTTTCTGAATCAAACATACCCCTTTGTCTCTTTGCATACCCACCATTTATTTGGAAAAAAAAGTAGAGAAGTTTGATAGGATGGACCAGTAAATTGGTGGGAGGGTTATTTGACAGGCTAAAGAATGCCTAAGATACCGAAAAGATGCAGGACGAAACTTCTCTGGTGATATACTGACTCTGTGAGAAGAAACTGTGTACGCTTGCTATGGAAGACTGGTGGGAAGAAAACCCAAACAAAATAAGACAGATTTTTGGATCAGTCATAAAAATTTTTAAAGTGGTCCTAGATCTCCTTACAGTTATTCCCAATATTCTCTAAATATAACAAAGTTCCTTCCTCTAGGTGCCACGATTCTTGTAAGAATAATCCTCCGACCACAGGGAGGGGGCCACGGCTGCCACTGTTTGGCAGTGGTTTATCCTAACATTGACCTGAGGTGAGCAAGAGTATTTTGCAAGGGGTAAGAAATTACTAAGAACTTAAAAATGACCCCAAAAGTGTTATCTGGCACATATTCCTGGACATGGCCTGTGAAACTTGAGTTTATTTCCTGTTGTTTTTCTTAGGTTTTAGTACAATTTTTAGCCTCCAGGATGCCTTGAGGCCTGTGTCTGGTAGCCATGGCATGCCAGATCATTCCACTATTCTTTACTTCTATTCCTTTGGTACATGATGCATGGTCTTCTGGTGATGTGTGCCTCCTATGCCCTGTAACTATACTGCCCTTTGCTGAAACATGAGCTGATTTCTGAAAGATAAGGAAACATTAATTATTGAGTGGATAGTGAGGATTTGTGTAAAAAAGTCCAGGAGAGGGAAAGTGCCAGAGCAGAAGATGGTATGGTAAGAGTGGGGGACTGAAAAAAAAGGCCATGGTGATCATTCTGATTATTTAATGTTGCATAACCAATCACCCCATAAATTCATGGCATTAAACAACCATGTGTTACATTCAGGAATTTGGCAAGGGGGTCAACGATTTGGACAGGACACAGTAGAGATGGCTTGTCTCTGCTCCATGATCTCTGGGGCTTTAGCTGGTAGACCTGAAGGCTGGAAACTGGGATAATCTGTGACTGATCTACTTGGGAGTTGAGGCTCACTGTTGGCCTCAGGCCTCAGTTCCTCTTCATCTAGGCCTTTCCATGAAGTCTCTTGGAGGGGCTGGGTTTGCATCCCCTAGTGAGGAGACAGGTGGGAGTATCAGTAGTTTAAAATGACCTAGCTTTGAAAAGTCACCCAGCATCATGTCTACCTTCGTCTATTATTTGCAATAGTCACAAGCCTGCTCAAGTTCCAAGAAGGGTGAAGAGACTCCATGTCTTGATGGAGAATGGCAGGTTCTAGAACAGCATGGGTCTAGAGAGAGTATAGTGCCTACTTTTGGAAGACAGTGAAGCCACAATTGAAGTGGAGGAGCCATGGGGAAAGTGGCTCAAAAGGAAGCTACTACAAAGGTAGGCAGGGGTCAGATAATTCAGAATATTTGTGTATTACGTTAAGAATGCCGGTCTTTTTTTCTAAAGCACGTGGAAAGTCATTAGGAGGTTTAAGCACGTGAATATCAACTATGGTTTGTACAGCATAGAGAATGGATGACGGAGAAGTGAGATTGGGTGTGAGGAGCCCAGTGAGGAACTCAGGGGACAATCAGGGCAAAGTATAGGGATGTTTGGACCAGGGCTGTGGCAAGACGTAAGGAGCAGCGAATGGATTTAGGAAATGCGTGAGTAAAATCATGCGGATCTGGTTATGGAAAGTGAGAGAGAGGATGGTATAAAACATGACTCCCAATATCTGGGGTGTGCAACTCTGAAGATGGCGGTATGGGTGCTGGAGGGAAGGAAAGCTCAAGAGCTCAGTTTTGAGCCTCAGAGAGTAGATGAACGGACACGTGCAAGTGCGACGCGGGATACATGGGGCTGGGCTCCCAAGAACAGGCCAGGGCTGGAAGTATGCATTTGAGACATCCAGGTATAGGTAGTATGTAGCTGCTGGCATGGATGAGATTTTCCTGACAGAGTATAAACATTCTGTATAGGATGTCAGCTGCATCTGCAAAGACAGTTCTGCGAAGCGGCTAGAAGACACAGCAGAGAAACAAGAGGGAAACTGAAGAGAGTGGTGTCATCGAAGCCAAAGAAGGGGGTGCTGGAGGCAGGTCACTGCCGACTGTGTACAATGCATAAAGCGTTCACGTCACATGTGGTCTAAACATGTTCAGTGGACTTAATGACCTCTGGGATGCAAGTTCAAGTTCTTAGCATGAGATGCAGAAACTTGGTTAATAAATTAAAGCTTTTGGTGCTGTTTAAATTTTTATTTTAAAGATTTTATTTATTTGAGAGAGGTAGAGTGAGAGAGAGAGAGCACAGAGGGAGAGGGAGAAGCAGACTCCCCGCTGAGCAGGGAGCCAGATGTGGGGCTCGATCCCGGGACCCTGAGATCATGACCGGAGCCGAAGGTAGATGCTTAACTGACTGAGCTACCAAGGCGCCCCTTGCTGCTGTTTTTAATTTTCTAATATTTTACACTACAAATAGAAGAGGAATTACTTTAAAAAGCTATGGATTTCATAAAGTATAATATAATACTGTGCTATAAGAAGCACACTATTATTTATTCCATTACAAGCATCGGAAAGTAAGAGAATGTTTCAACGTTGAGTATCAGGTCTTTCCTCAGGAACTTAACCATACTAATATTAATCTTTTCTTTGAAAAGTCAGGTTTTCATTACTTAATTTTAACCTACAGCACTTTATATAACACATCAGTTGATAGATGTTTATTTTTAAACTGGAAATTCCTGTATGTGTTGGGATATGTGTAATTATGGGGGCAACATATGTCAACATATAAATTATTCTTCAACCATATTCTGGTAATTACTCTAAAGCACATTTCTATTTCCAGTTGGTCAATTCTTAATATATTTGCATATATATATATATATATATATATATATATTTTTTTTTTTTTTTTGTATGCATGCAGAGAAATTAGTAAGCATAACGTGAATGTTATCTTTTTCAGACCAAAATCCAATTCAGTGATTCAAAATTGAAGAAGAACAAAGTAATACTTCATTATGCTTTTATAAAGAGCTATATTTTAACAAGACTAGAACATTTTTAACATAAGCCAACCACAATATGGTTATAGATTCAACATTCCTCATATCTCTTTACTTACAAAAATGAATGTTCTTTTCCACTGGCGTTAAAATAATGAGAATAAGAAAACAAGCTAAGTTTCAAAGGTCTTATTTCTTTTTTCAGTATTCATGAATGGATTAACTAAATAAAACCATATGTTATCTTTAAAATGCTTATTGGAACAGCAAACATGTATATTGGGAAATATTTTTTAAACTCAAAGATCCAGAAGGTTAAAAGTAGTTTTGAGAGACTTGCACATAGCAATAAAAGGGAGTAGAATTATAAATCTAATCATTGCCTTATAAAAAGATGGAGCAATTGGCACATGTAGTGACTGATAAACATTAGTGGGATATAATTGCCCTTGTCAACCTCAAGTACACAATGACTAAATAACAGGAAAACAAAGTCAATATGTCAATTGTGCACATAACAGTAATGTGTCTACTGCACCCAAAAAAGAAAAAAGAAAATCATTATGGGAAAGCCTACAATCTTATCTAAATTTTACTTAATTTAAAATATATTCTTATAATTAGACATGAGATATTTTGTCAAGATAATTAATATGTGTGTATGTTTAGTCAGTTTTAAGCTGGTGACCTACGGGTATAATATGTTAGGTCTCATTTTATTTTTAAACTCTATACTGAGTCATCTAATTTCAGGGGATTTGGAAGGAAACACTGGCCGCAGGCTTAGATCAGGGTATTCTAAACTACAAGAAAATGTTGGTAGCCTACCTGCTTATGGTAATTTATATATAGTATTCTTTTCCAAGAACCCTGATAAGATGGACATGAAATATAGGTGTAATTAGAGAGATGCTGAACTACCAGAAGGTAAATGTGGGTGCTTAGTCATCAGGAATACCTGCTGATTCCCAGGCAGAGTTGGTACTTAACTTACCTGCATGCTGTGCCTCCACTATTTGTATTTCGAAAATACCTATTATTCAAATCACTAGTGGCCATCCAATTACGAAACAATCACCAATGTATCTCACTTGAACAAGTACAAAATGTCAATTGATCCAGTGACAAAGTTTATATAAAAAATGAAGTCTATTGACATTGGTGTCAGACTCAAGGTAATGTTCTATGCTGTAAGGAAGGCAAAGTCAAGAGTCAAGGCCAATATGAACTTCTGAAAGAAGGCTGGGTATTAAGAGATGACAGGAGAGCCACGGAAATGTTGGTTGCTTTCGGGAAAAGCATGCAAGAGTTGAGATGTGAGGGTAGGTTGTCAGGAAGGACAGGTGCCTCATGACCTACAGGTATGAACAACCAAAAGCCCCAATTCAAAGACCATTACTACTCTGAGTGATGAGTTTTTACCCAAGACAAGAAGCACTTCCTCTCTCCACCTCGAGTGATGATCTGAACCCCTGATCTTTATCAACTCGGACTCACTTCATGCACAGACAACTTCCTACACCTCAGTGTTAGCGAAATATCAGGAAATGAGTTGAAGTAAAAGTGCTTTCTCTCTATGGAAACTTGGTCTATTTTAAAAGAGTTTGTTTTTGGCAGGGAACTAACAGAAGGATGTTGAGGTTGCTTTTTGAGATATTTATATATTTTCCTAATGTAAAAGAAAAATTATGAACATTTTTCCTTAAGCAGCCCCAAACACAGAGAGGCAAGACAACAAGGTCAATTGGAATTCGGGAAAACATGAGTGCTATTTAAAGCCTGTGCAACAAGTTCCTTTATTGGCATGTGAATTTTATACTATTATAAAGTTAATTCAGATTCCTATGCTGAATGATCTACGGAATTTATGAAGTCACAAACGTTGAGCCAATTGTCTGATCTAACTAGCTCTTTTGTCTTCATTTCAGAAACACTCTACATCTTGCATGTAGAATAAAACCCAGCTAAATAGTGTTGGGAAGAGGCCGTTTTCCACCTTTTATGTGTTGTTTATCTCCCTGAATTTTTAACGAATATATATCTATATCCTATGTTCTTTTAAGAAACCCAGTGCACTTTAGAGACATACTCCATTGTCCTCTACGTGCATGAGTTGCCCCGCACGGGCTCGCCATGGTGATTATATTTTTTCAGAAGGGGAAGGTAGGCAGTAGTTGATGGAGATGGAACTTACTGTGCTACTCTATTGGTCTGCAAGTCATTTATCACAGCTTTTAAAAGAAACACCTTTCACATGAGAAAGGCCTGTTTGGTTAGTTCTTGCCCAGTAACGGCGTGACACACCACATTCAAGCTGAGGCAGGTTCCATGAAACAGATGGAGAATCTGACACCCAGAGTCCACTCGTGTTCAGCATCCACAGCATAAATAGAGAACAAGAAACAGAGACGCTTCTTTGTATGACAAGACAAATGATAGTTTCGAAGGCCCACCCATACTTGCTAACGATGTTATTTTGTTTCTTCAATGTGCAGCCAATGCCATTTATTTTTTAAGTTATATTTAAAAGGACCAAGGTCCATTAAGCTCGGGGAAATATTTTCTCTTTCAACTACCTAATGCCGAACTGGTTGACCACAAACAGGTTATATAACAGGATGAAAGCGAGACATTCTAGATACGGGTTTAAATACACATACTGTGGTGGGTTGTGGTAATGGTGGTAGTTCTGAAGCTTTAGAACAAACACGATTTTCTGGTTTGTTCTATTGCATGAAATATATATATTTTTTAAATTAAAAGAAAGAAAGAAAGCTGTCTCTCTGCTTTGGCCAGTCCTCAGACCACTTTGATTAATTCTTCAAAGCATTCCTGACATTGCTCTTGTTTTCAACTTTCATGTTCGAAATTATTATCTTACGTTTTCTTATTATGCAATCAGTCACCCCTTTTCAACTTATTCTCTCTAATCAAGGCAAGATAAAGATCTTTTGGACTTAATAGATGGCTCTAACAGAGTCTCACTTATTACTGATGTTCCTTTACATTTTTCTCCAACCCAGGAAATGGTAACTTTCCTATCCTTCCCAGATCAGCTGTAGGCTCTTGTTTTCTGAGAGGGAGCAAGAAATATTTTAGGCTTTTAAAAATAAATAGTTTCTTATGCATTTATCCTAATGTCATATTTGTTCTGGTTTAAACATTCCAAGGGTTGCCTATGACAAAGCGCCTACTAATGCCCGGACCTCGTGGGTTCCTAATAAATAACCCATCGAACCAAATCTCTCTGACAGCAAGAGAACCTCAAAGCAAGAGCAAATGCTTGATAATGTGAGAGAGATAAGTGGAGACCACCTTATAAATATCAGACATAGTCACACCAAGGGCAGTTCTCCCCTAGAAGGTGATTTTGCCGTGCGAGAACACTTTCCTTTCTAAGGACAGGTTCTCAGTTCTTAGGGAGAATGGATTTTCGGCCAGAGAAGGGCTGTGGTGATCAAGGAAGTCCCGGTGGTATAATTTTAGCGTTTGCAGAATTTTCCATTGCTTATTTTCAGCACTACTGCTATTTCATCATTTCAGTGATTGCTCCCCCAACACTGACTGACGATTTTATTGGATGCAGAAGGGGCCGAGTTGGATTATATTTCACTGAACAGCTACACAGCCTGTGTAAAAACAGTCTTTGCAAATGAAATAATCTCATCTAATTGACCACAGTGAAAGAGAGACAACACAACCCGTTGGTGTGAGGTAGACAACCCCAAGCGAAAGCACAGACCAAGTTCTCACCACATTAAAATCTCCGGAGTTCATAGACGATACTTCCCATCACATGGACTACAGTGACTATGGATTAGGAGGTTTGCAGGTTTGGAAGCTACAGTTCCTTAGTATTTTATATTTAACATAAAGGTTAAACTCATTAAATACTTAATAAGCATAAAGTTTCTAGGAGTTAATGAACTGCTGCTCCTTTCCATAATGAGTTTATATCAAAATTGGAGGACTCCGTTTGAGGTTGAAAATGAATTCCTCATTACTTCTATGGTGAATAAAGCATTGTCCTATTAGCGTTTCCATAACACACCACATCTTTATTAGACTTTGTTGTCATGTAGACATATGGACCAGTTGTATTTTGAAGAGGAATATAGGCTATTTTTATCGTGAAGAATACTGGAGGTTTTTTTCCTTCATTCTACTTCTGATGTTTTGTATGACATTTAGTAACTCATGCCATATTGTCATTTTCATATGCTAATAGAAACTCACATTATTTCTGGAACGTTATGATGCTGACTCTGTTCCATGCAAGCACTATATTCTCATTGCCTCACAAGTTTTGCATACATGTAACGTTCTTTCTCATCTCTGCAAAGTCACTTAAAAGAGTCAGTGGCAAAGCAGGCTCTGGGGCAATGTCCAAGGAGTGAGTGGCGCAAACGAATCAGAGCAGGCAATACCTCTGGTCAACCTCAGGATTTCGCCTGTCTGTCCTGGTTCCTTTGTACCATTCACGTGGCTTGGGGGAATCAAAAGTTATACACGGGTTTCTGGCTGCGTGGGGAAGGGGGGGTCCACGCCCCTAACTCTTAACTTTGTTCAACAGTCAACTGTATTGACTGGACATCCTAGTCCAAGTTGTTACGTCTAGTCTTTAGTCCTGACTTTTTCTTTTCAGGCTCACCTCACTATTCACAGAGTCTGATTTTTGTAGGACATATAGAATGATAAATGAAATCAATCATAGCCTATACTAGGAGGATGAGACTATTGGTGCTAGAAGAATCTGGCAATTGTGACAGGGGCTCAAAACCTCAGCTTAAAGGGAAGGACTCAGGAGATCAAAACGAAGTCTTTGTATAAGAATCAGAATAGCGACTAGCATTTAACCATGAGCCAAGAGCTCTGCTAGATGCTTTCCACATAGTATTTCTGATTTTTCCAGAAGTGGATAAAGAATGGTCTATTACAACCATCTTACCTTTGAAAAAAACTGAAGTTCAGAAAGGTTAAATATTGTTTCCAAGCTCACAGTCTAATAATTGATGGAGTTGGGAATCTAATCAGGTCAGTCTGATGGAAAGCTTATGTTCTAAGTGGTATGGTATGCTGCCCCAGGATACCTCTAGAAGGCTCAAGGCTTTTTGACAATAAAAAAGGCAAGAATACAGTGATTGGACTATGGTGGGAGGTCCTAACAAGGATTGGTTAATGATGATTGAGGGCCTAGTGAGTTCTGAGTTATTCCACTGAGATCACATGGAGGAATTGATCTCACCACCCAAGGTGGGGTTGCGTTGGCAGGTCCGGTTTAAATAGTTTCTCAGAACCTTGGCAATCCAGGAATTACTGAATGGGGAACCAGGCAGTTAATTATACATTATAAATAGGAGAAAGGTTATCCATTTAGCCCAATTAGGTACTGTTTGGTATTGATGCTTAGCTGAGGTCTAGGGGAAACAATGTCTCTCTCTTGGATATCCTGGGGTCGGGGATGGATTTAGGTACAGGAGAGGACAATGCCTAATTGCTCAACCTTTTGATCTTCATGCTTTTATTTTTCAATCTTTACTGTTGGCCTCTGCAAATGATGTTCATCTAAATACTACTTGTAAGAGTGATCCCTCTCAGCTTGGCAAAATCTTTATCAGTAGGGCCCAAATCATTTTCAGTTAACACATGGATCAATAGGCAATCATCAGCTAATAAAAATTTTTGCATTCAGTCCATGGTTTTCAAAAGGGCCATAAACAAGGAAATGACAATGACTGTCATCAGATGTTTGTGAGAAAAGAAAACCAATTGTATATTCTACAGCTCTTCAGTGATTTAAAGAATTTAAGTGGCAAACAGCAATATTACTCAAAGAACTGCTGGAGAAACCAGTTGTTTATTATTTGGCTTATCCATTCCTTTAACTAGAAGCATCTGTAAGGATCTTCTTGCCCTGATGAAATCTTGGATAACTTTTCAAATAAAAGAGCAGAATGTTTGTCTGTGAAAGTTAATGAAACTGTTTAACAAGATCATAAGCCTTATTCTTGCAGCAATAAAAGTGGTTTGGCTTTCATTTTTTGTGTGCACCTGAAATTTGTTAGTTCCTTTTTATTAGTTAGTCATAAAAGTAAGTTCCCATGGAGTAGGTGAGTGGTACTGTCTCCGTTTTACAGACAAACTGAGGAACATAGTGCTTATGACTTCTATTGTGTTACATAAAACATCTCTACCACAGCTTGTACTAAGATTCCCAGCAAGACACCCTTCAGGCTGTGGATTACCTCAGTGAGACGCTCTGTCACTGACTTGACTTCCACGAGTTTGGTAAACATGCCTTAATCCTATTTCTGTCCTCTTGGCATTTTAAAAAAAAAATATTTTATTTATTTATTTAACACAGATAGAGACAGCCAGCGAGAGAGGGAACACAGCAGGGGAGTGGGAGAGGAAGAAGCAGGCTCATAGTGGAAGAGCCTGATGTGGGGCTCGATCCCGTAATGCTGGGATCACGCCCTGAGCTGAAGGCAGACGCTTAACCGCCGTGCCACCCAGGCGCCCCTCCTCTTGGCATTTTGATAGGGTCTTTCATGCAACGGAACTGGTCTTCAACAACTAGGCATCCGTATTCTCCTTTAGAGAATATGAGGCCAGGAATAATCTCATGACATTAAACAGAAACCTTCCTCTGGACAGCGCTTCAGGAGCGGGAAGCATATATACGGATGTGCACGCCCACCCACCCCGTTTAGCAGGTTCATGTTTTTCTTTTCACTTGAAAGGCATCCTCTTACACAGGCAGCCTCTGTCTTACCTACCAAGGATCGAATTGCGAAATAACCCATTAAGGTAGAATGGCCACTGTCAGCTTTGCTCCATCTGACACCAATAAAGGCCCACTATTCAGAAATCAAATGGAGCTGTTTGACAATCTGTGACGCTGGAGGTGAAATGAGTGAAAACGGTTCGAGATGTATGGCAAGGCTGACGCACATAGCAGGTGGGACTTATCTCTAACATAGGCTGAGCCTCTTCCCCAAATCTATTTCCAGCCCTTCACTACAGTGTTTTACTTCATTATCATAATGACGAAAATTCCATCAACTAATGATGTCTTTGCATCAGAACTTACTAGTTACAAAGGACACTTCCAGGACCATGAGTCATCCATCCATCGTGTGTCACCCCATCATAATCCAGTCCTCGGAAGAGCCAGTCCAAACCCGCACCTTCACGCATCTTCTCTGTCCGCACCACCATCACACACTATTTCTCAGACCACCCCACAAACCGAGTGGCCATTCTTTTTTTTTTTCTTTTTTTCTTTTTTTCTTTTTTCTTTTGCCATTCTTGACCCCATATCCGTACATCATCAAGTACTATTAATTCCTGAGCATTCTTCTTCAAAATACATCCAAACCTGAACACTTTGAAGTGCGTTGGAGTGTCCTTGATCTAAGTCACACCTGTTACAGCTTGAATTTTCCATCCTCCTCTGAACTGTTTTCTCATGGTCCGTTCTCCATTTAACAGACAGAATAATGAGGCAAAAACAAATCAAACCAGGTCAGGAGCTCTTCCCTAAAACTACACCCACAGCAACCAAGACTCCTCTCCCCACTCGGTTTCCTCCACCTTTCCCTTTCACTCTCTGCTTCAGCCCTACTGGCTTTCTCTTTGTTTCTTAAAACGGACAGGCTCCTTCACCTCTTAGAGTCTCTGTGCCTGGTGTTTTCTGCCGGTAAGGCCTTCGCCCAAGTCTTCAGATGGCTGTCACTCTCCTTCATTCAGTCTCAGCTCAAACTCTACCAGGGAAAGTGGGCTTCCCTTCCTCTCCTCCTGCTCTCCTACCCTGACCAGTCATCCTACCCTTTATTTTCTGCATAGCTGTGACCACTCCCTGTCTGCTTCCTTGAATCTATGCTTATTTCTCTGCCCACAGGAGAAGGTAAACTTAAAGGCAGGAATTTTGTGTTTTTACCACGTGTCCCTGGTTTCTCCAATGGAGCTTTATGTATTTTAAGTGCTCAGTAAACAGTGGTCCCCTATCACAATGCTTTCCTCTTTTTTTTTTTAATTTTTTTTAAAGATTTTATTTATTTATTCGACAGAGATAGAGACAGGCAGCGAGAGAGGGAACACAAGCAGGGGGAGTGGGAGAGGAAGAAGCAGGCTCATAGTGGAGGAGCCTGATGTGGGGCTCGATCCCATAACGCCGGGATCACGCCCTGAGCCGAAGGCAGACGCTTAACCGCTGTGCCACCCAGGCGCCCCACAATGCTTTCCTCTTAATACCCAGCTACGATCAGCTACTCTGGGTTACTGAGCTTGCCTGAGGAAGAAGGAAGTCCACTTTTGAGTATGGAGCTCTTCAGGAAAGGAAAGCCAGAGGTGTCACTGTGGGGACCAAACAGAGTCTCAGTCTACAGAGACATTTGGGACCTGTAAATCTTACTTATTTTGAATTTTGAGCCACATCTGAGTTAAGAATGAAGATCTGCTTTTGAATCCTAAAATAGATGAGTATTTTCTCATTTCTAAAGTGAACAGATCTATACTATATGTCTCAGAGGACTGTAAATGGGAATAAAATAACTGCCCACAGAGGCTAATCTATAGCAAGTGCTCAATTAAAAAAGAACAAAACCCCAAAAATCCTTTTCTCCTACCCCCCTCACCCACCACACACAAAAACACAGATGATTGCTTTTAAGAATTCAATTCTATCCAGGGTTAATTAAGTGTAAGCCCACCATTTGAAATAGTTTCTTTGGGGAATTATACACCTGAACAACCCAGTTCCATATAAATGCCTTTCAGAATACAACCTGGTTACAGTGTGAGAATTACTTGAAATGAAAAATATTTGTATTTACATTTAGTCTCCAAGCTGATTCCACGTATACACTTCCTCACAGTCCTATTTTTCCAGGACTCATCCATTGTTATTGAACAATTGACTTAGAGTGTGTGCTTACTGTACAAATGGGACAAAGGCAGATGTGTAATTCATTCTACTTTTCTTAGAAAACAGAAACTAAATACAAACAAGAGTAATTCAATTCCAATGAATAGTAATCACTGTGCTTTATAATCCAACTGAGACAAAAGGGATACAGAAAAACTTGTTACATTCAAATTGTATCTGAAAGCCTGATGTGATAGGAGTGTGAAGAAGCATTACATCCTAATTTATTCTACTTTCTGTTATTTACTCTGTTTTTCGTTAGTTAAACATTCTTAACTTGTGAAAGCTGCTTTAATCCTGGAGACTAACAGTTAAAGGATGAAGCATGCAATTCAGTTTATGCACCTTTCAGTTTCGTTGATTTCTTAATTATTTCTTTGAGTTGCACGAAAATGTTTAATTTACAGATTTTTATCAATACGGTTGCCTCAAGAAAATAATTCAAGCCTTATAGAGAACAAATTGAGTTCACCAAAAAAACCACAAAAAGACAAAGCAAAAATAAACAATAGGAGCTGCTTTTTCACGAAGCTTCTAAATGAGTATGTAATACTATTCTGAGACTATTTTTTTATTGACAAATATTTGAAGAGTATGTTTCTTTGTGTTGAGAATAATATAATGCATGTATATATCTTGTGACTTATTTTAAATAATTATGCATTTTAACAATCTTCTTATTGTAGTTCCTTCTTAGTCAAGTATATCTGAACAATTTAATTTTTGCTCCCTTGATTATCCATTCAACCGCCCAATGTATACTCTTTACATGGGAAATTTCCTGAAATGAACTGACCTGATAATTATTTTATTGCTTATTGTGAAACAATGCACTTCTGATTTTAAATAAATTCTATGATTTTATTATCATCTTACAATTTTAAGAGGACATGGTTTTATACAGTTTATTTCATGATGACAGGAGAAATTGATATATTAAAAAATCGAAATGTAACCTAAGATCAGAAAATGAATGTATGAATATAATGAATGTTTCATGATGTAAAGGCATCTATACAAACTCAGAGCTAAACATATCCATCAAATGGAGAAAAAACACACCCACTCTTAATATTTCCCCTTCTTCCTCCAAGTTCCATCAGGGGACTGTGCTGAAACTTCTAAATTACTTGTATATAAAAAAAAATCTGTCCTCAGAGAGCCAACTGGCAAATTTTTTAATTATATTATTTGCTCTTTGCATATATGTAATTATTTTTCTTTATAGGAGCTCAGTGTTAGGAAATTTTACAGATAAGATAACCCATGATAAGAATTAATATAATTATTTTCATAGATCAGTTTTAAATAAATATCTTTAAATTTTGAGGCATGAGGCATGAATGGGTGTTGGAAAAAAAAAAAAAGAGAGAGTTTCTTATATTCTATGCCTCCTGGCTTCAATGCAAAACACAGGCATCGATTCATGGTAATTCTTATGACTGCTTTGAGGAGTCACAAATGACTGTGTTTCTGAAACCAGTTCATTAGTACATCTAATTTATTATGTCCATACAGAAATGCCTTGCCACAGCAGAAACAGCGAAGCTCTTCTTTCGTATTTAACTACTGATTAATTAGCAAGAATTCAAGTTGCTCACTATTACTATAACAGCAATATAGTTTTTATGTTTGATAAGCTACATCATCTAATATTTCGAAGAAAGATGCTATTTAAGTTGGTGAGTCCAGCTTATCGCAAAGTATACTGACCCCTTAATAGGAACATAATGAGTGAAGTTAGCATCTGTACCTCCGAAATAAAAAACTTAACATCAACATGCCTATTAACAAAATGAGAAAAAAACTAATTAAAGCAAATTAGCCTAATGTGCACATGCTGGATAAGACAGATTACTTCTAAAAATCCGAGAAGATAATGGTACCCATATGGGATATGTTTTTGGCATTTTTCATATAAATTGGACAGTTTTAGAGGATAAATATGGTACAAAAGTCCTTACAGGCAATTATGTCTTTACAATGCTGGTGGCTGACATCATAAAAGTATAATTTTAATTGCTATTAATTGCATTAAGTCTACTCTTATTGAATACTTAATGCCATCTCTGACAGTAGTACTAATTTATATACTTTAATGAAGCTTCATGGTAGAAGTTTGGAATTATAGAGCTACTTAAACTATGTCTTAAATAGTACATTTTATCTGTCAAGAAGGTCTAGAAATAAAGGCATTTCATTGGTTTTTTTTTCCCTTGATAAAGTGATGTTGCCAGTTTTTTGTTGTTGTTGCAAGATAATTTTTGAAAAATGCTTCTAGTGGTGTTTACTACACATTTAAAACAGCTGCTGGTTTTCCAATGTGTCAAATACTGAAATATGCTGATAAAAATTTGAAATTATGAACTTGTAGCATTTAGCTGCCCTAATTCCAGACACCTGATTGTCAGAAGAAAAGAGTCATTTATAACATATAAAAGGTAAAGCGACACAAAGTAAATACTAAATATTATAAAAGGCAGAAATTATTTTGAATAAAGCCACAAGATAAATAACCCTACCCACAGAGCATCTATCAGTTGGCATTTGTAGTAATTCCTCTAGAGCCACTAGTTACCGGACGTCTCTGCTGTTAGTGTGATTTGCATTATTAAATTATGAAAAATTCATTCATCTCAATCAGTGCTAGTTTCAATATTTGTGAATTAGTAATCTGCCTGGTTGCACTAATGGGAGAATGCATCCATTATTGTCTTTTCAATCTGTTTTCATGTTCTTTTACTAAAAACACGCTATTTGAAATGGTAAAGACACCCCTCATGGGCTGAATGGAGTGCAAGAGAATTCTTTGCCCTCAGATACTGAGACTTTTGGTAAATTCTAGCCTGTTATTTCTGCTCAGAAAGGCATGCTTAATAAAGTGAAGAAGCACAAATGTCAGGTAAAATATGCCATGTACTTTTATATGCCCTATCGATTTTTCCTATAATTAAAGTGATGAACACACACTGTTTGGTCATAATGAAGCCAGATCTCCTTTTGAGAATTTTTTAAAGGTTTAGCAAAGTTTGTTTCAGCCTATTGCCTTTTAGTGGAATATCTTTGCTCAAACTTCCCCGGGGACATCTGAGTAAAAGGCAGGACTGTGATGGGGTAAGGCTGAGGATTTTAGAAGTCTACAAGAGTTTCAGATTTCCTTGCCTTTGGTCCCACTGCCCAAGGAAAGAGGGGTGGGGCTGTAGTTGCCGGAAAAGGGCGCTGCCATTTCAGTCCGGCATCATGGCCGGCACCAGAAGTCGCTCCCTTCAGTGCCCTGTTGCCCATTTCCACACTCAGCCTAACTCTGAAGTCTATTTTAGATTTCAATCTCTTTATTCACTCTCTCACGCTGAGAATGTCAGCCAATTAGTGCTACTTTACGTAATGCTTTTCATGAGATTGACACTAGTCCATAAGGAATTAGACTGAGACCACCAACCCATTTCGCATGGGCCAATGAGTAGCCATCGGACAGTGACAACTTTTGATCACAACCTGCGTTTGGGTTCAAACCAATTACTTAACGGCGACAGGTTCCATGCCACCCGATTAAGCCTGTGTGTCATTCAGGGACCCAGATTAATTAAAACAACAACTAGGCGGAAACCTTTTACATAACTTATTTCCACTGCTCTGCCCACCAGGATCACTGAGATGGAAAAGGCAAGCTAGAGCAAATCAATACTGAAGCTGAGAGTGGCTTCATCGTCTTGTTTTTTTGTTTTGTTTTGTTTTGTTTTGGGGTTTTTTTTGGCTCCTGTCTGCTGGTGGAAGAGGAAAAGGGTCAGTCAACACTGAAAGAGAGGACAGAAAGTCCCCTCTCAATTTTTCATTAAGAAGAAATTAAGAGAGGTGATCTTCTTCTTCTTATATGAGAAAATAGTTGGCAGAACGGTTCACTTAATTTGTGTGTATTTTTGCCTTAAAATTATTTCCTAATTAGGGAAGCAACTCATGCTTAATGCCGCAGTTTCAGAAAATACAGAAAAACCTCCCCCAAATGCTTATAATCCCAGCGCAGAGATAACAAATTGCTGTTAACAATTTGCTGAATATTCTTCTCATTTATTTTATTCATATACGCTTTTACCGCATGGAATTGTTTTCTACTGCTCTATTGTCTGCTTGTGTCCCTTAGTAAATATTTTGTCAACTTGTTTCCTATCAATGATGCTACTCGATGACACAGGTATTTTGCTTTCCCCCCCCCCCCTTTTTTTTCTTTCATTCAAATGGTCTACTTGGCTCTCTCAGGCAAGGAGGCGAGGAGCACCATGGTTCGCTACTGATATTTATTTATTATTATTAGTTTTTAATTTTCAGTTCCTTTAGTTGTAAACCTTGAGGAGTAGGCTGTGGACTGCTGAGAGCAGTAGCAATCTACTGAGAAAGCCTCCTTCGTGCCTATTTTGATGACACAACATTAATCCAAAGGGGAAAAGCCAGTTCAGCGGGATTTTGTACATAATTCTCCCGTGGTTTTAGAATGACCCCACATCACTCCTGTAGCATCGAGTGCCTGCATGTGAGGAGGGTAATTTTTTCATTCAAAGTGACATAGCTCTGGTTTCGGTAAATCTGTTGGCTGGGACGTGGTATTCACCTATTCAATCTGATTGTGTATACAGGATTGCTATTCAAGCAATTAAGGTCAGGGCCAAGGGCAAAAAGAGTAGAATTTCAAAAAAAAGAGGAAGGGAAAGATGTCCTAATCACTAGAGGGGGCTCCACTGGGTAGGAAACACCCTCAAATTAGGAAGCTTGATGTGGGTAGTCCCAGGATACTGGTATGTGTTTGGCAAGAGACCTGTCTCTGGCATGTCAGTTCAGTACTGATAAACTTGTCCCAATGTCCCCAAGAGAGGACACTATAAAAATAGGATCAGACTCCCTTTTGGGTATCTAATACATAATTAGACCCCTGGCACTATGAGCAGAGTTGTGTGACCTTGAGCAAGTCACTTAACACACTTGTATTTAAGTTCCCACCTTCCTAAACTGGGAGTCATTACAATACAACTCTACAAGGAGACTGTGTGATTTGAGTGCAGA
This sequence comes from Ursus arctos, assembly GCF_023065955.2. NCBI lineage: Eukaryota > Metazoa > Chordata > Mammalia > Carnivora > Ursidae > Ursus > Ursus arctos. The sequence goes on along the minus strand of NW_026622952.1, from coordinate 33,661,430 downwards.
GTTTTTGCAGTTTTGCATGAAGCAAAGGCAGCAGGTGTGGGAAGAGCTGTTGCTGAGTGGAGGCCCCAAAGAAGCGAACGACCACAGCTTATTGGAGGGTTAGCAAAAAGCGATGGCTAAGGGGTCACTCACGGAGGACGATGATTAGAAATGGAAGAATTCAAGCTGCTATATTCTGTTATGTGGAGAGAACTAAGCTATGATAATAATGGCACAGCAGGAAATATGATACAGGCAACGTAAAATAAAGCACAAGGAATTAGAGAACATTAGGAAGTTCAAGAAGTAAAAAGATATGAGAGTGAAGGAAGGAGTCAGATGAAATGAGATAGGGGGGCTGCAGAGATACCCGGGGCATGAGGACAAGAAGCAAGGGAGAGATCCTATTTCTTTTGGAAATTGGGCTGGGAGTTTTAATTTCTTTTGACTCTCATTTTTTTTTAATCCATTTCCTTGTTTAACCCCCTACCCCCATTTAATTAGCGACCTACCCCTGTTTCCATTTCTCGCTCACCCCTTTGTCTTCCTCCAGGTCAGCATCCTCCTTCATTCTCTCCAACGATACTGATCCCATTTTCTGTTCTTTCCGTGTTTGTTTATCAATGCCTTACCACGTGAGCTCCTCCTCCTGCCCTCGTTACATTTGCTTGAACATTGTCACTCACCCAGAGAAAAAAAATTTTTTTTTTTTTGCTCAGCACCATTAAGCCAAAGGAAACTAGCAATGTGTACTTCAGCTATGACATTTTCCTTATGCTCTTGTCTGACAGAAATTTAGAAAAATAACTAAACCAAAAGGTGATTCTACCAGAGTTCTGCATTTTAAGTGGCAAGCTGAAGGACAGTGCTGTATGCATATTTAGAGAGTGAGTTTCTGGTTCTTCAGGTTTCAATTGTAACCTGTGGCCACGCGGATCAAGTGAATAACGGTCAAGGCTCTGTAAAAGGATTGTCAACCAGAGAAACTGGGAAGCACAATTCCTTTGAATTTGTATCAAACTGAGAAAAAGATTGTTTAGCCTTACAGTCAGGTGTACTGCAGGATGAAGGGGGGGAATGGTCTTTTATCCCTCTCTCAGGGACTCCGTTGGTTTTTTTCTTATCGGATGCCCTAGCACAATTGCAAGCAAAGCTTTGTTCGCATTCCTGATTGCCAGGGGCTTGGGACGGTGGAAAGAGCAGGACATTTGCAGTCAGACAGCCTAGATTCAAACCCCGTCTCTGCCACCTACTAACTCTGTGACCTTGGTAAGAGAATAGATGGTGGCATGGCCAGAAGAGGAGATTGAGGCCAAGGGCAAAACAGCTTCTTGCAGTCTCAGCTTCTTGCAGAACAAACATTAGAAAGGGGCCTGGTTCAGGCCAAAATTTGATGAATTTTGTTTTATGAGAAGTTGGTTTCGAAATTCTGTTGGGACTTCAAGGAAGAGATATTATAATCAAAGATATGGATTTAGGGGTCATGGGCATTGGAAAAGCTTTGGAAGAAAATGAAATCCACCCATTCCCCCATCATTGCACCATGACCACTCTTCGTAGTTTGATGAATTTCTTTATACAATTTATTCAGTTTTTCCTCATTAAATACTATGTAATAAACAGCTTTCTGTGTCTCTTGGTGAATATCTGTATTATTATCTAAGGGTTGTATGTAACTTCTCATGTTCCCCATTAAACCAAAGGACATCATGAAACTCTAGGTGTGATCCTGGAGAAAACAGGCAGAGGGAGAGCATGGGTGATAGGAGAAATGAGAATGGGCTGTGAAGAAGGGCTGGGAGAAGACACACTTGGAGCAAGATGGAGACCAAACACCGCCTACTGTTGTAGGAAATATTAGAGGGCTCGTGGAGACTGATGCTGAGGAAAACCATTCCCACATTTGGAGGTGAGGATGTTATTAATAGTCTTTGGAGAACAGTCGAGTTTGGGGTTGGGAACAAATGAGCTCCTGAACGTATTGGGAACAAATGAGCTTCTGAACACAAAAGAGCCGAAAACACTTGGAAGACACTAAACATGCTGGAGAAATAGGATAAAGATGAAACAAAATAGTGGGGAATGCGGCAGGGAGTGGGGACAAGGGCACACACAAAAAAGTTGGCTTCAGCAAGCAGTGGGGCCATTTTGTTCCTCAAGAGTAAAGTAAGGAGAGGTGGTGAGCTGAAATGAACATGTTTGAAAAGCAGAAGGGGAAAGATGAGGGCAATCCGCTGGCTTCATCTTGTCAGCGCAGTAGGGAGCGGACCTACTACAGGGTGGCAGACATGAGGTCCGTGGAAGAGCCACATGAAACAGGCGTAGGTACTCAACAGAAAACGAAACCAACGGTCGTTCAGCCAATCAGGGTCCTAACGGGATAATGTCAATTAGTAGCCCGTCCAATCAGTGCATTCTGACCTTAGCTAGCGAGTCTTGCGAAGTATTTGGGTAGAGCCAGAACTACCGGGTCAGCCCTAGATTCAGGCATGTGAAAAATGCCCGAACGAAAAAAAGCAGATAATTAGAGGCAGGTGAAGAAAGAGAAAAGGGGACCTTAACTGGAAGAGCAAGGGGAAAAGGACTGAACTATACACTGCAATTGTCTTCAACACACACATACACACACACACACACACACACACACACACACACTATATCACACACAAAGTTGTAAGATAGATACATGACGGAGTGTTACTCCCATTATAAAAGAATTCTTGATGTTACAGAAAAAAACCCACCCCTCGTTGCTCTCCATGGCCCATTGTTTATTTAAAATACAATTTGACAAAAATTCAATAAGCAAGCATTTTTCTGAGACACGCCTATTATCCAAAGTGAGGTTTGCTCCCATTGTTTCTGCTTATGCAGAAATGAAAGCAAAGGTGGGTAGTGTGTAGATTTGGGACTTAGATCATCAGTTTCCTTGCCTGCTCTGCCTGCGGATGTAGTTTGCAGTGAGCCGTTTAAACTCCAATCCATTCCCCTCATTCATAAAACCAAGAAAATAATCTCTGCCTATTTCAGAGATGAGGATTATTTTACCTAGTGATGATTAATGACCTGATATCAGCACAGCAGTCTCAGCTTCTTGCAGATAAAAAAGGACGTGTCCCGAGATGCCTATATCACTTCATTGTTTTTCCTCCTTGGGAACCTTAGCTGATTTGCTCCAGTAAAGGCTTGGGATGTTTCCAGGGGGCGTGTGATGTTCTGGGGGCATGGGATTTTAAAATGTGTTTGATTTTTTTTTTTTTTTGTCTTTGATGAATGTTACCGTGTAAAATAGTGCGATTATAAAATACTCTTTTTCTGTAATGGAATTTTTCAAAGCAGCAAAGTGCGTATTTTATGTATTGTTACCCCTCTGAAAGAAATGAGCTGCAATTTAGGTGAAGAACCAGGACACTTAAGTGAATGTCCATCTCTTTTCTCTTTTCTTAAAGACTCTATCCAATGTGTTCCCCTTAGTGGAAGTCACGACCGGCCAGGGCAACCATTGCGAAGTGGTCATTTTTTCCCCCAGCATAATTCTTTTTCTCTGTTCTCCTGTTTATAAGGATTAGGTTTCTCCCTAATCATCTCTCTAGTGAATTATTTTTACTTTCACACAGCAGCATACACAGAGTCAAACTCATTTCTTTCTTTTAAAGGGACACACACCTTGACTCCTTTTTAGGCAAAAAGCAAACCACAAAAGCCTTATGGTTTTGGCGTTCCTTTTAAAATTCGTGCCTTGGTGCGTTAATGTCACAGTAATCCCAAATACTGTTACTCCACAATTTACTAGAGATTACTCTGCTTTAGAACATGCTACTCTGCTCCTTCTGGCTTTAGGTTAATGGGCAAAAATATATGGTTTATAATCCTTTGCAAAAGTTTTTTTCAAATACACAATGAAATGAAACACAGATACACACCAATGTGAGCAAATAACGCAGAATGCATGATTCAAAGCAAGCTAGAACAACTCGGAATTCCAGAGAGGAAAAAGAAAGTCAATTTTTCTTTCTTTGTGCAAATGTCTAAAAATCTGCAAAACAGAAAATAATGCCATTTCTGCCTTCCTTTATTTTATGGACTATTATAGGCATACATTTTTTTCTGTTAATTGCCTTGGATTTCACGGTTAAAGAAACACGCATATATATGCTCCGATAAATTTGGTGTGTACATTTATTTACTTGTATTTGTGTTAAATACAACATGTTAGCAATAGAATGAGTCCAAAGGAGAGAACAGTGGCCCAAGGACTGTCAGGAACGAAATGGTGCTGTGTAACTGTTCTGAGATCAGAGGAAAATGCAAAGAACTGAGGAGGATTAAAGGAACTCCAGGAAGCTTTAGGAGACCCATAGAAAAAAGGGACAGAGAGAAGCAGGAGTGGGTGGAATGACTGCAGCAACAGGAAGCATTATTCCATCACCGAAAGGGCAGAATAACACTTAAAATATATGGAAGAATTTATACTCTCAAAGACTAGGATAATCAGAGTGAAAAAAAATTATTTCTCTTTTCAAGAAGGTAGAGGTCAAGAGGGCATCTTGTCACATGTTTTAAAAACACTTCATTGGGTTTTTAATTTTTTTTTTTTAAATGCACAGATATAGAGTACAAAGATTTGGGATTTTGAGAAGAGTTTATTATATTAAAACTGAATTGAGTTGTGTCCTGTATAACATTTTTTTCCAAGTGGATATAAAGAATAAACATTATTTTAGCTGAAAAAATATCAATCCCAGTGGATATAGACTTGTCAGTGGAAATAGAATATCAGGTAGGAAATATAATTGCTAAAAAACAGGAAATGGTTTATTTTTATTTATTTATTTTTTTTAAAGATTTATTTATTTATTTATTCCACAGAGATAGAGACAGCCAGCGAGAGAGGGAACACAAGCAGGGGGAGTGGGAGAGGAAGAAGCAGGCTCATAGCGGAAGAGCCTGATGTGGGGCTCGATCCCATAACGCAGGGATCACGCCCTGAGCCGAAGGCAGACGCTTAACCGCTGTGCCACCCAGGCGCCCCAGGAAATGGTTTAAAACATTGAATTCTCCGGGACGCCTGGGTGGCTCAGCCGTTAAGCGTCTGCCTTCGGCTCAGGTCATGATGTCAGGGTCCTGGGATCAAGCCCTGCATCGGGCTCCCTGCTTGGTGGGAAGCCTGCTTCTCCCTCTCCCACTCCCCTTGCTTGTGTTCCCTCTCTCACTGTCTCTCTCTGTCAAATAAATAAATAAATCTTAAAAACAAACAAACAAACATTGAATTCGCCAACATTACAACCTCTGCGTGTGTTTGTAACTACTGTCCTTAATAAGTCTGTTGAAAAAGGAAAATAAACTTTGACCTAAATAAGAAGCCAAACTTAAAAAAAAAACAAAAACAAAAACAAAAACCAGAAAACTGTAAGACTTAGCAACCCTGCAGGTTTTAAGCAAATGGACAAAATATGAGTAAAGATGATCACACGTTTCTGTTGCCGAGATAGATGCTGATTGCGAATATAACCACTTGAGATGTACGAGCAATTATATACTAAGTCTTGGATTTCACTCATCCTGGGAAAGGCTATGATTATCTCGGCAGTTAAAAGCTATCTGGAACATGTATCCTATCAAATCTTGTTCGTTTGTGTGTATCCCTTTCCTTAGGTCACAAGTTCTTTCCATGTGAGAGTTCCCGCTCTTCCCATAACATACAGTTCACGGTGCTGGGCAGAGAACATGCAGAAGGAATTGTTTTAAAAAAATTAATACCTACTGAGATACTTCTGTTGACATTTGAGCATTCCAGAACATGTACACTGAGGCACTCTGGCTGAGAATCACTTGGCCTTTTTTCATGTGTGAATGTCTTCCTATTCTTCTATTCTTTATTAAGCAGCACTGTGGTAAAATGTGCCGGTATGCCGAGAGGGAAAATGCAAACATTTGTACAAATCTCCAGAATGACCTCTTCCAGAGCGGAAATAAAGACTGCTCCCAGATCCACTAGTTTCTCGGTATCACTTCAGCCCTCTAAACCCCCAACCTTCAGGTAACAAAGGTAAAATTAAAATAAAGTAGTTTGCTTTGGCAACTCAAGGAACCCAAGTTTATTTCTTGCGACATCTTTTCTTTGAGTCCTGTGAAAACAGATTACCAAAGGAAAATGTGGCAGTAGGTGCACATTTTTTAAATGGAAGAAATTGTTCCCCAGAACTTTTCAATAAGAGAAAGCATGTGACCTCCTTTCTGTGAGACCCACAGTACAGTAAACAATTGAATCCATATTCAGCCAGATGCTTCCAGTGTGTAAATTACTCCCTGGGTAAATGTTAGGCACTTTTGGAGCCGCATTAACTCTTTCAGGCTTCGAGTATGCAATTTAGTAAATTACCACTGCCTGCACGTAATGGTGCTCCAGGGACCGAAAAAGATTAATGTAGCTCCAGAAGTGCCTAAGTTCCTCTCGGGGAGAGCATCTGACTGAATGGAAGGAGCTTGCGTCTAATCATTCTTTGTTAAAGGAGGCATTCTTTAAAATTCTTTAAAATAAAGTTACCTTCATTTTCAATACTACCCATTCCCTCCCGAAAGCATACATACTAAGAACTTGATTTTTTTTTTCCTTATTGGAGACAAGGTTTATTTTTGGAAAGGTTTTCACTGACCCCTTTCCCTGTTTTAGAAAAAAGAAAATCACAGTAACTATTAGTTCTTGTTCAATGTGTTCTTTTTGTCATTTTGGCACAGCTGACTTCCTTCTGCTTAATCGCTTCTCTGAAATTCCCTCCTCTGAAATCATCCCTTACTGCTTTTCCTATTACTTCTTGGATAGCCATCGTCTTTCTTTCATATTGTTTTCTCTTCTAACCCCACTGATATTTATTACGGACCCCAGCTTGGCTCCCACCTGTATCTATACCCACAGGGCTCTATTGATCTCTCCCAAGTTCAGGGTCTTATGTGGGTGTGATCCGTTCCTCCAGGCAACCATGCACTTCCTGCTTTATACCGTCTCAAATTCAATTTGAGTCTATGGGTTATCTTCAGTTGGGTGTCTCACCACCGGTTCAGCACATAATGAAAACATGGAGCCTCTCTCATGGATCAACTCATCACGTCTCATCTTCTGCAGCCACGGGGCACCTGTCAGAAGCCTAGAGTAGTTGCCACACTGATAAGAAAATGAAACCTTTCCTTGCCTCATAAAGCCAGCTGGTCAACGACTTGCTCCTTTTTCTCACATTTTTTTCCTTTGCCTACCCTTACGATGATCTCTTGTGAATGTCTCCATTCCTCTCTCATTCAGTGTCACTTTGGACTATTTTGTGACTCCCTTCTAATGCCTGACGATAAATGCCCAATTTGCCTATCTATTTCTCCAAAAACCAACCAAATTCCAACAAACTGACTAAAGGGCAGTGATGTAATACTTCTTTTCTATTTTGATGAAAAACTTGTTTCTTTACACAGAATTATATATTAAAAGGCTTATATAATATCCGTGTAATCTGTCTATAATCTTTGCTACCACCATGTGTTGGTATCAATAGATTTGGATATTCATGCTGGTTTGTATTAGGTCAATTTTTAAAGCCCAAGAATCATACCTGTTACATTTTATTAATAGTTATTCAGTATATAGGCCCTCAAGTCCCTCTGCTGATGAGCCTAGGACTATTTGAGGGACCTAAAAGCAAACAGAAGAATCCAAATGTGCATAGAGGATCCGAAGTAATAGAATGCGTTCGTTAGTGCGCCTAAGGAAGAAATTGGTACTGAATTTTATGTAGAGACTTTTGAGCAAGACAACACAGCATATCAGCTATAGTAATAAAAGAACATTTCATGAAAGATTTGGGACACAGTGAGTGAGATTTGGGTAGGCAAAATAGATAGCAGAGATCACAGTGACAGGAACAGTGCAAGAAGGAGAGGCAGGACGGTAGAAATGAGTAGGGCACATGCTGGAGTTTCGGGGTCATGGGCTTCTTCTTGTACTATGATGGGACTTACTCAATTTCCATCCGTTTCTACCTTGTTTCTCCGTATTTCTTGAAATACCATCCAATGTTTAGTTCAGTAGATTTCCCTTGAGTATATTTAATTCATTCAAATCAAAACAATTTCAAAAGAAAACAACAGGGCTAGCTGATAAGATTTTGCAAAGATGAGAGCGAAAATCAAATGCCGTCTTATATAGCAGCAAAAGAATTACCATACCTAATTTAAGGTAAATATTTTAATTTCTATTCTAGTCATCGTTCAATAGCTAGTGGGCATTTTAGATTTAAAAATTAGAAATTAGACATATGGAAAAAGAGTTGTGATTTTTAAGACTCTGCGACTTAATGTGAGTAAGCTGATCTGGCCCAACTCTACCATTTAGTAAGTATTCCAAGTGGGATATGGTACATGTAACTAGTAGATTGAGCATATGAGATTGCCACCATTCAACCATTTTTTATCTTCTCCAAATAGCTATTTCATAGGGTTCAAGTTAGACATTTTAAATAATCATGTTTGGATATGAAATTTATTTTATAGATGTAGTTTTGTTTCAGCCCTGGGCTCTCCTTCCAGACCTCAACTTCCCAGAGGATATTGGACTGGGAAGAAGGAGTCTCCAATGTGGGAGAGATGAGTTATATGGAAAACAACCTTTTAACACAAGGAGGCGTGTAAACCCCCAGAGGAGACTGCCATCTCTCTGAGAGATAACTGCTTACATACACAGAGCCCATGTGATCCTAGGGATAAAAGTATTGCCTCTGACATTGAGAAATGGACACCCCTCCTTCTCTACCTTTAAACTCAAGACTTAGTCCTTTAGGGGCACCTGGGTGGCTCAGTGGGTTAAGCCTCTGCCTTCTGCTCAGGTGATGTTCTCAGGGTCCTGGGATCAAGCCCCACGTCCGGCTCCCTGCTCATCAGGGAGTTTGCTTCTCCCTCTCCCTCTGTCCCCTCCTCCCTCCCTGCTCATGTCCCCCCCAATAAATAAATAAAACTTTAAGAAGAATAAAAAATAGTCTTTTAAACCAAAGAAGTTGCCCCCATTGAGGTAAAGCTGGTAAGAGAGAGCCGGGACCTCAGGGAAGGAGGCTTTCTAGTTTCTGTTTGTGGCCAAGGCAACTTTCTTCAAAAAGGTTTCTATCTGCCTGGCTTCCCAAGTCCTTTTCGGATCCTGGTTGTAACTGGCAGACCTGCGAGCCCCACAGAAGCCCAGCCATAACTATCAGGGAACTCATCCTTTGCCATGGGTCAGGAGTGAAAAAAGAAAAAGAAAGAAAAAAAACAAGAGCAGGGGGAGGGGGAGACCACCCACCTCAGTTTTAATTCTGGGTCTATCATGTCTAGCTGTGTGATACGAAACAAATCATTTGACTTCTCTGAGCCTCAGTTTGCTGAGAAGGCACAATTTGCCACGTGTGTCTCACAGACTGTCGGGCTGAGTGAGGACACGTAAGAGGGCTTCGTACACCGTACACTCTTCAAGGGCTGTGCCAGTGCTGAACATCATGATGGGACAAAAGCCTGACAAACAACACTGGTTCCCAAGCAGGCCACCCTGGTCCCTCCCAGCCTGTGCCTGGGCCAAATGTTCTCCCTGTTCCCCATCTGTCACAAGTCTTCTGTGCAAGAGAGAGCAGCATGGCTAGAATGAAGGTTTTACCACCCCTCTCAGATTTTCACCTTCTATTTTCTTTACTTTTTCCACTCTATGAAGTGTTTTACTTCGGCCATAATTTTTTTTCTACTTTAGAAAGCCAATAAGAATTAATCAATCAATAATTGTGTTGATGGGGGAAAAAACCAATAAAAGTAGAACCATAAGAGGACTTGAACCTAATAACTTTGAAATATAAAGGGGAAGCTTTATCCATGGGAATTTACAGATATTACTTGGCCACCAGACGGCTTCCATATTTCTTCATTACTGCAATACAAACATAAGAAATACAGAGAAAAAAAACCTCTATATAAGTGCTATAAATTCTGAGCTGAATTCCCTAGTCCGTACCATGGTAGTCTTCCAAGGACTTTTTTTCATATATAAAATCAGGCTTAATTTAGTGTATATTTTGCTTCTTCAACAAAAAATGTGGAAGAGTTTCAAGCTTAAAAAAAAAAACCCTCACAAATATTTGTACTAGTTCTCTTTGTACAAATAAGATAACCATTAAATTTTTTTACTTGACAAACTGATCTACGGTTTTCAAAATCTCCTCACTCCCAAGTATTAAATTTTGTAACCCCTCACCCATCACGCCACTCTCAAAGGTCTTCTTAGGTCCTTTCTAACAGAAAGAGGGGCCGTGGTTCCTGCTTCCCTCCTGCACTCCTGTGCCTTATTTGTTACTTTCCCGTTTCAGGTAGTGAAGTGTCCTTTTGTTGCTTAGTTCCTACCCGAACCTTCCATCTAGGCTTTAGCTTCTTTCTTCCCATTCGAAAAGAACCATCAGTCCGTAAAGTCCCTTTCCCTGTCATAATGGCTCCTTCCATGTGATCTAGCCCCTCCACATTCTGCTCCTCCACTCCAGGACCTACTTGTGAGAAGCTGGGCAAGTCACTGGTTTGATGGAGGCTCAGCTCCCTTCACGTACAAACCATTCAAGTAGACGACGCCCCAGGCCCCTTCTAGCCCTTCAGTTTTAGGATTCTATGCGCACTGGCTTCATGTTCTCTTCCGGCTACTTTAAAATGGCTCATTCCATCCACTTCCACTCTCTATGATGAAGCTTCTAGGCTTCATCTACCGTCATGCGGGCTTACAGATCTTGTGACAGGGACATGATATGTTTAGCTTTCCTGCAACTTTACTTGGACAACCTTTGGCCTTTTCACCATCACATGACTCCCCACGGCCACTCTCCTGATTTCATATCGTCTTTGATGTGGATTGTTCTGAGCCTCCATCCTCTTCAACCGAATCCTGATTCCCTGATTATCGTTTTTAGTATGAACTTGACACAGAAATTCCTGGTGATCCCACCCCTGATGATAAGGGTGAAGGGGTGGAGAACAAAAGGGGCAGCTCTAGGTGAGACAGGAAGGAAGCAAAATCCTTTATCTCCTTGGAAAAACAGACAGTCTGTTTTCCTGAGAGACTCTCATAAACCTGGTCTTTCCCACCTAACGCCCGGGTACCTTGGGCTCTCTCGCGGTTCGGTTCTCTTTTATTGTTTTCACGTTTACATGACAACATATCCTCCCAAAACTTCATTTCCTATTTAGTAAAACATCTTTAATGCAGCCTTTCAAATCTGTCTCGCCATTTTTCCAAATGATCAATTCCCCTAATTAGATTAATTAATCTATGTTAATGCTAAGGAAAGAGTCACATTCACTGTGATATGATAGAAGGAAGATGGGCTCTGAATACAGAAAATCTTAGGTTCAAATCCTCTCTCTGATACTTAGCAGTGGGACTTTGAGCAAGTTTTCTTAATTAACAGGCAATGATACAGTGCTTGCCATATACCAGGACTCTTCAAAACACTTTAAAAATACTTCATTTTTTAAGAGTCTTAATTTATCTATGTATGTCGTCCCTATGAAACCAAGCCTATGAAGTAGATGTTGTTGCCATTCAGCAGTTCAGGAAGCTGAGGAACAGGGAGATAAAGTATCCTGCACAAGGGGCAGGGCTAGTGAGGGAGAAGAATGGGAATTTGAAACAGGCCAGCCACTGTATGCTCTTAGGCATAATACCATTCTGCCTCTGAGCTCCAGCGTGCTCACCTGAACAAAGGAGGATCATATTTTCTGGGTGGGGCTGCAGGAATTAGAGACACTATGTATACGACATGTGGCCCAGCGCCTGCTCCTTCATCGGCTCCCAATACTTGGCAAATAAGGTCTCCCTTGTTTTTGCTCTTACTGCTCACTCTTCCTCAATCACCTTTGCTGGTTCCTTCTCTTCTCTTCTATTTTGACTTTGAAGTGTCAGAGGGCTTGGTCCTTAGCTTAGTCTTCATCTCATCCCAGGTCATGACTTAAAACTTTTCTGTGTCTACGCTAACAACACCCAAATTCTTGTCTTCAGCCCAGACTTTTCTCCTGAGCCTTTATCCACATTGATATCACTGTCTGCTTGCCCCATTACCACTTGATTTCTCTACATCTCAAGCTGACTCTATGTAAACCTGTACCACCCACGGCCTTTCACATGTCAGTTGATGGCAATACCATCCTTTCAGCGGATTACTGTCAAACTCTTGAATTCATCCTCTATATGGCAGAATTGTGACCCCCCCCCCCCAAAGGTGTTGAAGTCCTAATCCCCAGTATCTGCTGGTGGGACCTTACCTGAGTGTAGGGTTTTTGCAGATGATGACATTAAAATAAGATTAGAGTAAGCCCTATTCTAATATGACTGGTATCCTTACAAAAAGGGGAATTTAAACATAGAGAGATGTGCACTTACTGTAGACAACGTGAAGACACAGAAACACAGGTAGAATGCCATCTATAAGCCGAGGAATGCCTGAGGCTACTAGAAGCTAGGAACAGATGCTCCCTCCGGGCCCTAAGAAAGAATCACTGCCCCCCCACCTGAATCTCAGATATCCAGCCTCCAGAACTGTGAGACACACATTTTGTAGGACTTCGTCAAGGCAGCCCTAGGAAACTAATACATCCTCGATTTCTTTCTTTGTCTTGCAGTCCACTTACACTCTTTACGCTCACCTCCTTGGTTTTACGTTCTGGAGTTCCTTTCATGCCTCACTCATGTATCCTAGTACCTAGACCAATATGTTAAAATCGGGGTACCTGGGTGGCTCAGTCAGTTAAGGGTCCAACTTTTGGTTTTGGCTCAGGTCACAATCTCAGGGTGATGGGATCGAGCCCTGCATCAGGCTCCATGCTCAGTGTGGAGTCTGAGATTCTCGTTTCCTCCCCCTCTTCTCCTCCTCCCCAAAATAAATAAATAAAATCAAAATATGTTAAAATTAGTATCTCCCAGTTATTTGCACATATGTTGAAAACTCTACTGTAAGAGAAAGAAGCTAAAAACCAATTACTATTCTAACTGTGATGTCCGACTTTACATTTTGATGTTGCACCATTACTGTCCATATTATAACAGATAACAGATAACAACTGCCTTTCTTATAATCTATTTGTAGCTCTTCATTCTAGTTTTGCCCATAAGATGTTACTTGACCTGACTGCGGATGGGCTGCATTCATATCTTAAGGTCTGCTTAAAACTTCCCCTCCAGTCAGGGATGGTTCTGTGGCAAAACTAAGTTCTCTTTCCATAAACAGCAGGTGAATTAATTGATATGTACAATAATGTGTACTGGATATGCCCTTAATCCACAGACTCCGTTGAGCATAGAATACTGCATTTCCTTATTTTTCTCTATATGAGCTTAATTCTGAATTCAACACATGCTATCCCTGGGATCAGGAGATTCTATCTCAGTCAAGATCATGGTAAGGTGGGGCGCCTGGGTGGCTCAGTTCGTTAAGCATCTGCCTTTGGCTCAGGTCATGATCCCAGGGTCAGCGGAAGCCTGCTCCTCTCTCTCCCTCTGCCACTCCCCTGCTTGTGCTCTCTCTCTGTCAAATAAATAAATAAAATCTTAAAAAAAAAAAAAAAAAGAAAGATCATCAAAGCCTTGGGTCTTACGACACAGTAAGGTACTGGAGTCAATCCCTGCAATTGCTGGGCACCAGTCTCAGAAAGTCCCCAGGCTGTGTGATCTTGTTCGGTGTCAAATCTCCAGGATATAGAGTTTGAAAATTTTTAAGGAGACTGGAATTCATTGCTACAAGTTTAGCCTCACCAAAAGTGTCATCCAGCCATCCTCTCTAGAATCTTTCTGGGGAACACTGACTAATGCTTCAATGTTAACATTTAAAAAAAAATTCTGCTTCTAACAATGGAATAATGTGTTTGCATTCTTTATCACAGAAAGATTATGCTATTTTCCTTCTCTACTAAGTCTCTGGAGGAGGGTTTCCCATGCCTTTCATCTCCATTTCCTCTGTAGCATGAAGAAAAAATGCTAGTTTGCTAAGTAATCTTTGCAAATGGAACCAGAAGTCACCTACCAATATGGCGGCACAGAAGTTGCCACTTTTGCCATGATAAAGTTAATCCAATTATATCACTCTTACATGCTTCTCAGCAGCTATGTCACCTCCCCTACCCCTGGACATTCTGCATTATTAAGGGATGAGAGGATGGGGTCCTCTTCTCAGCTGTACCTGTTAAGTTAGTACACAGCAGCTCTCTTGACCTGGTCAAGCATTACCAACCTTGAGCTTATCTGCCTTCTTGCTAAAGGGAGAAAGAAGATCTTTTTTGATAGAAGAATATCGATAGAATGTAAAAAGCCGAACAGTTTAAGAACGGATATAGTTTTGCCACAGCTGGTATAAGGAAAAGAGTTGGGGGGAGCATCGTGGACAGGTTGGGGAGGCAGAGACAGAGAGAGGCTTCTGAATAAGGAATGGCGATAAGACTGAGTGGCCGGAGGGTCCAGGGCACGGCTTGGCAGGAGCAACGGAACAGGCAAGAGAGGGAAATTGGGCGCCTCACCAGAGACCTCGTGTGCTCGTCAGAGAAGTTTGGGTCAATTCATAGGCAATAACAAAAGCTCTGTAAATTCTGGCCATGAGTGTGCTGGGCTGTGCAGGGGCTGGTGTAAGCAGGAGTTCCAGCCCACAGCCGACTATAATCATCCCGATGGAGGTAAGCAGCCCCGACGCTGAAGGGCGGCTGGGGGATGATAACAAACCAGGAGCAGAATGAACTAGGAAAGAAGGGGGATTTGCATGAGTAGCAATGCGGGCATGAGGCCAGGTAAAGAGTGCTCCCCGATATAGATGTGGGGATAACAAACACTGACAGCTTTTTTGGAGACACTCTCCCTGAAGATGAGCACCCTGTATTCGCTGCTGCAGCTGTCTTTGTTGTTATTGGTCGATGACCCAAGATTTTGTGATGTAAGCCAAGGAAATGAGAAACCAAGTCTGTTTGTAAAAAGTGGAAGCTTTGTATTGCTGCGAGTAGGAGGCAGTGCCCCTGCTCCGCCCACACCCTTTGCGCGCCCGCAGTTCCTACACCGGGTTTCTTGCTGCGATAGCACCTGCCTGCCTGAGAGCTCCGCCTGGATGCAGGAGTGCGGCAGGGAAACGTGCTGGACCGACCCAAGATGCCATGGAGTTAAGGACAGATGAGAACTGGTGGATAAATCCTCCAGCTTCCTTGCTGCTCAGGTGGGACAGCTCGGCACACACAGTCTCTTCAAGGTAGAGGTCCGCAGTAGGGGTCGGTGCCAGGCACCCAGGGCACCCAAAGTAGTCAAGTTAACCTCCTCTTTAATGTGCCTTCTGTCTCCTTCCCCCTTTCCCTGTCTCACTTTCCCCCCTCCCTTGGAGGGCTTCCTGGGATCACTTCCCAAAGAGCCACTCCAGTCTTGCCTCAGGGACTGCATCTACGGGAACCCCAGGCAGATGCCACATAATTTCAAGTATCTACACACAACACCTCTGACAACCAGATGCCGTGAGCACAGACATCCTGCCTCACAGGCCCGCTCACAGCCATAGTGCATGCCTTCTGCCTTCCGCGACAGTAGCCTCGTAAGAATGTCTTTTTTTTCTTTTTAAGATTTTATTTCTTTATTTGACAGAAAGAGAGAGAGAGCACAATTAGGGGCAGCAGCAGGCACAGGGAGAGGCAGGCTTCCCACTGAGCAAGGAGCCCGATGTGGGACTCGATCCCAGGACCTGGGATCATGACCTGAGCTGAAGGCAGATGCTTAACCAACTGAGCTACCCAAGTGCCCCATCTCAAAATATCTTAAACCAGTTTCTCCCAAACCATCTTATTTTCACATCTGATGGCTCACTTATTCCACTGTTTTTGTTTTTGGTAGAGGAGTAAAAGGGAGGGCTTAGCCCCCAATAACTTTTATTTCTTGTTTGAAAATGGGGGAAGGCTGCTGGGCAGGATCCTACAGGTGGCTTTCTCCCTCGTGTGTACCTCCAGGATAACCCCTGTGACTTTCACAGTTGAACTTTATAACTGGGTTCCACTGAGTAAGTCACTTCTTCCTTCTTGGTTTCAGGATTTCTGCACTGGGTCTTGCCCTGGGGAATGGACAAAGGGCAAAGGAAAAGGAGAGAGTGAGCTGGAAATAGCAAATAACACAAGCGGTGGACATGGGGATGAAGCGATAATTAATTATTTTAAAAACAACTCTATCTGCTGTTTATGTTAACCTTTGCTAACTCCATTAGATATTTATGACCATAATTACATGCAAATAGCCATGAATTTTTCCAGATGGGATGCATCATGACTTTGGAGGAGGACAATATTTTGTGGTTGTTATTTCTCACTCTCTCCTCTTCCTTCCCCCATCCTTGCTTGTTATTATTGTTTGATAAATATTTTTTGAGTGCCTCCTGCATGTCAGTCAACCCGCTAGGTACAGGGGATAAAGTGGCAAACAGAATGGATCTAATCCCTGTCCTCAAGGGGCTTGATTTCTTCTTTCCAAATGCATTCCTTACCTAAAAGTATTACCCGTTGTGTTGGATAATAAATGCTCATTCTCTGCCAATCTCTTGCTCTCTCTCTCTCTCTCTTTTTTTTTTTTTACCTCCGAATATCATTTAAAAACTGCGAATAAGGAACCTGTGGCATAGACGAGTCTTTAACACCCTCCCCTCCAACACACATAATTTTAGGCATTTACTGTGGGACATACGTTTGTAGCTCACCAAAAATAGTGTTTATTCTTATTTATTTGAAAATCCTCAAATGCATGCTATAGATCAAACCCAGAGTTATTCTTTTGGCCAAAGAGGCGTGCTGGCAAACCACGGTCTGAGCTGCCAGCAGCAGACGGGGTCCAGGAACGCCGAGACAAAATGCATGTGAAGAAGAGATGAAGGAGAGACCACGGGGCTCTGTAACTCTGATTAAGTGGGCCCCTGAAATAACTTTAAAATGTAGACTTTAAAAGATATATCATACGATCACATAAAGGAGGTGGTTATGAATCACTGATGGTGGAAAAATCCTCAAGGAGAGTTCTAAAAACTGCTTGATGTGAAACAAGTGCATTATCTTTGGACTGAACCACAGGAAGTGAAAGTTTTAAGATGATAGACAAAAGAGTATTTTTTTTCTTTTACCTTGATGGTTGGGATAAAGTTTCTACCAAAAAGTCTAAGGTCAGCAATGATAAGAAATAATTTTAGGTGGTTTAAAAAGCTTAATTATATTGCTGTGTAGCCCTTTAGTAAATATGCCACGGAACCTGACAGTGAATTCCCATTAGTTATAATTCAGTTTTAAATATATATTAGAAATTTCACATACAGCCGTTATTTATTTACATATTTTAATGCTCATTCTTATTTAAATGACTACTGGTAATTTCATTTTACGAATCAATAAAATCAGAATTTATGCCTAGAAGAATACTATTTAGCTTTTATAATAAGCAAGCATCTGAGATGAAGGTGTTATCGGAAAGCTATCAATTATGGCTCAGAGATTTGCTTTCAAAATTATTCTAAGTGGAACACATGAGGAACTGTCTTTGAAAGTGATTTCATTATTAAAATCAGGCACAAAGAAACTCAATACTATTTATTTCTCTAAATCTTGTTTACTTGAATCGCGCTAATAACTAAAGAACACAGCTTAATTTATCTTTAATTTAAATCAGGTCACAAATTAACAAATTAAACAGTGAGTTTCCTAATTGTTTTTTGTCAGGTGGCATCCAAACTTGCAAAATATTTACCCACCTGAGTGAGATTTCAGCATAGTGAGAAATAGACCTTCCACTTTAATATAATTACTGAAATAGCACCTTATTTGATTTGGCGCTTACCAATTAATTATGTATTTTAACACTATAGATTTCAGCACCCTTGTTGTGAAGCACTGGTAGATTTAATTTAGAAAAAAATGCTACTTCCTTTATATTTGAGGTATCCTGAACTCATTCATGTTCATTTGCATTTAACATCCCTCACGCGGGAGACAACACAGGTAACATAGTTAAAGCTCAGGGCATGTGATACACATGCCTATGTCATGTGTCATGCATTTCATGGTGGCAAAAGTTGAGAAAGACTGATGACACATATACTATCATATTTTATGGTCAGTATATATCAATATTCAAATTTTAAAGAGGAAGGCACAGAAACTCAGGAATATTAAATGATTTGATTCATATCATAAGATAGGAAAAGGGGTTAAAGTAGAACTTTCCAATTAGTTCACTATAAAATCTTTGAAAAAAATCAAAACATTTGCAAAAACTGCTAAAAAACATGAATGTCTTGGGACGCCTGTGGGGCTCAGTTGGTTGAGGGACAATTCTTGATTTCTGCTCAGGTCATGAGATCAAGTCCAGAGCTTAGCTTTGTGCTTAGCAGGGAGTCCTCTTAAGATTCTTTCCCTCTCCCCCCACCACTCTCTCTCTCTAAAATAAATAAATACATCTTTAAAAAATCATGAATGCCTTTAATCATTTTTAATAATCAAGTTTCCAATTGAGTATCAATAGGCATCAATTTTAGTAAACATTTATAACATGTTTAGCAGCAGAACAATGTACTCAATGGACAGGACTTTCTGGATCCTGTAACTTTTCTTTCTTTCTTTTTTTTTTTTTTTAAAGATTTTATTTATTTATGAGAGAGACAGAGAGAAAGAGAGTATGAGCAGAGAAGGGGCAGAGGGAGAAGAAGACTTCCCCCAAGCAGGGAGCCCAATGTGGGGACTCAGTCCCAGGACCCGGGAATCATGACCTGAGCTGAAGGCAGATGCTTCACCAACCAAACCACCCCTGGATCCTGTAACTTTTCATTTCTTATTTTGAAGTTAAAAAAATTTATAAACCAACATCGAGTTTTCAAAGGATGTATGTGCAAAAATATATGAATGTGTGTTTGTGTTTGTGGTGTGTGTGTATATATAATGATTCCAAAATTAAAAAATAAATGCAGTAAGAACACCTCATACGAGATCTACTTACTTAACAAAATTTTAGTGCACAAAACAGTACTGTTACCTTTAGGCACAATGTTGTACGGCAGATCTCTAGAACTTATAATCTTACATATCTGAAATTTTATACCTGTTACAATGAAAAAAAAACCCTCTGTGGCGGTACATCGGCCATTTATTATTATTGGCAATTCTTCCTTTCATTAAAAAAAATTCTGTATTTTCTGTGGTTTTCTTTTTGGTTAATTCCAATATCAGCATTCTAGATGCTTTTCATCAGTGAGGTTTTTGTTTTACGAGCCAAGTAAAAATGCTTGATGCAAACCAAGGAAAGGAAAGAAATAGGTTCTAACTTCGCTTCTTGCCATTGGCCAGAGGAGCCATCATGGATTCAGGATTCCTAACTCAGGGGTCTCTGCTGTATCTCAAAAGCAGATGACCCCCACCCGGCAAGAGCCAATGACACATGAGTCCCAGATATTAGTTCTGCATTTAGATATTCTGCCTTAAGGCTCACTCAGCTATGGCTGGACAGGACCGACTGGGGGAAAACGAAGCCTGGAACTTGCCAGCCAAGAAGGGTCCTATAGGTCCTGGGCAACCACTTTCCCCTGCAGGTGATGGAGGAAGCTTTAGTCCAGGAGATGTCTTCAGAAAATATGGCATCCAGATCAAGTATGGCAAACAGGTCTCAGGTGAGTGAGGGGTTTGATACTCTCCTTCCATCCTTATAGATTGAGAGACAGAGGAAACAAAGTGATCCTCTTACACTCAATACCAGGACCTGAAGGAAATCTGTCAGCATGTAGCAAGGCTCAAACCAGTGGGCTAGACTAATAAGGGGACTGGGGAGGAAAAGGCACATCCCTGCCTATAGAGAGGATGAGTTTGGGCTTTACAACAAAGCAAAAGTCCAACGACGTCAGGTGAAGCACTTGGACGAGGGCAGGCTGGCAGCCCAAGCTGGTTAAATCTTGTAGGGTTGAGCCTGCGGGTTGAACTGAGCAACCCCAGCCCTGTGAGCAGCTCTGAGTAGGAAGACTCTCACCTCACCTTATTTACTGAGCAACAATTACAAATCTCTGAGGTTGGCATTCGTGCTATGTCACAGGGGACTATTTTAGAGACTTTAACCTGGCTCTCTTATTCCGCCTAGGAAGAGACCATCAGCGGGCAGCAAGGGCAAACGGGCAATGAAACGTGTTGATAAGCAGGCAAATGCCCTCTGCCCCATGGAAAGCGAGCATGGGAGAGGCCGATGTTGCTTCGAGACCAGATTTGCTTTACGGTAAAAGAAACAGTAGGGTTTAAATTGGTTCTAGAAATTGAACATTTTCTAAAAATAATAGTAGTAAATAACATTTATTGGGTCATTTCTTGAGTATCTTCCACGTTCTCGGCACTGCTCTGGTACGTTGCATACATAACGTACAGACTCTGCAATTATCTTGAAAAGTGAATATTATAATCACAATTTTACAGGCGAGGAACATGGGCAAGGTCATGTGACAGTCAGGTGGCATGCTGGACTAACAGTAAAGCCCCATCCTCCCTGTGCCCAGAGCTTGTCTGTCTGTTACGTTGCTTTTAGAATCTCGAATGAAACTGCAAAATTGAGGGAAAGCATGGCATTCCCAAATAGACAAATTATCTCTGTAATTGTAGATACTGGATAAGCAAAGAGTGGAAGAAAGCTTTTCATCCATAGTACCTCCTACTTAAATAGCTGCATTTAAAAAAAGTGTATATATATATATATATATATATATATATATATATATGGATTGGTGTGGCAAGGGGGAGAGAGAGAGAGAGAGAGAGAGATTCAGTCTTCACAGGGAGTTCCACAGGGGCCAAAAAAACAACATTGTGTTCCTCGAAACTCTAATAGGTGGCACAGGTGGGTCAAAAAAGAGTCTTCATCAGTCAAGTACAGATAATGTTTTGCTACTTTTGTGTCTGGCAGAGCTGGGAGTCAATTTGCTGGCTATTGTGGAAGGGGCCTCACCCATTTAAGAGATGGACTTGTTTTTATTCTCTCAGAGATTAGATTGGTGTTAGTCCACAATACCTTAAATTATATTTGAAACAAGCATTTATCTCATTCTCTAAGCCTTTACTAATTCTTTGCCAGAACCTTACATTTGCCCTTGGGCCTTCTGGGAGATAAGCTTATTTCAGCTCACATTGTATTCTTCTGGATCGGCTTGACTTGGAGAAGACAGAAAACACCAACTAAAATCTTGACTGGATTTCTCAGCATTCTGCCTGCTTGACTTTTATATAAAGTGAGAAACAGGCTCAACATGAGCTGTGGCCTTCTGAGATAATCTAATAGAGAAAATCTGTGGAAAGCCCTGAGAATAACTTCATAATAGTAAGTAAGGTAAAGAAAAATACTCCACCGTATGGCCCTTTACCGAGTAGCTAGAGGACAGACTCATGACCCGGGCATGACTTTTTTTTTTCATCCCCACCATCCAAAATTGAATGACACAGAGATCATTTTGATATCCGTTGAAGAAATCTCCTTGCTAACCCACACCCCTCAGCCCTTCTGAGGTCTGCCCGCCATGACACCTCGCCGGGTCTGTGCCTTCATCTGGTGACAAAATTAGCTGCAGTCTTTGTTATCTTGGGAAAGAGGGACACGGCTGGTGGTTTACAGTCAAATTGAGATGCAGGCATTTTAATGAATTGATAAAAAATGACAGATTCAGAAAGTCACTGTTTTGTAACTCCTAATGGAATCACGGGTCTAGGCAATAACCATCCAAGGATACTAGGACCTCTGGGTAAAAGGACAAGGGCGTTCATAATGGATGGATCAGGCAGACGGTACCAGAACCCACTGATCACTCTCAGCATCCCTCCATAAGTGTATGGAATTTCTTGCCTTTAAAAAAAAGGCTTGAATCTCCTCAACAAATAAATGACATTAAAAAAGAAGGAGATTATCACAGAATACGAAAGACAGGACAAAAAAAAAAATGCACCGCATGTCTCTTGTTTGGATCCTGATTTATACAAACTGGAGAGAGGCACTTTTGAGACAATCAGAGAAATTTCCATATGGACAGAATGTTAGCTGGTATGAGGCAATGATCTTGTGTAAGGTGTGATCGCGGCGTGGTGGTATTCTCAAAACAAATGAGTAATGTAGTAATTAAGTGTCTTTATTGACACGTTAAAGTATTTGTGAATGAAATGATTTGCTTTAAAGTTCTTCAGCAATAAAAACATAATAAATAAGTAATGGGGAGAGAATCGATGAAATGAGACTTGCAAAATATACTCTCTACTTTTGTATATACTTGAGAATGTCCATAATAAAAGCTAAAACATTCAGGGCTTTTATTGTCTTGTTCAAAGTACTCACTCCTAAAAGAAGTCCTGTGGCCTCTTATCCATAAAGAGAAGCAGGGAGATGAAGGAAATAGGCTCAGAATGTGACTTCTTGTGATTGCCTTTTTTTTTTTTAAAGTAAGAAGTAATATTTCACATTTTCCTCTAAGGGAGGGCACAGATTATGGCCTGTTTACCTATGTAAATGGATTAATTTTTCAGAGTTGTGTAGTTAAGTTGTTACAACAGGAAACTTGTATCAGGAAATATTTCAAACATTTAACAGAAAAAAAATGTAAGATTTTTAAGTTTGAGAATTTTATTTTCGAACTTTTATGTTCTGACCCCCCCTCCCCAAAGAACTACTCACTATTCATAGGTTTCACTGGCTTAGAGACTTCAGGTGGTTAGGAAACGGCCTCAATCAAGGTCATTTACACGGATACCGTATTGAACTTTTTCACGAAGGGGGTGTCTTGCTTTCCAGATGGAAAACCCTGAAACCCAGCAAATCAACGCAAATCTCATTCTCCATTCTCTGACCCTTTCCGTTTTAATTTTCCTGTTTCTCTCAGTGTTTGCCCCTGTATCTATGTTTATTCTCTCACCTGTGGCAAATACATGTTTTAGAAGCTGAGTTCCTGCTGGTGCTTGTCCTATGTTGACAGTATTCGGCCGTGCGTGCAGCGTACACATCACAGCACATCGCTGTGCAGAAGAAAATAAACTCCATCAACATATTCACAATAGGATATCAGAATGGCTCTTGTTTTCCGGAGACATTAAGAAATCTCAAAGAGAATCGAGGGACCATGAGAGGAGGAGCAGAGCAGAGGAGAGGCGGCTGGGTTGGGAGGAGGCAATGCCACTGTATAGACACATAAATGACAAAAGAAAACTGGCTTCAAACAGAATGTGTGTGAAGAGCTCATTCAAGCTCGAGCCATCCGACACACACAAACAAAAGTAACTGCCACAAGACAGATATAGTTGCTTACCGGAGATGGAAGTTCTGAAAGCTTTGTAAAATTATCCTGCATCTTTCTGACACCCTACATCCGTATCTTACTTTGTTGGTGGACCGGCCATTTCCCGAGGGACTATGGCGGGGTGCAGTCAAATGCCTCCCTGGCCACCCCCCTCAGGCAAGAGATACTCCTATTTCCTGAAACATCCAGTCAGAGGCCCTAATCAGTCTATAGCCGCCCCCCCCCTCCCGCCCCGCCA
Source organism: Ursus arctos (assembly GCF_023065955.2). Lineage (NCBI taxonomy): Eukaryota > Metazoa > Chordata > Mammalia > Carnivora > Ursidae > Ursus > Ursus arctos. Next base: position 33,637,895 of record NW_026622952.1, on the reverse strand, counting down.
AGGTATGTCTCTTGCCCTTTAATCCTAGGAGGCTTTTTAGGAGAGACCTCATAAAATCAAAAGGTCATTGCTTTAATCTGAATCAATTCAACAGAAAATTTCAGAAGAGGTCAGCTTTTCTCTGGCTTTCTTGGATTTAGTGTCTTTTGCTTAAATTGAGTATAAAACACCCCATAAAACATAACAGAAAAGAGAGTTGGGCACTTAGCCTTGACCCACATCTTTTAAGGGTCATCTTCCTAGTGTTAACTATCCAAAATTAATTACTCATAACACATAGAACTCTTTATAAATTCCATGTGAATACCTAAAGTGATCATTTCTCTTTGCACCTGCTTATACAACAAGCATCTATTAAGTTTTAATTATCTCTTCTCATGAGCCTTTCATCTTTGGGTTCCATCCACTGCTAGAGGCCTTCGAAGATGGAGATTGGGATTTCATATGTGCAGTTCATTGAAGGACTTACTTGAGGCCATACAAGTTCAGAGCTTATTGATTAAAGCTATGAGGCCAACACATCCCCAAAATTCCACTTCTCTCTGAATTGAAACTACTCTTATTTTCTTAGGGAATCGGGGACAAATTTGGCCTGCAGTGTCTATATCCCTTCTAGAATGGAAACCTTATGATGAGATCAAAGTTTAAAAGCAGCCTGCTTTGTTCTTCTGGGCAAATTGCGCTTTGAAATTTAACATAAAGAAATATTGCTATGTGTAGGCACTGACTCTAAAGAATTATATAACAGACTAAAAGGGAGAGAAAGAAAGGGGGGGTGGAGTCTAGAAAACAGAAATATGCATTTAGAATCTCCTTTATATTCAAGTAACCATTGATTTATTTTAATATATTACTTGTCTTACTGAAATATAGCATTGTTTTGAATTTTATTTGTTTATAGCTATTGAAGGATTGGGCTCCCCATCTGCTTGAGACAGCTCTCGAACAAGTGGTATGACCAAATCTAATTATTTCGCTTGCTACAGCGGTAATATGCTGTATCTTCAGAAGAAATCGATTCTAAAATGTATTCAAAGAAACCAGCTCACCATCCACGTCAAAGCATTCAATAAAATAAACTTTGCTGTCTGGAAAAGTCTTGAGATACATTAAAAATCGAGGGTTGGGATAAAAGGGCAGAGCTGCTCTCATTTGAGTCTCCCTAACAATTCAGTATCAAAGAAAATCACTAATCGCTCAGTAGGCAGATGTATGTTCACCTAAAAAATCTTCACGTACCATTTATTTAGTTTTATTTCACTTCCTTTAGTCTATGTGTTGATAAGGAAATTGATATTCGAGTGCTGGCATTTGAATTTTGAGATGCTAAAAACCTGGCAAGAACAATGTACCTCTTATTTTAAGCACCACTCTAGTGTCTTATATACAGTTAGCTGTGACTATAAGCTTTACTTTGGAGGTGGAGAGCAAGCAGCTAATTTGTGTGAGGGCACGTGTGTGTGTGTGTGTGTGTGTGTGTGTGTGTGTCTGCATGTTTAAAGGTGATTATCACGCCATCTAATTTTGGCCGGTTTGTTTTGCCACATCTAAGATCATGGACTCTTAAACTGTACACTTGGATATTGTCTGGCTTCGATACAACCTGTTTAATCGAAACCAAATTCCTTTCCTTAATCCATTCAGCTGGGAAGGGAACTTCCCTGCATGATTTCTACTTCCAGCAGCAGATACAACAATACCCCAACTGCTACCACCAACAGACCCACACCTTGATTGCAGGAAACAGGTAAGACAGATGCTAAGTCACAGTACGAAAAGCAGAGGGATCGGATCTGCTTACCCATCTCACAAGTACTTTACACAACTATTGGCTGTTAATAACATTCTGGAATTTGGATTTTGGCTGACATTTTCAAACTTCATTTATATGATAGAAATGATTTGGATGCATTAAAATTAGGGTGGGAGAGGCAAGTAGAATAACTTAAAATACAGTAGGAGTATTTTATTTTAGGTGACTTGCCTATGCCTAATTTATGTTAGTTACTTAGTTTTATGTACGTACAGATTGGAGTGCTACCTCAGAAGAGTGGAACCCGTCTCTGTCTTTTGTGAAGTGATAACACAGTTACGGTAAAAATCCTAATCTAACAATGGTGACAGACTAGTGTCTTTCCTCCTTTATTCCTTCAATCTTTCTGTCTCTCTCTTCCTCCCACTCCCAACCTCCCCGATCTGTCCTGGGTTTTGGTTTAATATTTTCACTTATGCCAACTAAGGATTTTGGCTTACAATTTAAATTTTATCTTTCCAAGAGCAATGTTAACAGGTCACCATTATGTAAGAAAAGTGAAATTTACCAGTAGGTGGCCAAGAGTAGAGCAAGCAAGATCTTTACTCTTTCAAAACAATCTTCCAGAAGTTGTATGAGCCAACCTTTTCAAATATCCCACGTAATAGATTTTATAGGAAATCCTATAGAGACAATATACTTGTACTGTTCAACTATCTTGAAAAAACTTTTAAAAATCTATTTAAAAATCATGTTTGGTAACTTGAAAAATAAGTTCTTTTTCGCAGTCCAAATTTCTGAGTGGGACGATCCACAGTCATTTGAAATGACAGAATAATCAAAGGCACTGTAAAAAACCACTGAAAATAGTTCCATAGTCCCACTGAAGTCTGGCCTGTATACGTGGTGCTTTCACCTTTCTTCCTTCATTTGTTCCGTGCCAGCATAGAAGTGAGGGTCCAAGTTGAGAGCCGGCGTCAGGCAGCTTTAAGCAATGTGCACACTGGTTCCAATTATTTTAAGGTAGTATGTGCCCATGGATAATTGCTTACACATTTACTTATTCCTAATTTGGGTCTCACTCTTCCTAAGTAGCTTCATCATACCCTCTCTGAGCAGGCCCTTTGCACCCCTGGGCTAAATCAGACATCCAAAGTCATCTATTCACTAGTGCAGTGTTACCATTAGCAATGTGCAATGCCCGTCATAGAGCTCTGGGATCAGCAGGTGGTATTCTGCATGACCACGGTTGCTGGAGAGATAACGCAAAAATAATCTTCTGGGAGAAATAAAAGAAAATATGTAATGAAATCAGTACTCTAAAAAAATACGTGTTCAAGTAAGCTTAAAAGCCCATTTATTATACTTCTGTTCCAAAAGTATATATAATCATTTTATGAGCAGCTGATGACTTGAAACCAAGACTGTCTATTACAGTTATAGTCTACACAAAATTATAGATGTTGGGACATTTTTCCATTGTTCTACCCAGAGAATACCAACCCTCTTTATTTAAAGGCCAGAATATCCCCGGGCAAATTGAGTTTCTATGCTCAGTTGATCCAGAGCCTATTTCAAGCAAAGGCTGCCGACTATGTCAAAATGTATACTGATTTTGTGATATACATAGTTTTCCAAAGGACGAAGTGAGATCACCAGTCTCAATCCATTTGTGACTTGACTTAGATTTAAAGTTGCCCTCAAGAAATAGTTGGCTGGTATATAAGTGCACTGAAATATTTTACATTGAGATAACTTTCTCCTTCTCCTTCAGTTTTCTGATCATGAGTCAGTCACTAAAATTATCTTGAAAATTTTGAAAAAAAATCTATTATTGAGAGAATTCATTATATTAGTATAAGGCAAAACAGCCTACTTATAATCAACAATACCATTTTGAGTACTTTGTTCTTTTTGACATTTTCTAAAAGAACAGCTCTCCCTACATTAATCCTATAATAGAGTATGAAGTGCATGACTATACACAAATTGCATTATAATTCCTATTTTTCTTTAAAAAAGATGTCAAAGATAAATCTAAATGTGGTTTAAATATACACTTTGCTTCAAATGTTTAGGAAATGACGCCTAACACAGAGAAAAATAAAGCCATTAATTTTCCATTTGCATTACTTGCCCTTGAACTTTATTTGACATTTCTCATTTGCTTTTGCAATATAAAGTCCAAGATTCCAGTTTAAAGGATGTAAATGCTAGGTTTTGGTTTTGTTTGTGCATTTTTAGGGTATAGGCACTTAGTTTCTTAATGTCCACTTTATAGGGCCAATTTAGGCACCACTTTAAGTTGTCTGGCTCGCATCCATTGCCTGTCCAAACTCCATAGAGCTCTACTTCCAAAGGCTTTTCAAAAATTCTATCTGGACTATTTTACCTGAGAATATATCACCCACAATGTCAACTTTGCAATCTCAATTTATTTTTTTCTCTGTCAACTTTTTGTCGGTAAATAGTTCCTCCCCACCCGTACATGAAAAGAGAGAAAAGAGTACAGGGGCGGTGTAAGACGCCCATATGCAGGTAATGTAAGAGCAAAGTCAGACAGCCTTTGTTGCTTCACGGGAGACCTGGATTTATTAAAATCACTAACCATTTAAATTGAAGAATATCATTTTATTCCTTTCTCTCTCCCTCCCAGCTCCCTACCTTATTTTCTCCTTCCCTTCCGTATTCCTTCACACATCCTGAACAATTCCTATTGTAACAGGGACCGTGTCAGATGCGGGAGCCACAGGGTTAGTAAAACAGAGGCTGCCCCCACCCTCGGGGAGCTAGTCATTCAGCGAGAGAGACGGACAGTCAATAGACACTCACAGAGTCCTACAATCACAAAGTGGGGTAAGAGTCAGAGTGAAAATCGCTTGGACCAGGAGTGAGTACACCAGGACAACCAGTTTAGGTGAAGAGTTGAGGAAAGTCTTCTCTGAGGAACGATCTCTGAGTGTAGTGCATTATTACCAAATAACAATAACAACAACTTTTTGAGGATATAATAAGTGCAGGATTCCGTGCTGAGTTCTGACGTTAAAATTGATAATAGCCAAAAAGCAGACCAAAACAAATGAATAAACACAAAACATGCAAAGCTCTGATTCTTACCCTCAAGGATTTTTATGGTTATACTTGGGCAGTAGAATCTTCATAATGAATTAGGGCATTGTTTCTATAAGCAGAGTTTTTCTAAACCCCTTCGTATACATTCTCCTACTTAACTGTCCATGAGACCTGTGCACTGAGTAGTTTAACGGGTAGTCTTTTGTCTAATCAATGTTGATTTTCTATTCTGTGTCCTAACATGTATTCTGCTGGATTCTGGAAATATGATGTTGAAGGAGAGTCTGCTGCTGGCTTCTATAATATAGAAGCAATCTAGTAGCCTCACAAGGGGGAGGGAGATCCTATGAGCCAAAATTCCTCTTGGGAATAAGCTCAGGGTTTTTTGGAGCACATGCGAGGACCACACATGCTTGGCTTGAGGTCAGGAGAGACATCCGGTGAGGCGGTCACCAGAACGCTCCTTCTACAGGAGCAGAAACGGAAACCCATGAATAATAGAGGATTTGCCCAGCTTCAAATTATTTAAACATTTTATCTGAGGCAGAAGAAAACAAGTATTATTTACTCAGATCATTACTGTCTGATTGGTAGAGTTCATCTAATCTTAATTTAGGATGATATTTACAGTCCAGTTTAAGTAGTTTTACAAACTATAAGGCAGCTAGAAAGGCGGATTCTTACTGTTTGATGACAGAGTCTTAAAAACAAAAAGAAACATCAACAAAAAGACTTGTAAACCTAACATCTAGCTTTGAACTTTTTTGCACTCCAATTTTCTCTGCAAGAGGACTTAATGGTCCCTGCAAGCTACCCATCTTGGGGAAGATGGAATCAGGAAGGAGTTTGTGACCATATTCAGGAACGAAGGAAGATAACTTTCATTTAAGAATTCTTATTTTAAGTATCATCTTTAAGTATAACTTACCTTCTCTAACGGCATAAAAAAAAGCCTGAAATGTGCCAAGGACTCTAGCTCAATGGAGTTTACTTATGGAGTTTCAACAAAGAGAACTGATTTCTTCTACAGGACTTCATAATATGATAGGAAAAATTATCAGAGATAATGAGGAGAAAATGGCATTACAATCCCGGAAGGAAAACACCTTATAAGAGATCCAGAAATTCAGCACAATCTTATGCTTAACCCCAGTTGGGGTTGGCATTTTTGCAATGCATTAAAACAGCAATGATTAGTGCGCTGAGCCACAAGGCTGACGTCGTCGATCATTCTCCATCAAAACCCACATTTTTAAATAACAGGACACCACTGGACCCACATTCGCTGGTTTCCCAGAGACCAATTTTTACTGTCAGATGTTAATAAGCTAGTGTCAGCATAGCTGGAGGACTTAGATGTGCCTGGGTTCTTAGGGTGTTCAGGCTGGTTCAGCACCATTGTAAATGACAGTGGTTTACGGCAATGATCACTGTTTCCCATCTGCGGATATACCGGCACATTTAAATTATGTTGCATGACTATTCTGTCTCTTTAAACAAGGAAGAAATTAAGCTTCAAGTTTAATTAAACATTATTTTAAAAATTGGGTTTTGGTATATAAAATTCACCCTGTGATTCTTCCAAGTTCTTTCCTTGAGAAAATAGATTGCACGTTTCATTGGGATTTGACCTTAATTAATCCTGTACTTGGTGATCCACCCCCTTGCTGAAACAGTCTTATCAAAAGGAATGCAAGCTATGGGCTAAGATAACAATCGGTCATTAACTTCTGTGTGTAATGCTGGCTGTGGTCCGTGGGCAAGTAATTCAAAACCCATTGTACACAGTCATGTCCAGGGCTTAGTGCTCTAAGGCCAAGAGACAAAATAAACTATGCAGAACAGCATCTTTGCACAGTCTACACGGATTTGCACTAGAGCAAACGGTCTGAAACAGTCATAATGTGGCGTGAGTGCTGGCATCCAGTCCTGCCGTGTCAGATTACACTGGGGTAGGTCATCCCAGCAATGCCAACTGAAGTAAATAAGTGAAAAATCTTACTCTCCAAATACCGTTATTTTAGTAAGAATGATTTACAAAGTTATGCTATCACTGAACATTGAAAAGAAACGGACTAGTTCTTTCTGCTGTTTTAAACATTACCCTAGAACATCAGCTCTTCTTATGTAATTGGACTACTTTCTAAAGAAGAGAAGAATTTGAATTAATAAATATGTGTAGCCAGTTGCTCTGAAATGTATGTAGTCCAGGTAAGTATAACACATGTGCAGGGTTATTCATAAAGCAAATGCCTGTAGCATCTGAAATCTATTATACAGTGTTGCTTTTTTATTTTTTTCCTCCTTGGCCAACCCCAACAAAATAAGTTTTTTGTTTTTTTTTTTTTAAGATTTTACTTATTTATTTGACAGAGAGAGAGAGACAGCCAGCGAGAGAGGGAACACAAGCAGGGGGAGTGGGAGAGGGAGAAGCAGGCTCCCAGCGGAGGAGCCCGATGCGGGGCTCGATCCCAGAACTCCAGGATCACGCCCTGAGCCGAAAGCAGATGCTTAACAACTGAGCCACCCAGGCGCCCCAAGAAGATAAGTTTTTAACTTTGGGAATGTGAAGAATGCCACTTGATGATTTCTTTGCATTTGTGCGATCAACCAAAGAAACATCCTGTGAGCCCCTAGCACAGTGATGATAATCCTACATTTTTTAGTACCCTTTTCTGATTCGAGATGACTGTGCCAATTTTTGAACACTTTCCATTCATCTCACATTTATTGAGTACCTATTATGTGCTGAGTTCTCTTCTAGATATTTGGAATATAGTAGTGAATCAAATAGCAAAAATCCAAAAACAAAAATAAAAACTAAAACCAAAAATCCAAAGAACAACAACAAAAAACCCCACCTGCCTTCATGAAAAATATATTACAAAGGTATAGATAGATCATGAGAGCTGGGCATACAACTTGTGTCATTCATGGGTGTCCAGTGGAAACTGAAGAAACTTATGGGATCTTATAATAACATAAATTGTTGTTCTTATATTTTAGTTGTCAAGAGATACTGATGCTTGACCTATCATTCCACCTTCTTTGATTCCTTCCATTCTAGTCTCCATGGAAATTGTTGTAGTCACCATCATTGTAGTAGCCTCCTGATTGCGGGCCACCTAACCCTTTCTTGATTCACACTCGCTTAGAAAATCAATTTAATTAAAGAGTTAATTATTCAGTGGTGACTGTACACAAAATGATTCTGAATTAATCTTCTTAAAATACCCTTTCTATCACGGCAGCCCTTAGTAAGTGGCTCCCCGCTGCCCAGGGATTCAAACGCATCTGCTAAATCTAGTATTCATGTACCTTCATAATTATACTCATGTGGTCTTTCCAAACTCTTACCCTTCCACCTGCCACATCGTGTTGACTATTATAGTAAGACCATCCTATCATTAGCTCCTTTCCTCAGGCTTAGATCCACTTCTAGGAATTCTACCACAGAAGCCCTCACAGGCTGATCAGAGGACTTCAGTTCTTTGTACTTGCTATCCTTCTGCTTGGGACAGTCTGACAGATTATTTTCCCAGCTCATTCTCTCTTTCCAAGTGTGGGCCCAGATATCATTTGTACAGAGAGGCTTGGGCCTCAGGCTCACATCAATTCAATTAGCAACAATCTCTGTGATAGGGAAGGGCAAAGAAGGAGGTGAGAAGAGAAACTAGAAATGTGTGCAAAAAAATGAAATTCTTCCCTCTCCTCCCCAATGGGTAATCAGTGGAAATATCCTTATCTTGATATGTGAGTAATAAGAATTCCTCCAAATCTTGGATTTATTAATATCCTAGGATAAGAAAACTGTGACTTTTGAGTTTGGCCTACTCAAAATCTGTGAGACAAATTTCTCAGTTAACGGTTAAGGAGATTAAAAATGTCTCATCCAATATTTATCTGTAATGTTTAAACTAAAAATACCAACCTAAGAAATAGAGCTATACACACATGGTCAACTGACTTTCGACAAAGGTGCAAAGGTAATCCCATGGGGAAAGAATACTTTTTTTCGATAGGGTGCTAGAAAAATGGTATACCCTTATGGAACAGAAAAATATGTCATCTAGACCTTAACCATAAAGAATAAGCAAAAATTAACTCAAAATTGAGTGTAGAAATAAAAAATAAAAATTTAAACTATAAAACTTCTGGAAGGGAATATAGAGAATCTTCACAACTGTGTGATAGGTAAATATTTCTTAGGACACAAAAGGAAGAAACCCTAAAAGAAAAGAAATTGGACTTTGTCAAAGTTAACATTCATCAAAATTAATCATTAAGAAAATTAAAAGTTAAGCCCATAACCAAGGACCAGTATTCAGTAGAATATATAACAAATCCTTTTAACTTACTAATAAAAGGCAAACAATTTTTAAAAAAGGGCAAAAGATGTGAATGGACACTTGCAAATATACAAATAGCCAATAAATCCATGAAAAAAAAAAACCCTCAATATCATCAGTCATCAGAGAGAAGCAAATTGAAGCCATAATGAAACACCATTGCATTATCATTAGAATGGCTAAGATAAAAAAAGATTAACCAAATACTAAAGACAAATACTATAAGATCTACTTACATGTGGAACCTAAAACAACAACCAAACAAACAAAATAAGCTCAAGGGTACAGAAGAGATTTGGGGTTGCCAGAGGTGCAGGTGGGGAGTAGGTAAAATGGGTGGGGGAGCCAAAAGGTACAAACTTCTAGTTATAACATAAATAAGCCATGGGGATGTGATGTACAGCGTGGCAGCTATAATTAATAATACTGGATTGCATATTTGAATGCTGATAAAAGAGTAAATCTTATAAGTTGTCATAATAAGAAAAAATGTTCTGTGACTAAGTATGATGATGGATGTCGTCGAGACTTACGGTGGTGGCCATTCTGAATACATATAAATATTGAATCATTATGTTGTATACTTGAAACTAATGTCATGTTGTATGTCTATTATACCTAAAAAAAAGAAGTTAATAAAAAGAAAGACTAACCATACCAAGTGTTGGTGAGGACGTAAAGCAGCTGGAACTCTTACAGAATGCAGGTAGGAAAGCCAAGTGGTACAACTACTTCAGAAAACAATTTTCCAGTTTCTTAGAAAATGGACATAAACTTACTATATGACTCGATAATTCTACCTCTAGATGTACCATATGGAAGTGAAAACTTATGTCCTTACAAAGACTTCTACACAAAAGATCGTACCGGCTCTATTCACAACAGTTTAAACTGGAGACGACGGACTATCCATCAGCAAGTTAAAGGGTAAACGAATTGTGTTATATGTATTCGGTGGAATAATATTCATCAATAAAAAGGACTGAGATACTGACATACAACTCCATGGACACAAAAGTGTATATACAGTGTAAGTCCATTTTAATGATAGTCTAGAAAAGGCCTACCCATTTAAACAGAAGGCAGATCAATGACTGTCTGCAAAGAGAAAAGGCTAGAATTCACTCAGAAGGATCAAAAGAAAACATTTTTGGGAGAATGAAAATGTGCTATACCTTGATTGTGGTCGTGGTTACACATGTACAAATGTGCCAAAATTCATTGAAATATACACTTAAATGAGTGAATTTTATTGTATGTAAATTATACCTCAATAAAGTTGAATAAAACATTTTTTAAAAATATTTTTTATTTATTTATGTGACAGAGATACAGCCAGCGAGAGAGGGAACACAGCAGGGGGAATGGGAGAGGAAGAAGCAGGCTCCCAGCGGAGGAGCCCGATGTGGGACTCGATCCCGGAACGCCGGGATCACGCCCTGAGCGGAAGGCAGACGCTTAACGACTGCGCTACCCAGGTACCCCTGAATAAAACATTTGTAAACAATGCAAACCTGAGTTTGTACTGCTGTTCATGGTTTATACAAGCTTCTTTGATACCTTATTTTCTACCTTAGGCATGTGGAGCTAAATATGGATAGGTATTGTTTTGTTGGCATTTTGCTGCATCCATCCACCTGTGGGGTTCCCTGGCTTTGCTAAGGTGATGATGATGATGATGGAGAACCAAACTCCACATAGTGATAAGAGCATCCATCTCACGGGGTTATATTGAGGATTAAATCTGATAGCAGATATGACATGCTTAGGGCAGTGTCTAGCAATTAGTAAATATATCATAAGTAGCAACTACCTTTATTAATCCGATGTCACTTATACTTCGGTATCTTTATATGTCACATTAAGATAAAAATAAAATAAAAGCCTACCTTTCAAGCTTGTTATGTGAGTCAAATGAGTTCAAGTAAGTTATTTATGTGAAATTACTAGCAATAGTAGCCCCCATTAGGCCATGGCTAGTAGGACTATGGGATGTATGTCATTGTGGCCCAGGGCAGAAAAGCTGTTTCAGGTAGTAGGAAGGCTTGACATGCTGACAGGGCTCCTTCCCCAGCTGAGAAGTCTCTGTTAAGAAGAGCTCTGCTTTGGGCATTTCTGTCTGGCTGATTATTCACTTTGGGCCAGCTCAACTGATTCCCAAACTCGAAGTCTTTTTCCGGGAAAACCTAGGAACTTGTATCTTGATCTCAGATATCCTTTGCACTGTTTGTTGGCTGAACTGGAAGCAACCCCAAGTGGAAACAACTTCAGCCAAGTCTGAGTCCCTTCTCTGTAGTTCTTTATAAGAGGGCCCAGCTCAAGACCTAATGTCTGCTTTCTTCGATTGCTGATCTCAGAGTCCATCATTTTATACCGTTTTGTCTCCTCCTTCTCTGTCTGTGGGGAGCCTACTCTCAGGAACATGAGATCATAATTTAATTGCTGCTGCTCTGGATTTTCTTTGCCTGAATGTGTTGTACAGTAATGCAGTTACCAGTGTCAGGCAGGTAGAAGGCTTCCTCAGTCTATTCATTTGCTTAGGAGGAGAAAGAAGAAACTGAATTTTCAAGTCTACCTCAAATGAAGCATGGCTATGCAACAATTTCCGGATAAGGCTCTTATTCATCATACAAAGAAAGCACAACCTCTATGATTTAGAAGAGGAAGAAGAAAAAGAAGAAGAAAAAAAAGACCCCAATTTAGAAACACATAGCAATTCAGATCTAAAAGGCAACACAAATGGCTTTACAACAACGTAAAAGTATGTCCACAGATCAAGTCCCTAATTACTTTTATGAGTTTAAAAGCTTGCTTTACTCATGATAGGTGTTATGACAAGGATAGAATAAACCACAGTTCTTTATAAAGTCTAATTCTGTGACTAAAATACCACACAATACAATATGGTAATATTGTAGACTTTCAAGTAAATATTTCTTGGAACAAAAAACTAAATCCTACTAGGCAAGCAATAAACATTAAAAAAAACCTGTAATATATAAAGAAAATTTCCCACCCCTTGAACTCTTTTACCATAGTTTTACAGCTTTCCATTATACTTTTTTTCTGAACTATTAACAAAATCATAATAGGCATCTTCTCTTCTTGTAGATACTTTCTTGCCCTGGGTTTCTCTCTTGCTTATTTTCTATTATATATTATTGTAATTAATAAAAGGATGTAAAAGTTTGGTGGCAAAAAATGTCTTTGTAATTATCACAATGAGCAAAATGCACTTAAATGTGGATGGTTAATAGAGACCTTGTTTAAGCTTAAATGCATCCATCTCTGTGCTTAGCAAAGCAGAAGGGCACTGGGTTCTGTAGAACAATCAGAAATGCTTTAGGCTGCCACAGGGCTGCAGTATACATCTCAGATATGGACTTTGTCATTCCTCCTTTATTTCGACTGCAGAATGAACTGCAAGTCTTAATGCCAGTTGACAACTACACGGTGCTCACCCACTAAGTGTCAACCTCTGTCAACATGTCACATACAAAAACGGGTAGGGTTGTATAATTCAGGTCTGTACACTCATGCTAACGTTCCTGTTTCTAACACTTGTGATTATGCTATAGATGACATTGGTTCTTTTCTCTTTGCAACTTTGATTTTGAGACAGGTCCAGGGTTAACAAAGATAAAAAAAAAAAAAAGAGGTTACCATGTCTATGTAAGGTATTGTTCAATGAGCTTGGAATGGAAAAAAAAAATGCATGACCTTCAAGTAAGATATTTAACAATAAAAGGTACTGAGTGCAAAAGATATTTTGAAGCAGCCAGTGGGGGATCCAAAGCTGACCTATGGCTATATCTTCTTACATAATCTCTTGAGGTTGTATGAAGAAATTTCCAGATGCTTAAGAAAGTGCACTGTTAGTAACAAGGAATGAATACAGTGTATTCTCAACTGCCACAATATTTAACTTCATTCCTTCCAGAAAGTTTTGTTGAGTGTCTACTATGTTTTGCACAATGTCCGGGGTTCTGGGTCAATAGAAGAAACCCAGACAAAGTACTCTCCTCATGGAGTTTACATCCTACTGGGGGCAGACAGTTGCCCACAGATGGTAAGCATGTACTTACTATGGTGCTATGTCCCATTGAGCCAAGTAAGACAGAGAAAGGCAGAGGGAGTAAGGAAACAGGCAGGAAGGCTGCTATTTCATATGGGACAGTCAGGGGAACAGCACATAGAAAGACCTCAGAGATGACTGGCATGCCCACGGAACCCCACGGAGGCAGTGTGGCTGGAAAGAAGTGACTGAGAAGGACACTTGAAGTGCACGAGTTCAGAGAGGTCATGGGTGGGGTGGGTGGGGTCTACCATGAGGACCACCTTGCAGCACTCACTCTGAATGAGATAGCCAGCCAGTGAAGGGAGTAAGGAGAGAATGGCAGACGTTGACTTTCATATTAAAAGGGGTAGTGTGGCTTTTACGTGGTGGTGGAGAGCAGTCCCAGTTATGGCTGTTACCATAATCAGGGTGAGACACGCGTTGACTTGGACCAGGGGTTGGAGAGGGGCAGGTGAAGCAAAGTGGTCTGATTTCACATTTCTTCTAAGGAAAATAATAGGACTTGCGGATGGGTTAGATAGGGGCTCTGTGACAAAGAGGAGACAAGGATGACCCCAGGATTTTGGTTTTATTCATAAGCCAGATCTTCAACAGCGGTTCTGTGTTTTGACCCCTCATCTTCCACCTCAAAGGCAAGTATGAATAAAAGCACAACCCCGCCTATACTTCTTACAGTTGTTCTATTAAGGAGATGATGGACAGAGTACATCTACTGACTAGAAATAAATCCAGTTTGTATTTAATTCATTGGAGAAATTGTTCATGAACAGTTACCCTTCTATGCATTCTGCATGTAATGCTGACAAGTTCAATTTCTGCCTGAGTTAATGGCCACATAAATGTCTTTTACACGAGTTAAGGTTGCTTGGAGGCAGGAAGGATTTCTAATTTTTTTCCCCCTATGTTTTGCATTGCTAGATAGGATTTCTCAAACTTGCTGTTTAAGGTCTAGCCTCCCCTTTGTACTGGCGGGTAAATCTAATTAACATTAATGAGAGTTCTGTGCACATATTGACAGGATAATAGACCTTTTAGGATGGTTCCTCCCCTCTTGTGCTACCACTCCCCCACTGCATACCAGCTGATTATTTCATTAGGCAGCGATATAAACCCAAGCAGGAGAACGCACACTTTGTGGAAATTAAATGGAAAAATCTGCACTCATCCACACTTTCACTTATATTAGGGTGAGGAGGGGAGGGGTACAGCACAGAGACAAGAGAATCTAGGTCTCTTGAGAGGAAGCTTTTATAAAGATAATTTTCCAAAGTCCCTTCAGAGTTGCGTGCTTACTTACGGTTGTTTAGAAAAATGGATGCTGACCATGACATCTGACTCTAATTTTCATTACTGTAAACAAATTGGTAGAGAATTGAGGGGAATTAGGTGACTTCTTAGGTTTCACACTTAGAATTAGCAGACGGGTGAGAGCTATTCCAATTCTATGAAACAACTAAGGGAATGATATAGGCATTAGTGTGGGCTATAGAAAGAAAAAGATTTGCTTTTTTAAGATAACCATTTACCAGCTGCTTATATCAGCTGATAAATGTGTCTAAGCATTTCTTTATTCTTAAGGCTACAAGAAACTGAATTCAATTTATACTTATTTATCCTGCTAAAATGTTCTGCATATGATTAATAGAAGCCTTGTACTCTGTTTTTTCCCCTTGTGAATCAAATTTGGCAAATGAAGAACTTCCTATTTTTCTTAGCAGTTCAGTATATTTTGGAAGAGTCATAGAAGCTGGAATAAATTATTGTGGGGTTGAAGGCATATTCGTGGTACTGGTTACATTTCTCAAACTTCGGTTACCAAATAAAATTGTGCCTCCCTGAGCTGTTAGGTATAATGAAAGTTGAGTGCTCACTTTCCTCTAACAAGGCTGGTTCAGAAAAGAAGTTGGGAGTGTGAAGTTTCTTTTGTTTTGTTTTGTTTTGTTTTTTTCCTTTCCAAAACTTGAAAGGCTGTGAGTCTCATGGAAAAAGTGTGATATACTAGAAATATTGAAAGCTGGCAGGTTTGTCTGAATCCAAACTTTCCATCTTTTGGGTGGAAATCCATCAGTTAAGAGAGCTTGACCCATTTAGCCATGCAACAGCTAAACCCTTAATCCTAACAGATTCATTCTGCAGCTTCGATTGTGCCACTGATACTGAACTAATTCTGACTCAAAGGTCAACATGCTAGAGTGAAAGGGTGGGTTTTTCTTCTTCTTCTTCTTTTTTTTTTCCCCTCCTGAGAACTTTAGGAGCAAAAACGTCTCATCAAAATGGGAGCAAATATCTCTGAAACCTCATTATTTTCTATCCTATTCACTGACCTCACATTGCTATAGCTTTATAAATACTGTTTTTCAAACACACAATGAGATGCTTAAGACGTAAAGAGGGAAATGGGGATACCGCTCAGCATTTTCATTGCTTTAATCTACAATCTTTAAAAATATGAATGAGTTAATAAAAAAAGTAAGTGGAAATAAGGAAAACAGACTGTAGAAGTACCAGTACTCACATAGGTCTCTGAACCAAAAACACTCATGGAAAATATTTAGTTTGTGGTTCAAAAAACTTGGCTATTAAAACAATAAACATTTGTCTTTTCTAACGGGACTGAAAATGTTCAATTAAAAACTATGTATTCAATTCCTTTTTTTTTTTTAAAGGAAGAGCAGACCTTGTCTCAAGTGTATAATACCTCTTTGTACATAGACATCAATTACTCTAAAAGTGTGTTCACCGACATGTATTGTGATTCCCACAACGTATTCATGTTTATTGCCTCTGTGGCTGACTCACAGTAGACACCTCGTCAACAACTCTTGTGAAAATAAATAATCATCTTGCAGGTAATGAATCTTCTGAAGTCACAAGATCGTAAGTGATTTACATAGGATTTGAACTCAGTGTTTCTGATGCCAACCACAGTGCTCGCTACACTTCATACACAAAGAATTATAAGTTAGATATTTTATTCTATGTAAATTAACATGTAGATATAGTTAGACATCGGAACCTTGGGATGGATTTTATATGAGGTTTCTTCTGACTTGATGATCCTTTTTTATATCCACTATTTGCTCTGTCTTCTCAGGATAAATCATAAATGTATGCAACAAAATTTACTTATCAAACATTATTCATTTATTTAAAAAATATTTTTAAGATTTTATTTTTAAGTAATCTCTACAGCCAACGTGGGGCTCAAACTCACAACCCCGGGGTCAAGAGTCAAACTAACATTCTACCGACTGAGCCAGCCAGACACCCCAAAACATTGTTTATTTAGAATAGAGCTCCACTCTTTTTTCTTTTACCTCCCAGCCACGTATAAGCCACTAAACCAAGTGCCTAAGGGAGATGTAAAGATCAACTGGACATAGAACTTGGCCTTGCTTTCAACCCAGAGGCAGAGTTAAGAATACACACTACTAATAACTATAATACAGAACCGAATGTGACATGTGATGTGGAAGGGCTGGACAAATCGCTGTAGTAATTCAGCGGGGTTCCAGGTGGCCAGGGGAGGTGTTGATGAAAGCGATGGCATTCAAGCCAGGCTGTGAGACACAAGTAGATTCTGATAAACACAGAAGTGGCGAATATTTTTCTCTCATATTGTCAAAAGGTAAAAAGAAAGATAAAAGAGAAAGATGAAGAAGATCCATTTTTGGTGAGGGTCTGTTTCTATACGGGCGTTTTTATGTACAGTTGATGTGAGGGTAAATTTTTTTTTTTTTAAAGATTTTATTTATTTATTCGACAGAGATAGAGACAGCCAGCGAGAGAGGGAACACAAGCAGGGGGAGTGGGAGAGGAAGAAGCAGGCTCATAGCGGAGGAGCCTGATGTGGGGCTCGATCCCATAACGCCAGGATCACGCCCTGAGCCGAAGGCAGATGCTTAACCGCTGTGCCACCCAGGCTCCCCGATGTGAGGGTAAATTGATAGAGTCTTTGGGAGAGAAATTAAGCAGCTGCTGGTAAAAGCTAAAATACATACCACCTTTGCCTTAGCAATATATTTCTTGGAATATATTCTAGAAGCATACTTAGATGGGTATATGTGGGTGTTTGGCATTTGTAAAGGTGAAATATAAAAACGACCTAAAGAGGTGACAGTTAAGTGAACTGGATTATTACAAAGAATGAATATGTACAACATGGAATTATCTTTAAGATAAAGAGCAAAAAGCCTGAGCTATAGAAGAGGGGCCTATTCATATATAGAAAATAGAAAGCCACCATGATACAAAGCAACGACAAGATATGTATATGTCCTCTAGACTGTGTGGGTGTGTGTACGCGCATGGGCATGTGTGGCTGTAGACATAGGTACAGGACAGATGGCTCGATGTTTACTAACCGAACTGATTCCATTCCTTTGGGAACAAGTCAAGAGCTTCTGTTTTGCCTGTTGGAATTTTCTTCCCTGATATCACATATGTATTCTGCAGATCATTAAAGAATACAAGAATCATTAACGAATACAAGATCAAATGTCAATGCTCTGTCGATGTGAGAAGAGAACCTTCGCTGCTTTGTTTCACAGAGCCGCTTGATTCCACTCTGCCTCCTGCTCTTACCCCACAGGTAAGCGGTTTTGACTAAGTTATCTGATTACAGAAACTGTGTGACCCCTGAAGTCTCGGTCAGGCAATCTGAGCTAAAATTCAGGATCGCAGGACCAGACTATAGACCTGATTCAGCTACATTTGTAGTTTAGACCCTCATCCTCTAAATAGTCTCATGCCAACTCACAGTGTGAGGAAAGAAAAGTCTTCCCAACCATAATCCCATTCCTATGTCTCCAGGCGCGCTAAGCTGCCATCTTGCTTTTCAGATGAAAATGGAAATCTTCCGTGCTTTACTGTGCTCCATGCTGTTCTGAATTATTTTAGTTCTCTCTTCCCTGTGAGTCTCAGGCAGTTTTGCCCATTTTTTTCTAGGACTATTTACTGCCTATTGAGGTGCGCTCAATCAGCCCATTCTTAACTCCTAATTTTAAATTTAGTTGCCTTCTATACCTTGTACATCCTCCCAATGCACTAAGTTGCTTATCTTTCACTATTTAAACAAGGCATTCAATTTCCCTTTCTCAAAATTATCGTCTTCCAAAACTGGAAGTGAAATGGTAATTTCCCTCTGATTTAATCACATTACGGTTGTTATCAGTAGGGGAATAAATGCGGAAACTCTTACCAACAATATATTATGTCAAATCAATGACAGTGTTTTCCCTGAGATGCAAACATGTTTCAGTCATCTGACAAATAAATGGGCTGTTTAAATAGAGGGTTCCATGAGGAATTTTGCAGTAAGGATTCTGTTCTGGATGGAAGAGAAAGGAGAGAAGCCAATGCTTGAATGTAGGTGTTAGAAAGAGGAGGCAGGAACGACAGCAGAGTATCTGTCCTGTACGGGGACCCAGATTCTATCTGCAAACGCTTAGGAGGGTGGGCTTTTGGCAAAAAGTCAAGTGACTATGAGCGAGAAGGTCACTCTGAATCACAGGAACACCAAAAACAGTGCAGCACAGAGTGAGCGGGAGGCAGGTGCTGCTCCCACTTCAGAGAGGAGCACGGAGGCTCTAGCACGCCATTAACCATCCGCGTGGCCATCACAGGGCGGAATTGAATGATAACTTTTTCTCCCCCATTGCCTAGAAACAAATGGACATGCGCAGTAGACAGAATTGGACAAAGTTCTGTGGGATTGGGTTTATTAGTGAGCATAAGAGAGACACAGCTTGGGACCCTCAGACATTTGAGGAGCATTTTATTGGAGGCTGAGGTTCTGTGTGATGGACTTGAGGAAAGGGATAGAATTTGAGTTGTTAACGGTTGTTGGTATCCCCTCCGTAGCCACAGACTGTGGGCTCTGGAGAAACTTGTTATATTCAACAATTGAATAATTGGGGTGGTGGCTCTTACAGAGTGTCAGCTGATCAGGCTACGATAAAGTTGAACTAACGCTGAATATCAATTATAAAGCCTTTACATGTTTGTTCATTTGTTTCTACAGTATGTAGAACAGTAGTTTTCAACATTTAACTCCAGATCCTGGGCAGGCAAAGACTTATTGTAGGAATCCCCAGACTCTGTTTATCTACCAAAGAAATAGGTTAAATAAATAGATTTAATTAATAATGGCCTGCACACACCACTATTTTTCAAATACATATTGAATTTACATTGAAGTGAGAATTCATCTACCACAGTTACTGAATTCACAGTAAATTTTTGTCCTAAGGGTTTTCATAACTAATTAATGCTAGAGGGATAATCTTTGGAGCCAAAGGGCATTTTTGACAACATTTTGGACTATTCAAATGAACCCAAACTCTTGCTCTAATCTGTGCTTTCAATCTGATTAGAGAAGGGCTGGAAATAATTGACAAGTAGGGACAATCTAGGACAGATCTTTTTTTCTTCTCTTCCCCAAATTTATTGAGTTATAATTGACAAAATGTTATATATTTAAAGTATACAACATGATGATTTTATATATATATAATATATTAAATATATATTATATGTAATATATATTAAATATATAATATATTATATTATATATATTATTATATATATTATATATCTGTATTACATATATATAATATATACACATACACACACATTGGGAAATGATTCACATAATTAAGTTAATTAACATATCCATCATCTCACATAGCTATTTTTTTAGGAGAATGTTTAGGATCTACTCTCAGCAAATTTCAAGTACACAATACAGTACCATTAACTATCATCACCATACTATATACATTAGAGCCTCAAAACTCATAGCTGAAAATTTGCACAGGACAGGTCCTTTAAAATGGTTTCCAAGACAAGGCAAACACAATATCACCCACCTCTAGGTATAATTGATAATCTTCTCATTAATCTTTAAATATTTTATGCTTAAATACACCGGGTTTTACAATTACTCAGGATCCAGGGACTATAACATTTTTGGGATGTAAAATCGCCTGCATACCAAAACCCTTACTTCAATCTACAAATTATATTTGCTGACTTCAAACAAAAACTTATCCAAAAGATGTTTTTGAACATCTTTGGGTTCTAATATCCAAAAATATTGGAATTCCTACAGCTGTAATCTATGTGATTCTTTGAACATGCCAAGACGGTCTTCATAATTTCTAGAAAATAAGCACCAGTATCAACATTATTAACCTATTTTCAAAGGTAGGGACTTAATGATTTTTTTATTGTAATTAAAGTTTGAAGTGCCTGGAACTAATTAAAATTAAGCAACCATAATCCTAAATACCTTCACAATGTATGTTTTATTCTGCATCAGAATGAGTACATGAAATCGACTTTCAGTCTTAAAAATAGTTTTTTCCCATTCTATCTTCTTTCAAGAACAAAGCAGTCTAAATACACTTTAAGATAGCTCTGTGTAGTTTTGAATAATTTAATGACCAAATATTTTTCCAAGTCTTTTTTCCCCTTGGAGTAGTGTTTTTCCTTTGAGCTCTTTATCTAATTGCAATTATTGACAATATGAGTTATGAGTAGAGAACAATAAGAAAATTGACTACATGTAGTCTGATATTTGGCTGATACACACCCATGTAAACTATATTGGTGGTTAAAATATTGAAAGTCTTGGGTGTTGGTTGGTACATGGCCACCACCCTGGTCCTTCCCTCAGGATCCCAGAGTTCCTTACAATCCAGACATTATGGAGGGCTTGATGCACTAATGCTTTATGGTCTCAAGAGGTTTGACATTTATGTGTCATACAGACCATTAAATATGAATTATATTTAGCAACTTCTAACTCCAAATGGATGGGAATTTTGGATAAAAGCTAAGCAAAACTTTAAAAAATAAACCACATAGAGTTCAAAAGGAAGAAAAAGAACTTCTAGGTTATTAAAAAATAATAAAAGGAAAAAAGGACCTTAATTGAACACCAAAGTCCTCTGGGGAGTATCAAGCACACATTGGCAGATTGGCATTTAGTGACTGAGAGGGACTGTCCACTGAAGGTCAAGGCTTCTATGTGGTCAGTGTCCTCACATTGAAAGGGGAAGGAAACCAAGATCACTACCTAAAGCAAGACACTGGAAAGATTGCCCCTTTGTAAAAGAGTCTAGAAAAATGTTTCCCATTCTCCAAGAAGGGGCAAGGCAATCTATTACCTTTCTGGTGGTCTGTTGGAAAAGTCTCCTGTGAGAAATTTTAACTCCAAACTTCCTTGAAGTATAGGTGTGGGGATCAGATTGAAAATATTTACGAGGGTATGGAAATTCCAATTCCAATCAGCGAGACATGAATTCAAAGACTCATCTCAGATGTGTAAATCCACCAGAGCCTTCAGTGATCCAAAGGCAAAACCAAACATCTCCACGATCCAGGTCCAAGGGACAACTATACTCTTGATAACCTCACAACAATGACAACAAGGAAACTGTAGATGGTTAGAGGGAATCATTCACTATGAGGGGGAGTGGTCAGAGGGAAGGAAAAGGGAAAATGAGCATCGCAAGGAATTGAGATAACAGAATGCTACGAAAACAGAGAACAATTTTGGTTAGAATAACTGAAGTGATAACAAATAACAGAAAGAGCACATTGATTTACAAAAAGAATAGGTAGATCTAAAACACCAAATAAAATCTTTATAAGTGAAAATTAGAGTAGTTGAGATTAAAAGTAAATGAGCTTAATAACAGATGAGGCATCAGGCACAGAGAATTGTAATTTAAAAGATATATTTAAGGAAATCATCCAGAATGCAGTGCAGAGAAATAAAAAAGTGATAAAATACGGAATGAAGCTTAATAGATACAGAAACTTCTAATAAAAGTTCCGGAAAGAGAGAGAATGGGGAACAGGTGATATTTGAGTGATAACGGTTATGGATATGCCAGAATTTAAATAGAGGAGTTCTTGGATTATAGGAATTAACACTGATGTAGGGATACACATAATGCACGCTCCTACATGTCTAATGGGAGTGTAAGGTTTTTCAAACTCCTTGGAGAGGCTATTTGCAATGTCTAAACTTCTGATTCTGCTTCCCACTGCCAATCATGCCGTCTTTTGAATCTTGGGCCATGGTAGCTTCATCCTTCCAGTTATTCAGGTCAACAACCATGGAGTGATACCTGATTTCTCTCTTTCTCACACCCCATATCTATCCAATGCATGTGGAAATTTGGATGGGTCCATCTTCAAAATATATCCAGAGTCTGACCGCTTTCTAAGGCCAACACTGCTACCCTCCCTGTTTTGAGACCTCATCAACTCTTGCCTGGATTACTGTAATACCCTCCACATAGATTTCTCTAATTCTGCCTTATTCTTAACACAGACAGACCAAACAATTTTTAAAAATAAGAGCTGTACCATGTCACTCCTGGGCTTAAAACTCCCCCGTGGCCCCCTATTTCACTAAGACTAAAAGCAAAGCCCTACAATGACCTATATGGTCAATGGAGTACAATACCATACAATAACATGTAAGGTAGTTACCTCTCTGACCTCCTTTTAATCCACTTCCACTCTGTTCATGCCATACACACCGGCCTTGGAAGCTGGCTACCACTGGGCCTTTGCACTCTCTCCTCTGAAATCTACATGGCTCATTCCTTCTTTTAAGACTTTGCACAAATGTAACTTTTTCAGTGAGGCTACCATATACAAAACTGCAGCCCTACTTCCATGTCCTGCTGTGGTATTCCCAATTCCCTATACCTTTCTTTATTTTTAGAGCACTTACATATTTCAATATACTACATAATTCATTTCTTATGATCATTATTTATTATCTGTCTTCTCCTATCAGAATGTGTACTCTACTGGACAGGAATTGTTTTGTTCAGTACAACAGTACTCAACATATAGTAAACACTCAATAGATAATTGATTGAATCAATAGTTCTGAGAAGCTAAATAAATGCATGCCATACAACCCAGTTGTTTAGAAGACATCTGTATTTTCCCATATGTTTGAAGTATTTCACTAGTAGAGCTAATTTAAATTTCATAAGTTAAAAAATATTAATGTTCAGATCATGGGGAAAAGGGGAACTAGATATTTTATATTCCTACAAGGAGCACACGAACTCCACATTATGAAAACCAAACAACTTGTGTATTCAGGGACATTATATTTTAACTGAGTGTATTTCAAAATTATTATTAACATTATTTTTTATTGATGGCTTCCTTTCAAAACAGTGCAACAAAAATCTCTAAGAAATCTAAGCTAGAACATAAAGAACATCTATATAGATGTGCAACTCTGCTCCAATTCCTGCAGTTTTCAATGCTTCCCTCCTTGGTCCACTGCTTGTTGCTATCATTTTGAAAGTGTTTATTATTGAGGTCAAGGAAAAAGGAAGGAATATTTGGAATATAACTGGAAGCACTGAGATGAAATACTGGCTGGTGAAGCTAAATACATTAGCTTTAATAAATTAATAAAGTAATACCAAGACCCTAAAAGATTCACCATGGAGGATGCTGCTGGGTACGTCTCTGCTTTGGGTTCCCTAATTCAGCTGAGCGTTCTGGTCACCTTGATACAGCCACATTCTGTACTCCCTCTTTCTTCCCTTATATATCTCACTCAAGAATAGACAACATCCCGATCCTCTTAGCTCCACTAAGGTTTGGGCACTTAAAAACCAGGGGGAAAAATTAAGAAATACATAGATACTCTGTAAGAAGCATAAAACAATTCTGCTTTTAGAGTATGAGTTTCTAATCTTATCATTTTTGCTCTCTCCTTGACTTATAGGCACTCCTATCTATAAGAAAACACTGAAAGATGAACACCGTCACAGCTCTTTCTCTGGGGTTCCTATTTCCATCTTCCTGGCCCACTCCCCATGGAGGACATGACTTCATAATCTCCAGGAGTTTTTCCTAGGAATACTTCCACCTTTTTGGTGAACACACAAGCTACGTGTCTACTCTAGAGCACACTCAATGGCTGATACCAGAAATGAGCTGCCTGGACCCCCATCTGGGACAGGACAGCCCTCCTGCAGGACCAGGGTTATAGCCATACCTTAGTATAATAAAGCACCATAAAGTACACAAAATAGCAGCAATAAAAGCGGGGTTTTTCTTTCATGTGCAGAAACATAGATTTTTTTTTCTTACACTTTAAGTGTGGAAATGCCCAAGACTGTTATTATAATTATTATGGTTATCTTCATTTACTCCATACCATCTCTTTTTTTTTATGTCACTTATTAACCCCTAGAAAATAGAGTTGTCTGTGTAGAATGTTCTAAAAATGCAGGCTGAGGCAAAAGAAGAAAAAAATTCTGTACTTTAGTGCTAACATACAATTTCCAGAAAAAAAAAAAAAACTAGGACAATGCACCATTTATGTTTTATATTGCAGTAGGACTTCAAGCCTTTTCCAACAGCTCTTTCACAAAATTGATAGATTATTCTTCCTATTAAAAGAGTCTTTTATTCTGGGTGCCAGACCTGGTTCTTAGGTTGAAATATTGCTTTAGCCTCTTCGCTACCACAGTGGCATTTCACTGCTGAATAAAATTACAAATTGTGTACCCGATTCTCCAGGCCACAGAGGAGTCTCAAAGGGCTTGAAATGTGCACGATGGGGGATACGTTTGTTTGTTATTCCTAAAGAGACCTGATAAAAATCCATGAACCCATGAAAATTTTGATCTGGTTGTATGTTGCATAGAGAAAGATGGATTCGGTTGGGAAATGTGGGTTCTAGGCTTGCACTGGCCACGTGGACCAGTCACCTTAGTAATAGACAAAGGCAAGAACATATAATAATGGTTAGCATTTATCGAGTGTTTTCAACTACACCGGTTCTAACTGTGCCCGCCCCCCAACTATTCAGCGAAGTAGGAATTATTACCTCTGTTTGAAAATGAGGACATTGAAGGAGGGTAGAGAGATTAATTTTCCCAGCTAATAGGAGATGTGATTAGACATCTAACCAGATGTTTCTGGTTCCAAAGGTTATGTGTTTCTGGAATAGCATGATGTACTCCAAATCACCTTAATTTTGTGCATCTTAGTTTTCCCACCTACGTAATGAAGGTATTAGATAGCATGGCATCTAAAGCTCCTTCTAGCTATAAGATGTTACAAAATCCAGAATATAAGCAGCGCCTTGTGCAGGAGCAAACACCAATTAAAGCAAGCTTAATTCCACATCAGGATTCACCTGGATTTTCTTATTCGTACAACTGGAGTCAAAGTACGCTAGGAGCTGGAAGTTAACAAGGGGCAATTCTGTCGTACGTGGCCCAGCTGCTGTCCACCATGGTTTTGCCACCCAGGAAAGGCCTGCGAGAGTCCTGCATGGAATATGGAGGAGATAATTCAGAGGCATCCCTTCAAGCTGACCTGAAAACCACATCGTAAGTGAGGTCACAGTCTTTTCATGGGGGATGGAGGCAGCTTGAAGGGGCTCCTTTCAAGTCCACTTTGGGAGAAAGGTCACCACGATAAGTGAGAAGCCAGGTTTAAGACCGAAGGTGACACTGACACCAGAATTAACAATCCTTCTCTTCTGCTGGTTTTAAGGTTCCTTTTTTTTTTTTTAAAGAATTTATTTATTTATTTATTTATGAGAGAGAGAGAGAGAGAGAGAGCACACAAGCAGGGGGAGCTGCATACAGAGGGAGAAGCAGGCTCCCCGCTGAGCAAGGAGCCAGATGGATGACTCCATCTCAGGACCCTGGGATCACGACCACAGACGAAGGCAGATGCTTAACTTACTGAGCCACCCAGGCGTCCCTGGTTTTAAGGTCTTAAGAGCTAAATTTATAATAAGGATTCCAAGAAAATTCTCTTCTCTTGTCATAGGGCCAAGTTATAAAAGAAACAACTCCAGAACCAAAGAGGCCCAGAGGGAGGAGTTCGCAAAAAGACCTTCCTTCAGTAATGATCACGGCTGCTCTTAAGCTCCTCGGTGTTCTTCCAGTCAAACCCCAGTTCAATCCACATCTCCCACTCAATATTCTCCCCAAGCATGTGTGGGAGTCTCCTGCTTTGATCTCTATTCTTCCCACCCTCATCTAAGTCACCATCATCCCTGTGTCCTGCTTCTAGTCTTCCCATCCCCTCTGGCAGAAAGCAAACTCTTTGAAACATAAGCTGGGTTATGCCACTCTGTCTGAAAGATCATTAATGGTTTCCCAGGGCACTAGGAATACAAAACGAGTTTTTTCTCTTGGCTTATGAGGTCCTCCATAGTGTGGTGAAGTCCACCTTCCTAATCTCATCCCAGGCCAGCTCAGCTGTCCAGCCACATTGGCCTTCTTTCCGCTCTTTGAATAACTGAGGTTTTTTCCACCATCAAAGCTTTGCATAGGCTAGCCCCCTTGCTTGGAAGGCTCTCATGTCTGCTTTTCCCATGGCTGCCTCTTTCTTATCCTACACAGATTTCAGGTTAAATGGCACCTATTCAGAAAGTGATATTCAGGTCACCCTACATAATGAGATGTCATTCCCCCACATGCTACCTTCTTATAACAACAAACTGCTTGCTTCTTGCTTTCTTCATTGTACTTATTGCAATTGTTTTATTATTTATGAGCTCTGTAGGGGGAGAAACTTTTTTCTTCTTCTTCTTTTCACCTTTGTGCCCGAGCCTTGTATGGGCCCCAGGAAATATCTTGGCCTGCCTCCTCCCTTTCTGCTGGGTTCACTCTGTGATTTCCTTGGGTTTTGGTTTAGAAGTCACTTCCTTAGAGAGCACTTCCTTGACCCCAGACTAAGTGAGATCCCTGTTCTTTGTTTCCATAATCCCTTGGACAGTAGCTGCCATAATGCTCATCGCATTTCACTGTCATGATTGCTGTGCTTGTCCTCCTTGCTTCCTCCAAGATTATTATTGGTGGTGACACATGTTCACCCCCAGATCATGGGTACCAACGTCATATTTGACACGTAGTAAGAAATCAGGAAATGAATATTGGAAAAAATGGTCCATGAGAGAGAGCATGGAAGTCGGAAAAGAGATAAGGTTTCACAATATTTTTGAAATAATTGACTAACTTACTAATCCACTGATTAATTCAGATACAACCTATTGATGGCCACTTTCATACCCTGATTCCTAACCATGCAAGATACAGTACTTAGCACCAAGCAACATTTAGTCATACAACAAACACCTACTGATACACACGTATTGAGTAGCTATATGTGCTAGGCCCGAGTTACAGGCTGACGATATGACAGGAATATGATATAGTAGGGAGAAGAGAAATGTTCATGAATATTTATGCTGAGGCAAAAGGGTAAGTGGCATATGAATGGCATAAAACAAGTGTATTTAGAACCCAGCGCAGATACGGAAAGGGATGGTCATGGAAATGGCTTGTACTGCAGTCTTGAAGGATGGGAATATTTCTGTAAGGCCAGATGTAGGTAGAGAAAAATGCAAAGGTACCAACAAGAGGGAGAGAACACCAGAGCAGGGCAGTGAGGACTGGCTGGGATGTGGAGGTTTGGCAGACCATGGGATATAAGCCCGGAAGAGAAGGCGATGGAACCAGATGTTGGAGCACGCTGCATGCCGAGATGAGCATGTGGGGTTGCACTCAGCAGAGAGAGGAACCTTTTAGCAGGTTTGAGGTTGAGGGTGGCCTGGCTGGGGGTTCTTTAGGACACAAATGCAGTAGTGGAGCTGGGCAGGGAGACCTGACATTGCATTTGAGAGGCTTACATTCTAGGCATGAGGGGTCAAGGGCACTCTCCAGAAAGCAGCAGCAGGAATGGAAAAGAAAGGATGAATGAGAGAGATTTTGCAAAGAAAGCTCTTGGGACAGAGCTCACAGCTAGAGGGAGAGATAAAATAAATGCAATATTAATACCTAATGTTTCTATGAAAGCAGTGTTCTGTGTGCTTGCTTACATTACTCTAATTCACACTAGCTTTATGAGGTGGATACTATTATTCCCTACTTTTACAATTTCCCTACTTTCCAACTGATAGAGAAATCAAAACACATTAAAGTTTAGTGACTTGCCCAAGGTCACACAGCTTTCTTTCTTTCATTTTTTTTTTAAGATTTTATTTATTTATTTGACAGAGAGAGAGCACAAGTTTGGGGAACAGCAGGCAGAGGGAGAGGGAGAAGCAGAGTCCCCACTGAGCAGGGAGCCTGATGTGGGGCTCAATCCCAGGACACAGCTTTCTAATTAAACATTGGTCATGAGAAAGTGTGGTATAATATCTTGTTCTGTTTTTTTTTTTTTAACTTATTTACCATGTAGAGAAGTCATAATATTTCTGTCACTTTTCTTATTTATAAAATGACACTAATAACTCCACAGATTTCTTTTCTGGGAATACCATCACATTTTAAAAACAATGACAAATTCTTATAGTTCCACAGAGATACAGGTGTTGTTATTAATAAATTGTCTTTTGATTTATACTTCATTTTGCATATCTTGAAAATCCCAAGAAAACAAATGGGAAATGAAATGTCAAGAAAAAGACTGGGGGTCTTCTAATTCACTGAGTAATACTTATGTGCAATTGAGAAGTTTTCCCCAAAGATAAGGGAAGTCCTTTCACAGATTTCTTAGAGAGGAAACAGAACCCAACAAAGCCTTTTCTGTTTCATCAAAATATAGAATTTAAGCAAGTTAAATTGATTTCATCTAGCATCACATCAACCTAAAGCAAATGGGCTTTTAACATTTTATAAATCAACCTATTATTTCTGATGTTTATTCTACTTCAAAGTAAAATAAATATAAATTAAAATGTAAAATTTAGTCCCTTCTCTTCTGACACTTGAACACCAAGATCTTAAAGATTTTTGAAAACAAAACTCCCACTAACTTCATACCACTAGAAACCACGCTAGTTTTGTATCTTTAGGCAATAAAAAAACAACAACAAAAAGGAAGGATCTACCTCATATAACCTCTTTCTGATAAATTACTTTAAAATGTGAAGTGATGCTAAAAATCATTTTTTTTAACCTTGGTCCATCTTTTATTTACTGTGTTTTATAGTAGGCAAATCATTTATTTTCTCATTCAACTGCCATCCATAACAATAATTTAAAACCAGCTAATAAACATTATGGTTTGTTAGAACTGCTACCGATTAAATCTTAAGTGTCTAATACATACAAATATAAACAGAATGTAATTAGAGCTATTTAAAGAACCCATTTTTAACTTAGATTAACCATACTTTCCATTTGCTGAGGATAAACACTCATAAATGAAACCCATTGCTGAGCAAGAAGCAATTACTTCAGTTTAAAATATTAATATGCACCGCCTTTTAAAAAGCCATGGAAAATCATTTATGTACTGCACTGTACAGACTCAAGTCATACCCAGAAGGAAGAATGGGGTAGCATTCTGTGTCCTAATTGAGAAGCAATCAACTGAGGTATGGCATGGCCTTACCCTTTATAAGGCCCATTAGACTCTTTGCTTCGATTAGTGCAGATTTCCAACATTATATTCCTATATTTGTTTAAGTATGATTTAAAACCACACATACACACACTCAGAAAGAAAGGGGAATTTTGCTGTTGAAAAATCAACTCAATCAACCTGTTTCTAGGAGTAAGTGAGACACATTTATAATCTAAACTAATAACTGACTTGAACATACTGAATATAGACAGTCTGGAAGAGAAGGAAATGCAGACAGCCCACGAATCTTAATTGCACATTTCTTGCCTAAAAATACACAAAAAATACATTGAGTCCAATTGAATGCAGCCAGCTAATCAACTGCACAGTACATTTTGTGACATCACTGGGCTGACACACACAGCTTGGTTTGGGCTAGAATCCTATGTAGTCTGGTTAAATGCGTGCATTTTTAGTTGCTGGTATGAGTTAACCATGGGTCAAATCCAGTTACAATGAGCACCATTATCACAAAATGCTTCCAAGCTGGTCCCCAAAGTCCTCAGAATAGGGCTTTGTTGATTTCATCACAGGGACACTGCTAATGGAAGAGCCTAGACAGACCTATGAACCCTTGGGTGCTTGAAATGACCACAATCGTTGGAATCTTTGATTTGGTCTCTGAATATAAAATGATGCAGGGTGGGGATATGGGTAATTTCAATATCAGCAGACAAAAATCCCTAGAATATTGCCCCATGAATGGTTCATATTTGCCGATGGCTGTGAGTGTAGAGTACAGAACCAAATTTAATGCTGATGAATTCAGAAGATGATTGGCAGTTTTGGTGATATGGCTTGAAATGTAAATGACATTTATGATTTCAGCATTTTATATTTCGATTCAATTTACAAAATTATAGCCAATTATTTTTATTCTGAATTATGGAAAGCTCCATTTTCATTAAAGATATGAAGTGCCATAGTTTTAAGGGCTGGAACAAAAAGAAAAATCTTAGCAGGGTGATTTTAAGGTTGGCCTTAGGCAAAATTACTACACAATGGACATTTGGTTTTGGTGCCCGTCTCCATTCTTCCCAATGATTTTCTATTCTGTCCTGGTACATAGAGACTTCACAGGGCCCTTTGGGCTCCAGGAGACCTCTACCATACCTGCTCCTTTTGTTATTGTGCTCAAGCTTCTGTCCTCAACAGAACTCCCTGCTATTGTCTTTCTCCTCTTTGTTTTCTGACTTCGTTTTTTCTGTATCTCTTACCCTTTCTGCCTGATACTAGCTCATCTAAAAAATGAATTCCCCTGAATTCAGTAATAAGGACCAATGATTCATGTTTCATCCATGCTACATAGCATATTTGCATTTACAAAGAAACTTTCTGGGTACGTGCCTAACCCAAAGCACTGTTTCCATTAGTAGAAATAGCAGATTGGTTCAGAGGAGATGTTAAAGTCTGAAGACCTTTCGAAACACATTGTACAGGTGGCTGCATATTCTATGGAACATTTAGAGCCAGTCAAGTGTCTTTCATTAATCATCTTTAAGTAAAATGGCCAAGTCACGTGACTTTGGCTTATAGCTATTTCATGCCAAAACAAGGCTTTTAAGAAACTTGCAGCAAAACTTCAAAAATGTTATTTTACTGAACAAACCACATGATCTTTCACAATTTCCAGGAACAAAGAAGATTCAACTGACTGAATTTGTCACTGTTCGACCTACAGAGTAGAATAACCTGAAAACTGTGAAAGTAGACAAACTCACTTTGGGATATCATGATAGTCAGTGTGTATCCTGGCCACCTCTCCAGCATCATCCACCCCGACACAAAAAGAGATAGTAAATGTGTCACTTTGCTAAATATAATGTGGATCAGAGTGCCAACGAGATTAATGTGAAACAGAGATTTATCAATGTTAATACCTCAAGGAGAGGCAGGTTGTACTCCATAACTTTATACAATTTTACAACTTGCCAACTAAATAGTCTAAATTAGTTGACTTTATTGTTTGGTAAATGCTTGATAGCCAATAGATTTAATACATTGTTAATTATCCTATTCTCCTTAAAATAGTATTTTCATTTTTATAACCAAGAATATTTAGAGGCTAATTAGAAATCCAGTAATGTGAATTGTAAATTATGTGTAATTACAATAAAACTACTGAAGAATAACACACATTACTTATAAATTGTAACACTGTGATAAATTAAAGCAATTACAGGTAAACCAATAATGTTCTTTAATTAAGTAGTTATGAATGAGAATTTGTGCTTTGCATTTACAATAACCTATAAGGTTGGGGATTGCATTTATAGCTTATGCAGAAATCGATTGCACTCTGCTGTGATACTCTGCTAAGAATAGCTTCTAAGTTCATTACTGTCATTATGCCATTATCACGTAAAAACACCCAGGATTGTTAAATGTAAAGTATGCTGACAACCAATCAACCGTGTTTCTTAATATAATTATAATTATGTCACTATCTCTTCTTAGGCCCTTATGAATCTGAGAAAAATTTCATATTTCCACAAGTCTTCAATATTCGTTGCAAAGGAATAGGAGATGCTTTGTTGTAAGTTTATTGAAAATACTATTGTGTTTGACGTTAATAAGGCCATTCATCCTCATAATTATCCTACTGCAGCCTGCCGCTTATAAGACTCTAGTAATAGTTTTTATATTGCTGCATCTGTTTATTATGTTATAGCTTGCTCTCATGTTGAGCTAACTCCTTGACATGTACAAGTTGCAATCAATGTCACAGGATGAATGGAGACCAGCAGATCACCTTTCTGTCCTGAACTCAAGTCATGCGTATTCGTGTGGGTGTGTGTGAATAGGTCTCTGGAGGAAAAAGAGCTAACAGAGGTTGGTGGAAGAGGGGAAGCTGGAAAGTCCAGATGATAAGAACATGCTGATCTGAATTTAGAGTATCCTGAAGCTTACTTTGAAGATGAATATTTAAAGGATGAGTACAAAAGAAACAAACAGGTAAAAAGAGGATTTTGACTTCCCCAGGTATACACGTTATTAATTTGTTTGAGGCATTAACATTTATAGTTTTCCAAAAATTAAGGACCGTTTAGACTAGCAACATAAGAGCATTCCAAATATAATATTTTGAATACCTTTGAATGATATACCCAGCCAGGGAAAGCCAGTAGAGACTACACATCAGTGACGACTGTTGGGTCAAACCTACTTGCAAGCTAGTAAGTTTGCCTGTTAATGTTTCATGGAAGCTGGCAGAAGATACAAGACACCCGTGGCAGTGATTCTGTAGCTCGAAGCACAGCAAGCAGCATGACCATCACCACGTTTGTGCTGGTTTCCCTCATCCTTGCATGGGCGTGTGATGGAAAGGCCCAGACCGATGCTATCCACACTGTGGCTTTGCACTGCAACCGAGGAACACTGTGCTTGGGGAATGCATCATTTTTATAGCAAGCAGTAAGCAAACCTCTTTGTGGTTTCGGAAGCAGACATTACATCATCTCTTAAGGTTGCCCTCTGTTTACATGACCCTGAGAAATGGCCCCTGTAGAGAGCAGTCAGGGCTTTGCCTAATTGACAAAGTCAGTAAGATATGTAGGAGCCCAGGAGACCTGTGGGAGACTGTCTTTCTCAGCAATCAGTATAGACATAAGCAGGAATTTGATGGACAACTAGGTAGAAAGGCAGCCTTCATCCAATGGTTTCAAGTTCAATACTCTGTTCCTAGGACCATGGTTGTCTCTATGTGTTTAATTAAATATTATTCAAAATGACAAAAGAAACTCCTGGAGAGCTATCGTTTGATGTACCTCTTCTCTGTATTACTCTTCAAGTGATCGGCTTCTAGTCTGTTATTACTCTGAAACTATCTACTCACATCATTTCCTCTCCCGGCTTCAGGTCACTTCTCCTTATCCATTCAACTTCGAATCCTACGCTTACTGAAACAGTGGTTTGATATGCTTCCTCCCGTGTTGATTTACTTGGTAAACTTAATTGTGGCAGCTGATAAGGGAGCATGGTAGGCCATTTTATTCGTATTTCTTAAAGAAAAAGCAAAATACATGAAGCCATAATGCACTTTTATTCTCACATCCGAAGACAATCTCCAGCTTTTAGTTACTTATGCTGAGTGATCCACTGAAATATTTGAGCAATGGGGCCACACTTTGACGTACCCACAGAATTCCTATGTGGCTACAATCATCTGTAATCAGTGCCCAGCTCTCTTCCAATTCTTTATCCTCTTGCCTCAAAATGTTGTCACCCTCTGCAATGCATGCTCATTTTTTTGCTTTGAACTAATTTTCTATACTCCACGCTGAACGGCCGTAGCAGTCCCCTGTGCCACATCTCATGTTGTGTAACCTCACTGGATGAGTGGGACTAGGAAGAGCACCGAAAGAAAACTTTACAATCTCCCTCTCTGGCCACCTTTCAACCTATTCTCAGCAAGCTGTATGTCTAGGACTTGGGCTGAAATTTCAAGTAATTCTGTACTTTTTATGATTACTTTCAGGTAATAAAGAAACAATCCCTTAGGTGAGGCTTTAAAAAGTTGAATTCAGTGTAAAATCAAAACCTCGAATCTATCTAACTTGTTCTTCCCAACACCCATGCCCACACGCACACACACACACACACACACACACACACACACACACACACACACCTGGGGATGTTGGAAAGCCTAAAGTTGGAGTAGGGGGGCTGGAAATCTCCGTCATGGTATCTCCTCCCAGCCCCCTGCTGCTGGGAGGGCTCTTTTCTTCAGTTTTTTTCTGTCAGAGCTGGCCACCTGGTTGGTCACTCCTGCAACCTTTAACCTTTAGACGACTTTCAGTCCCAGGAGACACACACTCAACTTTTTGGGTGACTGAGTTGCCCTCAACTGGATTCAGTTTATGATAAACATTCCCTTCCTGAGTATCATGGTACTACGTCTTACCAGCTTCCCAAAGGAATTCTTACTCTCTCTAATCTGATCAACCTTCAACTTCCCTTTCATACCTTAAGGGGGTTGCACATCCACAGCATTGGTTTCAGGGTGTTTTTTGGGGGGGGATGTCTAATCAGTACAAGCAGAGGAAATACATTTATTAACTCATTAAAACTTTGTCTTTAATTATTTTTTTACAGATTATTTTTTATTTCTTATTATGTTGCAAGCTTTTTGAAAAAGTGGGGGACACTTCTTATACTTTATTTTCTGGATCAATGGATTCGATCTGTCAATTTCTATGCCTTCAGAGACAGAGGGATGATACAAATATATGACTAAATGAGGCAGCCAGAAATGAGGGAACAAGAGGTATTGAGGTTACTTTTTCTTTTTAAGATTTTATTTATTTATTTGACAGAGAGAGAGAGAGCCAGCGAGAGAGGGAACACAGGCAGGGGGAGTGGGAGAGGAAGAAGCAGGCTCCCAGCGGAGGAGCCTGATGCGGGGCTCGATCACAGGATTCTGGGATCATGCCCTGAGCTGAAGGCAGATGCTTAACGACTGAGCCACCCAGGCGCCCCACTTTTTATTTTTAAAGAGAAGCCAGGAATCTAGAATTTTATGGAACTGATTGATCCATTAATTGAAAATATATAGACACCTTGAAGTCATGTTTGCATAAAACCAAAATAATCAGTACATTTAATTTATTATGAAAAAAATCACTCCACTATTGGGAATAAGGAAAATGATAATGAAATGTTTCATTTCTAAACTTGTTGTAGTTAAGCTTTAATTAATTTAAATAATGGGATGTACTTAACAAATTTTTTCAGCTGAAAAAAATAATCTTCTTGTGGACTATGAGTGTATATTGCAGACGATGACAAAATTTTCATGAAAGAGGATAAGTTAAAGGATTAATTTATTCTTTTCCTACTGTTTAAACTATGAACAAATTTAAAAAATATGTTTACCTTCTGTTTCAAGAAAGTCAGTTTCTAAGTAAACAGTGTCTCAACAGTTTGAATTGTTCCAAATGTTCTCTAAAAGTTGAGAAAAAGCTATTAAATATTTATCATCTTATATTGTGTTATTTACTGTTATGATGAATATGCAAATTTTATTAATGCTATTCAGAAAGCCATGAAAAAATTATAATTCATGAATGAAAAATTAAATGTAACAAGCTAGTTGGAAAAAAAATTTAACCTACATGTGAAATACATTGTCTGGTGATTTCATGTGAGTAAACAAGGCCATGAAAGATTTTAGGGACAAGGAACTGACAAAAGTGACAAGTAGAAAAGTAGCCTAAGAAAATATTTATTATTTTCAGGATGGCAAAGTAAAGGAATTATCCAGAAGTGTTAGGAAAGACGCTGAGATGCTAAGTAGGGGGAGGTGCTGAGAGCTGTGCCTTAATCAAAGGGCAGGGGAGGGGCAGGGTGTGGTGCTGGTGTGGGACTCTGACCCCCACAGGCTGCCCAGGAAGGAAGCTTTCCACCTACAGCTCCTTTCCTGCTCTTCAAGATATTATCTCCAGGACATAGATGAGAAAAAGAGCAATTATATTTCATCGAATACCTACAATTGGAAAGTTTCTGGGTTTAATTAGAAGTAAAACAATAAAACAGAAATGCTAAAATTAATACATGTTATGTGCTATAGATAACAGGTGTCATGCCACTGGGCTTCTTGTGTGGATTCTGCCTTACTTCGCTCTACTTTTCCTTGTCCCACACATACTGCCTTCAAATAGACAATATGATACACTCATATATACTGTTTACTCTTTTTCTTCTGCAAACTGTTGTAAGCTCCATGAATGTAGGGATCTTTGCTTTGTTCACTGACATTCAAGTACGCAGAAGAGTACCTGGCATAGGTTCTCAATAAATATTTGTATAAAGTTCTATAGAAGATATGTAGGAACAAAAAGAATTGGACTATTCAGAGATTTTTGTAGAACTGAGAAAGGATTTCTTCAAAATCAAAAAAATTAAGATCTTGTAGATGGGGCTCCTGGGTGGCTCAGTTGGTTAAGCATCTGCCTTCAGCTCAGGTCATGATCCCAGGGTCCTGGGATAGAGTCCCATATTGGGGTCCTTGCTCAGCAGGGAGCTGCTTCTCCCTCTGCCTGCCCTTCCCCTTGCTTGTGCTCACTGTCACTCTATCTCTCCCACTCTTTCTCTTTTTCTTTCTGAGAAATAAATAAATAAAATCTTTATAAAAAATATTAAATATTTATTATTAAATATATTTAAGGGCCCCTCAAATTATTTAGACATAATCCATCCAATTAATCTCCAAGCCCTATTGCTCCTAATCCTAAACTACCTTGTAAACATACCTCTCTTATTTTATTTGTATCACATCTCTAATAACCCGCTTCTAGACATTTCAAAAATGTCCTGTTTTTTTTCACTTCTAGTCCTTATATCACATAAATCATCTCCAATGAGCCACTATCCCGAACCAATTTATGTATTTCTTTCCTGTGTTAGCTCTGAGGGTTTTAGAAAGTCCCTGCTTTCATGGAATTTATAATTTAATTTTGGATACAGGTGTTAAACAAGTAATGACCCACATATCTATAGAATTACAATTGTAATTTGGTGTTGGAGGACAGTATAAATAGAGAACTAATCTAGCCTAGAATCTCAGAGAAGAATCTCTTCCTGAGAAAGTGAGGTATAAGAAGAAATTTGAGAGAGAGAAAGAGGGAACAATTGAATATGTTAAAACTCTGGGGTGGAAGTGGTAGAGAATCGTGATTTATACCTGGAGCGTTAGGTGGAAACTAGATGATGCATCACTGAGGGTCCAGATACAGATTTTAACCTTTACCCCAACACCAAGGAGAAACTGCTATAGGGTTTTAGTGGATGAAGAAACTTGATCCAATCTGTGAAATCACACTGGCTCTTGTTGGGCTTTTCTTCATGCCTCAGTGGCTCCCTATTGCCTGCTGAGTACAGATCTTAGTAACATCTTAGCTGTAATGAAAAACTGTACACCTTGGACCTTGTCATTAATCCTATGCTTTTCCTGCTGGACTAGCTCTGGCTACCAGGACCACCTGCCGGCCCCTCAGTCTTTGCGCCATATTTTCTTCCTTCTTCTCCCCTCTCTTTCCCTCCCCATCTCTTCCCTTCTTTCTTATCGAATGCCTATTCTACCTACCTGCTTCTCAATGGCAAGTATCCCACCTTAAGTTTTAGGCTCAAATGAATTATTGCATCATCTTCACTTACGTTTGAACCACTCTACAGCAAGCATATTTTACTTCATGACATAGTGCTTTTGTTTGTATCTAAGCTCCATTAACGTATCTTTCCCTAACGACTATACCTAATTCTGCTTTGGTGCTTCATAGGAAATGCACAATACTGAACACCGACAGCATATTTATTTGTAATTTATTTGTAAAATAAATTAACCAATATGTTCTTCCTGAATCTAAGGAAAAGTGCTGGAAATATTCAGAAAATGATTGCACACCTTGAAACGTAACAGGCACCTTTTGTTTCTTAGTTCAAACTGGTGAATGTAGCAAAATAAATTATTATATTCACAAAAGCAGCATTCTGGCTTCACTTGCCCGCAAACAAAGCCAGTGTGGACTTATTGTAGGTTATTTTAATTCTGCCTTCTAACAATCTAAAATGCCTTGTTCTCCTGATATCCTCTGATGCCCCCAACCAGTGCTAATTTTTCTGTATTTCCATGGAAGGAGCATGAGCCTTGGAGGAAAGAGCCCTGGGTTCAGATTTTAGCTCTGTGATTATGACCAGGTTCTAAAACCCTTTGGGTTGGTTCTATCATCTGAAAATAGAGAGGTTACATGGCTTATAATGATGAATGATGAGCACAGCTATCTAAGGCACCTATCACAGTGCTTGACACATCATTTTACTTATGACCCCCTGTCCACGGTCCCCTGCTTCAGGTGAAAAGGTGCCCCCCTCTCTCTCTCCAAGAGTCACACAGGCATCTATATTATTTATGTAACACATCCTGATTTCTTTAGGACATAGCTCCATTAGTTATCTCCTCCTTTCTCTCTTAGCATCAGCAGTCTCTTTCCCTTTACTTACTCCTTCTTTGCTTTACTCTCAAACACGCTCAGCTCTCCCCATCCCCAAACACCCTGCGTTTTAGTAGCGAGTTACAACCCCTTCCTTCCTTCATTCAAAAGCAATAAAAACTAACATATGTGGACAATGCTAGGTTCTGGACCCTAAGAATGAATATGACACTGTTTTTAACTTAGTACCACAATAGAGGACACAAGGTGTGTGAACAAATCATTGTTCAGTAAATGTGATCTAATAGCATAGGTGAGACCTCTGGAAAGGTCTACGGAAGCACTGACTTGAGGAATCTGTTCTGCCCAAAGGACTTCAGCCAGGAGATGACCAAGGTAGACCATTAGGCTGCTGGGAAACATTGGAAGGTATTCTATTTTGAAAACAAAACAAAACGAAACAAAACAAAACAAAACAAAACAAAACAACACCAGCATTAGCAAAGGTAAGAAGTATAAAGAGTTGACACCTGTTTAAAAAGGGCAAACAACATGCAGCTGATTTCAGCAAATGGTGTCAATTGGGTGCGGCCACAGTTGGAAGAGCCCTGAAGTCTGTAGGTCATGGAAGCCATTGAAAAATGTTCACCAAGTAGTGATATCACTAAATTTGGATTTTAGAAAGATAACTTGGGATAGAAAGAAGGATGGTTGATAAGGGAAAGGTTAGAGTAGGAAGCCCTGTTGAAAGGTTATTTCAAAGGATATGGTTGAGATGCTCTTTGCTCTTGCTGCCACCATTTTCTTAAACCAATCACACCCCACAGACCAAATTCAGTGGTCTTTCCTCAGACCTCGATTTCTCCTGTGTGTATGATATATTTTATACCTTGAATGATCTAGTTCTCCTCACTTCTCCTTTCTGTCCTGGCAACTGTGTTATTACCTAGGCTTCCTTTTCATTCTTTGACTCCTTGGCTGCTGCGTCTTGCTCTTGATTCAATGAGATGGTCTGTTTCCTTAGCCCCCCCCCCCCACCTTTTTTTTCTTTTTTAAGATTTTATATATTTATTTGAGAGAGAGAAAGAGAGTGTGTGGGAGAGAGAGAGATCACAAGCAGGGGGAAGGGGTAGAGAGAAAAGCAGACTCCCCATTGAGCAGGGAGTCTGATGCAGGACTCAATCCCAGGACCCTAGGATCATGACCTGAGCCAAAGGCAGACGCTTAACCAACTGAGGCACCGAGGCACCACTGTTTTCTTCGCCTTTCTGTGTTACCCTGCATATTCTCTGACCCTCATCCATGTGTTCAAGGAGCATTTCTAAGCAGAGAAAAATCAATTCCAAACATACAATCCCAGCCATGTTACTGATTTTGAGCTCCACTGATGTAGTTCTATAGGTCTGCTGGATGTTTCTGCACAGAAGCCCCACCAACGGAACAACTTCAATATGTACATCTCCTTCAGTCTCATGTTTCCCGCGTCTTCTCTAACACCTCACTGAGGTTCAAAACCATGTTTTAAGCTGCGCCTCTTATTTTTCTTCTCGTTCTCTCTCTCTCACCAAACTTAAAGTCTCATGTTGCCTTTTCCTGAGCAACAGTTCTTCCATCACTCCATTCCGTCCCATCCCCACTGCTACTTTTCTAAGTCCAAGCGTTGTTCCCTGGATTATTTTAATAGGGTTGCTCCAGAACTCCCTCTTTCCAAACGACTTCAGAGTAATCTGGTAGTAGTCTGATTTCTTACTATATTTCTTACACTTGAGCCATTTTGGACTATTCCTTGTCTCCCAAATACATCTTGTACTATCTTATTTCTATGACTTTGGTTATGTTATTTTCTTTACCTTTCCTTTCCAGCATCATTAATACCTGTCAAAAACCTTAGTACGCTTTAGGGCTCAACTGAGTACACTTCTCCATAATACTGCCTCTGCCGCCTTCAGTGCAAAGTCTCTTGCTCTCCCTTCTCTCTGCGCGCGATGCTTACTGCATTGCCCTACCTCACGTTTGTTGCAGGTTGCTTCCTGTTAGGGAACTTGGTGCATGTACATTGTATCCATATCCAGATTTGAAGCATCATGAGGAAAGCATTTATCAGGCCCAGGATCCAGACTCCTTGTGAAGTCTGGAGGCCCATCATGCTAGAATCTTCTCATGTAAATTTCTCCAACCAAGCGTTCTCTTTCTCTTGACTTTTCCTCTTTGTGCGCATCCCCGAAAGCTCTGATGTGGGACTTGAGCGGATACCTCTGGGGCTCAAAATCACCATAGTTTATGTCATAGCTTTCCAAAAGACAGCTTTTGTGACTAAATGACCTTGGTGCTTGGCCTTGGCCCACCTCCATCTCTGTTCTCATTATAGCACTAAGTTGCTTCGCTTTGTAGACAGCATCTCTGGTGTGTGATTCTGAAATATAGTTGAGGTACAAAGACTCTGTGTCCTTTTTGGGTCTCAGCGAAACGCTTTATTCGTGGTAGGCCAAAACTATTTGCTGAATGACTAGCAATTTATCTAATCGGATTTCTGTGCTACTGGTATTTGTAATGTTATTTGTATATTTTAATATACATAATTATTGAAACATTAGCGGGTCTTTCTGCCCATTTTAATGGCTCATTACCTGCTCTAGCATGTTATATCCCGGTTTATATAAGAACAGCTGTGTCTAATATATTCCTGTAAATCATTCCCGTTCATTTTCATAAGGATATTAGACTCAGCAAATACGTGTCATGTGGATTTTTATGTGCCGGCCTCCGAACATCACAAAAACTTCCCAGA
Organism: Ursus arctos; assembly: GCF_023065955.2. Classification (NCBI taxonomy): domain Eukaryota; kingdom Metazoa; phylum Chordata; class Mammalia; order Carnivora; family Ursidae; genus Ursus; species Ursus arctos. The sequence continues at coordinate 33,596,494 of NW_026622952.1, read as the reverse complement.
GCCAGAGATAACTGCACTGAATCAGCTGTTCCCAAGTTTACTTTTAACCATTGCTCAAATTAGATATCTATGAGCTCCCCTTAGAGTCCAATCCCAGGCTGCCAGCTGCTCCAGATGTAAGAAGCTTTTATAGCCTTCAAACACATTTTATCTGTCATCATTTTCATCAACAGGAATATCTTTCTCTCTATTCTCTTTCATAGAACCTGGTAAACAAGGGAAGAGAAAAGCTTGGCTTTATTGTAACTCCAAAGAGGTCCGTGTGGGAGAAAAAAAGCACAGTGTGTCTTTCTCTGAGTCTCTTTCTATGCATTTCTTCAAAGGCCTACCAGCCACCACCTTAATCCATCTGTTGAAGATGCCCAATTTTTCAAATGACCTTTTCTTTGGAATTCATTGAGCATTCAGTTTGAGGTGACAGAAAGCGATGAAGAACCTAGGGAGGGATATGTTCTAATCTCGCTTCCACGCTTACTAATCAAGTCTTTTTACTGAATTCCCCATTTTTTTCTCATCCGAAAAATGGACATAGATTCTGAGAGGATCAGAAATTAAAAATGATTATATGGCCTCTTTTAAATAAAATAAATTGCAAACAGATTTGCATATCCTTGGATCCTAATCACAGGGCTAGGACATACTAACCCAAGATTGCCAAGATGTAAGGAAAACGCTGTTCACCACAGTATTGTTCATCATAACAAAGAACTGGAAACAACTAAGGGGCCTATTAGAAAGCCATTCAATCTAAATTGAGGAAAACCCATATAATGGAACACTATGGAGCCACTCTTTAAAAGCCGTGTGGTTTTGTATGGCTTATCAGGAAATATTTCCAAGAAGTGGAACTAAGAGTAAAAAAAGAAAGGTAGTGAGAGAAGGACCTTATGTAGACATATACATTATGTAGACATTATACGCTGTAAAAAAAAAATCTGCACACATATGCTGGGTTTGCATAGACATTCTGGATTAAAACAGAAAACTGATAAAATGACCAACTTGGGGTCGAATAACTGAGGCGAAGGCGGTGTCACCCTACATGTTACACCTTTTTACCCCTGTTTGTGATTTATTTTCTTTATAAAATAGTGAGTGCTGTGTGAATAATATAACAATGGGACGTTCTGCTCTTCCTTTGTATATGTTTAAGAAACATAATACCTATTATCTAAAAACTAAATACCTATTATCTAAAAATAAATGTAAGAAATTTTATAAAATTTCAGTGGGTATGTTGACGTAAAAGATTGTTTTGCCACACAAATAATATCAAAATTCAGCAGCAGACCCCAAGAATTAAGTCTAGAAGATGTGTTGCTTGTAAAAACGTGGCATTGAACAGGTTCATGCTATTGGGGATTGGGTCATGGGGAGAATATTCATGAAATTAGGTTTTTTTGAGCACCTATTTCTCCCCATTGCCCCCAAAAGCCTACTTTTTAGGTACAAAAGGCATAACCTTGGTCATTGCATTATACTGATTTTTTAAAATCTGAAGAATGGTTACTAGGCAATATATGAATAAATACAGCAGAATATGGGAACATTCTCCCTATGTAAAAAGTGCATGAAGAGCCTGAATAATAATTGGAGTCCAGTCACAGGATTCTGGAAGCTGAAAGAGGCCTCATCATCTTCCCCTCGAGTTTTTTCACAGGGTAGTTGGACCCAGGGCATTTTGGTGGTTTGTCAAGGTGAACGAGATGGGCTGAAAGTGGATTATGTCTCTGACTGCCCCTCATCAGCACACTACCTTGTCCACGTGAGATATGTTCTGTACTCAAGCTGAGTCACTAGCAGGTTTCTGAGAAGTTAAATTTTGAATAGCATCATTAAAGAAAGTGACTGTCCTCCTTAATGAGCATGAAATATACATCGAGCACTGTGATAAGCTACCTGCCTGATGGAGTCCCTACGATAACTGTACATGGCATTTATTTCATGAATAAGGAAAACTCAGACATTAAGTACTTTACAAAGATACAGTTTATACATAGCAGAACTGAATTTAAACTCAAGTCTCACTCCCCTCGTTGCTGATGGCCTCAATAATATGAACAAAGATATATCAGTGGCGATGAAAAAGGTGTACAGAGAAAACAGCCAGTTGAAGGCTTGTTACAGTAGTAGAAATAAGCTCCTTTAGTTACGAGTAGTCAGGTAGTATGAAATGAATTCAGAAAGGAAAAGCAGAAGTCAAGTCAGAAAACCAAACAGATAAAAATTCCCTGTATACACTATTGAGTTAGCTCACAGATGTTATGTCTAAATATTCGAATACCGGTAACCAAATAGTGGGAGTATTAACAAAATCCTTCACGTTTGCTTGCGTGTCTTTACCCACAGATCAAATCTGTAACCCATTTTAAGGTTAATAGCTCTGCTTTTCAGGTGTATTTGGTTTGCTCACCTTTTAAGGGTCGTGCAAATAACTGTGATAACCTAATTTATCACCTACACTGGGTAACGCTATCTTTTACTCTACACTGAAAATTAAGCTCTCTGCAAACCTCAAAAACGGATCTTAAAATATGTGCAGGATGAAAAAGCATTTTTTGCATAATGACAGGTTTAATTCTGTTGATCCTGTTAGCGTCTATTCTTGAAAACTAGGCCCTGAAATTTCCTATTTATGCTCCTAAATTCAGAATAGTCTAAAATGTCACTTTTATTATTCCTTATATTAGAGTCCTTAAAATTAAAAACATTCATCAGAAAATGGCTGTCTTCAAAATATATTGTCCAATATGGAATGTAAATATTAAATTTAAATATTTTAAAATTAAATTATTATTTAATTTATAATTGCAGGAGCACAGTGTAGTGAGGCTATGTGGGTGGACAGATCCATTCATGTGCAGAAATATGTACCCTAGCAACACTTTAAAAGCCACAAACCAAAAATCTTCGGCTACTGGACTGAGGAGAGGAAGGTTATGAAAAGCTGGGGAGAAACCATTACTGCTGGACATCTCAAATCAGTTCCTGATCACTAGAAGTCCCTTTCAAGAAATGGGCACAATGAATTTTCAAAGCTGTCTCCATGTCACCAACAAAATGAGAATCGACTTAGTTTTTCAACAAAACACTTGTCAATCAATGCCAGGAGGAAGGGAGAGGTAAAATGCCGTCCCCGGCACCCCCGGGTATGAAGCAGAATCATACAAAGATTTTATTTAAAAACAGAACTTCCATGGCTTAGTGCCCTAGTCCTAAAATGTAGTTACAATCAAGAACCTGAAAAATACACATTATTTTAATAAGATGGTGACAGACTCATTCTGTGCAAGCATTAGATTTTATATACATTTCAAATATTTTCTGTGCTGCCAGTTCTAGTTTGTAATTAAGATTCTTGAAATGTGTAAGTGCCTCCTACTTTTCGGAGCTTTACATGTAATTCATGATTTGGTCTGAACCCTGCAACACTGACGTAAGTATCTTTCCACACAAAGCAGGGGCTGTTCAGATGGTACCTGTTCTGTGAATCTCTGACTGTCTCAGATGGGAGTAATTCCCCTCTCTAAAGCTTTGGGACTTGATTATCTCATACGCTAATGGCATTACCAAGTGCCAGCTTCTCCCTCCTTATCATGTGTCTGTGACCATGACCTAAGTATTCTCTCTTCCGCGTTCCTATCCCCACTTCTCACCCCTCAGCTCTAATACCTGGCTCAGAACTTTGTCAGGATGTCCAGCGAGGGGGTCTGTGGGCTGGACATGGCCTACAGATATGCTTTGTATGGTCTCCAGGCCTTGCGAGTGTTCAGCTAACATGTACAACTTTGTGAAATTTCATTGAAAAATTGGAATTTCTACTTTCTTTTGAGGAAGCGGGAAATCGGACAGCTCTGGATGCATATTCCTTCGTCCTACAATCGGCTAGGGCCAAGCGGTGGCTTCCCTCTCTAGGATGTGTCTGTGTACTGTCTTCCCCGCTCGCTGTTGCAAACTACTTTGAAGCACCATCATGAATTCACAACTGTTTCCTTTTTTGCCCCCGTGGCAGAGGAATATTTATCTGTGCCCAGATCTCTATCAAAGGTGAGTTGACAAAGGAAAGCAAGAAGGCCACTGGATGGTTTCCAACATGGATCGGCCTTTGCGGGCATTTGAGTCTGAGCTTTGTGTTAAAGTAGGAAACTGAAGCACACAGTCTATGTAGCCTTGGGCAGCCTTTGGATTTTATACCTGTTTTATCACTTATTAACTGTGAAGCCCATACTTCTTGTCTCTTACCTCAGAAGTGGAAGTAATCCCAGGTAGTTTCCTTTTGAGGATTAAGGAAGGTGAGGAAAGAATAAATACTTAGCACATTATCTGCAGCATAGCGAGCACATAGGAAATGATAGATATTACGACTCTCCTGACCATGTTTAAAGTTGAGAAATTCTTTTGTACGGAGCTCTCACACAAGAGATCTTAACCAGCAGCATAGGTTAGATTTGCCAGGCTGGCTGGAGCTCATGAACTAATACTGTGAGTCACTCATTTAATACATATTTAATAGACAATGACTGTGTACCTGGTATGATTCTAGACTTTTGATATTTATACTGTAAACAAAGCAGACCTATCCCCTGTTCTAATGGAGCTTACATACTGGAAGAGGAGACACTAAATACTAAAAAAAATAACTGTGTGATATTATGCCAGGAACAATATGTGTTGTACAAAGTAAGGCAAGGCAAAGGCCTAGAGAAAAAAGGGAGGTGTGCACTTTTTCATATAGTGGATTACAGAGGTGGTTTCAAGCAGGGAGATGAATCAGGTGAGGTGAGAGCCATGGAGGCACTTGTGGGGAGCGCTTTGCTGGCAGCAGGGGCAGAGTCCCCGACGTGGAGTGTGCTGGCTGTTACAATCAGTTCTAAGGAGACCAGTAAATGAGGACAGATAGCTGGAGATTCTTCTAGGAGCCATATTATGTTGTCAGCCTTAGGTGAACACTCAGGTTCTAACCATGATCAGAAAACCCTGGTGTATTAAACTGCATAATTTACAAGATCTTGTTTTGTCCTAAAAGCCTGCTACGTGGATCACAGGTGGTGGGGAAGCATGAAATCAATCAGGAATGTGTTGCCATAGACCGTGTGAGGGATGATGGTGGCTTGAGCCAGAGGTGGTGGCAGCGGAGGGTGTGAGATGGTTGGATTATTAGGGCAGCACCTCTGCTGGTGGATATAGGGGCATATGCAAAAGAAAAGTGCAAATGATGCCTCTTGGGTTTTTAACCTGAGAAACTGGCTGGATCGTGGTAAGATTTATTGAGATTTAGAACACTGGAAGCATGCCAAGTGTTTGCGGTGAAGGTGGGAGTGGACATCAAGAGTTCATTTTAGACACATTAGGTCTTAGATGTCCAAATAACACCTAAGAGGAGATGTTGGATAGGCACTTATATAGAAGTCTGGAGTTCCAGGGAGAGATTAGGGCAGGAGATAGGTATAAATCTGGAAATCATTACCTTATAGAGATGGCATTTAAAGTCATGGAATTGGTTGAAATCCTGTAAAGTGAAAAGGAAGCGGCATGAGCCTCGAGCCCTGAGCTACTTGAGTGCTTTGTGGTCAGGCCTAAAATGAAGATCCATCAGATGAGATGAGAAGGAGTGGCCGGTGCAGTCGGAGGAAACCCTGGAGTTTGGCCATCAGTTGGGCCACAGATTGTGTTCATATCCTCATATGTGAGGAAGGCAAGCTTGTCCTCCATGGTCATGTAATTTTAGACTAACAGCATTTTGGATATGAAAGGACCCTAGCAGTAGTATTTTGCAAATCCTGTACCTTACAGAAGTTGAGACGGGGATGTGGGGAGGTTAATCCCCCAAAGTCATGTAGTAATTGGTTTTAGTTGATTAGGGATCATGCTTTCAGCTGGAGGGATAAAATACTGGACTAGAGACAAGTATCCCATAATGACGTTGGAATTGTTAACAGTGACGCCCATCTCTGGGCAGGAAAGGGAGGGACCGGGAACAGTCATAGTCTTCTCAGAAACACTCCTTCCCAATGATCAGCCATAGCGACGTTGTATGAAGCCCCTTCGGTCGTATGATACAATTCAGACAGTGGTAGGCTGCCCAGGAGGAGATAAATGTTCTCTCCTCCCAAGATTTTTACTCTTCTCATTGGGAGAAGGGGTGAACACTCTAGAGCAAACAAAAGTTTTCACAAAGAAACTAATTCAGAAGTTAGGTTTTTAAAAAATCAGAAATGAGAGAACCTAAGGCAAATAATGTGGATGTTTCCATAAGGAAGGACAGTGAATAGGTTCACTAGCAGAGGGTCTGGCATCCAGTTAATATTTACTGAGTAGATGAATGCCTTCTGCTTGTTCTCAGGAAGAGACCACTAATGGGATAAAGCAACCAAAGTGTGAAAGGACATCAGGATTCTTCCAAGAATTTCAAATTAAGAAGTTAGATTCATGCAGGTGATGCCGAGATTAATACCTGTTGTAAAACAGAATTTTCTTAAATATTCTACGATAAATGACTACTTTCAGTTAATCTTCATTCTATCACATCATTTCACATGGAAATCCCTCTGTCCTCCTGGAGCACATACTTTAAATATCTAAATATGTGTGTGCCTGCATCATAGAGCAGGGATGTTCGGCTTGAAAGCCAAGAACACTGACAGAAACTGAGTATAACTACATTTGGGGATCATTTTTTAGTGATTTAGTGTATTTTTTCTTCTTCTCTCTCTCTCTTATTTATTTATTCATGGTTTGTTTCATTGTTGTTTGTTTTTGTTTACTTGTTTTGTTTTATTTGACCATAGTTGCTCTTTACACTGAAGTCCCTTCAATTTTTCGTTATGACACGAAGGCAATCCTTCACTCTCGCATTGGATAATGACTTTAAAAATCTGGCTATAAAATCTATGTTAGTCCCCGAACATCAAATAGATCTAAACTGTCAACAGGGAAGAAATGAAACATCTGAGACTTTGAAAAATGACAGCATATCCAAATTGTGTGTGTGTGTACATGCATACTCACACACACACACACACACACACACACACACACACACACACAGATACCTCTTTATCTAGAACATACGGACTTACAGATTTTTATGCCAAGCCATACGTTTCTGTCTGGCATCATATGGCTCAAATCTGATTAAAACTATCCAGTCCTGTCGCACGCGTCTTTGTTATATATGATGTAAATCACATGAGTGAGAATTCCCATTAGAGCAGGGGGAAAAAGAACTGCTATAATGATCCTTTTGCAGTTTGTTTTAGGGAAGTGAAAGATGAGAAAACTTGATGGAAACATAAAAATTCACTTTATAATAATAATTGGATGATTCTTACATAACCAGTAGTTTTGGTGGGATTTTATACTTTAATTCATGACTTTTCACAAAATAAGATCCAAAAGTGGGAAAACATCATAGTAATATTCTATGATTTTAAATATAGCGGGCAGCTGGAAAGGGTGTAAATGCGTGTGATGCTGTGAGGGGTGTGTAAGGAGCTTTCAGCTGTGAGTATTTTTAGTAAGTATCTGCAAGTCATATAGGGGATGTACCCTGGGAAAAAGATCACAAAGCTTAGTCTCACTACTTAATGGATAGATTCCATGAGAAATCTCTCAAATAATCCTTGTGGACAGGATGTGAGACTCACCTAAGGAATTTCTGGCTAACCTGAATTCCTCTTCCTTTCATTTGGGAGTTCAGATAGTGAATTTAGCCTCAAAAGTAGATCACATTCTCAGGGGCATCAGGGGGGACAGCTGAAGAGGCGGATTTTTTTTTTTTTAAATTTGTTTTCGTGTTGTTTTCTTGGCAGCAAAGGAATTTAAACATTTGTTCCCAGATTCTTACTAGGGTGGCCCAGACAGTACATGTGGTCACTCAATGAATATTCTCACCAGATCTCTTCAGCCATGGTATTCCATTCCATCCCATAATTTTGATTCATCATTACAGACAGATGCACATATTTCTGGCACAGAGGTAGAATATAGATAGACCCCTCACAACAGTACAAGTTTCTTGGTTGTAAAAGGGTTGCGATTTGGTGGGGGAAGCTTAGTGTCAAATTCTTCCTGTCTCTTGTCATGATTGGGAAGCGGTGCTGCAAGTCAGCATCCCTGGTCTCCACTTGTCCTTCAAAATTGAGTTCCAGTCTTAACTGTGCGCTCTTACAAGAGTTATTACCCAGTTCTCCTGGCAGAATATCACTCTCTGCACCAGTGTCAGTGCACACCAGACAGTGCACTCATCACGTGCTACCTCTCCGCCATTTTGAAATATTATTAGCGTCAAACCCTGTTGACAGTTTGAACGGATATCCACAGAGTCGGACTCTACTACATGAAACTGTTCTGATGGCATTGTGCATTTATGTACACTAAATAAAAATATGGGCAAATATGATACTGTTATTGTAAATTTTATTCAGACTGGTTTCCTACCACTCTACTAATAATGATAGATAGAAAATGTCTAATGATCAGACTGAAAATAGCAACCATAACGTTGCTTTGAGGGAGTCTGATGCCTTTAAGTTTTACTCTTCTTTCTACTTCCTTCCAACTTGTCATCCTATATAGAGGGTTCCTGTTTATTTTTCCAAATTAGTGAAAGTAACTTTTACTGTGCTCTCTGACATGTTGAGAGTGTTTTGAATGAATCTCCACGACCACAGAAATAAGAAATAACTGGTGGTGTGTAAGAAGTGAATTATTTGAAAGAAAATTAAACATAGGAAAGCCTACCTGCCATGGAGAATCTGATGGAGACGAGTATGTGTGCATACACACGCAGGTGCAGAAGTAGATACACACTCAGTGAGGAGATTTGCCACTTGAGAATAAAGAAACTAGCAATATTCCGATATTTACTTCTGTTCCCAGTAATACTACTGGAAGCTTTCATTCTCCAGGGGAGAGCAAGGGAGCACACTCTTCTGTGCTGAAATGATGGAGAAGGACCAATGCTTATTCTCTGTTGTACTTCACACTGAGTGCTTTACACACAGCGGAAGCCCAATTAATGCTGGTGGAATTGAATGTACTGAATTGCACTGGAGGGAAAAGAGGACTCAAGGGATTTGGGGGCTCTAAGAGTATGCTGCAAGAGGGTCAGTTTCAGGTAGAGACTGAAATTTTAAATCTCTGGATTTGTCTGTTGTGAACTGGAGATATATAACTGGAATGGGAAGCAAATAACAAGTCTACATATTGGAACCGCCGACATCTGGTATCATCCATGAGACAGCACAGGCCATTTATACACGTTATGTGGAAGAAGAGTCTAAGTTCTCATCGTAACATTATTGTAATACATCTTGAGCTGCTATTTATTTTTCTTTAGGTTTTTATGAATTTTTGAAAGATGAACACCAGGAAAAGTGCTAGAAAATGGCACATTTTTCAGTTAGTTAATGAAAAAAGTTTATTTACTATATTTGAAGTTTAAGTTAAGCTATATTTAAATTTGAATTAAACTAAACAGCCAGAATATTTTTGGCATTGGCAACAGAGGCTTCTTTAAGATGTTCTCATAAATCAATTAAGAATTAAGATCTTCCTCAAATTTTGAAGATAAACTCATAATTGGGTTGTGATGAAGTGTCAAAAAATTTAGCATGGAAGTTGTTGTTTTCATGAAATTATGAGTGTCTGAGAACATCTGTGCTAAATTAATTAGAGAAATAAATCCTAATGAGGTGTATTTCAACAATAAAATATGTAGGGTAGTTAATGAGATACTTTTAGAATCCTATACTAAAAAAAAAAATAAAGAATTGGATAAAAGTTGTTTAAACAGTTTTGTTGGTTTTCTTTTATTTTTGTATACATGATACCAAGTATTTTTCTTTCTGTGTTTCTCTAATTCCTGCAGTTCTTAACCACCCCTTTATTTTTTCATCTCTAATCAAATAAGTACAAGACACACACAGACACACACAGACACACACACAGACACACACACCAGAGTTGCTTTACCCAAGTCTCAGGGACACAAAGATAATATATTTCTCAATATTTGATTTTTTTACTTCTCAGATATCATGTGGACCTAGGCCTGGTCTTTTATTAAATCTGGTAATTTTAGCTAAAAAAACAGAACAAAAGTTTTTGTGAACTGAGGAGAGATAGTATCAAAAGTAACTTACAGAAACTTCATATTTTCTTTGAAAAAAACAACAGCCCAATTACTCGTGTTATTTTAATATCAAATCTTTGGAAATATTCAACATGCGTATTTAAATATGTACAACACTACAATCTCTGTTAAAATGCATAAATACGGTAAGGGAAAAATGTTGTTACTTTTTTTTTTTTTAAACTATCCCCAGAGAAGAGAGCTTTTTGATTAAAAAGTAAAACAAAAGGTAAATGATCCAGTAAATATTATCTCATAATTTAGTGACTGCTTCATCTTTTCAGCTGAATGTTCTTTCCTTTGAACCAATAGACAACAAACTTATTGAGTGGCAATATCTTCAAAACTACTTTTATTGAAAAAAATGTGGATAGAACATATGTAGGGGTGACTATTTTGAAATATTATTGCAAGCTGAAAGTTTGGACCCTTAGAACTGGATTCACCTGATGGATGACAAATATGAAAGGAGGATTATTTCCCCGGCAAATACTTAGGAAGAGATCTGGCCCGATATCATCTGGGTTATACTGAAACCTTACATGACCTAATTAAGAAAGAAGAATGCCAGGAAGCTTAATGAGTGGGAAGATACTGAATTTGCTGAGTAGAGATACACTGCAATGTAGATTTCAGTGGGACTAGAATATACTGTAAGGGTTATGAAAACTTGCATAAGCAAAGATGATAGGTCTTACACCCTTCACCTTTCATGTTAATAATAAGAGGAAATTTAAGCAGTGGACAAATAAACCATCAGCAGACATTAGACGTAAATAGAGCAGTGATGAGCAAATATGTGGAACAAAATAGTGAGAACCTTAAAATAAAACATACGAATGGGTAACTGTTACACTATCTGTTGCTAAAACTACCACAAATGAGTGTGTGTGCATTCACGCACTCGTGTGTTTAACCACAGACATAGTGGCTTATCCACGACCACTTTCCCAAAGATTATATTTAAAAATAAGTGATGAAGTAACACTGAACTATTTTCAGTATGAAATGTTTCTTTTCCATTTTCTCCTCAGTGCAGTTGGATTGCATGAACTGAATACGGCTGTTTTACTTGATCTTACCAGACTATAGCAGACAAAGCGAGAATTTCTAATGTTACCTTTGTCACTGACTGTAGTTGCTAGAGAAATAGATTTGTTGATGAGTCATATGGCTACTAAGTTGCTGTAATACACTGACAGCTTTGGTGAGTATTTTGAAGGTAAAAGAGTCTATAAGGGCAAAGCAAGTCTTTTAAGCCCATTTTTGATGGAAGCATAACCATTACCTTTTGAGTAAGGTGAAGAGAAAAAAGACTGGAAAGTCAGGAAAAGACTGAATATATTTCATGATCAGTGTAATGCTGAAAGCATTAGAAGGTGCCATCAATACAGTTATTAAATACAGTTATTCAATATGTTCTTCACACAAATCTATCAGTACCATTGACAGCACAGAGGTTTTCCTAGCCCAAGCGTGATTCTGCAAACACTTGAAGTTGGAAGAAGATAAAGCTCAGTATTTCCAGTGACCTCCAATATTTCCAGATGTAGATAATAAGCTTTTTGAATCAAAGTCCTTGATCAAAGTTATGAATTTTGTTCTCGAAGCACAAGCAGACATGTGGGAAAACCACAGTGCTTCTAAATTTTAACTGAGAGCTGGTATCATAGGAATGCCTATGCCAAAGTTACCACCTTTGGTTCCTACGAAATTGGTTCAGAAGAGACTGATTGGATGTAGTTGCTTGCAAACTAGTTCCTGGATACGCAGCCAGGAAGAATGATAGAGGCGCTCTTCTTTCGACTAAATTCACTTTGTGCTCTTCAATATGTCTTTACATCTGTGTCAAAGCTGAAATAAATGAGTGATCGATAAAAGATGGGATGAATATCGGAACATGCCAGGAAGAACCACTCCACTTAAACATTACATTTGTGGCAAAATACTTAGTTTGAAATGTTGAGTTCACACATGGAAATTTTGGGTTACAGATTTGGGGACAGAACTCGTAAACATGGAGTTCGCCAGTTTTGAAATTGGAAGCTGAAAGAGAGAAAGAACTATGAGCCTAAGTGAAACCCCATGTTGGGATTGGGATTTCTCAGGAAGGGGATAACAGGGTGAAAAAGAGACCTTTCTTAGCCTGTGAGGAGTAACAAAGCTGCCCAAGGTAGGGAACAGGAATTTGCATTTCTGAAGGATGACTTCCAAGAACAGTGCCCCCCCCCCCCACCTCGCACGGAGATGGACCTTGGGTTTTCTTATGTTGGTGTTTACCAGTTGGAACTCATCCTGCAACAGGCTTGTGCCTCCACAAATTACTACCACCAGGCAGGGCCTTTTGGGATTCATCAACACCCAGCTGCATGAAGGAGAATCGATGTAACATCCAGGCTAAGGCTAGCAAAGGGCCTGGGGAGCTGGTGTCTGCTATTTAAAGATAGCACTCCTTCAGAAAACCTGACCCAGCCGCTGTGGCAGCAAAGAAGAAGGAGCTGGAAACCATAAATACCGTTCCTCCAGTTTCATGAAATACATCCTACCATCCAATAAACTTGTCCACCGTTAAAGAAACAGCCCCAGCATCCTTGCCCCTCGGTAAGAATCTTCACCCTTCAGTGCATGTGTATTTAGCATGTTCTAAGGCTCCAGAATGTTCACACGTAAATGTTCCCATCTGGCTTTGAGACACATCTGGGGAAAAGTTGGAGCTGCCATTTTCCAATATGAAGAGCAGAAGCTAAATTTTAATTGTTAGAAATATCAGGGTGTTTTTGAGAACATTGTTCTCTACTTCAGTGAAACTTTTCAGTTCTTTTAAAACTTCTTTGCATGATATCTCAGAAACACGAATTTTAATTTTAAAAGGGATCACGATGAGCTTATTCAACACTTTCATTTTATAGGCAATGAAATGGAAGTCTAGAGGGATTAAGTGACTTGCCTTAGGTCATTTTCATAAAACTGGGGAAAAAAAAGTCTTGAACTAATTCTCTAAATTTTAGATTGAGTAAGTGAAAAAAAAAAAAAAAGAAGAGAAGACCATATCTGCATTCACTTCCTCACAAATCACTCACTTCATCTCCCCAGTTCAGTTTGCTCTCTCCCAATGCCCAAGGTTCCCTTGATCCAGAACTTGACGGTAAGTGGAGGGGGAAGGGAAGCCTATTGAAGAGGCTTACATTTTATTTTATTTTATTTTATTTTAATTTAATTTAATTTTATTTTATTTTATTTAAGATTTTATTTATTTATTTATTTGTTTGTTTGACAGAGAGAGAGAGAGCCAGCGAGAGAGGGAACACAAGCAGGGGGAGTGGGAGAGGAAGAAGCAGGCTCCCAGCAGAGCAGGGAGCCCTATGCGCGCCTGATGCTGGGCTCGGGGCTCGATATAGGGCTGGATATGGGGCTGGATATGGGACTGGATCCCAGAACGCCGGGATCACGCCCTGAGCCAAAGGCAGAGGCTTAACAACCGAGCCACCCAGGCGCCCCTGAAGAGGCTTACATTTTAAAACACAAAAGGTAGTGCTTACATTTTAAACACAACACGAATAATAGTAGAAAAAATATTGGTTGGGGGGGGAGTCAAAGAGTAAGCTTATGAAGTACAACTACCTTTAAATAAGCCAAAGAAAGCAAGAGTATGTAACAGACTTTTGCTAATGGGGACACGATATAAATAAAATACATGAAAGTTTGAGGAGGGTATAGTCAGAGAGAGAGGGAAAGAGAAGACAAATACAAAGAATATAGTCGGAGAAGGTTGCATACATGGAAACAAAATATCGCGTTCCTAGAAAGGTGAGCTTGCGGGAAATGAAGCTGTTTAGGCTTTGTTATCTGCCGCTGTATCGTCAATTGGTGTTTATAAATGGCATAGCTAATAAATAGTAAATTAATACTAGTACTACTACTAATAGTAAATTAATTGGGATTCGGAACGAAATTTAAGCCTTTCTGAAATGTTTAAATTTGTAAAAAAAACCTAATTTAGTTTAGGTTCTTACTGAAAGGCACAAAGCGGCCAATTGATAAATGCTTGTAAAATGCAACCACATTATTTCTACCGACAGGAAATGGAATCTCACAGAGTTAATAAGTATTTATTAACTTAACAGTTCACGTTAATGTGTTAAACCGCACCCCGTTTATTAGAATGAAATGAACGCATTATTAGAAATCACATCTTAGGTCAGGCAGAAGGGGGCCCTACACGATAGTCTTGCGGGATTAATAAATAACTACTAGCAGACTGACTTGCTAAAGGAGACATCAGTGGAAACAAGTGATCGAAGTTGACAATGGAATTGTACAAATGACCCTAATTAATGAATTTTCTAATCTTTTTCATGTTTATGAACATTAGCCCCTGTTTGTGCACCACGTGCGTAAATATGCGTGCGTGACAACTGGAGATGCCCGTAATTGGATGCAAAAGATGTTTAGATACCTCTTCCGTGGCATCTGTGTATTCTGACATATCATCGCGTCGTAAGCGGGGCAAGTTCTAATTTCCTTGTTGTTGTTGTTGTTGTTGTTGTTGTTGTCGTTGTTGTGTGTGTGTGTTTACTGTCACTGACTTGGTGACAGTTTACTTGGCAAATCCCCTAACCAGATCTCTGATAAAAGCAACTGTTTACAAAACATCAAATCTTCTGCAGCTTTGGATTAAGGATCCTAACCTTAAAAAATAAGTTCTACTTCCAAACACCCCTTCTCTTTGTAAATACGATAGACCGATGGCTATTTTGCTCATGTTCCCTGACAGTAGTAAGATAATGTCACTCTTCAAATAAGTTCTTGCTTATTGGTTACCTTTTGATGAGTTTATCGCCTGCCAGCAAATAATGGATAACTATTTGGCGAAGCAGGTCACGCCAGGCCTATAAATGAGACTATCCCTGTGTGGAGTCTGAGTATGACAGGTGAATCTCCATGGAATGGATATTTGACAGAATTCGAACTATCCTAATGCTTGTGTCTGTCTCCTCAGCCCTCATATATTTGGGGTATAAAGTAATACTTCTCGGGACGCCTAGGTGGCTCAGTTGGTTAAGCATCTGCCTTCAGCTCAGGTCATGATCCCAGGGTCCCAGGATCGAGCCCCACATCAGGCTCCTTGCTCAGCGGGGAGCCTGCTTCTCCCTCTCCCTCTGTCTGTCCCTCCCCCCTGCTTGTGCCTGTGCACTCTTTCTCTGATAAATAAAATATTAAAAAAAAAAAAAGTAATACTTCTTAGTATGATGATGAGTCCATATACGGGCTTAAAAGGTAATGTTACTGTGTCATTAGGAACTTTGGTAATAACACCATTGCCTCATATCCAATTAATTAAGATCAGCTCATTAGCCAAAAACATTAGAAATTATAGTTGGTGGCATTTTCTTTGCAGGTTTTCTGGTTTAAAAAAGTATCTTTCTGATCTCTTAGAACACATTTTTTTTTTAACTTCTGCAAGGTATATACAGGATTAATGAGCCTGCATTTTTTCCCTCCTACATATAAAACATAACATGTTATGTCTGATGCTTGTTTACTGGTATTTTTATGAGCAATAAAAATGCTTTGCTCCATGTGTAGTACTCTACAACACATATTTTTAAAACGTGTGGAACACTTATAAATTATTTCCAAAGTTTCAGTGGCACATCAGGAGGGTTAGACCATTTTGTGCTGCTGAAACATTCGAACCTACGATTGTGCTTTCTTACTCTGATGAAGCATTTATCAAGCCTAATGCAAATCAAATGAGGAAACGGGCCCAAATATTAACAAAAACGTTTTCCTTTTGTTTTCTGGAGAACACTTCATCTGAGATTAGTAGTTTCATAAAATCACAAATATAAATGTCAGTGAATTTTATATAAACAAAATTGAGGAAGGAAAAATGTTTGCATTCATTGATCCACGATTTGGAGCTCACAAAATACCTGATGTGTCTGAAGAGGACCGGAGGGGGAAATAAGTGCTGCCCTCACGTTTTCCCAAATACATCCTTGATGTCTATAATTCATTAGTTACATTACGGTGGGATAATGGTCAAGTCTGCTCTACAGGTGTGGAATTTTTACGGGCAGAAAAACATGAAATGAGTTCAGAGTGTAGTTTAATGAGCAAGACCACAGTTCTATATATTTGCTTAGAGTTACATGAGAGTGTAGACATTAATTCTTCCATTTACAGAACATCTTTTTTTTTTTGTCACTTGAAATTCATTTTTATTCAGTCTTTTTAATTTAAGCATGCTTCAATGTATTTATAATAAATGAGGGTACATATAAACCTTCCAGAACATCTCTGGGAATACGGAATTATATTAATAACACTCTTAATGTCATTTATTTGACATGGGATCTGATTATGCCATTAAAGACCTAGTTCCTCTGATACTCACACAGGGATTAGAAATAACTGAATTGGGGAAACATCCCAGAAACTAGGAATAGTTATTTTTAAATTCAATGGTAGAATTCACACTTTTAAAATGGTACAATTCACAGTTTCTTCTCTTTAGGAATGCTAAATCTTGTTTGAGAGGAAATTCATATATTCATGATGACTTAGAAAACAATTTGGAAGCAATTTATAAAATGTATAGAGCGTTTCAGCCTGTGTGTGTCATTCTGAGGCTCTGAGGCAATTCAGAATATGAAAAAAACCCACTGTGGGTTGGTGTTAGTTCAGGGAACGTTTGTGGGGAAGGCAAATGGTGTGAGTGCTAAAAATGTGCAAGACTGTTATTAGTCACGAGGGAGGAGAGAAGAACAGAAGCAAAGGTCAATGGGAGCACGCCGCAGCGCAAAGCCGGCCATGAGCATTGTACAGAGGCAAGAAGCTACAGGTTGAACATGGTCAGATTGAAAAGATAGCATGGGGTCAGTTCAGACAGGCCCCTAATGCTGGATTGGGGGTTTTATACTTGCTCTATATGCAAATAGACTCTAGTACTAACCTGGATAGCCGGCAAGAAATAAAGTGGTACACCCAGAAACGAGGTAGTCAACTAGTGAGAAGGAGAGATGAGGGGATGGTCATCCCAATTAGAAAAGCAGGAAGGGAGAAACGAACTCGGAACTTTACAGAGGTCGCACTCTAGGACCTAGTGGCTAACCAGGTGTGGGGTGAAGGAGATACAATACAAGGGACTTGAAATCATGCAGCTCAGGGAAGCAGGTAATGTGGGAGCCATGGATAGGAATAGCAAGTTCGATTGGGGCTGCATTCTTGATTATGGCATACCCTCGAGCTCCACTTCACAAACACAGCCCCCTGGTGGGACGTGTTCTGTGAACCACTGGAAATAAGTTGAGAAAAAGGTGTGAGCAGGAACTGCAAATTTAATAATGAGCGCTTAGCCTGCCATTGAGATGGTAAGAGTGGATTAGCAATCTAAGAAACTGGATGAGGACCAAAAAAAAAAAAAAAAAAAAAAAGAAAAGAAAGAAAAGAAAAGAAAAGAAATTAGGAAGCAGAAATGGAAATTTTGGGAATTCATAAAAGAGATCTAGTAGAAAGAGTAGCAAAGAAGGAAATACAGAGAAAATAAGAAAGCTCTTAGAACATCAAAGGAAAGGCAAGGAGGAGGTTGCTAAGAAGGAGAGGATAGACCTGGGCAAAGCTGCAGAGGCGGAGGGAGGAGAGTATAAGCAGAGGCCATCTGGATTTAAGGTTCTTTATTCTACAGGGGTTGTAAAAAATTAGATTAAAGGGGCTGATTCAGGAGGGATCACTTAGCACAAATGTTAGTTTCTTAAAATGGCAAGGTTTCAATTTATATTTTAGATGCATTTTCCTCCTATTAGGGCGTGAGCAACCAACTCATTTCTGTTTCTTACTGGAATTTAGCAGTTTAGCTGAACTAATTTAAGTTTTTTAGTATGAACAGCTGCGACTTTGTATTTAAATTTCATCTGCTCTCTGTCCTACTTAATGTTCCAGTAACAATCCATCTTACTTTCAAGTCTGACAATTTCATAAGGGTATTGACCACCCACAGAGAGTACGCCTTCAAAAGGGAAAGCCCTTTAAGAGCTGTGTTGAGTGAAGCAAAAATGCTTAGATTGTAGTCAATACTATTAGAACTGAACTGGGATAAGAGTGCTGTGATTCAGAAGAATTAGCTCCATTATTTTTACTGATGCTTCAGGAGAGCAATAGCATCCAGGAAAACAATAGAATTTAGAGTGTTGTGGTGGTCATTGGGATCCTATGCTCTACAATCGAGCATTCCCACTACAGAATTTCAGTAAAAGTGCAGTTAAACACGTAGAACTGAAAACTGTACCAACTCTTCAGACACTGAAGATTTTTCAGATAAATGGTTCAGGTTCCCTTAACTAAGAATAAAGGCAGGACTATATTCTACCTGGTTTCTAACAGAGACTTCTGATAAGAATTGACTTTTTTTTCCCTAGTAATAGAGTGGGGCATGGGTTAATCTAACACATTAGAATAAATGGCTTGAATGTAATCATCATAAATGAAAAAATTAAAAAAAAACCAATGAATACTGACATTTAGATACCTCCTAATTTCAACATAAATCCTATATATAAGAGACCGAGATCACAACTGATGTCTTTTCCTTCTTCCCAGTGAACAGCCTTGTATTTAAGTAGTCTTTCTTTTTCTTTGAAAATCTGATTCCAATCCATTAATATTTCAAAATCAGGAGAGTGCTCCTTTAAATTAAGTCTGTACCCGAAGTGACCCATATCTGGCCATCAGGTAACCTGTATCAGGTAGTGCCACATGTTCACAATCAACCCCAGCATGCACCCTTTGGGCTGATAACTAAAATGTGACAATTCTGATAATTAAACCACATAAAGCCAGCGGCTGTCTTGCATTAATTCAAAACAGCTTAAGGTGAAACTCAGCGCACTATCCAATTACCCGAGACATGGCATATACGCTCTCGACCATGTTGGCATGGCTTTCCTCCGATACACTAAACCTGATATCTGACAAAAACTGTAATTTAAACAAATAAAGGGGGTAGCGGATGGATTGTAGCCTGTTTAATCTAACTATGAGTTCCTCCGAAGACTTCCCTTGATTAGCAAGGCTGAGTAGGTCAGAGGATGACATTTTCCAATCAACCTAACATTCACGGAGAAATTATATTCTCCTGTATCATTCATTAAGAGCTAGGGGAGTTCAGATTCTTGGTTTATATGGAAAATCCCAATTAATTAAAATAATGAAGAAGAAAAATAAAAGCAAATTACTTTTATATTGGAGTGTAACTTTAACATTTATATACATAGATTCCATTAGCAGTAAAGGAAGTTAAGGATTTCAGTCCTCTTCCAAAATGCAACCAGAAAATACTGCAATGGGAAGCGAAGTTCCAAAGATTATAGCCTTACATATCTTTGTTGTTTAAAACACAGTCAAGAAGAACATCATTAATTTCAGGATAAATTTCTATTACCTATTCACTTAATTGTGCACATCTATTCTCTACCATCACTCCCACCATGATTAAATAGCATTGATTGTGTGCCAACAAATGCCCCAAATGTACATCATGTAAAGATTGTGAATTTGATTTGATTTGAATTTGTCCTTTTAAACTGGGCTCTCTCAGACAGCAAGGTTGGGAAACAACAAAGCACAGTTGAGCCTGATCTGGGAAACTGTTTAGGATTATTGTGTGACTTTGATAGCTTGCTTTTTTCTCACATGTACCTATACAGTGTGTATGTCATAGGCATGAGATAGCCAAAAGTCCTGAGGTCCTCCCATCAATGGAGGCTGCTTGCTAGTTTAAAAGGGAAAGAGTGATTGGAATTTAAAATTTTTATACCATATAGTAGCCTATCCTAGGTTGTTCCCAATTTTGAAGCTGCATCTTATCTTCAAAAAGCCAAGGAGTATAAACTCATCAAGTGCATTGTGGAGTCTGAGAAGCTGATCAGAGAGTGTGCACAGCAGACTTGCAATTTTTTAGTGAATTATATTGAAAGAAAGCAAATGTCCTTAGAAATACTCGAAGCAGTTGTGGGCATGATTTAAGACATGACTCAAGGAAGCGTCCATTCTAGTACAGACTGGATAGAAAGGCATTGAATAAGAAGGACATTGAGGACAAGTAAAATGAAAAATGAGAACCTGTATAGAACGAGGATAGACTTGTAGCCATCTAGATTAAAGGGTATCACAAATTTCCTAATGAAGAGAAATGAGAAATATCCATTAGAAACAATGTATTTTGTTGAGTATATCACTATGCTTATGTTAGCAACCCAGGAAACCACAATTAGCTATTAATACATCCAATATATTTTAAGTTCTTTTTCTAGCTGAAAAATGTCCTTTTTTTTTTTTTTTTTTAAAGCCATTTAAATACATGTAACAGTAGCTATTTAAATTGGGTAGGTCCAACCAGAACTGAAGCTTTAAGTCTGGCTTTTCCAGAATAGACAGTCTATTTTCATAGTGTCCACTATAATTGAGTCTATCAGACTGGCACTTAGGGTAAATAAGGCGAGCGGGAGGAAAAACTTCCCCAGTGTAGTGTGTAAGAACTCATGAAATAAAACAGGAAAGTATTTAAAGTATTTGCTGGGTTCTTAAGTACCAAATTTCTTCAAGGTAGCTATTTTCTCTACCTTCCAGATTTTATTTACATTGGCTCAGTGGAAAACTTTCCTCATAGTAAAGGACATTCAAGCAGGTGTCAGGCACTAAGAATAATGTCAGATATTAATTACCCAACTTAGAAATATCGCTGAATTAAAATGGAATTAAACTGAATTAAAACTGATCATTAACCAAAAGTTTATTAGTAAGGTGTAATAGCAAACTTAGACTGGTAACAATGTAAGATTTTTAAACCATTTTTTTTATTACTTTGAAGTTTTAATTTGAATATGAAATGAAGGCATGTGAAATTAGAAAAAAAATTAGAAAATTAGAAAAAATTAGGAAAAATTATCAAAATATTTTCCTTAACAATGGTAATGGACAGCTGAATATTCATATTAAGTATATATTCATGATGTACTTGATTTCTATTATATATATTAGATATACAGATTACATATATGTTACTAACACCATAAATTAAAGAATCCTCCCAAAAATCCAAAAATCTAGGAATTCAGGAAAAAAAAATCTCCAAGAATTTAAATAACTGAAGTGCATTTAATTAATGCATTTACATGTACTGGACTAATGCTTTGAAACGTTTGCTTCAAAATTAGGATATATTTTTATTTAATTTAATATCTAGCTACTTCCAAAATTATTAGCAAAACAAAATGAAGCAAAAGTTGTATGAGAAAATGTTGCGAGAAATTTCTCTAGCAGGCTGTTCTAGCTATTGAAGTATTAATAGGAAAGAAGATGTGACTCAAAAATACATACAAATGACTATAGTTCAAATCCATATTTAGAAAAATAACTAGCTTAATTTCATGAAGTTCTTCAAATATTTTATCTCTAAGAAGGGCTTAGTGAAAATACATATGCTATTATTAGCATATTATAAAATGAGTATACCTAATAAAAATTTTTTATAAAAAGCAATTTTTGAAATATTGAATTTTTGAATTAGCATTCAAGGTGCATTTCATAGTTTCAACTTGATTTATGACATTGCTATTCGATGTGAGCCTTGGTCTCTATGAATTGTTTTTACTTGAACCAAGTAAAATGAAGTTGTACAGGACCGATTTTTTTTCACGTCCAGGAAATTGTCATGTTGCCTAAATTCTAATCATGGTTTAAAAAAATCTTGAACCTCCATACTCTATACTTTGTAGAGTTTCTTCTGAGACTGTAGGAATTAATAGAAGATTTCAATATCCAGAGCTCATGGACATTTCTCAGGAAAGAAGTAGCCGTTCAGATCAAGGGGAAACGAAACAGAAACTTGCAATGCTTTCGAATTACACGAAGGGCAACATGAAAATATCTGATAACCGTATGATCAATTAGGAGTTCTCAGGAAGATGTCACCTGAAACACTTTAGAAACCAAGATCTAGAAAGTTTGGAATTTTTAAAAATAAACAAACAAACAAAAATAGGATTTTAAATTCTGTCCACAGAAGCCAGAGGAAGACTTGCTTACAGTGCAAGTTCTAAGTCTGTGATACTGTGATATAAGAAATACGTATTTGATTTTTGTCCCTGGTTTCTGGCACAGAGCTTCTCAAACAATTGTAATAGGGGTGCGAGGAGCATCTTTTGTGATTTATAATAAGCCCATTTCAACCATATCTCGGTTGATGTTGATGAGATGACTGGTTGCTGAAAGCCTCTACGTAGCTTCAGGATGGAGGCTGTTTGGAACAGACCATATGATTAAGGGATTGGCATTTTTTTTTTTTTTTTAAACAGACTCTTTTTTTTTTTTTTTAAAGATTTTATTTATTTATGTGACAGAGAGACAGCCAGCGAGAGAGGGAACACAGCAGGGGGAGTGGGAGAGGAAGAAGCAGGCTCATAGCGGAAGAGCCTGATGTGGGACTCGATCCCGGACCGCCAGGATCACGCCCTGAGCTGAAGGCAGACGCTTTAACGACTGCGCTACCCAGGCGCCCCCCAGGGATTGGCATTTTTAGCCCCAACCCCTGACCTCTGGGGAGAGGGGAGGGACTGGGGATTGAATTAATCCCAACTGCCAATGATGTAATCAATCATGCCTGCATAATGAAACCTCCATAAAAACCCTAAACAGTGGGGTTCAGAGAGCTTCCAGGGTTGGTGAATGCATTTATGTATTGGGAGGGTGCTGCACTCCACACCCCACAAGGGCAGAATTTCCTGCACTAGAGACACTTCTGGGTCTCACCCCATATACCTCTTCCACTGGCTGTGCATGTATCCTTTATAATATGCTTTATAATAAAACAATAGAGTAAATAAAGTGTTTTCCTGAGTTCTGTGAGTTGTTATAGCAAACTGTCAAATCTGAGGAAAGGGTCATGGGAAACCTTGATTTGTAGCAAGTTGAAAAGAGTATGGGTAACCTGGGGACCCACTAATTGGGATTGCCATGTCAAGCTGGGGAAGAGTCTTATGGGACTGAACCCTTAACCAGTGGGGTCTGCACCTACTCTAGGTAGGTAGTGTCAAAAATGAATTATTGGGGTGCCTGGGTGGTGCAGTCCTTAAGCGTCTGCCTTCAGCTCAGGGCGTGATCCCAGCGTTCTGGGATCGAGCCCCACATCAGGCTCTTCCGCTGGGAGCCTGCTTCTTCCTCTCCCACTCCCCCTGCTGGTGTTCCCTCTCTCACTGGCTGTCTCTCTCTCTGTCAAATAAATAAATAAAATCTTAAAAAAAAAAAAAGAAATGAATTAAATTGTAAGATACCCAGTTGGTGTTCACAGAGAATTGGAGAATTGTTTGGTGTGGAAAACCCACACATTTAGTGTTAGAAGTATTGTGAGTAGAGAAACAGTGTTTTCTTTTAAAGCCAAATTATAATAGATAAGGATATAATAACAAAGTAAAATCTTGGGGTAAACACAAATAATTGAAACAATGATTTATAATGTGGGGGTACTTAAGAGATTGGCAATGCCATTTTAGAATCTTTTGCTAGTATTGTGACAACTCAAAAAAAAAAAAAACAACGGAAAAACTTTAGGACTGAAAAGGTAAACCTATATTTTTAAGAAGAAAGGATACAATGGAATATTACTCAGCCATAAAAAGAAACCAAACTCTGATATGGACTACAACATGAATGAACCTTGAAAAAATTATGCTAAGTGTAATAAGCCAAAACACAAAAACAAAATATTGCATGATTCCACTTATATAAGGTATATGGAAGAGGGAAATTTATCAAGACAGGAAGTTAAATATAGTTTACTACTGGCTGGAGAGAGGGGAATTGGGAAGTTATTATTTAATGGGTATGGAGTTTCTGTTCACGATGGTAAAAAAAAGTTCTGGAAATAGTGGTCATGGTTATACAACATTGTGAATGTTCTTGATGTCAGTGTATTGTACACTTAAAATGTTTAAAATGGTAAGTTCTATATTGTATATATTTTACCACAATAAAAATTAATTTTTTTAAAAGAAAGAGGAATTCTTATAAATTACAGTTAATCTTGTTATTCCTATTTTTAAGACAAGCAGCCTTGAACTAATTGGGTTAGCCAAATAACTACTTGGTTACCTGGGAAAGCAAGGTTCTGTATGATGCCCAATTGGTAAATAAAATGATCAGTGTGCCATAAAGAAATAATCAATTCATCTAAAATTAAGTGTAAATAATGAGATAGTTCCACAGGATTCTGTCTGCAGAACACAACTATTTACTGTGTTTATCAAAATGTGTTATTTCCCCTGAGGGGCCAGTATGCTTCCTCCTCTCCATTAATGAGGACTTACAATGGAACGTGTTCCCATTTATTTCCTCTGGCTACCAGAAAGCTCAAACGAAATATGATGCCCCGCAACTACACGCATCTTGTGGTTGGCGTATTTATATTCTCCTTGTCCCTGGTACTCATCTTCTCTCCCTGTGTATAGTTTATTTCACTGTAGCTTTTTAAAAAAATTGGGTATTGTCTCAAATTCTTTGTGAAATGAGGTGGGTTGTAAAAAATAACAATGCAGTTTGATCAGTGGCATAGAAGCTAATATTATGAGTATGCTCATGAAATTTGCAGAGCGTGCCTCCATGGATGACTTGGATGAGCTGGTGAACCCCCCTTCCACTCAACTCAAGGGAACACACACACGTGCATACGTGCACGCACAAACACGGGTACTTAGTCCAACCTTCTGTGTCCGTTTCCTCAGCCCTACCCTCAGAGAGCTCATGATCCGGTTAGAAAAACACCCTTTTTACCCATTATTTGAAATGTTAGATGAACTAGAGCCATTATTAAACAAAAATAACTGATAAGCACAAGTGCTTATGCATGCAAATGAAACAAAAAAACAAGCCATGATTTGAACAGGGACAAAATCTCCAGGGATGTGCATATTTTCTTTTTAAAGACTTCATATCATAGTTTTAAAATTGTTGATTAACAATGTGCCAGGTAGAGCACTGTTACTTTTCACTTTGGTGGTCGTTTTGAAATCATTCTGTACCCTGCTTCTCTTAATCATACATTTTGAGGATTGAGTCAATCTGATATTTTAAGTAATTACCTTAACGCTCATGACTTCAAGCTACAAGTCCTATTTTCAATTTTTACTAACTTATTGGACCGATTTGGAAGAAAGCATTGGACTAGGTGACCAAACTGTTAAATCTGACTGAAGTCCGTTCTAAAACAGAAGTCTATAATGATAGGGGAATACACAACTTTCGAATTAGAGGAGAACAGAAATAATTGGTTCTAATCCTCTCATCTTTCAAGTGAGCTCTTTGACACTAAGTGTCCAGGGTGCCAGCTATCATTGTCACTAAGGGCAAGGTCAGGATTGCAGTCCAGGTCTTGTGCCCCTCACCTTTGTCATCCCAGCTGGGCTACAGTGTCCTTGAGAATGGGCACCATCTTTCACGCATCTTCAAACTCCGATCCTAAGCAGGGGGCCCAAGTGCGAGCCCGTACACAGGTCCCGGTGTTAGGGATATTTCTCTATTCTGGAATACTTAAATTGAAATTCCAACACTGAGAAATAAAGGCTCACCCCTTTCATTTCTCATTTCTTTTCTGCGGAAACCCAGGAGTACACAAAGTGCTGAGGAACAAAGATAATGAATGAATCCCAGGCCCCATGTAGAGGAGTAATTAATCCATTTGCTTCTCATTTTGATTCTGTACCTCCCTTAAAATTTATTATTAGAATTGAGCAGATGCCCTCTACAAAGGGTTTTCCTCATAATGAAGTCAGAGCCTGGAGAGGCAGGGTACTGCC
The DNA here is from genome assembly GCF_023065955.2 of Ursus arctos. NCBI lineage: Eukaryota > Metazoa > Chordata > Mammalia > Carnivora > Ursidae > Ursus > Ursus arctos. The sequence continues at coordinate 33,570,511 of NW_026622952.1, read as the reverse complement.
GCCTGACTCTGCAGGCAGACAGGGGGACTGCGGAAGTCCTTGAAAACATATGTTCTTTCAAGTAAAACCTTGAACTTCCAGAATTAACTCAACAGTACACTAGAGTATTTTCACCCTGCAATTTTTGACTTTCTGAACTGTATGCATATTTTCCCCTCCATCAAAAGTGTACAAAACCATAGAAGTTACACGAACGCGGAATAATTTAAAAGATAATTCTAATTGGGAAGAATGTCATCAAAGCCTGAAACTAAAAATGAGGTGAATTTTATGGTCTAGAGGCCTGGCAAGGAGATGAAGATATGAATCATTTAGGTTATATGTTAGAATTCCCGCAGACACTTCATTTGTCTGCTAACGTCAGAAAACACAGGTTGCTGAAGGGTTAATACCTGATAGTGAGGTTTTCTGCATTGTCCGGGTCACAGTTCTACAAGGCACAGGAAACACACCTAGACCCAGTTATACTTCATTGACTTGTACCACTTTTAATATGTGTTACAAATGCTAATAAAAGTAAAGCAAAATAAGCTAAGAGGGTCAGAAATTAAGACCAAGTGAATACACGTCAGAACCTAGGATAATGCTTCGTAAATAATATATGGTCAATAAATATTACTCCTCTCTTTATGGCTTCAAATATCACTTTTCCCTAGCATAATATATTTATTCATGACCCTCTTGTCTGTCTTCTGGACTAATATATTTATTTATTTATTATTATTATTAATTTATTTATTTATTTTAAGCAGGCTACATGCCATGGGGCTTGAACTCATGACCCTGAGTTCAAGACCTGAGCTGAAATCAAGAGTGGGACCCTCCACTGACTGAGCCACCCAGGCACCCCTGGACTGATATATCTAAACGTATTCTCTTTAAATTCCCGCTTTCTTTAACTTCTCTCTGTTAATTACTTCTTCTGAGTTTTCCTTCCCTTATTGGTGTCAGGTTCAGAAAACTAGTAAGAAATAACATCACCAATCGATTCATGGCATCTGCCTCTATGAATATTTTTTAAAAACTCCATATCCCCAAACAGTATCCTACACTGTTCTACTTTTCTAAACACGTGGTCAAGGAATAAATCCTCCTGGGAATGTGGAGCAGAAGGAGAGCCAATTATCCTTACATGGGGAGAGTAGGGAGGAGATGTTCACATCTGGGATTTCCCCTAGAATTGGAGCTTCTAGTTCAAGGCTGTTGTATCCTATACTAACTAGTTCACCGAGTTAATCTCATCATATACCCAAATTAGCTTGGGTAAAATAACAGAATGACAAAATTAAATAAACAAAACATGACTTATGTTTCAGAGACAGAAGACTTTATCTGACTCTAGCCTTTATTAGACCCATTTGGGCTGGTGCTGGGAGATGGCCAGAGAAGAGCCGTGCTCAATGCTTTGCAGATTTTACTAACTTCGTCAGTAATTCGTAAGGCTAACTGAAACTCCTTTGTGAGTTTTTATAAACATTTTACTGAAGCAAGGGTACATATTTTTTTCCTCATCTGCTTTCAAAGTGTAGGAGATAGATCTAAGTAATTTTTTTCCCCCCGGACCTACTCAGTACCACGCACTCTTCTAGCTGTTGACAATTTTCCTGACATTCTGTGATGTTAAAAAAAAAAAAATTACTTTTCCTTCTGTTATCTTGCTAAAAGTTGGGTAGTAAACATGAATACAATAAATTGCCACTGTTCATTTCTAAATCATCTTTTATGCCAGTCAGAATGATAAACTAATTGTTATTGATGAAATTATCATCACATTTTAATTCCCCAATATCTTTTGCTGTCCTTAGACATTTTTTTCAGTAATGATTATTAATATTTGTACAACATTTGAAATCATTTTCAATCAGTTAACCTCCCATATCTTTCTAAGAAGCCTGGAATTTCAAGTCCATTTTATAAAGACCAGAATCATCTATGTAGTTGATCATAGACTATCAAACTTCCTAACTTCTTTAGCTGGAAAGGAGAGAAGGAGTGGAGGAAGGTGCCTTTGGCTGGTATAGGTCAGGAATCAACATGAGGCAGCGTTTAACAACGTTTCAATTATGAAGTGAATGAATAATATTATGAAGTCTCATGAAAATTATAATAAATTATTTCAGAGAACAGGAAGGGCAATGCAAATGAAAATCCCATAATATTTATCCCATCCCCATTGACTATGCAAGAGTTGAATTTTGAAAAATTAACTTAGACACACTAAAAAAGTTCGCTTATTTTATTTTTAAAATCCAAGCCGAACATGTAAAAAAAAAAAAAAAAGAAAGAAAGAAACACCTATTTTTGTCTTCAGCCTGTGCACGAAGGCATGCTCACAGGAGCCGATATTTGACAGATCACTTTGGAACGTGCAATCAACTATGCGCAGCAAGAGTGTCTACTAATTTTATAAGAGGGAATAAGACTAAGGGGCGTCTGCTACGCATCACAAGAATCACATCTGGGGTTTCTACATAGTGATCTCTAATGCAAAATGAATTAGGTGAGTATAGGCTATTTTAAAGAAAGAGCAAAACTTATCTCATTACCTGTTATTACTGCTATACACGAAAACTTACAAATAATGTCTTCACAAATTTAAACGGCACTGCAGATATTAAATGCATTCCCATGAGAATAGATTACAAGCAGCGTCTTCACTTGGCACTTTGTTTTCTAAGTTAGCAGCCGTTGCCCTTCACGGCTATTTGACATTCTCTCAATTTCCCCTAATTTCTACTAGACTGTGCATATTGCTGAGAGAAATGGGGAATTTACATCCCTTAAAACCAGCTAGGAGGGTCACTGAAAACATTTTAATGTGGTTGGAGGTAATCTTTTTCTCCGAAAATTCTGCAGAGAACTTTTTTTCTCTTTTTTCCCTCCGCCGTACAAAGACAGTAGTTCATTGTGCAAATTGCACAGAATAGTATTCTTTTGAATGTAGGTCACCAGACAGCGTTGATTTCTGTAGCCTGGCCCACGTATTTCTGTATATGTAATAGTTAAACGGGAACAGTTCTGCTTTCCCATGGCGGAGAGATGTTTCACGGGCGAACCCACAGAGTGTCATGGAGCTGCCCAACACAGGTGACCTATTTCCATCCAAGACTAAGTGAGGAGAGCTGATTCTTCTTGTGAAAAGGGAGGAGAGGAGCACCTGGGTGGCTCCATGGGGTAAGGGACTGACTCTTGATTTCAGCCCAGGTCATGATCTCAGGGTCATGAGATCAAGCCCCACATTGGGCTCAGTGGGGAATCTGCTGGAGATTCTCTCTCTCTCCCCCTCGGCCCCTCCCCCACTCATGTTCTCTCCCTCTCTCTTTCTCTCTCTCTATATAGAATAAATAAATCTTAAAAAAGAAAAAAGGAGAAGACTCCAGTACCACCCCTCCACCAGGGTGACAGAGGCAGCACGGAGGGCGACACAGAAGCAAATCCACAGAAAAGCACTCAGAAGAGAGAGGCATCCCCTTGTCAAGAAGTAAATAAGGAACTTAACATAGGATAAAATACTAGGAGAAAAAAAAGCTTCCCCGGGGCTATGTTTGAGGTACACGCTCGGCATTTACAAAAGTGGAAATACAGAATCATCTACAAATAATAATAAGGAACACAAACAAAGAAGCGCAGCAGAGCAGAACGACGTGTCGCGCTGAGAAAATAAATGATCAGTCGAGTAGGTCAATATAGAGATGGACCTTTTGATTAGACTAGACTATCCTTAATAGACTGCTAAGCTTTCCCTCCAATTCCTAAGTTTTCTTCCTCTTCCCCTCTTCGCCCCCTCATCTCCTTTCCTCTTTCTTTCTATTAACCTAACTGCACAATCTGTTACTTACATACCTACCTGTCTATCCATCCACTCAAATACACCCATGCTCCTTTGCACAGGTTATCTATGCATTCTGGACATCTATCCTTTCCCTTAGTCATTTTCAAGGACATTTTTTGTGATCTGCGTAAAACTGAGTAACTAACATGGGTGGTACCAACCTAGGCACTGAGTAACAATTCCGGAGCCTGGAATAGATCAACCCCACGAGGGAGACCCCTCACTTCAGGACGCAAAGTCAGGCAGGCTCATTTCGACTGACAAGTGCCACAGTTTGCACCATGGACATTAAAAATGTTTAGCAGGAATGACAAAACCTGTGATATGCTTACCCTAGGCTTCAGTGACCTCGTTCCTCTCCATAACAAAAAACCAAGCACTAACTTCAGCCCAGGCAGTCCCACACCCACCTAAAAGATGCATTTGCAGTAGGTGTGCTGATGTGACTAGTGTTGGGCCACTGATACATCACGTAAGTAAAGTGTTTTACTTCCTTGGAGCCTTCTTAAAGGAAGGCCTGACATCCTTCTTTTTCCCCTGCACTTGCTGTTTTGGACCTGATCCAATACCCCAGGGGCAGAAGGGTGAAGGGTTATAAGAAACCCAAATGACACCATGGAACTTTAAGTGCAAAAATAAATCCCCGGATAGGTAAGTCACAATTTTTTGGCGATCTCTTGCCTGAGGAAGAATGCAAATACTGATAAAGTAGGTAAAAGTAAATATGAGAAACTAAATAAAGTACTAATTAACACAGAGTTTCAGTGCTTTTTTTTTTCTGTTAGTATGACACCAAATATAGCTATAAAAGAGAAAAGCATCTGTTCTAATTAGTTAATTTTTTTCACCTTTTTTTATATCCATGTAGGTTGCTTAGTTTTAATAAAAATTCTATTCCATTTAAATTTGTTACTATTCAATAGTATTTTCATCATGACTTACGATTATGCATGATTTTCATTCCTTAAATCAAGTCCCATTTTATGTTGAGGTTATATTTTTTAAATTTTTTTAAAGATTTTATATATTTATTTGAAAGAGAGAAAGCACGTGTGAGAGAGAGAGAGAAAACACGAGCAGGGGGAGGGGTAAGAGGGAGAAGCTGACTGAGCAAGGAGCGCGATGCGGGACTCGATCCCAGGACCCTGGGATCACGACCTGAGTTGAAGACAGATGCTTAACCGACTGAGCCACCCAGGTGCCCAATGTTGACGTTTTAGAAGACAATTGCCTTTTTGCTCCTCTTAACCTGAGTAACACTTAGGTGTATGTACCACACTTTTGACACATCTATTATTTTTTTTTAAACTAGATTATAAACCCATGGAAGACAAGATCTTAGTATTTCACACAGCTCACAGGCAAGTGACTTACACCCTGTGGGTTTTAAGTGTTTACTGGTATTTATGGTTATTTATCCGTCCTATGTAAAATGTCTTTTCCATTAAATCTTAGAAAGGATAGCCCTATTATTAATAATGGAATTATTTCTTTTACTAGTGTTCTTCACAGTTCCAATTATCTCAAAAAGATGAAAAGCAAAGGTCTAAAATACATGACCTTGTAAATCAAGGAGAACAAAATCTATGAATATCTGAAATCCTAAAACTTTTAAATGCTATTAATAAAGACATCAAAATTCTGTTTAACATACTTTGCATCTCTAATGTTCTTAACAAAACATGCATTTCAAGCAGAAGTTTTAAGGGTTTTAAATCGCAGATTTTCACAGCATTTCCTTCCGGCAGCTGATGAAAATTGGATAATATACAATCAGAACACTTTTTCTACACATTTTAAATTGATTGAAAAATAGAAACAGATTTAACATTCAAAAAAACACATTTGCAACTGTTATATAAAAATGGTCTGATCTGATTTAGTAGATACTAGGTATAGAAACTTCGAGCTGACAGCATTCTTTGGGATGTTTTAAAACAGAGGGAACGTATTACAGCACCCAAGCTGCTACTCTCTCAAAATAAGCACCTCTGACTAACAGTTTGCATCTTCTGTAAGGACTAGCATAAAAGAAAACCTTCCACTTAATGAAAGGTGTTTTCCATATATCATCGCAGGTACCAGCCTGACATTAAATCGGTTATGAATAGTTTTCAATATAGAAACATAAAAATAATAAATTGCTGAACAGGAGATATAGGAAATACACTGCATTTGCATAAGATTTGAAAGTTCAGCATTTATTACCATCTTCAATATGATATATAACTTGGCAACTGAAACATAACTAGGTGACTGTTCAAGTTGTCAGTTTGCATTAACTAGGTGTATATTCAAAGAAAATAAATAATGAACGAAAGTATCTGCCTTACATCATGTTTACTAAGCTATAAAGGCATTGATTACATAGCCAGAGATACAGTCCGGAGAACACAATATTCTTACATAAGAGGAATCATATTTATGGCCAGAGAGATACCACATTTACTCTCAAATTCTGTTTGACTCAAGTAATTCATTCTTTTCCAGATATAAGGAAACATAGGACATTTTTCTCTGCATAATTTTTTTTTCTTTCTTTTCTGTAGGGTGTTTGGGCATATTCAAGTTTCTGTGTATTTTTCAGAAGGCCAGGTCACAATAGCTAAAATGTAAATGACTGTTAGAGGAACTGAGAAGAGAGATTGGAGAAGAAAAAGTCTTAACTCCTCCTCCCCAAAATACTTCAATGCCTCTGTCCATTGTCATCCTGGTACCAAGGCAGGGCTCTAGACATAGGGTCCATGGAATTAATATAACCAACCATGGTGAGTAAGAGCAACCTTCTATCTGTTGATAATAAAAAAGCCTCTAAAAAGAAAAAAAAAACCCAATTGTGAGTAAATAGGATACATTTTGCTTATGTAAGGAATATTCTAATAAAAATATGGTTTCTGTTGTGAAGGTTTTTTCTCAAAACACATTTTGATCACGTTTGAAACTTATTACAAAGCACTAGTGAGTGGAGAGGAAGGTTGCGTGCAAACTTACATATTGGTAAAAAAAAAAAAAAATCCTAGAAAGAAATAACAACATTAAATTCAGGAAAGGTAAACTATATAATAAAAATAGTTATATAATAAAGAAAGTTAGTTTAAATAGGATTCTCACTATAAACATTACTATTATTAATACTTATAAATAAAGTTGCCTATTTATTGCCCAAACCAGAACATGTTTGAGAGTAAAATGGGAAACTATTAGTTATAGGCATTACCTGGGAAAATGTGAAGAAAACCAGGAGATGTGTTCACTCTATTTACAAGTGATGGGAGGGTACTTCATTTGACTGGAGTTAACTCTACCAAATGAGATGTCCTTTAACTCTACCAAAATGAAAACAGATTCCTTGCAATTATTTTTGTCTTTTGTGGAAAATTATAATGAATTAGAACTTCCACACATGGTCATGACAAGATAATGGGCACTGGGCATGCACTTTCACACTAAACAACAAAGAAACTGAACAAAATATATAAAACAACTGTTTTGAGGCAACAGACAACAGGCAGTGGAGGACTGCGGTCTTCGAGAGACAGGAAGCACATGAAGGAAACTCAGTATTTGTCGTGGCTACCCGCCCTATGGCAGTGTCTGGAACCCATATACGGAAGTAGAGCCAAAGTAAAGCACTGTGTTATCCTTAGTCAGAGTAAGCAGAGGTCAGAGTTCAGGACTGCAGAGGCATCTAGAACTTGCATGTAGGGTACCAGAAAGGAGTATGCTGCAGGGTAGGAATAGGAGAAGCAAGGAGTGAAAGTCTGCATGGAGATTCTCTGGGGCTCTTTGGCTAAGGATTGGGTTACACATATGGAGGGTGACACTCCAAGTGACGGAGCAGAGTGGACTCTTGGCTGTGAGGCTGAGAACTAATATCTCTGTTGATCCCTTTTATCTATGATCCTGTAGGATGGAGAGAGGGTAAAGCCAACTGAGGCTGAGTGGTAAGAATACACTGAGTATCTGAAAGCATTGAACTGAAATTACAGACAGGCTACACATTAAAAGTAAAGATGAAGACTTAGAGTAAAGGATATGCCCTGAGGCATAGGACAAAAAACGAGATACAGCCACCCTAACAAAAAGTAAAATCATCCTGATTTTTACATCCAGTTTAAAAATAATCTTAATTTAACTGTATATCAGAACAAAACTCAATACCTTTAAAGGAAGACAACATAAACCAGTATACCAGTAGTGTCCAGTGTATAATTAAAAATCACTAGAAATGTGGAAAAGCAGAAAAATGTGATCCATAGTCAAGAGGAAAAGCAAGCAACCAAAACATACCCCAATTAGTTTAGATATTGAAGTGAGCAGACAATAACCTAAAACAGCTATTATAAATATGCTCAAGGACTTAAATGAAAATAGGAACGCAATGATTAAACACATGGAGGACTATCAGTAGAGAATAGAATATCTAGAATAGAAAAGCAAAATATCTGAAGTGAAAATCCACTGGGTAACCTTAGCAGAATACTGGAGACTGAAGAATAAAAGGTTGGCAAACTTGAGAAGAGATCAAAGGATATTACCCAATCTTAAGAACACAGAGGGAAAAAAAAAGATTAAAAATAAGTGACTAGATATCTATAGGCAATTTTTAAAAATCAGCCTTAACCTAAAACTCACACTTAGTACAAAAAATAACACAAAATGGATCAGATATTTAAATGGGAAATATAAAACTATAACATTTATAGGAAAAAAAAGAGAACATCATAGAAAAAATTCTTTGGAAACTAAAACTAGGTGAAGACTTCTCACACTTGACCCCTAAAGCATTACCCATAAAAGGAAAAGTTGATAAATTTGACCTCATGAAAATGATAAACTTTTGCTTTATGAAAGACTCCTTTAAGAGCATTACAGAAAATATTTTCAAATCACATATTAACAAAGGACTTAAATCTAGAATATATTGATTACTCTCAGAACTCAGTATTAAAAAAAACAAACAACCTAAGAAGAAAATGGGTAAAAGACAGGAAGAAAAATATTTCACCAAAGATGAATATGCCTGGAATATAAGCACATGCATGGATGTTCAATATCATTAGCTATTTTGGAAATGCAAATTAATATCATAATGAGATATCACTACAGACCTTATCAGAATGGCTAAAATAAAATATTGATAATGCCAAATGCTGAGAAGGATGTAAAGAAAATGGACCATTCATGCACCACTAGTGGGAATGTAAAATAGTATAGCCAATTTAGAAAATAGCTTGACATTTTCTTTTTTTTTAAATTGAAATTCAATTAGCCAACATATAGTATATAATTATTTTCAGATATGGTGTTCAATAATTCATGAGTTGTGTATAACACCCAGGGTCATCACATCATGTGCCCCCCTTAACCCCCAACCCCACAGTTGCCCCATCCACCCCCCATTTCCCCTTCCACAGCCATCAGTTTATTTTCCAGAGTCAAGAGTCTCTCACGGTTTGTTTCCCTCTCTGATTTCTTCCCATTCAGTTTTCCCTCCCTTCTCCTATGATCCTCTGCACTATTTCTTATTATTCCATATATTAGTGAAATGAGACCATATGATAATTGTCTTTCTCTGATTAACTTATTTCACTTAGCATAATCCCCTCCAGTTCCATCCATGTCGATGCAAATGGTGGGTATTCATCCTTTCTGATGGCTGAGTAATATTCCATTGTATACATAAACCACATTTTCTTTACCCAGTCATCTGTTGAAGGACATCTCAGCTCCTTCCACACTTTGGCTATTGTGGACATTGCTGCTATGAATATTGGGGTTCAGGTGCCCCTTCTTTTCATTACATCTGTACCTTTGGGATAAATACCCAGTAGTGCAATTGCTGGGTCATAGGGTAGCTCTATTTTTAACTCCTTGAGGAACCTCCATACCATTTTCCAGAGTGCCTGTATTTGATATTTTAACATTTTAACATTAAACATGCATATACCAGACAACCTATCAATTGCACTCTTTGGCTTTTATCCCAGAGAAGTAAGAGTGTATTTTTATGAGAAATTTGTACACAGTGTTCATAGAAGCTTTAGTAGTTTCCAAACTGGAAACTGTCTTTCAAAGGGTAAATGGTTAAACAAATTGTGGTACATTCATAACATGGACTACCACTCAGCAATTGAAGGAAACGATTCTTGATACATACAAGAACTTGGATGAATCTCAAAGGAATTATGGTAGGAAAAAAAGTCAAAGTTTCCATACTATATGATTCCATTTATATGAAATTCTTTAGGTAACAAAATTATAGAGACCAAGTACAGATTATTTGCTGCCAGGAGTTAAGAATGGGGGAGGATGGGTGTGGCTGTCAACATGTAAAATGAAAGATCCTTGTATTTTTAATTACTTGTAATTTTAATAGATAGTACAGTTCTGTATATTGGTTGTAGTGGTAGGTGCACAAAGTTATACATGAGATGAAATTGCACAGAACTACAGACACACATGTACATACAAATGAGTGTGTATATAACTAGTGAGGAAGCTCTGTAGATTGCACTTGAATCAATTTTCTAGCTTTGATATTGCAACACAGTTACGCAAGTTGCAAACAGAGGCGAGGTTAGATTAAGGGTTCACAGACCTCCCTGCACATTTCTTTGAAACCTTCTGTGAACCTATAATTATTTCAAAATAAAAAAAGTTAAAAAAATAAACTAAATGAACACAACCTTAGGGACGTATAGGAAAATATCAGTAATCTAATATACATTTCATTGAAGTCTGGAGTAGAGAAAAGAAAATATTTTAAAATAAGGAAAAAATATTTAACACACTAATAAACTAACTTTCTAATTTTTAGATCCAATAAGCTCAGCCAAAACCATGCAGGAAATACAATCAAAAACAAAAACAAAAACAAGAAAAAAGGTCCTTAGCCACATCAGAGCTGAAAACCAAGGATAAAGAGAAAATCCTGACATTACTCGGAGAGCAAAAGACTCATTACCTATATAGCACTGGTTCTTAGCCGGGGACAACTTTGACCCCTGGAGAAATCTGGCAATTAATTTCTGGAGACATATTTGATTTTCACGACTGGGAGTGGTTGTGGGGCGCTAATGGCAGCTAGTCCGTAGAGGCGAGAGATGCTGCTAGCCACCCTACAATGCTTCGGGAAGTCACCCACAGCAAAGAATTGTGTGGCTTATGGTATAAAAAACGCTAACCGGAGAAATCTTGCTATAAGGAAATAATAGTAAGAATGATAGCCGACCTCAGATCAGAAGCAATGGAAGCCGGAAGGTAATTACATGGTACCTTTAAAGTGACAGAAAAAAAAAAAAAGCCTCTCAATCCAAAATTCTATGTCCAGTAAAAAATAAATAAATAAATAAATAAATAAATAAATAATTCATTCATTAAATTAAAGATTTTCAGATAAATGAAAGCTGAGAAAATTTGTCACTAGCAAAACTACACCGCCAGAAATGCTACAGAAATAGCTTCAGGCTAAAGGGAAATGATACCAGATGGAAACTTGATCTATGGAAAGGAATGAAGAATCTGTAAAATGATAACTATATGGGGGTATATATATATATATCATATTTCATACATGTATCGACAGATTATATATTATAATTTTAATAATTATGTATTAGTACATATAATTATATATGCATATATGTACATATGTATGTATACACACAGCCCCTTTTTTTCCCTTCTCTTAGTATTATGGGCTGAATTGAATCTCCCCAAATTCATATGTTGAGGTCCTAAACCCCAGTATCTGTGAATTTGACCTTATTTGGAAATAGGGTCTTTGCAGATGTCATCACATTACGATGAGATCGTTAGGCTGTACCCTGTTCCGATACGACTGATGTCCTTACGAAAAGGGGAAACTGGGATGCAGAGAGATGCTTATGGACATGAGGAGAACGCCCTGTGAAGACTGGAATTCTGTTGCCGCCAGCCGAGGAACTAGCAGAAGCTCCGGGACAGATCTGCAACAGGGCTTCCTCAGCACCTACAGGGAGCACGCCCCGCTCACACCCTGATCTGGGATTTGTTGGCCTTCAGAACTGTGAGACAATACATGGATTACGTGTAAGCCACTCAGCTTGTGGAACTTTGTTACGGCAACCCTAGCAAACTAATACACTTGGTTTCTGTAAGCAACAATGCACTGCTGAAGTCAAAAATAATATTACATTGCAGTGTCTTAATGCATGTAGAACTAAAATATATGATAAAAACAGTACAAAAATGAGGGCTAAAGTGAAATTTTACTTTTATAATGTTTTAAAATGTTATTCAAAGCATGCTAAGTAAACTGTGGTAAGATTGCATATTGTAAACATTTAAAAAATTGTATTACGTATAACTAAAGAGCCTGAATGAAAGAATTAAAGTGGATATTGAAAAAAAATTTTGATGAGGGGCATCTGGGTGGTGCAGTTCGTTAATTGCGGACTCTTGGTTTCAGCTCAGGTCATGATCTCATGGTTGCAAGATCGAGCCCCATCTCGGGCTCCACACACAGTGCAGAGTCTGCTTGAGATTCTCTCTCCCTCACCCTCTGCCCCTCCCACGCATGCTCTCTCTCTTCCTCTCTCTCTCTAAAATAAATAAACAAATCTTAAAAAAAATTTTTTTTGCTTAATCCCTGAACAAAGAAATGAGGAACTGAAGAATAAAAAACAAATGCAATAAATAGCAAAATTGTAGATTTAAATTGCAACAATTTATTATATGCACTGAGCTGAACACTCCAATTCTAAGGCATACCAGACAAAATACAAGAAGGAAGTATATATTATCTCAAGACACTCACTTTCATCACAAGATACAGATAGGCTGAAAGTAAAAGACTAGGAAAAGATATACCATGTAAACAACAGGCAAAAGTTAGGTATAAAGCTCTATCTATATCAGACAAAGTAGACATGAAGATAGAGAATGTTGCTAGAGTAAAAGAGGAATGTTTCATAAATAAAAGCCCTGATTATTTAGCAATTTACAACAACCTTAAAAACAGGTATAAGTGCAGGTAACAACAGAGCTTCAATACTGTTGACAAATGTTGACAAATAAATGTTGACAAAACAAAAGAGAACTTGGTAAGTCTATATTCATAGTTAGAGACTGTTAGCACCTCTCTCTCAGTATTTTATAGAACACATAGATATTTTAAAAAAAATGTTAGGATGAAGAAGAGTTCAATTACAGGATAAAACAAATTGAAGAAATTTATATTTATATAACATGAAACCGGACAATTTCATAGTATGCATTTCTTTCAAATGCACTTGGGACATTCACCACGATAGACCCTATGATGTCATCAGCTACAAAATAAAATGTCTCAACAATTTCAAAAAATAGAAATCTCACAAAATACATTTCTAAAGAGAGAGGGATTAAATTAGAATAAGAGATGTAGAAAAATCTTGAAATATTTAGAATTAAAACCAGATCCTTCTAAATAATCTGCAGTGAAAGAGTAAATCATAAAAGAAACCAGAGGATATTTGCAACTAAACGACAATGAAAATATGAATAGAAATTTGTGGGATGCAGCGAAAGTAATGATTCAATGGAAATTTGTAGCATTATAATATTTATATAGGAAAAGAAGAATGATTTAAAGCTATAATCTAAGTTACTGTCTGAAGTATCTGGAAAAAGAAGATCAAATTAAAATGAAAAGAAAATAGTAAAAATAAAAGTAAAAATTAATTACACTTAGAAAAGACAGAAAATTGACAAATCCAAAAGTTGGTACTTTGAAAAGACTAATAAATTTAATGGACCTCAACAAAACTGATCAAGAAAAAATATTTAAAAAAAACACAAATACCAATATCAGGAATGACAGAGGAAATATGACTACAAATGATATGGAGATTTAAAGGACAATAAAGGAATATTATGAACATTTGTGAGAAACTGACAGCTTATATGAAATAAATATGCTGAAAAACTCTATTTACCAAAACTAACATAAAAAATGAAAACAATGTAAAAGCTCTGTATCTCTTAAAGAATTAAATTTGTAATTACAAACTTCCCCACCAAGAAAACTCCAAGCTGAGATGGATTGTCTGGTGAAGCCTATCAAAGTTTTATGGACAAATGAATCTAGAAAAGTTATAAGAAAAGACAGGACAGAATGCTTAGATACCTTCTAGTTCATTTAATGAGGTCAGCAGTACCCCGATAATAAAACCTGACAAAAATACTTCAAGAAAAGAAAAGTAGAGACCAATGTTCTCTAGAATATAGACTTAGATTAAGTTCTATGAACAAAATATCAAGTCAAATCCAGGATTACATAAAACCAAGTGGGGATTTATACTGGGGATACAAGATGGGCTTAGCGCTTAAAAGATCAATTCAATCCACGAAATCATCAGGAAAGGAAGAAAGGCCAGACAGTCGTTCCAGTATGTGCAGGAAGAAATGCTTTTGACAAAATTCAACACCTATTCATTATAAAGAACACTTAAACTTGGAACAGACAAAACTTCCTTAGTCTGAAAAGGCATCTACAAAAAGCCTAAAGTTAACATCATACTTAATGATAAAACATTGAAAACTTTCCTTCTGAGACCAGGAACAAAACAAAGATGTCTGTTCTCACTTTCTATGTCATATTGTTCAGGTAGCCCAAATTAATACAACAGCAAAGAGAAATTCATAAAAGGCATAAAGATTGGAAAAGGTGAAGTAAAATTCTTTATTCGTAGACAAAATGACAATTTACATAAAAATCCAGGGGAGCTTGCAGAAAAATTACTAGGAGTAATAAGTCAATTTGAATGATTGCAGGATACAAAGTCAATATGTAAAAAATCAATTGTATTTCTGAGTAATGACAGCAAGTCATGAAATGGAAAATGTGAAATTTTAAATGTAGTTTATAATAGCAAAACAAGCAAAATATTTTAAAATAAGCTTTAAAAATATGTGAAAGCTCTACAGCGAAAAGCATAAAATGTGGAAAAAAAAAAAAAAAGAAAGAAAGATCTAAGTAGAGAGTTTCCGTGTTCATGGATTGGAGGACTCAACATTGTTAAAATAGTTATTTCTCTTCAAACTGAACTAGGGACTCAATGCAATCTCAATCAAAATCCCAACAGTTTTTGTGTTTCGCCTTTCTTTCTTTCCTCTTTCTTTCTTTCTTTCTTTCTTTCTTTCTTTCTTTCTTTCTTTCTTTCTTTCTCCTTCTCTTTTTCCTTCCTTCCTTCCTTCCTTCCTTCCTTCCTTCCTTCCTTCCTTCCTTCTTTCCTTCCCTTTCTTTCTTTCCCTTTTTTCATACAAATTTACTAGTCCATTTTAAAACATAAATGGAAATATAAAGGATCTAAAGTAGCTGAAACAATCTTGAAAAAGGATAACACAGCTGGAAGACTTACATTTCTTGATTTCAAGACTACAGTGTTCAAGACAGTGTGGTATTGGGGGTATAGAGATAATGAAACAGATCAATGAAATAAACAGTTCAGAAACAGATATGATCAATTAATTTTCACTAAAGTGCAAAAGCGGCTCAGTTTGGGAAGGAATTATTTTTTCAATAAATTGTGCTGGAATAATTGCATAAATAATTGGAAAGAATGCATCTCAACCCCTACCTCAAACCATGCACAAAATTTAATTCAAGACCACCATAAATCCAAATGTAAGAACACAAACTATAATGATTTCAAACTTGATGTTGGCAAATATTTCTTACAGAGGACACAGAAAGCACTAACCATAAAAGAAAAAAATTGACTAATTCATAAAAATAAAAGCACCTATTTATCAAAACAGATAGTTAAGAAAATAGACAAGGCACAGACTGAGTGAAAAGATTCACTGTACGTAAAATCTAACAAAGGTCTTATCTCCAAAACTATTTTAAAAACTCCCACAAATCAGGCAAACACAACTAACGGGCAACCAGCTCAAATAAACACTTCAAAAGAAAAGGAGACGCATAAATGTCTAACAAACACATAAAAATATGCCTACACCACTAATCACAAAGGTAATACAGATTAAAGCCACAGTGAGATCACAAAAAAGCTAAACCCCAGAAGACTAATAACATCAAATGTTGGTAAAGATTTGGGACAAACAGAGCTCTCATACATTTCTGGTGGGAGCGTAAAATGGGACACAGACTTTGAAGCATTGTTGAGCAGTCTGTTCTAAGGTTAAATACACACCTGCTCCATGACCCAGAAATCCACTCTTTGCTATTATTCCAAGAGAAATGAATACGTATGGCCACAAAAGACTTTTACAGAAATGTTTGTAACAGCTTTATTCATAATATGTAAAACTTGGAAACAACCCGAATGCCCAATGAAAAAGTGATGAAAAAAATATAGTGGTATATTAATTTAATGAAATACTATGGAAGAGTAAAAGGGAAAAAAAAGTGTGAACTCAAACTACTTTTAAACTAAGCAACAGGGATGAGACTCGAAAACATTACATCGAATGAAAGAAGCCAGAAGCAGAAAAGCACACATTGCATGACAGCATTTAAATGAAGTTCAAGGGTAGGCAAAAATTAATCTCCAGATAGAAATGTACTGGTGAGGGAGAGTGGTTAAGGATCGACCCTGTCTTTACGACACAAAGAACTGCTTTTTTTTCACACTTAATGAATATTGATAACTGAATGGAATATATACCCAGTAGCTATTTTTGTAATTCCCATTTTAAAAAGTTGCAATGTTACTGAATTACATCTTTTGATGCCAATTTTAATCTTGCCACTCTGTAAATACTTTATAACATACCTATTCTTTAAAATAAATAGAAAAACCACTGAAGAGTTTTAAAAAAGATGGTTAGGAAATATTACTTTAAATGTTTTTCTTATATGCAAAATGCACATAATTAAAGACAATTAAGTACATGTTCAAGAACAGGTTGAGGTGATACAGGTAAATAGGAGACTACGGGTCTCTCTAAACTGGAGTGTATCTTTAAAATTTAGGAGCAGGTCAAGAAGTTTCTCTGGATAACAGGTAAATAACATATAATGGACTTGTCCATTATAGATAAAATATTCATATAGTTAATGACACTAAAGGTAAAAAAAAAAAGATGACTTTCATTACAAAAATTATTTTTAAAAGCAGCAGTAGTTGCCCTAAAATGAAAATTAATTAAGTAGAACAAGTCATAACATTTAATAACAGTATACAAGAGCTCGAGCAGTGACAGTTTTTTGGGAAATGCAGGGTAGGTAGAAACTCTAATATATTCGTCTCCAGGATCTTGATCAGTAAGATACTATCTAAGTCGTTAAGTGAAACATTTGAAGTGTTAAGGTTTAATTACTATTTCTTGGGAAGATGCCTAAAAATTAACAGAGATTAGGAGGCTCTTAGTAAGGCCTTTCCTTGAATAGATAACTGGAAAGGCAGTTATCTCTCTTGAAATAAATGTGATTCCATTTCTCATTTATTATGCTAAATATAATAACGCCTTTAACAAATGTGTCATTAAGACTTTAGCTGATCTAAGTGTACCTCTATCTATTTTCTTGGTTCCTTTGAGAAACCGTGCAAAATCTTCATCCTACGTTAATTATCAATTTAATCATTCAATGCTAAAAGAAAATCTTATGCCCTAATTATAAAAGACAGTTGCTGTAAACATTTGACGTGATGAATACCTTTCCCGATCTTGGGCAGCCTATAATTTATTTAGCACAAATATGAGGAAAAACCTGAGTGCAGTGCTTCATCAGCAGTGACCCGCAATTAAAACAGGTGATATTTGCTAGGTTAAGAATAAAAGCAGCATGATTCCAATTAGCTGTCAAATCATCTGGAAAAACAGATGTTACATAAATAGAAAAATCACTTTTTCAATTTTGTCTTTCTTTTTAAGTCATTTAAAAAGATAGTCCCTTTATTCACATAACATTTAAAAACGGGAAACTAATTCACAGTGTTGGAAGTCAGGAGGATAATTAACTTCGGTGGGGATGGGGGAAAGGTGGGAGGAGGGGGGAGTGTTAAAAAGGGCACGGGGTTGTGGGGATCTGCTGGGATGCTGGTAACACTCTGTTTCTTAACCGTGTCCTGTTTTATGGATGTGTTCACATAGTGAAAATTCATCGAGCTGTGCACTTATAACCTGCACGTTTTTCTGAATGTTATATTTCAATAAAATTTACGCAAAAACATAAATCCTTTCCATAACTATATGGAATCACTTCAGCATTGCGTCAAAAATGAAAGGTTGTATGCTAGTGTCTATAATAGATAATAATTTTCTTGAAAACTTTCCTCATCAATTCTTCTAATCTCCAAGAAAATATAGCAGAATATTTTAAAAAATTTATAAAATAGGGCTTTAAACAAAATGGAGGCGCAACATTAGCTTTTGATTACAATCAGATTTAAAATTTAAATGCTACTTACCAAGAAGGTGTATTCTCCTCCAATTTTGTATCAGATCGTTCATTAGAGTTGCCAAGCAAAGACGTTGGTTGTCTTACAAACCTGGAGAAACAGTACAAGTAGAAAAATTGCTATACTATATTTATCTTACTATCGTTGTATACATTATACTATAATGTACATATCTCCGTAACTATAAAATGATAACTCATTCATATAACAAGCAATCGCTAAGTATCTTTGCATGTACCAGGTGGTACAGGTCAAATTAGGTAAATAAAGAAGTATAAAAACATGCCACATTTGTGAATACCATGAAAGAGGAATAGATAAAATGTTATGGGAATTAGGTGGTTACTTCCAAGAGGGGGATTGGGTAAAGCTTTGTGGAGGAGATGGGGCTTAAGCTGATCCTCAAGAAAGAATCTGATTTCTTAAAGGTGGTGGGGCAGGAGTTGGAACAGGGAAGAATGGATGGGGAGGGCAATCCGGGTAAATGAGAAAACATGACCAAGTAGAGAGTTTGAACATGATGGAAAAGGGGGTGGGGAAGCTGAATGCATTTCAGTTTCACTGGAGAACATTTTCAGAGGATTTGGAATCAGTGAAGTGCCAGGCCTGGAGGTTGTCGCTTGCAATGACTGAGGGACTAGCTTGACTCAGGGATTCAGCTGTGAATAAGAAAGATGGGAGCCCAGCCCTCATGAAGCTCGCAGCTCATCAGAACAAGCCAATACAAAAGATTATTACAATGTGTGGTGAGCTCTAAAGGTTTCTTTGGGAGTTTGTAGAAGAGGAACCAATGAGGTCCAACAGTCAGAGGTAAACAATTATGAGTCTCAGAGAAGTATCACAAAAGCAATGGAGTTAGATGCCATCACCCAAGGAGAGTTAGCGTATAAAGAGGGAGGGATAGGGACAGATGAGGTTACATTTACCGGAAAGGAAAAGGTAATTGAGGAAGCAATCGGAGAGGAAGCAGGAGGCTCGTAAAAACCTGGCATCAGGAAAGACGTGTGAGAAAAATTTTATGGAGGACACTGCTCAAGAGCAGAATGTTTTGAAATTCAATCAGGGCTAATACTAAAAACTGGTGCATTTCTTTTGTTTATTGACTTGATTAGGTGCAAGGTATTTACGGTTGATGTCAAAAAATGTGGGGCGATGGAAGCTGACCTAATATTTGGCCATTGCACACAAACATCAGCACTAATTTTTACAGCCAATGTCTGTATTTGTGCCTGAGTGATACAAGTTGTTAAGAAATTTTGCAAATCACCTTGCATGACGGCATAATCTGCTCTGGTAGGTAGTTATCTCCCTGAAATGGCACTCTTAAATTTTCTTAGCATATCAAGGATCTCTGCAAATGATTAAATTCAGGAGATACGAGTCCCTGCTGGTGATTAAAGTGTTTTTTTCTCCCCCAGCATGGTGACTCTTCCCTACAACTTACATAAGTTTGGACATGGAACCCTAGAGACAGCCACAAAGTGATGAGTTCATGTTTATTGAGCATATTAGTACTGTTTTAGGAGCATTAGTTCATTTATTTATTTTTTATTTTTTAAAGATTTTATTTATTTATTTGAGAGAGGGAGAGAGAGTGCAAGCAGGGAGAGCAGCAGGCAGAGGGAGAGGGAGAAGCAGACTCCCCACTGAGCAAGGAGCCCGACATGGGGCTCTATCCCAGGGCCCTGAGATCATGACCTGAGCTGAAGGCAGATGCTTAACTGACTGAGCCACCCAGGCACCCCGAGGATTATTTCATTTAATTTCCATAACAACCTTATAAGGCAAGCACTATTTTTTATCCAAATATTACAGAGTTGGTAACTGAACATGAGAAAATGTAAGGAACTTGCCAAAGGTCACTCTTTCCAAAGCCAGCGCTGATCAGTGCTTTTTCTCTTGGTCAGAGTTGGAACTACTGTTTCCTAATTCTCTTGGTTTCTACTTAATTCTCCAGTTAAGATCCGAGTCCCATACTAGGGTGCCATCCCGAGCATGATGGAACATCCTGAGCCAGAACATTTCTCTGTAGTCTCTAACTTGATGAAAAATTGGGTTTTTATGTTGTGGAACACACAGGTCCATGGCCTAGGCTTTACAGTTTAAGTAGCCAATACTCCGTTTCTTCGATTCCTGGCTATCGGATGTCCCACTGAAAGCCTGGGATGGTGGAGTAGGTGGTACATAGAGCCATGGCAGAGGGTGGGGGTAGGGACAACCCAATTCCCAAATTAGGTTTAGGGATTCACTGGTCATTTGTGACCCTAAAAACTGCAATTATAGGAGAATGGTGATTACACAAACTGCTATTTGCTTTCTGGAGTCAAGCCTTTGGGTTTTACAAATCGGTACAAGTAGCTTGGCACTGAAGGATCTCTGTCTACTTCTCACATGACTACTGGAAACGGTTGGGAGGGGAAGCTGTTGGTTCCACTGCACTTGGGAGAAGCTATGGGCTCCTCAGTTTGGATTTCCAACTGAAGAAACTTCAATGTGTTTCCACGTGAAAATGTGTGGGCCTCATTCTAAAGCTGTGCTGATTAAATACTCTTTTCTAGTTATCTTATTGGCTCTGTACATTTTACCATCTGGCACAAGAATCCAGTCATATCACCTAAGATTATTTCTAGGCAAAAATTCCATGGTTCTCATTTATTTGTTCATTGAAGAAATACTGCACATCAGCTATGTCCCTGGCACTGTACTAGACAAATACTGTTTAGCTGATGCTCTGCAAAAACAAATACAGCGACTGGCCTAAATAAACTTCTAAATGCACAAGTTGCAAAGACACTTTAAAATGCCATTAGTATTCTAGCTTAACATTGACTATTTTTATCTAAACCTGACCTGGTAGTCAAGAACAATCATACAGAGAGCAATGGGTAGCAAAGAAGGACATGAACTCATGAGAACATGGTGCATGTGTTGTGTCAGGTGTTGGTAGATGTTGTGTACATGCAATGTACTTCATCCCTGCAACAGTTCTGTGAAGTTGGTGATGCCTTCCCTGTTTTGCAGCCTAACTTGGTTGAGTCTGAGGAACATGCTTTCTCCACTAAGACCATGATGCCTCTTGCTTGCAGTTCTGTACCTATCTTGCTGTGTCCCTGAGTAGCACTGTGGGTAACCTCTGTCAGATTCCTTTTTCATAGGGATTCCTTTATTATGCCCAAAGGGTATCACTGGCTCTTTACAGTTAGTGGCCAGCATAGACAGACAGTCAGAGATATTGACCAACTATGTTTGAGGAGATTTTACTGTTTGTGGTTGCTATGACTTCTGAAAAATACAAATATATATTTTTTAATATTGATGATGATTACCATTGAATTTTCAACATGTTACTTTTACCCACTCAAACACCATATTAAAGCATTATCAGTTTAAGAGGTCTGTCAATATCAAGGTAAACACAATAGCTTTTCGTTGTAATTGTTTAACCTTGATATACTGATAATATCAATCCTTCATTGCTTATAGTTATATAATTTTAGAGAATATATTAATTATTTTCTTATACTGTCCTAGCACTTAATATAACTGCTGACCCATAGTTCTCTTTCCTAAAAAGCAGCCTCTCCATCAGATTGATCTTGAACGTTATACAATGATTCAAGAATTAATCTTCTTAGGGTTCACAGATCAGCATAATTCATTAAAAAATACTCATTCCTAAAGTTATCAATTGTAAATATGTAGTTTCAGTGAGTTCTCATTGCCTTAAAATTATAGGATTTTTGTTAAGTGTAATTATACGTCAAAAGACAACCCAAGGCAGCATCTATAAAATAAATAACTCAATAGTGGGATAGTTGGTGTGATTATTCCATCCACACAAATGATGCATTAGACTGACATACACCTGATCACCATAGAATTAATCACGAAGGTGTTAGAAACTTCTGGATAGACTGTGACTTGGGTGACTTATCTATAGCTTGTAGTTAACAGCCTCAATTTCTTGAAAATTACAGAAGATGGAAATAGCATGTTAATTTATGGGGAGTAATTACTAAAGGGTGCTACTGAGGTTAGCCATGTAATCAAGATTATGGTTTCCAAATATCAAGTGAATTAAAATAATCATTTACTATTAACTTTACTCTTGCAAAAACTATTTTTGGCTTTCAGTAATTTTAAATGTCTCACAAATATGTAGAAGATAACCAAGATCTAGGAATTTTAAAAAGTGGATATAGCATATATTAGTTAGAGCAATACATATTCTGTGTGGGTTTATAAACAGTGGTAACCAAACTGATTATTTTAAATGGCCTTAAACTTGTGAATTTCTATGTTTATTTATAAAATTTTTCTACATTCTGGGTTTTTTCCAATCAAGTCTTCTTAAATATATATTTGGGAGGATTCTGATAAGGATGATAATATACAAACAGAAGAAGAGTGAAGCAACCAGATTTCTAAAGCTCTACAAACCTAGGGACATGTATCATATCTGAAGATCACAGGAAGAAAGTGTCTATGATGAAAATAGAGTGGAAAGAAATGGTTATTTCTGTCAGTGCTAAAAAGCTTAGAGAGTCACTGATTAAGGTCACTGCCAATTTTATCAATGAGGAAAGTGCTTTAGCAAGGCTTCAAGCCCTTATTTTTACCATCTTCTGTGTAAGCATGTGGATGACGTTACTGTCAGGGTGTCCGAGATCAAACACAAAGAGCATTCAGGGTCAACTACACTAGAATTTTTATCAGAACATCTAGACTGCCTAAAACCTACTCCAAATAATGCATTTTATGTCTTCCTGACCCCGTGTCTCCTTCAAAGCCATCATCATCAAGAACAACAAAAAAAAGGAAGAAGAGGAAAGAAGGAAGGAAGGAAGAGAGGGAGGGAGGGAGGGAGAAAGGCAGGGAGGAAGGGAGGAAGGAAGGAAGGAAGGGAGGAAGGAAGGAAGGGAGGAAGGAAGGAAAAAGAACCAATAACCATATTAACATTTGTCCTTGGCTTCCCTGGACATAAAATCTACAACGTTCAAGACAAATCTTTCCTTTAAACATTTATCAGTAGAATAACAATAACTACTGACAAAAGTAAGTAAGATCTAATTATCAGCTCCAAGCTGATATCCAAACAGCACATTGCTAATCAACGGCCAACACAAACTACTTGACAGCTCAGGTGAAATCCATTAAATCATGTTCCCATTTGTAAGCCCACAGAAGGATGAAAGATGTGTGTAAATGGATGGTGGTAGTACTTGAATAATGTAATTGGAAATTATAACAGGAAAAAAATAGTAATCTCACATCAGAACACACTTTAAGTCACTTTGTACAGATGGTTTGACATGTGCAGACAAGGAGATGTCATTAGAGCCCTAATGAATCATCGGATCAACTCACCGTAGAGCAAGTGAGGAACAATAAATAGAAGTAGCCCAATAATTCGGCATTGGTCATTCAAAGTCTTGGGAAAAGGTTGATGCCTTCTGAAAAATGCTGACTTAAGTGAGTAAGAGCAACTTGCTGCTGTTAAGGAATCTGAATATTGAGATTCCCCATTTGGAAGACAGGGCTCTAGGATCTCAGACTTCAAACCTATAAAGGCACTTCACCCACCATCCTGAATTATTCCTGATACATCTTCATCCTATCAGACCCCCTTCAGTTTTATTTGATCCTGATCAATATCTTGGCTGGTTTGACCAGTGAGTATATTGCTGTTAACCTTAATTGTTCCCTGCCCTGGTTCCCCAGTTTGTGGCCTAATAAGGGCCCGATTAGAAGATGTTTTTTTCAAGGTCAGACATATCTCTGTGGCTTACAAAGATACAACTTCCTCTCTTCCTTTCTTTTCTCTTTCTTTTTCTTCTTTCTCACTCCCCCCACTTCTCCCCCACCTTTTTTTTCTTTTTGATGGCCTGGGGCTTTCAACTGTGTAGTCATTAGTACCCAAGAGAACAAGGGTGAAAAGGTAATATCTATCTGGGAAAGTCTCAAACTATATCAGCTCATTATCAGTGAGCCGATGTTGGGGCCCTAAAGCTCAAAGCATGCCCTATGGACTTCTGTGGAGCTTCAAAGTTCAGCCTGATGGAGAGAAAACTCATCTTTGACTCCTACAGTCGAATAATATGCAATTTTACAGAGATTAACGGATACTCACCAGTGTTTGCTGAGTTGCTAGAAGGTACTATTCATAAACTAATATTAGCATGTCGCCAGAATTAATTGAGAACTCTAAATTAGTATTCCACGAAAACATCTGACTGCAACTCAATGCCTTGCAATGCTCCTGCTATTCATTTTCACATGAAAATTGTTAGAATTCCTGAAATCTGGGAAGGGACATGGGTTAATGCTACCCTTAATGCTACCGTTTTTGAATTGGTCTTGATTGCAGACAAAGATATTTGAGTTAATGTATTTGTAACATTACTATCTGACTTGATATTTATTCATCATTTGCCTTGTTGTGTAATTGCTTTATTGGTAATATGTTAACTGTTATTTTGTCCCTCTTCACTATTATTATTATTATTATTATTACTATTATTATTCGGTCTTTTTCCTCTGAAGAGTAGAATAGATTGGGATATATAAAACCGTCAGTGAACCACGGTCAAAAGATTTGAACACCACTGCCATAAAAGGATGGAAGTCAGGACAGAAAAAGTTTCATGAGCAGGGACTTAAAATAACAATTCTTGTTTGTGACCAGGTACTTGTAGATGCCTGGATCCAGGAGAGAAGCTCAGGGGACTAGGTACCGGAGGAATGATGTCAAGAGCAGGCGATCACTGAGCCTTGCCCAGGGTCAGCCTTGTTTGTACATCACAGAGAACCAAAATCTGTTTCAATTTTGCCATCTTATCTAGGTATCATGAGGACCATTAACATTTTGCCCATAATTTGTTTTTGCCTAACGTTACTAGAAATTCATTTTCTACTCAGAATGTAAATTATGTTTCCTATTTGTCCTCAAACCAGTGTAGCATTTCTTTATGCTTTTTATGCATGATATTTACTGTGTCTTTGACATTTTTATTTTGTAGTCAGTATTAATAAATCTTCATGAAAGTAACAGAGTCATTGTGATTGTGTTAAAAATGCATTGCTTACAGTTCTTTGAAGAAGTATGAATGTTCAGCTAAAAAGACAATCAAACAAAGGAACAAACACTGTCATAAAAGGAATTTAATTCATCTTTGCATTGGTGAAATTAATATTTTTAGCTGAACGGTTAATTTTTTTTCTGATCTCCCTTCTTTTCAGCTTCTAACAGCGTGAAACCAGGGTTAAAGTACTATCTAAAAAAGTCATCTAGGCAACAATGTATCTAAATCAGACCATAAATACAGTTGTATAGTTTTCCATAAAAATATAAAAAACTTACCAACATTTTTCACAACATATTTCTGAACTACATTATTCACATGAACATTCTTCCTGATGTCTGAGCTAAATTTCTTTTGTTTGTACCTATACCTATCCCTACTGATACCTTGAATAGGAACTGAGATAATTCTTCTTATGAAACATACTGCTCTACAAACAAATTAAATTCATTTGAGTTTCTTTTCATGTTTCTTATGTTTTATTCCTCTGGAAACAGAGGTCTATTGCTCCAAAATGGAAATGGTAATTCAGTCATCAAAATAATCAGGTATCAATAATAAAAAAATATAATCCAGTTGTATATATAATATAATGCAGCAACAACTTAAAAAATCTATTTTATTCCATTTTATTTGAGAAAACATGTAAAAAGCTATCTACTATAGTGCTTGGTATATCATAAGGCACCCCAAAATGCTTCATTTTTCCCACTTTGTGACTTGCTTCTCACAGCAGTTTGGACTATGACAAAGCTTCGCATATACAAATATACGTATGTACACATATATGTTTTTTTTCAAGGAGGATTTCTGTTTATGAAGGTTGAAAGAAGCTCAGATTGGGATGATAAAAGGAAAACACAGGTATTGGTAAAAAAAAGATGGAAAAAGGAAACTGAAAAAAATATTTTTTAGTGCATCATCAGGAAAAATGAAATGATTCACTGGAAATTTAAAAGTTTTACTGCTCTTCACAAGAAATATGGTAGTATATGGCAAACTAACATTAGCTTGTGGTCTTCTATGATCCTAAGCTCTTTTACATGCAGTTCTTACCGGTCTAGTATTTAGAGGAGTGTGTGTGTGTGTGTGTGTGTGTGTGAGGGAATTTGTGTTATTAAAGGACACCGCCCTGATCCTTTTAATGCTGAATTAAATATCTACTTTCCTCTAAGGAATCCTTTTTTTTTTTTAAGATTTTATTTATTTATTCGACAGAGAGAGAGACAGCCAGCGAGAGAGGGAACACAGCAGGGGGAGTGGGAGAGGAAGAAGCAGGCTCATAGCGGAGAAGCCTGATGTGGGGCTCGATCCCATAACGCCGGGATCACGCCCTGAGCCGAAGGCAGACGCTTAACCGCTGTGCCACCCAGGCGCCCCCTAAGGAATCCTTTTAAGGGACTTTGCTTTTAAACGCCTTATCAAATAACATCACTTTCCATGAAAAAGTCTTAAACATTAACATAAAATGTAATAGTTTTCACCCAAAACAAAGATAAATCAATATTGGAGAGGTGAGCATGGATCAGAAGAATTGGGTCATGGATCCAATTTCTGGGCACATTTTTCACAAAGGCTCAAAGAAAAGTATAAATATCACACTGGCAAACTGCAAATTAGTCTTCTTACTGTCCATGAAATTCCCTTAAATTAACCAGATGTTAACAGAGAAACTCCCAGAAGGGATAATCTCATTGCTTTCTTTAACTGATAGGGACAGGTAAGTTAAAAGAAAAAGAAGAGAAACAGAAGCAAAAGACACAGAAATGATTCATGATACAAAATACATTCTTCCATTAAACAAACCATCATTAAGCTAACCAAATAAAACTGTGATGTTAAGTACTGACAACAGATTTAGTTATGTAGCTATATTATAAAGACTTTTTGGCAAGTCATAGATTAAGGAATTATGAGGAGCATGGAAGAAAGAAAAAAAGAAAGAAACACTTGAATAAGTAAGTAGTGACTGAAACACCCAGCAAGTTCCAGCTCCGCTAGGAAGAGTGTCCACATAATGAATATTTCAGGTGCATCCTGAGATCCTTATATTTTTCAAAGACAAGTAGACAGGATGCATTTTACATTTGTTAAAGACTTCTGATTGGCATATATGTTGAAAGTCTGCCTCAAGATTGAAAGGCGGAATGTTCCTCAAAAGCCAGGGCTATGAAATATTTATTCCCCCTTCTTTCATAGAAAAGAATGAGTTGACTCTGTGACATAAATCTCTACTAATACCAACAAAATTACACATCTTCTGTTAAATGATTATTCTTAGAAGGTGAACCAGGTCTTGTTTGTTGGAGATGATCATAGTAGAATAATGTAAGTATTGTTTACAGTGTTCTTGTGAAAGAACAGAAAGAATGCTTGCATTCCCAAGCATTAGAGTAAGATCTCAGGACATAAGGTCTGCCAAAGATTGCTTAAGAAAGACAATGCTGGACAAAATTTTTTCTGGGAGTGTTTAGTTTCTTTTTAATTTTAAAATTACATTTTTGTCAATATCAACCTCTGCTTGTGAGAACCTTTTGTATATAAAAATTCTGTAGCTATACCTTTGAGTATACTTTTTATTAAGCAAGGCAAAGACTCGTGTGTCTCCAAATATTGCTCAAATCTCCAAAGCCAGCTGAATAAATAAACATTATGTGATCTGTAGCCCAAAAGTCTGCAAATGACTCTATATGATGTTAAAAAAAAAAAAAAAAAAGCTATGATTCCTTCTAAGTATTTCTTGGAGCCAATGATCAGCAGTTTTGTTTAAGTTCTGGGACCCCTGAGCCTCCATAAAAATAACTTTGAAATATTATATTATGTGTGAAAATTTTCCACACATGCACATTTATAATTGGCAGGAAGGCCCTCTGCCCTTCTTCAACCTGATAATCAACCATAGTGCCTACTCAAACATGGAAAAAATAAAAGATTCAGAACTCTAAAGCACATAATCTTAGTGCCATTTAGAACCATGTGTATTTCTGAAATCCTCTATTACTGCAAATCTCTTGGTTGTATTTTCTATGGAATTGTCTGTTTCTCATTATCAAAGTCTAAAGAAATTTGATACAGTCATGTAACACTTGGTGAAGGAGTGTTAAAAAAATGCATTCCAAGGTGTTCAGCTTATCTTTTCTTTCCAATGTAGTAACTACTGTCTGACTTTCTTCCCCTGGAGAAGCCAATTGGGACGGTGAAGAAAAAAAAAAAATCAAACCAAAGTAAATTAAGCAATGGCCCTGTGCCTAAATCAATCACAGACATCAGCTTTTAAACAATGAATTGTAGTTAACAGGCACGAGTGCAACATTCACATGGAGAATTCTTACTTGGTAAAGTCACTTTTCGCTTGTAGAATGTGTACCATGCAATTTTTCGAACCAAATTTGCCAGAATAAGTTGATATGGGCAAAGCGTAAGGTTTGGAATGCTTGTAACTCTAAGAGTCAGAAGGCTACTGGCTTCTGTATATCAGACTATGAACTCCCGGAGATGGTCTATGGTTCGTTATATTCTTCAATATGGCCAGAACTCAAGGACGGCGTGTCATCCTTCCCCAAGAGTCAAGGTACTGGAGAAGAGAAAGTCTGGGGGGAAATGTGTAAATAGTAGTTTCAAAGGAAGTATGTCTTATTCTAACAGGTTTTGTTTTGTTTGGTTTTTTTGCTTGTTTGTTTGTTTTCTGCTCCTGTAAGCCAGTTAAGTTATTCAGATATTACACAAATAGTGTTCAGGCAACTCCAGTTGCACATCTGATCAATTAAGATAGAATTCTGTTTTTGCAATTTAAGAATTTAAAAGGCATTGTAGTTAAGATACACAGCAAAGACCTGCTGGGATAATTGGTTGTCAAAGTATATTGGTACCACTGAGTAGTCTTAAAATAGCAGGAAACACAACTGAATACTGGAAAGGAAATCACTATTTCACTTTTTCAAATAAAACATATTGCACCTCTGAGTTCACAATGGGATATTTGTTGAGAGCCTGTAATTAACTCATAATGATGAGAACCACAGTAATAAACATTTCCTTAGCAAAACATTCACTTGTTTTCATAATTTCCTACTCTTTTACTATTTCCTTGTCAGTTCCTAGTTAGCTTGTCACTATTAATCAACAAAAGAATGGAGAAAAGGGTGAATAACTTTTCTAGAAGGGGATATTCATTTTAATTATATAGAAAGAACACTTTTTGATAAAAACCAGCACATCATCAGAGAACTCACACAGTCTAAGCACAAATGAGGAGGATTTTTGACACATTCATAAAATTAGCCTACTTTGAAAACCTAGAACCAACAAAATCAGAACACCGCTCATCGCGGCATCACCTCCAGCAGCTGCCTCGTGCTCGGCTCCCCTCCTGTCTCCCTGCAGATGGCTGGCAGACTAATCTTCCCCAATATCTTTTTGGCATGTCACTCCTTTGCCCCAAATCCTTCAATAGCTGTTCAATACCAACAGCACAAAGTCCACATTCCTTGGCCAGGCATTAAGCCCCCTCCACAATCTGGTTCCAATTTTCTTTTCTGGCCTCATTTCCCACGCTTCCCTTATAATGTGGTGGGCCACGTGAATTCTCTGCTCAAGACGACCCCACTGCCTTTGGAAAGACTCTATGCTTCCTTCTTTTCCTGTTATTTGCTCAAGCTGTTCACGGCCTAAAGTGCTCCCCCTGGTCCGTTTCTCGGCTCTCCTCAGGTAGGAGCCCTAGCGCGGCTCTAGATGACAGCGCGCCCTGGCCGCGACGGGGACCCGGTCAGCTCCTGCAGACAGGTTCCGTGTGAGACCGCAGGCTCCACGCGAGCACGCATCGATTCTGTACTTCTCTGGAGAGCCTGTGTGTCTCCCGCGTGCCCAGCATGCTATCCTGCATGGTATGGGGGCACTCGATGAGTAGCTACTGATACGCGAAGTGTTTCCCAGCATCTGACCTGGCTCACCAGTGTCGTTTGGAAATGGCCAGTTTTAGGACCAAAGTATAGGATCCCATCCCCCCCTCAAATATTTCTACAACCTCTCCAAAGTAAGAGTAAGGCAGAGAGTCAAGCACATAAATCTTCCCAAGTATTTGGGCTGACTTTGTGAAAGATCTAAATTGAAATGATTGCATATTAAAATATATGCCCTGATGAAATACTTCTAATGAATTAGGTTATAAATAATAACAAACAATATTTCAGATATTCCAAAGTCGTTGAGTACACCATGCCATCCTAATTACTCGTTTCTGTTTTGGCTCTTGGTACAATAGGCTGGCTCGAGGAGAGGACTCTTGTTACAACTGCCTAACTGAGCACATTGTTTCCATCCATCCTTCTTACAGCTCACACAGCAGTATTTCTCTAACGAAGATCCCATCATGTCACGCCCCTCCTTCAACTCTGCCAATGACTTGCCCATCATGCCCGAGTACAAATCCAGTCCCTTTCCATGACTTACAAGGTCTGCTGATGAGATCTTACCCTCCACTATCCCTCCCCTCATCCACCACCCTCCAGCCACACCAGCCTTCCTTCTGCTCCTCAGTCTTTGCATTCACAGCTCCTCTGACCTAGACACTATGCCCCTCAATCTTTTCCTGGCAGATCCCTATGGCCATACTCAAACATTTCGCCTCTGTAGCGCCTTTCTTACCACCAAATCTAAATTTAGTGTTTCCCATTTCCTCACCACATTCTCTATCCCACCACTCTCTCAATTTTTTTAAAATAGCCCCTACTAGTATCTGAAATAATCTTATTCTATTGTTTATTTGCCTATATCTATTGCCTTCCACTCAAAGTAAATACTACTGAGTTGGGGGCCATGTCTGTTTGATTGTATTCCCAGAAAATGACTTGGTACAGAGTGTGTGGTCAATTATTATTTGTCGAGTGAATACATTTCCTTAAAGTTATACAGCTAGTAAGTGATGGAACTAGCCAAGACCCAAGTCTGTCTATGTCTCTGACCAATATGGCGCTTCTCTCACTCTGTCTAGTGCTGACTCTGCCACAAATATCTGCTTCACCATCCTTTTAGCTGAGAGCTAACTTGTTCTGGCATATATAGAACAGAGGCCTTAGATGTAAGATAAAGACAGCAGAGAAAGTTAGTAGTCTGTCCAGGAAGATCAGCCTGGCCAGACTGGCCATTCTGACAGAACTGTGACCCAGACCTCATTGCAAACTAGGAAGGCATCAGTGTCATCTGGAGGGGCTATCATATACTATTAAATTTGTTAGAAAAAAGTTAGTGTTTATCCCCAATGTGTAAGGCATGCAGGATGGATAGAATGGGTAAGAGGAGAAACATCTATGTAAAGTACACCAAAGAAGTTAAGTCAACAATGCACATTCATTCATTAGATATTGGGCAGAATAGTCAAAGACAACAATAAAGTCACACAACAGGTCGATTAAGAGGATGATGGTGTTGCTGACAGAGCTAGGACACTTAGAAAGGAGAGGAGGTTTAGCTGATAAAGCCAGGGAGTATCCTCGGCCTTGATTTAGACTTCCAGGTTTTGGCATATTGTTGGTGTTCATAAAAGATTTGTCCAATGTCCTCATGTCCCCTTGGGAAATGCATGCTCTTTAGGAAGAAGGAGAAAGCTGAGGTAGGGGTAACTGTAAATTCCTTAAAGTCTGAGACCGTGTCTGTCTGCTCCTTCCATTTGTTCTTTCTTTGTTTCTTTCTTTGCTCCTTCCTTCCTTTCTTCCTTCCTTCCCTCTTCCTTCCTTTCTTCCTTCCTCCCTGCCTTCCTCCTTCCTTCTTTCTTTTCCTTCCTTCCTTCCTTCCTTCCTTCCTTCCTTCCTCCTCCCTTTTTCCTTCTTTCTCCATAGCAATTTATATGCAACTATTTATACGGCAAACCGTTCATAAATGCCAGACATATAAAGATTCCAAAAGCAAAATTTAACTAGACTCTGTATATTCACTACTCCCCATATTCCAGGGAGATTTGCAAAGCTGAGGAACGATGACCTTAAAGTCAAACCATCCTGCCTCCTACACTTCCTGTAACCTCAGGCATTTGTGATTCACTTTGCTCATTTGAAAAATGAGGCTAAACCAACCTCTGCAGGGTTCTTGTGAGAGTTACAGAAAAAAAAATATACTTGGGATATTGAGCAGGATGCTTGAATCATAACTGATGCTTAATAGGTGATACATCCTTAACTGTATTCGTTTTCAAGTCTACCTGTTTGGCTTTTTGATAATTGCTGTACACGTTTAGAGAAGTATGCATCACTCTTCAACTTGAACTAGTAATCTTACCTTTATGGGAAACCATCTCCTACGTGTCCAATTGAGTGTCATGTTTTGAAAGTAAAACTATAAAGGTAAGGAGTATTATTACTACCAGGAAACATTTTCTGAAACACAAAGAAAGCACGCAGTGGATGGTAACATGACAAGTTAAACACTGCAGTTTACCTCAACCTTGCTCGCACTGGCCAATTTATACAGATATTATGATTTTTTTCTCTCCAAAAAACACTGTTATCAGTTCTACCTCACAAAGCACAACTGAACTCGGTGCTTCCTTGCTTATTTTCTGTTGTATTTCTCCACGTCAGCCTTTCTATCCAAACCGAAGTATATACTCAGGAAATTATTTCATTTGTCTGGGAAAGATGCAAAAGTAGAAAAGGCAGCTCTTCAAAACAAAACAAAAACCAGTCTTGCTTATATTCAAACCAAATCTCCATCCTAGCTAAAGTATCATCTACCACCTACAATGTTATTCTGAGAAGGCAACTTTCTGGATACAGAGTTTCCCTCCAACGGTTCATCATTAGCTAGCACTGCCAATGACCATTTTGTGCGACTTAATAAATGATGACTAACTTAAAAATTAGATAAATATTATAGAAAAGCACCACAGGGATTGAGTCATTGGGCCCTTCTGGCCTAAAATTCCTTGAGGTGTTAAGTGTGTTAGAAAAAGAGTAATGGTGAGTTCTCAACATTTGCTGCAACATGGACGGCACTGGAGGAGATAATGCTAAGTGAAATAAGTCAAGCAGAGAAAGACAATTATCATATGGTTTCTCTCATCTGTGGAACATAAGAACTAGGAAGATCGATAGGGGAAGAAAGGGATAAAGAAAGGGGGGGTAATCAGAAGGGGGAATGAAGCATGAGAGACTATGGACTCTGAGAAGCAAACTGAGGGCTTCAGAGGGGAGGGGGGTGGGGGAATGGGATAGACACGTGATGGGTAGTAAGGAGGGCACGTATAACATGGTGCACTGGGTGTTGTATGCAACTAATGAATCATCGAACTTCACATCGGAAACCAGGGATGTACTGTATGGTGACTAACATAATATAATAAAAAAACATGAAAATAAAAAAAAAAAGAAAAAAGAAAAAGAGTAATGGAACACTACTTCTCAGACAAAGACATGCAAATTATGCTTCCAGTTACAGAGATTGTTTTAAAAAGATGTGAATGCCAAATGTCATGATTCTGCAACAATTTATTTGCAATTTAACAGCAGAGTAAAGTCAAACATTACCATTTATTGCCAATTGGAAAGGGGAAAAAATGGGAAACTCTGTCTAGGGAGGGATTCCGTAGTTTGGCACATTTGCTGGTTCTTAAATTAAACTGCTTTTCTGAACGAGTTTGTCTACGAGTGTGTGGTAGCCCAATGTTCTTCTGACTAATTTGGATTGCCGGAGGCCATGGAATCATTGAGTGGTTCCATTCATGAACAGCAGATGATGCATGACAAAGCTGTAATGCTCTTAGGAGGAAGTTAGCTAGGAAGAGTCGTTCTATACCAGAGGGGGTTTTGATAAAACTTCCATCCAGGCTACAAATTGTAGACATTGATTTGAAATAAATTGTGACTGATGATCAGTCGATGACGATTTCTATAATCATTATGCCGTCAGTAATTTATCAAGGTAATGGTATTTGTGTCCCTGATGCCACATTCATCCAGTACTGAGGGACTGAAAAACATGCTGTGATTTTTAAAAGCCCTTATTAAGAACCGACTGGTTGTGTTACACTTCCAACTGTAAAGTAATCAGTGGGATGGCTACAAGTGAATGAAATATTTAAAAAATCCTGCTAGGTTTGTAATAAAATTCTTTTGACAAAACCTTCTATAGTAGGGAGACAGATATCTTATGCTTACAGCATTTTAATTAAATCTCCTTTATCAAGATTGTTCAGTGTCGTTTGCCAATATGCTTTGGAAAGAGATATTACAGCATGCTGGGCAAAGCAAATCTGCCAAAAAACCTCCCCTTAACCCTCCTGGACCATTCCCCCCCTCCTCCGTATACTTCTGTTCCTTTCAGAAGTGCAGTTAATTCTTCCAAACCATGATTTTTAGCATGTACACAGTCAACATGTATGTTCATATCCTGCATTTACTCCTGCGAGACACAACATTAATGAACAATATTCCCATCCTCAGTCGGGGGAAAAAAAAACCCAACACAACAAATAATGACATTAAACACTAAATGTCATCAGTATCTCTTCACCAAAAGTGAAACTGAGCTGAGAAAGTCAACGACAGTGGTATAATTAACAAAATTAACGAACGCGTTTTGAGACTGCCATTATGAAATGAATTACGATTAGATTGCAAATGTTATGGGATCATTTATTTTTTCGTAGACCACGGTTTAAGTACACATTACCCAACATAGCTTCAAGAGTTTGCCGCATAGTGATCGTTTGACATCTTAAGAGTGTAA
This sequence comes from Ursus arctos, assembly GCF_023065955.2. Classification (NCBI taxonomy): domain Eukaryota; kingdom Metazoa; phylum Chordata; class Mammalia; order Carnivora; family Ursidae; genus Ursus; species Ursus arctos. Next base: position 33,535,487 of record NW_026622952.1, on the reverse strand, counting down.
GTTAGTATAAAACAGAGTACTTTGGTGGGAATCAGAAAATCGAGTATTTTAGATATTTGTTTGAAAAACTCCACTCAGTTCCTGGAGATATATTCCTGTTCCTCAGGGGAGATTGGGCATAGAGCACACGGGCAGGAGGTCCATATTTAAAGATCAGATAAACAACAACGGTACTTGACTTCGAATGCATAAACTTCAGTTTTTCTAAAAGCTAGAAAGTATGGGGATACAACGACAGTGGCTATCTACAAACTTCCATTTGTTTTTGAAATATTCTATCTTCACTTGTCTAAAATAATTCCTCTGGCTTTATGATCTCAGCTCTCGATGTGCCTGTGGACTGCCTGGCTTGGCTTCCTGGCTTCCCATGTTCCTCTAACAGCTAACCAGGCCATATGAGATGAAACTGCTTCACTTCCAGTGGCAATGTAATTTGGAAACTAAATAATCTTGGATGTGTGGAATGGAAAGAAGGAGGAAACTGAAAAGAAGGCAGTATATTTAAGGGCTATTCAAAAGAAAGGTAATTGGAGCTATGTCTTAAAAAACCTTAAAAAAATCAAGGATGTTCTATTAGGGTAATAGGGAAATGTTAAGAAAAATATGTTGCTAATTATATTTTGAATATTTTGATATTAAAACTTAAGACATAGAACATATGGAACATATCGCAAAAGCAGTAACTCACCTATTTAAAAAACACTTAAGGAGAGTAACTGTATTCATGCAAATCATAGTTTTTATTATAGTAGCATGGTTTGCAGACTTGTAAGCATAATAACTGAGAATGTTAAAACTCTCAATATAACAAGTATTACTACACTGTAGAAATACGGATTTTTGTTAAACTTGGAAAACAAGTTTTGAGAAATAAAGCTTCCTGGGTAGCTTTTTCAAACAAATGCCATTTAAAAATACTTTAAATGTCATCTGAAAAAAGTAAATACCAAAATTTATTTCTAGACACACTTGATACAAAAATGTATCAAGTTTCTATTAAAAGCATATAAGATGATTTATTCTGTGCTATTAAAATTTTATCTTGTTCATCAAGCCATATTGACTAACAAAGTACAGTTAAAGCTGTTAGAAATATATTTGTAATCCTTACTTAAACAAGGAAGGGGTTATACAGAGAAGCAAGAACAAATGAGAATTAGGGCTAAGAGGTAAGTGGAAAGAAAGAAAAAAGAAAAAAAAAAGAAAGATGTCTTGCCTTTTCCAACACCACGGATGGACCTGAAAGGTATTATGCTATGTGACATAAATCAGAGAAAGACAAACACTGTACGATTTCACTTACATGTGGAATCTAAAACACACAAAAAGAAACAAACAAAACAGAAACTGATTTGTACATATGGAGAACAAACTGGTGGTGGCCCGAGGGGAGGTGTGTGGGGAGACGGGCACAACAGGTGAAGGGAAGAAAGAGGTACAAACCTCCAGTTACAAAATAAATAAGTTATGTTGATGAATGCACAGCACAGGGAAAATAGTCAACAATACTGTAATAACTTAGTACGGTGACAGATGGCGACTACACTCACGTGGGCGGTCATTTCATAATGCATAAAAATATCGAATAACTAGGATACACACCTAAAACTAATAGGATAGTGTATGTCAATTATACTTCACTCAAAAATTAAAATTAAATAAAAATAAAGATGAAAAAAGATGATTAAGGGAAAAAGAAATCAAACTGACAAACTGGGAAAGTAAGGGGAGGAGCAGGAGAAGGGAGAGGTAGAGAGAAGAGGGAGAGAAGAAAAAAGCAAGAAAGGTGAAAGGGGAATGAAATTTGAGAAGACACTTCATTAATGAAATGATAAGAGAGATGGGGGGAGCCGCTTTTAATCCCATTAAGCAGACAAGCCCAAAATAGCAGCTTTGCCTTGCCAATCCCCCTTCCTCCTAAGAAGCAACATTTATTTCAGTGTTTCCTGCAAGTCATGGCAAAACTACAGAGATTACCTTTGTGTCTATCAACAGATCATAATGGGTATTTCAGAATGTTCAAAGATAATTCATAAGAATTCCAACAATGTCTGTGTAATGTCATACAAAAGGACCTGGGGAAACTCAACATACATCAGCTTGAAGGATGACACCATATTCCATTAGCTTGCTTTTGCTTTGACTTTTTAAGTGGCTTTTAAAAACATTTTTGAATTTTTAAACACATTAAAGAAACACTATAATGCTTTTTAGTGTGTGCGTATGTAAAGTACATTTTTTTCCCCCGCAGCATAATTGAAATCTAATTAATCATTTTCTCTGGAGATTTTTTTTAAAAGACAACTATTGTGACAACAATAGAAAAATGACTATGCTCATCACCACTGAAAATGTTTCAGTTGGGGCAACAATATAGTTTTGTGAGTACACATTTCTATTAGTTACATTCACACAATTTACATAGAAAGTAACCATCCAACTGTGATCCCTGGGACTCTTACATCTTTCTCAGGACAGGCATTATTTCTTTATCTTTTAAAACAAGAATCTGATTTATCCACTATTTCAACTATATTGATTTCTTTCCCATTCATGAATTAGGGGAATGATGTTCCCCCATTCGTTATAGACTCAAATAGTAAGTATTTTTGTCATGACAGTTTCAGTGCTGATTTAATTATCTGGAAGACTCCCTTACTGCAGCTGAAATGGGAATGTTTGTTCATACTGTTTAGGAGTGAACTGTAAATTTTAGTACCACATGGTTATTTTCTGTTATCCATCTGGAGCTCACAAAACAAATGGATGTGTGCGTTGTTATACATGGATAAGCCAGTTGACTCATAAAGGAATCTGTGGTCCCCCCTCTTGAATTGTGTCATCAGCTCATACAGACCCTAACAGCAGCCTGTACCCTCCATCAATATTCCTGCATCAAGGAGGTTCAAGGCCCTCTTGCCATTGTAGGTCCCTGAAACTATGTTTTGCATTTGAAAATTAACCTTAGAGATTCAAGGTGGACACTAATTCATTAGGTCACTGTTTTCAATCACAAACCTATTCTTAAGTCCCTCAATTTTTTTCCTCCTTAAACAGATTAATTCTTTCGGACTTGGGTATTTCCAGTATTTATTATATTATTATTCTTATTATCACCAAGAATCCTGGTAATAAATACCCTGGTATTCAATTGCTAGGAATGTCGGGATTGATTTGATGATTGGTGTATGTCATGGTAGAGCACTCAGCTTTCCATTTATGTCCAGGGTTAGCACAGGCAGGTAGAAACACTGTTTTTGGATTAATAATAACTGAGTTAGAAATTGAGTATCCACTTAGCTCCATATTGTATTGCAATGAGATTATTCATAAAAATATTAGCATGCAAACTTTTCTATAAAATCACATTTATGCGGTGTCTCACTGATAGGATCTAAAAACCGATTCTACTTCTGGCTTCATTACCAACAATCTTAGAGCAAGCTTCTCCGTGTCTCCATTTCTCCATTTGTGAAGTAAGAGTCACTAGATGACCTATGAATCTTCCAGCTTAAATGTTCAGCCCATATGCTGGAGTATAGGTTTAGGACTTCATAGGAGGGCAGTATAGACATTGGCAGATTGTATTCTTTCTTAATTCACTTCAATTTTAAGATAAGATTTTTTTAAAGATTTTATTTATTTATTCGACAGAGATAGAGACAGTCAGCGAGAGAGGGAACACAAGCAGGGGGAGTGGGAGAGGAAGAAGCAGGCTCATAGCGGAGGAGCCTGATGTGGGGCTCGATCCCAGAACACCGGGATCACGCCCTGAGCCGAAGGCAGATGCTTAACCGCTGTGCCACCCAGGCGCCCCTTAAGATAAGATTCTAAACCACATAATTTCTAAAAATAGGAATGCATTGATTTGTCTATTGGCAATAGGAGGAATAAACTGCACAATTTTTAAAGCCCTCATATATTCCATGTAATTTTGTGCATCCAACTAACAATGCCTGGAAAAAACTAAAACAAAATAGTATTTGCTTTTTAAGTAAGGACTAAAACTGAAGCTTTTTTTTTTTTTTTTTTTAGTCTTGAAAAGAAAAGTTTTCTAATTACACATACACTGGAATAGAACTTTCTGGTTTAACAATTATCGTCTAATATAGGATTTCTTTCATGTGTATTTATAATTTTTGAAGGAAGCAATTATAATAATTTTTGAAGGAAATCTTATTTTGGGCTCTCATTTTTTTTTTATTCTTCACTTACAATTTTATTTTTAAATTTTATTTTTTTTATGGTAAGAACATATAACAGATCTACCCTCTTAACAAAATTTTAAGTGTGCCATACAGTGATGTAAATCATAGGCACAATGTCATATAGCGGATCTCCAGAATTTATTCATCTTGCCTAACTGAAACTATGCCCTTTGATTAGAAAGTTCTCCTTTCTAAGGAAATCTCCTTGGTGTCCCACTGTTGGTTTCAGCTCCGGTTGCGATCTTAGGGTTGTAAGATCTCTGTGCTGGGCACAGAATCTTCTTGAGATTCTTTCCCTCTCCCTCTGACTCCCCTGCTTGGGTGTTCTCTCGCAAATACATAAATCTTGAAGAAAAAAAAAAGTTCTCCTTTCTCCCCTCCCCCTGCCCCAGACATTCCACTCTTTGATTCTATCATTTGGACTATGTAAAATACCCTATTTAGGTAGAATCATGTAGTATTTGCCTTTTCATGACTGGCTGAACCAGCATTACTTCACATAATTCCTCAAGGTTCGTCCATGTTGTCACACAGTGCAGAATTTCTGGGCTCTAAGTTTTAAGAAAGTTAATAGTCCTTGTTAATATTATATATGTGTGTATATACATGCATATGCATACATACATATATTAGTATATCTACCAAAAAAGCCTATCTTGTTTGTATATTATATATTCAGTATATCTACAAATATACATACATCCGATTTATATACACATTTTCTATCTAATATACAATGTATTAATATATGTGTCATAAGCAACACAATTAATTCGCCCAATGAAGGGGGGAAAGAGAAAAAGTAAATTCAGGATTTTGGTTACTAAGTAGATTTAGCTTCTTCTGAAAAAATATGGGTCATGTAAAGCCCATGAGTAGGGTAGTTTTGGGGACAGACTGAGGAGAAATCAGTGCAAATGATACTAGTCAAATTAAATTTATCCCTTAAGCTTTCATTTGATTATGGCACAGTATCTATTTTTGTTTAAAAGATATCGTACCTCAAGAGCAAGACAGGTTTCCTTTTTTTTTTTTTTTTAATTTAACCAGTTAAAATTACCCTAATGCTGAAGGTTTAGGTATGTAAAGCTGTGAAATTACTAATTTGCTGTATTCCCTGCTATAATGCCTTCCATATGGATAGGATTTTCATATCTAAAATATATCCATATGGAAATTCTGGAGACATGAATTTCCTCCTGATGTCGCAACGAAGCTTCCAGCTGCTGGTGTTCTGGAAGCAGCATTGTCGCACCACAGGAGAGCAAGGACACTGCAAACCCCACTGTTGCGGTACCTTGGGATGTAGGACCTCGAGAGGGGAGGGCAGCTCCTATTTTTGCTGCTGTGAACAAAAGTTATTTTTTGTTTTTAGCTGTCACGTTGGTTGAAATAGTGTGACTGTTCTGTAAAAAACATAATAATCACATAGCCTGCAATTTACCAGTTCTGTATTTCAACGCATTTTTGCACTATAATATTGTTTGGTGAAGTGTGGTCCACGTTCCATAAGCATTAGAATCACAGTGGTGGTGGTTGTAATGCAGATTACTGGGCTCCAAACCCAGGATCAGAGCACAGATTATGTGTGGAGTTTCTTCTCATAGGTCCCCAGTATCCAGCCCTGAGCCTAACAAATGGGCTCATAAAAATATGTGTTCAGGGAATGAATTAATGAACACTTAAGAAGAAGAACCGTTACTCTATAGTAAAGAGAAAAACCCAAGTGAGCCAATGCAAACTCAAGCAAAATTGTCATCTTACTATTATTAATCTTTAAAAATTGGGACCAAAATAATTCAAAGGAAATTCCTACTAAATCTTTATGTTGAGTCAATGGGAAAATTAGACTTATTTTATAATAATCCACCCTGGAGACAGTCTTACAGAGACATAAAGTATTCTTTTAAACAATCTAATTCTTTCTAGAAGTTCTCTCTGTAGCATTCCTGCAGAGAAGTTCAAATCCTTAGCAATATTCTGTACTTTTCCAAAACTAGAGTTTAAAAATGTCATATAGCATCTAAAAACTTCATAATATTTGTATATATGTGTTCAAAAATTACATATAGACAAGGTTCAGGTGATTCAGGAGTTTTGGACAATAAACAGTTCTAACATTTTAAAATTATTCAGAGAAAATCATAGTCCGAAAAGCAGTAAGAATAGCAACAGAAAGAGATAGGAGTACAGTAAAAAAATAAAATAAAAGTAGGAAAATGACTTTAAATGTAAAAACTGAACAACACAGTGGAGAAAGAGAGAATGCATGTGAGAAGGAGAGTTTGTAAGTATTTTTCGGAAATGATGAAAAACCTTAGTATAAAGAGGAATGACGAGACTTGGAAAGTTGGGAAGCAAGGAAGTGAAGGAAGGTGCACTATGCCAACAGGATAGAACAAGAAACTTGAGCCACTGAATTATCCTTCCCTGCGTGAAGCACACGTGCCCTCTTCCTGCTTGCCTAGGGATCAGGAATGCAGGATGGAATCAGTGGTACTGGGCAATGTTTTGTAGTAGACTCGGAATGGTTTATCCTCATTGTGGGACTAACTAAATTTCTTGCTATCACGAGTCCTGTTTTTAGGACTACAGCACTAATAAACACATGAACCCGAGCAGGACTTACCAATCACTAGGTCCTAAAATCAAAGCAGGTGCAAATTCTGTACCTGGACCTATGTACCCACCCATGCACTTGATAGAGAAAAATGGCAAGGTACGTGTGCTAGATAGGGGGGTTTCTCAAACACTTAATTTTATAACATTATATGTATTTTTGTATCTGTATATGTGTATATGTATACATAACAGGTATGAGATCTATTTCCTTCCCCATCCACTAACATTTTAGTTTAAAAAATACAAAGATATATCTGTCAGATTCTACATTCCAACATTTAAAACAAGCACTATGATGGTGGGTAAATGTAAAAAAGAAAGTGTAAGCATTCTATGGATTTACTGGCTAATAGCAAAATTGGACCAAAGTATCTCACTCATCACTAGCATTTCATAATTCAAATGTAAATTATAACCATATAGCTTCAATACAGCCATTCAAGTACTCATGTTAAAATATTTAAAAATGCTGTTTATTAAAAAATAGTCCAAGTTTTGAAAAGAAAAGGACAGCATATATGTCTAGAAAACAACTCCCCAAACAAATTCAATGCAGTAGTATACTTAATTGATTTACTCTTTAAGTGTACAAATTTATAAACAATGTAGAAGACTTATTGATCCCCAATACTTAAATATCACATTGTATGAATAACAAATGATATAAAATATGCAAAATAATAGTACATTAGCCTAAATAACACTAATAAATTGCAAAGCTTAGCATGAAATTGAAAATCACTAATGGAACATTGTGCAGTTTGTTCATGCAACGAGCAAAGACTCATACATAATGTAAGAGTACAACTGTTAGCAGCAGGCTCAGGGAGGGCAATTTAAACGTGTTTTTATGGATAGGCTAGATTGATCTGGGAAGTGGTTCCCGAGGAGATTCCACTTACCCCGAAGAGCATCTTGGGAGAGTGTCATGATTTTCCATCTGTATCTGAAACTCACACTGGTTAGATAACTTGTACTCTTTAGGACAAGTTTTATGAGTTGAAAAAGTATAACTAATTTGAAGCAGTTATATTAAATCACTGGTAATAATGGTCATTTGATCTGGGGTTTTCTTCCATAGCACACTTTTTTTGGTATTCAAGTTTTATGCACTTTAATTAAAAAAAAAAAAAACTCCTTCATTCTGCAGATAGCACCTAATGTGATAAAAGCTAAAAACTTGCCTAAAAGGTAAGACTCAACTTTCTTAGTATACTGGATCCTTATCCTGACAAGAGCCAATATCATACGGAAGTTAGTATATGACAGAGGCTACCTTGGACCCCATCCAAGGGAAGTGAGTTATTGAACAAATCAGAAGGAACTTGTTAGGACTATGTTTTAACCATAAGTTGGTCCCTAGACATGGAGATTGATGATAACATTATTAAGTAAAGCTCTAGTGTTTTCTACTTTCATTTTTTACCTTAATATCACCTCTAAATTTAATTGGTATTTCAAAAGAGAATATAGTTTGAATTTGAACATTTTGTATCTAAAGGTGAATGTAAGGATGAGAGTTTGAAGGTGATATGAAGTTGTCAAAAGTCATAAAGCTGCTACTAATTTCAAGATAAAAATAAATTGCGTTACTGAAGGAAAAGCTTAGCTAATACAACAGGGAATATAATAACGAGTTCACCTAATATAGTCCCTAAAAGTGAAGAGAAGATTTTAGTCAAAGAACTTAGAGAAGATGGAATCTGTTTGTAACAGAACACTCTGGGGATGTAGAGTAAGTAAAAATAGAGTTTTGTCCTTCACTCCATTCTATCCTCAATGGTTCATTTATGAGCTTCCTTCTGAATTATGATCCTGAGGGCTCATTTAAGAATTAGGAAAGATGCAAGTGGTATTCCTTGTCCATCTGTCATACTGTCTATGACACATTAGTGATCAATAACATCAACACAAACAGTTTCGATGTCAACATGTCCCTGAAAAAGAGAATTTGAGCATACTTCATATCATGCTGTGCAACTCACCTCAGAGATATGTGGATTTGGTCTATCATAAAACAATTGTGATTATGCTCCGGTGACCTCTTAACATCTTAAGCTAATTGACCCCGCTATGGAATGCTCAGTCAGAGAACACCTGCTTCATGCAAGATTTGCTACTCCTGAGCATTAAATAATAAATGGATTAGCCAAAAGAGAGTTGCAGAGAAATATTTATTATGTGTTGTAAATATTAAGTTTTAAAAGATTTTTATAAAACTCATATATGGGGAATTGGTTAGTTATGCACTTAAGTCATGCTAATTAAAAAGCTTGTTATAAGAATAAAACAAGAAAATAAATTAAGTAGCCTGATTCAGAATTAGATGCTTAAAATGGAATAGAGGCTTAGAATAAAATAGTTATTAATAAAGTGAAACTAAAATATGGCCACTTGTAAAGGGTAAAAGTACCTTCTTTCCCCATTGATTTTCATGGATAATAAAGAGAAAAATAATATTTCAAATTTCCAGTCTTTCTATTCTAGAAAATCACAGATGATCTTACAAAGCTTCTTAGTCTTATTTGATTATTTTTGTAATTTAAAAACGATTATGTTTAACTAAACTTTTTATTTATTTAGTAATAGATTTTAAAAATATATCATCAGCAAAAGAGATTCTTATAATGTTGCATATAATTAACAGTCTCCAAATCAGAAGAAAAAAACACTTCATAAATGGAAATTAGTAAACATGTGCAGATATGAAAGATGAAGGAAAAAAATCACATGTATCACTAAATATGTGCTTAATACATTGAAATTGAAGGTTACTTTATCTATAACAATGCTCTTTGAGTTGATTTGGATCCTTAGGTTTCAACAGTTAAACTTAGTCCGATGTTAACATTCAAGGGGACTTATTTTTATAGATGTCAATTTTTGGTTTCTTTCCATGTTGCATAGCACATAAACTAATTGATACACTGATAGAATTTTTTAGCTTTCTCAAGAAGTGCACAAATCTGTGAAGCTCTATGCTTCATTTTTTTTTTTTGTATATTCAAAATAATGGACAAAGATAATGTCTGGAGTATATTATTACTGCTTTAAATGGCATTTAAACACTCTATTTCAAATGAAGTAATATTAAAGGATATTTAAAAAAGGAAAAATATAAAAGAATTGAAACACTAAAAAGAATATAAAGAATGGAAAGCATGTGTGTTCTAGAAAAAAAAAACATTTATAAAACCAAATCTCTTTTTCTAAAAAAAAATGTTAGCAAGCAATTCTCAAACTTTATGATGTATGGAAACAAAGTACACTATTATTTAAAAATAGAGATTATAGGGGCACCTGGATGGCTCAGTTGGTTAAGTGGCCAACTCTTGATTTTGGCTCAGGTCATGATCTCAGGGTCCTGGGATCCAGCTGCATCAGGCTCCATGCTCAGCAGGGAGTCAGCTTCAGGATACCTCTCTCTCCCTCTGCCCTTCCCCCTACTCACTCTCTCTCTCTGTCTCCCTTGCTCTCAAAATAAATAAATAAATCTTTAAAAGAAATGAGGATTAAAGGCGTTATAAAGGGATTCTGATTCAGCAAATTTGAGGAGGGAGCTAGAAATGTGCATTTTTAAATTACCTCTTCAAGAGTCTCAGAGGCAGCTGACCTTAGGATACACTCTGAGAAATGCAATTTTAAAATGTGAATATTTATACAGTCGGAGAAGAGGTATTATAAATTGCTATCCCCTGAATTTTAACATGTTTTTAAGATATACATTGTTTTTGATCATTAGTAAGAAAAAGAAAAGTCTATGCATTTTAAGACCTGCAGTGTCAAATAGTAGAAGGTAATTACAGAGACAAAAATTCTCAGATCAAAATACGTAGACTTCAACCCTTAGAGAAGTATATCTACACACCATAAGATGAATCTATTCTAATTCTAGTCTTGTTTAGAGCCTCTCTAAATTTATAATAGAAACCGATTGAACTAAAGTGTTCATTAAACTATAAATCATTGATATTATCGAAGACAGCATGGATTCTCAGAAAAGAAAATTAAAATGACAATAATAGCAAACAAAGAAATAAATCTTTTTCTCAATTATAATCATTCCAGAAAATAGGGATTGAGTGAAGGTGAAAATCAGAAAAGTAAGCAACGCATTAAAGCACGCTTTTGCCTCGAGGGAGCTTATGTCAACATTGTGACCTTGAGATTTGTGATCTAATTTCTAGAAGCAGAGGAGTTCTAAGGCTAAGACTCACCTACAGTGTAGATTTTAATCTTCTTCCATCCATGAATCTGGACATCTTCAGCGGAAGGGGAAGTTTAAAAAATAATAATAACCCCCAGCCCAGGAGACTACAAACAAAATTGTATATATCATAACTAAGAATTAAGCAGGAGTAGGGTGGGGAACCTATCCTGCCAGTTCATAATCAGAAGAGACCTCACCAATGTTTGCAGCCTGAATATCCATAATTCATAATTTTGAGGCTTACTCAAAAACTTCAAAATGAGAATGATTTTAGAATAGACCCAGACTTGTAGTGTTCCAATAGCAATTACAATTATTTTGGAGAAATTTAGCACTTTGCTTTTTTTTTTTTTTTTAGGAATCTATTTTAATGTTAAAAAATAAATATAAATATATTTTAAAAAAATAGTTCACAGTCCAAAAAGTAAAGACAATAAACAGATAAAACATGAAACACATAAAAAAATAAGACATCATAAGCAGGAGCCAGTAGAAGTAACAGTAGATTCAGACTATAAAATGTGCAGGTATCAGAATTATCAGCCTGAAAATACAAAATACATATGCTTAAAATGTCTCAAGAAATCAAAAAGAAAACTATGAAGAAAAGAACTCAACACTGAGTGCAATAATTGAAATAAAAAAATCAGTTGATTAACAATAGTGTGTGTATATATATATATGTGTGTGTGTGTGTGTGTGTGTGTGTGTGTGTATATATATATATATATATATATATATATATATATATATATATATATTAGGAGTCCTCCTTGAGACATAAGACAGTGAAAATATGAAAGAGAGGTTTAGAGATATTGAGAATAGAGTTCGAAGGTCTAACATACTTGTTCTTGATGTTTCAGAAGAAAAGGAAGAGAAAGGAGGTGGCAGATGCTGTATCTGAAGAAATCACGGCTGAGAATTTTTGAAACCTATTGGAAAGCTTTCAACCTGCTGATTCCAGAATTCCAGTGAATAACCGGTAGTGTTAATGAGAAGCAATCTGTCTCTAGACATGCCATTGTGAAATTACAAGATACCAAAGACAAAAAGAAGATCTTCAATGTAGCCAGAGAGAAAAGACAGACTAACTCCATAGAAGCAAGAGTTAGAATAACCTGTGAATTTTCATCAGACACAATACACTAAAGAAGACAGTGATATGACAGCTTTACTGTGCATAGAGGAAAACAAAACAAAACCAAACCTTCTCAATCTAAAATTCTAGTTTTTTAGGGGTGCCCGGGTGGCTCAGTTGGTTAAGCGTCCAACTCTTGATTTTGGCTCAGCTCATGATCTCAGGGTTATTAGACTGAGCCCCACATTGGGCTCTCCGATCAGTGGGGAGTCTGCTTGAGATTGTCTCTCTCTCTCTCTCTCTCAAAAATAAAAAATAAAATAAAACTCTAGTTTTTTAAAAAAAACGAGGTGACATAAAGATTTCCAAACAAAAACTGAGTTTACTATCTGCATACCTTCAACAAAAGTAATTCTACAAGTGTGTGCAATTATTTATATAATATATATAATTATATATGTCTGTATGTATATGCATATATATGTGTGCATATGTATACGTATATGCATGGGTATATATTCACATATATATCTGCACACACATATACATACACAAAGACAGAGAGAGAGAAATGCTAACAATTAGTAAACCTGGGAAATATGCATGAGACATCTTTGTAGTCGTCAATGTTTATATTACAAAAGAAGAAAGACTAAGAGCTAATGAATCAAACATGCATTTTTAAGAAGTTATAAAAAGAACAACAAAACAAGAAAAACATAAAGAACTCAATAGAGATAAAAGCAGAAATAATGAAATTAAGAAAAATCAGAAGAGAGGAACCCCATTTTTTTCTTTAAAAAACTAATAAAATTGCCATACTTCAGGAGGTTTTTCAGCATAAAAAATGAAAGAGAAAATAAATAACAATAAAATAAAAAAAGAATGATACAAATATTCAATACACATGAATAAATTGTGCCAATGAATCTGACAATTCATGAAATGAAAAAATTCCTAAAATATAACTTATACTAACCTTAGAAAGAACAGAAAATGTTAGTAATATTGTCTTGTAAGAAATGTAATCTACAGCTAAAAATCTTCTCACTAATAAAGCTCTAGGCCTAGTCGTTTTTTTTGTTTTTTTTTTTAAGATTTTTTATTTATTCATTTGACAGAGAGAGAGACAGCCAGCGAGAGAGGGAACACAAGCAGGGGGAGTGGGAGAGGGAGAAGCAGGCTCCCAGAGGAGGAGCCTGATGTAGGGCTTGATCCCAGAACGCCGGGATCACGCCCTGAGCCAAAGGCAGACACTTAACGACTGCACCACCCAGGCGCCCCGAGGCCTAGTCTTTTATACATATTTGTTCTGCCACAGATTCGAATAACAGATAGCACCTATTCTATACAACTTATTCCAGAGTGCTTTCCCTCCGGAGAGGGAAAATTCTGAAACCCATTTTATGAAGCTTACAGATCCTTGATTCTAAAACCTGTCCCCAAAAGTCTATCAGATGAGTTCCACTCACTAATATAGATGCAAAAGGCATCCAGTTAACGTACAGAAATGTACCTCTTATGACAAAGCGGAGTTGTTTTTAGAAATGCAAATGTAGCAGAGGCTTCTAACGTTCACTCATGCCAGGTGCCCCACTTCTTTCTGGGCACTCATATAAGAAATTTAGGCAAAGGGCTATGGGAAGAAGTGACATGAACTGCTTCTCAGCTACAGCACTGAATTGCCAAAGAAAGATCTCTTGATGCTCTGTTCCTGTTCAGTGATGATAATGGAAGCACGTGTCAAGATGGTTTGTCCTCCGCTCAGGTCTTAGAATAAGACTAAAATAAACATCGGTCCCTTGTTAAAACCTGTTGGACATGTAGCAGTAATTGTTTTGAGATTTTAGAGGTGCTTATTTATTCAGGACTGCCTAATCTGTAATGACTGATACAATATGGTTGATTTAACATTATGTAATTCATCACGTTCCCAGATTAAGGAGAAAAATAATAAACTTAATAGATGCAAAAAAAAATCTTGTGATAAAACTGAATGTCCACTCATGATAAAAATAAACGAACAAAATAAACAACCAAGTCTTAAAAACTTGAAGTACCTTAAAAAAAAAACAGTACCATACAAAATAGTGAAACATTGAAAATATTCTTTTCAAGCCCACTCTTTCAGGGTGGCTGCCAAAACCACTTTCATTCAACATCATATTAGAAGCTGTAGATGGTCCAGTAAGATAAGAAAGAAAAACAAATTTTAAAGTTGTAAAAACAAACAAAACTATTCCTATGATATGATTACCTCTATTTCTTCAAATGTCAACTATTGCAATAAACAGGAGGTTTTAGTCAGGTTACCAGAAACTGAGTTATTCTATAAGATTATGTGCATTTTTTTATATTACAGCCAATAGGACCTAAATTTCAAATATACGATTCACAACAGCATCAAGAACTTACAATTCTTAAGAAAAAAAATATAATAAAATACATGCAAAACTTACAGAAAAAATTTAAATGTTATTGAAATTTATTAAAATGTTATAAATGAATGTAAAGATAGACTATGTTTATAGATCAGTAAAATCAGTGTCTTAAAGATGTCAATTTTCCTTCAAATTAAACTATGGATTTAGTTTAAATTCCCCTTCCCAAAGAAGAACATGTTTTAGTCTATAACTTGACAAACCAATTCTAAAATGTATATGGATGTGAAAAGTTCCAACAGTAGCTAAAACAAACAAACAAAAAAATGAAAAAAAAAAACTTGCAAGGGAACAGGACTGGGGCAGATCATGGAGCTCGAATACTAAGGTATTGGAATATTGGCAGCAGCTGACCAGTGGGATACAGTAATATCCAACAAACAGAGCCATAGATAGATGAAAAATGGACAAATGACAAGGTGGCATTGGAAATCAATGAGGAAAGGATAGACTTTCAATACATGGTACTATGATAAGTTACTCACATGAAAAAGAAATTGGACCCATCCCTCACAGACAGCACACGTAATCCAATTCCAGATTGATGAGAGATCAAAATATATTTATGTCCTATATTATTATAAAAATTTAAAATGGCAGTAGTGCCTAAAACTCAGCCTTCATGTGAAGTAAGGAGTCAGGAGTAGTATACATGTGTGAAATTATAAATGGCTGTTGTTTCATTGTAAATATAGACAAGTATGTTAACTCATCCGATAAGAATATGAGTTTGGTGACTAGAATTAGTATTAGTAATTAGTATTACTAATTAGTAATACTAATTAGTATTACTAAGTAATTAGTATTACTTAGTATCACATTTCTAAAGGGAAGGTGGGGTAGATGTGTATGAAAACAGTGTAAAAAATGTGATTGTGATGGTGTTGGGAAAGATTCTGGGAAGAAGAAGATGCATGAGAATCAGTTTTGTCCTCAAGTTGTTCACAGTCCCTCAGATCCTACCCATGAAACTTAATTGGCTCTTTTTATCACCACTGTCATCCTCCATCCTCCATACTGTCAAAGGCTATATAGAAAGGGGAAATAGTCAAATGTAGTTACAAAAGTCAACAAGTCCAAGGATTTGGAATCACCTAGAAGAGATCTCTGAAAAATATAACCTCACACAGAACCCTTTTTGAAGAAAAAAAAAATGAATCCATTGTTTTGAATTCTTAATCAGACAATTAACTGAGTGTAATTACTGGCTACTGAATAAGATAACTTGTAGTATTTATATCAATTACATGCACATCCTTTTAATTCTTTTAATTACGTACCCTAATGGTCTTAGTACTGATAACTAGAAAGCAACAAGGTTTAGTAAACATGCAAGTCTCATCCTGCTCTTCATTAAGTAAGTTCAGTGTTAGATCATTAGATCTGTCAAATTTTAGCTGAATATACAGTATACTTTCCTGGATCACAGAAAAACATCTTTAAACACATACTAAGCAAACTGAAACTCATTACACTGGTCACCAACAGTGGCTGACTTTGCTCATCACCTACAGGAAGTCATCTTTCTTTGATCACTTGAGCCTCATTATTCATATAATTACTGTAATCATTATGACACTAATGACTGTTGAAGTCTAAATGTGTGAAATTAATTCACTAACAAGTGTAAATATGTGTCCAGGAAAGGACAGTATACAAAATGGGAAATGAAACTTTGGTATGCTGTTAAAAATGAGAAATTAGGACCAAGACGACAATATCAGTAGGGTATGCACATGACCAGTGAATATACCCATATGGTGACCATGGTTAAATCTAGTTATACAATTAATCCATATGGGGGGGAATACTCACAGTACATATAACTCTTCTCTAACGGACTAAATTGGAAAACCTAGCTCAGTTTCTTGAATCCAAAATAAATTAATTCACAAAGGTGACCTAATATGCTGACACATTTTAAAATTTGAGGGTGACCTGGCTATGACAAGCCACCCCACTGATCACCAGTGTTTTTTCAACTGATCTTACTGGCTTGCTGGGTGTCCCCTTTCTCCTCCACAGTTTAATGTCTGTCCTTCCTGAAACAGAATGCTTGGTCAAAAAGATACTTAAAAAAAAATATTATAGAACTTTCTGTGTTGATTTCTATGTTGATTTCTGTTTACGTAAATATCAAAATTCTGATTTATCTGAATTGAAAAATGGCACTTGGAAATTAATAATACGAACAAGAGGACATTTTCTTTAGAGTTCTCCTTAAAAAAACACATCTATTTCTGGGCCAACCCCCCAAATCTGTGCCCATCAGGCTAGCTGAGAGATGGTATGCAGCCCTCGTTCTCTGATAAAAGGATAACCACCTGCCTGACTTTAAAATCCACCTCATAAAAAGCAGCCTGTGCGTGAGCACCTGACAGGATCCCTCACAGGTTGGCTTAGAGGCCAACTCTTCCCCCCACCCCATGCCGAGGCTGAGGGCAGGAACTTGAGCTTGTCCTGGGGAGGTGGGATCCCAGGTGCAGGTGCACGCCAGCTGGGCGCTGCTCGCACGCCAGTTGGCGCCTATGAGTCCAGATACACACTTGCTGTGATTCGGAGCCTTCCTGCTTCCCACCTCCCTTCTGCGGCAAGCCCCCTGGAATACTGGTGATTAGGCCCGCATTTAAAATGGTTTGTGACTGACAGGACAGGAAAACAATGCATTTAAAATAATAGCACAACTCTTCTTTACAGATTTCGTCGAATAAGTTGGGCATCTCTCTTTAGTCTAAAACAAACAAACATGACATGGGAATATGTTATTGAAAATGCCATATGTCTGAGCTGGAGAATAAAAGTTTGATTCAATAAGTAGTTACAGAGCAATCACCATGAGTGAGGCAGTAGGCGTGAACACCATGGGCAAATACAAATCCCCTTCCTCCTCCCCTTGTTGGTTTCGGCATATTTATTTTTTCTAGTAAGTTTAGTCTTCCTCCTGACGCATGCGTGATTCTAAAATACACGTCAGGGGCTAATGCAGTTGGCCTTTTACTTAAAACATCTAAAGCAGACTTAAAAAAAAATCCCATAATTTAACATTCTCCACGTTGGAGTTGCTTTAATGAATTAGACAGATTTTTAAACCAAGGTTTAGTAAATTCTCAAGCAGGTGCCTGGTGCTGTGTTAGGAGTCAGGTAGATAAAGAGGAGGACCCCCCTTGCCCTTGAGAAGTGAAGAGCCTACGGAGGAAAAAGACAGATAACCAAGTAATTCCAATCTAATTAAATACATGGGTCACAGCAAGTTGTTAAGAACATCACTAATTGTGTCAGAGAGAGCAAGAAAAAGTTGCAAAAGGAGCAGATACGCATAGAAGATCAGCGGGGAGAGTGAAATGAAATGCACAGAAGTGTAAAAACGAGATTTTTAGAAGTGTGAATGTGTCATGCTTCAAAGTAAAAAGAAAGGAGAGTTAGGAGAGCTGAAGCCATGCAGGGAGGGCTTGGCAAACTTGTAAATGAATTTGATTTTTATCTTAAAGATGGATAGGAACTGATCAGAGGTTTGAAGCATGGGAGTGACACGGTCAGATTCGTTTTCTCTCTTCTAGTGAGAGAACTCAGCATTTTTTCCAGCTAATGTGAACAGAATAGAGGCGGGGTCCAGTCAGGAAGCCAGTACTGTAGCCCAGGTGAATAGTAGTAAGTAGAAGCTTGAGTTAACCCAGTGAGCTCAGGGATGAAGAGAACAAGGGACGGAAGAGGAAAGGGATTTATTAGCTGGAACAGACGGATCTAGTGATCATTGGTTTGAGGCCTAAGAGGCGAGGGAGGGCGATGCCAGCTTTAAGAATTCTGATAGACGCTCCTGGAGCTGTCACCTCTGCGGCTGGGAAGTTTATTCCTATACCGAACCCTCTTTTGATCGCGTTTAAGTCTCTGCTGATTCCCCTGGAGAAACAGCAAACAGTTACTCAGCACGCTCATCAAGACCGGTTGAATAATCCAAGACATTTCTCTCATCTGTTCTTGACTTTCTCTTGTCTGGATCATGCAATCTCTGACTGAAGCTGGGGGAGTGTGTCGTATTTGTTTTGTCCTTTGTCTCCATGCGTTTTTTGCATATGCACATCGGTTGTTCAAATGTCCAAGTCAAATTTGGAATGACTGTCTCACGCTAATTTGAAGACGTTCTTCGTTTCTTGCATCATCATGCCTTGGGAAAATCGGATGTTAGAGACAAGAATATTCACTGCCCGCTGGGTATCTCTGCCTCTCTTCAGGCACTGACCCGCCCTCAGGGCAACCCATGGGCCTCAGGTGATGCCCCCTGTTTCCTCCATCCCTCAGCCTGTCCTGGGGGGGGGGGGGCTGTTCCATTAATCTAAAAGTAATCCCATCCCAATGGCCAGTGGTTGGTCAGGTCCGGGAGCATGAGATGAGGTTTTCTAGGGGCAGCTGGGAAAGTTCTTCCTGGCTCCTCTGGGAGAAATAGCAAGTCTCTCGGTGTTCTTATGGATGATGCTTCATAGTTACGGAGGTAGATAGGTCATAGATGTGAAGCCTAGAAACAGCCAGCTCGCTCCCGTCCTGAGGCAGAAGCTGGTTTCTGGAGGCAGGGAAAGCTAAGAAGACTGAGGAAAGATGCACCCAGAGCTACTAGGCTAATGGAACACTGAAACTTCACCCTTATTTCTGTCCTGGCTATTTGGTGAACCAGTAGGTTTTCTTGGGCTTTAAGCTGGTTGGAGTTAGGTTCTCTCACAGGCAGCCAGAAGAAACCATACTTCCACGTATTATATTCTCATGGACACATGATGATGTCAAATTTCTTTCTTTCTTTCTTTTTTTCTTTTCTTAAGAAAGACCCCATTATAAGCCTCCCATTTCATTGCTTTGGCATGTTAACAGCTCTATTTAATCCACCATGTGCTCAGCACGCTGGCACCCACTGTGGAGCACACAAATGAAGCTGAAAAGCCACAATTTCTACTCTGAGTTCATAATGTCGTTTGGAAGACAAGAAACCCACCTATGGTACACCGCATACACTTTGCAAACAGCGTAGGTCAGGTCATGGTTGCTCAGAGATGGAAGGGTGGGAGAGCCGGCCCTGGGATGCCGGCTAGATTTTGGTCAGGTAGGATACTGGCTGGTATTTCAGTGAAGGGAGAAAGAGAAACAAAAGTGTGTTATGTTTTTGAGGCAGGTGGGAGGTGGACTTGACTGGAGCAGCACCTACCCCCTGAGGGGGGGTCCAACAAAAACAAGGTTGAATGAAGGTCTTGAAAACTAGGCAGGGAAGTTAAGGCATCATGTAATCAGAGAGTATAAAAAAGTACACCAAGTTTCCCTCCCATATAATTGCCAACTGTTTCCTATTGTTTCTTCAAATTCCTCTACATCATGAATGGCCTGAGAGCAGGAGTCAGGTCTAATCACCCTTGTATATTTGTATACATTTGCATACATCATCCATGCTCCATGCAGTGCCAGCACAGAGTATGCTGGGTCAGCTCTGGGATCCTTTTAGGCTCTTGGTTTATCGCTCCTGGTAAATAACTTGTCTCTCTCTCTGTAATGTCATCTTGATAGCCCCTATTTTAACTTTTGTGTAACTGATTAAATATTGGCTGGTTTCCAGACCAGCAATACCACTTGATAAGTTCAACCAGTCCAGCTGAATCTGTTCTCTGCAAAGCTTTGTTCTTCCTTACCCAATGTCCTGTGATCGATGTGCTTAAAAGCAGATTTTTATGACATTTCCCCATATTTTTCAAAATATGGAAATTAAGACCAGTGATCTTTGAAAAAGAATGGGGTATCTTATTTTAATTTTTTGACAGTAGAGGTAATATTCCTTTCTGTCTAGCCTTTTATAACTCTCAAAAATCGGTTTTACTGGCACATTAGGCACATGTTAATTAAAATGGTGGACTAATGCTTTAAAGGTCGAAGAACTAATGGCAACAATATTAAATAATAAACCATTTGGATTTTCTAACTTCTATAGCAGAAAACCAAACTGGAGAAATACAAATTTCCTGACTATCAAAGATGGACCTATTAGCATTAACACCTGTACATGATCAAATCACCTCCTCGATTTGCAATCTTTAAAGTTAAGTTGGGAAAAACTAGAGAATTTAATCATAGATTCTTAAAATATGTGGTGGGCAAGGGATAAGAATGAGAGAAATATCTCTAAATCACAATAAATCTATTTTTAAGTAATATGCAAGAGTAAAAAAAGTTATTTCCTGCTTAACTTGTATCATTTATATTGAATCAGAAAAACGTTTTTATAGATTGTGAAGAAGCATTTTGGGGGGGGGAGACTTTTTAAGAATTATTTTTATTCCCATTAGGCTACTGTTTACTTGAGATTGCATACGAATGAGAATTTATAGGGGAAAAAAATCCCCCAGAATTTAGGCACAAAGTTAGGGAAATATCCTGAAATTGAAAATAATACACAAACAAATAAATAAATATCTAATCAGTGTGGATAAGCTCAACATCTGCAAGAACGGCCTTTCCTGGGAAAACCTGGATGATGAGATCACCCAAGGAGTCTTTCCCGGACTATCAAGAATTTAGGTATTTTAGTTCATTTGGGAAAGGCAAAGTTATTAAACATTTGTTCCATGCTTCCTATGTGGCAGGCACCATGCAGGGCAATTTATATAATAACATGATCTCATTCAATCCTTATCTTTTACTCTGAGGCAACATTATTTTTCCTAACTTGTAGGTGAGAGAACTGAGATTAGAGAGAGTGACAGTATAAGATGTATGCTAGATGCCTTGACTGTCGTAGGAAAAAACCTCACACTCCAATGCAGAAGTCTTGGACAGTTTGTACAGACAGCTTTCTTTGAGGACCAAGATGCTCATTCACATTTTCCCATGGCACACTCTGCTCAACTTGTGTGAGAATGTGTCCCCAGGGTCTGACTTACCAGCAGAACATTCTCTCTTCCACTAGGACATGGAAGGAGAGGCCTGAGGCTTGGTCCCCATGGGCCCTAGAAGCACACCTCAAGACAATGATTCCATGTAAATCCTTTACTTGGAAGGCGAATAAGCCACTGGAAAATAAGGAAAGGAATGTAACCAGTAACAGGTGCATTATCTAAGTAGCTATCACTGTGGGTGACTGGAGCTTACTCACGCCGGGGAAACTTTGGGAGCCAATGTCCAACACACAAGTCCATTATCTACTCCATCCCAGCCCCCACTTTCCACTGGGAATGGATGGAAGGTTGTTCTTGTGTGATAAGGAACACAGCTGCTGGCATTTGGGAGGGGGAGGACAGTAAGAACAGTGTCTGAAGTGGTAAGGGTGAAGGGATAGGGTGGGCCCAGCCGCATCTGCTACAAAATCCTCCACACTTAGTTTGGAGCCAATGGCAGGGTAGGTATGCAATGAACGTTTATGGAGTGAGATTGTAATTCTGATTTATCAGTCAATATTTTATGCATATGGCTAGAGTTAGTCAGTCCTCCTAACCTGACTGACTTTAGGCCAATTGACAAAATGAAGTTTCTAGATATTTAAATTATAGGAAGAAACCCTAAACAATTGTGATTTTGACCTACAAACTGTCTGAAACCAATGGTTGAAATTTCCCCTTTAACACATATTTAGCCCCATCAATTATATCTCTTTGGTTGCTACACATGTATCCGTACCTATCAAACACAAGATTTTAGATAAAAACATATTGCTTCGCATCCTGACATACTCTAAAATCAGGTTCACGTCCAGAAGCTCTATAAGCTGACAGGGATCTGGTGTGGCTGTTGTGACAGTGCGAGCTTCAGATGCAAACACAGAAATAATTCACCCTAGAATGATCTAATTATAGAGAACAGTCCAAGGGGAATCAAGAATTTATGATACGAATTCAAAACCCTATTAAGATAAGGTGATTGTTTTGTGTCTGTATGTGCATACACGTGTGTGTGTGTGCATGGTGTGTGTGTGTGTACGTGTGTGTGTGTGTGTGTGTGTGTGTGTATTATTTAAGCTGTTGTTTCACCTAACAATTTATGGGGTGGAAAAGGAAGAAGAAGTGAATCTAAGTTGTCTTGGCTGGAGAGACAGACTGCACCTCTCTGTGTGCGTAGAGACCAGATGGTATCACCACAGCGTGGCCCCTTGAGGGACCACAGGAGGACCATGGGATTTGAAATTTTCAAGTCCCAAGTTCAAACCTTGTTTTGTCAGTTATTAAGTGTATGAACCTGGACAAGACATGAACTGTTGGAGCCTTAATTTCTGCATCAAATAGGCTAATAGTAGCCACTTCCTTGGGCTATGTCAAGGACTCATGCGAATACTGGCCTTTGTACGCTCTAAAGCACAAGTATCACTAGCATGAGAAGAAATACCACTCAGTATCTTCCAAATACCAAAGAAAACCAAAAGAGCTTCCCTGGTCTAGGAGCCTTTGGCCTGGACCATCCAGAGGGCCCGTTCATCAGGAAGGGAGGACAGGACTGCCTCCTTGACAGTTACAGAAGCTCATCAATGACTATCACAGCAGGAGCGGCTTTACGCCAGCCATTCTCTTGAAACCAAACCCTTACCCAGGAGTCTGCAAATAAGTTTGGTTTGGTCAGAGAAAATGGCTCTGCCCTTTTTCCCCCCAAAAAAGGTTCAAGGCCCAGATCTAAGCTCCCCAGAAAACCAGTTTCCAAGCAAGCAGCCTTCTCTTTCCTTCTGGAAGCCTGAGGCGGGGTATCAATACCAAAGTTGATACTCCTTAGAGAAAGCTAAAGGAAGAGATCTCTTTGTTCTTTTAAATAATTGCTTATTATTACCGTTTCAAAAGTAAACACTCCTGTCTTCCTGTCTTACCTTGTTTTCACACATGAAAATAGTCAAGAGCTGGTCTGCTTTGCCACAGCTCTCTCATTTGCTGTCTCTACAAAAGACTTCATTGCCTGGTTAGGCTTTGTCCTATTCTCTAGTTATCTCATCTGGGTTGTTTTGCTGCCTGGTTAAAAATTTCTCATCCCTGGGCCGAGGCACTCTGCCATGGGGCTTTCTCCATCAGCCGCAAAGCCAGGTGAGGCGTGGGTCCCTCAGCCTGTGCTCACTGAACAGCTGACGTTGTTTGCAGACAGTCACTGTTGGAGAGGCAAGAGCTGCAGAGAGCAGTGCTCAAACTGGATGAGCCTTCACAGAGGAAAGGCACATCGACAAAGGACTGGCAGTGCTAAGTGAGCGTCGTAAGGGGAAACAGTGTTCCTGTGTGAGTAAAGCTTCTGGGAGACCCCTCAGGTGGTCCAGGGGGCAGTGCTTGCTTCTGGCCCCTCAGAGGGCTCCCAGCTGCTTGCGGGAAGAATGCAGCCAGACTTGAACCCTATACAGTTTATTTCTCCTTTGCAAACATGTGGCCCTGAATTAATAGGGAGAGGGCAAAAAGTTCTGAAAAAATACTGTATTTGAAGACTCACCAGTGCTGATTTTAGAAAGTTATCCTGGTCTCACAGGGTCCTATCACACCTGTCAGTGAGTGCTGGGGGCTGACCGAGGTGATACTCTGTTTGCAGACAGGAGCTTGCTAGTGACTGATTAGGGAGAGTCAGCCTGGAAGACTAATCACAGCTTTGCCGTTTGCACACGGCCTTCCTATATATGACCTTGTTTTCTTCATTCTACCCCAAAGCTTGGAAAGTAAGGGAGAGAGGCATTCCTGTGATTCCTGCTTTACCGGACCCGCCTGTCCAGTGTTACCCAGCTGGGAAATGACAGGAATGGGATCAGAGCCAGGCCCCCAGATTCCAAATTTTATCCCATTTCTACAATCACACTATCCTGGGAAAGACAGGAGGGTTTAAGAGCAGCTCAAATTTCCCATTTTCAGTGAAGATGAACAATGGAATCCGTGAATTGTATCTTCCTGTAGAGCAGTGGTTCTCAACCTTGCTTGCACATAAAATCATCTGGGAGCTTTTAAGCAATACTTTTGCTGGGACTCCACCCCAAGCCAATTAAGTCCAAATCTCTCAAGATGGGCCTAGGCATCTGTATTCCCCAAAGCTCCCCAGGCGCCTCTCACGTACAGCTAGGGCTGAGATTCACTGCTTGGAGTCATAATCAACAAAACACTGATTGCATTTTTCCAATTTTAAACCACTCTGGGAATGTAGTAATGAAAAATCCTAATAGCAACTTTACTGGAGCCTCAGAAGATAGGCCCTGGCCTTGGTTCTTAGTAGGGATTCAAATTTATCCAGAGATTGACTGACAGATGAGATGGTAAGGAAACACTTTTATAGCCTGGATCTGTAACAGCAGAGCTGTCAATCCAGAAACTGCGTGGGCTAAATAAATTACATTCTGATCCCTTCACACCTTTTAATTACGTTACCTAATAGTTTTACTACTGATGACCAGAAAATTAACATGTATCATTGATAATGCTATCAACATGTAACCATTGTTTCTCTTTATTAAATAAATAGTGGTTGATTTTCCCTTGCTTATTTTTTTTCAAATAATAATAGATACCTTTATTCATTTCAAGGTTAACTAAGTAATTAGCTTTTGCTTACATCCCATTATTAAAAAGTTAAAGCTTCATAAGAATATGTATATATAACTGGAATGCTTTTATATTTCTTTTACAATTAATCTATTACCACCAAATTTGTGCTGGGTATTTACATGAAAACTTCCCTTTCCATCACTTTAATCGTATCTCTTGTTATGGAATTCTTTAAAATAGTCATTAATTGGCAGGTTCACCTCTGTGTCAGTCTCTGTCCTAGGTTCTGGGATCACACATAGGCATATGCTATGGATGTATCCTTACGAGAGGGAAATGCTATGATGCAGATATCAGAAAGGAGGCATGAAGAAGGGGTGATTGGGTGGCTTAGTCGGTTAAGCCTCTGCCTCTTGATTTTGGTTCAGGTTATGAACCAAACCTTCCTCTATGAAGGCTCATCCAGTTTGAGCAATGCTCTGGTCCTGAGATTGAGCCCCGAATGGAGCCTCGAGCTCAGCGTGGAGTCTGCTTGATATTCTCTTCTTCTGACCCTCCCCGCGTTCTCTCTCTCTCTCTCTCTCTCTCTCTCGCTCACTTAAATAAATAAATAAATAAATAAATAAATAAATAAATAAGAGTGAAGAAGACAAAGACATTAAAGAGGACTTGATTTTTTTTTGAGTCTGTGCAAGCCATTTCTTAATTAAAAACATATTTTTGGTCTTGAATCTCCAAATCAAGACATTTTTTGAGTTGTAAGGTTTATGTTTTACATACTTTATGCTAAAAAAAGGAAGTTTATGAATCCTTTTGTTCTTTGTGAAAACACTATGTTAACTGTGTATTTTATAATTGAGGGTATTACTGCCACTAAAATACGATATTACATTTGCTGAATTAGATTTCCTTTCAGAGGAAAGTAAGGAAACTTACTAAATAATCTAAACACCAAGTTAATAATAACTTTTCTCATCTGCTTCACTTGATACTACAACCTTTCCAAATCTTTCAATGTCAATTTCTATACCAATATAATGGTGGATAAATACCTGATATCATTTTCTCATAATACTTTTGGAGAAAATAATATTAATATCAACTAATCTGAATTTTTTATTTCATTTATTTTTTAAAATCAAAAATTTTTTTTTACATAACCTCTACACCCAAAGAAGGAGTCGAACTCACAACCCCAAGATCAAGAGTCCCATGTTCTACTGACTGAGCCAGCCAGGTACCCCTGAATTTTTAATAATTTCATAGTGCTGGTCAGACACTACAGATTCTTAGGTTAGTTACACATAGGAAAACATACTATTAAGGCCATTAAAGTCATTTCTGAGAATTAAGTTAAAGATGTGACAGGTAGCCCACAACTTTACAGAACTGTCAGTTAAATGGACCCTACATGCCCAGTGACTAAGGCTGTTCTCAAATGTCAGTGAGTGCCCAGTGGTCTTAATGTATTGTAACCTACTGGCCTGAAATAATTAGGTCTGTCCCTAAGCAATCTACTTCCTTCCTTCCTTCTCAGAGCACGGCGAGGGCACTAACAATAGAGTCCAGTGAGGTAGAGGATTCTTTTTCATTAATTTTGATTTTTCCCCATTGTTACAGGTGCTTTGAATAGTAAGCCCTGCCCCAATCAGCAACTCATGCTGTTACGATTTAGGCATTTTTCACTTTTCCCCCCTCCTGGCGTATAAAAATGGAAAGAAATGGCATTTGAGTACGTATACTTTTCTGGTTATAGAATCAAGACAGTTGGGATTATTGTTTCACATGTGCTACATCATATTCAAAAAATGTTTGCTGAGGGAATGCTCTTAGCAATGTGTGTATTGGGCTAATATACTCGCGGTGCTATTAATGGATTATGTTATTAGAAAAATATGAAAAAGCCACAGACAGAAGCCCTTTGTAAAGCAAAGCAGAAAGCTCAGCAGCAACTCTGCCTTTAAATGTCTTCATATATCTGTATCTTTTCAAAATGCAACAATCTTTAAAATGATGTTGTTTCACCCTATACACAAAAGCCATCCCTTCAAAAGCCTTTGATTAATTTGAGCACAATCAAGAGCATACGAGATAGCTGCCATTTAGCGAGCCAAAGCGATCCAATGCCAACTGCAATAAACCCATCAAGCTGTCATCGAGTCAAGCTGTGAGAAAGAGGACGATTACAAGCAATAGTTTCCTTCAGCGGTTTCATAATTTCAATTTTTTGGGTTACATTTCCAGATTTCCAATAGTTTTAGTCAGAATGCTTTAGTAGAGAAATATTGTCCCCAGGAGTTACTATCAACAACGTGGTATAGTGTATTGGTTTTTTTCCCCATCATTGATTCAAGTATAGAAGCTCATCAGGCAAGAAATATTGTGATTACAAGTCGTATATAAATTATTTAAAGGGGTCCAGCCAATCAAAACAGAGATCTAAGTGACTATTTTCCTCTTGATGCCTTTGTGCCTCCTACTCAAAAAGCAAATT
This sequence comes from Ursus arctos, assembly GCF_023065955.2. NCBI lineage: Eukaryota > Metazoa > Chordata > Mammalia > Carnivora > Ursidae > Ursus > Ursus arctos. The sequence goes on along the minus strand of NW_026622952.1, from coordinate 33,507,983 downwards.
TCTGATTGATAGAATAGTTTTGAAGTTACTTCAAAAAGGCCATTCTTTTGGATGGGAGGAGGGTCTCAATATGAATGGTTCACATCCTTCAACAATAATTCTTTCATGACAACTTTACAGAGGAGAGAGAGAGAAAGACACCAAAATAACACCAAGCAGGGGAGTGGGGGTGGGTGGGGTGGGGAGACAGGGAATTAAGGTCCATCCCTGAAAAAAGAAGCCTCAAGTATTTGGTGCTTCTTCACTCAGTCCAGCTCTGCCTAAAGGGAGTAATCACTGTTGACTAACCTGTTACCCAAACTTTACTCTCATTCCGTAGCCAGTCTTTGCTCATGCCTTGCAACTATTTAGCACAAAGTCACCATCTTGCTTGACTTCATCCTTTGAATATCACCTCATTGCTTCTCGCCTAGCTCAGTTCAATCCCTCTACTGCCTCTTGAGATGTTTCTTTTTCCTTTTGACCTTTCTGTAGATGGTGTATCTTTTGTTTCAATATTTACATGCAATTATATGTCAACTCTCTAACTAAAGTGAATAATGATAGAATAGTTCATTTTGTATGGAATTAGGGGGAATGCATTTTCTTGAATCACATAGGAGAGCTAGCACGCCCTTTTTTATTTCCCAAATTTAAGCACAGAAAACCTGGAAATTCCCAAGAGCTCAAGTTGTCCTCCAGAATTGCCACAGCAGTCGATGCCTTCTGTGTAAAAGTTTATTAAAGAAACTCATTACCTTCTCCTCAAAGGAGAGCCTGCAAGTGTCATTACCTAGTTCTCATACGTTAGGCAGTATAATCAGGATAGGAAGCTGCATCTCCCAACTCAGGTGCAGCAGGAAAAGTGAAAAACTGTGTTAAACCACCATTCTGAACAAGATAGAGAATGAATAGACTCGTTTGATAAAGCCTTGATTTATACCTTGGTTTTTGTAAGGGCTTAATTCAACAAATACATTGAGTTTTGAAATTACAAAAATGTAGGGATTACAAATATTAATGACACGCAGTGTTTTCCTTTAAATAAATCCCTTTCTTTCAAAGCTTATAATAGGTGTAAAATCCCCCTTTTTTGTGATTCTAACGTCAAATACTTCACCAAAAACACCCCAATCAGTTAAACAGCCTCTATTGCAAAGTTTGAGGATTTTGAAGTATCAAAAAGAAACAAGAGGTAATAAACTCACTATTAAGGCATTTAGCTTGTCAAGTGATTTATCTCTTCCTTTATCTGCTTAGGGCTTTTATTTCACTGTGTGAGCAAATTTCCACTGACAAGTAATTTTTGGCAAACAGCTGGAAGTGGGGGGAGGGGTGGGAGAAGGGAGAAAGATTGCCTAGGGTATCAAAGACCTGAAGTGAAAAAAACAAAAACAAAAAACAACACAAAAACCTGACAGAGTAATGTTTATGGTTTCAAAATAATACACCTTCTCTAGTTTCCTATTCAATTACCAAAGAAAAGCTCTTGGTTTTCAGCTCTCATTGTATCATGGGATATGTACAATAATTCTGACCAAAATAATTTTCTACATGAGATGTATAAAAATAATCATGAGCAAATAAATTCACTGAAATAGTAGAAACATTATCTATTCTTGCCCTGTGCTTTCAAACATTCTCCTGATGATACTACTGTGTAACTGAGTATGAGTTCAACCAGCAAAGCCTCGTATGTCACAGTCGCTCAAGTGGAAACTCTTAAGTATTGTAGACGTGTGAAATACTATCATTATCCATTGGTGTTTGGCCAAATCTTCTGAGTAATTTAGACATAGTAGGCCTTCAAGAGATGAATTTCATTAAAGTGGTTTATCACTGCAGTCTCTGTAAGTTATTTTTGTTTCAACACACACATATGCTACTCCATTTAAGCTCTTTGTAAAACAGCTGTCTAAATATCTCACGTGGAAACCACTTCTTGGCAAATAGAACAAGGCTGCTACAAACAGGTAAACTGTGCCACAAATTCATTTATTCATTCAATTTATAAATATTTACTCAGTGTTCAGTAGTACTAAGCACTCTGCTAGGTGCTGTGGCATTTTAAAGAATAATTAAGACAGAGTTGTGTCTTCAAGGAATCTAATTATAGACAAACGATTATAATGTGGGATATAAGATGAGAGCAGTGACAAGATGCCAAAGGGAATTCAAGGGAGAAGAGATGATTTCCTTCTAGCAGATTCTTGGAGGGCTCTAAGGAGCCGGTGGCGTTTCAGCCAGGCCTGGAGGGATGGAAAGGAAAAGGGGATTCCTGGATACTACCTGGTTCAGATATAAAGCCACTGAAGGAAGAAAGCACAGAATTTGTTTGAAGAACAAAAGGGTGTTCAGTTTGGCAAGTGTGAGAGGAGAGAAGGGAAGTTATGGGAGGCAAGGTCACAAACAGCACTCTAAACATTGCTATCTATCTGGGCTGGAGTGTACCAATCTGAATTTCCTCAGGGAACAGTCTATATGACTAATAGGACTGCCCACCCTGGAAACTTCAAACAAAGATGACAATTCTATGGCCATTTATATTGCATTTTTTTCCTTTTTACATTTTAAAATATGCACTTATATCTGACTATTTTTGGAATTTGGATTGTGTTGAATAGGGTATAAAATCCTACAGGAGGGAAGAATCAAAAAAAAGTCAATGATATAAAATACAGAAAGGAAAAACAAGATCCACTTAACGGCATGTGCCAACACTGGCATTCAAGAAAATACTAAACCAAAAAAAAAAAAAAAAAAAAAAAGACACAAACACCCTGTTCTCCAGCTCTAGCACACAAGATAGGGATATTGTTTCATAGAACAACACCCCAAGGTTTCCATTAGAACATGAAAATATTTACAGCAGTGGTGTTTTTGCCCTGGGATTGCAAGTTTTCCTTGCAAATATTTAAGTTATTATGCATTTGTGAGCAATGGCACATGTGTAAAGGAAATGATATAATCAAAGCTGATGTTGAGGAGTAAATGCATTTTGTCCCAAATGACTGTTTTTAGAATATTTGTTGTTAATTGTGCTGATTACCACTAATCGTGGCAACCAAGGAGATATGAAATGTTTTTATACTTGATCTATTGTGAAAGTGTCTGCTGAAATGAAAATAGCCCAAATTTATGGTGTTTTTCACTTCTTAATTTAATAAGATTAGCATTTGTTTACCCCATTAGTCAAAAACTAAATCAAATTGTTCTGGGAAATAAATCACTTGACCAGTGGTGGATACTCTTCCCTATCCCTTCTATATCAAAAGCACAGCCAATGGTAGTGCTCTCAGAGTTATGAATTCATTATAAGCTACTCCAGCCTTCTTCTCTAGATGCCCCACATTCCTGCTGGACAACTTGCAAGCTCCATAAAACTGGACAGCCACACATCTACTGGGCACGAACACAGGTAAAACCCATTTTAATAAACAGGCTTTATATAAAAATTAACTTGCTCAAGAATTGCATTCATCAATGAATATTTTACAGTGTTGCCATTAGTAGAGGCTGGGAAATTTCTTTTAAACTTACACAGTATTAATCCGAATTCTGTTTTGGTTGATACAAATTCCAGGAACCATAGTTATTTCTAGATGGCATTAAGTGATTCTCCAGGGAAAATTACAAATGATCTCAATTGAATGTCAATGAAATTATAGCATACCTTTCTCAATGGCTAGGGAAGTGCATTGGCAAAAAACTGCCTCCTCTTTGCCCATGTTCTTTCTCCTTTCTGAGGGCTGATATATATTGCATAAGAAATGGGATTTTGTTTCTGTGAACTTCGAATCAGCATGTTCAATTTACGCATGTGACATTAGTACTTGAATGTCATTTTGGATGGGAACAGATAGATTTGGAATGTAAATATCTTGAGAATGGACAGACCCACCACTTAGAGGAGGTGGTTTGTATAGATATGGAACGTGGTTCCAGAACGCAATACCACTAGCTGTGCAACTGACATTAGAAGGAATCTCACAGAAGGTGACAACACGTACAGCCAGGTAGGCAATGGCTACGGCCATGGGCAAGTGGAACTCCAGGGCCAGATGATTGTTATTAAAGGTAAATTCTAGCAATAAGTAGGGAAGACCTAACCATGGACATGGAAGTTTAATGAGAAGACTCACCTATCAGTGAGGGTTCAACCAGAGAAACAGAACCAGCAGGAGACATAAATTAAGACATTTATTCGCGGGAACTGTCTTATGTGATTGCAGGGGTTGGCTAAGCGAGTCCGAATTCTGTAGTTCTAGCAAAGCAAGGGAACAACCAGGCACAAACTGACACTGCAGTCCCACCAGCAAAACTTCTTGGGAATCTCAACTCTATTTTTCAGTCTTTCAACTGATTGAATAAAGACCACTCAGATTATCTCGGATAATCTCCCATACTTTTTAAACTAGATGATAATAGACTTTAATCACATCTACAAAATACCTTCACAGTGATGCCTAGATTAGTGTATGAATGAATAACCGGGGAGTATAATTCAGCCAAAACTGATAGTCACAATTCATGTCTGCAGAACTGAGAAAGGCAAGGTGGGATAGCCCAGTCCTGGAGAAATAGCACAACTAAGCTAAAACGATGCACAACTTTTATTAAGCTGTTGAGTTAAGGACCAAATTATTGGAGCTAGAAAATGAGGACAGAGGGTCAAAAACCCAGTATCAAGACCAAAGAGACCAGCAACAACCCACTACAAAACCATGAAATGTCATAAAACCTCAGCCTATGGGAATGTTTGGTCCCTGAGTCTTCATCTGGAGGCGTGGCTTAAAAAGTACAATCTACGGGGGCAAGGAGATCTTTAGGAGTGTGGAGATCTGGACCAGGGGCAATTTTGTGTCACCCTCTCCCCACAGAGGACATCTGGCAATGTCTGGAGACATTTTTGGTTGTGACAAATTGAGGCAGGTGTGTGCTACTGGCATTTAATAACCAGAGACCAGGGATGCTGATGAAAATTCCGAAAGAATCATTCAGCCTCAATAGGCCAAGGTTACAAACCCTAGAATACAATGAATATAGGCAGAATGTACTTGGTATTCAGTCTAAATTAATTCCTAACTTTTATATGACTATTGACTATCTACAGAGCCTATGCAGAAGAAAGAAGATGAGGAGGAAAGAAGCAGCATCAGTCCTCTGTTTTTTCTGGAGGCATTATGGCAGCGTGTGGAAGAAGCATGAATTCAGCATGAAAGTATCCTAAATTCAAAGCCAACTCTAACATCTACCTCCCCTGTGAGCCTCAGGCAAGATGCTTAGCCTCTTGGAGCCTCAATAAACTTATCTATAAAATGAGAAAAATGCCATTCTCAGCCTGTTATTGAAAGAACTTGGGATATTACCAGATAAATATTACTCTTACCCCAAGAAAACATTTGGGCAGCTCTGGCAATAACACAGACAAGAGAGGATAACACCATAAATTAAGTAATGATACTACTACTGTGCAGAAGGGATTCGACTTTAGAAGTATTTCTTGGAATCTACAAGACTTGTCGAATGGAGAGGTGGATGGGAAGAGAGGAGAAGAGGAGCTAAGGATGACTACAGTGAATGGATGTGATTACCATGAACCGATACACGAAATCCACAAAGAGGATCAAGTTTGTGGGAGAAGATGATGAAATCAGTGTCAGACACATAATGTCTGGGGTCCCTTCAGGACAGCTGGATGGAATAGTGATGTTTATGAGCCACTTCCAAATATATTGTTCCACTGAAACTTAGATCCTCACCACAATCTGATGAAACAAACTGGCTTTATTACCTATTTTACTTCGATGGCAAAGTTGAGGCTCAGAGAGGCCAAGTGAATGATTCAAGACCATGAAGACTGTAGAGGGTAGCCACTCTTCTTAATTCTAACTCTCAATAATAGGTTTTAGGAAGGAAAGTGCCGGGTAGGAGATTGGCAAACAAGTAGGGAAATGCGTTTATTTTAGGCGGTTTTGTCTGTGAGGGGTTGCACCTGCTCCTCCGAGGTTCTGGAGGGTTAGGAAGAGTGGAACATTCAGGAGGGCTCTGGGGATGAGTCGAGCCAAGATACCTGGAGAAGTCAGTATGGATTGGTGAGGACACTGTAAGTGGAAATGCTTTACAGATCGTTAACTACATGAACAAAGGGGATGAGAGAAACTTGAATCAAAAATATTAGCACGCGTTGCCAATTCAAAAAAAAAATTTGCAATGAAGATAAGTCATCTGTGAAATGATAATGCAAATCAATGGAAAGATATGAATGAACAAATTTTGATTTACCCGTAACTTTTTAGGAATGCATATACTGAGACACATTTTAATCTCGGAACATTGATGTTATTTCATTCCAATAGCGATGTAAAGCATGCTGTTCTGAGGAATAGCTCTGAAAAGGCTGGGTGTTCACAGGTTTGTTTTTCACAGTTGAAATGTTTCTGAAGACTTATTTTTGGACGTGAGACATATATTCAAAAGTGCACTAAAGAGACAAGTTTGATTTTTAATTTAGATTTTCTGGATCTGAATTTCTGAAATTTTCATTTGCGTACCCCCCAACCCTCTGTCTAGTTCCTGGGAGAATGACAAGTTTCAGTTGCTCGGGCGGGGGTGTGGTTAGAGGACCTCTCGCTCCTGGAGAGGAATGACACCTTCAAGACTCCAAGACCCAGCTCAAAGAAGAGGCAGACTATGTTTCTAATAATCTTCCATATTCTTCTAATATCTCCACTGTTCAAGTTCACTGCATTTGGGGGGTAAAGTAGGTAATTTTTATTTTGTTGATATATCATGCATGTCTGCTATGCTTTCATGTTAACTGCCAGAGTTAATGTTGTATTCCTTTACCATTTTACCCCATCCCTTCTGCATCTCTGATTATGCCTCTTTAATTCCTAACCATCATTAGACATGTTTTCTTCTTTCTTTTAAGTTCCCTAATCAGGTGTCTCTCATCTTGTATAGGTCTTTTCAAGATTTAATTATACTTTCTAGTCTTTCGGGAAATTTCATTAGCACCGGTTTTTAATCATCATCACATTTCTCTTAGGTTCTTTTTCTTTGTACTTCTGTCCTTCTTAAACATTTGCACTTTGCCTGTTTTTAAAATTCCCCTCCCTCCCATCTTTCCTTCTTTGTTCCCTCTTTCCTTCTTTCCCTTCCTCTTTTCTTTTTTCTTTTCTTTTCTTTACTTTTCTTTTCATTCTCTTATGCTTCTCCTCGATTACAAATGTTGTTAGGTCCCAAATGTTTTATATGACAATAAGGCCAAGATATTTTGGGGGAAAAAGATATTTTGGAGGAGGTCATCCTTTTGCAAACTGTTTTATAATTTTATCTGATATGACCAGGGAAAGTTGCCTATATAAAATCTCTACTTTAAAAAATGTGTTAGTTTTTTTTTTTTTTTTTGCCAAATAAACAATGGATTTTCATAATTGTTTCATATAAACATATCCACACATACATTTAAGAACATATATATTTAAAAACCAACCTTTTTTATTTGAGGAGTTCTGCATCTCTCTATTAAATAAAGCTTATTGGTTGTATTGTTCAGCTCTTCTGTGTCTTTACTTATTTTTTGTTTACTTGATTTTTCAGTTCAGAGAGATGTATATTTAAAAATGTTCACAAAGCATATGTTTTTATCAAGTTCCCCTTGTATTTCCAATGTTTTTCTCTGTCTGCTTAAGGATTTTTGTCCATACTGGTTTATGGCCAGTATTTTAAGTTTTGTCTTTATAAATTAGTACTTTCACTCTTGTTTTTTTTTTTTTCATGTCTACTATGCATTGCCTTTTCTTTAATTCCAGATTCTTTTATCACTGCTTTAAATGTTTCCTTTTTTTTAGAGGGGGAGGGGCAGAGGGAGAGAGAGAATCTTAAGCAGCCTCCATGCCCAGCGTGGAGGCAGATGGGGGGCTCAATCTCACAACTCTGAGATCATGACCTGAGCTGAAACCAAGAGTTGGACGCTTAACTGACTGAGCCACCCACGGGCCCCTAAATGTGTTTCCTACAAGCAGCATAAAGCTGAATTGTCTTTCTTAACCTTCTCTAAAGCCTCTGCCTTTTAATGGGATGTGTTCCTTTATGCCCGTCTAGTGTAGTAATTGAGACACTTGATTTTGTTCTTTCCATTTCTCTCTATACTATTATACATTTTACTTTGTATTTCTTCTTTCTCATTTTTTCAGGTTTCATCAAGTTATTATTTTTTCTCCAGTTTTTCCCTTATTAATTGGAAGTTCTCATTTTCTCTTCCCTTAAAGATTGCCTTCCCTTCCTCAACACTTATGCAGACCCATATTTATCTACTGTTCTTTTTTTTTTTAACAATTTTATTTATTTATTTGAAAGAGAGAGAGCACGAGAGGGGGGAGGGTCAGAGGGAGAAGCAGACTCTCCTGCTGAGCAGGGAGCCCGATGTGGGACTCGATCCAGGGACTCCAAGATCATGACCTGAGCCCAAGGCAGTTGCCTAACCAACTGAGCTACCCAGGCACCCCATCTACTGTTCTTTGAAAACAAGATACTAACTACTCCCCTCACCTCCCCCCACCTCTGTGAGATGAAGTTTGTAGAATCCCCTCTCTCTCTTCTTCCCATCCTTACATTCCTCTCTCCCCAATAGAGACACCCCCAAATTGTAGGTTTTGATGGCATTTTTTTTCATATTTCTTTCTTACATTGATTCCCTTTTCCTTTTCTGGAATACCACTTGTGGGCATATTGATCTTGCTGTATCTCACTTCCTGTTCTCTTATCTTTTCCTTCATATTTTCATTTGTGTACATTGAATCTGGGTTTAAGATAAAAAAAAAACACAAATCTTTCTCTAAGTACACCAATTTGGATGTCAATGCTATCTTTCTCTTCTTCAAAGATTTATTTATTTATTTTAGAGAGAGAAAGCACACAAGCAGGGGGAGGAGCAGAGGTAGAGAGAGAAGGAGAGAAGCAGATTCCCCACTGAGTGTGGAGCCCTGAGAGGGGCTCAAAGGGGGGCTCGATCTCACAACCCTGAGATCATGACCCTAAGAGCATGGCCTGAGCTGAAACAAAGAATCAGAGGCTTAACTGACGGAGCCACCCAGGGTCCCCTATGTTTCTCTTCTTCAACCAACCTATTGGATTTTTAAGTCATAACCTTCATATGTGTTTTAATGTTTTGTTTTGCTGTCAGTTTGTATTGCTGTGTTTGTTACTGTGCTTGATTCTTAATTGCTAATATTACAATACCCCTGTGTCCACAAGCCCAGCATCTGCTGGACACGGGAAAGGCAGAGAAATTGGCATTCAGGGTAAAGAGAGAGTGACCTGTTAAGGCCCAAACACCATGTCCCAGAATCTTGTCTACGGGATGCTTTTGAAAGCATATACAAAAGTGGTCTTTCAAAAAGATTTTTTGTTTGTGTTGGTCTCTCTGCAAGTATAAATTACCAGCACAACGAATTTTGACCATGTAAAGCTCTGGAGTAGCATCAGGTAGATATATAAGTAATGAGTTAAAGTTTTCCTAGAGTTAAAAGCAGCATTGGAAAAAAACTAATAAAATAATATTTTATTCATGTTAGTTTTTTCATCCTTAGAACAGTAATTTGAAATTCCCTATTTATTCTCTAGGACATTGAAAAAAGAAGTTAGTGTTTCTATAGTTTTCATCATATCTCAAAGCTTAATAAATGCCACCAGCTCTATGGAGACATTTTCAAGACACTTTAATTTAGCCAAACTGGTTGGTCTGATTTATGTCATTTTGACCCAGACCTCTTAGTTCCTGGCGGCTAGAATGAACAGAAAGAAACAAACAAACAAAAATGGGGTTCACTCCAGCGAGACACATTATTTTTAAGGGCAGAGAAATCAACCATCATCAACAAACAATATTTGTCCTAAGCATTAAATATTCATGTTTAGCCACCCTCTACCCAGTTTTCTACAAGTAATTCGCAGTCCACATATTTATGACAATGAAATCCACAGTATTCTTCAGGCCAACTTAACTCATAACTCATTTTCTTGACTTTGAAAGTACTTTCAGAACTTTGGCATAAATTTATTCTCAAAGAACTTTTTGGCCAAAATGTTGGAACTAGCGTATCTAGAAAGATATAGCCTTAATTATCACTTCTGTGGGGCATAATTGAGAAGAACTATATAATGCATTTTTTCATGCTATCTGAAACAGGTATATATAACAAATGTAACAGTGAATGTGTGTGAAATATTCACAAGATACATAAATAAGAATAATTAGAAAAAAAGGTATTCAACTCTTGGGGTAGAAAAATAGCCTGTCAAGTGATTCTTTCGGTTTTGAAGGCTGTTATCTCTAAAATATTCGGTGGTGCATATTCATATAGTTATAGGAAGGACATTTGGTTTGGCAGACAAATTACTTGAGTCAAAATAATCCAACCTACTCCAAATTCCTAACTGCTTGCTGCATATCCCCATATGGTGCTTCTGCCAGTCTTCCAAAATCAAGTCATCCAGATTTGGATACATTTTCTTCCTCCCTTTCCTCATAACTCAGCCTTCCTCTCGCAGTGTCTCTCTATATTGATAATTCCATCTAGTCACCCAAACCGGAAAAGTGGGGAAACCTACCTCATCTTCCTGCCTTCTGTAATTCCAACCTCATAGGACCACTTGCCTGTCCCTGAACCTTCCAGGTTCCTGGCTCTGTGTATGCTGCTCTTTAACCTGAGACTTTTCCAAAAACATTTTACTTGAGGAAATGCTGCTCCTTCTTCAAATCTTAGCTGACCCTGTGTTGGTATCTTTGAGTTTCCTAATCTAAATTTCACAGCTCTGTCTCTATACTTTCCTGGGCCCTTGTTAATGTATTGTAACTCTTTTTGTCTACATCTTGTTCACTTTACATGTACGCATCTATCTCTTATGGGATCATAAGCTGCAGTGTCTAGGGGTTGGGTCTCAATGAGCTTTTCATTCTCAAAGTCTAAGTACAGGGCCTTATATAAAATAACATAATAATCAACCAAAGATGTGTTGATTATAAACCTATTATAGTGCAAACAAACTTTTTTTGCCCCCTGAAATCCAGAATCTGTGAGACATCTAATAATTTTGGATATTTAAGACAGAGGAAGAAGGAGACTTAGAATCGTTCATTATTCACTACGTGCTAGCTATGCCAGTAACCTGAAGTTGTGTTTCTTTTGCCACAATCTTGCACAGCTGTCATTGTTAGTCCCACTTCATCTTGCAGACACTGAGGATCACAGTTTAAATCACTGGCCAAAGGCCAAGGTACCAGGAAATAAACCAAGTGATTTTGAACTTGCTTCGGTTTGACTTTAAAGGGCGCTGCTTTTCTGCCACACTCCACGACCGTGGGTCCTGTGCATGTTTCCTTGTATGTGAATTACCCTATCCACACCTCCCTTCTTCCACTGAGCAGGGTAATGGAGTCCCTGTGACCTACTTACTTTTTCTTGATCCTCCTTTCTATCAGTTTCCTATTGCTGCTGTAACAAATTACTTATCAATACAATAGCTTCAACAACACAAATGTATTATGTTATAGTTCTGGAGGTTCAAAATCCACGATGAATTTTAAGGAGCTAAAATCAAGGTGTCAGCAAGTGATTCCTTCTGGAAGCTCCGGGGGCATTCTGTTCCTTGGCTCTCCTGGCTTCTATAGGACAATGTTCATATCACTCTAGTCACTGTTTTGCCAACATATGGCCTTGTGCTGCCTTTGACCTTTCTGCCTCCCTCTTACTAATAACCCCTCTGATTACACTTGGGCCACTTGCATAATCCGGGATAATCTCTCCATTTTAAGATTCTTAATTTAATCACATCTGCAAAATCCCTTCTGCCATCCATATAAGGTAGCATTTGCAAATTCCTGGGATTAGCATATGGGCACCTTTGGGGGTTATTCAACCTACTACACCTTTATAATTGAAACATGTGTTAGTAAAATAAGATCTTTCTTCAGTGTTGTAGTGCGGGAAGCTAATTGGTCAATAAGGGGGTTGAACCAGGACTTTCGAGCTCTGTAAGTAGCAGGGTATAACACACAGTTAAATCAAGTGGCCACGAACAGAGACACTTGTTTAAACAGACACCTAAACCCTGGATAATCATGAAATATATACCTAAGTACTATTGACTCCATAAAACTCAAAATCAACTTGATGCTACTTGTGTAGTGGCATGTAAGTGGTCAAAAACTTCCATAGCCATTATGCTTTAGAAAATAAATTTAAGTTATTTAATCCATTTTGCTATGTAGTGGTGCTTTTTGGATTTAAATAAATGCCCGAAGGTCAAAATTCCCACATAAATGCTCACTTTTCCTGTAAGTACATGCATTGTGTTTCTAACGTTGTCTCCTACTCATCTGGATGGTAAAATGGCTCTTTAGGTTCCTTCTTTGTTAGCTTCTTCAAGGGAACTAATCATTGGAGCCACTCATATGATAGACTGGCAGCTAAAAGACTCAAATGTCAAGATGTTTTTATCAGTCACATCAACAGTAACTTTCAGATTGAATAGTTCTCTGGTTTATGTCAAATCTTTGGTGTGGATTTTTTTTTTTCCTTCCTAGAATAGAAATTGCTTAGATGATAATATAAACTACCTTGTCCAATTCTTCACCCATCTCATCTAGAATACCTTTCCCCTGTTAGTGAAAAAGGATGATGGGACATATTATCTGCTGCTGATGAACGCCCATTAGCCTTGAGAAGCAACTATACCCCCTTGCGCACATCCACTATGGGATTGTAATAGAATTCCATTTCGTGGCTTGTGGAAAAAGAAGTGTTTTAGAGCCAATCTACGTGTGTTTTCAAATTTCATACCAATATACACTCAGCTTCTGAGCTGCTCACTTGCTTGCTGGCATGTATCCCATTTTCACATGCAATTTCTTTATGAATTGAAGGGAATATGTAGGCAGATATCTAGCTGTTTAGGAAAATAAATTTATATATTTTGAGCATGTGCCTTGCTGTGGATGCAGGACACAATATATAGCTAGACATGCCAGACCACCAGTGAAGCTTTATTTTTAGAGGTTATTATAGAAAGTAATATTCTTCTCCATGCCTTCCAACCTAAATGCTTCTATTAGTTTTTTTTTCTTTACTATTTAAATATTTCTCTGCTCCGTAATCAGGAATATAATGACCTATCTAAAATACCATATGTCATCGAACTGTTTGGCAGCACAAACCTATTTGAGACCCATTATTTGGTGACAGCAGTGTATACTTGAATAAATAAACTTCATTATCTTTATGCTCAAATCCGTGAACAACTGTGAATGAAGAGATATAGCATATTGATTTTGCTATGGTCCTTCACTGCAATGTAGGTGGCATTACATCAGTTTACAATTTCAAGGGTCTGCTGCAGTTTAGAAATAAAAAATCGTTATCTGGAAACCTCTCAAATCAACAGAAATGTAATCAATTTTTTATCTGTGGTTAGGCAGTGGAAGTCAGTGGTGAATTTTCTGTCCTCAATGCTCTCGTCCTCTTGTTAAAATATTTAGGGAGCCCCCATGGGAAATACTATACCTAGATTGAACCTGTTTACATTAGGAAGTGAAAAATCTGCTCTTTGTATCCTGTTAGCCACAAACGCATTCTTGTCTCATAGAGTCACTTTCCCTGGGGGATTCTGGGGTATAGTTCTCCTCTGGTTACTGAACACCCTTCTACTGCATGACTGAAGCCAGAGGGACTTACTACTTCACCCTTGATTGTTATTTTAATTCAGCACACAATTTTACATCATGTAACCTTACCTCCCATTCAAGTGGGGACATACTAATTTGACATCAAACAGTATTCTCAATAATGTTATTTCGATGATTATGAAAGGAAAACAATATTATGCTGAAAAATATCACAAAAGATTTCCCAGGATTGGCAACGTGTCTTAGGTAAGTTACTGTCACATTTAAGAAATTATTTATTTTTAATTTCTGTTTACTCATTTATCCACATTTATTATTAAGGATATGCTGATGTTGAAACATGGTCACAGTGATGGGAGGGTGATGGATTTACATCCTCTCTTATCCAGGAGTTCACAATTTCTCTAGTAAGAGGAAAGTGACCTGCTTACAAATAATTATATTGCAGGGCAGAAAATAGCAAATGGCTTAATAGAGTTGTAAATAAAGAACTATCACTTTTCTGGAATAAGGTATCTTCAGAAAAAGAATGGGAATCAGAGAAGGTTTCATGAAGGAGGAGCATTTGTGATGACATAAGTGAACACTGAACAGTCACAGAACCTGCACTGTGTGTCTGGCAGGGCTGAACAAGAGGGAGTCCAGCAGGGGAGAAAGACCTTAGATATGACTTGGCACAAAAATTAATGAATTACAAATAAGATAAGTCTATGAGGAATCACAGGGTTTGATGAGCATGTAGAAACAGAGGCCCTAATTTAAGGATTCTCTGATTAGGTGGTGGTGAAGTTGGGTGAGGGGAGAGCGAGAAGTAGAAGAGATTGATAGCAAAGTGGAACAAAAGATGGGTAGAATTAAGATCCACTTTGTCCCAAGACACATGTACAAGATGGCTGCCATGATTGCCGTAAACACAGCTCTCCGGAGCTTCGGTGAATAATGCAATTCATGACTCAGCATAAGAAATTTATGGTTCTGGAAAGCAGGACTGAAAAGGGGGAAAGTGAACTCCTCATTATTGGTCCCCAAAGATAGGCCCAGCATCATATCAGGTTTTGAACATTCATTACCTCATTTAACACACAATGTTCTTATTTTACAGATTAGAGAAGAAAGATTTTAAAAATGGAAAGAGTTCCCTAAAATAATACTGCAGGTATGTAACAGCTGCATTGGGAAAATGAGAGGGTATCTGATATTTAGGCTGGATTATAATCTGGGGGAATCACTGTTACTGAAAAAGAGATGTAAAGAGATTGGACTAGCTTCCAAAGATGAAGATCTGGATAAGCACAGGGTCAGGGCTGGTTGAAACTCTTCAGATAATTTTACATCAATATATAAACGTATCAGTGAAATTCAGAGAAAGGAAACAAGATGTGAGAGGGTGCAAAATGCAAAATGTAAAACTTGCAAAAATGCAAACTTTTGACTCCATATTGGTTCAGAACGCAGCTTCAACTCTACCATACTCATACTCCATAGCAGAGCTCCCCCAAGCATCTACTTCCAATGGATTATAAATGCCCAATGAAATATTTATGGTCACAGCTCTCAGAGTGGAGAGTGATAGGTGGATAAAGTGTTTGTCTGTAAGGAACCACTGAACATTGAGAACACAGAACCTCTGAATAGAACCCCAGAACTCAAGCTGCTCTGGGGATCAGGTCTCTCTTCCCTGAAGAGATGACCTTTCGGTTGGCATTTGGATGAAGGCAGAGGAAGGAAGGCGATGGGGCACGGGGCAGTGGTTTAGGGGAGGGCTACAGAGGAGACTTCTGGGCTAGGGGACTATAAATAGAGTAAAAATCTGTGGCAAGAGGCTTCCATGGTAGGGAAGTAAAGATGGCCAGTGTGGTCTGTACTATACTCTTAAAGTAAGAGCAGAGGGGCTTGGGTAGGGAACAGGAGATTTTGTGAAGGATGAAGGGATTTGGAAATAGCCATGGAAAGCCATTGAGTCGATGAAGGTTTCAGTGGGTGGTGGGGTTGATACGATCAGATTTTTATTTACAGATAACTCTGTGAAGAAAGTATAAATATCGGGGGAATCTTTTAGACAGCCACTCGAGGTCCAGATTTAGGCTACATAATGGCAGCATAATTAGAGAGAAACATATATTTTTGAGGATGCATGAGGCTGGATGGAGGTACATGGGACCATAGGGAGGAACACAAATCCTTGTCTTACCCCAAAGGGCAGTTCAAGTGGTCTTAATTTGTTGAACACTCTCCATGGATCTGCCTTTCCTATATCTGTTTCAACCTCCCTGGAACTGCAACTCAGATTCTCAGCTTCTCTGGAGAAGCAAAGGCTCAGCCACCAGCTGGAGTAGCCTTCTGCCCTGTGATCTCCCACCTCACTATACCTTATTGTTCATTAATTTACATTACTAGCCTGGCCTGCAGGTGTTTGAATTTGGGATCCTAGCTATAATATTCCTACTCGATTTAACCAACAATTGTGTGTTGAGTTACTTAACCCAGGACTGACTGTTTAGGTCATCTGAGGGAAAATTTGTCAAATATCACTTCAGGCTTATTATCTTGGTTTACTGGTAGTGCCTTTAACTAAAAGGAGGGGGGCATGTAGGCAAAATTTGATAAGACCTCTTTGTCCTTTGTCTAAACCTCAATTGCCAGTGTAAAGAAATATAAATGTAACGTGAGGAAGGAACAGAAGGCTGGATAAACTCTTGATTGAATTAGCATAGCGCTTGCTTGCTTGCTTTGTAACTTTTTGGATGTATGTGGTAAACATGAGGTCGGGGCTGGTTCTGCCTGGTGGAGACTGTGTTGTAGATAATGTCTACAGTAGAGTTAGCGTGGCTTACACACCTGGTATTTGTTTGAGAGTTGGAATATCTTACAAGTGCATATAAGAAGTGGTTTTAGTGATGGACACTTGACAGTTTGGAATTCTTCCTAACACATATCTGTAACGATGAAATAAGGATATATCACTCTTAATTCCTTGTGCTCCAATGTTATAAAAAGAACTTCTCTTCTAATGATATGCTCATCGAAATGATTCAGATTCAACACCATCCATTGGTGGATGAGGAAAGTAAAAATAAAACCCCCTAAAATGGAGTAATTACAGAAGGAATTTAAAAAAAAATGACATTCCTGTGTATTAAGCATCCTTTCCTGTTAAGAGATAAACTGAGGCATATTAAATTTTTAACTTTTTAAGAATTGCAGCAAAAATTGATTTGAATAGGGCAGCGCCAAACCCTAAGTGGTTAGCACTCCCCAGATAGGACCCGGAAAAGACTTTCATCACACGGAAGACAGGGAAGCAAAGCAAGGAAATTTGACTGGCCCTAGCTTAAGTGTTTGCCTTATTTGGAAAAGCCTAGTTGGCTGTTGGTGATTGGTTGTCTTTAGGTTTTTATTTCCTAACCTTGAAGCATTACAGGCTTAAATGTTGGTATCCTACTTGGGTGGGGAAGGTATTAGAACCTCCTCTGTCTAATGGTCTCCTTATTTAACTTAACACCTCCATGCATAAAATGGAATTAAAAGCTTATAAATCATGTTTTGAATCTTCGAGAATCTTAGTGTTTTCTAAAAATAGTACTATTAAGAGTTCAAATGATAAAAATAGGTAGCTAGAGCATCTGACTGCTCACAAAGGTATAAACAGATAATTAAACGTGTAAGATTTAAAAAAAATCAACAAAGTTTGAGTACCTCACTGACAATGCGGAGACCAGAGGAAAAATGCATCAAGACAGAGATTCAAAAACAGTATCAAAAGGTAAAACATTTTTCAGTTTTTGATCATGGAAAATTTGAAGTTTACTTTCAAACTCAAACTTAGTTATTCGAAACAAACCTTTCCAACTTCTGTCCAAAGGTCTATTTTTTTTTTTTTCTTTTTCCTCCTCTCAGACTATGTCTTGGCTCCAAAAACTGTGATCATGATAAGAAGTATTGTGTTACAAAGAGTCTTCTATGGACACAACAGACTTTATGGGCTAGAGGGGATTCCAGTGAGTGCAAAGTTATGGCAAAGTCTTTATATCCTGTGAGGTTACATAATTCTTTCCGTAACGTCCTGGCTGCAGACGTTTATATAACTTGTCCAGCTCCAGCACTGTCTCAGAGTTCATCTGGAAGGAACACAATGGCCATCAGAGTACCCATTATAGCCGCTATTCTTCTCAATTGTAAGGGCACAGTGAAATCGTGGGGATGAAGCTGTGCCTTGATTGGCTGTTAAATTGCGATCAATGAAAAGTATTTGTGCCATAATTTTGCAACCACGCAAGAACAGGCCATCCTGGTGATAAGTCAGCATGTACATACCATCAAAACTAAAGTCGCTTGGATAACTACACTAAATTTTCTTTAAGACAACAGGGTACAATAGACATTATATTAAAAAAAAAAATCTGGGCATTTTTCTGCCTCCTGGTTAAAAAGGAATAACAGATGAACAAGGACAAAGTCCAAATACGAATGGTGACTTGTCTCTACTGGATCATGTTATAGAGAAAACCGGGTGCTCCTCTTCCCTTTTAATAGTAAATGAAAACGACAAAGGGACAGATAGTAAATATTTCAGGCTTTCTGGGTCATAGATGGTCACTGCTGCATATTCTTTTTCTTTTTCCTTTTCTTCCCCCCGCAACCCTTTAAAAAATGTAAAAACCAGGCATTCAAAAACAGACCATGGGCCAGCCACTTGGCTGTGTGCAGTCTGCAGACCCTTGATTTATGTGAATGCTTACAGTTGTGAATTTTAATAAAAGTCTCTTTTGATCCGCTCTACACCACCCATCCTCATCCACCTGGAGCACTGCTCTGGAGGGTATCTCTAGTTTTAGACTGATGCTTGAAAACAGTACCCAGGGCTATCTCCATGAAGCAAGGCTGGAAAATAAATGTAGGCAGTAGTACTTTTTTTTTTTTATTGCGCATATCTGCAGACTTTCTTGGCTTTGCAAAACCTGTCACTGTTTATCTCTCTCAGTCTTGTAAAGGGTTTTAGGGAAAACAAAACAAACAAACAAACAAACATTTAAAAAGGAGATTTCTTCCCAAAAGCCCATCAAAATGTTGAGAACACCCCCTTCCAGACAGACACATCCGCATTCCTTGATGACTGCTAATGACTGCATGCCAAGCCAGCCTGTCCACTATAATTACCTCGTTGTCCAAAAGAGAACTGTGGAAGCTGTGCTTCACTGTAACCTTGAACTATCTCTTCTCCCCTCTCAGCTGCTCCCAACTCACCAAAACACAATTACTTGGATATCTTGCTGTTATTTTCTTTTTGGCAGTGGTTATATTTAAGGGGCATTTTTTTTTTTTAAGTATAGCTACACTACGTTGCCACATTCTGAATATGCCATCTTGCCTATAACATTCAAGGAGCACACTCACATTTTATTCATAATGATAAAAGCAACAAAAAACCTTACTGAGAACATACTATATTCTAGGCAGTGTTCTAAGCGCTTTGTATAAATACCCCATATAGTGTTTGCAACAATCTGAAGAGGTAGATATTACTATTATTTCCATTTTACAGAAAGGGAAGTGAGGGGCAAGGATCAAACACGGTCATGTGAATTTTTCCTTGTACACCATACTCCAGCTAAGTTATTCTCGTTCCAAGAAATTTCTTATTTCCCCAAAGCCCTACACATATTCTGATGGGTTTGGTGTGCTTAGTATGACTGTTTCCAAAGTGATTTTGGCCATAAGGTGTTCAACTAATCATCATGGTACAGTTTATGTAGAATGTAAGGATATCCTGCTTATATCGCTATTGGACCCTGAGTTGGCGAACAGGTGGCTCCCATCTGAATCTAGTCCACACAGCTGTTATTGTTGTTGTTTTTAATAATTACATATATTTTCACAGGAAAAATCTTAACTTTTGGCTCTTCTTGAAATATCAGAAGATCTTGCATTCTGCACTTATGTGCAAGCAAAACGATAATTGGCTCCGTGAGCTGCCTCTATCCTGGGCAAGTGCGTTCCAGTTTGCCTGTGTCCACAGACCACACTACTCATTGGCATTATCTGCCTCACTCTGAGGCTTTTGAATTGGCAACTCCTAATAGACATACTGCTGCTGACTTGTTCACCCAAATAAAGCACATTGTGTTGTGATTCTTCTGGAAAATCTATAGATGCAGTCAAAGCATGCCATACTAGAGACTTACATCCTAGTAGTATAATTTAATAACCTCCCCATGCTGTCCTTTGTACTCATCTATTATTATCCCGGGCATTTACCAGCTAAGGAAGCGTTTGGCAGTGTCTTAATGTGCTAGACTCTTCCCATTCCTTTGCTGTTTTGAATAGCTGTGTCAGCTTTCTTATTGCTTACATGACTTAGGTAATACACGTGGATATTTTCTCGTATATTTTATGAAAGTTCATAAAAGTAATTGTCAGAAATGATCATGCTTTGATTAAATAAATATGCTATTGAGGAGCTAGGTACACAATTTAAATATGGCATGAATAATTTGTTGGCGTATCTGTCAACCTATTTCAATAGCTTTAAATTGTAGATATATTTGTGGAGGCAACATCCTATTTTGCAAATTTGACAGCAATAGCTGTTTCCTGAATGTATTTGACATTATTTTCTACATTGTTTTATGCCAATCACATTTACTGCAAACTGCTTATTACTTTATTGCTGAAAGCGTCAACGTGTATTTATTTAGCTTTTTATTTTAGAATCAGCAGGCTATCAGTCGCTTTATTAATCAGACCCAACCTTAAGGATTATAGCCACCGGTTTCAAGATTATCTAATTGCGGCTGCTCCAAAGCTGAGAAATCAGTAATGCACTTACACTACCTCTCTTGAGGAATTATTGTTCCTAAGGATGTTAGATTTGCTATTGGGAAAAGAGAGGCCTCCAATTTTTATGTATATTCGACTCTATAAAACTTACATATATTTCATTGCACATAGTGCATAAGGGGCTTTCTAAATTTTGATTTAGTGGGTTACCAGTGAAAAAACTCAGGCTGACCTTTCTTTATGCATCATAGCTTCTTCCTCTGGTTCTTACTATTGAGAAAGGTTTTCTTTTCTTGTATTTGCAGGGATCTCCCTGGCAGGCACTGTTACATTTCTTATAAAATTAAAACTACATTTGTTAACTCACACACCACTGTTTTTATTAGCCCAGCAGAAAAGTCAATATTTCTAATTTGTTGCCTCTGGATTCATGCCAGTCTTGATGTATAATAACAGCCCAACAAGGCAACGTAATATACACTAACCCAAATCTATAAAGAAGGGAAATGAAAGTCAAAATAATAATAATAAAAACAATTACTTGGGAACAAGAATGTGAAGCAATCTGAAACAACAGAGTTACATCAGCCAGAATTGATTTCTGCTTGTGAAAAGGAATGCACCTTAAAACACTCAGGATTCAGAAGAGAAGGTAAATGTTTATTTAGGGTTTTTTCTGCGAACCCATAAGGGTCTTTTCCCAAACACTGTGACACTACCCAAGCTGTGCGGGGAGAACCTAATATGGAGTCAGGAGAGTTGGATTCCAACTCAGCCTCAGCTGCAGGATGACTCAAGCTGCTTCGCTTGGCTGTGCCTCAGTCTCCTCATTGATAGAATAAAGGATTGATTAAAGAATTAGCTCTTGTACTATCAGGCCCTAAGTTCTACAATTCTAATACCTAAGAGTCAAAACAAATGAATTAATATATTAATATATTAATATGCATTAACATATTCTTTTCAAGATAGGAAAGAAACTGGGAAAGAAAGAATAAATTGTGGTCAAAGATGGAATGGTGAGATCTCCAAAAAATGGAGATTGTATCATCTACTTTTATTTCCTAGGTGAACCATAAGAGTCACCCAGAGAACAACCATAGAGAAAGCTGGTTCCCAATCTACCCCCAGTCACAGAATACAGGTAGGGCTAATGCCTCATAGTTCTGCCTGTTATCGAAATAGCATCAAGGCGACCCTACAGTTGTGCTGGAGAGAAGCCCCCACATTACAGTATAATGTATGGTGACAGTACAATACTCACTGGCATCCCAGCTCTTTCTAGGGCTACTTCATTAAAAATAAATGATCACTGCAAAGCCTATGGCGATGAGTTGAAAACACATATTCAGACACTTCAGATACAGTGTGTCTTCTTTCTTGTTCCCAGTTACCTCTGCAAATTTTACTTGTGCCTGCCCATGAACTAAACACAAGGTTACAATCTGTTGGATATACTGTGGTGAGGGGAACACAGGCAGAGAGCATCAGAGCTAAATACATCCATTTATATACATATACACACATATATACATATATGTATATGTTTTGCTGAAGGGTGGAATTAGCCAGGCCGAAAGAGTCTAACATACTAAATCAGAAATCAAAAGCAACCAGAGGCAAAAGGAGAGGAAGTAGAAGGTGGGTCAGCTTGGATCAAAGGGCAAGGAGTCCAAGACCCCTTCTCTGTTCTCCTGGGGTGCCCCTTTTGCCATTATGTGCTGGGTACTCTTTTCTTTCCCGCAGTTCAACACTTTGAAAGGGATGTTGACCATGGTGAGCAATGGGGTCATATCATCAGTAGCAAGGTAAGCTTCATAGAATTCTTTTAGGATTGGGAGGAAGGGAGCAGTAAAAAAAGAGGGAAAAAAAGATAAAAACAGACTTACAAAGAAAAGGGGCGGGAACATATTTGGAGACAGTAAAAGCCTGCGGGGCTGGGCACTATGGGGTCTGGAGGGGGAGGGCTCACACTCTGGCTGGCGCAGCAAGACAGCTGCAGGCGGGGCAGTGCCTGCAATCAGCCCAGGATGGAGACCTGGCCTAGGGAACGCCCCCCGTCCACCATCATCTCAAATGCATGAAACCCCCAAACGAAAGCAGCATAACTTCTGAAAATCATTTACCAGAAATCTAAAAGGCAGCCTCCAAACTTGCCCTTACAGGATGGCAAAGTTCCTGAAGGTTTAAAAATCAGAGGGGAGCGGGGAGAGGAAGGGGCAAACTGGGTGGAGGAGGGTGGGAGGCAAAGGCTTCCAGTTATGGAAGGAAGAAGTCGCAGAACAGAAGCACAGCATAGGGAACATAGTCAATGCGATCGTGAGAGTGCCGCATGGTGACAGATAGGAGCTGCACTCGCGGTGAGCGCAGGGTCCTGTATCCACTTGTGGAAGCACTATTGGTCCACCAGAGGCTAATGTAACACTGTGTGCTGGCTACACTCAAATTAAAAGTGGATTAACATCTTTGAGTAAGACCAGCTGCAGTAGTTCCGGAACAGTGGCCTTTTAGAATGAAGGATAAATATCATAGTTGCGGTTGTCACTTTACACCCAGCGTCATTGGTCTAGGTAGCTTCCAAACTGGCCGTGTCCTTGACTTAGGGACTCGCCTCTACCGTGTGGCCAGGTTGCGTCGTATTTGAACCTCTCCCTTGCCGCTCATGCTCAAGTAATTAGTAATCCTGTTGATTTACTCATGTCATCCCACTTTTCCAGCGCAGGGGTTCATTTCCGTTCTTCTAACCTATTACAGCAGCCATCAGTGTGGTTCCCTCTGCCCAGAAGCTCTTTAGGCCAGTCTCCACTTGCCTAAGTCCTATATAAGCTTCAAGGGTCGCCTTAACACTATCTCATCCGTTATTCCAGCTGAACCCTCAGCTGAAAGTAACCATTCTTCCACTGACCACCACCAATTTGCATCTGTGGCTCTCCTGAGGGATTTATTCCTTTCTGCTTTGCATGGTGGTATTTACAAACGTGCCCTCTAGTGAAAGGAGGGTACTTGTTGGATTCATTTGTTGGATCTGCTTTGCTTAGGTCCTGGACATAGAGACTAATGTATTTCCGATACATTCAGAAATGTATGCATTCTTTTTTTTTTTTAAGATTTTATTTATTTGAGAGAGAGGGTACAAGCAGGGGGAGCCGTAAGGCAGAAGGAGAGAGAAGCGGACTCCCCACTGAACAGGGAGCCTGATGCAGGGCTCGATCTCGGAACTCCAGAATCATGACCTGAGCCGAAGGCAGACGCTTAACCGACTGAGCTACCCAGGCGCCCCCTGAAATGTATGCATTTCTATAAGGACCACATCAAGAAATTACTGACCTAGGGAGCATATGTGACAATAAGAAATTGGAACTAATTGCTGCTTTAATATTTTTTTTAATAATTTTTTTTAAAGATTTTATTTATTTATTCGACAGGATAGAGACAGCCAGCGAGAGAGGGAACACAAGCAGGGGGAGTGGGAGAGGAAGAAGCAGGCTCATAGCGGAGGAGCCTGATGTGGGGCTCGATCCCATAACGCCGGGATCACGCCCTGAGCCGAAGGCAGACGCTTAACCGCTGTGCCACCCAGGCACCCCTGCTTCAATATTTTTTATAGTAATGTTTTATTATGTTAAATTAGTCACCATATAGTACATCCTTAGTTTTTGATGTAATGTTCCATGATTCATTATTTGTGTATAACACTCAGCGCACCATGCAATACGTGCCCTCCTTACTACCCATCACCGGCCTATCCCTGTCCCCCACCCCTCTCCCCTCTGAAGCCTTCAGTTTGTTTCCCAGAGTTAATATTAAAATACTCCTAATTCTCGGTTCTCTCTGTTGCTGACATTTGCATCTCTCTGTCATCCACTAGGACACGAAACCATTTCTGACTCCTCCACTTCTTTCACTGCCCAAATCCGGTCAATTGCCAAATACTCCCAATTATGCCCCACCCACTTTCCTTCTCACATTCAGGCTTCTATCATCTCTTGCGTGAGTATTATGAGGACGTCCCCCTGGGTCTCCCTTCTTCTGTGGTTTTCTCATTGACTTCATCCTCTGCAGGGTACCAAACCGACCTGCCTAAAATGCAAACCTAACTCATGTCACATTGAGGGCATATTTTTCCATAGTTTCTGCTCATCTAAAGGTATTTTGACATGGCATGTAGTACCCTCTTTGACTGGCACCTTGTCTACTTCTCCAAGTTCATTTCCAAATTCTGTTCTTTACCCGTGTGCCGTGCTGTTTATTATCTTGATGGTCTTCTCACACTTTCCTCTGTTCTGAGTGCCTGACAGCAAATGGTCTACATATGGCTAACTTCTATTCATTAAGAATCTTACCTTTTACAAAGCTATTCCTACATACCTTTTCTCTTCCATTCCTCAAGACTTCAAACTCCCATGAGGTCCTCTCTTAACGACTTTGCTGTACACATATCCATCACTGCATATATCCCATTTGTTGTAATTACCTGCCTAGAAATCTGTCCCTGGCTCTTTGATGATATAGTTATGTCTTTGAATACTGAAGGCTCAGTGCAGTGCCTGTACATACATAATGGGTGCTCGGTGACATTTCAGTGAATGAATGAATGTTAATATGATATTGTATGACTATAAGCTATCTGAACAGTGGCAACCAAACATAACTTTTATTATTGAGAACAAGAGAAAACTAATAAAACTAACCTAAAATAATCAGAAAGCAGAGGAAATTAATAGGGCTCACACCAGCCTCACTGGGGTTATTGGAGTTTAAGGTACATGTGGTAGTGGCAGGTGGACAGGGAGAGCTGAGACTGGAAAAGTAGACAGACGCCAGGCAGTGGTCACCAAAGGATTCCAGGCAGGAAGTAACATGGCGGGTTTGCATTTTATTCCCATTTATGTGGTAGATGAATCTAGACGGTGAAACTAAAAGCAGACAGATCCATTGGGCGATGCCCCCAGCATTGAAGCCAGAAATGAGGAAAGCCTGTATTACAGTAGTGATGGTGGAGAAAAGAAAGGGAGTGGTTTTGAGAAATATTTAGGGGTAAAATTGATAGGAATTGTTGATTTGGGAAGTTAAGTGTGTATGTACGCATGTATTTATGTATTATTTTTCTTTTGAGTTTTCAGTCAGTTGAGGAAACATTTGCTTTTACCATTGATATGACGCTGTTGCATCAAGCACTTGGTGATGGCTCAGTAGCTCAGCAAATGGAGAGCTGGTGGGATGCAACACATCACTCGACTTTCATTCAGGCCAAAGTGAGCATTCAAAGACAAAGAAATAGGGGCCACCAGGGCAGCTCGGTCGGTTAGGCATCCAGCTAGTGATTTCGGCTCAGGTCATGATCTCGTGGGTTGTGGGACGGAGCCCTGTGTAGGCTCCATGCTCAGCGGGGAGTCTGCTTGGGATTCTCTCCCTCTGCCCCTCCCCCCACCCATTCAGACACGGGCACATGCTCTCTCTCTTTCACTCTCTCTCTAAGATAAATAAATAAATCTTGTAAAAAAAAAAAAAAGCAGAGACAGAGAACCAATAGCAAGCATGCAAGGGTAGTAATGACTCTTACCCAAAATAAACTATCAGAATAACCAAAAATGTAAGGAATTACAAGTCATTGTCCCTATTGTTAATTTAGATGTTAACTGCAGGATGGTTTGACAACGCAAATTACCTGGCAAACTGGTGAGTTTCTTCTCGGAATCCTTGGACTAACGAAGTTGGGATTTGGGGTGGGGATAAGAATGACAGCCTTAATAAGTTGTTCTGAAATACTTTGAACCACCACTAAACAAATCATTGGGGATGATTTTAGGTTTCATTTCCTAAATGTGATTTTCTAATATGAACTAAATTTCCTTTATCCAACCCGACATAAACAGAACTAGAACATTCTTCAAAGTACCACATAAATAAAGAAACTCTCATTTTGGCATTTATTTTGAGAGTAACTAAAAGTATTGACTCAAGACGTGTAATATATGTGGACAAGGGGTCTATGTAGTGCTGAGGATGTTGCTAAGTTTATTTTTTGATGCTGCTTTTGTACTTATATTAAAATAAATCAAGATGTTTTTGGATGTGGCCAGGTATTATTAGTGTGGAAATACGAAAACAATAGGAGGTATATAAAGTAATAAAAAAGGACTATGGGACCAGCCTTAATCATAATCTAAATAATGGGAAATACAATAAAACAAATGAACTGAAAACACTGAAAATACCCAACAGCATTTCAATTGAAAGAGGCAAGTATTACATTTTCTAAAATGATGTGAGCTTTTTCCTGATTCAGATACTAATGCAAGCACAGCATTTTCTTCTTTGTATGTATGGGAAAGCCAGCCCTTTCGAGAGTTAGAATAGCTTTCAAGACTCCTGATTTAAATTTCAAACTCTTGATCATAGCTGGGGAGCAAAGGTTTTTATCTTGGAATTGGAAATTGAGTTCTTTAGCTCTATACCAAGTGATAATATTAAGCATTTTGTTGTATCCACCATGCAAGCCAAGTTCCCCACGGTGCCTCCAAAGCCACAGTGAATGAACCATATTTGGATTTGCTTATCAGGAAGAGACATTTAGAAAGACAATGCACTTGTCCTGCAAGACTGGGACTCCTGATGCTTTTCGATAGGCCTGTGGAGAGCTGCAAAATGGGCCCTAAAATCAGGCTGACATGGTCTCTTAACAAGCTTCAGTATGCTCTGTGGGCTCAGCGAGTCCGTGGTGTCCCCCACAGGGCTGCTGATGGCAGCCATCATAATTAGAACACATGAATCAAAAACACCAGGTGAAGATTTTGCCTTAGAAGAAAGAAAAGGCAGATGGAGGGAATTACCATGCCCTTTGACTATTAAGCTCTTTCATGCAGCTGGATCGCTGGCCAGCCTGGCTGCATGAATAAATCTGTAGGGCAGTTTACAGAGTCTCGCCCTTCCTACAACCAAGCTTCAAAGTGGCAAAGGGAGCAGAAAATCTCTTGCTTGTCAATTCATTGGCAGAAGTAAAACCTCAGCTTTTCTCTCAACATTTGGTAAAACAGGTAATACTGTTTGTCTTCTTTTTTTTGGGGTGTGTGTGTGTGTGTGTGTGTGTGTGTTTGTTTGTTTTTTTCATGTGGAAAATGACTTGGCCATCTTTTTATAGGGACAAAACCTCTATAACTTTAAGGGATATGACCTTGAAAGAGATTTGCTGAACTTTAATGTGACTGGATTTTTTCCAACCTTTATGGGCTCTTGATTTTAAAATCTGCCTAACAAAAGCTCTACCAGGAAAGCTGTTATTATAAAGATGCTTCTCAATAGGGAGAAGTGGGTTAATTGCACGCTCTCCAGTAACATAAAGGAGGATTTTGAAAACAAGTGCAAAATTGACAAAATGTACCACGTTGCTCTTATGGAAAAGAAAAGAAAAAAAACAGAAGGGAGAAACATTTGAAATGGCAAAATGTCTAACATGAATAGATGCTATAAAACTTGTTGGGAGAGGTTATAAGGGAGTTCAGATTTCTCATAAACAATTGCCCATCTGACCTTGATAGGAATACAGAAATCCATTAGCAATCAAATTTTCAAACATAATTGTACACTAAAAAATATTTGTATTTTTCCTCTATCAATTTATGTTGACAGGATCTAGTTTAATACCACGATCTAGACTTATTTATGTCTTTATCTTCTTTTCCACTGTAATGCTCTTGAGATTTAGTAAACACAACTCAAAATGAAGAGCTTAACAGTAAATTGTGAATTTGTTGGGAGGATTTCCTTCCATTCTGTGACTTTTATGGCAGTTTAAGTTCCTTTTTTTTTTTTTTTTTTTTGCCAAAATAAAAGCTCCAAAATACACCAGGACTTTTTGTTTCCCTATTTATAAGCTGTTGAAATGGTTTTCTTCTAATAAAGTTAATCTTTAGGGTATTCCCTTGATCTTAACAATTTTAAGAGAAAAATCACATGAGACTTGATCTATAGGTTAAATGATAACATCACTTAATATAATAAAGATTTTCAGATTGTTTTGATAGTAAAGTTTTATATCTGAATGTGTTTAATATAGCTGTGCCAAAATTCAGTAACACTGCCCAGAAACACTGTTATCATACAAACTAATAGAGATCTTTACAGAATCCATCAAAGAAATTACAGAGAAAATTGCATTTCTGTCCATGTGTCCCAAGAGTGGCCATCCCTGGAGGACTCGTGCCTTAATTTTGCCTATTAAGTAAATGAATATTCTTGAGAATCCACAGAGTCAAGCAAAAACACAACAGTGCCCATTGCCTACTTTTCTTTTAGTATTAGTCAGACTAGACATTTCTCTGTCTGATTTGAGCTTCATTTGGAAGCAATTAACTATTTTATATGAGATATAATAAGGGTCTCTAGTGCACGGACCACATTTGCCTACATCAGTTGTTTAAGGCTTAATTGAGTAAAATTGCATTCACACTCAACATAGCTCCCAATGATAACCAAGTCCTTACTGCTCAACGCTGTTTCTGCTCTCCTTTCCTACAGTGTATCAGGCAGGTGAAGAATTAGAGGTAGAAGGTAGGCCAAGACGACTAACTGCTTTTATTATTTTCCTTTTCTGAGACCTATGTTTGAGCATCAAAATGGCCACAACTCATGCTAGGTAAAATAGTTCATATGATGTTTACAGATACCTCCCCAGATGCCCAACTTGATCTCCATGTGTCACTTTAAAAAAAATCATGATTTGTATTATTTAAGGTTTGTAATTCAATTTCTGCTATTATGAGCAAATCAAAGAAAGGTAAAAACTTCAAAAAAACATTGTAGATTTCCATTATTTCATCAAGGGGGAGAATTCTGACACATTTGAAAAAATTTGTAAAAGGTATCTTGTAAATGCGGCAATAAAAACAAAGACCCAGGCATAAAGAGAGCAGAATCTTGAGGGGCTGAGAGAGGCCCACGTTTCTTATGAACAACTATGCTGGAGACGTCGTTCTTTTATTTATTTATTTATTCATTTATTTATTTAAAGACTTTATTTATTCGAGAGAGAAAGAGAGCACGAGCAGAGGGAGCAGCAGAGGGCGAGGGAAAAGCAGACTCCCTGCTAAGCAGGGAGGCCGATACGGGACTCTATCCCAGAACCCTGGGATCAGGACCTGAACAGGCAGGTGTGTAACCAACTGAGCCACCCAGATGCCCGCCCCCCCCAACAGGGTTCTTTTACTCAAGGTGATTTGCCCACTCTGCAGCTTATCTCGCTTATCAAGCTCCTAAGTTTTAATAACTCTGCCCAAGGAAGCTGGTTCCCTCCCTTCTTAGGTGTTTCAGTGTATTCTGAACACGGCTCCACTAACACATTTACCATGTGCCCGCACATTCATCTTTTCACCGTTGTGTGCACAACTAGACTCTTAGTTGCTAAGAGTCAGAGTTAGGACAACAGCCAGATTTTATTCCTATTTGAGCCCCAGGTATGAGTAAAGGATCTGACTCTTGCCTCTAAGTATCACTGGAAATGCCCACTGGGGAATATTCTCCATGACCACTGCAGATGGCTTCCATTTCCCCACTCCACGAGCACAGAGTAAGAAAAATACAGTTCAGTCTAGGACTATTTCTTGATATTGGAAGCCTCTACATGTTTTATTGTCCTTGCCTAAAAAATGTTAAGAATGACTTCATAAAGCCTCATTCTCCTGAGCCTAGATTGGAATGTCTGTGATGGGATGGAGGGGCTTCCTTCCAATAGATTCACTTCTTCCTTGAGAAAGTTCTTGCTTCTTTCTACTCATAAGCAGCCAATTTTCTATTTCTCCTTCCTCTCCCATCCTTTAAGACAGGAGTCACTTTGTAACTTCCATAGCCTTGGCTTTAACCGTGGGGGAAACTTAACAAGTAATGCTAACTGAGCGTACGTACAATGCGATGAATTACTGTCAGAGTTTACGTCTATGAAGCACCACACTGCAGACACTACCTTGAAAATATTCTTAGTAGCAACTTCCCCTTTAATGCTTTGAAAATCAGATTGTCTTCCGTATGTGGAATAAGGTGGGCTACTTCACATACCACCAGCCAGCATTCCAACAGTGTGCAGACCTTGCCCGGACACCTAACCACCAAAATTAATGACAGTTGGACTTGGCTGGTGGTGGAGCTGGTATCTTCACTCTGCGGTGTGCTAAGCAGATATGATATGATCAAAATTAAAAGATCAGAGGCAGTTTCTGCATGGTACCAAGAAAGCACAGTGAGGCAGTGGTGGTGAGAGAGCTGGATGGCATCAGTTTTGATCCTAGTTCCTCCCCTTATTTCCTGGGTTTCCTTAGGCAAATTTTCCATTCTTCAAGCTGGAAGGTTGTTGTGATGGTTAAATAAGGAGACGCATGTAAAGTGCTTGGATCAGTGCTTGGCATCCAGCGAACGCTCTTTAAGTGGTTCCCTTCATAATGAGGAAGAAAATAAAAGACTGACCATTCCTGCAGCTCTTATGGTCCAACACGGTGCTGAGTACTTAACATACATTATTCATAACAATCACTCAAGATCAGAAGAGATAGGGGGACAATCAGGATTCAGATTTGGATCTACATTACTCCCCCATCAGGTCCTTCTTTAATTGAAAGGGGACATGAGAGCTTCCTGTGTGGCAAAGGTAACCTAGTTTTTAGAACATGTTTCGATATGTAGAAAGCCCTTTTTGGTCAATGGACAGCTGAGAGCAGATCCATCTGTGTGCAGTTTTGTGATAACTTATGTTTGTCAGAAAGTACGTGGGCTACTGATACCATGTAACTTTGCAAAGCAGGCCACATTTGTGCAGGCAACACTTTAGAATTTCTGAAGTACCAGAGTTAATAATTCCTATCAGATTTTTTTTTTTTTTTCTTTGAGACAGAGGATTTCTCTGAGAATTCAACTGGCGTACCATTGTCCCCCTCATGCTTCTCATGGTTTGGCATAAGGATGGAAACACAAAAATGCCATGAGAATATCACATAGAGTTTTTCTTTTTTCTTTCTTTCTTAATGATTACCACTTCTAACGGTTTGACTTAAGTATGGGGTCACAAAGAAGCGTAATGATATCAGATATAGTTTTTTTCCTTATACTGAGGAGAGCTTCATACCCTTCATGACATTGGTTTATATTCAGACATTGTTTCATTTATATATGATAACATGTAAGTCACACTTGATAAGGTCAATTGTTCCCCCACTCCTACAATAAGACATTGGAACTCTATTCCACTCACTAAGAGACAGAACATGTGTGTGATACGTGCATATATTTGTACATATTCATTACGATAATACGTGTCGACTCAAGATCACATTTAAACCAAATTTTGGGGCGCCTGGGTGGCTCAGTTGGTTAAGCATCTGCCTTAGGCTCAGGTCATGATCTCAGGGTCCTAGGATTGAGCATGGAGTCAGGCTCCCTGCTCAGTGGGGGGTCTGCTTCTTCCTCTTTACCCCCCCCCCCACTGGTGCTCTCTCTCTTACTCTGTCTGAAATAAGTGAATAAAATCTTTTTAAAAATTAAAGATAAATAAACGAAGTTTTGTAGGTATGCCACGGTCAGCTTACCTCTGCTGGACCCGAACAAAGCCCAGTGGAACGTTAGGAGACAGTCTGAAAGTACCAGCCACCTGCTGGTGCAGGCAGGGTCTGACCTTGACTGCTGGACCTACCACGGGATTGCCGTAACATGCGTTCTGGCTTCATTAATTAAGCTTTCTAAAATGCCTCCTTTAGCTTCAGATAAACTACCATATATTATCATCTGCCCACAGATTTGCTTATTATTGTTTTCCTGTCTTTTTGCATACTATTCAGAATATTCTCTCAGAGCTCCCACTTCATGTGTACCGCCTAATTCAATATTCAGCTCAAACTCACCTCTCCTCTTAAGTGTTTTCTGACTAATTCCTCTTAACTTTTGTCACTCACCACTTGGGCACATCCTCTCTGCATTTCCATACTCATTTTATGCTTTATCATGAAATATTATGAATACATTTATTTGTACTTTCATTACATTATTTCAGGAGTGCATGTCATTTCTCCAAACACATTTTAAGTTTCTAAAGGCCAGATGATGTCTTTCAAGTCTATCTTAAAACAATTTATCTCCCACACCTTAAATCCCATTATGATACTCCTTACACATTCAGCAGTAAGTGTTAGTTGAATAAACTTAAAAATGGCTATGGGGCAATGGAGTAGAGTATATGCACTTTCTAATCATGGATTACCACAATAGGATGATTGTGTCTTGGCCAAATAATATAGGTCTTATGAGAAACTAGCAGGAAATGATTATTTGAAATAAGGACAGGGAAAAATCCTCCCCACTAGAAGAAAAAAAAAAGAAGAAGAAGAAAAGGAAACTTTTTTTAAGAGATTGAAAATTCAAAAAACAATGAATTTGATGCCCAGGAATCCACAGCAAGAAATCATGGGAAGAGAAAAAAATATAAATAATTGGACAGCTTTCCAATTCATCTGACAAGTCTAGAATAACCACAAAATAAAAACACAACAGAGAGAAAAACAACCTGAAAACTATTCGCCAATGTCACTTGTGAATACAAGGTGGAGAAACTATGAATAAAATATTAACAAATCTAATTTAACAATATACTGAAGAAAATGTTGTGACTAAATAGGT
Source organism: Ursus arctos (assembly GCF_023065955.2). Taxonomy (NCBI): domain Eukaryota; kingdom Metazoa; phylum Chordata; class Mammalia; order Carnivora; family Ursidae; genus Ursus; species Ursus arctos. The sequence continues at coordinate 33,474,883 of NW_026622952.1, read as the reverse complement.
TTTACTGACGGAATGCAGTAAATATGCATATTAAGGTATTTTATTAATATACCATATTGAGGAGTACAGAGACAGAAATCATGTGATTATCTTCATAAGTACTGAAAAAAAAAACTTTGTTAAAACTCACCTTTCATTTCTGATTAAAATAAAGACAAAAACTCTGTAAACATTAAGAAGAAGCATTCCTTAAGTAATAAAGGGAATGTTTCAGGAAACAACAGTTTACTTAGAGGTAAAATAATAGAATCATTCCTATTTGAGTAAAGAGTAAAACAAGAATGGCCATTCTTGCAGCCATTAGTGTTTATTGTTCTGGCCATTGGTGTTTATTGCTCTGGGTGTCCTGGCCAGAGTGATAGAATAAGAAAGATAAATTTGAAGTATTAAAACATAATACATAAAACTATATTTTTGAAATGCTGTGATTTTATACATAAGGAATCATGTGAAAAACCATTAGAAAAGTAAGAGTTCAATGAGTTAGAAAATTCAGTTTTATTTATTTATTTATTTTTAAAGAATGTATTTATTTATCTGAGAGAGAAAGAGAGCACGAACAGGGGGAGGGGCAGAGGGAGAAGCAGACTCCCCACTCATCAGGGAACCTGATGCAGGGCTCAAACCCAGGACCCAGAGATCATGACCTGAGCCAAAGGCAGATGCTTAACCAACTGATCCACCCAGGCTCCCCAAATTCAATTTTAATATTCTAAAAATAATAATTGGTTAGAAAATAAATCAGTAAGAGGAGACTCCTCACAGTAGCAACAACTGCCAACTCCACAAATCTAGTAATCTACTAATAACCTTAAAAATTATGCCAGATCGATCTATGCACATTTTGGTTCCAAATATTCTATATTTTCAAGAGATAATTTTTTCCCAGTTAATCTAAAAGATAGCGATTCTGATAAAACTTAATAGAACACATGTGAGGTGTGAATAAAGATAAAATGATTCTGAAATGCATATGAAAGGGGAGCTAGATGAGGACAGCCACGAAGAGAAAGTATAATCCAGATGTTGAGGGAAGAAATTCCTTCAGGAGATTTTAAAATGTGTTACAGAGATGCAGTAAGTAGAACAGTATGGTGTTGTCACAGGAATTGATAACTAAAGTAAGAAAAAAATCAGAGTAGTCAAGAGACAGATTCAAGTGGGCGTTTGGCGTATGGTTCAGAGTCTAATTTAAATTAGGCACTTAGAAATTATGTAAGCGCTGAAGATTTAAATGTATAATATAATAAAATCAAAATTACAATATAAAATTGATTGAAAATACATGCCAAAGAACCAGAATTGATAGAAGAGAGAGGGTAGAACTCCATATTTCGAAGACGCATCACAGTACGGTGGCTTTGTACGGAGTCCACTTGGCTAAACTGGAATTACACTTCCAGAATCCACTTCCCTGTTCTGGTTTTGAATTGGCTAAAAGGCAGAACCGACCATGGGCTAAAAGGGAAGAGCTGGAAGGTGAAAGTGAGAAGGCAGATTTTCCTCTCTAAAGTGCATCCTGAGAGGCAGTGCGAACAGATGCAAATGTGCTGGTGGGTTCCAGCTTGTCCTTATTCTACCCAAATCCCCTCAGATCTATCAGTTACTCTCCTCTGTAGAGTAGACCCACTCCAGCAAGTGGGTGCGCCTGCTTCGGGGCTGGCTAGTCCTCCAACTGCCCTGACTCATTCCTAGAAAACCCCTTAGTCCATAATACTTCCGCTAGTTCCCCTCCCCTGACTGAACCCTGGACTCAGGCACTCAGGAAAGACATCCTAAGGGCAGACGTTCTGTGAGAAGTTCTTGGATAAAAAAGAAAAGGTTAAGGAACAGAAGTAATTTTATTCAGAGGAATGGATGTTGCTTACATGCACTGGGTTTCTTTTTACAGCGAGAACTGTGAGCTAGGCTTTATGATCCAGCTCAAAGCAAAGATTGTGACGATGTTTTTCTTGCCTCACTAAAGATGTCTGAAAAGACTTATTTCTGGATCAGATTGTGACTTCCAAGTCAAAACTGCCTCGTGAAGTGGAAGCAATGGGACTCTGGGAGAAGGTGGCTATCCCATTATGAGAACACCGAGTCAAGCCAAGGAAATGAGGCAAGAACAAGATGCGTGGCTGAAATGGCAGGGGAACTTTTTATTTTTGCTTAGATAAAAAGGTTGATAAGCTTTCCTATTCTGAGTCCCTGAAACGGTGGACAGACTAAAGGAAGGAAACCTTTCAAAAACAGAATTCTTATAATAAAATTACCAACACCATACATTTCTTACAGCAAAATCACTAATAACAACGTAAATGCCAATACGTTAATAAATGTTGATTTAAACTAAGAATAAGAAATGAGGATGCATTATATTGAACGCTGTCCTTTTCTTGCATTGAGGCACTGTGGTTTTTAGCAATTCACTAAATTTCTTGGAGACTCACATTCTGCACCTGTAAGTAAGGAGGGTAATGTCTATGTACTAGAAATTTTGTCAGCATTGAGTTGGGTAGGTTATGTGAAAACACTTTAAAATTGTATAATAAGCTTTATAAACAGGCACTGTTAAAGAAAACATTATGCTAAATAGGGCATGCAAGTTGTAAGAAGATAGATTTTTTTCATGGGTTTATTATCTGTTTCAATGAAAAAAAAGATGAAATGTACTTCTCAAAATAGTACCTGATATAAAATAAAAGTGTTATGTATGTTGTTGAGGAAATGCTTTTTTTTTTTTTTTTTTTCTCCTTGCTCCCTCTCTCTCTCTTTTGGTTTGTCTCCTGTGCAGAGAAGGACTGCTTTAGAGAGAGCTTAGTTCCAGCATAAGTGAGGAGAAAGGAAAAGGAAGTTTAACTGTAGGATCTTCTAAGCTAATTTTCCTGTCCCAAATGAGCCGTGTTTTAGGGTATGGAGATAATTTGCTAGGGAGTTTATGCATGAGCTACTGGTAGTCTCTTAGGGACCCAGGGGAACCAGATATATGCCAGATAGGATAGAATAGAACCACTGCCATGATTTTCAAAGTGGGAAGAAGAAGGATTTTACAGATTATAGACATCAGTTTGACATAAATCATCCAACAATTTCTATATGGCATTATTAAAGTATATTCAGTTATACCCAGGAAATCAAAGCAATTAGTAATAAGAATCGGCACATGTTTATCCAAAATAACTATGGCGTTACTAAGTGTAGAAACTAATCAATTTTTAAAGATATATTTATTTTATTTTAGAGAGAGCTAGGGGTGGGGGGAAAGAGAGAGAGGGAGCAAGTGCATGAGCAAAGGGAGGGGCCGAAGGAGAGGGAGAGGGAATCCCAAGCAGATTCCTCACTGAGCCCAACACAGGACTTCCTCCCAGGACCCTGAGATCATGACCTGAGCCAAAATCAAGAGTCAGATGCTTTAACTGACTGAGCCACCCAAGTGCCCCTAAACTAGTCAATTTTTAAAAATCAAGATACCTCAGGAAGCCTTCCAAAGCAATCTTGGTGACAACATAGAGGAAATGTAGGCTGGGTAACAAAATGGTGACGGCGAACTTGTAATTGTGCAAATGACCAACCTCCAAAACAGGATTGAATGATGGTTCTGTATCCCATTGTAAAGAGGAATCCACATCAGATTCATGGCCTTTGTCTTCGGCCCTTCCTATCTGATGGTTTATCAATAACTTCGTAGAAAACATGGTTGGTGTGCTTATTCAATTTCCCCACATTGTTAAGTCAAATTAATGCATGGCCAATTCACAAACTATAGAAAAAATATATCAACCACTTGAGATTTGGTGACTGTAGCCAATGAGATAGCATTTAATTGGAATACATATAAAATTCTCTGCTTGAAGACAAGAAACCCACTCCAACACAAAAACTAGACCCATCGTCTCTAAAGCAACAAAAACCCAACCACAGAAGCAACTATATAGAGTAAGGCAGGGGAAATTGTTCCTAAAAATGATTTTAATAGAGTTTTGGTGAAGAAAAATTCAAAGTTAAGAGTTTTAGTCTTAATATCCTAAAGCCTTGTGATCTAGAACAGAAGGTAATTTAAATTTGTGAGGTCTCTTGAAGAGCACGGATACTTGAGAAACTTGGACCAGATGGCCTTTAAGGTGTATCTAAAGTCTCAGTTCTATAAATTTATAAATAGGTCTGTCCTAAAGGATAGCAGAAATGCTTGCTATCAACTGTAGCAAATACTAATAGGATTCTGGGATGTAAAAATTGAGCCTATTTTCTAAAGCAACAGCTCTCACTGTACTGTTATTGATTATATCCTTGAGAGTTCCATGACTCCACTAAGTAAAGTGAAATGGATAATTTTGAGTCTATCTGTTGTTGAAGCATTAAAGGAAATACTCCTTAGGCTAAGGAGTTTTTGAGGGAAGGCTAAGGAGCTGAGGTTTAACCTGAAGAAACAAAGTCTGGATCCCACTTCACAATGATAATCAGGCACTCACAGGAAATCACGTGGGTGCTGGTGAGCAGATGTTTTTTTGTGTTATGAGAGCAGAACAGGAGAAAAGGATTTAGAGTAATGTGGGAGTGATTTTTTTTTTTTTTTTTTTTTTGGCTGCCCTATGTCCCTAAGTGTCATTGAGATAATGAAATATGTTACTAGGGAATGTTGACTAATCTACTTATCTGAAGGTTTTAAGAAAAATTGCAGGGCATTCTCTGCCAGATATAAGTGCAGTCCTAGATGACCTAGTGATATTTTCTACTGTATTAACATATAATAAAGTGAAAATTCAGATAACATATGGAATCCAAAGTAGGTCCATTTTGGAAAATAACCGAGATTTGTGGTAGACTGGCTGATGATGCTGTGATCTCATTTGGTTTCTCAAAATTTTTCAGGACACTGATTGTCTAATTCTAGTGTCTGAGAAATGGTTTGGTCCCCTAAAGGTCAGAACTGAGTATATTTTTACATAACTTGAAAAACCAGGGATTATAGTGATAAAATATTTCTGTGAACAATACATGGAGTTGCTTCTGCATTTTAATTCCTATAATAACTTAAGAATTTTTACAAGATCAAAGTATTATATCAGTCACGCTCCTCACATATTTGAGGAAGAAGCTAGAGTGACATCACTGATTTTTTTTCCTATTAGTTCACACAGTTTAAAATGTTTTCTATTTTTACAATTATTATTTGGTACAGCTTTATCATAAATTACTTTCTTAGCATAATATCTGTTACACAGTATGTGTTATGCCATTTACTTAATTAATGTGATCTTAAGAGAAAATCTCAGTGCCTATGTAAAAATGTTCATTACATTTAATGCTTGGCTATGCTCTCCTGCCTTAAAGAACACAGAGAAATTATTTTAGAACCTTAGTCTAGATGTCTTGGGTAGCAACAAGACAAAACGAATGAAACATCTTTACAATTGGAGAGAACAGTTTGGTAAGCGATCCTTCCTGCTCTACCCGAAAGGCTTGCTTTGCAAATGGGTTTCTTGGGATTGGCAGCAAAATCATCACCAGAAGCTTGTTAGAAATGCAGAATCTCAGATCTACTGAAAAGAATCTGCATTTAAAAAGGACACTCAATTGATTGGGATGCACATTTAAGTTTTAGAAGCATCAGGATGGGGAACTCTTAGGAGTCCAGGAGAGTAGGTTTTCAGTCAAAGAAGGGCTGAGATGCAGAATGTACCTGCCAGGCGTCTCTGAGGAGGCAGGGCTGTAGTTTCCCACGGGAGGGGGAGGGATCCATACTTTCCTATCATTGACACTGGCCCCCTGTGATGGTGAATCTCACTTGGAAGCTTCTCATGTACTTAGGATCCACTTTAACCAACGTTGGTAGTATTCACCCCTTGGGAATCAGTGGCCAAATTATATATAACATATATAATAACATATAGTATGTAAGAGTTACATTTCCAGTTGCATCATATATTACATTTTGACTAACGGATTTTCCTGCTCTCCACCCACCCTCCATTCCCGAAAGATCACTCAAAATACTCTGCATTTCGCATCTATGTGCCTTGCTCTTGTCTCTTCTCATTTTGGGATTCCTTTCCTCCTCTCTACTTCTGTGGAGATTCTTCACAGCTTTAAAGTCACACATTAACGTATATTGCCACCACAAAACCCTTCCTAAGCAGAATTAGTCACATCCCACCAGGCATTCCCATAACATGTAGTTCTCTACATTTGCAGTGTTTAAGAGCTTTGATGTTCCAGGCACAGACTCTTAAATATGAAATATAGATGTCATGTTTTCCCTTTAGTTTATGCTCTGTAAATTTAATAGATGTTTATTAACTCAATAATAATGATTATTCTTTTCCAGAATGGGGTATAGTAGATGATTACACAAGTAACAGCAGCACCAACTCCTCCCATAGATTATGTCTGTGAATAATAGTGCATTTTGATTATATCTCACTGCCAGAACGATTGATTGATGATGGGGGAAAAATCCAATGAATTAGATATTAGAACCAATTCAACGATTTATATCTGGATACGAGTATACCTGGTAGGTTTATATAGGTATTTAACATTTTAATCCATTGGTGAATTATCAGATTTTAGACTCAAAATGTTTTAATAATCATTACAAATAATTTTTATTAAATGCTAACTGTGGCCTAAATGCTTAAGAGGCTTCATGATTTAACTCCATGAGGGTGAAACTATTACTATGTTCATCGTGCAGACGATGGCATGAAGGTTTAGAGAGGTGAGGTGCCCAGGGTCACACACTAAAGCAAGCGGCTTAGCCAAAATAAAACGCAGACTGTGTGATTCTGATGTCTAAATTTTAAACACCACAATCTCTTCACTGTATGTGTAAACCAAAACCCGGAGGGTTTAATATCTAAGGTTATATAATTTGTTAGTGATGGACTAAGGCTTAATTTATGTTACATGACTATAAGCCCTATGCTTTCTCCAGAAGATTCTTCACAAGGGTTGAGCTAAATTGTTTGCATTAATATCTTTTAAAGATAATAAGTAAAGCTGACTTAAAGGAGCTCCTTAAAAATGGTGGCTACTCTATAAAATCCAATCAAACTATTATCAATTTCATAATGAAATTCACATATCAAAAAGCTTAGATAAGTACCCATGCTAAAAGAGGAGAAAGCACTTGAAAACATGAACTATGTTATAATGAAGGTCATTTTCTTGAAAGCTTTCAAATATTCACAACAAAACAAAATTTCTAAGTCATGATTCAGAAAAAAGGAAAGACATGGAGATAAAGTAAATGAGAGGGATGGCAAGATGGGTCTCGTCTTCTCTAGACATTTTATGTTTTCATGTTGTTCTTATGTTTTAATTGCCCATAAGATTGTGAAGACATCTATGCCCATAAATATTTTATGTCTCCTGCTATCACATCATAATAAATCATTTGATATTTGTCTCTTTGATAGGAATGTTTCCAATGTAATAAAAGCATACTTATGAATAACTTCAGGTTTGATGGAAAAAAGACACAGTATTTTCTACTATAAATTGCTAGTGATATTGCAACGTAATACAAGTGAGGTAAAAAAAAAACTAAAAATTCTACGGTAAATATGGCATTTAATTTACCTAGTGTTTGGTACATCCTTCTTACTCCTAAATTATTAAGTTTTTGCCTTTAAAGACTCAGAAATATTTTTCTACAAAAACTAATGAGCAAAGAGTCTGAATATTTTAGACAGGATTGTTTTAACACATATTAATTAAAACTGTAAAGCAGAGTTTCTCAACTATCGATGATTAGGATGGATAATTTAATGTGAGGAGCTCCTTCTGAACTGTAGGACATTAAGCATCATCTCTGGTCTCTACTCGCTAGACTCAGTAGCACACAGAAAAGACCTATTCCAGTTGTGACAATCAAAAGTATCTCCAGACATTGGGAATGTCTCCTGGGGCACAAAATTTCCCCTTGTTGAAATCTGCTTTAAAGTTCAAGATCAAATAATTTCACTGTATGTTCTCTGTCCAAAATTCTGTTAAATAATCTTCAAAGTGACTAGTTTTTGATATTTGAGTCTGCAGGTCAAGGGACTAAAGACTAAATGAACTTTTTCAGAGTTTCCAACTGAATGAGCATTCGTCGTCTACTTTTAGGATGATGTTGTTATTTGTCAGTTTGTACTAATTTTAAGTTTATAATCCATCACACATATAGATTTTTCTTAAATCAGAGGATGTCTAACTGTCCTCATAAATACCTTCATATGCACTTCTTTCTCTTAATCTTTTTAATTAGGTTAATATGACTTTCTCTTTCTCATCTAAATTGACAGACTATATAAAATATGCCCTGAAGATAAGCAGATTTGAATTAGCCAAAATAAATAAATAAATAAATAAATAAATAAATAAATAAATAAAATCATAATTTCTCTGAAAAACAAATGCTTGTCTTGGTGTTTCTCAAAAGTATAGTTTATGGACCACCTGTCTCAGGATTTCCTGAGATGCCTGATAATATTACGGATTATTGGTCCCCTCCTCAGATCTACTGAGTCACATTCTCTGGAGTAGGGTCCAGTGTTCCATAGCTTAATAAGACCCATACATTTAGTAGTCATGGACACAGGCCATAGACACAAGAAAAATAATTATTTTTTTAAATTTATTTTTTAAAAAAATATTTATTTATTTATTTATTTATTTATTTATTTATTTATTTATTCATGAAAGACAAAGGGAGGGAGGGAGAGAGAGAGAGGCAGAGGCAGGGGGAGAAGCAGGCTCCCCAAGGAGCAAGGAGCCTGATGCAGGACTCGATCCCAGGACCCCAAGATCATGACCTGAGTCGAAGGCAGACACCCAACTGACTGAGGCACCCAGGTGCCTCAAGCAATGTATTTCTCAAATTATTCATTCAATGGACATTATAATGTATCTATTTTTTTGGACCCAACCTGATTCTAACATATTTTAGCTACTTTATGCTGATTAATAATAAGCACTTAAGATCGTTCACTAGATTTCGCCAAATTTTAAGATAGGTGTCCTTTAGGAAGTGAAGCTGGTGTCCACCTTGCCAGTTCAGATGGAAGAATGAACACTAGAGGTCACACCAACCCCAGGCATGGTTTGACCAGCCAAGGAACACAGAGGCCCAGGCTCAAGGGATACGGATATATGATTATCATTCAAAGGACCCTGCAGGACAAGCAGTTAATCAACACCACCCCAGAAATATAATCACCAGATGTACCTAACAAAATCTCCAACATAGGTGTGCCAGGATGGCTCAGTCATTTAGGTGTCTGACTCTTGGTCTCAGCTCAGGTCTTGATCTCAGGGTAGTCAGTTCAAGCCCCTTAAAAAAAAAAAAAAAAAAAAAAAAAACACCAAAAAAACCCCCAAAAAACCAAAAAACCAAAACTCCAACATAATAAAAATATTTTTAGATTCCAAGTCTCTTAAGATGGAAAAGACCTCCAAGGGACCAGATGAAGATGCACTAGAACATCCACTAGTGTGACCTCATGGGCCTCCAATCAAAGGCGTCCACCTTCTCAGAAGACCCCTACCCCTAATTTGCCCTTAAAAACCCTCACTTGCAAGCCATCAGGCAGTTCGGGATTTTGCCGCATTGGCTCTCTGTTCTCAGGCACCACACTGGTACATAGCTTATCTTTGTTCACTGCAAAAGCTTGGCATCAGTTTTTACTGGGGTGCTGGGCACAGGGTAGATGAACTCTCATTTGGTTCACTTACATAAGGCTACTCCTTTGTCAGGTAACATTTGAACTGAAAGTCTTTATGGATCTGCTTAAGCTTCCCATTGGACAATAACGTAATTGCTTGTCTATGAAAATTTATGCAATCGACTTACATTAAACCAATAATTACCTTTTATTTAAAAATACTCTTTTGAAAATTCGAAGAAACTAAGAATGCCAAGTTCCAATATCCGTAGTTTTTCTTTCCATGTCACATTTCCAATTGTAAGTTATTTCAGATAATCACACACCAAATTTGATTTTGCTAACTATAATTTTAATGTTTATGTAAAATTTTTAAAAGACATATTTTAATGCGTGGGTGGTTCCATTTATCTCTCTTAAGTAAAAGAGCAAGACGACAATTACTGTCTCACACCCAAACCCTACAGCTTCTAGGTGGCTCTGAGGAAGAGTAAGAGAGGGAGCTTTTCCACTTTTTCCTCTTTAATCCAAGTTTAGAAAAATGTACCCTTGTGTACCACAGTAATTTGTAAAAACCCAGATAGTTTACATAGTCTTTTTGCTAAGACTGGTGAAAATAATAAAGGGGAGAGAATAAATTTAAATCCAGTAAGGGCAGGCACAAAAGTAAAGTCAAGAATATGGGCAGCCTATATAATACACCAGAGTATACAATGTTTTAATACTATTTCTCACCTGAGTCACCATACTCATTTTAGTCTTTGTTCTACAATTAAATGTATTAACTGAACATAATTAAAAAATGTTAAAAAAAATAAACATCCATCATCAATTTTTTGTTCATGTTTCTCCAGTTACCTCTTGGTTGTAGGAAACCTATCTTCAAGTAGTTTGTAAGGAAGGGTTAATGAGTATAGTATTCTCTGAGTTCTTATAATTTAAAACTGCTTTTTTATAGTCTACAAAAATATAGAAATTAATATTCTGAGAAAGTTTGCCTTTTCTTTGAATTACTTTTTTTTCATACTTTTTTTTTGCATTTTTCATACTTTTTTGAATACTTGAAAATGTTGCCCTTGAGAAGTGCAGTGCTATCTGAATATTTGTATTCCTATAAATTTGATTGTTTTTTCCCCTCGCTGGTCTGGAGATTTTCTTATTTTTTTTTTTTAATCTTTAAAGTCTAGAATGCTAGAATATGTTTTGGAGTTGATTAATTCATGGCAATTTTCCCAGGTATATATGGCAAGGTCTTTCAATCTAGTAGGGTTCAGGTTTCTTTAATTTCCAGGGATGTTTTCTTAGATTATAGTTTTAAATATCATCTCTGTTCCACTATTGTATTTTTCTTATTCAGCTCCTTCACTTATATGTATATTGGACTTTTTTCCCTACCTTCCACTTCAGTTACTTTCCCTCTGACTTTTGTTTTATTTTGTTTTTCTTTATTTCAACTTAATTTTGTTGGTTATTTTCCTGGCTACCTTTGATGTCCTTTATTAGATTTTCATTTGGATATGTCCTTCCTAAGGCACCTAATAAATTATTCCTTATTTTTAAGATATTTTTAATATACTACCTGAATTTAATCAACCTTCATTGCATTTTTTTCATTTCTAGTTTTAATTTCTGAATTTCTGATTCCACTTTTAAAAGTATTTCCAAATTCTCATGTGAGGATCTTAAATTCGAGTAGAAGTGTTGTGTTAACAACTCTCCTCTGCTTTTTGGTTGCTTTTTATTAGCTGTATTTTGATTCACATCATCTATTTTCTCTGTATGGTGTTCTATGTTTTTCTTTTTCTTTTTTTTTCCTTTTCTCTTTTCTCTTTTTCTTTTCTTTCTTTCTTTCTTTTTTTTTTTTTTTTTTGTTTGAATACCTGTGTGTCTCATGGCAGGGTTCCTAGTTCAAGGCCACCCTCTTCTATCAGTTTAGTGTTTGTTTGTTTGTTTTCAGTTATGTTTCTGAGGAATTGTTCATTCCTCTCTGAATTCTGTCATTCCCATTCTTCGGAGGGGCACTACTCCTATTTCTATTCATCCCCTGTTGTCTCAGAACAAGTTTGGTAGTTCTGCTCTGCTGACTCTTGAGCCTCTTCCTTATAACTACTGCTGCTCTGAACTACCCCATTCCAGACTTGTGTTTACTATTTTGGCAACTAGTATTAGACTTTCTGGAGAGTGATCTTGTCTGTCCTGCTTCTCTTTCCAGTTGAATCACTGAAACACTCCTCCATTCTCCGTATCCACCAGCTTGTAGCAATGGCGGAAGCTCTGTTGGAATTTGGGACTTACTTCTGTCTGGTTCCCACTAATGCAAAAAGCATCTGTTCTTTTATTTTGTTTTCTTTTCCTTTCTTTCTTCTTCCCCTCTCTCCCCCTCTGTTTTAAAAGAGGATTTATGGAGATCCAGGCAGCTGCTCATATCCTTCGGGGGAGCAATGTTTCATGAGGAACTAGGATAATCCCTGAAGTCCAGGCATGGTGGCACATCTGGTAGTAAAAACAAGGGGTCCCTGACATGGGGAGAAACTTAAAAGCACCAAATAATTGATGCACGTTGGCCCTTTCCACAGGGATTCTATTCCCCACGTTTCTTTCTGATATGAACTAGGTGGATCAGTTTTATTTCAGAAGGAAAACTACCCTTTTAACAAAGTCTTCCTGTTCTCCTCTTCCTGAAGATCCGCATTTTTTTCCAGTTGTCCACTTAATTTAACATTTTATAAATCCCCAAACCCACATATATACACAAAACTACTTTAGTCTGATTTCTATGCTGTACCATGTCTTTACATCATGGCAAATAATATCAGAAACAAAAGCATGTATTTTCCTTTCTAAACCCTTTCCCTCCAAGACTGCAGCTCTACTTCATTTTGGCAGTGATGTTTAGGGGCTTAATCTGAACATAATTTCACATCCCCTGCAGTATAGGTGTGTATCTATTGTGTCTTACTATTTACGTGTTTCTCAATTCTTATCGATGAGGGAAGGAAAGCTTAACAGTATATTATGATGATTTGACTGGAGAGGAGATAGCTATTTTTCCCCCAAAGTTATTGAAAACACTTTGCTTCTTCTTGAATCAACATTTGTGAAGTCATCTTAAATAATGTTACTCTATGTGTAGCAACCTATTGAGTTTTTCTTTTTCTATCTGTCATTCAAGGAATCAGAGATTCATGAAGATTGTTCTTACATCATTAATATCAATGGAGTAATTTTATGAATGCTTATTTTCTTTCACATGAGCAACAAAGAAATGGTTTTATAAGGTAAGAAATAATCCCATATCTTAGTTATCATACTTAAAAGACTTTGCATCATAGATTTGACTTTTTATGTTTCTACACGTCAACTCTACACATAAATAAATACTAAACACTTCCCGAGAGATGAATCCTCATAATCAAATAAAAAAGCAAAAGTAAAGAAAAAGTGAAGGACAGTATTACACAAGAAAACAAAAATTTGTAGAGCAGGGGGGACATGAAGCTTAGACAGTCTTTCTGAATCAAACAGAACAGGATAAATAAAATTGCTCATTCTGTTTTTCCTCAAAAAGAATAACCTAAGCAAATTTAACTTGGCAAATCATTCGTAAGAAGCACGATGATTCTGGGTCCTGTCCAAAAGTCACATATTTACCCTCATTCTCTAATAATTCATAAAAATTGTAGGTAAATATGAAATAACCACCTGCCCATAGTTTAGTTGTTGTAAAATAATTCTTAAAATTAAGTAGAGCTTATAAATAAATTACAGTGATTTACCAGCCACATGCCCACAGAGTGACCGGATAAAGCATCAACTCTAAAATAACTAACTGCTCAAAGCTTAAACATTCAGAAATTAGTGGTCTTCTTTGGTGCTTGTTGTTAAATGAAACCATTGAGAACTGTTTTGCTTACAATTCCATGATAGGATATTCCGTGTCCCTAAGTCATACTTTTCAAAAGGCAGTAACATGCAATTAAGTATAAACTGGTAAATCAAGGGAATGAATGAAAAAGCCTTCAGAGATTACTCATTTTACAATTTCTGCCATCCTTTAAGGGACAGAGTTCTCTCTTCTCATGCTTCTCTTTCTCAGTCTAACTTGTATAATTATTAAAACATTTTTAATTTGTTAATATAGTATGAATTTTTTTCTTTTGTAAAAAAAAAAAAGAGCTATGACCAATGAAACCTTAATTTGAATTTTCCACTTGAAAAATCTTTCTTTTAGAGGAGCAGAATGTTATAATATAGCCTTGAGTCAAATTAAAATTGTTCCACTACATGTACGCTGTTACATAAGCAAGGAAAAAGAGTAATAACAATTATTCATTTATATTTTTCAGTTGGACAAATCAGCTCTAGGCAACAAATAAATGCTGGCTCTATAGAAAGTCATAATCAAAATGATCTCTAACAGTTCTGCCAATGTGCACGTCAACGTACTCTGTGCTCATGAAAGCTTCCACAATTTCATAAGAACCCAAATTAAAGTTCCCAAATAAAACATTCCCAGAATAAACAGCAACCTGATTTCACCTAATAATTTTGACTCTGGTTTTGAACTAACTTGAGTTAATGCTAAAAGGGATATGAATCGTCTAGGACAGAGGTTGTCAATCTTCTGTAAAGGGCCAGACTCTAAATATTTTAGGCTTCATAGGTCACACTGTGTCTGTTTCAAGTACTCTACTCTGAAGGTGTAGCAAACAGCAGCTGTTGGCAATAAAAGTGATGGGTGTGGCTGCATTCCAGCAAACTGTGTTTAGGGACAATGTCACTTGAATGTCACGTAATTTTCACAAGTCACAAGGCATTATTTTTCCCTTAATTTTTTAATCATATAAAAATATAAAAACAATTCTTAAATCATCAGCTACAAAAAAAAAAAAAAAAAAAAAAAAGAGGCGATGGGCCAGATTTGGCCCAAGGACTGGAGTTTTTGACCCTTATCTAGGAAATTATACTAATTGTTTTATGAGTATATGATAAATATTATGTGGATGATTATGATGATAAAGAAAATGATTAACTGATGGTGTCAACTAAGAAAGTGACTGGTGTGAACACTAGAAACGACCCAATGCATTCACCATTTATAACATGAAGGTCAAATTTCTTGAGGTTATGCTATGATTCCTTTGATAGAAATTTCTTATTTTTTTACTATGGTATTTTAGTTCTCCTCAGTAGCCTACACTCCTATTTTCATATCAAATATAAACGGACGTCATCATTCATAATTATCATCATCCACTTGCAAAAATTTTGTGATAGAAAGTATTTTCTATTTGTCATACTTGTTCCACAGGCTTTCAGTTATATTGTTTCCATTTGATGAATTCTTTTCCACTGAAGGTTGAATAAATTTGCTAGTAAACATAGTTAATTTAATTCTCTAAGCTGCCATTGTCTCTAATATACATACTTTAAGGCAGAATTATTGGTATCTACCTGTGATTGTACCTGAAATTCCCCCAAGTAATAATACCTTCCCCACCTTAATTCAAGTGCAATCGAACTAGAAACTAAGCGAGAATTTGGTATCGCATGTCTAGCTATACCATTCCCCAGCTGCTGTGTTCTATTGGTAGTTGGTGTGAGCTGCAAAAGTCACTGGTGAGGAAGTGGTCGTAATGATGGGTGAACGTTTAGATCATTTTGCAGTAGTGACCAGACCAGTGATGATATTATGAAGAAAGACACAGGATTTTTTGTCCCTCCCTACTCCTCATCCAGAAACTGGGGAAGCTGGATTTCAGCTAAAGTGAAACTCTAAGCAACGTCTTTAGCTGGCATAAAAAGAGCTGACCTGGCTGCCTAATGCAAAATAGTCATCCCAAATCAACTGCTACTCCGTTGGAGCTCAAACCATCCAGTTTGGCATCACGCTGACCTTTCCTGATGGATAGAAGCATTAATGGAAATGCATTAAACAACGATGCCCCCCAAAACAGTTTGGGGTGTGGAGGGGAGAAGCAGAAGGAAGTCCAGGTGATATTTAAATGAATGTAGGTACACTCTAGACCCTTTGCATCGTTCACGTGCTCATTCGTGTATTGATCTCGCTTGGCAGCCAGGAAGAGATCGTCTACTTCTACTACTAACAACCTCAACTCCATCTGTAGGAAATTCCACCCATTAGACCAGAAGATTTTCACTTTTCACATCACTACAAAATGACCTGGGAGGCATTTTCAAACTGTGCTCTCACAGGATTGTGAGATAAAATGCATAGTGAGCTCTGATACTAACTGGAGGGGCCTGTGTTCCTCAGATGTGCTGGTGGACAAGAATTTCTTATGAGAGTTTATCATCCAATGATCCCAAGTAGACTAGCAAAGAGGCCACTGAAACTTGTCTATTACAATGAAAAGGAAGATATTTTAGTGAAGAATCACAATATCCTAGAAATATTTTCTTAAATTGATATTTAAGATGTGAGTGACATATTCCAAATGTCAAAATACATTGGACAATTGCATTCATGCTTTAAATTTAAACTCTATGTGCCAGAGAATCTACCAGGCATTTTAAAACAGATTATCTCTAATCTTTCCCAAATATAGAAATATAGCATATATACCCAATGCTTAGGAATACTTGACAGGAAGCAGTATGTAATTGAGAACATTTTAGTAAATCATATATAGACTGAGAGGATTTTTTTTCAAATATAATTGTGAGTGAGGGGTATAATGAAGTCGTTATAATATGGTTTTGGTATTTAAAAAAACAGTTTTTAGGTATGATCTTAGAATTACATACAGTTTTAGATATATATATATATTTAGTGGAATATGATTGTGGAAAGAAGAAGACTTTAAAATCAAGCTTCAATTGGATCACTTTTTTTCTCTTTATTATCAGTGATAAAGACTTTGGAAAATATGAGATTATTTCTCCGGTTTGTTTCAATAGCGGACTGGGCACATAAATTACCAGTGCTTATCCCACCGTGAGCAAATTAGGTGACCTAACAACAGATGCAGGGCTGCACATTCGTTTATGCTGGACCTCATTCCTAAATGTCACTACTCCAGCTTGCTATTTACTTTGTATGACAGTTATGAGAGATGATTCATCTCCCCTGCACGAACACATTTTTAAGTTTAGCTGTCAATAACCATGACAATAATAATACCCTGTAAGACTGATAATGATGAGGGTTTTTTGTTTTCCAACCAGCTTAGTGTAATTGATAGTAAAAATTAAAAAGAAATCAATAAAACTGTGAACTCTTGCCTTGACTAAGCAATAGATGATATAGAGATGTTTAGAGTAATTTGGTTAAAATATAGACAACTAAATTAATTGCCAATGATTCCTCGTAGACCAGACTTAACGAAGAAATTATTCATTGTGTGTACACATTGCACATATACACACACACACACACACACACACACACGTGCCTTATATCTATGGATCTCCCTAGCTATACATAGAAACATAATTAAAAAAAAACATAATGGAAGGGAAAAAAATGAAAGGAAGTATAACAACCCACATGGGTCAAAAGCTTGGGCAAAGAAGGTAGTAAAATGTGAGAAGATATAATCATCAACCATACAGTTGGACAATCATGGGCTGGCAAATCATAAGAAATAAAAGGTCAAATTTGCCATATCCTACTTATCATCGAACTTTTTGGTAGTGACTAGGAAACCCCATCTCCTCCCTCGAAGCCATAAAATGACTTCTGGAATTGGACTGTTTAAAATTTTTAGGTCACACATCTCACTATCACAACCTTAATGGATCCAACTTAGGAGAAATTAAATTACAAATAATATATACTTACAAAGGTATAAAATTAATTCTGTATTAACAGTGGGAAATTATCCAATCGTGGTCTGTTAAATTCAACATAGATATACCTAAGTGACTAGATTAGTACAACTAAAGGGAATTAGGGGCAATATTTAAAAATTTTATTAGCAATTTAGAAACAATAGAATGGTGAGCGAGAAGTGTCATGTATTAAGAGGAATAATTGGCATATTTAATTGCTAAATCATCTTTAATCTTGGTTTTGGGATACTTTTTTGATCCTGGAATTAATTACAATAGGTTTTTAAAACTATAGGTGGAGATTTTTGTTGTTGTTGGAGGAAGGGGAGATCTTATGTTGGTGACTTTTGGCTTTACTGGGTTATGGTCAGAAAATATTATCTGTAATCTCTATCTTTTGAAATTTGTAAAAGTTTGTTTTGATCAGTTCGTGAGTAGTTTCACATTTTTTCATGGACTAAGAAAACAAAAAACCAAAAACAACACATAGATTCTCTGTAGGCAGTAAGATGTGTTTTAAGTCTTTAAGACCATAGAGGCCCCAGAGCCAGACCAGCTGGTTAAATCCTGCTTTAAAACTCCTGTCTTTGGGGGGCCTGAGTGGTTCAGTTGGTTAAGCGACTGCCTTGGGCTCAGGTCATGATGCTGGAATCCCAGGATTGGGCTCCGTGCTCAGCAGGGAGTCTGCTTCTCCCTCTGACCTCCTGCCTCTCATGCTCTCTCTCTCACTCTCTCTCTCTCAAATAAATAAATAAATAAATAATCTTTAAAAAATTTTTAAAAAATAAAAATAAAAAACTTCTCTCTGCCAGGGAGCCCTGAGCAAGACCTATCGGTGCCTTAGTTTCCTTATCTGTAAAAGGTTGTTATGAGAATTACCTGAATGAATATGTCCAACTCTGCAGCAGTACAGGGCACATAGTAAACATGATGTCATTGCTTATTAAATATCTAGCATTTTAGCCATCTACTGTCTATTTATATGCACATACACACAAATATCTGCTGATTGTATTATTCAGATCCTTGTTTTTTTCACTCTACCTAATTACAATTCTTGCAGAATTTTGCAAATCAATTCTCCATTATCATTTGGTTTTATCCAAATATATTTCTGGGAGTTTCTGTATGGTGCATTCCACAGCTACGTGGCAGGTTACAAAAAAGCTTATAATTCTTCATTTTCCTGTGAACTTCAGTTTCCTCGTTCTTTCTACAATACCTCTTTTGTTCTGTTCAGTGGGTAGAGGCTGAAATTCTGCTTTGAATGGTGTCTATAAGGCAGCCCCACCTTTTGTTTTTATTCTACATTTACTAGGCACATCTTATTTATGATTATATTTCCAAACATTAAAAAAATATATATTTTTGATGTGCTCTTTATAAGCAGCTGGATTTTGTCTTTCATCCCAATCTGAAAGCCTTTGGCTCTCTACTGGAACGTTAACGTGCCTATTCACTGTTACATGCCTAATTTAATTTCATTCCTTTCTTGAACAAACTATTAATTAATATCATACATTGCTTAGTTTTGTTTTGTTTTTTCATTTTCCCACTCTTAAGTCTGCCTGGAATCAATTTTCTTCTAAGTCATTTTGTATTCTCCACTCACCTCCCCCAGGAAATGAGAATTCTGCCAGGCAAACGTCTATGCGGTGGACTTTAAGTGGTTAAACTGTATTTCAGATATTTAAGAGCTGCTGCTAGAAGATTTTAGATCAAAGAATGAAAACAAAAGAAAATATTTAAGCAATGTTTGCAAGTTATGAGCGTCTTTTTAACAATGGAGAAAATCGTTATTATTTTTTTTAATGTTTTTTCTTAAAATAGAAATTTGGTAGAAAACATGGTTGGTTTAGGAAAAAAAAATTACTTCTTTAGGAGTGGAATTCCAGAGAGTGGTGAATATTTTTTTTAACTACCATTAAAAACAAGAGGAAACAGAACCGCATGTCCTGAAACGCAGTCTCTCTGAGACCATAGCTAGGTGCTGGCTTTTAGTCACCTTCTCTGGCTAACGACCTCAGACGAAAGCAGGCTGGCTGTTGAATATTTACAAGCCTGCACTTAGCTCAAAGTTGGGCCAACAAAAATTGTGGTAACTCTCTTACTTATTAATCTATTCTGTTTTGTAAAGTGCAATTAAAGAGTAAACATATCGTTTTAACACAGCTTCAAAAGCTAATTACAGGCCCTTCGGAAAACCTCAAACATTTTGGTTCTTCCAATCATTCTGTGCGTCTGCCGCTCCGCTCAAAGTTCCCAGGCTGAGGAAATGGAAACCGTTCCAAAAATTCATAAATGACTCTGATCTGCATTCCCTCTTCACATTATCTGTAGACTGTGTGATTTTTAAATTAAATACATTTAAAAAGTTAAGTACATTAGTGGTTAGAGATCCTTGTTAAGCTAGGGAGTCTCTTCCCTCCCTCCCTCCAAAGATGCACAAAATCTTTAAAATGTCCTCATACTGCCGGGCCTTCTGTTCTTTCTCCGCTCTATGTCCCCACAGGAGCTCATTGGGAGGTAAATGAATGCAAAAGATTCTCACTAGGCATTTTTATTCAGGTCCATCTATTGCCACGTTCTGGAGAACACTTGAGAAGTAAGCTGGGGAGCAGTAGTAAAAACAGTAGCAAGCTGTCAGCGGTGTAGTTTGTCATTGTTCCACAGACAAAAGGCAGACTGTCACAATAAACAGCATTTATTCCTTTCATATTTGTGGCTCAGGGCTGGAGAAGGGGAGGTGTCACTGGTCGTAATTGTAGAACACATAAATAATAATAGTAGCTTGCAAATCATAGATCAAAGGGAACAGAGGGAGTTGGCAGTGATGAAGGCAGGAAAATAGATGCTTCCAGCACAAGCTAATTTACTACCCTTTTAAAAAATATGTTCTCCTTCCTAACAGTAGAAGTGGAATGATTTTGTTTGCCTCTGCAGCTGCAGGTAAGGAAGATGGAACTTCCAAATCATAGGTCTGATGAATTATTTTAGGTACACAAGCGTGTGTAGATGATTTTTCATTCGAGGGGTGTTTGGTAAATCCACAGTCATTACTTTTACTAACGAGATGTAAGTGGTAACCTTTTTGCTTACTCTGAGCGTTGTGTGCTGAGCGCGCTGGCTTGTTAAAGCCTACAGTGAGGCACTCGTGAGGTCTTTCAGATTCTGTTTCTCAGAGAGGAAGACGGATCTTCGGATCCAGGAATTCCTGATACGACCCCTGGCCAATCTGACCTCATCAGAGGTAAGACACCTAGCCCCCTGAAGACTGCAGCCCTGAGTTACACCTTCTCTATTGGACATGAAAAATAGGACAGAGTGCAAGGCTAAAATTGAGCCGGTATATGATAGAGAGACCGTGGGCAACCTTCTCATTCCCTTCAACCTATGGAAACTCAATGGGAGAATTCCCGCAGGAGGACAGAGGCTGAGAAACTCTCCCCATGTTATTACAATGTTGAAAGGTTTCTCATTTACTGCTGCTGAAAAGTGTCTATTGTGGCTTCTAATAAAAACCTGTGAAACCACATGGGTGTAAAGCAATTTTTTTCCCAACTTTTCAAGAAACGGGTGACAACGCTAAGTTCGCTGTTTTAGCTTTGGGTGTGAAGTATTTCACCCTATTTGTGATGGCAGGTTTACATCTGTGCTGCAACCTATTCTTACAACCTAATTGGGACTCGACTTCACAGATGGACAGGCTTTCTCTTTGTGGATTGCACACAATCACTCCAAACGCAGAACGTGATAAATTACACGTGGATTACAGCTCAGGAGAGGAGGGATACATCACGCCACGTGGGTTGTGTGGTGGTTGGTTAACACTTTTCTAAAAGAAGGTAGGCTTTCTTCAACAGAGAAAGTGGACAATACCCAGAACACATACACACACACACACACACACACACACACAGAGAGAGAGAGAGAGAGAGAGTTGGCAATCAGGACGATAACCACGGGATGACTCGACAGGGACAAGAACCCGGAGTTTACTGGGAGGACATCTCAGCCATCAGCATTTGAGTCGTCAGGTTGCAAACTTTGCTGGTGGTTAGCCCCAACATTTGTGTTTGGACAGCAGTTTTGACAGTTGCCTTGCTCACAGCAAACGGCTGCTGTTGTTCGTTCTGCTCCAGTGCCACTTGACTGTCACAGCCTGTCACGAGGCAAGAAAGCGCTCAGCCTAACCCGGTCCGACAGGGTTTAATCGTTCCTATTACTCCTGTTGCCTGCACGGGCCACCTTGACTTATGTGATTCTACCCTCCCGACAGCACTTGCTTCACAGGTGTCCTCTGTGTTTTAGCAACAGAGACACTACATTATTTTGATGAAATAAAAAATCAGAGAAATTTATTTTTTTGCTAAAGCAATAATGCTGAGATGGATCAATTATGAACCAAACCAAAATGGAAAGGAGGCTGTTTTTTCCTCCCTCTTCAAACTGTGGCTGCTTGTCTCCTTACTTGTGCTGCTGAGAAGGAGAGGAGTCACACTTCTATCCCAAGAGGACAACACATCAGAAGAGAATTGGTTATTTCCTGATTAGAGAGAGCATTTGGGAAAAGACATTAGCAGTTTTGCCCTGACTCACCCTCTGTTGGGATAGCCTTACACCTGCGTACTTGCTTCTCCGATCTGTGAAATAAGGAGAGTCCCACACCCCGGTCAGGGACCAACTCCTCTGACACAGCGGTGCTCACAGAGGAGTAGCTAGATATTGGGTATGTCATCACCTGTTTCCCAGGAAAGGTCTCTCCTCTGTAGCTGATGAGGGGACAGACGCCGGGGATTACAACCGGCCTGCTTTTCGCTCATTAAGAGACTGGATCAGGGGCAATATGTTTCCTCCACAAGGAAGAGAAACCCCAACAGTCTTGTCTACACTACTGGTATTGAGCTCATCAAGATCCAACACACCCTGCTTGCTATTTATCCTCACAAGATCCGCTAAGAATGAGTCGGGCAGAGAGAAACCTCACTAAGACGTAAAGTGACAGAATTTTATGCATTGATGTCACTTGGCCATGTGTTGTTCATGGATCTCTTTTTTTTTTTTTTCTAAGATTTTATTTATTTATTCGACAGAGATAGAGACAGCCAGCGAGAGAGGGAACACAAGCAGGGGGAGTGGGAGAGGAAGAAGCAGGCTCATAGCAGAGGAGCCTGATGTGGGGCTCGATCCCAGATCGCCGGGATCATGCCCTGAGCCGAAGGCAGATGCTTAACCGCTGTGCCACCCAGGCGCCCCTCATGGATCTCTTTTGGACCACTTGTTTGGATTAAAATTTGCTCAATTTTGGCCAAATAAGCTGATTTAAGATAATAAATAGAAATAATTGGTCTGATTCCTGAATGGCACTTTAGCTTCTTAAGCTCAGATTCAAACCATCTAACACAGTGTATACTCCATTTTTTTAACAGGCTGACTCACACACCTTAGCATTCAAGGATATGAGGGATGTATGACTAGGACAATCTCAGTTCTTTCCCTACAATCATGTTATACTGGAAAATACTGTTTTTCATTTATATTTTATTGAGTAAAAAAGAGTAAGACTATTAAAAAGGAAACCATTTTCATGAAACTAATACCTTCAAGAGTTTAAAAAGAACACAATTAAAAAAATAATGAACCGAATACTCTGCAAATAACTGAACTGTGAAAACTAGGTATAAGATTAGGAGGAATTTTTTTCCCCTTTTAATTAGCATCAGTATAAAAAGCATTAAAAAAATAAGTGATGTCTGAGATGTGTGGACGACCAAGGACATCAATACCCTAATTTACTGGCATCTTAGTGAGAGAATTGTCCAAACAACTGTCACTGAGCTGAACCTGAAATCTTTCCCAGGAGAAACTGGGAAGCACTCACTGGCAACCAAGAAATACCCCGGTTTGCACTTGAGAGCTGACTGTCTAAAATCTAACAAAACCCATCACCTTGATAATGCCTTTGGAAAATTAAAGGTAGAGAGTAGTCTGTTGGCCCATACAATGAATATTTTAGTTTTCTGGGGGTTGTAGGTTAGATTAATTAAAGGTCTTGACTAATAATAGAATAGAAATGTCAGACGTGGATTGCTATGGGACCATTAGAAACTCCTTGGGACACCTGGGTTGCTTCGGTGTCCGACTCTTGACCTTAGCTCAGTCTTGATCTCAGGGTCGTGAATTTAAGCCCAGCGTGGAGCCTACTTAAAACAAAACAGAACAGGGATGCCTGGGTGGCTCAGTCAGTTAAGCATCCACCTTCAGCTCAGGTCATGGTCCCAGGGTCCTGGGATCGAGCCCCACATCGGGCTCCCTGCTCAGCGGGGAGTCTGCTTCTCCCTCTGCCTGCTGCTTCCCCTGCTTGTGCTCCCTCTCTGACAAATAAATAAATAAAATTGAAAAAAAAAAACCAGAACAAAAACAAAACACAACTCCTTAAAACTGTCCAGTTCTTAAATAAAAATCATGACTGTAGTTTTGTTTGCCTGCCATCCATGGCCCTCCAGGGTTCGATGCTGCCTACCATTCCAGCTTCGCTCTAACCACCTCTTGAACCACAATCCTCGTGTTCCATCAGATTGCTTAGTCATTATTTATTATATAAGTTTGATGAATTCACACGGCTATCCCTTTGTTAATGCCACTTCCTCTTGGAATGCCCTTCCCTTGATCACCATTTGAAATAGTATCTGAAGGCAGATTTCACAATCTTTTTTATCCACGAAAAATTCTCTCATTTCTCCACCCAAATATTTTTCTCCCTATTGAACTTTCAAAGCATGTTATCTGCACTTTTACAAAAACAGGTTACTTTGCATCCGTCTTTATCTATTGTAGTATAATTAACTTGAGAAAGGAAGATCGTGCGATTTTATATATACGTACGGGTGTGTAATAATATATAATATCTATGATAATTATATATACATACGCACACATATGCAAATCACTAGGAATATAGAACACAATCCAGTAAGTAATAGGAATTCAGTAAATGATGAATTGTTATCATCTCTTCCTTTTTTGTTAAAACTAGCACAGATCACTTCAATATTGCTCTTGTCAAATGTGCTATTGTGATGTTAATCTTGTTACTAGAATGAATATTTGTGATTAGTAAACTGATTTATAGCTTGAAAGGTAGCTTAACATCCGCCAATATAACTATATCCGTAAAAAGTGTTTTACAAGACACATACTCGGTCAGTTTTATCTGGTTGCTTCCTTTTCCCACACTGTTTCACTACAGAAATGAATCAAGCCTCATTACCCCCCCACATTCCATCAGCTGAAGAACCTCCCCGACCTCGTCCGCTGACTGAGGAGTCCCGGTCATCATTTTGATGTCCACCTACTGAACAGCGCGTCTCCTTTGTGCCTGGGACTGTGTGTTGGGATGCCCTGCCAAGAAGTGTCAGAGCCTCCCTCCTCTGCTTGTGCAAAGTCAAAACCAAACAAAACTACATGCAAATAAAAAAGCAGCTCCTCCAACATTTCTTTTGGGACCTAAAATTTTGTCATATGCCACTCATATGGCCCTCAGTCTCATTTCCACAGAGTCTCTTTGCTGTGGATTGTAAAGGAAGTGGTTTGAGTCCTCAGCCAGCAGTCTAAACGTGAGAACAATGGTGCAAGCCCAAGCGCCAACCTGTACAAATATTTTTATATACTGAACTCAAGATAAATCCATCTTTTTTTTTCTCCCATTTTTGTAAAACAACTGTGGGTATGATCCAAAAAGAGCTGACTGCTAACTAGACAACTAGCCGCATCTATAATGCTCCGTGTGGACCCTGGCTGTTGCGTTTCCGTCTGCGCAGCCCGCTGCCTGCCTGTTTTGAATTACGGAGAGCTGGGAGGGGAATCCAAGAGATAAGGATTCGGCAGCATAGGTTGTCTCTGCGCTCGCTTTCATGGGGGAGATATTTTTCTCTTTTATGCTTTGTGCCTGATGATATAGGATTCCAGCCACCCTCTTCTCTTTCAACGTATTTCCATGTGAAGAACACCTGACCTAGAGTTCTCGGAGTACCAGGTGCAGATCTGATTACCTTCAGGTGTCCTAATGCTCTTTGTACACAAGTATTTTTGTTCCTTCCTGTCCTTTGTGTCTTTTTTTTTTTTTTTACACTTGGAAACTTGGGGATTTTTATTTCCTTTAAACAAGCAGTATAACACTTACTAAGCGGAGAAATGCATCTGTAGATGAATCATGATCACCTGCTTCCACATCAGATGTTAGCTTTCAGCCATGAACTCTAAATCTCTATCAGGTGAATGGCAGCAGGTAAAGGTTTTAAACTCTTTCCAGCTGATGGAATAAGTCTTGTCAGTTATTAAACTGCCACTGAGCTATTTTTAGTGTCTTATTTTTCAGTACTTTTTTTTCTTGGTTATATTATATGCCATGATTTGAAAGATACAATTTTTTTTTTTCTGTTTTAGAAGCAGAAATAGAATTTTCTAGCAACTGCTGACCTTAGTTTTTCATAATTTTCCTTTCAGTTCTGTGCTGGCTATGCAGCAGGGGTTTAAGAAAATAAAGCTGGGGTATGTTGTTAATAATTCTCACTCCAAAAGATAAAATGATACCATTGTAGTGCGAGATAGAATGGATTCCTTTCCCTTCCTTGGTCTTCCCTACTTTATATCCAAATGCAGTGACAAGGAACCTCAACAATTTACACAATGAGTGCCCTTGTCAGAAATGAGGACTCATGTCCTCTCCACTGAGCTGCTTTGGTGGAGTGAATCAAAGAGGCGTACAGCCTGACGTTTTCAATATCAGAAGTAACTGTCTATATGGGAGACAGATTAGGAATAGGTGTCCCGGCTGCTGCTTTTTAAGTCAAAGACCTTAGAAATAGCAACTCTGGGGAAGAAAACTGAAACAAAAAGCTGGCAAGTCATGTTAGGAAATTAGATAGGGGTCAAGTGGATGAAATACAAAAAACTTGTAAGTATACCTGGTGGACAGGGATGGGCTCAGGCACAGGCAAAACTGTTTTGATACTGCCTCTGTGTCTTTTTTTTTTCCTCTGCCCTTAATTTAGAGGGCAGTATTTGGTCTTCCCCAAAAGATCATGACAGAAATAATCAAAACTCCCAACCCTACTTCAATGCACAAAAAAGGTGTGACACCAATCATCAAAATGGACTGCAAGTAAACGCGGGTGAAGGTGAGGAATGCTCCTGCTCTGTGGATAGAATCATGGGGCCCTTTTTCTTGAACTGACTGTTGGTTCTGCACGTGATGAAGTCGGTGCTCATGCGTGTTAATTCACGACTTATTTCTGCCTTTGCACTTCTGAAAATGTGTAATGGTTCTGGAGCAGAAAGACAGTATGTAGCAACATGCAAGGAGAAAGTTCCTAGAATGGTCACTGGAAGGAATTTAATAGTCTTGGATTGCTGACTGGGCAAATGAGTTTTCTTTTCTTTTTTCTTTTCTTTTCTTTTTTAATTTAGGAGGCTTTAGTAATGGCTAAATTTAATTTCAAAACAAACAAACAAAAAACCCCAACATTCTGACTCTAACTTCAGCGGGTGACAGTATGGTTCATTGAAAATAATTCTGGCTTTCAAATCATAGTCTTGGGTTAAAAGACTGGATCCATTGCTTACTCAATGGGGAGCCCTATGAACTTGTGTTAATCCTGCAATGTTATTGTAAACATTAATGAGACAGTGATGCAGAGTCCCTGACATTGAGCCTCTTACAAAAGAAGTACTAAGAATTTATCCTAATAAACATAAACCTATAGGAAGCAATTTTGATCACCCCACTGAGTGGTATGACCAGCTGAAACATACATTTGGGGCTTGTTTGCATAAGCCTGTAGACCCAAATGACAACCAACTAGTGAGATGATTATAGTCACAAATTATTACATCCTAAAATATCTTGAAATAATTAAGTCTGTGTAGAAGTAGCTACAACCTAAGGACACGACAGTATAAAAATTAAAACACAGTAATTGATTACCTTTTTCTTAAAATACATAGGTGTTCTTGATTTACCCTTGTTGCGAGCTAATGGCATAACTTTACAATATTGTCCTCTAAAGATAACTCTCAGGATGGCTGTTACGCTTTTTAAAAACCACCCATTATATGAGTTGCCCAAAACTAACCCAACTAACCTTGGAGAAGGACTGAAAGAAAAATTGTGGTCTTCCGTATCAAGAATTATAAGGTGAAATCCTACTGAGATGGATCTCCAGAAAAGGATCAACTGAAGCCACTGATTAGAAAAGTTAATCTTGCCTAATTCAGTTAAAACAGAAACAAACAAACAAACATACAAAAAAATGGGTTTTATTTACCACTGTGATAGCCCTATGGACCTAATACAAGTTATAAAGTGGGTGAGACTGTTCAGTACTGAACATAAACTTTTCTTTGGCTTTTCCCACCTCCTTCATCATTTAAGACACATATTAGGCACCGAATAAGACACGGTCTATCCTTGCCTGAAGAACTTATAATGCTGTTCCCTTTCTTAGGGTTCTTCTACTGCCAACCATGTCAAAAGTGTGTTTTCAAGCCACCTTCCAGTACCTAAGGGCCTATCAACCAATCCCTTGCCCACATTTCATGCTGGGCATTTTCTTGTCTCGTATCTATCACGACATTCCTTTCTTGTGTCTCATTTTCTCTCTGCTTTCTGTCATGGACTAAAGCAAATATAGATAAACAGTATACTACTTTATCAAATGGATATATTAAGGGATGAATAACTGATAACTGGATTCTCTATCATTGCTCTGGAAGGGATTTTAATAGAAGACCGAGACACAAACAGTAATCCAGAGGAGTAAATATTAATGGTCCTGTGATAAGATATTAAGGGATATATTTTGGGCAGGTGGGTGTTTCCACAACCCTTCAAAAATACTTTATATTTGATCTATATATTAAGCTATCTCTGGTTATCACACTCATAGAAATGGATTAAATTTGGTGATAAAATGTACTAATTTAAAGGGAAACCTGAGACAAAATTAATGGTCTCAGATTGTAATATATAACATCCATCTTGCAATATTCACAAAAGAAGTCGAACTTGTTAACCCCTCAACCATTATAAAAGTATACAATGTTAGCAATAGGAGAACAAAATAGAGTCACTTTAAAAGGAAGTAGTCTTTTGAAACACTGCTCTACAGATGAAAAGCAAGGAGACTTTCTCTTTACTACAATCACATACGCTCAAAAATTTTTCTTTTGAATGGGCAGAAATGAGTTTTCTTTTTTTAAAAAGCAGTATTTCAAACAATGTGTTTTCTTGTGATAAGAGATCTGTTTTAATGTCTTTACAAAAGAGGACCTTCAACATGGTATGTTAGGGGGAAAGCGTTAGGATTATAAATCACACTGATTTTAAAAGGACCCAAAATTCTGTAAAATTGCTCCACCCCTTGCCAAGTTTTTTCAGAGAGATTTTCCTTTTCCTGGAAGATTTATGTTAGAGTTATTTGTTAGTTAGCACTGCTTTGGAAAGGGGGGGAGGGCAAAAAAGATCCCTCTTAAAATTTCTCAAAACTTAGCTCCCACCATTTGTTTTCTGATCATAGGGGGAAATGTCAAATTAATGTATCATCTTCCTAGGAGTCATCTCTGTAAAAATGTTGTGTGGAGAGTAACAAATTACGAAGCCAACTTTCCTATATTGTCTTGCTATACTCCATCCCTCCCTGAAATAAATGCTTTCTTTTAGCTTCTTAATTTTACCACCTTACAATAGATGAAGTCTCTAACATACAATTTACTATAGTCAATCTATTTCTTATTTTGCAAAATTATTTGAAAAACAATTCAGAATTATTCTACAAAGTTCTAGATTTAAATCACAGTGTAATAATTTATGCATGGTGTACGCAGCGACACCTGGCCCTTGGCCTCTTGTCTAACAATACACTCAACAAGAATTATTACTCCATAATTCACACCCTGTCATGTCTTATTGCTTAATTAAAGCACAACCTTCCTCTACATGACAAGCAATTGGACTCTTAACATTATAGATGATTATCCAACCTAGCATATTTTATTTTTACAACTTACTCTTTTTACGTACACATGATGCTCATTTCAGGTACACCTACTTCTGAAACTATGAAAAATCTGTTTCTTTACTTACTTTCTGGCTACCGTACAAATTGCCACTTGCAAAAACATGGGCAAAATACTGTATGTTAGAAATTAGTAATTTAGGTGTTGAAATAACAGTCCAATATCTATAAAGCAAATTAATGTATGAATTTGAAGGCCTCCAAGTGTAATAGTTTCTTTGGTCTGTTCTATTATTGATCAGGTAAACACTAAGGATGCTGCTTATGGGCCCCGTACCTGTAATATAAATTTAAATAAATAAATGTGTAGGCTCTATATAAGAAAACCTTAAAACTCTTCTGAAGAACTCAGAGAAAATAAGCAAATGATAAAACCTAGCATTCACATGAGTAAGAAAAGTACATAGCACAAAGATATTGATTTTTCTCAAATGTATCTGTGAACTTAATAGCTCAATAAAAATTTAAAAATCAACAATATTTTCTAATATGGCAAAGTGGTACTAAAGTTGTTGGGTTAAAACCTTCTGCCTATAGCTACCATGTACTTTTTTGGGGTTCCCCTTTATAGTAAAATTCCTTCAGAGTGGTCCTTTCTCAAGTACTATCTCAAACCAAGACCTAAGGACAGATTCTTGTATTAATGCTGCTTTCCTGGCATTTCCAACTGGACACTTCATAGGCATCTCAAAGTAAACGGGTCCAAAACAGAACCCCACCAACTTCTTCCTGCTACTCTTTCCACCTTCGTGAACTACAACTCCATCCTTCTAGTTGCTCAGACCAAAAACTTGGAGTCATCTCTGGCTCTTGTCAATCTCTCATCTCATAGGCAACCCATCGGAAAACTCTGTGAGTGTTACCTCCAGCATATATTTGGAATGTGAAACCCCATGCCACCACTGCCTCCTTTCCCATCCTGGTCCGAGCCACCATCATCTTTGCCTGGATTATTCTAATAGTCTTCTAACTAGGGCACCTGCTTCCACCGTTTCTCCTCTTCTGTCTATTCCCAGCACAGTATCCAGTACCGTCCTTGTAAAACATACATCTGGTCATGCCATCTTCCTCCTCAAAATCCTGCAATATTATTCCACATCCAGAACACAAACAAAACACACACACACACACACACACACCAAAAAACAATACTTTAAAAGCTTCACATGTAACATAGATTAAAAGCTAAAGTAGCCTCTAGCCATCTGTCTCTCTGATTCTCCTATGCTCTTCCTCCCCTTTCCTGCACTCCCGCTTTCCAGCTGTTAGCCCCTTCGTACCACTTGCCTCCACCAGGAGTATCCTTTCTCAAAGCTTTGCACGTGCTCTTCTTTCCGCCTGGAACTCTCCCCAGCTGCCTGCTGAGGTCTTTACCTCATCTTGTTCAAGTCTTTGCTCAGGTATCACTTTCTCAATAAAACTCTCCTTATTTACCAAAGCACTTCCAAGCATCCTTTCCTGTTTCATTTTTCTTCAGAGTACTTATCACTATTTCTCTATCTCTGTCTCTTTCTGTCTCTCTCTCTCTCTCACACACACACACAAACTTATTTATTCTGTTTAGATTCTGTTTTTCCACACAAAAATGCATGACCTATGAGGGCCAGGATTTTTTTTTTTTTTTCCTAATCTGTTTTGCTTATCGTTACAACCCTAGCACTAAAAATAGTGCTTGGTACATAAAAACCCATGAGTAAAAGCTTGTAAAGTGGATGCATAAATGGTATGTAGATGATTAAATGGATATGCATTTCTGTGGAAGAAATATTAGGACATAACTAGCAATTATTTTAGAGGGGAGAGACTTTTATACATGTTTGTAGTTTTTTCTATCGTTAGTTTTTGTTATTTAAAATTACAACACAAACTACATTGGCATTGTTACTACAGGATATTGTAGCATATTTGTTGATTTTTTTCTTTATACTCCGTCTTTTAAAAACAAATCTTTAAAACTGTTGCTGTTTAAAACTTTAAAAAATCTTTAAAACTGTCGTTGCAGTTACAAACAAGCAATTCACCCAGAGAGCAGACAGTGGTAGAATAATGAGTTGTCCAGCTAACTGAACAGTCCCACATCTAAAGAATGACGTGAATTCTAAATGAGGCAGGAGTCTAAGAGGCCTACCTACCTACTGAAGCAATATGTCTATGATAAGTGTTCTGTTTCAAAGACAAGAGAAGAGTTCACTGAGGTTTTCTTTTACTGTATATAGTACAGTAGCAGAGGGCACCCAACACATCTCTTGGTATGTCCGTTCATGTATCAAGTAATAATAATAGCATGACCGTGATGCAGTATAGCAACTGGAAACCTGGATCTCATCATCTGCGTTCGGAAACAGAATAGAGGAAGAGCTGATTTGATGAGCTTGAGTGATAGGCTATTATATTAATGGTTCCATTCGAGGCAGGGTGGCCCTGGCTCGCCATCGTGCTGACTGTGCTCCATTTCGTAATGACTTACGGTTTTCTGTCAGGCATCAGCACATTGATGACCCAACATATATGAAGAAAAAGGTTGATACTAATCCCAGCACATTTTACCGGTGAAAATCCAAAGGTATTGTTAATGTAGTATTATTAAAGTGTGTTGAGCTTTTTTGCGAACTGCATAAAAAATATGTGAATTCAAGTAGGGCTATCTGCCAACTGATGAACATATGGTTACTTTTTCTACTAATAAATATTTCTACAGATAGGAGACTAATGAAGCACACAGTGATACTGCCTTTTCATGATTATTAAATACATAAATTCTCAAGAGAGATGAATAGATTCAGCTCATTCCAAGCACAACTTCATAGGAAACCACCTTAAGTACCTCACCTTGCTTAGCACATATCATACGATGAAAGAATGGGACATGCAGACATAATTACAGGAAATCAAAATAAACCCTTAGATTTTTTTTGAGGTACATGCTTCATACTCATTACACCTAAATAATTTTTTTAAAGCAGAAAATGTTCTATCACTTATACTTCAATGGTCTTGATGCATTATATTTGGGTCCTGTGAGCCACCAAATAATACAAGGATCTTACAGTCAAGAAACTGTTCCATTTTTATTCCATCTCAGTCTTAGCGAGATAGTCTTGATGTTAAAAGCATTTTATATATATTTTTTACGAGATTAGAAGCTCAGGATTTTCTGATCTCTCTCAATTTTTCTCCACTTCAGGTTTTCTCCCGGGTAATAATATAGCTATTTGATAGAAATGTAGCCATCTTATGATTTTCTTTTTAAGTGGGGCTCCAAATTTTTCACAGTTTGAAACAGTAGGCGCAGCAAAGTACACTGGAGTGGAGAGAGAGAAAGTGGGGGCGGGGGGAACATGTTCTCCTTAATGTTTTAGGAACCCAACATCTTCAAAGAATTCTTTTCGATTTTTGGTACTAGGACACGATGGTCTCCCTAAATATTTTCTGAATCCAGTCCTGTTCCCTTTTATCCCTTATTTTCTCTACTTTTGCCAGTACTGATTTTGGGGGTATGTTTAGGTCAGGCACTTTATTTATTATTTCTAAAACCTACTTCAGGGTTTCTGTCGTTTGGATTTTCTCTCCCTTTTGTTCCCACTGTTTGCTTTTCCACTTCTACTTATTTTGATGTATCTACTTTATGCTTAATAATTTCTCAATCTAGGTTTCATGTGCTCTTCACCCTTTCACACATGCTATTTAAAATCTTACACAGTAGAACTCAGGCCCTATTTATATTTTGTCTGGAGTGATACAAATATTTTAAGTGATAAATTTTAAGTAAATAATTCAATAGCTTAAATTTCCTATATTATTCATATTGCCCCTGAAAATAATTAAAATGGTGGGCTTTTCATAATTGTTGAGACAGTTTTAAAAATTTGTGAATAAAAATTTAAGATATAAATGGAGACGTTTAATAGGGTATAATTATCTTCATTTCTATCAAATAGCCCTGACTCTTCATTTTACTTTAGACTAATAAGCCATCTAGGTTATACCAAGTGGTTTATTAGATTTTATGAAAGTCAGAGCCTCAGAATACCTATAACAGCATAAAAGAAATGGATGAAATGAAAGCCTCAGAATGAAATAAACATAAAGG
The DNA here is from genome assembly GCF_023065955.2 of Ursus arctos. Classification (NCBI taxonomy): domain Eukaryota; kingdom Metazoa; phylum Chordata; class Mammalia; order Carnivora; family Ursidae; genus Ursus; species Ursus arctos. The sequence goes on along the minus strand of NW_026622952.1, from coordinate 33,441,296 downwards.
AAACATTTCAGTATGGTCTTCGGTGAGGCTGGGGATTAGGTGTGCTTACAATTAGGTACATTTCTGAAAACCAAACTCAAGGACTAAGATTGGGTTTGATTTCAAACAATCCCTCCATAGCATATGCGTTGGTTGCTATGCAACACAATTTAATATCAACAAATGATGCCAAGTGATTTTTGCATACCGTAATTGGCTTGCGAATTTTGCTGCTTGAAAATTGCAAAGAGAACGCGGTTATTTAAATTTAAATGGCTATGTTAAAAATGCTAATTTTTATAATTAAAAAAAAAACTACAACACAAAACCTACATCTTAAAACTGAAGAAAAGAACTGCCTTCTGTGATAATAAATGTGCAACAGTCTGGAAAGTTTTTCTTCCACCCTTTGGGAAAGCATAGAACATATTGAAATAACTTTTTATGCTGGTCTACTCACCTAGCTTCTCTGATGAGTTGGCTGTGGAAAGCCTGTATAGAGGCAGAGCTCAATTAGTGTAATTTATGTATCCTTGGACGTCAATCATTCCTGTTGAGAGGTGGGACTCGTAAGCTCTCAGTGCATTAATTAAGAGCTCATCTCAACAGAGCCATCTTTCTACCTAAGGACCAAAAAGAAAGTTTTAATTAGATTTTTAAAAGCAAGTATGTCATATAGGAAAGCAAGTATAGTTCTTTAGTTGGTATGCGAAGCAACAACTGGAAGGGGATATTCCAAACAATAGAAAGGGTACTGGTTTTCTTTTCTTTTTTTTTTTTTTTTAATGATTTTTTATTATATTATGTTAGTCACCATACAGCACATCCCCGGTTTCCGATGTAAGGCTCGATGATTCATTAGTTGTGTATAACACCCAGTGCACCATGCAATACGTGCCCTCCTTACTACCCATCACCGGTCTATCCCATTCCCTCACCCACCTCCCCTCTGAAGCCCTCAGTTTGTTTCTCATAGTCCATAGTCTCTCATGGTTCATTCCCCCTTCTGATTACCCCCCCCCCTTTCTTTATCCCAGAAAGGGTACTGGTTTTCAATCATCTGCGATGGTACAAGTCAAGGGGGGAGGGGGAAGCCTCCACCTCAAACCTTGGTCTTGGCCCTTGGAAATCACTTCACGGAAGTAACTAAAGTTTTGACTGAGTTGTTTCATTGCCAACATAATTATTGGACCCCTGTCTAATTATTGCTGCAGAGCTGATGCTGATCAAGTGGAATTACAATGTTGAGGACAGACAGTGTTTTTCTCTGATGGCTGGCTTTTTTTTTTTTTTTTTAAAGATTTATTTATTTATTCGACAGAGATAGAGACAGCCAGCGAGAGAGGGAACACAGGCAGGGGGAGTGGGAGAGGAAGAAGCAGGCTCATAGCAGAAGAGCCTAATGTGGGGCTCGATCCCATAACGCCGGGATCACGCCCTGAGCCGAAGGCAGACGCTTAACCGCTGTGCCACCCAGGCGCCCCTGATGGCTGGCTTTTTGTTCCAGGCTAGCTTCGGCCTGAATATGCAGTGGGCAATACAATGCAACTTCAGCAAAACAGAGTGAGGGGACTTGCACAACACATCAATTTCATTGGTTTGGGGACGGAGTGAGCGTGCCTTTGCTCACTAACCTAAAAATACAGGGACTCGAGAGAGGTAAAAACTAGCCGGGCTCCCTGGTGTCAGCTGCTAGAGAGAGGCTGTTCTCTTGGAATGGCTTGTGTGAGGCCATCAAACATACTCCTTAGGGCTCACTTGGGAAATAATAGATACATTATTGATTAAAATATTTATAAATTAAGGGAGGGAAACAAATTTTAAAAGCTAGTTCGGATTCTAGAAGGGAAATATATCTACTAATAGCTATTAACCCCTCCCTCATCATAATAAAGGTGGGGAGGTCAGGATGCATACTTGGGAGAACAAAACCGAATGACTGCCAATGTCAAGAAAAAAATCAAATAGGGAGAACAGAAGGGGAAAAAAATACCGAACAATAGAAACACCATCATAAGTCACAGATATCACAAATACAATACCAAAACTAAAACGTTCCAAAAAAACTCAGTCCCAGGAAAAGTAGGGATGCAAATTTTGTGCTTTCAGAAAGGTTATAGACGGTGGGGAAATATAAACCCAAGCACAAGGAGCACAAAATAAATGATGTAATAATTATAAGGAGGTTTCTAACAGGGACGATTGGCACAAAGGGCAATGCCTCAGAACACAAGGGACGCTCGGTTCCCTGGCTCAACATAACAGAGACTGTGTTCCAGTGTTCTGCCTCGCTATTACATTTCATTTTGTTTTTCTAAGGGAGCGTGTTGAGAAAATCCAGCTAGTGTATATGTTATAAATTTACCACCTAACTAGCATACTTGACGCGGACTGAAAAACAGCAACAAACCTGACAAAAGAAACTATAGATTTTATAGGTATGTGGTTTGTGCAGTATGTTTCTAAATGATAGTATATGAGGAAACCATGACTATATAGACAATTTGTCAAAAGAATAAAGTTGGAAAATTGTAACTCATCATTTATGTTAATGTTCATAAAGATATTTTATAATCCTTTCTCTACTCTTTCCCTTTACATATTTTCCCAGCTATTTTGCCTCATTTATTGTGCTGTATAATGTTTATCGCACAATACATAGAGTAGTACTCCCCAGATACAAGTTGGCAGTTGCTCTGGTTACACCAATCTTGTGTGCCTGAAAAATTTATGTAATACAACATCCCGCATTTGAGTACCATTTTTGTGTCTTTCGATGCATCTTTTTATTTGCATTTAAGCCAGGGTGGCTTACTAAGCCAAATTACTTCTTTAGTATAATAAAGGATGTCTAAATGGTGATAGTCACATACCTAGTTTTGTGTTTTATGACTGTGTGCAATTTGTGCACCTCAGGACTCTGTTTTCCGAATTGACTGAGGACAGAACATGTTAAAGTTAATGAATATTTAGTGCAACTGTTTTCAAAGAAGAAACACATCACGATGTGTTTTTCCCATGAGCTGTCAGCTTTTTATGCAACCCTCCCCCCCAAATTAGTTACAATTAGTTTTGTGATCTGAAAGCACCTTTTAGCAACTCTGACCATGGCAACTTTGTTACACATTCCCTGTCAGTTTCTAGGGGCTGTGTTTCTTAAGAGCATGGCAGAAGGAACAGGCGTCAGAGCAGGTAGTAAATTTTTGTGCTTTTAGCCAGAGATATGAATTTTCTTACTACTTAATTTGCAGCTTCAACAGAACCCAACTTTATGTTGCTGGAGGTAGAAGGAAGCCTTTTTCTAAATGAAAAGTCCTTGTTTTTCTACAAGATATTTTCTCCACTTGATGGCATCTGTCGAACCGGCTCAAGCAGAAGACCAGCTCACATTGTAATTGGAACAATGGATCCGGACTAGGCTTTGTGATTCACTCTGAAATTGCTTGCAGTGGTGCAATGGCATTCCAAGGAAGAAACCATGGTCTGTGTTTGGAGAATGGCCACTGATGGAAGACCCGGGTCCCTCCTCTGCCCTACCCTATTATAAGAAATCACATCATTTTCCAAAGATTCTGCGTTTGTGACCCCACCACATCATTGCCCAAGATTCTCCTATCCTCAGAGAATGATTCTGTGTTACCAACTACACACGTCTCCTCTTTTCCCTTTAGCAGCCGCTATGACAGCTACAGGACAAGAAAATACATGGCCTTGTGTCTTCTCCAAAGGTTTTGGTGGGTGAGCCTCCCCTATTTCCTGGCATTCTGGCAGGGTCATTGAGAAGTATAATTTGATGAATTGGGGGTTGATAAAAAAAAACCAAGAACAAAAACAAAAATAAAAAAACAGAAAGTGAGCCCTGGTAGTGACATCATGAAGGCTCCACCTGTTTCAATTTAAATTTGAAGTCATTTTCTATGTAAGAATAGCATAGTTGGAGTTGGTATTACTGTTTTGTTAATTATATCTGAGTGAATACAGTCACATGAAGCTATGTGGTCCAGAAAACAAGGACTTAGAGTACATTTTACTCATTGAATATTTTTTACCAGTGGGCCAGTAAATTCTTTTGAACATTTAGTTAATTCACTCAGTGAAATCAGTCAGACTAGTTTATATTAATTTGCTACATTTCCTATACTCAGGGGACTTGTATCCAAAGGCAAACTGTAATGAAGCTGTCGATAAATGACCCAGTTCTGTGTTGTCTTATCACTGGTGATTCAGTGTGAAAGAACAGGTTTATCGTCTGACCTCCTCTACTTTCTCTGAGAAATTATATTAGAAGGAATAGAAATTCATTTTTGGAATATATCGTGAGAAAAAATATGGACATCAAAATAGAACACTGGATTCAAAAACACATATATCATTAAAGTATAAACTGGGACTTCCAGCAGCCTGTAAAGGACAAAACACCAACTCTGAGTTTATTTTCTAATTCACACTGGCAATTATGAAATGCATTATCAGAGATTTTCATATTTCCATTGATGAGATTCCATATAAAAAACTTCGCAGATACGGATTCAACCAGGAATGCGAAGGAAAGACAAAGCAAGTCTAAGTGTCTTAAAATGTGTGGGTTTGGAGAATGAGACTGGGCCAGTGCTCTGCAAAATCTACTTGTTTAGATACATTTTTCCCTAAGCCATAGAGGAGAGATGTCTGAGTGGGTTATCCGTCTTTTATCTTTGACATTTTATTATTTAGTTTTAATGCTAAAATATTTTATTGTACATGAGCCTAGAGGTTTTCTGCTTTAATATGTTTATAAGACAGAATAATAAATAAATGATGATTTAGTTCAGTATTGATGTCAGGATTGTAGTAAGCTTCATATTTTTTAAACCTTTTCCCAATTCTGACTTAGGAAAATTAGTTTCTAGTTACTTTCTTGCTATCTAAATTATTGGGGGGAGAAGAGTCTCCTCCAACTGTTTCATGGGCATTAGGTTATGTCAGTGACACCAACTAATGAATACTTGTATTGAATGTTTCAAGTACCAAACTGTGTTCCTGTAACTCTTCTGCAAGTTTAATAATAGAAGGGGGCAGTAGTTAATGTACTCTATTAAGAACATATTCGAACGTCATCTTGGAAGTAAAGATCAGTCCCTCATAATGAAAAGTTTGGCAGGTAGTGAAACTATTCGAACACTTCATGGGTGAAACCATAGTGGTGAAAAAACATAAGGGGAGTCCATAGTCATGTATATTCTTAAATAGCAGGGAGATCGGTAGGAGAAGGAAGGGAAGAATGAAGGGAGGTAAGCAGAAGGGGGCATGAACCATGAGAGACTATGGACTCTGGGAAACAAACTGAGGGTTTTAGAGGGGAGGGGAGACTGGGGAGATAGGCTGATGATGGGTAGTAAGGAGGGCATATATTGCATGGAGCACTGGGTGTTATATGCAAACAATGAATCATGGAACACTACATCAAAAACTAAGGATGTACTGTATGGTGACTAACATAACATAATAAAAAATTTTAAAAAATAGTGTATTTTTTCATATATTCTCCTCCATCTGTGTTCATGTAAATTCTATATAAGGGCATGTTAGCGTACACCACCCACACCTGTTAATTGCACTTTACTAATTTAAATGATTTTATTGTAAAGAAGATTGAGAGTGGAGAACTTTTTAATATCCAACAAATATTCAGTATTCCCAAATAAGCTTGCAAATGTCACGGCATTTGAAAAGCTTCATTCTTTCATTGTGGTATAATCGACATATAACATTATATTAGAATCAGGTGTAGAACATAATGATTTGGTATTTGTATACAGAAAGCTTCACTTTTATGAGATCACTTCCTTAAAATCCCTGTAAAAACTATACACAGGATATTTTAAAAAGAGCTTTGGGTTATTCTATAGTCCTTTTCCACTATCAACAGTAAAGACTTATTTCTCCTGTTCTCATATTCTCAGTAACTCAAATCAAGGAGAAAAACAATAGAGACTTTTTCTTCAGTGATCTAGAAAATCTTGAGATTATAGGATCATATTTAACCAGTTACAGTTTCATATAAAATATGAATCACTTTGAAAATTGGTCTCCTACAGTCAACATCACCCAAACAACAAGTCTATAACTAGATATACATGTATATGCATATATGTCTATATATGTTTAATGCCAAGTAGAAACCTTCAACATCTCCCTTTGTCCAAGAAATGTGTGAAAATGGTGATGAGGTGGGGAATGTAAATGATACTTAACTGGCTCATTCACACAGGTATTTATACAATGTATTTATTTAGCCCCATGTAAGTACCCAGCACTCTTCTGTGTTCTGAGAATAAAGTAACGAGCAAAACAGATGAAGACCCTGCCCTCACCGAGCTTCTCTTCCAGTAGACATATAGATGGAATCGTTCCCTAAGACCTCAATACATGGATCTGGTCTCTTCGTTTATCCATTTTATGTGTCATGGCATCCCGATGCCATTATCAATTTAGTGATTTTCATTTTCCAAAAAATACTTGAAAACATACTTTGTGTTGAAGTCTGATTTGCCATGTAAGATGACTGAAAAAGCAATTCTAAATTACTTCTAGGCATGCAGTATAAAAGGAAATTTTCAAAGATACGTTTATGGCTTGATAATTAAATCTGGGTGAATATGCCTGCTGGGAACTTCTGCAATAATAAAATAGAATGGCAGGTTCCAAGCCGCAAACAAAGAACTTTTTCTTTCAAAGATTTGAGTCACAGGATATTAGGATTTAATAGATTTTACATTTTTTAAAATGCATAATGCCAGAATTTCATGGTAAGGAGTCTTGAATTATTATTCAAGTACAATCCAAAAGATTCTGAAAAAACACAAAGAATGGGCAGAAAATGCTCAACAACGTAACTAGTTCAGAGACTCTAAGTACCTGAAACAGTAAGATATGATTTCTTTGATCTCAATTTTGGAGTTTCCCCTTTCCTTACCCCCCTGCCACATAAGATACACAGAGATTCAGTCTTTTTCTGGATTTTACAAACTAGTTCCGATCTGTTTACAACATCCCAATAACTACACATGATACTCACAAAAGGAAATGGCCATCTGGGGACAACATTGATGTTGACCCATGGACCTCAAAGTGCTTAAGTTTTATGAAAAGCTGAAAACGAAACCATAAGAGGATGCATGAATTAACAACTTCTCTTGAGACTCAGTGAATTCAGTCACCCTTTCCTGAGAAAATGATCACAGAAAAATGCCACTAGTCTACAGAGATAAACGACAGCTGGGGTTATAAAGATATGTAAGCTTCCCAAAGGTTTCAAAGATACACCTAAATTCACTATAGAGAAGATTCTGTAAAATAACTCCACCATAAGGTCATATTTTAACATAAATAGATTTCAGAAGATTGGACTTAATTATACATTTATATCGATTTACATCTATCAATATTTATCTATCTATCTTCAGAAGTCAAAGAAAAATAAAGTTCTACCTTCCCTCCATGGTAATAACAGTAACAGGAAGAAATGGCTTGCATAATGATTTTAATTGCAGAGGTCCAAGAACCGAAATGCAACTCGCAATCATCCTCTGCATTTTCAGGCCATATAAAATCACAACACTTTAGGGTACTCTCAGAACAGCTAGGCGATTCTAATTTGTGTCCATTCTCCTCCTTCATTTCCATCTCCATAAATAATGGATAAAGGAACAATGGGTCTTGGCTGACTTTTTAATTCTAATATACAAAAATTATCTCCTGGAAATAAATTAACGTCTATACAATAGTCTGCAAATGGTTTGAAAGTAATTAGGTGGTTCTTAAGATGCTCCATGGGTTCTGTTTTATTTTGAGTCAATTTATCACTACACTCACCTCTTCGCTTCATCCCCATGCCCTCCCCACCCTACTCCTGCCTCAAAATCCAAGTTCCTGTCACACGGAGGCAGAGATTCATTCTGTTATTTTTTGCCCCTCTTCTTGGTTTGCTATTCAATTTTCTATTAATTGGTACTAACTGATATATCAACAGTGCAAATGCAAATGCTATGGAAATATCAAATGGAAAGTGTTTTTTTTTTTTTTTTTACAACTGATAACTGTGTAAATATAATAACTGTACCCGTTAGAGTCTACCTTACTTATAAAAAGGGTATATGGGGTAAGTGGGTTTTCAAAACAATGGCTGCTTAGCCCTTTATGAATCATTATGCTTTTATTTTATCTTTTTTTGGTTGCAATCTTAGAAAAAAAATGAAGACATCACACACTTCTGCACATAAGAAACTGTCATAGGAAATAAAACCATAATACCAAAATAACCTGAATTAAGCGAATAGAAGGATGCCTCTAGATGCATTGAAGTGGGTGACACTGTCCTTCCACTACGGGCTTCAGAATCTTATTTTGGGGTGCTCTTTCTCCGGGGGTAATTTCTAAGTTCAACGTCGTTTCTTGCCAAGGTCGCTTGGTATGCCTCTTTCCCACCATACATCTCATCTATTCCCCTAGCCCCTTCTCCCACCACCCACCCATCCAATCAGTTCTCAGCCCATTGCTATTGCTGTTGGGTTTCCTGCTTCGGGCTATAATTAAAGCAAATTGGAAGAGGAAGTGAGGGAGATCTGACAACTAATTTTGTGTCTGATAAGTAAAATATATGCAAAGAATTTTCTTTTTCTTGGACTCATATTCTTTTTCCTTTCCCATTTAATTTTAGATTCCTTCTGCCTTTGAGGTTTTTATGTAAGTTAGAGATTGATATATAAATAAAATACAGTCTGGCCACATCCCATTCATCTTACATACTCCCTTAAGTTATAGAACTGACTCGGGTGCCCAGGGACGCCAGACCACTGGAACAATCATTTTCAGTGTAAAGTTTATTTATAATAATGCTCATTTGTCTCTTAACTACTTGGTTGATATATAGTACAGAAGACTGTAATCATTTTACTTTATTTTATGTATGTCTTCCCAGTGAAGAGAACTGGGCATTCACTTCCTTTTAATCACCCACCCTTGGGAAAATCAAGCCCATGTGACAAAATTCATCCTAATTCAGCATGTTAAGTTGGAACCACACACTATCTTGCACAGGGTAGGCCTTCAATAAAGACTTGTTAAACTGAACAGAACTTTATAAAATATATCCTTATTAAATAATATTTCAGTAATATTTTAAATAGCCACTTATTAAAAGGTTTACTCACACACTGAAGGGACTCTTCATTAATATTAAAATTTAGCAGAGATTCCTATCAATAGCATATTTGTCTATGGGTGGCGCAGTCATTAAGTGTCTGCCTTCGGCTCAGGGCATGATCCCAGAGTTCTGGGATCGAGCCCCACATCAGGCTCCTCCGCTAGGAGCCTGCTTCTTCCTCTCCCACTCCCCCTGCTTGTGTTCTCTCTCTCGCTGGCTGTCTCTCTCTCTGTCAAGTAAATAAATAAAATCTTTTAAAAAATAGAATTTAAAAGTATTAATCAAGCCTGATTTTTTGAACACGTCTCATATGGGTTTTTTGGTCCCGATCACAAAATGGATACAATCTGAGTTAAAGAATCAACAAGACTCTATGCTGTGATTCTGTCATCGATCATTTGTACAGAAGTGATTTAAATAATCATAATGTGTATCAAATTCATGCTTTTATCTGGGTGGTCTGCAACTTAAAATCTAGAACAGGTTTTTTATAATCTTTATACCGTCTTCAGAAATGCCCATTTTGCACACTGAACAAACACTGTTGTTAAGGAACAGTAAAATACATGTGAGAATCACAGATCTTATCTTGTTAAACAAGCAAGAGTCCCATTTTTACTTTGCTGTCTGAATAGCTTCAATCTCACAACTTAATTTTGGGAGTTACATTAGCCACATGTACAAGTTATTCTAGAAGTCTCTTAAAAACTAACCATGTAATTACAGAATGTAGCCTTCTGTATTGTTCATAAGGTTTAGGTTATATTGAACCATAAAGGTATCAAAACTATCTAAATAGTACATTTTCCACGAATCCTGAGAAATTATAAAAAAAAACCAAAGCAATCTGGCAGACTGCTAGTTTTCCCACTTCCTCCAAATTCATTTCCCCCTTCTTCCTGGGGACACAACTGTCTATCCAGAAAATAACCCTTCTAGCTTCTCTTGGAGGTAGTGTGGCTATGTATTTAAATTGAGGCTAATGGAATGTGAGCAGTCATCTTTTCCTGGACATTGGCTTTTCTACTTTTGTCACTGGCTGGACGACGGACAGAACAGAGACCCTGCTCTCACTACAAGGGTGAAAATAACACCCTTGTGGGCTTGCCGAGCAACAAGATGGAGGACTTCTTCCCGGAATGACCCAGTGGAGAAGAGGCGCCCTGCCAGCCTAGACCAGCTGACTGCCATGTGAAAGAGGAATGTTTTCTGTTTTATTTAAGATATGGTGTCTTGGATGCTTCTTCATAATTTAACTTCACCTGCACCCTACTAAATCTGTGAATGGTATGATCAGAAAAGTTTCTCTTATAATATAAAGCAAATGAAAACAACCTGATGGCATTTTCATAGTCCTCTGAAGAGTACATTACAAATTTTCATTTTTTAGGGTGACTTCATGCTAATAGGAGCTTCCCTTCTGCCACATTCTTCCATTTGTTCTTCACAGGAAGAAGGAGAGAAGCACAGGTGATGGTGTCCCTCTCCTTTGATTGTTCAGATAACATCAATGGCTCTTGACCACCTTTTGAAGCCCTGATCAAATGCTACCTCCTCAGAGATAATATTTTTACTTTTTCAACTAGTTTAATCATTTTTTCTTTTTATGAATGCCCACACAATTACATCTGTACTTGGGGACTTTCCAGCACTCACTGTAATCACATGTAAACTTTGGCTTTTATGAAAAGGCAAGCTTCCTCAGTGAAGAACTTATATCTGACTTATGCCTCTGGAGAATTCACAGTATTATGCATGTACTTAAAGCAACATAAATATATGTTGATGACAACAGTGAATAAATAAATTCTCATTTATTAAATTATAAAACATCCCTTATTAGGCTTAAGGAAATAATGTGATAATGTATCTTGCATGTAAAAAAAGTTCTACTGTAACCCAGAAGCCATATAAACTGATGATAATAATAATAATTAATAATGGTAGTTTTCTTTCTTGCCATTCAATTTAGACATAACCAAATGTCTTAAATATCAGATGGGAATTGTGATTTTCTTTTAAACTGAACAACATCATTTCTTTTCAACTGTACCTAGATAAGATTTTTAAAAGGCAAGAATATGACTCCACTACAAACTCTCGCTACATTATATAGTTAATCACGTAAAGATCAGATTGATCTGATTTTGGTGGGAAAATCTATAAGCCATTTTAAAAATCATGTCTGATATTTACTCACTGGCTATCTTATTTACTAGGCTTTATAAGATCAAATCATGTGTCACCTACCAAATTAAGGCACAGCAGATTCTTGATTGATTCTGAAGTTAACATTAGGGCTAGCCATCAAAACTGTGCATTTTCAGTTGGTTCTTATTAGCTGACTCACGGTCTAACTAGAACATGGAAATATAGAAAACATTTTTGACTTGTCCCTAATACTTAAAAGTCTGGGAATCAGAAAGAAAAGTCTCAAATAGGCTTAGTAATGCACTTACAGATTAATGTATTCAATTCTCAAATGCTCTTATTTGAACATAATCTATTAAATATGACTTAATAAAATATGGTAAATATTTTCTCTCTCTAATATTCTAAATGCTACCTTACACTGAGGCTAAAGAAAACCATATTCTTAAATAGATTATGTCAATTAGATAGTATTACATTAGAAAATCATCAAATTCTTTTCCTAAAAAACTTTTTCCTATACTTGGGAGATTAGAAGAATATGAATTTGCATTCAGTAGTAATATTTCATGGCTGTGTGAAATTCTGCACGTTAACTTCTCTGAGCCACAGTTTTTATATATTTAAAGACTGGGATGATAATACCTACATACAGTATTAATATAAAAAGTCAATTGTAAAATTACATGTGAAATACTGATTATATGACCTATAAGACATTCATTACATATAAAGCCCTCTGATACTTCTACACAATGGGAAAGAAAGTTAGCCATTATTCCACTCACTTCACCTTCCCAAAGACCCTTACTTAGAGTACAGTGGATGGTTAAAAATGATGTATTTTTTATTTTTCAATGAATCAATATATTCCATTTTTTAAAATAAAATGTGGTAATTTTGTAAAATATATTTGTATTTCTAGACCACATAATTTGAATAAATAACTTTATATTTGAATGAATAAATATATTTTAAAAAACTTTAATTCTCATTGTCTCTTAATATTATCATTTCTTTCTTTCTTGGTCTTTCCTGTTAGTGTGTAAACACTGTTAAGTATCTATGTTTTTTTGAAAGGTAAATAAAAACAGCAGCAACCCTTCCCTTGAGGCGTGGCATTCATGATATTCAGCTTTTTGCGGGAAGTATCATCATTAAAATCCTATGGTACTGGTACCAGAATTGAATGAATTGATGAATGAAACACAATAGGTAGTCTTGAACAAGATCTTAGCTTTCAATAATCACAAGCCATCACCAGCCAAAGGACAAAGAGCCATTCAAAATGGTTTTGAAAATCTGGCTATATTTGAGAGAAAAAAAAAAACCCACAAACTAATGCTGGATCTTCATTTTGTAATTTCAAATGCATAAAAAGGTAAATGCAAAAAATCCAAATAGAGAAGTAAACATGGTTTTGGGGAAAGATAGCAATTTGCATGCATCCATTTAATGCTTTTCCTTCCGGAGACCCCCTACACATCAGTAAAATATATATATATACTCATAAACCCACAAGAGCAGGAAGAGTGAGAGAGAAAAGAATAGCAACAGAATTTTAGAGGCTAAAAGGCAAAGGGTGAGTGGTAATGAATTTAGTGGATTCGGGATGCTAAAACCTAAGCTGACAGTTGAGGAAACTGGAAAGCAGTCCTATTTTGTCCTACACTCTGCACTAGGGTGAGCTTGGAGATTTACTCTCTTGAGAGCAAAACACAGGATTTCTAGACTGGGGGACAGTGACACAGCTGGTGGAGTTACTATTCACCAAATGAGAATTTTAAAAATATGTATTTACTGAATGCTGAGAATCCCCCTCCCCTCCTCATACCTTTTTCTATCCCCTGAAAACTGGCAATCTGGACTTTGCCTCAAGACAGAACTATAATAGAGGATTTTCTGGGAATTCTGACTGACCCAAGAAGAGATGCTAAAAATACCCGACACCATGTAGCAATAAAAGGCAACGTCTCCCTAAAGTCAAGTTCAAATTTAACACATGCTACTTAAGTGAGTAGAATCTTTATTTAACATTGAGTCCCCAACTTTTAAATCTGAACAATCAACCAAAGGTGACTAGAAATCTAAGAAGCTTTTAATATAAAAGATGTATCTCAAAACAAATAAATTAAGAAAAAAACAAATCAGTTACTATGCAGAAGGAAGCTTTGAAATACAATGATTTTCTCGAAGAGATGAGAAAAGTTACTGCATCCACAAAACAAAAATAGAATGTTATTAAAAATAAAGTACATTTAGAAAACAACAAGCTTTTGGAAATTAAAAACATGACGGCAGAAATGAAAAATTTGACAGAACATTGGTAAATAAAGATGATCTGAGATGGAAAATAGGCAATAAAATAGTAGCGAACCAGTCCAGGAGGTATAATCCCTAGAAAGAAAAAATAAAGAAAGTGGACAATAAGTTACCACTATTAAGTCAGAAACAGTGAATGGGTTAGAGATTTTACTCCTTTTGAAAGTTCACAAGTTAGTCTGCCACAGATTTATAAACATATGTTGACAGAAGACACAACAGCCCTGCATCAGGGACACAAATCGTTTATTACTCAAAGCAAAAACAGCAGCAGGAATGGCATTTTGTGTTGGTTCCCTATGCCCCAATCCCCACAGTGTGACACAACAAGGGCTAGATTTTACTTGTCTGTACCATGTGGTGAACCATTGGATAGCCATCCCAGATTTGAGAAAACTAAGCTTTTATAGGCTGCTGACATATCTTGTTGTTCTCCTTCCAGAAAGAAAGAGATTATGCATTATCCTGGAATTTAAGCAAATACTTCCAGGAAGAAGCAGAGGCCTTAATCTTTACCACTCTAGAACATCTCTGAGGAAGCATGCTTCTAAAAATTTCTAGGGAGATACACTCTTTCTAGTTTCTAAGACTGCTTATTAATTAAAAAAAAAATGTCCTTTGCTTTGAATTCTCAGGCTGTATAGGTCTGAAGTCTGTGAAATCATAGAGAATTGTCTTTCAACAATCATCAATGAAATAATTCAATAAAATTTCCAGAGCCCACTTAGTCTTCAGTCCACTTGATGAATATAGAACCTCACCAGAGCACATCACTGTGAAACTTCACAACTTGTGGTTATGCCAAAATTTTAAAAAGTTTTCAGAGAGATAAAAACAGGTCATATACAAAGTCATAATGACTTTTGACTTTTTTAAAAAAGATTTTATTTATTTGAAAGAGAGAGACAGAGAGAGCACAAGCAGGGGGAGGGGCAAAAAGAGAGGGAGAAGCAGGATCCCCATGGAGCAGGGAGCCCAACGTGGGACTCGATCCCAGGATCCTGGGATCATGACCTGAGCTGAAGGGGGACACTTAACTGACTGAGCCACCCAGGCGCCCTAATGACATTTGACTTCTTAACTGCAACATTGGAAACTCAAAGACAATGGAATAATGCCATCAAAATTCTGAAGGAAAACTATTTCCAAGTTAGATTTCTATCCCCAGCTAAGTAAACAATCAACTGAGAGTGTAATCAAGATATTTTCAGATATCTAAAGTAATTAAAAATTTTACTTCTCATGTTCCTCTCCACTTCAGCTAGTGGAGACTATTATTCTACCAAAATAAGAGAGAAAAATCTAGAAAATGAGGAAATGCTTCCAAGATACAGAAAATCCAACACAGAAGAAATGCATCAAGAGTTCAAAGGAGGATAACAAATGGAGCTTCTGGGAAAACAGCTCCAAGCTAGACATAGTAGGCAGTTGGTCTGGATTGCAGAGATTTAAAAGACAATGTTGAGGGCTGACTTCACCAACATGCCCAATATCACTGTACAATCTTTTAAATTAAGGATAGCATGCCTGGCTGAGGCTGTTCTAGATTATATCTGTACTTTGTCTTGACCATTTGATGATGATATTTCTGTTTTCCTCTCCATGTTCCTGTTTTTGGGTTAGTTGAATATGTACATTTTATGAAGGCACCCTCTGTTATAATCACATCCAGAGATAGAGGTTGGCCATAGTGAGTTTACAAACAAAAAATACCAAAAAACATCCTCACCAGTGGGAATAGCATTCCCACTGACCAGCTAGCCACCCATTGTGGCCCTTCCAGATGGCTTTCATGTAGTGAGTCCTATGTTTCTTAGAATTCACCATTGGCTTTGCCCAATGAGTTTCTGCCAGTGTGTTCTTGAATATTCTGCAGTATTAAATATCATATTTTTGAGGAACATTTCAGAATAGAGGAAAACCAGTCAAATGAAATACAAATAGTAAAAAAAAAAGGAAATGGAAAATTGTGTATACATTATCATCACAACTTTGTATTAAAATGTACTGTATGTATAAAATGTGTATACAAGGAAATATACTAGTATATTATGGATAATTTTAATTTTCATTGTATCATTCTGTATTTTCCTATGTACTACTATAAACAAGTATTAACTTTAAAATCAGAAAATTATATTGAACACATCTACTCAAGAAATAAATCTCCTCTGATCCTAATGATACCTGTAGTGACAGCCTTCATTTTCTTTCCCTTTATAGTTACGTTTATTAAAAGAGTGGTCTACAATCAGTGTCTCCAATTCCAACCCTCCCATCACTCTTAAATGTCAGAGCACTATAGCTTCAGCCCATACATTCCACAGAATATACTCTGGAAATGTCACCAGTGGATATTCTTCAGTCTTCTTATTTCATCTAGGAGTTTCATCCAGCCAATATATATTGAGTGCTTACTATGAGGCTTTTGACACCACTGACCACCTCCCTCTTCGTAAAACACTCATTTCCCTTGGATTCCATGACACGCTGGTCTCCAGTTCTCCTTTCATTATTCTTCCTCCTCTATTATCCCCCTTTCATTCTTTCTGTATATCCTCTGAACCTCTCCACAATAGCCTGAAAATCTGTGTCTCCCGAGAGGCTTTTCATCATCTCTTTCTCCAACTCGTTTTACAAATCCTTGCATTGCATTCACCCCACAGCTTTATTCACTGTCCATTGTTGACTCCAGATTTAAATACCCTGTCAGATTACTCCCCAGATCTCCAGAGCAAATACTGATCGGCCTTAGTGACAATTCCAATGTATGGCCGATAGTACCACTGACGCAACACCCCAAACTTAATTCATTATTAAACCAAAACAAATCTTACTTTTTCCTACCCTGTCTTTTCTAACTCAGTGACAGACACAACATCTAACCTGCATTCCAAACTAAGAGGCTAAAGGCTACCTTTCGCTTTTTACTTTTTCTTTTTCTCGTCACTCACATTCAGCGACCAGGTCTATTGATTTTGCCTTCTTCATACCTTTGCAATTGCTCCTTTCCCTCCATCCCTACCTAGGTCAGGTGCCTACTTACATGAATTATGACATTTCTTACTTCCAAAATAAGGTCTAAACTTATGGCATTTACAATTCTTTTCCACCTTGACTCCCCCTCTCTCTTCAATATCATCTCCTACTAACTTCAGACTCCAGCCTTAAAGAACTAGATTTTACATATTCTTTTGCCTTTCTGCCCTTGTACATAATGTTCCATTCTTCAAGAATGACCTTTTCCTCTCACCGTTCTCTATGTATCTAACTGCTATTTATCTTCATGAATTCAAGAGTTCCTTCATCAGAGAAGTCTTTCCTGACTCCCCTTTATCCTAGGCTAGGTTAGGTGCCATCCCTATGTTCTTGCATCAAGCTGTGCTTTAATATTCCTTTCTTAGAGCTTTCTCAAACTCACTGCAAGGTAATCCCACCAGAAGTCCCACCCAATTCAATGACGTCTCCCTCATTAGAACTCCTCTGGAGAGATTTCCTTCAGAATGAGTTTATGAGTCACAGAAGAAAACTTATCTTTACGCTTCAACTTTGTTTTTGCTCAGAAGTAGTGTTGCCCAGTGTGACCACCAAAATTATTGAACAGATTTGACATTGAATAACTTTTGGCTATTTCAAAAAATTCAAATATGCTTTCAAAGGACAAATACTTCTTCCCACTGAGACTATTCAAAAGCCTGTAATCAGATGTAAGAATTCTTGAATGTTTTCTTAAAAAAAAAATAGTCAAAGTACTGTAGAACTATAGTTTTAAATGTACACATGCTTTCCAATACATACTTCAATAAAAATCACCAAGTAAATAAAAATATAGCTTTTAAGTGGAAAAAAATTCAGCTAATTCTTAATTTCAGAACACCAATATATTTAAATGCTGCAAATCAGTGGATAAGAAAAAATGATTAAAAAGCAGCATGCAAAGTCATACACAGAATATAGTACTATAACACATGAAAATAACCACATTAAGGAATGCAAGGAATAAAAAAAAATGATATCAGATGGGGTATCTTGGAAGAATATTATAATATAGGACTAGATTAGTAATGGGAAGAACATAGCAATACTAACGTGGAAGTCTAATTCATGTTTTACATGTTGGTTTTTATATTAATATCAGAAATATCTTCCCATGAAACTATTATTTGTCATTAGTATTTTCTCTCAATGAATAACATTATGTTTAAGAAAAGGAAAAAAGAAATAATTTAGAAATATTGATTTAGAGGTATTGTTGCTCGGTACTTGAATATTTTAAAATAAAACTACGTGGTATAAGTTAAAACAGATATGCTACCTAGCTTGATGAAGAGCTGTGCTTAGCAAGAATTCATCTAGCACATTAAAGCAACAAGTCTTTCGAGAGTGTCACACAGTAAAAGCATTGCATGAATCTAAGGCAAATGAAACGATGCATGCAGTAGGAGCTTAATGAGTATTTGTGAAATTGAATACCAAATATGAATGAAGGGAAGTAGCAGTGAATCAGAAAAGTGACCCCGTTACTTTTACAGTCATCATTTCCATGATTTCTGACTTCATTTTGATGAGCATTAAGAAATCACTGCAATCCTAAGTTGAATTTATTATATAAACTGTTGCTTAACATAGTGGGTCATCTTTTAATACTCAGAAATACTCCGTGTCCAAGTCTGTTCAGTGTGACTTTGGGCTTTTTATTTGTTTTTGGTATATGTGTGTTCTTTTTCCAAGGAGAACTCGGATACCTCAGATATACAGATACTTATCAATTATACAATATGAAGGAGAAACTATGGTCATGTCATAAGAAGTATATATTTCACCAAACTTTACTGAACACTTAGCGAAGGGCTACAGTCTCTTACTACTGAGTGTACAAAGATGAAAAGCAAGACCCAATCCTTGCCTTCGACATGTCCAGTGGGGCAGCAAGGAACCTTCTATTATAATATAATGCAGCAAAACAAGGCTAAGCAGTGTGGGATCAGATGAGTGGCTGGCCCAATGAAGCCTGGAAATTCTGAAATAACTGAGGGCCATGACACATTTGCGGCAATTTCATTGAGGACAAACCCTAGAAGCTTTGGATTCACTGTGAATTCAAATCCTGGCTTTATCTCTTACTAGCTGTGTGTCTTGGGTATACAGTAGGTGTTTATCAAATTAGCCTACCAAACAGTGTCAGAAGTAAAAGGAGACATAATTGAGAGCTATGGGAGTTTGGAAAGACTTGGTGGGTGAGGCAGGTCTCAAACTGAACCTGGGGTGGCCTGCAGGAATTAGGTAGACAATATTTGGATGGGAGGAGGCTGTTTTGGCCCTGAGGAATGAAGTTTCAGAGAAGAGAGTATATGCGGCGTGTGATCCAAAGGCCAACAGGCATCGAGGTTGCCTGCCAGCAAGGAAAATATATCAGATTCCAGGATCACAGAAAATCTCTGAATGCTATTTCATAAAAGATCGAGACAGTGTCTTTCCAAGCTTCTATTCCTCCATGCTCCCACACTCTCCCTAATTTCTTTCAAATACACATTTAGAAATACTTAATTGAATGTAATATTTTGCCAGTATTTATGGTAATTACTTCCTGTTAGTTCTTTTATTAAGGAACAACACAATTTTATGTAGGATGCACGGCCCCAATTTTCTCAGTTTGTAGTAAGTTATCTGACGTCTCTTGCAATAAACCAGCATCTGCAAGAGTTATGCTTCTGGTATAACAAGAGAACACTACTTAGATTTTTAAACATCCAAGCTCGCACTGTTTACATCACATATGGTGAAAGTAGAGCAAGTAGTTAATTCATCTTATTCAAATATATTATCTCCACTCCCTTCCTGCGCAGTATTTTATTATCTTTTTGGCATACAATTGAATCGGCTTTTGTGCTACATCGTTCAGTGAGAAGGAATAGATGCGCACAGCCATATCGTAGACAGAGATATACCAGGTGCGAACAATACCCCTCTGCAAAGTTCACAAGAGATTTATCACAATAAAAGGGGCCAGAAGAATCTGGACATTTCTGGGTTACTGTGCTATTCCCCACTGCTATGCTCTAACCATCTCAGACAGGCTGACAGAAACTATTGTTATAACTTCTGCTGGTGTTGTATTTATATACCATATTGGTTGGGCTGCAAGACCTCGGTACAGGCAGGCCCTCTAATGTGCTCTTTCAATTTGCACACAGAAACTTTAAGAGTCTATTATCTGGTTTACTTACAGTGTCTATCGCCATTACTAAAAAAAAGAGAGAAAATGGCACCATCAGGTTGAAAACAGAAGAATGTCTGTTGTGTAGAGAATAAAAGGAAAATTTTAAAAATCTCTGCTGGAACATTTTACACCCCTGGCCACCTCCTGCAATTTTTGCTTTGACATGAAAAAGTTCGTCATGGCCAGAAAGTAGGAACGGAACTCCTATTACACTGTGACCTGTCAATAATTGTGCATCCACATTCAAATACGAGGTCATTCACATGCTTCCAATGTATGATTCAGCAAGGGGCCCAACAGTGAAATAATTATGTGAATCCTCTCGCCTGCATAAATTCCTGTTTACTTAGAAGTCAGCAGGCAACCTCCAGATTCAAATCTACACACCCCTTAACACATGATATATGGTAAAGGATCAAAGTCAAATCAAAGCTCTAAGACTAGTATCAGGAGTGGCTAAAAGACTGGTACATTCTGTGCTTCTGTTTATCCACCAAATTTGGCAAGAATACGTGCTAATAATCCCAAACTGAAGAAAATGGTATCAGAAACAGTTTCTGTTTGTGAGGGGTGTGTGTGTGTGTGTGTGTGTGTGTGTGTGTGGGCACGCGCGCGCTGAGCGGGATGGGGGGTGAGGAGGAGAAAGATTCCATATGTGTTATAATATCTACTGGTGAAGTTTTTTTGTTTGTTTGTTTCTATCCCAGCTTTTGACATTTTTCTATTATATTAGAAAAAAACTAAACCTATAGAGTTTTATTAACCTTTACTGAGAACTTACTTTATGTCAGTTCTAAGTACTTTACATCCATTAACTCATTTCATTCCCGCAAAGCCTTTTGACATAGACTTTATTTTTATGACGTGGATATTATAGGTGATGAAACTGGAGCACACAGAGGTTAGGTAAATAGCCCAAGATCACGTAGCTAGCAAAGGGTAGATCTGGGATTCAAACCGAGGAAGACTGGCTTAGGTGTGACTAGATTTGTACTGGCCAATATGGCAGCCACAGCCACAAAGGGCTACTGGGCAGGCATGAAAGCACATAGGACTTCACTTGGTAAGGAAAGGAATATACCAATATCTTATCTTGCCTATTTAACATTTCATCAAAAACTTTTGTAATGATTACAGGCTGAAATGATAATATTTTGGATATATTGGGTTACATAAGGATACTACTAAAATTAATTACACGTTTTATTTTACTTTTTTAATGTGGACACTAGAATATTTAAAATTACATATAAAAAAATAAAATAAAATTACATATATGACTAACAGTATATTTCTAATGTTGGCTCTAGTCTGGACTCTTATTTTTTAAGAGAGAGTGAGTGAGGGCAGAGGGGGAGGGAGAGAGAATCTTAAGAAGGCTCCACCACGGAGCCCGACTCAGGACTTGATCTCTCGACCTTCAGATCTTCACCTGAGCTGAAATCAAGAGTCTGAAGCTTGATTTCTGCATCTGAGCCACCCAGGCTCAGTCTGGACCCTTAACTACTCAGCAATATTGGTTTTATTTTAATTAATTAATTAACTAATTAGTCAATTAATTAAGTAGGCTCCATTCCCAGTGTGGAGCCCAACACAGAGCTTGAAGTTACAACCCTGAGATCAAATCTGAGCTGAGATCAAGAGTCAGGTGCTTAACTGACTGAGCCACCCAGGCGCCCCTGCAATATTGGTTTTAAAATCAGAGTGAATATTAGCCCAAACATGGATACTTCCTTCATTTTATTTTATATTTTATTACTTTCCTACATATGTATTGTAGTATAATCCCTTCAAGCTTAAAAACATAAACTGAACCTTTATATAAAACCACCCAATGAACCAACTACAGGGACATTAGCTATTTTTATAGGTTGTTGATGAACCTCTGACTGATAAAATGGTGAAGCTGAACGAGGCCATCAGCACAAGGAATAAATATGATCCAATTATTATCTGCAGGGCCATTAATAAAAATAATAATAATATGGCTAACACCTATTAAGAACTTAAAGTATGCCACAGCTTGGGCAAAGCCAATGTCATCCAAAGGGTTGGTACTGCCCACTAGGGAGCATTTTGGAAATTTGTGGGCCCATTTTCGGCTGTCCCAAAGGACACTGGTGGTACAAGAACTCTTGGGTCAATCCCGCCCAGTGAAGAATGTCACTGGATATTCTCATGAGATACAACATCATTTCATAATTATCTCAGCCTAATTGGCTCAGCCTAAAACCTTACACAAAAACACAAAATATTTGTTGCATAGTTTTAATATGCACAGAGTTTTCCAGGAATTCAGCTGCCATGAAAATCAAGAAAGGACTGTACTTGGAGCAGAACTTCGCAAAAGTCATGCACCATTTTAGAAAATGACATCCCTGGTGTCAATACTGCTCTTGGCGTTAGAGTTACTGATTCAGCACACCTGTAGTTATACTACTAGATCTGCCATAGTAAAGCCGGTAAACTGCAAACATCTGATTACTTCCTATGTCATTTAGATTTGTCATGCATAATCATGGACACATCGAATATATATTCTTTTATTATAAATTGCTTTCCTTTTATTTTCTCTTTAAATTAGAGTTAAGGAATTAATTCATTTTTAAAATTATGTATGTATTAGGTTATATTATGCATAAATTATTTTTTCAGAGAGTAAACGGGGCATTATAAAATATTAATTTAAGAAAGGGCATACTGTTCTGGTAAGAATGAGAATAGCTAGGCTAAATTCTTTATATGCGTTAACTAATTTTATCTTTAAAAATGATAAGCTTTAGGAAGTAGGTACCAATTTTTTTCATCTCTATTTCACAGATAAGGAAACTGAGGCTTAAATAACTTAAGTATTTTAATTGTTCGAGGTCAACATCTAAGATTCAAAAATTTAAAAATCGTATAATCTATGTTCTAACAAGTATATTGTCTTCTTATTTTTCTTAAAAATTATACATAACTATATTTTATATTACAATATACACTACATATTATAATTTATGTAAGTTATTATATAAATGTATTTTTAAATATCCAATATAAAGATTTTTTAAATGTTACCTATTAATAATTTGTTGTTGTTTTTAAAGGATTTCTATTCCAAATGACTATCATCTTCAGTATTCTCCACTGAAAGCACAGGAAAGCATTTACTTTGTCACTTGCAGTAGGATCTCATTATATTAAAATTTTGAATGCTCATCCATAAGGAAAAATAAATTGAGGAATAATGGACTTTGTTTTCAAAAATGTATAACAGATGGAATATTTCAAATCTCCAACTTAATAGGAAATTAAAACATTCACATGTGCGTTTACCCTATGTCCCAACATTCCCATTTCTAGGAATCTATCCTGATGACAGATTGGAAAAGATGGGAAAATTATTAAAAGAAGTATACCCGAGGATATTCATTAGAATTGGCACCACATATTGGAACCAACTCAAATGTGCACATTGGGGAACGAGTAGAAGAAACTGTAGTAACTCCTCCCAATGGAGAACTATGCAGCTACCAAAAATTAGTAAAATTCTCTTTCTATTGCTGGAGTGATCTCCAGAATATAATCTGCAGCGGAAAAATGAAGTACAGAGAGTATTACATAGAGCACTGGTTCTCAGAGTGTGGCCTCCAGACCACCACCAGCATCACCATCACCTGGGAACTTGTTAAAAATGCTAATAATTGGATGCTATCCTCAACCTACTGAAATAGAAACTCCGAGGGCAGGATTCAAAAATCTGCTTTAACACCCCCCCCCAAGTGATTTATTGGCAACCGAGTGTGAAAGTTTTGCTATACATTATCCTACTGTTTTTCATAGAAGGGTAGAGAATATAATATACACACATACATATATAATTATACTATACAGATATATTTGTTTATGTGTTTTTTAAAGATAGTGGATTAAACCACTAAATAAATAAGAGGTAATAAAGCTATGTAAATTGGTTAACTGTGAAAGAATCAAGGGGAAAGAGACACAGAAGGCAGACCTCTCTGAATATACTTTGAATTGTAGATTTGAATTTGGCATCATATTACATACATATAATTTTTTAATACAAAGTAAAACAAATAAACCTGTATTTAGTTGGTGGCTTAATAAAACAGAGTTATTCCTAGTGACTTTAAAGCACAGTAATTTGTACTCTATTAGGGTATAAGAAAGTAGAGCAAAAAGAACTACAAAGATATGTTACATTCTTTGCACTAATAACTTTGTTACTAATAATACTGACTATAGTATTCTCAAACTATGTAATATTTTTTTTAAAGATTTTATTTATTTATTCGACAGAGAGAGAGAGAGCCAGTGAGAGAGGGAACACAAGCAGGGGGAGTGGGAGAGGAATAAGCAGGCTCATAGCGGACGAGCCTGATGTGGGGCTCGATCCCATAACGCCAGGATCACGCCCTGAGCCGAAGGCAGACGCTCAACCGCTGTGCCACCCAGGCGCCCCTCAAACTATGTAATATTGATATTACTATAGTATCAAGGAAACAAGGAACTATGCTAAAGTCATTAGGAATCTAGAATTTCATTAAAAGAGAAAAGAGATACATATACAAAACCAAACAACTCAGGTTAAAACAGTATAATTCTAATTTAAACTGGCAATATTACTGTGAACTATGATATATGTACTCTTAAAAAAATTTCTTAGTCCTGTCCACAAAAAGGCCTAGAAACAAATGGCAAGCAAGATGGACCCATGGAACACAGCTGTGATCTCCAAATACCATTTCTCACTAAAAGAAACTTGAGTTCCCTGAGAAGTAACTGGACTCAGGTGTGAGGCTGGAATGCACGAGGTAAGTCCAACCTTCTTGTCATACCAGAAGGCAAGGAAGCTATCAAAGACTACTATGATAATATCCAAAAGGCTCAGCCAAATCCCCAATGGCTTTCTACTGAGCAAAGATGAGACAATCTGAACATCAGTAAGTATAATAACGACAATGAATATATGTTAACTATGTTAAAAGCCCAATGTCATTTCACAACAATACCAAACTAACACAGAAAAAACTTCATCGTTCATCTTTGAAGTTGCTCAAAATTCATCTAAAACTTTTACAAACATAAAAGGGAAAGAGCTAAACACTTAATTTCTCTTTCCTGCGCTGATTGTTATTTCAGGGTAACCAAATAGTTAATGAGAGAAAGTTTCCTTTTCTGGAGTATTTCAGTTACTAAAGAAGAAGGGATTATAGAACTAGAATATCACTCTTTGGCAAAACCTTTATGAAATAGTGAATTTAGGTGACGATTACCATGGTTGCTACATTAAGGAGAAGAGATGTAACCTGACAGAATTATACATTCTCTGTATATTATCCTTAAATAAAAAGAAATAAAATGAGAGAATTTGAAGCAAATTAAACTACAAGCTTACATAATTTAGGGGAGCATAAACAACTCTATAGAATCTCTTTCAGTATTTTCTCTACTTTTGTATAAAAACAGAATTCTTCAAAATAAAAAGAAAAAAATTGTAGGCAAAAATGGATTATCTGTAAGAACTCTGAAAAAATGATTTGTATGTACTTTATAGTGAATTAATTTGAACAGGTAAAAATTTGTATGACCAAAGATCATGAGGCTTGCTCTCCTAATAATCTTGGTATCCTCTCTATGTCCTAACACTGTGCTTAAGCATACAGTAGGTACTTAATAAATTTTTATATAATAACTACTCTGATTTTTCCCATGTCTACTGATGTTCCAAGTCATTAAATAGAATACGGAATAAACATGATAAAAATTATTGACAATTAGCTTAACTGGGGTAACTTTCACTGGCACATTTAATTTTTAAAAATGAATATAACATAACAATACTGTTCTGAAAAGACAAAAATTGATAATTCTGGTTTAGACTAAGAATCATATTTTCAAAAATGTAATAAAGACTATAAAGACAGATACCCAAGACATTTAGTAAGAATATTTTTTTTCTTAAGAGCAGATGCTTTTAACTCTGTTCTGAATACTCTAAGTATATCTTTAGAAAAAAAATAGAAAAAAATCTATATCATACTTATGACATCTTATTATGTCATTTCAAAACTAAATAGTAAAAACTCTATGGGAAAGAATAATCTTTTGAAGCATTTTATTGAAGATGATTTTCAGTTTTCCTTGGTCATACAAACTGTTTTCCTTCTTATTCTAAATAATAACCATGTTAAATTTTAACAAGAATAATGTTGGTAATGCCCATTCTAAAATGCATTTTTATATCTTATTTTACAGAAATCAGTGTTAACCAAATTTCATTCTGTAGCATATAGAATGGTATGCTCTTAAAAAAAGCATTTCATGGTCATACACATTTGGGAGATACCAAAGACTACATTCTCTGCAAATTCAGAGTTTGAAGTTAAGTAGTAAAATGCTCTGAGAAGTCTACTCGCAGAAATATTTCCCATGAACTTTATAATAGCACATTTCCAAAACTTACTTGATGATGGAACTCTCTTGTGTAATATATTTCAATATTCTATAGAACAAAGGTTGGGAATGCTGGCCCAAGTTAATTGTCATTTTCTAAGCACAGATTATAGCACGCAGATCATTTAGAGAACTTCCCTTAGTGTCATTTTGTACAAGTGAAAAAATTTAAGAAACACAAGAAATCAATGAGCTATTAAAAATCAGAATCAAGTTATTGTTGGGTTTCAGGGAAAGAAATAATACCCCTTAATTCAAAGACTGGTATGCATACTTTTCTAGTTTAAAAACTAAAATATATTTTTACTATTTCAAAATGTCATTAACTAAGTGACCATAAAAGTTAACATAGTTAATTTTCACTATGATAAGAATTGTGTACTGTATAATTTGGAATAATTACTCCCACTATAGTATATTTGTTTTCCTAAAAAGTAGAATACAAATTCAGTCATGGTCTCAAAATTTTTTCATATTCTATTTTTTCACTCATTAAAAAATCAACAATAAAATACTTTTCTACTAAAACATCAGATGGAACCAAAACAATCTAACACTTTAAAAATCAGACACACCAGGAAATTCTAGGTCTTATAATTTGATAAGGCTATTTGTGTGGAAGTTGGGGTTCTCTGTTTTTGCTGGCCAGGAGGGGATAAAGGGAAAAGGATAAAGAAAAAAAAAAAAAAAAAGCTGGAGAGAACAATTTCTTCTCCCTCCCTAACCCCAGTCAATTTATCTACCTTGTTCATACTATGTTTTTCAGAAAGTAATTCAATACTACAACATTGTTATCAAAGGATGTGTAGAAAGACTCTGGTAGCTTGTTACAAGAGAATTAGCACAGACTCTGAAGTTAAAGATATGGGTTCTAGACCCCCTTTTACCCTGTATGTTGAAAGAAATTAGGCAAGTTTTCTAAGCCTTCGTTCTTTTTCCAACTAGAATATGCTAGTAATACTTTAAAAACTATGAATGTATTTTTTAAAGTGTTGTAGAATTGTTGGTTGCTCTTGAGTTCATCATCTCTAAGGATTGCAATAGAAATAAACATTTATCTTTTTATGGAATTTTTTCTAACCCTCTCTGAAGTTTCTCAGACTAGAAATCTCCTTACAGGTGATAAGTATATTTTATTGTCTTTGGTCTACATTTTAAAAACACAAACAGTTCTCAATAAATATCATTAAAAATGAAAAATAAGGACAACTTAATGGATAGGAGGCAAACCATCAAGATGGTGACATAACATTGTTCCCAACTTCAGTCCCCCCTGCCCACCTTCAGTTTAGACCAACTAGCAACTATCCACAGACAAGACAGCATTGTAAAAAGTCCCAGAACCTGGAACTGAGGCTGAAGCACTTGCCTGGACCATAGAAACAGATAAAGACTGTATTAGAAAGGTAAGAGAACCAGTCACATTTTGAATGCTTTGCCTATTTCCTGGGTGAGTACATTTCTGCACCACGAGGGAGCCCTGGGCTTATTGTTTCTCCAGTGGGAAAAGAAAACCCACAATCAGAATTCAGCTTCCCCAGTTTGGCAGGATGTTTCCTGGAAAGTCCACTTTGGTCTGGTCTCATGGGAAACACTGGGAGGACTTAAGGGACTCAACCACTGGGCATCAGATAGAGATGTATGAATGAATAAAGAAGATGTAATTTTATATATATAACTCAGCCATAAGAATGAAATCTTGCCATTTGCAATGGCATGGATGGAACTAGAGTGTATTATGCCAAGCAAAATAGGTCAGAGAAAAGCAAATACTATATGATTTCACTCGTATGTGGAATTTAAGACACAGAATAGAAGAACATAGTAGAAGGAAAGGAAAAATAAAATCAGATAAAAATAGAGAAAGAGGCAAACCATAAGAGACTCTTAACTCTAGGGAATAAACTGAGGGTTGCTGGAGGGGAGGTGGGTGGAGGTGGGGTAGTTGGGTGATGGGCATTAAGGAGAGCACTTGATGGAATGAGCACTGGGCGTTATACGCAACTGATGAATCAGTAAACTCTATCCTGAACTTAATAATACACTATATGCTAACCTACTTGAACTTAAATTTTAAACAAAGGAGAAAAGAAAAAAAATTCTGAGTTTTATTACTTTTTCTATTTTCCCCCTATTTTCTATTTCATTTACTTCTGCTTTAATGTTTATTATTCCCCTCCTTCTGGTATTTTTAGGTTTAGTTCGTTCTTCTTCTAGTGCCTTGAAGTGAAAAGTTAGGTTATTTGAGATTTTTCTTTTTTTTTTTTTTTTTTTTTTTTGATGTAAGCATTTATCTCTGTAAACTCTTTTAGAACTGCTTTTTCTACATCTTACACATTTACATATACATCAGGGATATTGGTCTGTAATTGTCCTTTGTAGTGGGGGTCTTTGTCTGATTTTGGGATCAAGGTAATGCTGGCCTCATAGAATGAGTTTGGAAGTTTTCCTTCCATTTCTACTTTTTGGAATAGTTTCAGAAGAATAGGTATTAATTCTTTAAAATTCCCCTAGGAAGCCATCTGGCCCTGGACTGTTGTCTGTTGGGAGATTTTTGATTACTGATTCAATATCTTTGCTGGTTATAGGTCTATTCAGGGTTTCTATTTCTTCCTGTTGCAGTTTTGGTAGGTTATATGCTTCTAGGAATTTATCGATTTCTCCCAGATTGCCTAATTTGTTAGGATATAATTATACAAAGCAATAGAAGATTTGAACAATACTACACAACAAATGGGTCTAAGAAATATATACAGAACATTTTATCCACCAATAGCAGAATACACATTCTTTTCAAGCATACACAGAACATTTGCTAGGATAGATTATATGTTAAGCTACAAAATAAGTTTCAATAAATTCAAGAAGAAAGAAATGATATCAAGTATCTTCTCTGAACACTAGAAATCAAGAGCAAAACGATAGCTTGGGAATTCACAAATATACGAAACTCAAACAACACATCCCTGAACACCAAATGGATCAAAGAAGAAATCAAAAGAGAAAGAAAAAAATATCTTCAATCGGTAAAAATGAAAATGCAACATACGTAAATGTATATAATTGCTCATAATATTCTCTTATAGTTGTTTGTATTTCTGTGGCATTGGTTGTGATCTCTCCTCTTTCAGTCATGATTTATTTATTTGGGTCCTCTGTCTTTTCATTTTGATAAGTCTATCTAGGGGTTTATCAATCTTGTTAATTCTTTCAAATATCCAACTCTTAGCTTTGTTGATCTGTTCTACTGTTTTTTTTTTAATTCTATATCATTGATTTCTGCTCTAATCTTTATTAATTCCCTTTTTCTGATGGATTTAGGCTTAATTTGATAGTTCTTTTTCCAGGTCCTATAAGTGAAAGGTTAGGTTTTGTATTTGAGACTTTTCTTGCTTCTTGAGGAAGGCTTGTATTGCTATATATTTCCCTCTTAGGATTGCCTTTGCTGCATCCCAAAGGTTTTGAACCATTGTGGTTTAATTTTCATTGCTTCCATGTATTTTTTAAATTCTTTCATTTCCTGGTTGACCCATTCATTTTTTAGTAGGATGTTCTTTAACCTCCATGTATTTGTGGTTCTTCCAAATTTTTTCCCTGTCGTTGACTTCAAGTTTTACAGCATTGTGGTCTGAAAATATGCATGGTATGAGCTCATTCTTTTTTGTACTGGTTGAATCCTGATTTCTGACTCAGTATGTGATCTATTCTGGAGAATGCTCTCTGTGCACTTGACAAGAATGTGTATTCTGCTGCTTTAGGATGAATCCATTTAGCACGTTGAATATATCATGCCAGTCCTTTCTCGCCTGCCAGGTCCCTGTGGACAGGTCTGCTGCCAGCCTTATGTGTCTACCCTTGTAGGTTAAGTACACCTCCAGAGCAGAATTCTCTCTTTATCTTTGTATTTTGCAAGTTTCACTATGATACGTTGTGGTGTTGACCTATTTTTGTTGATTTTGAGGGGAGTTCTGTGCCTCTTGGACATGAATGTCTGTTTCCTTCCCCAGATTAGGGAAGTTTTCAGCTATAATTTATTCAAATAAACCTTCTGCCCCCTTTTTCCTGCTCTTCTTCCTATCTGGGACCCCTATGATAAAGATATTATCTGGCTTTATGGAATCGCTGAGTTCCCTAAGTTGTGATCTAACAGTTTTCTTTCTCTCTTCTTTTCAGCTTCATTATTTCCCATAATTTTAATCATCTATATCACTGATTCACTCTTCTGCTTTGTCCATCCTAACTTTTATGGCCTCCACTTGGGACTGCATCTCAGCGATGGCATTTTTAATTTCAGTCTGGCTAGATTTTAGTTCTTTTATCTCTACAGTAAGGGATTCTTTAGTATTTTCTGTGCTTTTTTCAAGCCCAGCTAGTATCCTTATAATTGTTATTTTATATCCCAGTTCAGACATCTTACTTATATCTGTATTGATTAAATCCCTGGCTGTGAGTACTACCTTCTGTTCTTTCTTTTGGGGTGAATTTCTCTGTCTTGTTATTTAGTCCTTAAAAGAAAAGAAGGAAAAAGAAAAAAAGAAAAGAAAAAACAACAACAACAACAAAAACAGAAATAAAACTAGATCCTGGGTGTGTTTTGGTCCGCTTGTTAAAAGAAACTAGATCCCAAAATAAGGAAGAAAGAAAAAAAAATGAAATATATATATACATAAAATAAAATAATAATAAAATAAAATACATTGAAAGGAAGCAATACACACACACATACAAAGTACATATAAAATTTTTAAAAAGAATAAGAATTGAAAAAAAATAAATTTAATAATAATAATAAAAAGCAAAGAATATAAGTACAAAGGAGGCTAAATGCTACTTTCCCCTAGAGCTGAAGCTTTGCAGGTGAACTTGGTGCTAGGGAATTGTTTGTGCTGGTCTTCTGGGGAAGGAGCCTATTGCGCTGATTCTCAGGTGGACTTGCCCTGGTGGAAAAGGTCCTCCCTGGTGCTCAGGGAGGCAGGGCTTGGTGAAGCAGACCCGGATCCACTAGGTGGCGCTGTTTTGTTCCCTGAAGATTTTCAGCATTGGTGGGCGGGATAAATACGGCAGCCCACTGCTCTCTAGCCCCAGAGTTGAAAACCCACAACCCTCATTCTTCAGTGAGCCTTTACGCAAGAGCAATCATCACTCTTGTCTCCCCAGTTTCCATTAAAACCCTGTGTTCACCCTGCCTGTGCCCAAGCCCCTCTATCTCAGGCACGCAAGGGAGTTTCAAACTCCAACTTTGAAGGACTCCCATGGCGCAAACCACTCTTTCCCTGGGGAGGGGCTCACCTTGCTTCTGCCTTTTGCCGACCCATCCCAGGAAGGCGGTTGCATAACCGCACTTTAGGTCGCCCTTTATGGCAATACAGAGCAGAAACCGGCACCTAGACTCGCTGTTCTCAGCTAGCTTCCCCGTCCTATGCCTGGGAACAGGAAGCACTTAGGCTGCACTTCTTGCGATCCTGGGGATCTTGAGGCCACAGGGTCACACCTGGGATTCTGCCCCGCTTTGCCACCTGAGCACCTTTAAACCAGGCACGTCCCCCACTGGTGCAGACCTCTAAAAGTTCTGATTTTGCGCTCCACCACTTATAATACTTTGCGGTAGCCTCTTTAAGCAAGTTCTCTCCCCACGGCAGTATCCACAGCTATGTCACACTAGATTGAAGTCTCCGTACCTCCTACCTTCCAAAATGTGCTCACTTTCCTACTCGTGGACTTGCAGTATTTGTTCTCTCAGGACTCTGATTGATCTCTTGGGTGTTCAGAATGATTTGGTAACTATCTAGCTGTACTCAAGGTATGACAGGAACTTAGGGTTTCTCTATTCCCCACCATCTTAACTCCTCCCCCAGAACTGTTTCTTTTAAAAGAAAAACAAAATTGACAAAGCTTTAACAAGAAAAAGAAAAAAGGGAGCAAATACTCAAATAAATAAAATTATAAACAAAAGAGGAAAGAATACAATTAATGTCACAGAAATATATAGAATCATAAGAGACTAATATGAAAAGTTACACATTCACAAATTAGACAACATAAATTGGGGCACCTGGGTGGCTCAGTTGGTTTAAGTGCCTGACTCCTGATTTCAGCGAAGGTCATGATCTCAGGGTCATGAGATGGAGCCCTAAATTGGGCTCTGTGCTGAATGTGGATGGAGTCTGCTTGATTCTCTCTCTCCTACTTTCCCTTTGCCCCTCCCCCACCTCTCTCTCTCTCTCTCTCAAAAACTAACAATAATTTTTTAAAAAATGGGTACATTGCCAGAAACATACAACCTGAAGAAATAGAAAATCTGAAGAAACCAGTAACAAGTAAGGAGACTGAATCAAAAACCTGCCAACAAAGAAAAGTCCAGAACTAGATGACTACTGGTGAATTGTACCAAACATTTAAACAAGAATTAATACTAAATCTTCTCAAAAACTTCCATAAACCTGAAGAGGAGGGAACAGTCCCAAACTCATGAGACTAGCATTATCCTGATATTAACTCCAAAAAGAGATTACAGGAAAATTACAAGCCAATAACCTTCGTGAATACAGATGCAAACGTTCTTAACAAAATGCTAGCAAGCTGAATTCAACAGCACATTGAAAGGACCAGACATGATCAAGTGAGATTTATCCCTGGGGTGCCAGGATGTTTCAAACATATGTAAATCAACAAATGTGATATACCACACTATCAGAATGAAATAGACAAATGATATAATCATCTCAATGGGTGCAGAACAAGCATCAGACAAAGTTCAAAATCCATTCATGATAAAAAAAACTCTAAACAAAGTTTAGAAACTGGGTATAGAGAAAATGTTCCTAAACATAATGCAGGCCATATATAACAAGCCCAGAGCTAGCATACAGAATGGTGAAAGGTGAAAGCTTTTCCCCTAAGGTAAAACAAACAAACAAACAAAGGAGAAAACAGTATGACCATTCTCACCTCTCCTTCTCAACATATTATCAGAAGTTCTAGCCAGAGCAATCAGTCAAATGAAACAAAACGAAAACACCCAAACCTTAAAAAAAAAAAAGAAATAAAATTACCATTTGTGGATGACATGATCTTATATATAGAAAATCCTAAAAACTACACACACACACACACACACACACACACAAACTGTTAGAACTATGTAATAAATTCAATAAAATTACAGAATACAAACTCAACATACTAAAATCAGTTGCATTGCTATACACTAACAAACTATCTGAAAAACAAAGAAAACAATCCCATTTACAAGTGCATCAAAAGCTAAAAAAAAATAATACTTAGGAATAAATTTAACAAAGGATGTAAAAGATCTGTACTGAATACTAAAATATTGATGAAAGAAATTGAGGAAGACACAAATAGAAATGTATCCAATGTTCATGGATTAGAATTAATATTGATAAGACATAGTACCCAAAGACATCTATAGATACAATGTAATAACTATCAAGATTCCAATGACATGTTTTTACAAATTTTTTTTTCAAGATCCCTAAAACCCTAGAACCTCAAAAGACCCCAAATTGCCAAAGCAATCCTGAGAAAGAACAAAGCTGGAGGCATCACACTTCCTGATTTCAAACCATATTACAAAGCTATAGTAATCAAAACAATATGTTATTGACATAAATACAGGCATACAGAACAATGGAACAGAATCAAGAGCCCAGAAATGAATCCACACATACAGTCAACTAATATTTGAAAAGGGAACCAAAAATCCTTAATGGGGAAAACACAGTCTTTTCAATAAATAGAGTTGGGAATACTGATATTCACATACGAAAGAATGAAACTGGATCCCTATCTTACACCACATACAAAAATTAACTCTAAATGAATTAAAGACTTAAGTGTAAGACCAAAAACCATTAAACCCCTAGAAGAAATGGGGAAAATGAACCTTAACATTGGTCTTGGCAATGATTTTATGGATATGACAAACAAAAGCACAGGCAACAGAAGCTAAAATAAGTAAGTGGGAGTACATCAAACTAAAAGGCTTCTTCACAGCAGAAGAAACCATCAATAAAATGAAAAAGCAACCTACGGAATGAAAGAAAATATTTGTGAACCACATATCTGATAAGAGGTTAATATCAAAAATACATAACAAACTCATACAACTCATCAAAACAAAAACAAAAGCAAAGAGTTTGATTAAAAAATGGACAAAGACCTGAGTAGACATTTTCCAAAGAAGACTTAAAATGGCCAACAGGTACATGAAAAGGTGCTCAACCTCATTAACCATTTGGAAATGCAAATCAAAACCACAATGAGATATCAGCTCCCACCTTTCAGCATGGCTACTCTCAAAGAAGACAAGAAATAAGTTGGTGAGGATGTGGAGAAAAAGGAACTCTTGTGCACTGTTGGTGGGAATGTAAATTGGTGCAGCCAATGTGGAAAATAGTATGAAGGTTCCTTAAAAAAGTTAACAATAGGAATACACCCTACAAAATAAAAATAATTCATTTTTCTACCTCTGAATGTTCACAGTGCTGATGAGATACAGGATGCTGAATGGAAAGAACTTTCTTCCCATATGATGTTGTTAGTAAATTGATCATCTCTGAAGTTCCCCTACATCAGCCTTCTTGTGATATGAGAAAAAATAAATCCTCTCTTTTATATTTTTATAAATATATAAAAATATATATTTATATATATTTTAGTTGAGGCCTCTGTTACATGCCAAAATCATTCTTATTGACAATGGCATAATGCTTTGAGAAAAATTTTTGTAATTTCTAATTATTTATTGTTTCTCTTTTTTTTTTTTTTTCATTAGAGCACTATAAATACAAGAAAGATAAACTAAGATCTCTGTATAAAATACTTTGGTATAACAGACTACAGTCCTACTATACTTATTTGTTTTCCGAGGAAGAGAAACAATTAAATATGGGGTTAGAAAGTAACAGGCGCCTTATAATCGACAAAGGAAATGAGGAGTAAGGGCCCCAGACAATGCTTCTCCCTTTGATTTTCTTTTAATTCTGAATTGATAGGAAGTTTGGGGGTATGTGGTAGCAATGAAATATTTTCTCCTTTGAGTTGTTAATACAAAATAAAGATGCATGATTTAGCTGGCGATCATTTGTTTAGTGATTATGCCATATTTGCTCCACCAAAACAAAAATAATGGTGATTTCTGTAAACACCCACGTAGGGCTTCCCATGAGCAAGGCTCTGTTCTAACTAAGCACTGCATGTTATTCATTCATATACTCTTCATTCAACCCTGTGAGACAGGTACCCCTTCCATCCACCCCATACAGCAGATCAACCAAGGCTGAAACATCACCTGAGGTCGCCCAGCCGAAATGCAGCCATGGTGGGATTCGAACCTGGGCAAATGGCTCCAGTTTGCACATGCAACACTGCACGTGGCCTTCTAATGAAATACTGAATTTAAGGAGAACAAGAATGCACAGAGGGTGTTTGCCAAGTTAGGTTTCCTTTAACTTTGACAGTTTGTCCATCACGAGGTAAAGGTCTTAAATTAATTCATTCACTTTATGGGTGATATTGTTGAATTCTTATTTTAGGACTGCAACCTCTCATTTTATATTAATTTTTAGAAAAAAATTTCAAATCATACTGTATTGCTTCTATTTAATTCAGATTCAGAGGATCTAAGAACTGAGGCAGATCTCATTCCTTCTCAAATAGTTGAGTCTAGGAATGATATTCTTGGTTCATGTG
Source organism: Ursus arctos (assembly GCF_023065955.2). NCBI lineage: Eukaryota > Metazoa > Chordata > Mammalia > Carnivora > Ursidae > Ursus > Ursus arctos. The sequence continues at coordinate 33,405,264 of NW_026622952.1, read as the reverse complement.
AGTTCTGATTCAAACACGCTATAATTTCAGAGACAGTCTTTCTATGTCCTTATATACCATGGTGCTCATGGAGGCACTTAGTGCATTTAAAATGATATAAGATTTATTGACCTAATGATGGTATTTTGGTATTTCCACCTTTTCTAAGAGACGTTAATTATTTGTAATACTCTCAATAACATTTATATTAGTTCTTGTGCACATTTAACTTGTTGGACCGACTAGCCCATTGCAGCCACAACTCTGGTCAAATAGAATATATGAGCCGTAACATGTGAGTTGGTAGTTGGTAGGTAATTTTTCTAATATAGATAAGGTAGTATGTACTGTTCCATCCTATCCTGATTCTACGTATTTTCCAATATATGGCGTCTTCAGACACTGAATAACTTTGGAGCCATTTTGATGTGTAAACATTTAACAATTTATAAGACGTAATACCATTCCTTGTGTCAATGACTTTAACAAGTGTAAGCATGATTCCTATTATTCTTCAACCTTTGATAAACTTGTCTGTTTCTCTTTGGCTGGTGTTGAGGTATCTCCATCCTGACATCATTATTTATTTGGATATACGCAAAGTGACCTTTATTATTTGTGGATTTCATATTTATACATTCACCTACTTGCTAAGACTTATGTATACAAAATGTGATCAGAGGTTCCTGAAACTCTAACCCTGTTTCCCCCAGGGGCAACAGTTCAGTAATCATTAATTCAGTGTTTGTGGCAACTACACAGAGCATAACTGCTGCAAACAGTGAGAACTGACTGTATTTACCTAAATATAGCAGACGATATAAATTATGCTTACAAGCACCCATGTCTGATTGCCAACTTAGACGTTGTCCAGGGCCCTCCCTTGACATCTCATATTGCCCTTCAGCTATGACCCCATTTCTTTGATCTTCTTTATAAGAAAACTTTCATGTGACCAGTGTTCAATTCTCAGTCCACATCTTACTAGACCCTCAGCTGCATTTATGAAGTTTACTAGTCTCTCCCTAGAATTGTGATTTGACTTCTAGGACGCACACTTCTGGTTTTCTTTGTGCATGACTGGCTCCTAAATCTCATGTTCTTTGTTTTGTTTTGTTTTCTCTGACTCCTTTTGACTTCTAAGTATTAGTACCCCAGGATTCCATTCTCAAACCACTTCTCTATTTCTCTCTAGCTTCAACTGGGCCCCATGGCATCAAATACCATCTATGTGCTGACGGTTCCTTAATTTCTGTTACCAGCATCAATGTGCCCCCTGAGCTTGACAATCAAATATTTAACTGGCCCCCTTAAACTGGGATATTTAATATGCATTTCAAACTTGATATGTCCAGAATAAATTACCAATCCTTCCTTCCCCACCCTAAATATACTTCTTTGGGCTCCACATGTCAATAAATGACACCATTCTTGCTCCTGTTGCTCAAAGAAAAAAGAAAATTCATCCTCGATTTTCTCCTTTCTCCCAAACCTATTCCCAGTTAAAAACTCTTTTTAGGAGGGGCGCCTGGGTGGCCCAGTGGTTAAGCGTCTGCCTTTGGCTCAGGGCGTGATCCTGGCGTTATGGGATCGAGCCCCATATCAGGCTCTTCTGCTATGAGCCGGCTTCTTTCTCTCCCACTCCCCCTGCTTGTGTTCCCTCTCTCACTGGCTGTCTCTATCTCTGTCCAATAAATAAATAAATAATCTTAAAAAAAAAAAACACCTCTTTTTAGCTCTACAAAAAAAGTCTTAAATCTAATTACTTTCAACCTACTCACTGCAAACCCTCTCAGACTCTCACCTCATCTCCCAACAGGTATCCCATTTCTGAGGCTTCCTACTTCAATCCCCATGCACACAGGAGCAGACCATGTCCTGCTCTTGCTCAAGCCCTAAGTGATCTGGCCCCTGGCTGACCCTCTGACTTCAGTTTCTTACTTCAGTCATGCTGGCATTCCTGCTGACCATTCATACCTCAGGGCCTTTGCACTTGGTGTTCCTCTGCCCCTAGAGAGTCTCAATCTCATTCCCTCATTTCATTCAGATATCTATTCAAACATTAACATTTTAGAAACATTCTCAGTAGTAATTTCCACAGTGGTCTTATTCTATCCTACCTCTCTATCCTTTTACCCTGAATTACTTTTCTTCATAGCATTTACTGAGTGTTATTATGTCTCTTCCCAACTTCCTCCGCCTAGAATATATACTCCTTGAAGTCAAGGACTTTACTGACATTAACAACATATCTCCAGTGCCTAGAACAGTATCTGGCACATGATAGATATTCAAATTCTTGAGGAATAAAGAAACTAAGAGATGTTGAATAAATAATTTGAGTTCATGAATATCTAGTATTTTCTATAAATATTATTATAAATATATCTTTATTTTAGTGGCTTTGTATTTATGACCTTCCTATACATACGCTTGTATTATTATGGTCTTAGTGCTTTTCATAGATTCTATTTATTCCAGCTGACTATTTGTTTTCCATTTGATATTCAGATTGCATCAATTTTGCAAATTCCTGTAAGTTTAATTCTTTCTACATTTTTTAGCCCAATCCCAGATAGTTTGGAAACTATTCTTGCTTTTTTAACAACACAAGATGTTCTAGATTTATCCTGATGTTGCTAGCTGCAAACCTGGAATCAGCTATTCTCCAAGAACATTAATTTCTTTCAAGTGGTGGTTCTTAAGCAAGTCTGTGCATTAAAATCAGGGGGGAGCTGCACCCCAGACCTATCAAATTAGAATCTTGGTGATGGAATCCAGGTATCAATACTTTTTGGGAGGGGTAGCCAAAATTGAAAATAAATCAGGAGACCAAATAGATTTTCATTAAGTATTAATTAAAAATAGATGGTGGAAGGAGCTCCTTGTGTTACTTTAGAGACAGAAAAAAAAAAAGTTTTTAAACAGAAAACTTTTTTTTTTAACTGAAGGTTGAACTCATGTTCATGTTTTCAGCATAACTTATTCAACTAAGTTCTTTCTTATCTTGTTCTGATAGAAAACTTAAAATTTATGGGCACTTCCCAAAGTCCCAGCTTTTCTTATCTGACATATGCAATACCATGTTATATATATTGTCATACCAAATTATGTCTGTAAGTTACAATATTATTTAAAATATCGAAAGTCTTCCATTTTCTTAAACACAATTGTATCTTATCTGGGTGTATTGGAAATATATCCACAATTCACTATTCATTGTACCATTTCATTGACGGCTTAAGAACAAATCATATATGCTATAATTAGACAAGGATATTTAGGCAAAATGTACATGAGGATTACTACATGGTACACTATGCCTTATTAGATTCTTAACCTATTGTCTTAGGAATAGTTTAACAGTATGAAGACCCTAATGTCACTGTTTTTCACTCACTGTAATATATTTTCAAGAAGGAGAAGAAAAGTAAAATCACAGCTAACATGTTGGGAATTTTAAATAGCTCTGAAGACACCAATGAGCACATGTCCTGCTACTGAATCATTTGTCACAGACAAAAAAGACTCAGAACTATTATGTATTTGTCCACTTCTTCTGTATCCCATATTTTTTTTATAATTTATCTTTTCATTATCTTTTTATGAACCAACGATTAGATCCATTAAAATCCATGAGACACTAACCCAAATTATGCATGCTTTGAATTTGTACTTAATATTTCGACTGATAAGTTCTTAGTAACTATGGCTAAGAGATGGATTCAAAACAGGTAAGTTGTATAGAACCTATAATTGTTGAATGTTAGTTGAAAGGCATCTAGTCCAAATATTTCTTAGACTTTTTTGATTACTGACACCTTTGATCACCACGGGGAATTTATGGACTCTGTCTACAGAAAAACTAATAATTCATGGATGACCACAGACACATTTTCATACCTCTCTTGCAGGTTTAGCCATGGACTTCTCAAAAGCCCATCTCATAGACAAGACAACTAAACTCTACAAAGGGACAGTAACTTTACCAAGAACTCAAGAATCATTATTCCAGTGTTTCACTTATTATTATATCTACATAGGAGTTTCGCACGAGTCTCCAAAGATAGTGTTTCTCTGCTTTATCAACATGTTGAGCTCCAGTCTGTCCTTGAAATGCCAGATTCTTTTCAATCTAAAATGAAAAGATGGGTCCAGCAGAGAATAATTATTTAAACACAGTAAAACAGAAATGAGAGAGTAGCCCTCTGCTTCCGGATTTATTACGGCACATCTATTTTGTTTTGTTTTTAAATTTCCCCACACATTGTTACTTCTCCAAGTGATTCGATCTGCGGTCAAACAAAGCTTACAGCCAGAAAGGTAGAAAAAGGCAGGTTCCCTTTCCAGACACACTACGCAACTACCCATTCGGCAGTGAAGCACTTGCTAATGTATCTCCTGGAGAATATATTGATATGGTCTGCAATCTACCACTTCAATCAGATTCTCACTTGTGGGAGATGAAGAAGGAAAAGCCATTGAACATCCTTATCTGGAAACTCACAGGACAAGGCAGCTGGCAACCTCGCTGATAGGGGAGTCTGCTGGTATTTGCACTCCAGAGATCAGTAGCCAGATGAAATGGCCATAAATGGGAGGATAGCCTCATAATTATTAGAACATCTATGATGGCCTGAAGATGGGGAAAATCAAGTCGGAAACCTGGCTTATCCATTTCTTCCTCTACTACTTCTTAAAATGCAGGTCTTATTTATGATATTCCAGACCTTAGAAACGCAAAAAATAGATTCTTACCTTTTTGTCAGAGTGCAGGGAGGTTAACAAACACTAGAATCATTTCTAGTTTATCACCTTCACTATAGATGATATTATGAAAAACACTTTAATATTCCTCCTATTTCAATACAGAAGAATATTTGACGAATACTACCCATTGACAGGAAAAAAGTCGAATCTCACCATTGCATATGTCATGTATTTATCTCGATAACATTGCCGTGCCTGACTTTAATTTCCTGCAAAGAGGAACTATGCCATGTCACGTTAGTCATAACGAGACTACGTGGTGCTCTAGCAAGATGGCTGCTATGGACTGAACTGTGCCCCCTCTCCATTCATGACTGAAATCCCAACACCCAGTACTCAGAACAAGACCCAATTTGGAGATAGGCTCCTTAGAGAGGTAAGTAAGTTAAAATGAGCTCATGAGGGTGAGCTGTAGCACAATCTTAGCAGTGTCGTTATAAGAAGAGGAAATTCGGACACAGACAGGGACAGAAGGAAGGCAATATGAAGTTACAAAGCGAAGATGGCCGTCTATTAGCCAAGGAGAGAGTGCTGGAACAGCCCCTTCCCTCACAGCCTCAGAAAGAACCTACCCTCCCAATAGCTTGATCTGCAACTTCCAGACTCCAGGATTGCGAGAAAATAAATTTCTGTTGTTTTAGCCACTCGGTCTGTGACAGTTTATTACGGCAGTCCTAAGAAACTGATACAATGACTTGAATTTATATTCAACAAGACCAGTAAAGGATAGTGTGAGCTTTGGAGGCCAGAGTGACTCTCCTCTATAAACAGGGCCATGCTATTCAATTTTTCTAACTTGTTCCCTCATGGGTGAGATGGTTTAATAGGGCTATTGGTAGGCATGCACAAACAAGCTTGAAAAACAGAGAAAACGTGGTCTTAAAGATCTTCATGTTTAATGGCATTGTTTTTGCTTATCAACCAAAGTGAAAGACAGGAATGAAGAAGCAATCAGCCATTTCTTGTCAATGAAAATGATGGTTCAAACAGCAGTGAGCTGAAATTTAAACAAGATTTGTCCTGCTATCGACTTTCAAGATTTATCTTTGGAGTGCTCTACAGTGTAAGCAATGGATCAAAAAGAACACAAAAGAGATAATTCAGATTTTCCAATAAATTCGAATTCTCCAAATGTATGTTTGTAGACATTTGTATAATGTATGTAATATTTGCATGTGTTGGTTCACTTGTTCAGTAAACTTTTAGGAAATGCCAACCCCCTCCCTAGTTTCATGTGAAGCTTCACCCTTGTAGATATCATTGCAGACTGCACTTTTTCTTACAGGTCTTATAATAACTTGAATAAAATTTTTATGGTGATGTTAATTTATGTGATGATAATTCTCCCTCCATCTCACATCCAATCAGGACAGAGATGGAGGGGAGGGTCTCTCTGTTTTTTTTGTTTTTTTTTTTAGAGAGAGTGAGAGAGGAGCGAGAGAGGGCGAGAGGGCACACACAATCAGGAGGGGCAGGAGAGAGAGAAGCAGGCTCCCCGCTAAGGAGGGATTCAGATGTAGGGCTCTATCCCAGGACCCTGGTATCATGACCACAGCCAAAGCCAGACACTTAACTGACTGAGCCACCCAGGCGCCCCTGGGGGTCTCTCTTTTATCATTAAAATCCCATCACCTAGCATAGAAAATAGTAGAAACATAAAGAAAAAAAATTATATCAATTTCTGAGTAAATATTATAGGTGAGAAACTCTCAATAAATAACTACCAAAGTGGGGGAATTCTTATATGATAATAAACTATTATTTCTGTTTCAGCTTGTAAGTTTACATGTCTACCAGAAGGGGGAAAAAAGGATTTTTATCTCAACAACATTTGATCTCAATGAGGTTGGCTGGGGGTTGTAGCGAGGAGAGGAGGAATGAAGAGACATGAGGGGACCTACTTGTGAGAAAGAAAATGTATTCACATGAGAATTACCAACTTTTCCCCTTTGCCACACTGCTACAGAGAATTCCTGTTTTTTCTCTTACTCTGTCCATCTCTACCACTGACATTTCTTTTCTTAAAAGATTTTATTTATTTATTTGACAGAGAGAGAGCATGAGCGGGAGAGGAGAAAGGAGAGAGGGAGAAGCAGACTCCTTGCCGAGCAGGGAGCCCAATGTGGGGCTCGATCCCAGGACCCTGGGATCGTGACCTGAGCCAAAGGCAGAGGCTTAACCGACTCTCCTAGGCCAGATGTAGTTCTTTGACTCTGCATGACAGAATCGGGAGGAAGGAGAAAGGCAGACCGGAGCCTGTGGCTAAGGAAGGCTTGCCTCCTGGACCAGAGGTGACTAAGGGGAGTGAGTGGGAGGGTAATGAATGGGGCAGTGAATGGGAAGAATATAAAAGGAGTTGCTAGAGGCGTGGCTGATGTGACAACTTTACAACCTCAAGCCATAAGAGGGAAGGATCTGAATTATTTTGATGTTCTTTTCATTGTTGTGTTAAGTTCTCTATAGTGCTGTGTGACCACATCCATCCACCTTCTTACAGAAGCTGGTATTGCCAGAGGAGACCAAGGAGAGTGCTGTCTTTCTGTGTGATTTCAGCTCCGGAAGCACGTGAGTACTCTTGTCATTTCACACCCAAGCAATCACTGAACCGCTGGGTCATTTTTCAATGGTGAAATGCAATTTAATAAAGTTGAAGAAAACATTACACTGCTTTTCTTTATACTTACCCAAGGAAGCGAAAAAAAAAAAAAAAAGCCAAAACAAAACAAAACAAAACAAAGAAAACAAACCCTCCCCAAAGAAAGTCTATCCATTAAAGAGGAAGGAAGATAAGTCCTGGATGCCGTGAGGAAAAGGAAAATTAGCTTAGCTAGGCAGACAGACATTGCTTCCACCTGCTCCACACAGGAAACGTGAAGTTTGCCAACTCAGCTGTTAGAAGGCTGAAACAACCCCACAAGAGCCCCTGTACTTCGCTCTGCTCTGCTGTAGAGAGCAGGAAACAGGGTGGCCCTGATAGGATTTCTGAAACCCGGGGGGGGGGGGTGGTGTCACAGTGGGGAGAGGGGAAAAAATGTTCTAATGCATCAACATCACACCTTGTTAAGGACAAAATCTATCATCCTGTTCCTAGGTCTTATCTATTTCCCCTCCCAGATCGGCATGAATTCATTTATGTTAAAACTAAGCAACCTGACTTTATGGATATTAGAAATAATGTTTTATACTGTAAGAAAGCAAGCCTGAGGGTGAATTATTCAAATCCCTGAGCACTTAGCAGAGAACAGAAGGTTCTCTAACAGTAGACATGTAGAGTCTATGATATGTACGACTCCCATATTTCAAATCAAGGGAGACCTGGCTGCTGTGTGGTGTGTCAGCTTGGAATGTGTGAAAGTGCTTGGGGGCGGTGTCATTCAGAGACAAGTGCGCGGGCTCCGGTTTGAGGTTTGAACGCAGCTCCAGTGCTCACGGTGGGATCCTAGTCAAGACACTGAAGCCCTGTGCACCTTCCTTTCCTTGAGATAATAATACCTCCCACCTCCTACACTGTTGCAAGGCTGAAGTTACTATGGGGAGAATAATTGGAGTATATTTAGCTCTTAATAAGAGTTAGCTATTTCTTTTTTCAAATTGGTTTGGAATAGTTTACGCTTACAATCATAGAAAGTATTAGTTTCATCAGCTGCTAAATGCTCTAAAGTAACCAATGGCTCGAAACCTAGATAAAGGTGAATGATCACGGAAGTTAGCATAAGAAAAAATGTGAGCTCACAATGACACTGAGATTCATAAAAATAGAATACTACACCTGCTTATGCAATGGGGACTCTAATTCATTTTAGCCATGGGTGTGATGTGTTTTTATGTTTTGCTCTGCATTATCGGTTGGATTTCTTTAATCAGCTTTGTGAAAACACTTCCTCAGAATCAAACTATTTGCAAAATAGATTTTTTATAAGAAAATAACTTTTTTATAACTAAGAAAACTGTACATATCTGATCAAATCACTTTTTCTATTCTCCCAAAATATGATTTTTTTTCCTTTCTATAGAGTATCATGGTTTTGTTTGACAAGCCTATTACCCACTGAGAAAATGCTGGGAAGTTGGGTTCGATAGCAGCTCTTCCTTTACTTTTCCTTCTAATAGCAACAACTCGAACCAATGTTAATTCACCTTTTCTTAGGAATCCTCTTTGTAGTGAGTGCCAAGCCTAGGGTTGAGTTCTTCAACTTTATTTATGTATTTTAACATCAAATAAGGTGGTCGTGCATATTAGACCTGATGTGGACTCTCAGTGACTAAAGGAGAGGAAAACAAAAGACAAGTGACGGGGAACAGGAGTGTGTTGGCGAGAGTGTGGGTTCCCCGCTCCTGCCATGGCTCTCTCTTCCATTCGCCCGGCACAGCTTCCAGAAGGGCTTGAGAGTAACACCGGACGGTGGGGAGAGACGTGCTGCACTATTTACTTGCTTCATCATGTGTCTGGCAACATTTACAGCATAAATTCAGGGTACACCGCACACATATGTTCTGTACTCAGGACCACCAACCTGGCCGACCGCGCAGAACTACGCTGCTTCTTGGAATGGGCCAAGCGGCGGCGGGAGCACAGGGAGCTGTCCTGTGCCAAACCCACCAGCACATTCACAAGTGACTGGTAGTACTTTCAGTCACTTTGGAGGAGTTCAAAGTCCGGAAGCCCCGATAAGAAAAGTTCTGTTCATTGTGCATAAATGTAACCCACTTATAAAAGAAAGCTGAAAATCTGCATTGATTTAAATAAATCCTTAGCTTCCAAATTATGTGCAGCAGCTCGGACTTAATGAAATATTTATTCAAAATCAACAAACCGCCCTCTAGGACTCTTTCTCTATAAAGGCAAACATTTCATTTAGTGCACTTGATTCTCACCTATGGCAATCTTGCAGCGGGTCTAACGGTCTAACATTAGGGAAACTGATTTATTTCACATCAGGCCATTTAAATAGAATGTAACCTTGCCATACAGGTAAAAGCGCCTGCCCTTGGCTATTACTTAGCCTGACCACAGGGCTTTCTGGAAACAGCAAAAGCTTTATAAGTGTCAGCTCATGGCTAAATCAATGTTTATGCATGATGTGCCTCCGAATAGCAAACACTTGCCGCCTGCAAGCTAAACAATGTTTTTATCTGTTTGCCTATTTCGGGTTCTTCAACCACTGCACGGACTGTTGCAAATCGCATTTAGTAACAATTATCTGCTGGTGGTTCATGAAAAGGAAAGTGGTGTGATTAATGAACAGTGACACACACCGATTACTTTGTCATGCCCGTCTCCTTGGCGAGAGAGTGCCTCTGCTGCACCCAAGTCTGGCCCCCTTTACCTTTAACAAGGTCAAGGGGGATGCTACGCGCCTGGCACATTAGCTCCTACAAACGCTCCAGTAGGACTTCACGGTGCTGCCTCCCTTAATGAACTGCAGGTGGCCAATTAAATAGAGTGACGCTGCCTTCACCTCGGCAGGGAAGGTGGGATGAAAAACAAAAGATACGTTTTCTTTTGACATGTGTAAAGTATAAAACTTGGGCATTTGACATGGCATTATTCCCCGTTCGACAGAATAAAGGAAGAAACGGTTCAAAATTAAAGTTTGTCCACACTGATCAGGCGATTCACTCAAAGTTCTCCTAATTCACATCAAAAATGTTACTCCACCCCATTTTGCCAAGCGGAAGCATTGATACCACCCTTTTTCACTCCAGTGTGGCTCTGCAGAGCGACAAACTGACAAAATGATAGTGGCTCCCATCAGTAAATGACCTTTCCTTGGAAAAATATATTTCTTGTGACCAAAATAGTTCATCTTTTTGATAGTGCGCTTGTCTAAATAGGTCACAAAGAACAGAGGTGGGGGGGAGGTGATAATCTTGGATGAGATTAAATACTTCATGAAGACTTCCAGGCTTCTCCCAACTACTCAGTTTCAGTCGGCAAACATACAAAAGCAAGTAAGTAGCAATGAAATGAGACACAAACTGACTGTACTGTATTAACTAAGAAAAAGTGTCAAAGTCAAGGCGTAATGAGATCACATACAAGATATATTTTTTCTCCTCCCCTTATATCCCACCAATTTTGGCAGACTGATTCTTTCTTTGCATTAGTGATATTTACAGCTTCATTTAGAAGCAATTGATTCTTTATAACTTGATTAAAATTAAGAAAGAAATGTATTTCTGAGAAGCAAAAAATTACACATCTTTTTGTCACTAACTTCTATTAGGATGCTTTCTTGCAGAAAAAAAAATGACTCTGAAATAAAATAAAAATCAAACCTAGAAATGCTGACATTCACTTCAAGGAGGCAATTTTCAATAGCATTTTATTTTCCCACATGCAATCCGCACAATGTACCAACATTGTTCTATGCGGTCAATGCCTACTTTATTGGAAATCCTCACTGATTCTGAATGTGAATGACTCAATCATCACCCTGGAGGGTCACTTTTAAATTTTTCAAGAGTGTGTGTGTGTGTGTGTGTGTGTGTGTGTGTGTGTACAAGTCTACAGGAAGATTAAAACAAAATAGAATAGACATACCTCATTAAGATACCATTACGCTCATTTGTCAATGATCATTTTTGTTCAAAGAAAAGAAAACCTTCTTCAGAAAACTTGATTGTTAATCCTCCCCTGAATTTGAGTACATATAGTTAAGCAGCCATTCATTAATTGTGGAGGTTAAACTACTAGATGCTGATTGTCTCATGGGGCATATCCATTTTTTTTCTGCAATGATGCAACTTCAAATAGTTTCTTTGAAGAGTTGCTTTATTATAAAAAGGAAATAAATTTTGTCTATGTGAGACGATGGTAGGTTAGCTCCAATTCATTCTTAAAAAAAATGAAATTGCATAAGTAAATATACTTCCAGTGCTTGGTCTAAATTCCCTTCTCAATTTAAAGGAAATCCTATTTTGCATCTACCTCAACTGTGGAAAGTCCTCAGCTGATTATTTTCCATATGTTGTAAAATGATGTGTTAATAAAACAACTTCAGTATTTTCTTATCATTCTTGCCCATAGGCCTGAATCTTGATGGAGATTGGGGTGGACACGCTAACTCACTCAGCCCCTCACGTGACCATAAGTTGATACCCGATTCTCACAGTGTTCACTTTTTTCTCGAATTTATTTTCCCGTCACTTAATCTGCAACAAGAGTTTTACCGAAGCCCTGTGTCTCAACAAAATGAGTTAAATAAAAGTAATTTTCATTTAAATTCTTTAACCATGTTACTATCAGTAAATTACATTAGAGGGAACATAAAACAACCGATTTATGGCCCTGAGGGCTTTTTTAAAGGAAGGTACAATTAATCGTGTACTGAATAAATAATTGGAAATCACTTTTCTTTTATGACAGATCATTAAAATGTATAGACAACTTCTAGGACTGGAAAGCACCTTCAATATCATCTTGATTATACTGGAATGGAAACTGAGGTCCAAAGAAGTTAGGTGACTCGCCAAGATCTTACTGCCAGTTTTTGGCAGCTTTGAGATCAGAATCTTGATCCGCTAGTTTCCATTACCAGGTCATATTTTCTCTTTATTCCACACTGCCTTTCAGTACGGAATCCTGAAACCCAAAATATCATTTTATGAAGGCCATGGGGTTGCTGAATAAGATGGCTACTATTCTGGAATACAGTTCCATATTCACAGTGTGCCAGAGAAAGTTTTTCTAAAATGCAGCCTCTCAGTACATGACTTACGGGAAATTTATGTGTGGGTAAGTTCCCTGGCATCAAAATATATAACTAGAAATATCTTTAAGACATGGAATAGGCCATGGTGAGCATCAGGGATCTCTGGAATCAGATTTCAACAGTCTTTTGCTATTTTTTGGCCTTGGGCCCCTTATTTACATCTTTGACCCTAATGTCCTTATTTATAAAGGAAGATGTATTAAGTGCTTTCTTAAGGCCTTTCTTGCCTTTTTTTTTTTTTTTTTTTTTAAGATTCGGACACACAGTGCCTGCAAAGTATGCATTCAATAGTTGTTATTTTCTTCCTCTTTACTCTTTGAAATTAGCATTAAAGGGAACATAATGTGCTGGGAAATCTGGTTATTCTGTTCATCTCATTAACTGTGTTCAATAATACAAACACAGTAAGATTTGCACTGTGGTATAACATTATAAAACAAGGACAAGGACAAGATGACTTTAGACTTCATGCATCTCACAGCTGCGAAGGAAACGGCCCCAGACCTGACTTCAGTCAGCCAGCTCCGTCCTCACCCACAGATTTCCCTTGTAACGGCCAGTCCAGGCCAGAACAGAGACCAGGCCTACCCAGGGTTCACACCTCATTCTGTTTGAAGATGCCTGAAGTTATGATTCTGATTTCAAAAGTGTTCAGTAACAGGGGACAGATAATTATTAGTTTTCAAGGGATCCTAACCAGTGGGACAGGAGAGGCAGGAATGTGAGCTGCAAAGAGAGAAGTTAGTGGACCTCAAAAATTTGTGAAAGGAATTAAAAAAAAAAAAAGTCTGGCTTCTGAAAGTGGCCTTGTTTCAGGCACTGTCCCCTTGTTCCCTGGGATCCTGAGGATGGCACTCTGACTCATCCCCTGCCCCTGTGCCTTGATGGAATCAGAGTGCTGATGGACAGAGCCCTGAGCCCTGGAGTCAGATGTCCCAAGTCCAGCCTCTGTCCCTGCACCTCACTAGCTCTCACCCTGGGCATCTAAGTCCTTGAGCCTCAGCCCCTTCCACCATAAAATGAAAGTCATAATAACTCAGTTTGGTTTACTGTTTACTGAGGGTGGGTCAGCACTATGAGCCAGGCTCTGTGCTAGGCATTAAAGCTGGAAAAATGCATCAATTTTGGCCTTTTACTTGAAGGGTCTACCTGGCCAAATTTTCCTTAGGAACACATGAAAAGAGACGATGAAAGTGCTCCTTATGAGCTGCTGTGGTTTATAAAGATATGCACATAAATCCGTGGTGTTATTAGGATGCAACGTTTCAGGTTAGTATGTTTATTGGCCAGATTAGAGGGCATGCCTGATATCTTCTTCATGGGTGCAGTTTATTACTATGGCCTTTGGGAGACAACTTCCTTTTTGTTTAATACCTTGGTGAACAAATGCCAGGTAGGAAAGGAAGTATTGATGAGGGAGAAAGGGAGGGGTCGGAGAGGCATCAGCAGAACACAGCGTGGCCTTCTGCTGCGTGCTCCCACTCTAGGGGGGACATGTTTTATCAGTACCAGATTGCTACCGTATATGCTATAAAACCATGCCTCTGTCAGCTAAAATGTCTCATTCCATTAGTCCTTAAGGTACATTGATATCTGTAATGTAATTGCACCCGTCAGAATTCACCACATTGTGTTGTCATGAAATGCCAAAATAATAGTCTTAGAAAATGCAAACACACGTCCAGCTTTAGGGAGTTCACTTACACATGGCTTTCCATTCAATTATTATTCTAAATAAAATTTCCAGAAGAGTCAAAATATATTCAGACTTGCATCTGAGTGCTGTTTTAACCCCCTATATTAAAAAAATAATAATAAAATCTTCCTAGAAAGTGCTTAGCTTGTAAAAAGAACACAATTGGTATTACTGACTTCTCCCTGGCATAAACTGTCCATTCTCTTGATCAAGTTGGCCACTGGCTGTGGCCAAGTCTCTATTATAGGGTAGATAAGTAGTTCTTAAAAAAAAATTTTTTTTCTTTTTAATCTACAAAATTACCTACTCTGCTTACTGAAGTACTTTGTTAATATAAAAGGATTTTGGCCTATTCTGGCTCAGAAGCTAGAACTCTTTCAAATGAAAACAATTATCCCCCGTCCTAGAGAAGATATGAAAGAGCATATGCACGAGGGAGCTCCATCTTCAACACCAGCATGGGAAGTGAAACCATCTTCTCTGAACATAAAGTAGGGAGTGGGAAGGGATATGTCAGTGGGAGGAAAGAAAGCAAAGTTGAGGAATCAACTAAAATCTCAGGCTTTCATTATTTTGCTTGCTCTTCTGTGAAATCCCAAAATATTGCAAAGACTTTGTTTAAACATACAGTAACTAATAAAAACACATTTGAATGCTACATTTAATTGATTTGGGGATTACCTGGGTTTTGAATTGTTCACATCACTGCTCCCCTCCCTTGGGTCTATTGCCCAAGAGTTGAATCTATTTGCTGAATCGTCTTCAGATAAATTCTGGGTTATACGATGATGTTAGAGTCTGAGGGGCAGAGACGCCTTCTTTAGCTGTATCTTTTTCCCACACATTTTTGGAAACAGATTGTACTATTATTACATCATCAACTGAACCAATCATTTACTAGCAAAATTGCTTATTAGGTAAATGTCATTTCTTAGGATGTTGAAAATAACTAATTCCAATGAACAGAATGAGAAGAAATGACCATTTTATCATATTTTATATTTTCCATGTTTTCTGAAGTGAGCCAAGTGCTTACAACAGAATCAATGTCAAGTTAATCTACCAACGTCTTAATGACGGGTTGAGTTCAAGAGTATAGAGAGCATAATACCGACTTTGCAGTAGTTTGGTTTTGAAGTCAAGGTGACAGAGAGGCAGTTGCAATAACACTAAAGGTGAGGATAATTTTCTTTCTTCTAGAATGGCAAACTCTGAAATCACAAAACAGTCAGTGATAAACAATTTACTTTCTCTAAATAGATACAAGAACTGAGTAAGAGAGAAGGCTGGGTTGAGCAAATTGGTTGTTGGCAAAGCAAAGCTGTGTCTATTCCATTCCAAAGGTCGTCTTCCCCCTTTGGCTGGGTCACACGAGAAGCATCTCTACTATACCCTAAGCATACCTTTACTTCAACACGGTATCTTGATGATCGATTGACTTGTGGATGTCCCCAACTAGCCTATTAGCTCCTTGAAAGTAAGGACCGCATCTTATTCCCTTCTGTCTCCTTAGATTAGCACACGAGTGGGTACCCAGTAAATGTCTGTGTTGTTATACATAGTTATGCGCTAAACTTGAATGAACTTTTCAAAACTTTAATTGATAGATGTATTTGCTATTATATAGTGATAGCTTGAATGTGTAGCTGACCTGAAACCAAATCTCTGTTTACTCTGATATAGGCTGTGTGTGTTGTGTGTGTGTGTGTGTGTGTGTGTGTGTGTGTGTGAGTGTGCATGCATGAGCATAGGTCAGCAACTTATTTTTTCTTTTTCTTCCCCTAGTAACAACAGCTGATCTCTACTGAAATCTTCCCACATTTAGGTGCTGTTCTAGGGGCTTGGCACAGCAGAATAATCATATGTAATACTCTAAATAACCTTTTCAGATAGGTATTATTATTATCCCATTTTTAGTTAAAGATGTGAAAGCTTAGAAGGATTAAGTAATTTATCCAAGATGTCCAGGCACTCGGACTATAGACACTTTTCACTTAATTACTATACTTGGATCACTCTAGAATGTCATCACATTCTGAAAATAGAATAAAAATTAATAAAATAGCACTGTCCAGTATAGGTTTGCTCAAGAAGACCTAATCAGCCAATCGGATTTCTCCTGGTGCCTATTACATGTGAAAAATTCTCATTTTATTCCATGCAGGCGGGAGCAAATCTAAGTCCTTCAGCCTAAAGACAGGATTTCCAGGGGAGCCATGCTGATGCTGAGCTGAGCACCACAGCGAGCTCTCAGAGGGAGTCCAAGTACTTCTGCCCAAACTCCCACTGCAGAACTGTACTCCAGCTCCCAAACTCTGAGCTCCTGGAGCTGAAAAAATGAGGACTCCTGAAGATTCCTTTTCTTTCCCTGAGAACAAAAGTAATTCGGCTCTCTGTTTTTTTTCCCAAAGTCAAAGTCAGGAGACCACTTAACTGTACTCGTCCTGGTTGGCTACACGTTTCAGTCATGATTGCTGAGAATATATCAGGCACTCTGGGCCATCTCTGCTGGGTGTCTAAGGAATGAACTGTCAGTGGTAATTAACACGCAAAAGAAATAAAAATTATGGATGATGGATCTGATTAGAAACAAATAAACCTGACAGGTCACCTCTGAAGGCTCATGAAGTCTCCAAGACAAGTCACAGAAAAAGGACTCTTTTGGGTTTTAATCCAATATACATATCCATTTGCCAAAGGACAGTTCAAATGACAAGCTCCCTCTTAACTACCGTGTACGTTACATATCACCTTCGGTTAACATGGTTATAAAGGATGGATGCTACATGACGCCAAATGGGAGAACGTGGAGTTTATGTGGATCGGAAGGGTCTGATGATTCTGACCTGCTAGCAACACAGCAGGTCTGGGGTGGGGACCAGGATAAGCAGACTCTTCCACTGCTCTCTCTGCTCACCTCTTGGCCCTAAGAAGGACTTCCTAATTACCCCGCGCTCCCCTTTGCAGTGCTGCTTCTAGAACTGAACTCCTCGAGGAGTGGCTACGTCCAACCCTCCCCAACCTCTATTGCAAAAGCAGCTCTCTTGGGACAGCTGATCTCAGCCAGCTGACGGGAGGCTAAATCTTACCTCGGGGGCTTAATAATATTAGTAAGCAAAAAGATGAGAGGAGAGAAAAAAAAAAAAGAAGAAGAAGAGAGTTGAGTTACTAATAGTAGCACTTCAGCAGCAGCAAAGACCCCTTCATGCCCCTTACGCCGTGTTGTACATGCTTTGCTGACTCATTCCAGCCATGGATCCTGACCTGCCTAATACTTTTGGTATTACTGTCACAGTACGCGATTAATATTTTCTACGTCAATTAACTGTGGTAATGGACACAAGGGCGCGCGTTTTCACAATGGTTATAATACCAAAACAAATGCGAGGATTATAGGCCATCAGAGCAATAATGTAAAATCCTATACTGATGGCCTCCAATGGTGAAGGGGTCTATGATGAATCTTTTGTTTTAAGGTGAAATGCCCAGTTATATGCATCTTAGTAGAATTTTGATCTGGTAAATTATCTTGAACATGAGACGACCACCTAAAACCTTAAATCATGACACAGTGTGGTGTTCCACAATGATCGCAAAGCCTCTGACATCTTACAGACTTATAAATGACAGAGCGTAAGACAACACAGCAGAAATTAATCGTGTATGCCAAACACTTATTCAACACTGACTCTGTTGCAGAATGCTTGAATATCTTTACTTGAGCAAAATTTGTCAAGTTGATTATAAATGTGATATCTTACCTCTTAATACATTTTACAATTTGCACGTAATGGTTCCAAGGGAACTTGTAAACCATAGTAAATCATAAAATTCATTTTGCTTTGCATCAATTCATTCATCCATGCACCAACTAATCACCTCATTTCAAAATTCAATAAACCTAAATACCTGGATTTATGATGCTTTGTCAGAATTAACAAGGGAATATCAACAATGTGGAATTAGAAGTCTATTGCAACTTAAAGACAAGCACCTAGTTGAAAACAATTAAAAAGACTCAGCAGCAATAATTATATCCACAGTGTTAGCAAATAAAATAAATTAAAACTGATTTAATTTCTGCTCTGGGAGATAGGGGAAACAGAGAAAAGCCTTAATTTAGTCAGTTAAAGCACTGAAGTTGTTTGAAGCAAAACTTTGAAGTGACTGTGAACTGGGCTTGCAGTAGTAACAGTCCTTAATGGCAAAGGAAATGCACACGCAGGTGTATAGTTTAACGATGCATTGGCTGGTCACATTGTATAATGGTCACAATAGTTCTGGAAGCTTATTTTCCTTCTAAGAATTTTGATGGTGAATATTTTATTGCAGGATTTATTTATAAACCTACCTGACATGCCTTTATAATAGCAGAAGAGAAAACACACGCACACGCACACGCATACACATACATCTTCCACTTGAGGCATGTGAAAGCACAATTCATGGAAAGAGGCCCTCTTTGCTTCAACTGCATTTGGACTCACACCTTTAAAAGATGTCATTCACCTTCCATATCAAACACTAGCTTTTGATTTATAGTTCTGGCAGAGAAAAAAGTCTATAATGCTGATGTGAAATGCATGGTCCTGTGTGTGTGTGTGTGTGTGTGTGTGTGTGTGGCGTACACACACCCGTGCATAGGGACAGGCACACACACACACACGCACCTCATATTCATTACTTCGAGTTGAGGAGACAGAGAGGAAAAGTATAATTATGCTTGATTTTTAGTTCAAAAATAAAACCTGGAGCTATCAGGTAAGCAGCTGTTATTCTTGTCTCTCAGTGTATATTTAAATTAAAATAATTTCTCTGCTAATAACGGTGGAGGCTTTTGCTGCTCATTTTCAATGTTTCCTTAATAAATTTTTCTTGCAAGCCTAAAATGATATACGAAAGAAAAAATAACACGCATGAAGATTCATGGAGCATTTAGTAAAGACAAAGCAAAAGGACACAGCGGTCATATATTTCTCTTTAAAAAGGCTTAAAGAGGTATCTGATTGTTAGAGTCGCAAAAGGTCTATATGGTCCTCTTGCCCCTTTAATTAAATTCTTAGGAGTAATCAGATGCAAAATGACAAATGGCAAGAAGAGAACATACCACTGCTGAATAATTTTATCATTTATACCTATAACCGTCAATCCACGAAGGGCTATTTTTTATATGTCACCTAAATCATAAGAGCTGGTACCTTTTTCTGTGATTCATGTTAGCCCTGCTCTATGATTTACTGCTAAATTATTTCCCTTCTCTTTCAGGGAATTTTTTATCTCCTTTCTGTGATTAATCTCTCTGGTTTGAATGAGCAAAGCTTTTTAGATGAGTGAGTGTCACAATTTCTTGGAGTATAAATTTTTTCAGTATGATTTTTTATACATATGTTTTTTTTAATGTGCTCAGAAAAGACAATTATTTATTTAAAGGCTTATATTTCCATTAAAAAAAATCCTTGTCTACCTCAGTTATATATTCCAGGCTTTTCTTCCAGAAATAAATGGGCTATGCTTTGACAAGACATGGAGACAATGGTTATTGGTAGTGATACCACACAATCACAGAGCTTTTTCACAAAGTAGATGGCCCAGGTTTGAGTGATTTAAGTGATTTAAGACCACAGAACATCTTGACGTTTACTTTCCTTGTGTGAGAGAGTGCTAAATAGTCTTTGTGTGTGTGTGTCTGTGTGTGTGTGTGTGTGTGTGTGTGCGTGCCAGCGCACAGGGGTGTGTGTGCACTCACGTGTATATGCTTTCCTGCTGGTGCTTAAATGCTAACAGGCCTGCCCTCTCTGTGAGTGAGTAACACATCAGTCTCTGAATTTTAGTCTTTTGAACGGGGGAAGCAGATGTTTCAGACTGCTTTAATGAGCCCCGTCAACCAGACTCGGTGGCCATATTGGATGCCCGGGAGCCCCTTTATTTTAGACTGACATGTCCAATAGGTACATGGTGATCTTTCTGAAGACAATTGACACTGCCTCCCCACCACCCACCTTCCACACACATTTTTTCTCCCCTTTTTTACTAAAAATTTTACCTCGACACTTCACATGTATGTCCCTAATGCTTATGCTGGTTATGTAAGCAGTCAACTTGCCTTAGTGTTGTCATGGAATGTATACCACCAAGAAAAAACCATTTAAGCCAGCTTTTTTTTTCTTTTAGTCCATTAAATCTTCACCCTGAAAGCTGCTTATGGATTACCGCGTGACTTTTATGCGCCTTCTCTGAATTTGCCCTTTCTCTAGTGAAAGGTTGAAAGAGGAAGGTCCTCAAGCAGTCCATTTTTAGATACAGCAGAGGAAGACCGTGCCTTGGTTTTATCAAAAGCTGGATTATCCACCACTGAGTAATCAGACTTTGATCAGTACTCCACCTACTTTCCCTCGCCTTACTTTGCTAGAATCGTAAGTACTGTCAAGAGAATCCTGGACATAGGAAAAGCACCTAGGTATGGAGTCTGGGCTCAATAAATGCTAATTCTCTTTCCTTTCTTGTACCTTTAGATCTGAAGACCCAAAAGGGAAATAATCTTTCCATATATGGTTTCCCAAAGCTGGAATAAAGTTCTAGTTGGGTCACATTAAGTCTGCCAGATTTCAATCAATCAGTCAATCAATCAATCAATCAATCAGTCAAATATCAAATTTAGTTAGATAAAAGCAAGCACTTCCAGCAAACAGATTTTTTTTTTAAACCAGCTGTGTTCTCTAATTTTCAGATGACTTTTGCTCTATCTAAAATAGTGGCATATAATCTTGAGATTCTTTATAAAAAAAGTATTGGGAAGTGGAATTTTAAAAATAGGTACTAGTCACCCATACACAGAATAATATATGTCCTGCATTGTTCATGTGAGTACTCATTCATTCCTTCACTCCTCTACACAGCCTTCTAGTTCTAGGCATTGGGCTATATACATGCAGATTTAAAGATAAATAAAGCTTCTCTGTGCCAAGGGGGAGGGGGCAAGAGAAGGCATGGAAGTGAATGGGGAAGGGAGAATTTGATACATCCTTGCTTTGAAGCCAAGTGTTAAGCTACAGACTAAGGGTAACCAGGGAGAATGCAATCCTGTGAAAGGGAGAAGTGAATTGGAAACAGAAACGATAATCTGGTATTTTTCAGAAACTTTGTTGGCTTGTATCATCTTGCTCAATAGTTGAAGACATGCACTTAAACCCCCGAGTGCTGCAGCTTTTTCCATCTGTGCTACACTTACTCACGGACATATACACATACTCTGTCACAAGACTCCTTTTCAAGAAAAAAAAAATTGTTTCCCATTGTCCATTTTACAACAGGAAATGTTGAAGTCAGATGCTCAGTGGACCACAGTGACATTTATGGGTCAAGATGCACATTCAAATGCAAGTTGATTTTCACAGCAGGGGATGTGAGACACAATGACACCTACTTGCAAAACCCTGAGGGCCCGACTCCGAACAAGATCAAAAACAATTTTTTAACAACAGACTGTAGCACATGAATTGGTTTCTATCTAGAGAAAAACTTAACTTTGTTGACTGTGAAGACATGACTTGCACACAAAGTACTGATTTTTTGTTTTTCCCCTAGCTATTATCTATGTAAAACAAATCAAATTTCTTTTGTGAAATAAGTAGAATGAGATGGAAATTTTAAGAAAGGATTAGTCTTAGGTGAAGAAACTTCCCCAGTGAACAAATTTACAATCATGTTCCACCATGGTTTAATGAGTACCTTTAAACCTGGTTGTAGGACTACGACAATTTCACAAGCATGGTATGAAGGTGATTACAGTGATGACCACAACGGGCCCTATATACTAGCAAACTTAGATGCCAAACATTTGTGGAATTCATTCACAGCTACTGAAGAACAGAAAGTGACCATAAGACAACGGTATTGCTGGATTTTCTACATGTCTATGCTAGTCACTCACAGCAGCTCAATTTACAATAGCACATAATAAACATTCAGTATGTGTTCTTAGTATGATTGATTATTTATAGAAGAAGTTCAATGTTTCTGTCGCAGATTCAAAGACTTTATTATTCAAAATACTACAAAGTAACTGTTAATTCAAATGAAATACAGAGGGCCCGCACTTGGTGGGTCTCAAAGCAGCCGAATGTTGGAGGATAGCCTGGAACAGCCTTCACTGATCAGACATGAGCACTAACTCAGGAATTAGAGTAGAAGAAAGTCCCAACTCCCTCCCATGGAGGTGATAGCTTCATGGGAATTTCTGACATGAAATAAATCAGGATTGGGTCTCTGAACACTGCTCTGAGCAAGATGTACGTCCCCACCTTTATTTAGAATACGAGAGTCTACAATGGCTTCCATAAACAAGCCATCAAAAGTCACGACCAATGTCCAGAGATGGATGACTTTCTTGCAGCATGGACAAATACCTAAAAACAAGCCTTCCGGAGGATTCTGCAATTTTCTATTGAATATTTTTTGGAAAATAATAGAAAAGCATATTTGTAAGAATATGCAGCTGTGAAGGGGAGAACAAAGGAGAACAACTACTTTAAGGGTCTAAAAAAAGTTTGTGTGATCTTCATGGCAAAGCTAATTTTGATGAAATGGAAATCACTAAATACTGCGCAGATTAGTCATTAGAGTGTGGGATTAAGTAGTTTCATTACAATGCAAAAAAGGAACAAAATAACCACTAAATAATAGTCATTTTCAGTAACAGCTAGCCTAATGTCTTTCTACTAACACATGTAATGGTCAGCCTTATTTAAATTGGTATTCTTCTTCCATTATATGACCATTAAATGCTTTAATAAAATTTTATTTCGAAGGTCTGTAAAATCACTACTTTGACACGACAGAGCATATTTCTAAAACTCATTCTATATGTAAACGCTATGCTTCTCTCTTTTTTTAATAAGACGACCCAGAGTAGCAGAATATAAGCAATCAGTGAAGCAGAGATCACTTTTTTATAGAAAACAATTATTCATTTAGTGAATGGAGCAATGCAAAGAGAACAAAAAATGAAGTTGAAAGAGGAAGAAAAAAGAAATCTAGTTTGTTCTACGTGGGGAAGCATTTTCAGGAAAGTATTTTGTGGACTATACTTGATCAGAATATAGAAAACAACCAACTGAATTTTTTTTTAATTTAAAAAAATTATAGTAGTTATTAAAAAAAGGGGATTTACTAAATGATTTCCATAAAAGATAACAAATGAATTAAATGAACACAACTACTTCAAAATGTAGATGCACTGATTTTATAAAATCATGTCTTTCTTTCTCGACATCCCCATACGCATACCGCATCCCTGCTAAGTTGTAAATCTTTTAAGACCAGAAGCCGTGCCTTACTTAGATGTGAATTTCCATAACATCTAGTACAGAACTTTGCACATAATTGTGCTCAATAAATGTTTATGGAAGAAGAAAAGAAGGCTATGGGGAACTTTTGTCCTTTAAGTTATGTTAAAACCAGACAGCCTGAAATATCACGAGGTCTATCTATCCACGTTCTATGATACAAGAAAAGCAATATTCGTTTTTCTCACTGAGGGAAAAGAAGAAACATATTTCTGACTCAACAAAAGTTAAGTGGCGCTGCTTAAAAAACAAACTAAAATCGATTTCCATAGTATCCTTCTGCCATCAGGAATTATCTCAAGGAAAATGTGCTACAGACAACTATAGAACGAGCCTAAAACATTTAACGGGAAAATCTCGTTCCCTGTTATTTATGCTGTCAGGGTGGTGGGTATCGTGCGCTGGTATTTGAATCATTGTGCGATGTGCAGCTGCTGACTTCCAAGGCACGGGTGTTAGAGTCATTGTTTATTGTGTTTCGCCTACAAAGATGAGTAAAACGAGTTTGCCGCCGCTCAGCAAAGGGCATGGTGACTCAGAAACATATGCATACTGATTCAACTTGATTTTCATTTGTCAGCCTGCATTTTGTTTCCCATACAAAAACACCTTCTACCGCTAAAATGTCAGAACGATACAGACAAATAATACGAATACCCCGAGGACAATATTTTAAAAAGTTACAATTAAACCTGCCTCCTAGTAACTCCCACTAGTGAATGAGCACATGTGCAGGGATTTCATAGGGTGATTCTGACATTGGCAATCTCTGAAAAACCTCTCTGTATTTTAGGAAACGATTCGGCTTAACGTTAATTACGAGCTGTCTTCCCAGCAACCGAGGGCACTCGATCACATTTGCAAAGTCAGAAACGCCTTTGTGGGGTGGGGATGGGGAGAAGGGGGTGGGAATTCATCCTTAGACATTATTCTGGTTTGCTCTTTACATATTATTCAGTTTGGATTAGTCTCGTACTTTTGGAGAGCTTCTCACACGGCGTTCTGGGAGTGAATGTGAAAACTTCTAACCGCTTTGAGACATCATGTCTAAAATATGTCTG
This sequence comes from Ursus arctos, assembly GCF_023065955.2. Lineage (NCBI taxonomy): Eukaryota > Metazoa > Chordata > Mammalia > Carnivora > Ursidae > Ursus > Ursus arctos. Next base: position 33,380,699 of record NW_026622952.1, on the reverse strand, counting down.
AGAAAATTTAAAAAAAAATCATTTACTTGTCTAGAGTAATTGGATGGGGATTTAATCAAACATTACAAATGCAACGAGGTCAATGAAATAAATATCAACATTTTGTACTTTATAACAGCGCCAATTAACATGCAAAGGTATCTCACTGAATACATTGAGATAAGATATTATCTTGTGGGCATGATTTTTAGTAGTGAATATCTGAAATCTGAAGTTTCACTTAGACTTTTGCCTCCAGAAATACACTGTTTATGGGATATAATTATCTAATGTTAGACCTAGGTGACCAAAATAATTCTATTTCAACAAATGAAAATCTTCACCAGAAGACATAAAGAATTCTACCAAAAGTTGAAAACTCAAAATGATTTGAATTCCATTTCATACATTTAACTGTCTCCTAGCATTTTTGTAGATGATTATTTTTTAAAAGTAGGCACTAGTTTATGTCCTTAATTTCCCAAAGAGGAATGTGTATTACATACACCACTTTTCCTATTTGTTCATCTTAAAACATCACTGACATCCCTCTGTTCCTACAGAACACTGACTCCCCCAGCAGAGTTAAATTACCCATGATGCAAAGCACTGGACGCATAGTGTGTATTTTAATGCATTTAGGGATTGCCCAAGATGTCACTGACATGGTCGCATTCATTTCCTTTAAAAACATATTCCTTACATTTTCACACAGATTCTCAAGAGACCCTGCAAATGCGTAAGATGTGAAAACATTAGATTAGAAGTCACAGGATTTATTTTCTTTATATATTGAGAAGAAAATGAGGGATGGGAGTAGGAAGATGGCAGGAAGGAAGAGGCTTCTGTATTTCTCTAAAAATAACCGACTTTGAAACCTAACTTCTCTGTCTGCACAATGTTTGGTGAAAGGATTGGACTCTGGCTCCTAATCTGGTTTCAACTCTGCCATTTCCACTTCACCCACATGCGCCCTTGAAGAATAATGAAAGGAACGGCCTGGGGAGGGGGAGGTGTTGGTGAGGGGGTGGGGGGAGGGGCATCATGGGATGCATGGAAGGTGGGAGTAGCATAAACAAAGACCCAGAAGTATAAACCTGCATGGGGTATACCAGGAACTCTAAGCAACTACTTAGATTTTTAAGCCGGAAACTGCCAAGACTTATCCCAGACTCCTTCTCTCTCCTATAATCATCATAATTAATATTTTCTAAATGCTTCTACATGCTAGGCATGATGCCAATTTCTTTATAGGTTTAACCTATTTGATTTTACACACACACATACAAAACTTATGAAGAAGGCACTGATCTTAAATTCAGTCTACGGAAGGGAAGAATCGATCAAGTGGCGTGCTCAAGGGCTACCAAGTTAGAGGAGCACCCCCTCATTCAGAGGGCAGGCACTTAACCCCCATATTATATCGCGTGTCACAGCCAGAGCAGGGGCTGTCATCAGGTAGACTCTTCTTCCATACCCACTACCACAGCTTGGGATCACACTTGCTTCAGCTCTGCCAGACCATTGCCTTGGACGCGTAACTGGATATGCCATCGGACCACAGCTCCCATTTTGATTCAATCGCTTTACCTGCGCCCTATTTTCTAAGGTGGAGGGTTTCAAAGGGTGGTCTGACCATCAAGCAGCATCAGCATCACTTAGGAACTTGTAGAAACTCAAGTTCTTGGCCCCAACCCCCGACATACTAAGGAATGAAACAATTTGGAAGTGGACCCAGCAAGCTGCGTTTTAGTAAGTCTTCCGGGCGATTCTGGTGCACACTAAAGTCTAAGAGGCCCTGGTGTTCGGCAAGGGATCGGAGGACTATGACAATGTAGGAGTCTGCGGAGGACAGTGGATAGAAGCGTACATTTTGGAGTCAGAATGCTTGATTTGCATCTTTGCTCCCCCAATGCCTGAGACCCTGGTTGAGTCATAACTGATGTTCAGTTTTCCCCTCTGTAAAGTGGGGATGAGTTATTTCATAGATTTTATGTGAAGATTAATTAATCACAGTTCTATACGTAGTATACAATGGGTGCTCAATACATCTTAGGCATTATTATGATTATTGTGATTATGAATCCTCTAACTTCATTTCCTGTCACTCCCTACCTCCAACTTTAAATGTCAGCATTGTCCAATTCCCTGTATTGCTCCAAACGTACCACATTCTGCAACTCCCGTCTCTGGGCTGCTGCTTCTTTATCTCAAATGTTTATCCTTCTTTCACCAGCCTTGTCTCTGCACCAGAAACATTTCTATATGTCATTCCAAACCGAAGCAGAGAAATTGCCTCTTCTAGGAAAACTTCCAGAATTTTTCTCTCTCAAGAGATTTAACCGAACACTTCCTTCTTTTTGCTACCTCCTACCCTTTTATTTTTATTATTACATTCCTGATGCTGTATTATAATTTGTTTCATATCTATATCTACTCTAGACATTGAGCTTTCCCTGGGTTGTGTATCTTCTAATCATTGTATCTGTCCTATCTAAACCTACCTAGTAGATACTTGCTTGATAAATTTTTTAAAAATTGAGCTGAGAAGCTGAAGCCCAGGGTGAATGTTTGTTAGGGACCACGCTATGGTGGAGGCAAAGTCTGGACATAAAAGAAGGTAAGGATCTCATCTCATCTCTGTGCCCCTCCGCACTCCCATGTGGCCTTGGGAAAGTCACCTAACCTCTCAGAACCACACTTGATCCCTTCATAAAAGGGAATAAATGATCTTATCTGTCCTATCTACCTAAAGAGTAGGCATGAGGTTCAAGTACAATAATGATGTGAAGACATGATAAAACAGAATCCTTAACACTTTCAGGGGCCTATTCTGTTCCCTAATAAGCAACCTTGATTATCTAACTTTTCCTCACACATTCTATTTGAAGAATCTCTGTACATCCCCCTTGATAGGTCAGGAGTCTCCACTGTCCTTGCAGCTGGGAGTCCTCAGGAGAGGCATGCTGCTGGATGCACGCTACCCCAACATGCAGTTCAGGGAGTCTTGTTTTGTATCCAGCATTTAATCATGTTTAGTTGGAATTTGTGCTCATTCTTCATCTGCCACATACTCCAAGTGAATTGTCCTATCTAGATTTTTTTTTCTTATTTAATTTCATACTATTTGTTTCTGACTACTCTTCCAGTCTAGCAAGGTCATTTAAAAGCCTGGTCATATTAGATGTGGTACAAGTCGATCTTTACATATGAGTGCATATATATGTATGTATGCATATTTTTTTCTCCCCATCTTGGCAATGTTATTTTGAATCTGACCCAAAAGTATGTCCAGTTTCTTTTATTGTAAATAACAGAGGTCATGTCCAAGGTTCACACAAAACGTCAGTGTCTACATGGAGAGAGGTCACGGGATCAACTGTTTTAACAATCAACCAGTCAATTTGATGAAACAACTGCTTTTTCATATTTTTCACTGAATTGACTGGTAAGCTGCCTACAGATGCAAACTTGAAAGGGAAAACAAAGGGAAAATGTCTTGGAAAAAACTGGCTGTCACTGAACAGAAGACCTCCACAAAAAGGGAACTTGAAAGTAAAGCCTCTAGCTGGTTTAATGAGGTTTCTAGTTCAGTGATATAAACAGCCTCTGTGGCTGTGACAGGATACTCACAAGGACTTCTTGTTCGACGACTTACTGAATTCTCTTTCTGTTAATTATTGCAATGGATTTGAATTATATTGTGCTCCATGTTAGGGCCTTCCATACCAGTCATATTTCAGTGTCTGATAATCCATGTCTAGTAGGTTTCAAAACCAGTGCAATATCGTTACAATATATTTACCTTAAAATCAGTTAAAATGGATGGTTGAGCCTTTATGAATGACGTGTTGCATAGATGTCATCAAGCTTTCCACTTGGGATGAGATTAACTGAGTTAGAATACAACACGTTGGAGTATTCCTTCAAGCCACATCCCACATATGCAGATAATTTTGGAAAAGCTGATTAATATAAGTGCAGTGTTTCACCTCAATATGGCCGTATTTTAAAGAAGTTGTTTAAAATATTTAAAAATGTTTAGAAAAATAACCTGCTATATGCTGTATTTCATCTGTACCAGGGGATGGGAGGGGTATGTCTGCTTAAAACCAACTTTTGCACATGCATTTCTTTCTCACAGAAGTGGAAAGTATTTCCTTGATATATAGTCATGAGTTAGTAATTCTTTAATCATTATCATCCTAAAGTGGAACTAATATTTTTGGTAGGGTGAAGAAAAATTCTGGGCAGAGTAAGCACTGGCTGCCTGTATTGTAAAGTTACTTATAAAGAAAAGATATTGCATCTAGGCAATAAAAGAAAAATATCTGCTAGTTGTGGATAGTAAAAACAGTACTCATACAGTAATGGCCAACTGGAACCCTAAGGCTTTCTGGAATTGAGCAATTTTAGTGATAAATGCCTTTAGAACAAGGGAGGAAAAGTCTCTGGTGTTCTTTACACCTGCATATGACTACTCAAGTGGCTTCTCTCAGAGAGAAGGAAATATCAAGGTCCAGTTGAATGTTAGAAATAGAAATGCTATTTCTATCATTTTTTGAAAGCCAAAATGCAATACTTTCTTCACTCCTTTTCAATTAGACCACTTCTCAGTCCTGGCAAACTATGGGATTTGGCTTGCAAAATATTTTTCAAATGCATCGTCCCTTTTCTCTCTTCTTATCTCTGTTCCATCTGGGTTGGAAATTTTGCACATGAACTCCTTCCATTTAACCAGAATGTGCTTATCTTGGACAGAGTCTACGCCCCTTCTCCCACTTATACACATCTACAATTTGCCATGAAAAATGAATAAAAGGGACAGAAAGATAATATCCAGTGTGTCTTCCAGCTCACATTTTAGCTTTTGGGATGCCCCAATTTCCATAGATACTCTGCACATGATTTAGTATTTCTCTTTGTGGACAGCTGACATAATCATTTGAATAATTAAGGTGAAGACACCTTTTCGGAAAACAAAGTCAATGAAAATTTTAGAATGTTGGGATTGAGGATGCATCTGTACAACTGAACAATTTAGATTGACCTGAGTAATAGCACCACCTCATATCCATCTAGCACTTTACAGTTTATAGAACACCTTGGTTCCTCATGACAATACTTTGTAGTGAGGAAAAAACTATAATAACTTATGATATCTTTACAATCTAGAGTTATTCTATTTTTATGACTCCCTGGCTGGTTATTTGAACACAAAGTAGAACACATCATAGCAAAGACCTCAAAGATAGAGGCAAGATGGCAAGACAACTTGACAGATTACAAACGCACAAATGATAGACACTGATTTTATAGGGTTGTTGGTGGCAGTAATACTTGTCTCTATGTTTTTTGTTATCATCATTTCAAAAGCTTTGTAATTGCTCTTCATAAGAAAATATTCTCATCAAAACATCCTGATGAGTTGTCAGTGAATGACTTTTGGTCAAATTCATAAGCATGAATTGTAGCTATTAACAATTTATGTGCCATCTGAATTATCTTTAATGCTCTTTCAAAAAAAAAAAAAAAGTCACCACTCACCTTGGATACTTGGGGCCAAGAATGTATTTTGTTTTAGAAAAAAGCGTCATGAGGAAACCAACAAACGTCATTGACTTCTGGTAGTTAAGGGCTATGACAAACATAGGTCTACCATGTTGCTTTGGCAAGGACATCCCTAGTGAAGCTTCTCCTCTACTGACTGTAGTTTGACTGGTTTGTTGTAGCATATTTACAGAACCAATTAAATTTCAGTTAAGAAAATGTTTTTGAACAATTAAAAGTGATAAAAATTTTTTAAAAAATTTTTAGAAAGATAAGGTAAATACTGGATATTCTTTGGGGCAATTTTTATAAAGACAACAAAAAACACCATAGGAATTATTATATTAGAATTATTTATTACTTACAGCCTACATTCTTTAGAGAGAGAGAGTGTGTGTGCGTGTGTGGTAAAGCAGTTAATTTATAGACCATAGAGTTGAGATATATTTCTGGAGAATATCAGCCCAGAAATAAGGTTTTAGGAGGAAATGGGTTTAATTTCATAGGTATAAAATACAATATCTGAATCTATGATATAGTGTGACAGTAAGCTGTAGGTAGGTATAGCTGAAAGCTACACCTGGCACTTTTTATAAACATAGGTATTTACAACAATGAGATACAATTTTGGAAAGGAAATTGATCATGATATACCGGAGCAATTTGCCAGGTAAAACTCTGTCTTCTGAGTCAAACCAGCTGGGAGATTCAGACAATGATTTGTGTATCAAGTCTTATCCTGCCTGAACCCTACTTTGAACTAACTACATAAATAATGCAGAAGTGAATGTTTAAATTATCTAGACAAATTCCCATTTTATTTTCAACATACTTAGTCTTATGTATTATTTATATTACTATAACATATGCGATTTAGTATAATTCAGTCCCAATAATACACTCGATCAGATGTTTTAATTTGTGATACTTTTAAGAAGTTATACCAGTTTTAAAGCTAATTAAATCAGTATCTTATATACTTATATATATTTCTAGAGGAGGAAGATGAGTTGTTTTCAGAATGATTTAGCCTAGATAAAAATAGCTTGAAAAACTACAGTTAAATTGAATTTCCATTTAGAACAGTAAATCAAATCATATAAATATTTCAGATGCTCTCTAACATTTATTTTACTTGTTTGTACTCATTTGATTTTGGAAATTTGCCTGTTTTAAGGATCTCTATGTAAGAGTACATATAAATTTATTTTAAACTGATTATGTTAGAAGGAAGGTTTATAATTTACTACTGGGAAGTATTGTGATACCGAAGAGATTATTGTATTATCATTGTATTACTAGGATTTACAGCTTTTGTTGGTAGACAATGCCAACCCAAATCATGTCTTCTCTTTTTTGTTTGATTTAAAACCTTCCTAGGAAGTTTGTCTTCCAAACAGCATAAGAGAAATGATTTGGATAGAAGCAGACACAGGTATCATAAAGACAATTAAGCAGATACATTCTTTAGTACAAGTATATGTAAAAGAGTTTAACAAAGTATTTTGGTAAGTAATGTTTTTCTTAATTATTAAGTAATTATTAAATGGCACTTTTATTTGAAATCTGAATTATGCATTTTGTTTTAGGGCCAAGTCATTTTGTAAAATGAGTTATATCTGGGTATCTATTTTCTTTCAGTAACTATACGCCAATCAATGAATTTGGCACTGGAATTGCAGTAAGAGCAAAACAGACATGCTCTCTCCTCGGAACTCATGGACCAGAGGGAGAGACAGACATAAAAAAGGCCTCCTTTATGGTCTTTATGTATACCAAATTCTTTCCTGCCTTGAAACTTTTTCAATACTCTTACTCTGCCATAAATGTGTTTTCTCTTTAACACATACCCCCTTGTCCCAGTCCGTCATATATATTTTTTTAATCTCAGCATTAATGCTACTTTCTCAGAAAGTTCTTTCCTGATTCCTTAGAACAGGCCTCCCCACAAATCCCTTTTCTTTCACTGAACTCTGTTTGCTTTATTTTTTATTTTTTTTATTTATTTTTTATTTTTAAGTTTTAAAATTTTGTTTTATTGGTGTCTTACTTAGATTACTTGGTCACTTTCTCCTTGGTATGACACAAGTCGTATTGTATTGACTTAAACTGTGACCAGTAGGGATTGCTTTAAAACAGTTATTATAATTCAAGATTTACATTTTTTGTGGTATATTTGTCTATTTTCTGTCTTTCCCATTAGATCATAAGGACATAAATAGTAAGGGCATAGAATTTGTCTGTTTTGTTCACCAGTGTTGACTATCATCTTACAGTATACCTAGCACATAGTAGGTGCTCACTAAATGTGTTGATGCATGCATACAATAATGCTGAAAATAACATAACTATATGACTGAGATAAATTCTCCCAGAGAAATATGGTACCATGAAGCCATATGCAAGGGAAGCTGACTGAGAGTATCAGAGAATGTTCTGCAGAGAAAATGAGTGGGAGAAGGGAAAAGTGCAGAAGAAATCATATGTGCAAATTCCTATATGGGAAAAAGTGCAGTTAGTCTAAGGTGCTAAAATAAGACTAATGGGTCTGCATCTCAGAAAAAGGGAGTTAGGAGTGGGACCCCAGGGCTAGGCAGGGGCCAGATCACAAAAGGCCTCATTGATCATTTAAATGTCTTCATTACTCAAGGAAAAGTGACAATGGTTTTAAACAGGGAGAAACATAACCCCATTTGAACTTTTTATAGGAGCACTGCAACTGCAGCTTGAAAATTGATAATTTGGGGAAACCATGAATAGAAGAAACCAGAACAATTAGAAGACTAGTTTGCCATTTAGCTAACGGAAAGGGATGTCTTAGACTATGGGAGAAGCTGGTGACAGGCGATGCATTTAAGATAAGCAGACTTGTTCCCAGCTTAGATAATGTGAAAGGAGGGAGGAGACACTTCAAAGAAAGGTCTCTCTTCTGCACAGCTGGATGATGACTACGCCATTCTCTGGACGTTAACTCTGGAAGAGGATTAAGGCTGGAGAAGGCCAACTCTAAGAGTTTGTCTGAGACGTGGTAAGTTTTAGGTACATATAGGAGATATCCAAATAGAGAAGGACAGGGGGTAGTTGCATACAAGAATCAGGAAGTGAGAAGTCAAAACTGGAGATGAAGTTTGTGAATCATGGATATTAGGCGGTAAAGAAAGCAATAGATATAGATTGGTTCACTTATGAAGGGACTATTGGATAAGGGTCAAATGCCATATATATATTATATATATATATATAGTAAAACCAGGAGAGTAGGTTCTGTTACTGGAGCCAAGGCAAAAAAGCGTTTCAGGAAGAAAAGAATGGTCAATAAGATTAGTCACATGCAATGAATATTAAAACATGACTCTCAGATTGAATGGTCTGAAAATCATCTGTCACATTAGGGTGCTATTACGGGGACTATTTGGGGCTTACATCAGATAGGGCGTGTTGAGGAGCGTTTGGCTTTGTGATTTGTGACTAATATGACACAGCTGATACATGTAACCAAATGGAAATAAACATCTGAATTTGAACACATTTGTGATCTATAAAGTTGACGGGAGTTTCTGGCTTATAGTGAAAAAAGATTCATTAAATTTCCGTAATGGAAGAGATGATCTGTTCTAATCCAAGCCCTATTTTAAAGATTTTATTTATTTATTTGACAGAGATAGAGACAGCCAGTGAGAGAGGGAACACAAGCAGGGGGAGTGGGAGAGGAAGAAGCAGGCTCATAGCAGAGGAGCCTGATGTGGGGCTCGATCCCATAACGCCGGGATCACGCCCTGAGCCGAAGGCAGGCGCTTAACCACTGTGCCACCCAGGCGCCCCTCCCAAGCCCTATTTTAAAGATGAGAAAAACAAGATGAAGAAAGAGTCCAGGCACACTTCCAAGGTTACGTTCATTCACAGGGTCTAAAATAGAGACCACGTTTTGCAACCATTAGTTATTTTTCCCCTTCACTACTGTTTATCTCCCATGTTATATATTGTTTGTGAATTTGTCATTAGATAGATCCAATATCCACTGTGATTTAGGCCAGCACGCATGTTGTTGCAATACGCATTCCTTCGGAATGGCAAGTCCAATTTGCAGCACACTTTGGAGCTCAAAACCACTCTGCATTAGGGTGCTTAGCACTTCAACTGTAGAAAGAGAAAATGCCCCCCCACCTCACCTAACACTTTAAAAGAGTTCATTAGTGATGGTTTTACTGGAAAACACACTGAAAATGGGTCAGTGGATGAGGAAGAAACTTGATTTATGATGTAACTTTGCTGTTGTTTATATCCTCTTTTGTAAGATATTTTTCTGCATAAGACATTTCCCTATTTCCCTAAGGGACTTTTATTATCAAACCTGCCAATTTAACCCAATTTAAACCAGAGCACTTAATAAGGAATCTGAAGTCACTGAGCTGGAGAAGTCCAGCCGTGTTACTTCACCAATTCTATCTTCATTTTGCATGCAAAAAAAAAAAAAATATTTTCAGAGAAAAATGTTTACCCGTTATGCTACAACTGTAAAGCAATGATAACAAATTTCATGTGGCACGTGAAAATCAGGCTTGCTACTCTATGGCCACACATAAGAGAAATATTATCCTGATGGCCTTTGCAAGACATGGAACAGGCGCCAGCCACGTTTCTTTTTGCAGTGCCCATCAAAGTGCCTGGCATTGTGAACATTTAATGCACAATCCGTTAAAGAGATAATAAAATATATCGCCACACTTAAAATCCTATACTTACTTTAATTCCATCTTGCCTTATATCTAATGAATGTGTATTTTCCGAATTGTGACAGATAGGGCTAATAATAAGAAAAGTTTGTAAATCATATTAGTGAAAAAGAAAATTTAAGTATATTGCTAAGTTCTGAAACAATAGAAGGGGCCATATAAAACATTCATATTTATTACCACCTAGAAGCCACAATTCTTCCAATATAACTCATTTTCCAAACTGCAAGGAAATGGCTCACATTATAAAATATGAATGATGACTTTAAAAAAAAGCTCTGTCTTCCACATAAAGTATAAGTCTTATATCTTATGTTTCCAAAAGGGCATTCTATCTGCTCTTTGATTTCATAATATTTCTGGGAAATAAGTCCGATTCAAACAAACCTAGATTCAGGCGAGTGTATCAGAACAGGCAGACCGAGGCATGTTTTCAGTGGGTAGTTCGCATGAGAAGTCTTTAAGGACCGTAAGTCATTATCATCAAATAGCTTTGAGTTGAGCACCTTCTGTGTCTAAAACACTGAACCAGGTGTTGGAGGTGATTTATGGGGCAGTGTGAAAGACACAGAATCTGTTCCTAATTCAATTTTGGGGTAAAAAAAAATATGTGATAGTAATTTGGGAAAATGTAATGACTGTACAAAATACATATCAAGGGTCCCTATTGCATATTTCGATATGATTCCTGGTAATCAGATTTTAACAAAATCAAGAATTTTTGGAAACACAGAGTGCTCTTCTAAACTTCATCCAAAAGCACTAATAGAGCATGCATATTGACGTGCTGAATATCATACTGTTTACTCAGAATAACTCTGGTCCAAGAAAATCATCAGTGGTCTCAACTGTCCATTTTTTCCAAATCAGCGATTCTATGATTATGTTCTGAGGAACACTTAATAGAAGGCTTGCGGAGCAAAAAGTTACATGGTCATGTAATTTTATGAAAGGCTGCCTGTTGAACTATCTTCTTGGAATTTCACAATGTGGCTTAATAAGGTTTCTGAGAAGTCCCGCACAAAAGGAACCCATTTGATTGTGTCTAACTCAGCATTTCCCAATGAAACATGGAGAAGTTTTTTTTCATTGAACATTTACTAACACCCCGATGAACTCCAGTTTTAAAAGTGTTGCTCGATACGTCGCCACAATGATTACGGTTGTTGTGAAATCTGTTTTGCGCTGGGTAGACATTGCAGTGCCCCAGGCACAGGCTTTGATTTACGAGGCTGCAAGCACAATCATAGGTAACGTGTGGCCCCCTTGTTATAATTGTAACACACACACAGACACACAGACACACACACCACGTGTCTTTTCCAAGGTGTCCACCACCTCTTTGGTCAAAATTTCCCTACGGAAAGTACTGTAATCCAGGAGATTTTGAATCCAGATTGAACTTGATTGACAATGGATAATAATGTTAAGAAATAATAATAGAAAGCAACGATAGATTCATTTTATTCTTTTTCTTAATGCTTCCATTTCAAAGGAATTGTTAGTAGAAAACTGCTTCTTTGAAATAGTATGTTCTGGAAGTCTTTATTGTAAAATGAGGTCATTGCTAGTTCTTTGCAGGCACTGATCTCTTTGTGACCACTCTCTTCCCCCACCTCTAAATACTATGTTATGCCTACTGCAGATGTTCAATACGTTATTACTACATTGATGAAACTGTATAAAATTTCCATAATTCTTGTCAACAACCATTCATATTTATTGCACTGTTTGCTTTTATATGACATTTTACTCTACTTTTAGATATATAGGTTTTTAAAAAAAAACAGACTATTTTCTAGAAAAGTTGAAGTTCACAGCAAAACTGAGTAGAACGTTCAAAGAATTCCCATATGCCCCCTGCCTTACACATGCACAGCCTTCTCCATTACCAAGATCCCCCACCAAAATGCTACATTTGTTACCATCGTTAAATCTACACTGACACACTGTTATCACCCAAATTCCATCGTTGAAATTAGGTTCCACTCTTCGTATTGTACATTCTATGGGTTTGGACAAATGTATAATGCCAACTATCCACCATGTTAGCCTCATACAGGGTAGTTTCACTGTCCTACAAATCCTCAGTGCTCTTCCTTCCTTTCCACTACCCCTGGCAACCATGACCTTCTTACTGTCCCTGTAGTTTTGTCTTGTCCACAAAGGGTTGGAATCTCAGTAATGCATATTTAACGCTCCTCCATCTCTTTTCATGGTTTGACAGCCCATTTATTTTTAGTGCTGAACCATATCCATTGTCTGGACGTACCACGGCTTATTTATCCATTCACCTACAGAAGAACATCTGTGTTGCTTCCAAGAGTTGGTAAATATAAATGAAGCTTCTATAAATATCTGTGAGCAAGTTTTTGTGTAGAAATAAATTTTCAACTCCTTTGGGTCTGTACCGAGGAGCGTAACTGCTGCATGTATGGTGAGAGCATGTTAATTTTTGTAAGCAAGTGCCAAACTTCCCTCCAAAGTGGCTGTGATTTTACATCTCCACCGGTAATGAGTGAGAAGTCCTACTGCTGCTTGAGCATTTGGTGTTATCAGTGTTCTAGATTTTGTTCATTTTAAAAGATGCATAGTGGTATATCATTGTTGTTTTAATTTGGATGTCCCTGCAGTCACATGATGTGGAAGAGATATATAGGTTTTTAAATCAATGATAGGCCTCTTATAATATAATAATATATATGGAGGTAGCCATTTGGGTGCAGACACGACAAATAGAAAAACAGTCACTGGACTGAGAAATGACCTATAGTACGCAGAAAGATCCACATTCCCAGTGGAAACACGTTTGTGGCACAGTGGAAGACAGATTCAGTCTTTTACACTGAGAGTAGGGATTGATAGCTTAAGGAAGGGCATTTCATGAGCTTGTCATATATGCCAGATTTCTACGAAGAAGGTCTTAAAGGCTCACTCTGTGTCATCTAAGACTGTGTCCTGGCTTCTAGTTCTAGCTTTGTTTTAATTTTTTCCTTCCCACTTTTAGGATATTTCCTCGAGCTTCTATGTCCTTATCTGTGGTATGGAGACTATATCATCTGCCCCTTTGTTTATTGTGTTGCTCAAAAGAAGCCAACACAGCTAACATAGATGGTGGAAGCAGCTCCAGAAAAAAAGGGTATCAGACCGGAGCAGGAGTGCTAGGCCATCGCTTATGAGCCGGTGGCAAGGCCAGGGTACTTCACCATTTCAGCCTCAGTTTCTACGTCTATTAAATGAGGACCATACCCACCGTGTAATTTATTTTGGAGACTGATGACATTGCATGCGAAGTACTAGCACGTTTCCTGTGCATACAAGAGGAAGTTATTGCTAGGACTTATAATAGATGTGAAAGCACTTTTGTTAACCGAGATAGAAATAAAATAAAATTAGCAACAATTATTATAACACATCATGATGTTAGAATATTCTCCACTTTATTTGAGTAGCCTTTTATGCAGTTTGACAGGTGAGAAGAAAGTTGCATTTGAATCCTGCCTCATAGCTTATTCATCATATGATCTTCGTTAATTTCACCCAGCACTTTCCTTGGATAATAAAGGGAGTTAATATCACTTCACTTACAGAAGTCCTTGCAGGTTTAAATGAGATAATATTTGAAAAATTCTTGGCACAGTGCTTAGCTGGCAGAAGGTAGCCACTAAAAATTAATTTTCTTCTTTTTGTCTTGGAAACTAGTGTTAGTTCCATCTATAGAAATAACAGAACCATGAGAAACTATGGACTCTGGGAAACAAACTGAGGGCTTCAGAGGGGAGGGGGGTGGGGGATTGGGATAGGCCAGTGATGGGTACTAAGGAGGGCACATATTGCATGGTGCGCTGGGTGTTATACGCAAATAATGAATCATGGAACATTGCATCAAAAACTAAGGATGTACTGTATGGTGACTAACATAACATAATAAAAAATTATTATAAGAAATAAAAAGAAATAACAAAGCCAATCTTGCATTTTTAGAGCATCTACCATGTACTCAATCTGATCAAAATCAGAGTGGATTTTCTATTTTCTCTGTTTCACAGGAAAAGAAAATAAAGCTCAGACAAGTTTAAAGACATGATCAAGAAAGGGGGCCTGGAATCTTGTGTGATGGTTTTACCATATTACAGTGTTCTCTGGACAGATTCTCACAGCATTATTATTATGGGAGAAGTACATAGAGTGTTTGCCAGATAGTCTGCCTATGCAAACATGGTGACTGACTTTCCAGAGGGGCAAATATTTCAAGGTATTATTTTAAAAGTATATTTTGGAATTCTGCAACTTAAGTAAAAACCTAAGAAGTTTCAAGGGATATCTTTTTATTAAGAAGAACAAGAGAGAAAAAATTTTTTAAAAAACCCCAAAAACCAAAAATGTATTCCATCTTAGGGTACAATCCTTCACATGTGCCAGAGATCTATCAGAACTTCCTCTTTGGGCCAGACCAAAGAAAGACTCTGTCCAAGACGCCAGAAGACATCAGAGGGAATCGTATTAATGTGTCAACCGGAACTACCAAGTGCCAGGTCCTTTTACTCATTGCAGGGCATGCAAAGATGAAAGAGGTTAAGTTTCCTTCCTAAGAATAACCGGCTTGCCGAGAAAGAGGGACGGACAGCCAGGTACTAAGCTACTATGCAGTAAGCACTCTTCCTCCGTGCAAAGGTCCATTGCAAGAAACAAAATCCTATTTGTTGAGCACTGGGCAGTTAAGTTTTGCATAGTTTCCCTTATTGCATTCCTCTGCTGACGCTGTGAGGAGGATATTATTGTTCAGAGAGGATATGGAAAGGCAGAAAGGTGAAAAAACTCGCCCAAATCATACAGCTAAAGAGCGCTCAAGCCAGATATTATGGAGGGCTGTTCAGTTCCAAGATGACATACCACCATGCACAACAAGGAGATCTGAATGACTTCAGACGCAGTTCTAGTTTCTCCACCACTTACTTGATGCTAGGAAATACAGCTCGGCGTTGGCCACCTCAGAAGGAGGAAATGTAACGTCATTCTCACGTTACTTTCTATATATTTAGTAAGTAGATCAATTGACTCATGAGAAACTCCATTAATAATTGTCCTCATATTTATCGCTGAAGGCAAGTTGATTATGATTTTTGGAAAATATGAAGTAACGTGTTAAGGAGTCTAATTTACTCCAGCTAATATTACACAACCCTTAGAGCCCCTCATTACTTTTAAGTTCCAACCATTTACTTTCACGGAGAACATTACCCACCCGTGTTGGTAGATCATTTTCTATAAATTATGTACAACACAGGTAGCAGTGTATAATACCACTACTTAAATAAATATGTATTATTTATAGTGTCACAGGTGAAGTATTGAAAGAAATGATATAATTTGCCAAGAATCCTATTTTGAAAATAACTTGTCCAGAATGCTGAACCTGTGCAATACTGGCTTTTTTCTGCTGTTTAGATTTTGTAGTAATAAATACGGGTTATAATAAAATATTTCAAATAAACACTGCATTATTAATGTACCTTGTACTTGCCCTAGGGCAGCAGAGGCATAAATGGTTCATTTAAATTCTGAGCTCTTCCTGCAACACACACAGTACTTCTAATCGCTCTCTATGTGAAGACTGTACCTTTATTGTTTCCACTCCTACAGGAAGGCTACACACTGATGGGACACCTAAAGTATTTAATGCTTTGCCACCAAGTATAAATCTTTTGCCTCCTACTTCAATGCCAGGTATCTATGGCAAAACTAATCATATTTAGTCTTGCTAGTGTTTCCAAAAGAAAACACACACAGGTGAATTTCTTCTCTAGTTCCATAATCTTCTTGTCTTTTTGTTTTGTGTTTTTTTCTTTCACGGGGTTAATAACAATCCACTTTAAACGGCGACAAAATGCATGGGTCTTAAATCGTGTGATAGATCATATCAAGGCCAAGAGAATTAATATAACAGCATCGCTTTGTGCTTTGGGACATTAATAATCTAGAATTACCAGAGAAGAAAACATGGTAACAAACTGGTCACTCCAGGCAATTACTTTTTACCACAATGGGACTAAGGGACAGAACCCTTTTACCTTCCCATTTTTCAAATTCATATATATTACATTATGTAGTTTCCATTAAATATTACCTTGTGGTTAATTAAAAATTATGAAATGGTATTCATTCCAAAGTATTAATCAATACTTGCAATCCATTTACCTTGACTGTGGAGATCAATTTCTAGAAGTCGTATTATAAGCTGTTTATCGTCTACACTTTTCTTGGCTAAGAGATTCTTTTGGATAATCTAGGAAAAGCAAACTTCATATCTAAAATTAGAAATTTTTAACTGCTTCTTCACAGAATAATCATAAAATGGTTCTTATTAATAGCTTTCTAATAAAGCCATCTTTTACGTCCTCTAATGCAGGGTTTCAACTTAATGCTGCTATGTTGAAAGATTTCAGCAGGTAGACGCAGACTTGGGTTCTCTCTAGAGCTGCTATCAACTAAGAATTTCAACACAGTCATAACATTCTCAGATGGAGTGGGCTTCATCTGTGGTCTCCAAAGTCAAGGTGAGATGAAGCCACTGAGCAGATATCCAGCTGTGCCCGGCAATGCACAGACATTTCTCCAGGTTTGCAAGTCAGAAAGGGAGCACAAGCCATCTGTCCTCTTAAAGAGGTTTCTTGTGCGGTGGGTGAGGATGCCTGACCCAGCTTAAGTGATTCTCAAATCTGAATGGAGAGACGCAGGGAAATATCGAACAGGGAAGCAGACAATGGGAGGGAACTGGTAAAAGTGAATGAAAAAGATTTATTACACTTCCCCATAATTCCTGACAAGATTCTATCCAAATCTTACCCCTTAAAGGGTGTGTGGATTAGAGATATGGTTTTGATCTCCTTAACAAGTAGGGAATTTAGAGTAGTCATTTCGAATGCATGGTCTCTGGAGCCAAACAGACTGGTACAACTCCCAAGAAATCATTAAGTAGCACAGGACCCTGAACAAGTTACTTAACCTCTCTGAGAATCCCTTCATCAAATAAAGGTGGATGATAATTATATTATCTCTCAGGGTTATGGTGATGATTACATTCATTAGTATGTGAGGAGTTTAGAGCAGTGTCCAGCATTTGATGGGTCTTCAATAAATCTTAGCTATTATTATTATAAAATATCCTTGGCAATGTGAGGGACTTAACCCTTTGCTGCCTGATCAGGGCTGGATTTTTACTGGCAAAATGTTTCTTAGGTATCCTCTCCATTCTTGACAGTTCTGCAAATTGTGAGGAAATCTCAATTACTCATCATTTAGCTATTATTGGTGGTATTTTGAGCAGAGCACTTCCCTAGGCAATGGGTTCCTTCCTTCCTTCCTTCCTTCCTTCCTTCCTTCCTTCCTTCCTTCCTTCCTCCCTCCCTCCTTTCCTCCCTTCCTTCCTTCCCCTCCTCTCCCTCTTTCTTTCTTCTTTCTTTCTTTCTTTCTTGTTTCTTTCTTTCTTTCTTTCTTTCTTTCTTTCTTTCTTTCTTTCTTTCTTCCTTCCTTCCTTCCTTCCTTCCTTCCTTCCTTCCTTCCTTCCTTCCTTCTTCTCTTCTCTTCTCTTCTCTTCTCTTCTCTTCTCTTCTCTTCTCTTCTCCTCTCCTCTCCTCTCCTCTCCTCTTCTCTTCTCTTCTCCTTTCCCTATCGTTCCCTCCCCATCTATTATCTATCTATCTATCTATCTATCTATCTATCTATCTATCTATCTTTCTGTCATGTTCTTAAGCACCTTCCTATCAAGGAGAAGAGACAAAAGAAAAAAATATCAAGCTATTAAAGTGTAAGTAGGGTTTAATTTTCTGATAGTATGAGAACTGAAGTCTTCGAGTGACAGGTAGGAGGAAAAACAAAGCATTCCAGGAAGAAGGGACAGAAAGAGTAGAGACAAGGAGAAGGAATTGCTATGGGTTGGTATATGCTCTCCAAAATCCATATGTCAAAGTTCTAATCTCCAGTACCTCAGAATGTAAGCTTATGGGCAAATAGGGTTGCTGAGATATAATGAGTTAGGATGAGATCACACTGATATCGGGTGGGCCTCTAATCTAATATAGCTGGTGTCCTTATAAAAAGGGGAAATTTGGACACAGACACACTGGCATGTGAAGATTGGAATTCTGCCTCCACAGTCCAAGGAACTAGCAGAAGCTAGGAAACAGGCCTGGAATAGAGCCTTATTCTGTGCCTTCAGAGGGAGCATGACCCTGCTGACACCTTGATCCTGAACCTCTGACCTCCAGAACTATGAAACAACAAACTTCAGTTGTTTAAGCCACTCAGTTTGTGATACTTAGCTACGCAGCTCCAGAAAACTAATACAGGAATAAAGATGGAGTATGCAGAAGACTGATCTAATTTCAGATTAATGGAATTAGTGAAAAAGTAAGCCTTGTAAGCCTGGAAATAACCATTGAGAGATAAGGGGAAAAAAAAAAAACACAACAGAATTGTGGACTTTGTTTTAACGTGTGTGTGTGTGGGGGGGTTATTCAACAAATATTTGAGCATCTACTATCTATATGCTGGGCATGACTGCAGACACCTGAGATACATTTGGCCCAAAATAAAATGATCATATATATAAAAACTGTCTTTGTGGTGCCTATGTTCTAGTTCGCACACATACACACACACAGAGTAAAAATATGTCTTCATATGAAATATTAAGTGGAGTATATAAAAATATATAAAATATACAGGAAATGTAAGGCCAAGAGAAGTAAAATTGTTCTGTAGAAGAGGTAAGTGGTCAGTGTGGAGAGGGGATGAGTGGTTACTATTTAAGCTGCACATCTCATACCTCAGTGCCCCAGTGGCAGGTCCTCAGACACTTCCCACATTTGTAGAACTTTCTCTGAAGACGACTGACTGTGAGCCATTGTCATAAGCCAATGTCAGTGGCGATGGATTCTTGAACAGAGGAGGAACATCAGGAAAAGACTAGTTTAGAAGAACCATCTGGTGGTGACATACAGGATGGAAAAGGATGAGAAGAGATGAAGAAAAGGACAAAGTAAGAGGCTGAAAGTTAAAAAAAAAAGTAATAATGATGGCCACAGCCACAGTGATTTCTTGATGGGGCATTTTGGGGAGTAAGACTTATGGAGAAGCATATGGGATTTAGGAAGAAACAGACTTGCAAGAATCTGTCCTACAGATGTGTGCAAAGATGCATGTCGGGCAATGTACATTATAACACTCTTTTGTACCAATAAACATTTTAGCACTTATCAGAATGTGACAGTATGGCTGTATCTATTCAGGAAGATATTTTGTGGTCATGAAAAGGAATGAGGTAGACCTTTATGTACCGATCTGGAAAGGTCTCTCTATTGTTCCATGAAGGGACTGGTGTGGAAGCAGTGAATGTGGCCCGGGCAGAGTGGGAGCAGGTCCCCTCCAGTGCAGGCAGTGATGAAATGCATTCTCTGCACCTGTTTAAAAACATTCGTGAAATAGACTATATCCCGTCTGTATTTCATTATCACTGGGCACTGGCATTTCTTAAATGACAGTGATAAAATACTTCTTCCTGAAAAAAAAGTTTGAAACAATGCATGTAGTTATGGTTGAGTTTTAATAATCTATATGCAAACTTCAAAATAGTACATTTTTATTACTTATTCCTTAATAAATCCTGTGTTATCTTAAAAAGTTAATTCAGAGAACTTCCAATGATAGAGCTGACCCTTGACTCAGCAACATAGGTTCAATTTGAGAGTAAGAACTCCAATTCTGTTTTTTAATCTTTTCAATCACTGTGCTATCATAGTTTATTTTGAATCTACTACTTAAACGTAGGGAGTGGGCACAAACTGATTTCAGGAAAAGCTTGAACAATTCTGAACCACTGTGAATTTTGAAAGTTCTTACAAAATATGGTAGAAATTTACAATGTATTTTCTGGTGAGGGTATTTTAGTGGGAAATTTTTGACTACATGTATATCAGAAAGATGCTAAAATCTATCCTAAAGGGGAAAAAAAAGACATGGAAAAGATTGCAAATTCTGGAATTTTTATGAAATGAAATTTTATGAATTTTTGCCAGACTCTCTACATTTAAGACTTTCCTTAATTTGTGTATATATTGTCTTATGTGAAGGAAACTTTTCAAGATTAAAACTAACAAAAAGTGTACCTCAGTCAACAGTAAGTGAAGATAGTTTGACAAGTCTGGCGATAGTTTTATACAATTAAACCTGACAGTGCAGAATCGTTGATAAGTTCACTACTGTGACAGACCAATATGTAGGTATAAGTTTTTTTTTTTTTTTTGAAGAACATATATGCAGTTAAAATATTAACTCATTATCTTCTTTTAATGTACCACAGTATTTATCATCCTTATTTTTGGATTTTTACTAGCATGGCTTATATAGGTATATACGCATATATATGAAGTTTACATATACAAAGTTTAATACACATTTTCACATCTTGTATTTCTTTCTTGAGCATTATTACTTTTTACTTTATCATTATTATGAAAAATAAAGGAGGATGTTTAAAAAGTATCTTCAGGTGTCCAATGTGCTAGGTTTCCATGTCTCTCTGCAGAAGACTGCCTATTTATAATGACTTCATCCATTAACAAATATATATGCACGCAATATATCCATTCATATTATATGTATAAATGCACATGTGATATTTGTACTGATGCTCAAATATGTGTAGAACATTTTGGAGGGCTGCACCAGAATACGTTTCTCTTGGGGAATGGAATTAGGAGAAAAAGATAAGTAAACTTTCAGTTTTCACTTTGTATCTTCTGTTCTATTTGCATTTTTAATGATGTTTATATATTATTTTGATAACATTTTAAAGACTAGTTTAATTTCTAAGAGAAAATGAGCTAACATTTAAGGGCTATAACGTCCCAGGTCCTTATTCGGAAGTTTACAAAGGAGACAACGTTGTAGGGCCTAAGAGCGTAAGTTATGAGCTCCCTCCAGTACGGTCTGGAACCTGACTCGGCCAGCTGTTAGAATGTACTGGATGCTGCCTCATCTACTTGAGCCGCACTGTCTGCTTCAATGAAATGGGAATAATAATACCTAATAGAGCTGACCCGAATATGAAATGATTTAACCTCTCTCAAATACTTGGAATAGTGCTGGCACTCTCAATGTTACCTACTAGTAGGATTATCTCACTTTAAAAAAAGAAAATAATAATAATAATTAAGGTCCTTAGGAAAACATAAGTAGACCAACAGCTCAGAAGGCAAGCAATTTATATCACCTCGGGGTTCTTCCTGTTTCTCTAGCAGAAGTATGAGGCTGAGAGCAAAAGTGCGGAAGGCAGGTGGTCCACGTGTAGGCGGCACGTGAAAAGAGAAGTTCCAGAGGGCACCACTGACATGATGGGCAATGGAGTCTTGTATGGAGGCTGAAAATGAGGGGTTATACACTCAATTTCAGCCCTGGAGCTGTTGAAGTGCTGTGCTAGCATGGTGTGGCCAATACTAGAAGCTGAGTGGTGAACTAGAGAATCTGTAGAGAAATGTGTGACGGTAATGGTGAGCACTAGTACGGGTTATCACTCTGCACTCTTCATGTTGTAATTCACTGAAACTTCACCACAGTAGTCTTCTAGAGTAGGCACTATTATGATCCCTATTAAAAGATGAAGAAACCAGGTACAGAAATAGCAAGAAACCTGCCCCAGGGTTCAACTCCAGACATTATTCTCTTAACTGGGACCCTAAATTATCTGAGTGATGTCAAGGGATTATTGTGTTCAAGGAGTCAGAAATGCCATCTACCTGACAACTGAAGTCATTAAGAAGAGTGGTGGAGGAAAAGAATAAAAAGCTGAAATTGTCAGAAAAGATAAGAAGAATTTCTAGGGGAGGCCCAAGATGGCATTGAAAACTGAAAATGCATTGCAAGGAAATCAAATCCTGGAAACTGAGGCAGGGCAGTCTGTCAAAGACTGGGGTAGTCATGAGTCATGGGGCACCAAGGAAGAGCTGACACTCCCTTGCACATTTCTTTCCATCCTGCATCCTCTGCCCTCAGGGGGAATGCTGGAATCAAACTTCACACTGCAAATATGGTCGCTTAAGTCTGAAGGATGCTCTCCCCATCCTCGCTTGCTAAACTCACATGGCACTTTGAGGCTAAGATAGAAATTTATGGTCCATAAAACTTTTCCCAGTACTCCCATTTGGAACTAACTTCCGCAACTTTGAGTTCCCCAAACTCTGTTGTATAATATTTCCCCCCCCTAAAACTATAAGCTCGTTGATGAGAATGGACACAAGGGACATGATGTGTCCAGGAGAGATCAAGAATGGAGGAGTGGAAAGAAGAGAGGGAAATGAATTTGAAGAAAACACTGGAGAGTCTTCAATTATTTATGCTATAATTTTGATGAATTTTTAACGCAATTATGTTAGAAGGCACTACTGCCCCAAATCCATGTGCATTTGGAGAAATTCAAGCAGTTGCTGCTGTTTTAGGGAAGGGAATATACAGAGCCCAGGAGAGAGCCAACCTCCATTGCTACCATCCAATGGCCTGTGGAGACAGTCAAACTAGGAATGATACCAAATGACTGGAAGGCACTTCAGGGACTGAGAGATGAAGCTTTCCACATGGAACACTATCCAACCCCCTAGAAAATGTCCATGAATGTTTTTATTTGATGAGGTCACCAAAAACTAGTAATATTTTTTTCAGATCTCGTTGAAAACTAAGTTTTAAATAATTTTGCTAGTGAGAAATCGGTCCGGTATAACAGAAAAAGAGAGAACAGGAAAACAAAGACTTGCTGGCCAATTTATCAGTACTGGGTGGGTTCTAGGCTTAGGATATAGTTGCTTTCCAAGACCACTGAGAGTTTTCAATCTTTATCTTTGTCCTTTATCTTTACTTGGTCTCTGGCCATTTACTATCAATACTGTTTGTCAGCAATTAAGCATCTATCCTTTTTCTACCCTGTGTTAATAGAAAATAGAAGAGGGTAAAAGAGTAATTCTAAGGGGGCAAAAAGTCCTTTTAGAATAAATTGGGCAGAATCAATGCGTAAAACCCTTCAAGGAGAAGAATATAAAGCACTTAGTTGTTTATTGTTCTGTGACTTAGCCCTTTCATTATGTGGCTGACATGAGACACATATGGTTCAATTGTTTTGGGTCTTCACAAGACTAAAATTATTCAGTAGAAAGCATACATTAAATTCATGACACGATGCCCTAATGGGAGAATAGAGTCTTGGGTCTATGCCCAGGCCAAGGTCAGAAAGAAAGTCCCACGCTCAGATTCCTGGTATGTCAATATCCAAGAGAAAAGGGACAAGGATGTTAGTTCAAAAGCTGTACAAAGAAATAATGAAATGATGCGATGACTGCAGAATATATATGGTATTAATCATGGTAGTAAACACAGTCCACAGTCTACATACATTCAAGTATGAAGGCCCATGGATTTTTTTTTTTTCAGGTTTTCGAAATCAAATGAAAATAACTCAGTCATTTGAAGCCCACTTATACAATGTATCATGCAAACTCAGCATTAGATAAAAATGTTGGGGAAAAAAATCTCAACTTTATTTAGCTTTGCGTCGATATTGAAAATAAAATAATTCAGCTCATATAAGCCAGAGTGGATAAACAGTCCATTTGAATTTTGAAATAAACGTATTCTATCATGAATCAATTTAAGATAACAATCATAGCATTAGGAGAACTGCAATCCTGTCACATTCTTTGCTCTTTTGGCCGCTAAACTTTTAGAACATCCAGAAAACTTACAGGGAAGTCTCTTTAAAAAGAAGAGATGTTACTATAGGAAAGATTTTGAAACAACAGGGAGTCCATTATCTCAAACACTATCAATTTGATAAGACCAACCCCAGGAACAAAAAACAGAATGAATGTTTTTACAAATGGCCACTCCTTATCTGACTGTGAAATGTATACTTTTAGACTTTTTAAAGGGCTCTTTTGGGAGAAGAATCTGACAGAAGACAGAGGGAAAAATCCATTCAATGTTTTATGGACTTATTAAAAGAAAGTCTCTCCTTTTACGAACTGTGGGGGGAAAACAAAAACAAATCCCAAAAACAACAACAACAACAACAACAAAATATTCATTAATACAGAAACTAGAGCAACCAACCGGAGGAGACCTTGATAACTATACCTCCCAAGATAACAATATCAGCATATCAGTAATCGGTTTTCTGAATTTTAATGATAGTTTTCAAACAGAGCTCATGATTCAGTAGGGGCCAGTAAAATGTTACATTCTCCGCCTAAGGATTTCCCTCTCTCGGTACATATCTCTCATTAGAGCTTTGCTCCAGATTTTAGTCCAAAGACTGAATCACACGAAACTTTCAGCTCAGCAGCCTTTAAGAAGTAGGGAAGAAGGGAGTTCTGTGCAGAAATTAAAATGGGCTTTTGTCAAGCTTTGTCTTACACAATTTCTCAACTTAGTATGGAAAGATTACCTGAAAAGACAATTTTCCAAATATTGTCATCCTCCAAGTTTACTTTTCCATGAGCCATTTGGATCATGAAATAAAGTGTAGGTTTTGTTTTTACTTATCCTAAAGAGCCAGCTTATGAGAATGTGCTGATTTTAAAGTGTAAAGTAAGATCAAGAAAGGACAAAACAAAACTGTCACCATGGATATTAAAATCAATTTTAGGTCATTAAAATTTTTCATCATGACATAATTAATAGAGAGCTTTGCTTGTAAAATTTAAAAATTCCCATGTTCCTTTCATTGATAGACTTAAATTTGGGGTCCACGCTTGATTTCTTATTTCTATCGACTAGAACATACATCCGTACTGCTTTCAGAAGCTCGTTGCCTTCCGAGCTGACGAAAACAGAATCATTTGTCTCAACGTTCGAATACGAAGTAAGATAGCACAGGGATAAAATTTAATCTTTGGAAATACAGACTTTCAAAACATTTGACATCATAAAAAATACACTGAATATTAGCTTTTATATTAGTTGCTATAAATTAATCCATCCATAATGCCTCAACAGGTACAAAACATATTGAATGAGGGATTTTTCCGGTAATGTAAGAAGCACTGAGCAGATGTGCTTTGTACCAAACAATTTCATATTTCAATGTGACAAAATAGATGAGCCACATAAAGCCTAATTTCAGTTGCAAATTGCAAGCTGGAATAAGTTCCAGAATAGTAAACAATTAGCTGCTTTATTTTCTTTTTAATAAGACTAAATTACCAGATAATATCTACTGGCATCAACTTGGCTAATAAAAATCTGTTTAATAGGATTTGCCATTTTTCCAATTGCTATCATGATCAGCTTTGCATTTTGATTATCTCTAAACTTTGCCTCAATTTTCTCATAGAAAAGCTCTCAGTGGTAATTGCTTTAACATTTATTCCAGGTCAAGTGGTTAAGTATGAATAATGATCTGTCAAAAATGTACAGTAATGCCGTCAATAGAGCAATTACCATTTAGCTGGAGATTATTATGGCAAAAGAGCACATTAACTGGGCACAATAAACAGAACAACAGAGAAAAAGGGGGCAAAGGGACTGACTGTTTGCAAAACCTGTGTGTGTTGTATGTGTTCCTGACAGATATTAATTGTCTTTTAAGACCAATTATCCATACCCCTACGATGGTCTTCCCTGTACAGAATGAATTAGGAACTTTTCATTACTGATAAAAGGAAAACAAATATTTATATAGCTTACATTTAATACTCCCCAAAAGGTTGTCTCGCTACCTTTTCTGCAATGGTGTTTATTCCTGTTATCCCTCATCTCTCCCAGGAAGGCCCACCACAGGGCGGGATTAGTTGTCTATTTTGGTGAATCACCGATTAAATTAATGCTAATGGGAGGTGACAACACCTGCTTTTGTTGTCAATATTATTACAAAGGCCCAATTTTTCAAAGTGTCTTTCTGGAGAAGAAGCAATGAATAAGGCTGTAACTCAATACAGTACTACTGCTGGGGGAAAGGTGATAACAAGGAAGTATGTTTACCCAGTCAACACAGTCGTTGTTTAGCTGTGACTCCCTTAATATCTGGGGCTAAGGGGAAACCTTCCAGCCGATATTCAAGAGCAGATGATAAACGGCTCCTTGCTTAGAGGTAATGCCACAGCTGGTAACTCGGTAGCTAGCTAAACATTTCAGCACGCTTTCTGAATAGCCTTCCTGCATTTCGGGAACAGGCCACCGTCATTCTACCTTACACTGTCACCCACTGATGTTTACGTACACGGGATATGCTCAGATTGTAATTTTAACGCAGATGCACTCAGAAAAGTGGCCATGGGTCACCGAAACTATTTACATTCACTTACTCACTCATTCACTCAGATAATTCTTTGATCCTACTCTGTCCAGAACGATGGCTCTGGGACACACAAATTGGGGAATTACACAAATTTGGGATGGAGTCTCATGGCTCCATCTCTCAGCAGCTGTGGCTTTAGACAACTTGTTTCACCTCAATATCAGAGTTCTCATCTGCGAGGTGGGAAATGATACAGTGTACGTGCTCTGCAGACACAATGACGTCATGAGCGTGGAGCGAAGTTAGAGTGTCCAGCTCACGGTAAACGTTTCATAATGTTCTCTTGTTAGCTGTGTCATGGCAGCAAGAGTCAAGATGACAAAACCCTGTCTTTGGAGAGCCTCAAATAGGCATTAGATGCAGCCAGTAAACGGCAGGCTGTACAGGATGAGGACATCAGTGGTGATGGAGGTGAGCAGCCCAGATGTCCTAGAGGAAGGAGTCCAGCAGAGCTTTCTCTCCTGGTTGAGCTTGCCCATCCCACCCCCACCCCCTCACTGGAGCTTCACCCCCTCACCCTTTCTGCTTCATTCAACCCTCAAATGTGTTAAGGTTTATTTTATCTTAATTTTTCACCACTGTACCACTTACTCACTGACTCCCCCAATCTCCCAAAATACCTGCCAACACGTGATATCTTATTCTAATAGGTAGTAAGAAAGTAGCTCCCTGACCAAACAAGTTAGGAAAGCACTGGGTTGTATGAGGTTAATTGTTTCCTACAGAACTTCTCATGCATTAAACTAGCAGGGGTAATAAATTGCCAGGAAGGGAAGGGGTATGTGGCGTTTTTCAAATCCATTGGACTACAGAATGATTTTTTTTCCTGGTTTGTCACTGGCGTAATGCTCTGAGGAGACAACTAAGACCGTGCTGGTCCTCTAAACTGTTCTCATCCCAGTCACAGACACTTTGAATCACCAAGTCCAATGATTTCTTCTCCCTCTCTGTTCTATTTACTAAGTGCACAGGCTATGAAGCTGGGCGCCCTGCATTCGAATCCCATTGCACTGTGTGTGATGGAACAACTCACTTAGTATCTTGGTGCCTCCGGTTTCTCAACTATAAAACATAAGCCATGGTAAACATGACCTCACTGCATTGTTGTAAGGTAATGCCCAATGAGGAGCTTAGAAAAACGACCTGCCTGTGCTGGGTTCTAAATAGATATTTAGTTATTTCTTGCTCTTCCTTCTTCCCTTGGCTTACTTGAGATATTTCTCTTTAGGCATCACGTTCTTGTCAGCCTTCCATGACATCCTTGCCCACCCCTTGTATTCAGTTCATTGATTTCCACGCCTTCCTTTTTACATTTTCCTTGGATGACCAACCCAGAAAACATCAATGATCAGCTATTCCCTATTTCCTAAATATTTACCCTTGCCTTTCAGTGTTTATTTAAAACTGAACTCAGATCCTTCCCACTCTTCTGTGGGGCCATCTACACCTGTGTCTTCTTCTGTGCTCTCGAGGTCGGTCATGACATCACCATCCATTCAATTTCCATCCAGAAACGTGAGAACAATCCCTGATTCCTTCCATTCTCCAGCTTCCCCTGAGCAATGGCCAGGTCAGACCCATTTTTCTCCATACGTTCTGCATTTCCTTCATCTTAACCACTCTCCCTGTTTCATCATTAAATCCTTTATTTACAGTGCTACCTGCAAATCTCTTCATCCCAGCTCCTTGAGGATGTGGTTTGAATGCCTTGCTATTGCTTCCAAGCCTCCTTGTTGGAGGGCTTCTGCTGCAGGCTGCTCTCTTATACTACTAATTCTGCCTCTTTCACATTGTGGGGTATTTGCTAGGCAGGGCTCTATTTGCTCACCTCTTTTGCAGCTAGTTGTGGCATACGTCTAGCTTCCGGTTGATGGATTGACAGAAGTGAAGTGTTCTGCTTCTAAGGTTTGCCACTAAAATGAGCCCACTGGTTCCCTTCTTTTTTTTTTTTTTTAAAGATTTTATTTATTTATTCAACAGAGATAGAGACAGCCAGCGAGAGAGGGAACACAAGCAGGGGGAGTGGGAGAGGAAGAAGCAGGCTCATAGTGGAGGAGCCTGATATGGGGCTCGATCCCACAACGCCGGGATCACGCCCTGAGCCGAAGGCAGACGCTTAACCGCTGTGCCACCCAGGTGCCCCCCACTGGTTCCCTTCTGGAGGGTTTATGGAACAAAATGATAAGAACTGGACCATCAATCAGCCTTGGACCCAAAGATGGAAACTCCCATGTGAAGGAGAACGGAGGCCCCTCATGTGCACTATCACCCCTGATTTGCTCATCTCTGGACCATGACACAAGTGAGAAAGAAGCTCCCGTCAGATTTACACACTTCGTTTTGTTACCTGTTCATTATTGAGGAATGGACACTACCCTAATTCATCTCTTTCCTAAGTATCGTTACCTCACTCCTTCACTTCAGCTCCAGTAAACTTTCAGTTCCTCTAAGGTGCCACACACGTGATCACTTCTGGACTTGGCATATACCGTTTCTTCTTTTTAGCTAATATTTCCTCTCTTCTCTTTCTCCCTTCGACTTCAGGTCTTAATAGCATGAGACTTCCTCTAGGAAGTCCTCAAGGACTTCCCCCATCCCAGACTGTGACAGGGACACTTGCCATGCACTCCCAAGGTCCCTGGTGCTTCACCTGCCATGGCACAGACCTGCCATTTTTTCAATCATTTGTTCAACTATCTCCACTGTTAGCGGTAGGTCTTGTGCACACAGGGGTTCTCTATCTTTCTGTTTTTTCCCCATTGCTTCACATAGTATCTGGCCTGTAACAGATCCTTCACATGTCTTTGTTGTATCAGACTCAATTTAGACTCAGCATGACTGAAACCAAGTTCATTATCTTCTCTCCTTAGCCTCGGATTGTTTTCTCACCTGCGATTTCTGTCTTAGTTAATGGCAATGCCAACTTTCTAGATACCCCCGAATAGAAAATGTAGTGACTCACTCCTTATTCCTTCCTTTTCCTCACTTCTCACTCTAATTGGACACCAAGTTATTCTTAAGACATCTCTGAAATGCCTCCCAAATAATCTTGGCTTTTGATTCCTAAGGTCACCTTTCTCCTTCACCTGGACTTCTCCAGCACTCGTTTCCTGACGGTGCTCCCCAAGGCCGCTCTTCCTGTGTCCAGCCCTCCTTTCTGAATAATCACAGCTGATTACACTCATAGCATTACAAATCTCTAGCTACTCTCTATTGCAACGACCTGAAAATGGCTAGAGATCTGTCTATTTATCTTTAAACCTGGTCTCACTTTATATTTCTACATTCCCCTCCTTCCTGCTCTTGATCTAGGGCAGTGGTTCTCTCACTTTGAGCTGAAGGAGCTTGTTAAAAATGAGAAGTTAAATCCCAAGGACTGAGATTCGGGGGGGGGGGTGTGTGTGGAATGAGTGTCAGCCAAGGAATCTTGCATTTGTCAAGAACGTGAGTGAATGATCTGAGGATCGCTGAGAAACAGTGGCTCCACCAAAGTAAACTTCTTGACGCAACCCAAACGGATCCATCACGTCAATGAGCACATATCCTTTCATTTCCTGGAAATATTCTTGTGCTCTAATCAAGCCCAAATGTCTCAAAACTCTATGTATTTTACTTTCCCCAGCAAAGTAATTACGGAGGCCAGATCGCTGAAGCCTGAAATGTCTCGGGTCATGAATTCAGATTTTTTTTTTTCCTGAAGGCAAGATAGAATCAGAAAAGGATTTGGGGTATAGAGTTGACATATTTCGAACCTGTTTTAAGAATATTAATCTGGAAGTAGCAGGTGGGAAAAATGGAAGAAGAAAAAAACTAGCTAAAAAGAGTTTATCTTATTCCCCGAAAGAGATTTTTAAAAAGGACAAAAAAAAGAGGGGGCAGTGAGAAAGTAAGCGTTAGGGATACCTCTTCATTTTCCCGCCTGAATTATTGGAGATATGGTGGTGCCAGCAAAAGAGAGACAGACATAAGGACCGCAGCAACAATAATGAAAATAAGAGCCTAGACCAGTGATGCTCAAAGAGTGATTCCTGGACAAGTATCATAGCAGCTCATCTTCACTTGTTAGAAATGCAAATTACAACAAGTTAGAAAAAGTAACTGCTAGAAAGCCAAACTGTCAATCCACTTAATAGACAACTTTAGATACAAATTGTCGTTTGATTGCCTGAATCTTGCTTTGCACCGTGTTGTGCTGGGGAAATGTAGGTACACGTGCCTGTCTTGGCGAGAGGACGTAAAGCCCCGTGAGACTGCAAGGAGAGCCCATCAAGTGTCAGTGGCTCCTCACGGTCTATAGAAAAGTTAAGTCTCAGTGTACCAGGCTGACACTCAAAGTCTTTGGTCTTCACATGGACCCACCTCTCTGTTATTCTGATTCCTCAGAATGAGTCCTCTACTTTAACTTTTTTCCATCATGCCATGCTTATCCTAAAATCTACTGTTTGCTTAGATGCCTTCTGCTCCCTGAAAATTACCAGCCTCTCTACCTACCCACTCGTCCTTTCATCTTTCTTTCACCATCATTGTCATCATAGATACAATGAGTTGGTTGTTTTTTTTTTCATTTTTAAAGATTTTATTTATTTATTTGACAGAGAGAGAGAGAGCACAAGCAGGGGGAGCAGCAGAGAGAGAGGGAGAAGCAGGCTCCTCCTGAGCAGGCAGCCTGACACGAGGCTTGATCCTAGGACCCTGGGATCATGACCTGAGTCAAAGGCAGACACTTAACCGACTGAGCCACCCAGGTGCCCCCTTTCATTTTGTTTTTTTTTTTTTTGTTTTTGTTTTTGTTTTTTTAAAGATTTTATTTATTTATTTGACAGAGATAGAGACAGCCAGTGAGAGAGGGAACACAAGCAGGGGGAGTGGGAGAGGAAGAAGCAGGCTCATAGTGCAGGAGCCTGATGTGGGGCTCGATCCCGGAACGCCGGGATCACGCCCTGAGCCGAAGGCAGGCGCTTAACTGCTGTGCCACCCAGGCGCCCCTGTTTTGTTTTATGAAGATTTTATTTATTTATTTGACAGAGAGAGAGAGCACACAAGCAGGGGGAATAGCAATTTGTGGGTTGTTTATCATGTTTAAGACACTGTGTTAAACCTTCAAATTCATTAGCTCACTTAGTATTTGCAAGAAAACTATGAGGAGATACTATTGTTCAGAGCTTATTTCTGGTAGCTTCTCTTCCAAGGGACCTCCTTTAACCAACTGAACCCCAGTAATGTCCCCTTCTCTCAAGAAAGAGAGAAAGAAAGAAAGAAAGAAAGAAAGAAAGAAAGAAAGAAAGAAAGAAGTGAGGGAAGGAGAGAAGGAAGGGGGTGGGGAGGGTAGGAAGGAAGGAAGGAAATGCAAATGCAAATTCTTGGGTCCCACCCCAGATCTACTGAACTAGAAACTCTGGGGTGTAGGGCCCAACAATCTGTTATTTTTACATGTGCTCCAGGTGATACTGAAACATGCTGACATCTGAAAACCACTGGCCAAGACGAAATGCTCCGTGCAAGCAGGGCCCAGCCCGGGCCATCCCTCACCACACCCCCACTGCCTGGTACAGTGCCTGGCTTAGAGGAGCACCTCACAAATAACTGCGGAGTGAATTCATAATACTACCTACCAGTTTCTGAGATATCGTCATGAGTTAGGCTGTGTGCTAAACTGTGGTATGTATATGAACGATTAATCGTCACGAGAATCTAATGAAGGAACTTCTTTCTTTTCATTTTCACAGAAGAGAAAACTTTTAGAGAGGTTAAAAATCTTGGTGAAGATCCCATAGCTGGTAGAGGGGTGAAAATGTAGTGTGAACTCAAGTCTTCAGACCTGAGAAACCGGGGAACTATTCGTTCCATTACATTGTTGTTTGTTTGGGGATGGACGGGAGTAAGTTTGTTTTTGGAATACCGATATTATTTTTTTTCAATTTTAGCAGAGAATAAAGTAAGGGTTTTTGTCTTGTTTTGTTTTTGTTTTAAAGATTGGGAAGTTTACAATATGTTTCTAGGCCAAGAGGCTTGAACAAAGACACAGAAATCACTGGCCATACTGAGGATTCATGGGGAAGAAGAGGTGATTCATAAGACAAAGTTGGAATGGCAGGAGTCCAACATAGGAGCCATGCTGTTCAGTTAATATGGGGAATCTTCTATATGCCCAAGCCTTGTGCTAGATAATGGAGATGAAAATATAAATAAGATGTAGAAACATTTTGGGGTAAAAATGAAGAATGATGACATCGGTCACATCATTTGGCTTTTGTCTTAATAAAGCAGAAGACGCGTGTTCTTTGTAGAGAGAGTGCAGGGGATGAAGAGGAAAATATGTGGATGAAAAAGGTCAAAATGTTTAGAGCAGCCTGTACATCTTAGTGCGGCCCCACTGACTTCTGCAAAGTGCAACATTGTTATTGGTCCAATAATGATGACTTTGGAAACCTTCCCCTTTGAAGAAATGTCAGAATGAATTATGGGCTTCCTTCAACCATATCCTGTAGAAGACCACAACATTCTGAGGTTCCTGTTTTTGTTTTTGTTCTTCCTCACAGTGCTGATAGTTTGCCAAAAGGAAAAACAACAACAACAACAACAAAATGGGATTGAAAGAAGAGCAACAATTTGATTCTATGCACAAGACAACCAAATGCATGCTAAGTAATGTTTTTATATTACATGATATAAACTATTATGGCAAACGAGCATTGTACTCATATGTAAAAAGGAAAATTGAAAGCTTATCTCTACATAAAGGTTACGAAAATATTTGAAGTGAAAACCCTAATTAAAATGACTCGGGCTCCTTTGCATAAGAGGTTTTTTGTGTGTGTTTTGATTTTTTTTTTTCCGGTTAAAATACAAAATAAGCAGATCAGTCTGATTTGGATAAGTCTTATTTGGAATAGATATCAGGACTATTTTGGGATATGCTATTGCAGAATAAGCCCAGATAACACACGAGACACAACACTATCTTAATCACATTATTTCTGAAAATTGTCAAAGTTCAAAGTTACTTGGTGGCAGCTGTGATGTCAGTTTGTTTTTCGTATCTACTCACAGGACTAATAGAGTCCTCCCTATCTAGGAGGAGTCACAAAAATGTTGACATCAGGTTAAAATTATACACTGCTGCTTTTTATTACAGTGGATTATTATTTAACATGATGTCCTTACTTCGGTTAGTTTTGGAAAACAGTTCACATTAATTTCCGTCTAAATTCTGACATCCATGGTCCTTTTGTAATCTTTAAATTAATACCATCAATAGAAGTTTCACATTTTATTCTGTACTCATTAACCACAGATCAGTATTTTCTTTCATGTTGATCCTTTTTATTCCTACAATTTTGGTGATGTCTTCAGCATTCTGCATAGGAAGACACACATCTCCCTCATTAGAAAGCAGAAGAAATCCCTCGTATGCTAAGGAATTGCAAGTGGGAACAAAGAATTGAACAGTGACTCTTAACGTGGCTATTTATGAAATAATAAATTGCCCTTTTGTATGTTTGCAAAACATATGTTATAATTAAAATATGAATCAGAGTAAATATAAGAGTACCACTGTTGGTTATCTTTCCAAACACAACATAACGTTTTGATTTAAAAATAGGAATTTGACATTTGCCCCAGGAACACCATTAAATGTGCTATCCTTCTCTCCCACATTTGGCTTACCCTTCATTCTATTGGTATACTTCTTAAAGAAAGTTCTAGATTTCTGTTATTCGCTTAATAGTATTAAATGACATGCAGGGTCTGCATACTTTACTCAGTCACCATATATTTTCCTATGCACGTTAAGCCAGAACAATCTATTACAACTGCTAGTAATGGGGAGCTGTAGGATTACAGGGGATAAGGAAACAAAGTGACGGTAGCCATGACAACTGGGACAGTCAGCACGAAAATGGATAATGAACATCCAGTTTTCACATGATAAGGTTGGGGCAAGGAGTGTTCCAAAGTAGAAGTTTCTAAGCAAGTGGAAAAGACTTAACAAGAGCCTCATTGATACAGTGTAACAGAGGAGCATAATAAATGACCACACATACCGTAGGAGTATGTGCACTGCTTACTCACATGCTTTCCTTACATTTTCTTCTTTAATTTGAGCTCTGAACATCCCATCTGCAGCAGAATTCTATGAGGTTCTAATGGGTGGGATTACAAAGGAGACTTTGTTGACTCATGTAGGTAGATTTCAAATCTAACTTTTAGTAAATCTGTTTTAGGAAATGCAGTGTCCTGAGAATTCAAAAGCAGCCAGAGTGATATGCCAGTGTGAGGCTATCATGCATAATCCTTGAGTGACAGGTATTCCTTTCCTGTTACCAAACCTGCTCAGATTTTTATAATCAGAAGTCCACATGCTCTGGAAAAAGTCTACCTGACTTGTCTGATGAGTGACTTCCCCAAAACAAAGTTTGTCTCTGCTGTCAAAATCCCTCACCCAATGATAATCACTCCTACCAAAACTCCCATCAATTTCAACTATTATTTCCTCCCAGGTACAACTTTCTAAGAACCCAAAACTCACTCCACATCCAAGTTGACTGAGATGACACGTTATCTCTGTACCACAACAGCTCTACTTAACAGGGACTGTAGACAATTATATTATTATAAAACATCACCCAGTGTCTGCACTGTCAAACATTATTTATCCCCAGGTGATTGGAAATGAATGAGATTTACCAAGTGGTACCAAAATAACATTTTTCATGTTCAACTAAACTTGTGCTCGTATAAAACAAACAAACAAATCATGACTCTTAGATCTTTTTTCTCCACTTTTTGCAAGGAAAAGCATATCTGTCCCTTCCAATTGGCTCCCCAGAATGGTACCCAACTGTCCTTTATTCTTGTTCAGCAATCCCTTCACGATTTATCTGGCTTCTTTCAGCCAAGGGTCCAAGAAATATGAATACTGATACAAATTTGTCAATCCACAGGGCCTTCTCCTGTGTAATACTGCCAGTCTGGACCAACCTAGAAATAGCCATTTAGAAGATAACTCAGAGAAAAAAGAAAAAAAAAAAAAAGAAGCTTCCATCAAGTATGACTTATTGCCTTTTCCCACCTGATCCCATTTCTATGCCTCATGCCGGTATTGATGGACGCGTGGGGGAGAATGGCTGTAGGCTTCGCATTAGTCACTGTAATCACCAGCCTCAATAATTGACAGGAAAGAGGCTCAGCTCTGGCAATAGGGAGCCAATGAAAACTGTTTTCATGCAGCAGTTAACCATTTATTCAAATACTCAGCCTGATGCGTTTTCAAAGATTGAAAAATTCCTTGTCTGCCAGAAATGGAGGTGGAGAGGGGTAAAAGTGATACTTAAATGCAAAGGCTTGGAATTGCCCACGGTTTAACTATCAGAATCCCACCCCCCCTTCCATAACAAGAGAAAAGGGAGAGAAAGAGAAAGAAAGAAAACAAAAGTTGACATGTACAGGATGTAGAAGAAAGGTTGACAAATGGTGAAGTGTTTTAAGGAATGTGAGTACAGTTTCCCAATTGTTTATAATCACACGAAGTATGTACTAAGCATGTTAACATGCTAAGCATGCGCGCTTACCCTAGATGCCTGAGTAACAGGGCATGTGTAACTTCCCTACGCACCTGCGAGCTTCCTGCCCCCTTGGCACACTGAGGACAAGCTTTCCGCACTAACCCCCAAGGGGAGACACTGCTTTGGGAAATATCCCTGGTGTTCTCAACTTGTTGCAAGTAAAAACCCTCCCTTTTCCCGTTCTTTGGCTTGGTGGTGGCTTTTGGCTGGACACCCACCAAGGGGCATACCTGGTTTGGGGTAACAGGTGGGCAGTGCAGAATTTACTTGAAGAGTCCAATACGGCCAATCAGAGAGAAAGGGAACTGAGAGAATCCACTTTCCTGCCTCAGCCCGTGGTAAATCAGAATCCTTGTGTAACGAAGAATGCGAGCCCCCAAACGAATTGCAGGAGCTCAGTCAAGGAAACTAACATGAGATTTTTTGCAGCGACTTTAAATTGTACAAAAGCCAATAGTGTTTTTTGTTGTTGTTGTTGTTGTTTATTTTCTTTCTGCCAACACTTGCTATTGGGTCAGTCAGTCAAAGGACTTCGCTAAGGCAAGTGGCAGTGCAGGAGAGCGGCGTGTTGGACATGAATCAGTTTAGTGGCTCAGAGGAGGACGCAGTGAATGAAACAGGCAACCGTACCCCAGGGCAGGGAAACCCTTTGAAGGAAACTGGACTTCTCTTTACGGTTTATGCGAACTTTGTAGCAGGGGCAGATTGAGAGCCCTAGCTTCCCCGTAGTGTTTAGCAGCACTCTTGTGAATTTGAGACTTGTAAAACCTAAAAGAGCAGTGCACGGACATCATAATTACCATACCAGAACAGCCCAATGAAGCAGGGAGTCTGGTGCCCTCTCTCCGATGCTGCACGGTTCTGAAGATGGAAACCCCCCTGTAATACACCTAACTGGGCAACACAGGACCACAGGGGGCCGTTTCTCCCAGTCCCCAGCTGGTGATCAGCAGTGTGTGCCCTGAAGCGGTGGAGTTGAGCATCCTTGTCATTTTGTCCTTGGCAATAAAATGCCAGTGTTATTCTGACTCATAGCAATGCAGCGTCCTTCTCAAACCTCCCCCAAATGTCGTAATCCACTTGAAACCAAAGAAGCATCTCGGTGGAATTACACCTGCTGTGTTGAGAATCTGGTGCCCTCTGTCCCTTTAGATTTGCTGCCATTTGGTTTTCCCGAGTTCCTTCCTTGTTTCTTTGCTACCGAGAAAAGAAAATAAGGGTATCCAGCTTGTTTTCTTGACACCAGTCCTTCTTTCCCACGGCACACCCCCCGGCGTGTCCTTTGGCTTGCCCCCGTTTCTATATTCAGGGCTTTTATCTTTCTTCTTGGAGGAGTTACTCCCCCGCCTCACAGTGCCTGCAAATTTCATGACACATTCCTGGACTGTTTTGTTGTTGTTTTGTCTTGCTGCTGTTTTGTTTGTGAGATGAGTGACAAAAGTAAACATAAGAGCAAAATGTGAGAGCACAACAGATTTAGAAAACTGTACGTGACACTATTAGGCACAGTGCAACATTTCGGTCCGCTTCTTCATTAGTATGGAATAATATTAGTTTAAGTAATGTCTAGACGTATTTTTTTCTACAATTGCTGAATTTGAAGTAGATATTTTTCCTCGATCCTTAAAACTGAATCTTCTGTCTTTGTCCTGAGAGGTGTAAAGCTTAGCTTGGATAAAGACCTATTAAATGTTCTATCAAAAAAAATAAATGTATGCTGCTTTGCACTTGTCTACACAAAATTTAATTTACCTGTCAGATTGTTGCTTGGTTTTAGGTTGGCATTTCATGTTTGGTGGAGACTTTCATCCTATTTCCTTTCCCTACCTTACCCTAACAATGTATCATCAGCAAATATTGATACGTACTCTTCCCCTTGTCTCCCGAGTCATCAATATAGGCAATGTATATACACTATGCTTAATCTACATTCTTGGGCCACTTCACTCTTGATCTTTCCTTGATGAAAACTTGCCATTGAAAAATAATGAGTTTTCTTTCCCCTGTACATTTAATCCACAACAGACTTTTGATTGCCCTCCGTGACTCAGTTTCCTTGATGAGTTCTACTGAGAGAATGTATCCTAAGACTTCCCAGTGTTTAGATAAATTATATGAAGGGAGTTCTTTTCCCTGCTGCTGCAGCTCTCAGGAAGTCTGTAAAGTGTTGTGCGAACTGTCATTGTCCTCATTAGGTACTGAGAGCGTGCAGCTTGATGTGGCACAGAATGCATGAGCCCATCTAGGTACGCATTCCAGCTAGCGCCTATTAAGCTCTTAGACTAGCCCCTGCAACACCTCAATTCCTTCGTCTTTAAAAGAGATAATGCCCTTCCTCCTAGGATCTTCAGGAGAATTAGCGGGACAACAGCTGAAGCTCAACAAATATGAAGTCTCTCCCCTACTTAGATTCCGGCTTGAGTAAAATTAATGACAGTGGGCTGCAAAAGAACACTTCTTGCCTCAAGGTTCTGGAGATCCTTTTGATGGCTTCCATTCCCCTTTTTTCATATAACACAGCTCAAAGGTTTTCCTTCCATTTCACTTTTGCTTCTTCAGATCACCACTCCTGTGAGACAGCAGTTGTCTCTAGATTACTGTAACACCAGGCCCAAATAATGCTGTAGGTCATCCTTAAGATAAAATTTCCTCATCCTCCGTGTGGGATGAAAGACGGAAGTGCTAAACTCAAAATGGATTCAAGACCTAAATGTGAGACCTGAAACAATAAAACTCCTAAAGGAAAACAGGCAATGGTCTCTTGGACATCGGCCTTGGTAGTATATGTATGGATATGTTTCCTCAGGCAAGGGAAACAAAAACACAAACTATTGGGATTACACCAAGATAAAAAGCCTTTGCACAGCAAAGGAAACCATCGACAAAACAAAAAGGCAACCTACTGAATGGGAGAGAATATTTGTAAATGATATATTCCATAAGGGGTTAATACCCAAAATATATAAAAAAAACTTATACAACTCAACATAAAAAAAAAAAGCAAATAATCTGATTTAAAAAATGGGCAGAAGACCTGAACAGACATTTTTCCAAAGAAGACATACAGATGGCCAACGGACACATGTAAAGATGCTCAACATCACTCATCGTTAGGGAAATGCAAATAGCGCAATGAGATACCACCCGTACCAGGCAGAATGGCTAGTATCAACAAGACAAGAAATCACAAGTATTGGTGAGGATGTGGAGAAAAGGGAATCCTCAGGCACTGTTGGCGGGAATGCAAATTGGTGCAACCACTCCAGAACACAGTATG
Organism: Ursus arctos; assembly: GCF_023065955.2. Classification (NCBI taxonomy): domain Eukaryota; kingdom Metazoa; phylum Chordata; class Mammalia; order Carnivora; family Ursidae; genus Ursus; species Ursus arctos. The sequence goes on along the minus strand of NW_026622952.1, from coordinate 33,341,255 downwards.
GAGGTTCCTCAAAAAATTAAAAATAGAAATACTATAGGATCCAGCAATTCCACCTCTAGGTATTTACCCAAAGGAAATGAAAACACTAATTCAAAAAGGTATCTGGACCCCTATGTTACTGCGGCATGATTTACAATACCCCAGACATAGAAGCAGTCCAAGTGTCCATCCATAGATGAATGGATAAAGAAGATGGGGTTTATATGTGCCATGGAATACTCCTCAGCCACAAGAAGGAATGAGATCTTACCAATTGCAACAACATGGGTGGACTCAGATGGAATAAGGCTAACTGAAATAAGTCGGACAGAGAAAGACAAAGAGCATATGATTTCACTTACATGTGGAATCTAAAACAAAACAAACCAAATGAAATGAACGAAAGAACAAACAGAAACAGACTCAAAACTACCGAGAACAAATTGATGGTTGCCAGAGAGGGGAGTGGGGGATGGGCAAAATAGGTAAAGGTGATTAAGAGGTATAAACTTGCAGTTGTAAAACAAACAAGACATGAAGATGAAGAGTACAGCTTAAGCGGGGAGGAAGAAAACGCTAATAAGGGCACAAACGAGAAGGATAAAAAATGGACAGCACAGATGGGCATGCCTGCATAATTGTGGGTGCCTTTTAATGTTTGTGTATATGATTCATAACAACACACCAGAGGCACCGAACGCCTTTATACGTCATCTTTGTGCCAGACCACACTACACTGTGCCCAGGACTTAACATGTATCAGCCTATTTAATTCACATATGTGTGTGCCCAGAGGTTGTCTACACCTGTGGGGATCTGGGCCTCTACCACATATGTGCAAGGGAGCTGATTCTGTGAGAGATAATGTGGGTGGCGCAAAGGCACATTTTCTAGACCTAATGACAATTTTGTAGCCCAAGTGATTTTTATAAACTATGTGCAAGGCTATATGGGAGATCATTTTAATTGTAAAGACATTTTTCTTAGCGTCAATATGCAGCCCACAGATGTATAATTTCTGAGATCACCTTTAGTCCTATTAAAAAGATGGGTATCACCTTGGCAGCCTTCCAGTCTTCCAGTTCTGCGGCTGTTTTCCATGATAAATGACATATTTTTGTGAGTAGCACAGCGACTTCATTCTATAGTTCCTTCATGTTGCTTGGACGAGTTCCACCCAGCTGATGATTTATTACGAGGTAATGTTTTTCAGCTCGTCCATCACACCCTCACCTTTATAATGTTAAGCATTTCACCTTCAACAATAGCAAAGGGTAATCCACGCTTGGCACTAATTTTAAGAATAAATGAGAAATTGGACTATTGTCCTACTAAAAGGGTGGGGTGACCCAGGACCAAATGTTCCCCATTCAAATGCCTTAGACGGTGGGAAGTGGAGCCTTGGTGGAGCCCCTGCCCAGTTCCCTCTCGCTGAGCCCACAGGTGACCTGCCCCAGGCTCTTAGCAGCGGCCACACTCCTAGATTCCTGGGGATCATGCCAGGAACTGACCGTGAGGAGGGGCAGAGTCAAGGTAGAAGAATCACACCTAAGATCATGATTATAAAGAGGGTTTCCAAAAGCTTCTAGAGTTCTTTTTCTGCTGGAGATTCTCGATTCAAGAAATATTTTTCACCCTAGAGAAATCTGATCATCTGTGAATCTTCAACCCTGAGCAGACCCTTTTTAATCTTTACATTCTTAACCACTTCTAGGAAAACAGCTCATTCTTTTTGTCCCAGTCTAGGGAGGTGTCTACAACATTAACTATTTGAATGCCTGTTTGTTTGTTTGTTTTCCCATAACATACACTGCAGAGACAACATCATTAAACTTCTGAGTCCTCCCAGACTTTTCTTCCTCTCCCAAACTTTTCACAAGGGAGAATCTTGACTTGTCTGTTGGAGGGATCTTCTCAGTAACCCTCCAGGCGAACACTCTTTTCCTTTCAGCCATATTCCATGATTTATAAAACCAGAGAGCAGTTATAGACAGAGTGGACTACAAGGAGACTTTCTTGCTGAGTCTATTCCTGAACTCACCTTTGTGGGTGAGAATCTGAGTAAAAAGTTAAAGAGAAGAAAGAAGGAAGGGAAGAAGGAAGGAAGGAAGGAAGGAAGGAAGGAAGGAAGGAAGGAAGGAAAATAATTTAAAAGACTAGATCCACTACTCATTGAAGATCGAAGGAAGAGTAGCCAGAGAAGCCACTTGATATCTTGCTTCCTTAAATTTGGTGGCACAGTGTGGGGGATGAGTGAGGCACTCAGAGAAAGAACAGAGGAGGTTGCTGGAGCGTGAGCTAGGAAACATTATCTTTTATCTTCCTAAGACTCAAGCGAGGTTTGAAATGCCCTTGTAATTCCTTTTTTTAATAAGAGACTCTACTCTTTTGAATGCAATTCTATTTAAAGACCAGGCAATGTAGGGCCCCTGAATATTTCCTGTTACCCTGACCTGTGGACAATCTCAGTTTCCTTCTTTGTCCTTCTCCCTTCCTTATGACCTGATATGTTTTGAGGATATTCATCACTGTATCCATAATCAGAAATAATCATGGCCTCTATTTTGCAAATAAGTATTGGCTAGCTGCTTGGCATTTTTATGGGCACAATGGACTAATAAAGTAGGCTGCTGAATTCTAGCCTCTGTTTTTTTCCCCCCATGCCAATCTCTACCCAGAATGCCCTACCCACCCTGGACATCTCTGCAATTCACTTATAAAACCACAAGCTCATGGAAGGAAGCCTTCTCTATGCACACTCTCTTACAAGGTGCTCTTAAGTTAAATGACTTAATTATCCTAATAACATTTTAGTGATTTAACCTTGACTCTGGCTCCAGTCTGGTATACAGCTCTGTGCAGCGCTGCTCTATTTTGACGCGCCTGGTCCTTGAACCAGTTAGGAATTTCTACTCAGTCCCATCAACTACCACAACCAATTGGTCTCTCTGCCCTGCATCCCTGGATGCTATCCTGCATCCCATGAACCACATCCCATATACATTGGATACTTTACGAAACAGTGGAGAGTGAGAAGGCTCAGCCAAGCCTAGTCTTGCAGGGAGCTTGGGATTTGGCCCTACCTTGGCTCTTCTTGGGGAGCTGAGGTAGCCCGAATTGATCTTAATTTGTAACTGAGAAAAGAGTTGTAATAAAGGAAATCAAGGTAGCCCAGGGTTCCCAATTTTCTAAGTGCATCATCTCAAAAGGACTTTTCACAAAGATATTCAAAGCACCAGTATTCATCATAGGAAAAATCTGAGGTGGTTTATCATTGTGGCTAAGAGCTTAGGTTCAGGGGTCAAACATAACTGAATTATGATCCTTGCTCCTCCATTGACTAGCTGCATAAATTTGGGAGAATTTTCTAACCTCTCCGAAGCCCCAGTTTTTTCTCTTTTATTAAAGTGGGATAATAATAAAAATATCTACAGTGCATGTCTATTGAGAAAATTAGAGATAATTGCAGAGAGCGTTAGCTTGCTGCCTGGCATTCAGTAAGCAGTCAATAGATGTTAGGGATAAGGATGATGATGATCAAAATGACTAATTAAAAGCAATCTAATGCCAATAATGGATAATCCAACTAAACAAAATATGGTAGAGTAACACAGGGGAATGCCAATTATGTTTGTTATTCTGGTGAGCGCTTGGTCTATAGAAAGTAAACTTGAACCTCTGAGGGAAACTTCTTTCTCCCTGATAGACCTGAGATCTAGCTTGCTTGATAATTGCTCTCTACCTTATATTTTCCACAACTTCTTATGTATTAGTTCAACCCCACATAGCTGATAAATATGGTTAAGCCTCTTCTATAATTAAAATATCATCTTTTGATCCTATGTCACTCTCTGCATTTTGCTCTCCATTGCAGACCAGATCCTTGAAAGAACAGTCCACACTCCCTTGTTACCTGCACTTAATTCACCTCTGATGGCCGACTCCCACCAGCTACTGCATCTTCCCAAAATGAAACCTAATGAATGCTTGTACCAGTTTTTTGGTACCATTGACCACTTTTCCACATTCTCTTTGACATGGCTGTTTTGGGTTCTTCTCCTCATTTTCTGACTCTTTCTTTATAGTGTCCTTTCTGGGTACTTCTACTACCATCTCCTTATATGTTGGTGGGACCTGAGTCTCGGTCCAAAGGACACTGGCTGGAGAACATATAATACTTAAATACCAATTGAAGCCATGGATGTGGGTGAGATTATGTAAGCAGAGGTTGTGAAATGAGACAAAAAAACAACAACAAAAATGTCTTCAGACAAAGCTTTGAGAATATGGAGGGAGCAGGGGTGCCTGGGTGGCTCAGTCATTAAGCATCTGCCTTCAGGTCAGGGCGTGATCCCAGGGTTCTGGTATTGAGCCTCTCATCAGGCTCCCTGCTGTGCTGGGAGCCTGCTTCTTCCTCTCTCACTCCCCCTGCTTGTGTTCCCTCTCTTCCTGGCTGTCTCTCTCTCTCTCTGTCAAATATATAAATAAAATCTTAAAAAAAAAAAAAAAAAGAATATGGAGGAAGCAGGAAGGAGAAATCAGAAGAAGGAATGAAGACAAGAATCAGGAGGAGATAGTGTCAAAGTAGTCCAGGGAAAAGTCTGCTTCTAGAAGAAGAAAGTGACCAACACTGTCAAAATATCTTGCAATAAAATGTTAAATGAGATGATGCCAGGAAGTGTCTGTTAGATCTAGCAACAGGAGGTTTATGGAGCTTTGTTGAAGGTAGTTTCATTGAAGTGGTAAGAACCAAAGAAACACCGGAATGGGCCAATGAAAGAGATGATAGAAGAAAAAATAAAGAAAATATATATAAATCTCTTAAGATGGGAGCATTTCAAGAGAAGAACCCTATTGGTGATAGAGGGAACTCACTGGTCATCATCATCACCAAAACCTATGCTAAAGAATAGGGCTATTTTTTCAGTAAGAATTACTTTACTTCGATATATTCGGGATCTCCCAACTGTCTTTTCTTTGCACCCACAAATTCAAAAAATGTAATACTCTTTACATGTGTAAACATTTTTTTTTGCAGTTAACAATACCCATATGAAAAAAAGAGAATATTTTACAGCAATTCAAGAAACATTAGGTAAAGAAAGACTTGTTTCAATATTTTAATAAAACAAAAAATCTCCTAGTAATAAAAAGTCACCTGTGTACTTATTGTCACACTAGTCTTTTTTTTCTGAAGCAGTCCACCCTTACAAAGGAAAATAAGTTGGCACTGTACAAGGGCTTCGTATCATAGTTTCTATGGAATTCTTGACATGCCTCTCACCATAGCTTCCCCAACTTTGGCTCACGGAACGGACAGTCATTCCTCCTAGGCCATGGTGATTACTATGACGCTTTTCCACAGGCTCCCACTTAATTGTTTGCTTACCTTTTCCTCAGAGCTCCTCTGCCACTTCCCTGAAGCTGCCTCAAAGAACACAAAACTTCCATTTTAACACCTTATCTAAAATTTGGTCATTATTTTCAGTAGGCCCAGCATTACCACTTGCTGCTTGCCCCTCGAGATCATTTTCCACCCTGATCTGTACACCCTGCCTTACCTAGGCTCTGTGGCCCTTATTTCTGATTGGGCTTGGCCAGTGGAGAGCACCAGCAGGTGACTGCAGAACAGTATAAGAAGGAGACCCGGCTTCCTCTCTGCCAGGTCATCGCTTGGCAGTCCTCCACGAGAAGCCACAGCTCTGGTCTGGAGTCCTCTCCCCCAATTCCATTTCTTGCTGGCTTGCTTTCAGCATTTTTTACTCTTGTACCTTCTAACTATTTCTAGCCCCAGAATGCTTTATTATCCTTTGTGTACCCAAATCACCTGGAAAGCTTGTCAATACACAGATTGCTGGGTCTCATCTCAAGTTTCAGACTCAGCATGTCTGGGGTAGGGACTGAGACTTTGCATTTCTAGCAAGTCCCCAGGTGATGTGGATGTTGTTGGTGCAGGGGCCTCAAAATAAGCACTGACACCTTATTGGTTTCTCTGAACCCTGCCCACTCTCTTCGGTTGCTACTTTGGGTGTGTACCATCTGTGCGCTGCTAGGCCTAACTGACACACTTGGATACCTTATTAAAAAATATCCACTGCAACATAAAGTACATGGCAAAGAGGCAGAGCATTGCAAACCACACATGGCACTACACTCATACAACCCATGACGACACACTCAGTGGCTTTGCAGCCTTAAGCCTCATTGGCAGAATCGAAATTAGGAGCAGTTAGCATCACAGTGACCAAGGAAAGGGTAGCACTCAGAGCATGGGAGAAATATTCCTAATGAAACAGTGTCGTGGAATGGCAATGACATAATGCTCTGGATCGTCACCATCCAACTGACCATTTGCATAAGTGAGGTTCAATGAGCCTAATTTCCTCTATAAAAGAAATTCTTTATCAATCAATAAAATATCTCTAAGTGCAATATGCCACAATGATGTTGACTATTTCATTTGGATTATTAGGTGTGGTTACCCTTTTGTTGGTCCTCTTTTGGTTTTCAGTACATCACTTTCCTTTGCTTATTGCTCCCAATGTCTAAGTAAAGTATCCAAAAGGGCTTCCTACTGTCTCAGTACGAATCTGAGTGATGATACAAATACACTTGAAGTATTTTCGAACAAGCAGAAAAATATAAAACACAGTAAGTCCTAAGCCACTCCTTCATTTAATGACATGGCCAGTTAGGTCATATGTGAATCCATTAGGTATGGTGTGATTGGACTAAGTTCTGCAGTTTTATGCACGAACAGTATCTTTCAATACAACCTTTGGGCTACTACAAAATGTCAGTGATTAATACATGGATGTGTTAATTCGGAAGCTAATTTGCTCTCTTCTTGTGTATGAGATCAAACTATGCAGGTGCGTCTCTGCTGATTTCAAGCCACTTTGGTACATAAATTTTTGCGTATTTTTATACATGGTGATTTTCAGTAAAGCAACATTAAAAACCAAACTGTCTTAAACTGAGATAATTACAATTGAGTCATTATATTTTCCAAGAAAGTCTGCATTTTAACCAAAAGGGACATGGAGTATAGTAGCAAAAAACAGCAAATATCCTTATCCCGATGCTGATTTTTTAAGGTTCTAAAACAGCAAAAAGATGCAGACATACAACCTATCTTTGAATTTCAGAATATCAACCTCCAATATTTGTCCTACAAATGGAATATGCCATAATGGTGACAGCAAGAATATGGAAAAAATGGCATTAATGACTTCTAAAATTCTAAAAGAAATCCTTGGTGATCCCCAAACACTGAGAGACATTAAGTATTCTTCTATGTAAGTGCAGCTTCAAAACATTAATGGCCTTATTTGTCTGTAATTACTGAAGAAGAAAAGAAGCTCAGTGCTTATGCTGAAGGAAACCTCACCTGATACCCCTTTATCCAGGATTTCATTACTTATGAAACCAATATCTATTGTAGGGTTCTCAATCAAGGCACTGTACTAGGCTGTGTGGCATGAGTAGATTCTCTTACCAAAAATCAGCCTAACTAGAATGATATCCATGTCCTAGATTTTTAAGAAGTTACATAATAATAAAAGTCAATTATTAGATAAAGGGAATAGGATAAAGTCAACAAGTATAAGCCCACCTCTTAGGCTGTCTTCCACCTTACTTCTACCTTTGCTACCAAAAATGACTGCTTGTGGCCAAAACCTCATACCAAGCCAGCCACAGCTGGAGCAAACAAAAGAGACTGACCAGGAAAAGCCAGTGAGATGGGAAGGAGACCAAGACAGCATGATTTCCTAGAAGGCAAGTGAAGGAAGCATTTTTAGGAGAAGGGAATGATCAATGTTTCAAATAATGCTGGTAGGTCAAGTAAGGACAGAGGACTGAAAATCAAAAATTGGATTTAGGTCTTTCATGTCTGACAAAAACATTAGGGAGGAGAATGATGGAGGGGAAATTGTGATTTTAGTGAGTTCAAGAGGGAATAAATAGAGAATTTGAAAAAGCAAATACTGACAATTCTTTCAAAAGAGTTTTGCTTTCAGAGAAAGGAGGGAAGTTAGCCGGCAGAAGGAAGAAATAGCCTGTCGATTAGTTAATGGTAAGATAAAGAAAAGGCAAATTCATGACATGGGAGAGAAGGGAAAATCTGCTAGGGCACTGTTCACTGTCCCAGTGGCAGCGATGAGATCCTGAGCAGTGGTGCAGGGGGTGGCTTTGTTATGGAATTCCCACAGTTCTCCTTCTGAGACAGGAAGGTCTGGCACAGGTGCAGACAAGTGGTTGATATCATGATAGGAGCTGGTGGAATTCTCTTCTGGTTGTGTCAGAAATGTTCACACTTCACCAACCACCAACCACGCTTGATGGTCCTCGGGTCCTCTTCCTCTTCCTCCTCCTTCTTCCCTCTTTACCTTCTCTCTCCTCTCCCTTCCTCTGTCCTCTTCTCTGTTCTTTTCTCCTCACCTTCTTGGACATTTTCTTCTGGTAATGTTACCCATATCCATAGCTTCAAATATCATCTTTATGGAATGGACCCCCAAATTTGATCTTCATTTCTGAATTCTCTACTCTGCTCCAATCCAGATATCTCCTACTTCAAAAGCATGTCCCCAAATAAATGTCATGGGATCGTGCCCCTTTGTGTTCCCCCAGCCCTCTGCTCCCCACCAACACACGCAAAAATGTATCTCCCTCTGGCTGCCCTTTTTTCTGAAACTGGGCTCACCAGCTTTAAAACATCGGAACCAGTATCTGTAAGTACAATTCTCCTGGGAAGTAGGAGAATGAATAGGAACAAAATTGGCAAATCATTGATGATTAAATTTGGGATGCATACATGCAGGCTCATCATGCCATTCTCTCTACTTCAGTAGATGTGTGAGATTTTCCACCCTCAAGTTAAAACAAACAAGCTCAACACTATTCTGATTCCTTCGGATCCTTGCCCCATGATCCAGTGAGATCCTGAGTCCTATAAATCCTTCCTTCACATTTTTTTTTTCCTGTGTGTTTTGCTGTTCATGGAGCTCAGTTGGGTTTCAGTTGTTTTTCTGTTTTTGAAAGTCAGAGATGGTTACTGAACTGAGGATTAGATACTTTATTCCCCGATCATGCATTAGAGACTTATTCCCCAGGAATAGTGGAAAGAAGTGAGAAACAAGCCCTAGATGAGCTCAGAGAAGATATAGACTTAATTCTGCCATTCACTGTATGCCGGCACCCAAGGAAGCCCCTAATCTCTTTGCACTCTTCTTACTTGTTGGAAATTAAGAAAGGGCATTCAGCAACTAATTTGTTGAACAAATTAGTGTGAACCTGGGTTCCGTAACCTAAAGCTTTTCTCCCCGTGTTAATCGTTTTATTAGTTGGCAACATTATAAAAGGAGGGACTTTTACAGGAACACTTGGATTTTAGCTCCTTTTTAATCCTAGCTTCTGGCAACACTGTGCCTGCATTCCCCATGCGGTGAGGACCCGCTCTGCGCTTAGAATGGGCATCTTCTCTGCGGCTACTCCACTCTGTGCACTGGCTAGTTCATCATATTATACCTGCCCCGTATGTAAGGACATTTAATTTGTGACTCCTGCCTGCCTAACTGATTTCTAAGATTGGTTTTCAGAGTGAAATCTGAACAACTGACTTCAACCAAAAATGCTAAGGCGATCAAGAAACATCAACATTTGTGTCTCTGTAGTCACTATCCCAGCCAAGTCTTATTTCCATTTTTTTCTCAGTTGTTTAAAGAAGACTTCTCTGTCCACATCAGTTAGATCTAGTTAGATGAGTTCAAACAGTATGGACCACACCAAAGTATGTCCCTAGCATCGCCATGGCAGAAATCATCTCGCTTAACATTCTTCTGTCACCCGGGCCACACAAGACTAGAACTGAGGACTTCAGACTGGCCCTTTTCCCTGGTTCTTTCAGTGGGTGTGCTCCTTTACACTTCTAGTATCTAACCAGTCCCTCTGTCTATGTAATCCTCTACACACCCCTTCGTTCATTCACACCACCACTTAAAATCTGTAATTGTTCAATTCATTTGTATATTGTTTACTCGCTTGTTTGTCTTCCTGTGAGGGCAGGGATCTTCCTTGTCTTTCTGGTTCTTTTATGTAGGTCCAGTGTTTAGCACTGTTCCTGGAATATAATAGATATTTAACAATATGTGTTGCCAGATTTTTCTCTTTTTCTCTCTCCCTACACACACACACACACACACACACACACACACACACACACGGATATGTATGTGTGATTTATATGTGTATGTATACTCCCTATCCATTTATACGTGTACTGACATATATACATATATACACATGTATAGGACCTATAATCACACATACAGATACCTGTTAATCCATTCATATAAATGTATGTCTATGCGTGTGTATACTGCATATATGTGTCTACTTGTTATCGAGGAAGAGAAAGCACATAATGTGATTTGATCCCAATTCCCACAAGAATGGCCCAATCCATTCTCTTCTGACTGTAACTCTTCTCTTACAATGTAATCCCTCTGAGAACATCTTGACTTCATCTAGCTTCTATGCTATTCCACTGCTTTGCAATAGTTTCCTTCATGCTCATGAGTCCTTTCTTCAGAGAAAACCCCACAAAGAAGATGAATATGTAAAACGGGTAAAAGGAGAAGAACTGTCTCCGCTGAAAAGCAGAAGCGTGAGGCCTTAGTCTGGTCTGTTCCTACCCACTCCACCCTGTAGCCCCTAGAGTCTTCCGAGGGAGTAACCCAGTGGCTCCCTGAACCCAGCTGGGAAACCAGCATGCATAGAAGGCATCCCTCTAACAGCCGTGGTGGGGAGTCAGTACAGTGAGGCTCAGCTGTGGGTGCCCACTCTTCACTCTTCGGATTTAGACAAGACCCTTGGTCACCTGAGACTATCTCTGCTGAGCAGGACTGAATCACGTTTTCCACCTCAATCTCAACATATATGGGGATAGCCCCTTACATTCAACTTGATCATTTGATGTAGATTGAGTCCTAATGTCTCCCATGAAAGCTGGTGAGTTTTTCTATCCCATGAGATATTACTGGTAATTCACTGTTTATTTTCACGGTGGAGTAAACACATACCAGTTATTTATATCCATAGTTCACTTAACTAGTATTAAGGTGCAGTATCAATTATATAACAGTTACAATAAAAAAAATAAGTCACAGATATTTATTTTTCAACTTTCTCCTTTGCTATGCCCATATACAATCCTTCTGTTGATGTGGAGAGAAAAGTTAACTGCTAAATCCCATCAGAATTATTGTGACTTATTCTTGTAACTCTTATGGGCTCCAACAGGAAAAAAAGCAAAAAAAAAAAACAACCCTCCAAAAGCAAAGAAAAAAAAAAAGAAAGAAAATAAATAAAAATAAATAAAAACCCCAAACCAAAAAACTTTATTTTCAGAGACGAGTCTCACAATGTTTATGCCTGTTAGTAGAATACATATATTTTTCTCTGTTCCTTCTTATGAAATCCAATAAAGGTGAAAACAATGTGATGAATAATAGAATATATTTTTCACAAAAGGTGCACAGAAGGGACTTATTATCAAATAAAACAAGTCCTTTATTAATCAATTTCAAAAACGCCAACGGAAAATATTTTGGATATTCAGATTTTATGCTAAACCAAAAATGGTAAACAGCCATGACTAGGTTGTTTTGTGAAAATCAGAGAGTCTAGTAACACGATTCATTAAGGAAATGGCTATATTAATTTAAAGTGATTGAAATTTTGGTGTAAATTATGGATCATCCATTAGACATGAGCAGAAGCTTTTAGCACATTAATCTGAAAGAGCAATAGAGGAACATCTTATTTCCTACAAGAGAGACTTAAAATATATGTATCTTTAGCTTCCTCACAACGGTAAGATCAATCACTTGAGGCATATGGTACTAGCGATACAAAATACATAGGAAAACAGATAACATATGGTTTGCATTTGCAAGGTAGGCTGTGTGAAAAAAAAGTATTTCACACCTTTCCCCTCAATTATAAATGGCTATACAGGAAATAAAGACTCTTGCAAAAAAAAAAAAAAAACTAGATTAAAAAAAATATCAGATATATATGTTGAAAATGGATCCTTCGGAGGAGACAGAATTTTTTCCTCAAAGGATCGAAGAAACAAGGACGCATTTGTTACTTTGCTATTTCTTATCCAGGGTGAACTTTCAAAGAGCAAATGGCAAATGTTTACAACCCCATAAGGCCAAACACGATAAAAGGGAAATTTACAGTTGGCAAAGGCAAATATGTAAATAAGGTTTACAGCTCTTCCAAACATCAGGCATTCTAAATTGTGACAAGATAGAAGACCTGTTCACTGAATGTGATCACTGCCAAATGCTACCTACCACCCACGCATTAGAGTGAGGCTATCAGCGTGGTTGAACTGAAGAAGAAAGGGCTGAAGAGCAAACCATAAATAGGGAAGAAAGTTAAAAAAAAAAAAAAAAGAAGAAGATATTTCTCACTTTCCCTGGATAAAATGACCATGACCTTACATATAAACTAGCACCTTGCATAAAGAAACTGAGAAAGAACGCTGGGGTTTCGTGTCCCACAGAGGTGACATGAATCAATTTAGTGTCCCAAAATGTACATCTGAATGGTTTGCTGCACCCGGTTGTGGGTGGAAACAAAAGTTACTGAACCAGATTTATGTTCCATGTGTTATAGCACCCCTGGTATAAATTTCCAAAACCCATTCCAGAGCATCTTTGGAATCTCTTAAGAAAACTGAGGGGCGCCTGGGTGGCTCAGTCCTGAAGTGTCTGCCTTTGGCTCAGGGCATGATCCCAGCGTGCTGGGATCGAGCCCCGCATCGGGTTCCCTGCTCCACTGGGAGCCTGCTTCTTCCTCTCCCACTCCCCCTGCTTGTGTTCCCTCTCTCACTGGATGTCTCTCTCTCTCTGTCAAATAAATAAATAAAATCTTAAAAAAAAAAAAAAAAGAAAGAAAACTGAGGTATTAGTAGTGACTTTAGACATTGGTTTTGAGTCTGTAGAAACCCCCTTTCCCCCAAATATCTCCGTTATGACCTCAGACCCTGGACCAAATCAGATGAAGAGACATATTTTGGATGAGCTCTGGACTACGATACTGGCATAACTGTTATTTGGGGTCTAGGCTCATTCAGTTTATCCTGTGGCTATCCTCAGATAATTCGCCCTTGAATTTTTAAATACGGACCATTGAATCAACAACATTTGCTGTGAGCTGTCGTGTCTGTGGCTGAGGCAAATTCACGGAGGAATGACTGCCCCCTCTTTGCCTTCAGCAACTACACACGAGTCATAACCATACAGCCGACTTGGAGGTCCTCTCTGCCCTGGGAAAAGGAACTCGTCTAGTTTTCAAACGATCAAGGAGTTTCAGACAGGAATCTGAGGGCATTTTTTGTGATAGAACCTCACCGGAAGTTGTTATTTATCATTTTAGTTAGCTTTTAAGTCAGAAAAAGAGAACAATCTCAAGATGACATTTATTCTAGTGAGTTGCAGGAATATTACTGAAGACTTACTTTACTGAGGTTCTTTGATTTGGTTTAAGATTTCTCTCTAAATACTCCATATGGAAAACCCAAAAGACTCCACCCCCAAACTCCTAGAACTTACAGAGCAACTCAGTAATGTGGCGGGATACAAAATCAATGCTCAGAAATCAGCTGCATTTCTATACACGAACAATGAGACTGAAGAAAGAGAAATTAGGGAATCCATCCCATTTACAATAGCACCAAAAATCATGTTATCTCAGAATTAACTTAACCAGAGAGGTAAAGGATCTATATTCTAGAAACTACAAATCATTCTTGAAAGACATTGAAGAAGACACAAAAAGATGGAAAAATATTCCATGCTCATGGATTGGAAGAATAAACATAGTTAAAATGTCTATGCTACCCAGAGCAATCTACACTTTCAATGCCATCCCGATCAAAATACCAATGACATTTTTCAAAGAACTGGAACAAACAGCCCTTTAATTTGTGTGGAACCAAAAAAGGCCCCGAATCTCCAAGGAACTGTTGAAAAGGAAAAACAAAGCTGGGGCATCACATTGCCTGATTTCAAGCTATACCACAAAGCTGTGATCACAAAGACAGCATGGTACTAGCACAAAAACAGACACATAGACCAATGGAACAGAATAGAGAGCCCAGAAATGGACCCTTGGCTCTTTGGGCAACTAATCTTTGACAAAGCAGGAAAACACATCCAGTGGAAAAAATACAGTCTCTTCAATAAATGGTGCTGGGAAAATTGGACAGCTACATGCAAAAGAATGAAACTTGACCACTCTCTCACACCATACACAAAGATAAATTCCAAATGGATGAAAGACCTCGATGTGAGACAGGAATCCATCAAAATCCTAGAGGAGAACATAGGCAGCAACCTCTATGACATCAGCCACAGCAACTTTTTTCATTACACATCTCCAAAGGCAAGAGAAACAAAAGAAAAAATGAACTTGTGGGACTTCATCAAGATAAAAAGCTTTTGCACAGCCAAGGAAACAGTCAAAAAAACTAAGAGGCAGCCCACGGAATGGGAGAAGATATTTGCAAATGACACCACAGATAAAAGACTGGTATCCAAGATCTACAAAGACCTTCTCAAACTCAATACATGGGAAACAAATAATCAAATCAAAAAAATGGGCAGAAGATATGAACAGACACTTTTCCAATGAAGACATACAAATGGCTAACAGACCCATGAAAAAATGTTCGAAATCATTAGCCATCAGGGAAATTCAAATCAAAACCACGTTGAGATACCACCTTACACCAGTTAGAATGGCAAACATTGACAAGGCAGGAAACAGCAAATGTTGGAGAGGATGTGGAGAAAGGGGAAACCTCTTACACTGTTGGTGGGAATGCAAGTTGGTACAGCCACTTTGGAAAACAGTGTGGAGGTCCCTTAAAAAGTTAAAAATTGAGCTACCCTATGATCCAGCAATTGCACTACTGGGTATTTACCCCAAACATACAGACGTAGTGAAGAGAAGGGCCATATGCACCCCAATGTTCACAGCAGCATTGTCCACAATAGCTAAATTGTGGAAGGAGCCGAGATGCCCTTCAACAGATGACTGGAGTAAGAAGATATGGTCCATATATACAATGGAATATTACTCAGCCATCAAAAAGAAAGATTTCTCAACATTTGCAGCAACATGGACGAGACTGCAGGAGATTATGCTAAGTGAAGTAAGTCAAGCAGAGAAAGACAATTATCATACGGTTTCACTCATTTATGGAACATAAGAAATAGGAAGATCGGTAGTAGAAGGAAGGGAAGAATGAACGGGGTAATCAGAAGGGGGAATGAACCATGAGAGACTGTGGACTCTGGGAAACAAACTGAGGGCTTCAGAGGGGAGGGGGGGTGGAGGAATGGGATAGACTGGTGATGGGTATTAAGAAGGGCACGTATTGCATGGTGCACTGGGTGTTACACACAAATAATGAATCATGGAACTTTACATCAAAAACTAAGGATATACTGTATGGTGACTAACATAGCATAATAAAAAAATATTTAAAAAAAATGTATTTCTGTCCCTAAAGAGTGCTCACCATCGCACCATGCCCAAATTGCTCCCTTTTAAAAGGAGGAGGCCTCAGTAACGCACCAGTCAGGGAATCTGGGAGGTCAAGTCCACGAATGAGACAGCCCAAGGACTTTATACTCTCTTAGATAAACATCGGTTAAAGTAGCGATCATGCATGATTTATCCTGGGGTAAAATCCTCAATCCCATGGAGAAGATCAGGTAAAAATCATGTTACTCACATGTAATTTTAAGACAGATTCTGACTTTGGGTTGTAATAGAGAGCTCATTCCATTTTTCCATATTTCTGTACAGCCAAATCGGAGTATTGAAAAGTATCTTACTTAATGTGTTCAAAGACTATTTGGAAGCTTGTGTACAATGCACCAATCTATATTTATGTTGTAAAACCCAGTCAGGCCTCACAGTGAGCAAGTGAGTTGTGTAGCAGTGAGAGATTTCACTTATTCTATAAAACTCTATGATTTTATTATGACCCGATTATTTCATAAATTGTTTTCTCCCCAACTCCTACCTGATCACAGAGATTAGATGGCAGACTCTTAAAAACCGTTATAAAGTTTATACATGTAGAATTTGGGAAATGTCCACAGTAAAAATCTTTGAAATAGGTGACACTGACCACTGGATTGGTGGAGAGGATTTTATTCACACTCTATTCTCACAAAATTTTCGAGGAGGTTTTACCATTAAAAAAAAAAAAATGCGATAGCATTACAAGAGCAAAACAGAATGAGCAATGGCCGAGGGCAGACGACTCTTACGCTACCCTAGACGGCAGATAGAGTTGCTGTTAGCAGCAGTGCTCTGACACGCAGGACATATAAAAACAATCAAGTGAAAAGCTCCTCACTTCCCACAAATGGGAACTGCATCTTTCAGTTATTTTCCAGACTGCAGTTCATTTGTAACAGAAACAAACCCACCGAGAAATCTCTGGAAAATTGTAGAATATTTTCCGGGCTCTGTGCCTATTCTCCGGGCAGTCCATAAAGCCACTGGTCATCCCCACGCACGGAGGTGCAGTTAGACTGTTCATAAAGAAAGACACAAAGACTCTTCCATGCTGGATTATGCTCCTTTGCCGTGTGATTCTGCCACTCCCCACCCCGTCTATGAAGCCTGCTCCCCTCGATGTGGTCTGGTGAACAGAAAGCAGGGAAAGTGATGTTGTTGTAGGACTTCCCAGCTTCTCCTCAAGAAGGTTCCCAGCTTTCCCTGTCGCCCTCCTATTGCCCTGAGATTACAGTCTAGCACTACTGTGCCAGACTCCTTGAGGAAGAAAAGATCCTGGGGAAAGAGGCCCAGCCATCACGAAAACGAGTGGTCAGAAAGATGAGTGAGGCCATCTTAAACCTGAGCCCAATCCAAAGCGCAGAATCGTGAGCAAATCATTGGTGTTGGTTTTAATTACCACATTCTGGGGTGGTGTACTGGGCGGCAGAAAATGCCTGGGGAAAATGTATACAAAAAGGCATACATGAATGCCATCTGATATTAACCAAGACCTTTAAACCCTCAATGGGATATTCCCCTTAATTTCATGGAATCACTTTATGTTTTAAAAATTTTTTAGATTTATTTGTTTATTTGAGAGAGACTGACAAAGAGAAAGCGGGAGAGAGAGAGAGGGAGAACAAACACAGAGGGAGAGGGAGAAGCAGACTCCCTGCTAAGCAGGGAGGCCGATGCAGGGCTCAATCCCAGGACCCTGGGATCATGACCTGAGCTGAGACGCTTAACCGACAATTTTGACATCAAAATTACTGCTTATACATGGTGTCCTTTGCTTCTATCACAGGAAGATCCTGGATGTGTTACATGTCTTTGGCACAATCACAGAAAATGAGCTCATAAGCAAAGCAGAAGGAATGGAAAGGGAAGAAAGCAGTTATCACTGCATTCAAGGGGACAGTACCTAATTTTTCCAGTTCTGCCTCCTAGGACATGATTAAATACCCTGACCCTGCTTCTTCAAAGTGAGGTACGCCATGGGATTTACTTTGGCCGCTGAAAGTCAAGAGGAAACCCTAAGAGCTAGTGAGAGACAGACACTTTTCATCTTTCTCTTTCCTTATACTATGATGGCCATGCTCTCGATGATGGTTCTTCCATCAGCCTGTATTTTGGGGTGAGGACAAGCCACGCAGAGGCTCCAGCTGATTTGAGATGAACACGCAGCTGGAGAGCCGGGGCTGTTACTCCACTGTGAACTCACTTATCTCGCCAGATAAAGAGGCTCAAGGAGTCGATTCTAGACCGGTGATGGGGTTGAGTACTTCCTTTGCCAAAAGCACTGTAGCCCCCAACCCCCAAAATCGCTCAGAATATTTAAGAGACAAATTTATTCCTCTTTGAACATTATTCTCAAAAGAGACCCAGAGCAATTCCTTTTTGAAAAGCATACAAGAGCACCACTGGGTTGAGGGTATTCTATCACTCTGTCCTGTAAGATATTGTGCAAATATTAAGACTGTAGACATTTTCCTATGCATCATATTTTGCTTGTAAGCTAACTTTGTATCTCAAATATGAAATTGCTTAACATCTAAATGAAGATTTCTATATCCCGGAGTCATCAAAATTACCGCTTATACATGAAATCTTCTCGCTGGTAACTTTACATTTAACCTCCAAGGAATAGAACAAATAACTGTTTACGAAGCATAAGAAAGCCCATTTCACTGAATAATTTCAGCAATGGCTCCTAAACACGAGAGATGATGATTTTAAACTATGATTCGCAGATTGTTAAGAATGATTTTCACATCAGGTGTCTTAATAAAGAGGCTGTGTTTCAGGAGTCATTACCCTGATTGTCTCTGTGAACCACTGCTTGTTTCAGAAATTGATAACAGAATAGTTTTGACAAATAGGAAACAAAATATATACTTGATTTTCACACAGGCAACAGTTAGCCTAACCCTCTTGCTGGTTCCTTTAGCTTCTGCACCTCCTCCTATTAGGAAAGTACTCACATTGCTCTGTGAAATCAATCTGTTCCTCCATTTGACTGTGGGATCTTTTCAGAGTATAAACATAGTCTTTATGCTGCTAAGGACTTTGTATGTAATAACTCACTTAATTACATTATGAACCTATGAGGTAGGTATTATTTTCACCATCTTATAGATGAAACACAGAGAGGTTAAGTAATTTGTCTAATGTCACACAGTCTGTAAAGGGCAGAGCTAATATTCAAACCCAGGTCTGGTGGGTTCCAGAACCTGATTTTTTTCATCAACCTGGTATGATTTATATTGCATCAAAAATAATTTTTTTTTCTTTTCATCCAAATATATAACCACAATGATTCATGTATCACAGTGCCTGGAATTTTACTATTGGGGTTTATCGTTGTCCTTTCTATTAGTTCTTTCTAAGAACTGTAATGCTCCTATAAGGGGTAACTCATTGAATTACTAGTGTGCATTAAATGATTAAGATTATTAAGGTGTACTAATTAACAAATGAATTCTGGGAGTGTCAGAAGCAGAATGAAGTCGCAAGGTGTCTAAAAGCCAGGGATTCAACAAAAATGGGAAAGGACCAAAAAAATGGGGAGGGTGGGAGGGTGGGCATCAAAGGCAAACCTAATTTATATGTCCTTTACTCAGGGCTCATTCTGTATTTAAAGAAAACATCTCTTCCCATATCATATGAAGGTCATGTTATCTACAGTACTTATGGTGAGAAGGATTCAAGAAACACGTGTTGACACCTGATATTTTATAGACTGGTTGCCTGCTAATGTTTTCTTTGGCAAGCGCAATCCAAGAGCAGCAGGAGTGAGGGAACGGGGGATGAGATAGGAAGGAGGGGAGTGTGCACACACCGGATGCAGTGCCACATTGACCACAGCTTTACCGCTGGTCTCTGGACAGCTGGTTGACCACACAGGACATCTCCAGACAGGCTACTATGGAAAAAAATCACCATCTTGGAAAAGCCCATCAGAAGCAGGAATGGAGGGAGAATTGATCCCATGTCTAACACTGATCAAAGTTCACCTTAGAGGGGACTTAATTCCCAGCACGTGGTGTTTTTAATCTGGCTGGATCCATACTTCACATTTTACTGTAAATTACTGTCTACATACTCTAGCTGAATTCACATGGAGGGTATTGCATGTTTGACCCGAAATGGGAGAACCGGAGAAGAACTCACATGG
Source organism: Ursus arctos (assembly GCF_023065955.2). Classification (NCBI taxonomy): domain Eukaryota; kingdom Metazoa; phylum Chordata; class Mammalia; order Carnivora; family Ursidae; genus Ursus; species Ursus arctos. Next base: position 33,321,508 of record NW_026622952.1, on the reverse strand, counting down.
TTTTCAGGGCTGCCTCCCAGCTGCCTGAGCTTTATAACCATGACTAACAGAACCTCTTACCTTGGACTGTTTTCGTGAAGCACAGACTTTAGAGTTGTTGCAGCACACGGTTCCTTGCGTGGGCAACGCGAGTTCATTTTACTATTGTTGGATCTATTCCATTCTTGACTCTGTGAGTCTATCTTTAATATCCAGTTATAAATGGTAAGATTCTGACTTTTGAGAATATTGGCAAAATGAGACAACATACAGAATATATTAAATGATTTTTTTTGTGAGACCCTGGACAGAAATCGTAGAACAAGTTATAGACCTTGAGAGGTTTTCACCGCCAGGAGGCTATTCATAAAAGCACACTGCTTACAATGGCAGGTATCTGAGGAAACGAACAGGAGGGCAATTAAAGTTAATTGATGTGTTATTGTTCTCTGTGTTGTAGCATTAAAGCATAGGGGGAAAATATGAGTGTTAACTTGTCAAATTGCTCTTCTCTGTATCAAAACTGAAAACAAATAAAGATGTACTTATGACGGAGGTATTAAATATTTTTCTTGACTTTGACCTTAGCCTTCTCCCTAAACGGTATGGTAAGGCCTAAAAAAAGTTGCCCGTTTGTTTTATAAGCACTTTGGAGGGTGCAAATTTACTTGAAACAGTGGTTTCTGACTATGGAAGAGTTCATTGCACTCAAAGCTATCTGGGTCTTTTGCTACTAATTTTATCCACACTAAAGTTCAACCATAGTATGTTAGCTATATTAGCAATTTGACCGCTTTGATTATTATAAACTGGGTCCATTTTTGTTTTTCCTTCTTTCCTATTCCTTCCATCTCTTTAATAGGCACTCACATAAAAAAAAATCTGGTTAAAATGACTCAAGGTTCGTCTATGCCAAATGCGTTAACTAACTGCAGAAATCGAGAGGACAGTCGGATTTTATTTATTCTACAGGTACAATATCCATCTATAAGTTACCCAGGCATCCTCAAACACTTTGTTTTCCATAAATGGTAATATAACAATTTCCATTGGACAAATCAGGAAAATAACCAATTAGGATAAATGACAACCAACATTTGTGGGTGTTATATGTGTCCCCAGCACGCACTGCTTGTTTTTAATTCTCATAATTTTATGAGGTATTACAATTACTCACATTTTAATGATGAAACTGAGTCTTAGATATTTTGTTGCTATAAACTGTTTCTTTCCTCTTCATGTAGGCATTACCTGCCTAATGTCAGGAACCTATTCTTAAAAAACAGACTTTCTGCACAGAAACATTAAGAGCCCATTTCCACCTATTTCAAAAACTATAATGTGCTATAGAGCAAATCAAATTGCCAATCAGGTTCCTAAAAGGTACCAAAAACGAGTAAAATGCTGCCATAGGTAAAAAAACAAAACAAAACAAAACTATCAGGTTAGGATGTCAAACGCCTAAAGCGTATTTCCTGACCAACACACAATGGATGTGGCTATTTATTGACAGTGACTGCGACCAAGGAACATGACTGCTCTCAGAGCCAGCAACAGCAAGGTGGACATGCCCTGGCCTGGAACTCCTCTCACTCTCCAAAGGACTCTGACAGTTGTATTTGGGGTGTAATTTGAGGTTTACCTGCACAGTGACTTCTTTAAAATTGTTCCTTTGTAAATATTGTTAAAATTGTTCCTTTGTAAATATTAGCCATAGATTATTTAGATGGGAATTACCTGTATGTATAGGAAATGCAAATGTATTACTCAGGGTAATTGAGGAATTCGATAAAGGACTGTTTATCAAGATTATAAGCAGGGTTAAGAGAAATGTGTCCTAGGCCTAAAAAGTTGAGGGGTCCTTAGTGGAATCAGGAAAAAGTAGCTCCAAGTATAGAAGAGGCCACTCTGGAGTAGCTGTGGCCTTAGCAGACAGAGGGTGCTACCCCATAGCCCACTTGGGAGGGGCTTGGGAATAACTATGCCAACCCTGGGACCTCCTGCTGGTTTCCCATTGGCTAAACTGAACTGGAAGTTAGAGATGGAGGGAGCCTGCTGATGGAATCCATAAAGGCCAGCCTGCCAGGGCACCAAGCAGGGTGCAGAAGGGGAGGAAGCAGGTCAGAAAACAGCCATCAAAATGAGTAGTTGTTTGTCTTGCCTTGAATTCTCTGCTTTGACTCTCTGTGTTGACTTGATTTCCATCAATGATATCAATTCTCTTGTTCTTTTTCCCTATCTTCCAGAAGCAAGACACTGAAGTGGGAGCCCGGTTCACCCCAAAACTACTAACCAGTTTCTTATTGCAGAGATCCCCCGTGTAAAAATTGCATCCACGAACACTCGTCAGACTCGTTCCATGCTCCAGATAAGAAAACCCCATTGAAATGGGTTTTAAGCCTTCCCTTTGCAATGAAAATATTTGTGGGATGAGTTCTATCTATAGAACTTTATTCAATTCAAATCCCCTGAATTTTCCAAATTGGCTTAGAAGCCTTAGGCATTTCAAAACTACCATTGCCTCCAAAATCTTTGGTCAAAAATAGACTCCCACTACAACACAGCAGCTGCAGACATCAGCAACTTGTGGAAAGTTAAAACTGACACTGCCAGAGAATTAAGTCATCCGCTGGTGGGCTGCTGATAGGCCGACACCCCCCAACCCCTTCCCAGAAGCAATCGGGCAATAGGGTGGTTATGTCTGCTGATGAGTCCTAGCTCTATGGAACTCTTTCAGTCTTGGAAGGTTTGTGTTGCTTTACTGGAATGGGATTGTCTGCTGAGGGGACATGGCTAATTGCTTGCTCGCTGTACGAGGCAGCCAAGATCCACGATTGGTCCTAAATCAGAGTAAGTCATCCAAGTCGATAAATTGGCTCCTGACTCACCCTATTCCGCCTGCGGGAACTCATAAGGGCCATGGTCTGTCACAGGTATAGGCTCCTTAGATGAGGAGCCAGCTACACTCCGAGGAAGTAGATGTCAAAACCTAAGCCAGTGACTGCAAGCTTTATACTGTTGTACTTAGTTTTCAAAGCTGACACCGCTGATGGTGATTATGCTGCATAGGTGTAGGGAAGCTGGAAGCCCCGATGCGGGACTTCAGGTTTAATCATATCGTGCACTCATAAACACTGCCCTTCGGCTGGGCGCTGCTGCCACCAGTTACAGCACCACACGATCCTTATTTCCCCAGCCCGCCAAATGAGCTATCATTTGCTGACGTCTGTGTTTTTGTAGGAATCCTTTTCAATGGCGTGACTGGCTTGACTCGTGGAGGATTGTAGAGTGTCACTTACTCATGATGGTTCCCCAGGCCCACAGACAAGCTGCAGGGGAGAAGGAGAGATTCTTTTTCAGGGTAATTAGTACAACTGTAATCAGGTGTTTCCTATGTTCAATCATTGCTCCCTAGTTCATTGACAATCATGTCACCTCCAGCTTAAACCTTCCAAAGGCTTTCTAAAGAGAAGAAATCACCAACTCATAATTATGGTGGACAAAGCTGACATCTTGTGTCTGATTCCCTTCCCACCCTGTCTTCCCTCCAGCTACAGTTCTGCCCCACATGGGACCATTGTGCTTCCTGTTCTCACCGCAGGAAACTATCCCTCTGATCATTCTCCAGGTCCAGTCTCTCTGAAGTTTACCTCTTCAGAATTAATCTAGAAAATTCCCTGCCCTCCAGTCACTCCCTATTACATCATCCTGTATGTTTACTTCATAACAATTCACTAAAATTGAAATAAGCTTTTAAAAACTGTATTTGTTATTGTCTACCACCTCTATTTTGTTCCCTACAGATTCCCCATTCCTAGAACAATTCTTAACACATAGTACCAAATACATATTTGTTTAAAGATGTATTTATTTATTTGAGAGAGAGAGTTGGGGGGTGGGGCAGAGGGAGAGAGAGTTTCAAGCAGACTCCACGTTGAGCCCAGAGCCCGACTAGGGGCTTAATCTCACGAACCTGAGATCATGACCTAAGCGGAAACCAAGAGTCAGATGCTTAACCAACTACACCACCCAGGCACCCCCCCAAATACATATTTGTTGAATAAATTTCTCTAAATCTAAATCTACTGGGCTGACCATCACCTGCCTACAGATTAGTCTGAGCTATTTTGCATGCATGTGTGTGGTTGTGGGCACATGGGTAGCAAGATGATGGAAATATGGAAGACACTCAAGACATGTCTCTGTTTTTAGAGACAGGGGTTCTACCACCTTCTCGGGTTTGAGAAACATTAACATATGAAATATACTGATTCATCCTTAAGCTTGTATATACATATTCATTTTAATCAATTCACATCATAGTAGAAATTACCTAAATTCCCAAACCAAGTTGGAAAATAATTGTCACTATGGATATTTATTCACGTTGTTATTTATCTTTAATTGCCAAAGGAAAAAGTAACAACCACCAAAAAAAGACAAGTCCTCCTTCTCTCTCTCTTACCTAAAATCAAGAAGACCTGCTCTAATAACCATGAAACTAACACAGGAAATGGGACTCTTCGTCACTATTGGTTACTAGAAAACTACTTAAATTTTTCCTGCCTCTATTTTCTCACAGTAAACTTTCCTCCTTATGTGGGTAATAAAACGACTTTCTCAAAATAAGAAGTATTGGTCCTTCGTAGATGGTAAAATATCTTCCCTACAGGCAGATTTTTCCAAAGGTTTCACATTCTTAGGTCTTTTTCACTGCCACAATCACTACGGACAAAATCAACTAACATATTTTGTTCATGAGGTGCCCTCTGACCTTGTAGAATTAATAGTATATTTTAAACCAGGAGGAAAATATCTCTCTAAGCCTTAGTGGGAGCACGGCCGGTCTATAAAGCCCTTAGAATGTATTTTGAGCTGCCGGGAGTTACTTATATTGGATGTTTGATGTACCCATTCTGTTTTGCCTTCCTCTGAAATAATTCATTTGCCTTCTAAATGGAATCATGAAAATACTTAATAAAAATGGTAATACATCCAAGGGCACATGGTTATAACTGAAGGATTGACGCAGAGAACATTTTAGCGAGTGAAGGCAGGGGGTAGTGCATGGAGGCTGGAGAGGGGGTTGGGGTATTCATTAAGTGATCGTTGGCTTCATGACATTTTTCTTTTGAAAGATACTGAGCTGTGGTCAGGATTCTTTTTGTAAGTTTTATCTGGGGTTAATGTATCTTTCTCTCGCGAATCTTTCATAACCAGTCACAAATCAGAGTACGGTAGAGAGCTGCTATTTAGAAAATGAGACTGGAGAACAGTTTTGAAGTCACAGACACTCACATCCCAGTCCTGGTTAAGTCTCGAAAACAAGCATTACAGATAAACCTCTCTGATCACGGAGGAGCGATATAAGGAACGTAGAGATGCATTTCCACAAGCAATCAACAGTACAATCCTGGGGCGCCTAAAACCCAGCAGCACGCTTTGGACTTTGTGTTCTCTACCCCATGCCTTCTCCAAAATATAAACAGAAGTCTGACCGTGAGAACCTCAGGCCAGCAATGACTGACTCCATCCACCAGTGAGCTGTCCACGCCCACCCTTCCCTTGCCCTTTCTCCGCAGCCCATGCTTCCCCATAGCTTCTCTTGCACCTCCGGAATCCTCAGCTTCATTAGCCCCAGAAAGTCACAACTGAAGGAGCTACTTATGGCCCCAAGGTTAGTTACTGCTGAGCTATGCAGAGGCCCAGAAAACTGGTATATAGGTTTTTTTTTTTTTTTCAATCCTCGGAATTATAAACCACCCACACAAGTCTGCAAGACATCGATTGCTCCTAATGATTGCACCTTCCTGAGAAGACCAAAGGTCCAGTTGACCTTTACTGACAAAAGGTGATAAGCCCATAACCTGAGGGGAAAAGCTGAACACAGACACCGTGTTAAATCTGAGGGAATGAAAAAGGAGTTCCTTAGGAAGTATTGCCCTTTAAAATGTGGTAACATTTCAGAATTACTTACGGGGTAGACATCCAGATTTTTGGGTCCACCTAAACTTTGGAATCAAAATTTTTGGAGGTGGTGCCCAGGAATCAGCATTCTAAATACATTTGGTTTGTTGTATGTGGTAATTAAATAAAAAAAACCAAAAACCAAAAAACAAAAAACCTCCAAAGGGTCAGCTCCTCTTGTAAGGGAAAACTATGAAGATAGCACTCCACTAGGCCCTAGTGAGTTCACAGGGTAAAACCCAAATAATAAGGATGGGAGAAGCTGACAGTAACAGCAGCTCATATCAGTGGTCCTCACATACTTTGGTCTCAGAACTCCTTTACGTTTAAAAAACAAAACAAACAAACAAACAAACAAACCCTTACAGACTCCAAAAGGCTATTTTTAAGTGTGGGTTTTATCTATCAATATTTATCATATTAGAAATTTAAAATGAGAAATTAACATATTTATGAATATATTTAAAATAACAATAGGCCCAGTATATGTAACAAAAATAACAGATTTCAATGAAAAATAACTATATTTTTCAAAACAAAAATACAGTGAGAAGAGCAGCATTGCTTTCCGGTTTTGCAAATCTCTACCATCTACCGTAACAGAAATGGCTGTTTCTCCAACCTGCTTCTACATTCCACCTCTTGTGAAATCATAGGTCCCATGGCTTCTGCACACTCTAAGCCCACTCCTGAGAGAATAAGAGTGAAAAGTCAAATAACATCTCAGCATTATCAGGAAAATAGTTGTGATTTGATTGGCTCTCAAGGACCCTCCCCGAGGCCCCCTTCTCCACCACAGATCGAGAATAGATGGTGTATATTAATAAACCAGCACAGTTCTGAGTTCCTTCTATCATTTAATCCCCACAACAATCCTTGAAGGACATTCTATTATCATTATTCCTATTTTACAAGTGAGGAAACTGGGACAGAGAGGCATTATAGGAAGTCACAGCTGGACTTATGGCCAATAGTCAAAGGCTAGCACCCTAGACCTTGACCGTGATGCTATACTCCCTTTAGATTTAGAAAGCCGAGTGCAGACATAGTCCCAGGACATCCAAAATAAGAATTTAGCTTGCAGTCACTGGCTTAGGTTTTGACCTGTACTTTTCGGAGCATAGCTGGCTCCTTATCTAAGGACCCTACACCTGTGACAGACCACCGCGCTTACGAGTTCCTACAGGCAGAATATGGTGAGTCTAGAGCCAATTTATCAACAAGGACGACTTACCCCGATTTGGGGATCTTTGGCTGCCTCGTACAGCGAGTAAGCAATTAGCCATGTCTTCCGAGCAGACAATTCCATTCCAGTAAAGAAGCAAAAACCCTCCAGGACTGAAAGAGTGCCCTTGATGATGAAACTCATTAGCAGGGGCTTGCAAGGTGACAGGGGGACAGAGCAGCCAGGCATCCCTCACTGCCCCCCTTCCCCCAGCTGGTGTCTCCTGGGCTCCCACTGGACCAACTCAGTTTTGCCAGTGTGGCGTCAGGTCCTGAGGTGAAGGAACCTTTTGGTAGGTGGCGCGCCATGAATACTTATGAGCATTGAGCTGTAGATCTGGGAAGGAGGAGAGGGAAAGGTCCCTCCTTTGTTTACCATCTATGCTAGAGGCAGGAGTGTTTCCACATTGCATTTCTCTCTTTTCAATATTGATCCTTTCTAGAAAACAAAGACCAGCGTACAAGAATACATGGATTCCTTCACTGGTGTTTAATCTACCAAATAGCATGACAGAAATTAGAATCACTGTACCCTTATAAAAGACAAGACGTGACAAACTTTTAAAAAGTCACCCTGTAGCAAAATGTAAAATCTATTAAAAATGTAATGAAAATACATGGCTGTAATATTTGTAGAAATAAATATTTACTTGATCTTGACAAAATGTGATTTAACTCCCCTAAAATGGGTGTCTTTTTTATTTGCTAAGTAATATGCCTCTTGTCACACATTACTAAACAAACAGACAAACAAAAAACCACTTTATCTTTAGGTTATCTAGGCCTAGACTGAAGGAATATTATGACTTTCAGTTAAGGAAAAATCAATGGGGATGTTCGGCCTTTGGGCAAAGACTTCTTGCTACTCAGCATTTTAACAGAGCGCTTCGTCCATCAAATAAAAGGAGAAAAAGAAAACACACACACAAATACTCCCTCTTAAAGTCTGAAAGAACACAATGAGGCACAACTTGGCCGCGGGTGATAAAGACCACACTGGCAGTGAAGAAGTTAAATACTGTCTGATCTCCCTTTTTCTCCCTCACATCTTAACCAAAGAATCATCTCGATCTCTAAGCTGTTTCTAATTAGGTGTTAATGACCTCAGAGTTGTGTGAGTTTACCATGTTCTGTACCTCATTTGATTTCCCCCCTGGGCTAAAACAATACCAAGAGGACGGAAATGAAGATAAAATACACCTCTATGGTCCCCATGGTTATTGCATCAGAGATATATAAATACAGAGAAGTCCAGAGGGAAAGATTATTATTAACACTAGTTCCATGACCTATGCTAACCAAGAAATGAAAGTAATTATAGTGCTTTCGTGTGCTGGGCGAGGGGGTCCTCACACTCAGAAATCATGAATGAAACCATGGCACAGAGCCCCACTGGCGCCATAGAGGCTGGAGGTTTGGGGACTAAGGAGTGCTCTGTACAGAAGGAACAGAAAAACAACACACCGTCCCTGAGAAGCGTCAGGAAAAGAATCTTTTTCCCCCCCCTCAGGTAACAGAGCCACGCTTATCATTAACCTTCATGACAAGAATAAGTAAATCAGAAAATAACTGAGTAAGGAGAAAAAAAAAAAAAAGATGCATTCTATAGGGTTCCTGATAGCAAAATGTAGCACCACAGTTGAAGGGTTCCAGAATGATTTTATTTTTTTTCTCTTTTTTAATTTTATTATGTTATGTTAGTCACCATACAATACGTCATTAGTTTTTGATGTAGTGTTCCATGATTCATTGTTTGAGTATAACACCCAGTGCACCATGCAATATGTGCCCTCCTTAATACCCATCACCCGGCCAGCCCAACCCCCCATCCCCCACCCCTCTGAAACCCTCTGTTCGTTTCCCAGAGTCCATAGTCTCTCGAAGTTCGTCTCCCCCTCCGATTTCCCCTCTTCACTTCTCCTTCCTTCTCCTAATGTCCTCCATGCTATTGCTTATGTTCCACAAATAAGAATGATTTTATACAGCCTTTACAGTGAATTTCAAATGATAAAATGTCTCCTGTAATTGGCTGAATGACTATTATATGCATATGTGCCTCTTCCCTGCTTACCCCAGCTTCCTATTTGTGAATGAATGAGGATGAAGTAAATATTTAGTTACCAGTAATCCTGGTGCAATATCTTATTTTTTTTGCATTTTAAAGTTTGCACTCATTATAACTCTATAATTGGCAATGCCTCTCTTACTAAGGACTCATTCGGTTGTTTAAAAAAAAAAAAAAAAAATCTCAACAGATTTTAGCCAAGGATGAAGAGGAAAAAGAGTTACCAAACAATACTTCAAATGTAGTAAAACAAGATGAATCATTCTGAAGTCCTGTTCAATCCGTAAATCTTGAACAGACTCAAAAATATGCCTGAAAATAAAGTGACCTGGGTGTCATTTAAAGAGGAGAAAGGAAAAGGAAAAAAAGAAGAAGAAGAAGAAGAAGGGGTGAAAATAAAATAACAGCTTGACAATATGCCATTACAACATATTGACAGAGCTGGTAAAGTCACCATGATTAAAATGAGGTAATTCACTTTGAACTAACTCTAGTTGACTCGTCTAATGTGCCTGAGGATTGTCTGTGGCAAGCCCAGAGGAAATCTCTTGTGCTTCAGCTAGCAATAAAGCTTGGAAATCATTATTCTTTCAAAGATGAGCACAGATAACAGAGGAAACAGAAATGTCCCCGCCCTTGTACTGGTCTTTCCGCCTGCAGGTAGTCCAGCTCTGCCGCCTAAACATAGGTGGGGATTGTATCGGTGAACTAGTTGTCATAAAACCTGCTTCCCATGAGGACGCCATCGGCCAACGAATTTAGCTTATTAACGTGGCAAAGCACATGGGTTCGGATGCGTCCAAAATACCGGCCATAGCACTAACATCACTCCCTGACTCACGAGACCCACACATTTGTTGAAGATTATGGTCATTCACCGAAACATGAGATTGGTTGGCCTTTTGGTCCTTTCAAACAAACTGTCCACATGACAGCGTATCCCGTTTTGTTTTGTTGTGCAGAAAAACCAAACCATTTTTTTCGGAACAGATGTTTTGGAATCCTTGGTGGGGAACGGTGACAGGACTGAGAAGTCCTTCTGATTCTTGTATTTCTCACTCTGCCCTGCTAAACATGTAGCTTCCATGTCAGGGGTGCTGCTCGATGTCCATACACCTGAGTCCCTACCATGTATTAAACCCAAAAAAACAAAACAACAAGACAGCAGAATCTGCTAACCTCCCTGTTTTCCCTTCCCCGCAGTTATTTATAAGGCAATTTTACGACATATTTTTACAGGTTAGTCATAGCGTCACATCCCTCATGTCTACAATTTTAGAAGCAGGAATGAATTGTCTCTCTGTTCTTCCGTGGGATAAATGCCTCCTCTTTGATGCTTTTACGCCACTGTGTAAAACACAGCCAAGAGAGGGACGTGAAACTAGGTTAAAAAGCTTAATATAACTATACTAGGTTGACAAAGCCCAGGATTAAAATTCAGTCACGCATGCAAAAAATGTAATAAATGAATGAAAATGTATGTTATGGGTCATTTCTGCTTTAATAGCACCTTTGTGCTATCGAATCCAAATAGCAACAGTCATCTTACACACGCCTCACAAATGAAATAACATTAGGTTTCTAGGAACCTAATGACACACAGCTAGCACAGAATGAGCCTGGTGCCCACGGATTTCTTTCATGCAAACATACAGGGTGTGTAGAGATAACTTATCAGTCAAAGATGGGACTCCATTTAAAGCGGCTGCAACACTGATGTTGTGGTTCGTCTCCATTTTTCAGCTAAATAGAGGTTTTCTTTTTCGCTTCACATAAAGTCTTCAGCTAGCTCAAGCCTTCTAATAAATTGCAAACTCTGTAACAATATATCTTCTATTATGCCGCTTGTTACTTTACTAAGACAGGAAATTAAAGCAATAAAACACTTTCAAAATGATAGGGCACACTCAGGCAGTCATTTTTCTTATGTTCCAGTATTATTCTTCAAAAGACCTTTTACGATACTAATATTAAATTCTTTGAAGTCAGAAGAATCTGTTGAAAGTGTTGAATTTGTGAGATAGCTCAAATATTGCATCTACTCGTGCATTTATTAAAATTGAATACGTGGTAGAAAATTTTAAAACACAACGTACAATACGGTTAAATAATATATGACCAGATACATTTCAAGTCCACATTAGAGAGTCCATTGTGTGGAAATTTGATTGAACGCTCAGGAAAATCTATTTTGCTTTTCCTCACCTTATGTGGCCAAATGCACAACATATGTGGTCATTCATATGAAAGGCTGGTCACTGCGAGATGAAGCACCGCGAACCAGACAAACACTGTTATGGTCACTTATGCAGCGTGTTCACATAAAGGAAATTGAATCAGCCTTATGAGGCTGTGCATTCTTTATTAACCTTCTAGGGAAAAAAAAGGTCAGATGACTGTCCTTTTAAAAGGGCTAAAGGAGAATGCAAAAAAACTGCAATATATCCTAGGTAGTGTATTAGGCAATCGCATTAAACAGCTCGTGGAGTGATGTGGAGGAAAAAAAGCCCTCTTCACTGACTATTAGGGAAAAAAGTGTCTTATTTTCTTTTCAGCAATAAGCATTTCCATCCAACCTTATGGAAAAAGAAGTAGACAGAAAATAAACTGATAGGCGGAAAACCATCGAAAGTGTAAATTGAGAAGAAATGAGAGCCCATAAAGAAGGTCCCCACCTTCCCCTCCCTCTTCTTCAGGACTTCATTCACACCACATTCCTAGCCTGTCTGCTTCCCTGCCCACCTGCCCTCCTCCCTTCCCTCCTTTTTTTGCAAATGTTTGCAAAAAAGCAGGCTGAAGGAGAGCATTCCTTCCCCTAAGGCGGAAACAAAACCCCAACTTCCCATTAGGTAAAACTGCAGAGTTGCCTGGGCAGTGCAGGAATTTTCTTCTTCTTTGGAAACCCCAAAAGAGTTGATCTCTTTCTCAATGTGTCATTTAAAACAACTGCTATTTAGCAGGTGTGAATGTTCCAATTAAATAGCAAGTACTTTCTGAGGCGCTACTAAGAACCTTTGCAATGTCAGGCTCCATCTCCATCCACTACCTTTCCTCGCTCAGCTGATTAGGGTCAGCACTTTAAAATTAGAAAACGAAGCCCTTGAACCCCTTGTCACAGCTATATACACACTTGCTAACATTAAAAGATCTTCCGCACACCAAAGGGAAGTCAAACTGGGCTTGCATGCTGCTAATTTACTTCAGTTCTTTACCAATTCCTATTCCTGTCTAGAAATATCTTTTTGATATTTTTTTGAAACATTGTCCTGAATTCCCAGTGATAAAATTAGCTGGTCCAATCTGAGGCATTAGTCCTCAATAACTTATGTTTCCCTTCTCATCTGACACAGTTCATCTCTGTTGGAATTCCAAAGCAATCAACTACCTGGGGATACTTTTCCCCAGAGACCTTTCTTAGCACACTATATCAATTAACACAAAAGCAATTTTGGACCCCCTCCAATATGCTACACTACCATCTGGTCTCCCTGGAACCTCATGGAGAGGGGCAGATTTCAATTTGTCAAAACAATGCAAATTCCTCAAATTATTTTCAAATTATGCATGTTTACTTTAATGTTGTGCCCATTTATCTCTTAAAAGGTACTATGCAAATTCCTCTAAAGAGATTCTCCAGTTTGCATGCTCCCTCTCTTCCTCTTGCTTTAGAAGTAGAAATTGGGGCTATAAAGGCTAAAGTTTAAAGAAATAAGAGTTTGTAAAACTAAAGAGCTTGCCAATCAAGGGCAATGACAAATTATTAGATGTGTTCACACCCTACACGCCCACTTGCAGTTGCCCAGTCATTAATTTGGGAATGCAATTTTTAGGCAGCAAAACATCTGATATTGAGAGGTACCAAGAAGACTCTCACATCAAAGAAACATGTTCCAAATGCCACCGTTTGTCACTCTTTCCCTTTAAGGCTTTGAAAATTCCTGATAGAATATAAGCAATTAATTTGAAAGTATTAATAAATTAAGTCATTTTTCACTCATTATAAAGAACTGATTTGGTAGATGAGTTGGGGCGTTACCTTGAGAAGTTCTGATGTGAGGATAGATGGCAGGAGAGACCTAGGACTGTGCTAGCCAACGCAATAGCCACTGGCCACAATGCAAATTCATTAAAACTAAAGGCAGTTTTAGAAACTCATCCCCTTGATCATATTAGTCACATTTTAAGTGCTCGATAGTCACACGTGGCTAGTGACTACCTCATGAGACAGCACAGATATGGAACATCCCCATCGCTGAAGAAAGTTCTGTTGGGTGTTCAAGAATAAGGGATGTTCCAGACGAAGGGTGGCTGGCCATCTATACACAGGCATCCTCTTGATATAAAAGATGGAAAATGGCCCCAAAGCAGGCAGGGCAAATGCAAAAGATCATCTGTCATTCTTCCTACTTGTGCTGAAACTGGGTCCTTTCCATTAGCACGAAGCGTAAAGGAAAGAGGAGAACACCTCAGCTCACTTGGTTGTATGCTCCTGGGCAGACTTGTTTCATTTCGCTCATGCTTTTGGCTGACTAGTATCCACCCTTGCTTTTGCTGGCAGCAATCATCTTTCTATTATGCTCAGCCAAGTGTTAAAGGTAGAGTTGATTCTTCCCCTGGCTCCAGGAAATGACCCTGGTCTGGTGGGCTCACAGGCTGGGTTGGTTGGAGTGGCACAGCAAGGGGCAGAGACATGGTAGGGAGTTTGGGGTTTATTTCACAAGAAATGAGAAAGCATTAAGAGACTGTTTGGACAGGTGACATCCCTTTGACTGCTCCATTAGCTGGAGGGCGATGAGATTAGCGATGTAGCGTTCTGTCAGGAAACCTGGGTGGAAGGCTATGGTGGATTGGGCTGGGACAATGGCGGGGGTGGGGGGGGTGGGATGTAATTGGAGGGTAGCATCAAGAGGAGTTGAAACCAAGATTTTTTGGTGGGAACGCCTGGATAGGTGGTCATAGCATTTACCAAGATGAGGGACTGAGGAAGGAAGAAAAAAGGGTGAATGGCATGCAGAGCGGTACCCCTCAAGTCATTTGATGAAAAAGATAATGTGGACTGTCCAAATTAAACACAATCTGAAAATGAATTCTACATTCTTCGAGTGAGAAATTGCCCTGAGGAAACACTGAGTCAAAAATTCAACTTATGCTCAAATCCCATAGGCCCAATACTATCAAAAGATTTTAACTGCTAACTTGTTTTTGGACAATTAGGCTACCACTTATTAGATTATAATAATGTTCCAAAAATACCATTTCTAGGATGAGTTTGATTCTATTCTAGTACTCTCTAGTACTCTTGCTTTATATTCTTTCTATAATGCTTAAGAAGATAAGTTGATTTCACTATAATTATCTCATCCTATACTGGTTTACTTGTCTTCTTATTTATGCATTTGTGTATTTTTTTTTTTTTTTGCTTATCATATAATCTTGTAGGTTCACGTACCATTGTACACTAGCCCTGTATCTTTAATCTCAAGTGATCCCAAGCCAAATGGTGAATCTAAGATTTCATGACTCCATTATTCCATGGTAATAATAGTCATAATGTAATAAACACTTTATACATGGTGCCTGGGTGGCTCAGTCAGTTAAGGGACCAACTCTTGATTTTGGCTCAGGTCATGATCTTGGGGTCATGGGGTTGAGCCTGGCATTGGGCTCTGAGTCTGCTTGAGATTCTCTCTCCCTCTCCCCCTGCTCCTCCCCCTGTTCTCTTGATCTCTGTCTCTCAAATAAATAAATAAATAAATAAATAAGACCACTTTGTGCAATAACTTCTATTAAATCAACCTCCACAATAACAACATGAGGTAGTCTTATTGGTTCATTTTACAGATGAAGTACTGAGGTGCACAGATGTAAAGTAAGTTTCTAAGGTCACGGAGAGCTGAAATTTGATCCAGGAAGTTTGTATCCAGAAACCACAGGCTGATTCTGTGCTACCTTCTGGGTCAAAGGATTAGAACTCCACACCACCATGACCAGAATTTTTATTAAAATGCAGGGTGATGAAATGTTATGCATATATCATTCTTACCTTAACATTTGAAAAAAAAATGTGTGTGTGTGTGTGTGTATATATATATATATATATATATATATATACACACTATATATATATATATATACACTATATATATATACTATATATATATAATATATAATATTATATTATTACAGAATTTCAAATCCTATGATAAAATCATAATATGCCATGTACTACAAGACATGATTAAAACATTCTTAGGGAAAAAATTTCCTTTCAACAACATTAGCCAGGGGCAGGGTAGGGGTACAAGGTCCTCTGTCTTCCCATTTCACATTTGATGTGAAGGGCGGGGCAGTGGAGAAGGCAGTGGCATGGGTCAGGTTGACCATAGATTGCTTACACTCCTAGGAGTGGGGGCACTCTTTGCATGTGCCACTGTGTGTGGTCTCTGAGGGCCTGAAGGAAATCCCATGTGGAGCGCAAATCAGGAAAACTGCTAACCGAAGGGAGACGGTGAGGATTACTCAGGTGCCCTCCTGAGGAATGATAAAGAGATAATTTTTATATTTTGAAAGATAGCATAATGCTTCCTAAATTTTTTTCTGTATATACAGTGAAATTTCTGATGAATTGTCTTCCTCCCCATTTTTAAAAAAGATTTTATTTATTAATTTATTTGACAGAGAGAGAGAGCACAAGCAGGGGGAGAGGTAGAGGGAGAAGCAGGCTCCCTGCTGAGCAGGGAGTCTGATGCAGGACTCAGTCCCAGGACCCTGAGATCATGACTTAAGCCAAAGGCAGACACTTAACTGACTGAGCCACCCAGGCACCCCATTTCCCCGTGTCTTAGAATGCTTGTTTGCTAGTAGAGAAATCACTGTACTCCATTAGAGATCATTCAAGGGTGCCTGGATAGCTTAGTCGGTTAAGTGTCCAACTCTTGATTTCAGCTCATGACTCTTGGAGTCATGAGATCGAGCCCCACGTCAGGCTCTGCGCTACGTGGGGAGTCTGCTTGAGATTCTCTCTCTCCCTCACCTTCTTCTCCCACCCCTGCACTATCTCTGTCTCTTTCTCAAACAAACAAACAAATCTTAAAAAAAAAAAAAAAGATCTTTCAAATATCTATACAGACCTTCCCATCTTTCAATGAAGACTACCATTTTACTCCAACCTTAATAGAAGCAGGCAACTCAAAGCACTAACCACAATAGAAATTTCTTTAGGCAAGTTGAAGTCATCTTTATTTCTAGCCTTCTTTCATGCAATTTATTAGCAATGGCAGATTCTCTTCTGAAGCTAGTACTGAAAGCAAATTTTCTCTATGATTTTATTTCCAATGGGTTTTAAGATTTTTGAAGGCAGGCATTACATCTTTATGCCTCTTTATACTTGTCAAAGCAGCTTCTAGAGTTCCTGCATGCAGTAGGTGCTAGCTGGATGGAAGCCCTTTAATATTTCATTATTTCTATGATATTTCATATCATTTTTACTGAAACTTTAGAGGAAACATTTAGGGACTAATTTTCCATGCCCACTGGAACTGTATTTGCTTTTCCTCTTGAACCTATTGCTCAGGATTATGAGAGACCAGAACGGGCTCATGACATTGTTGCCTATCTTCCTGCTATGTGAGTGTAGATTTCTCCGGCGCCAGCCAACCAGTCCTAACTGAAATGGCTCATAATAAAATATTAAATATTTAAATTATGTTTTAAGGTTTACAATTCTCTTTCATATTCTTCACTTCCGTAGACCCTCCAACAATACAATTATTGATGTATTAGGATCTTCAATTGGAGTTTTCTGCTCTTGAAAATCCTATCATGATATATGCAAGATCAGCTGATTGTCTCAACTAAAAATCAGAAAGTTTTACTGCTCCATATAGAGTTAGTAAATGAATATTGCTATAATTTCAACAACTATGGCATTTTGTCATTAAGAGCCTCTTCATTTCCTAGGAGTTTCATGGTGAGTCATCCAGATAGCCTGGTTATATCCCTAATAAACGTTTGGAGAGGAGAGGAAACAGCCATTTCAGCAGGTGGCACTGCTCATATTTGCAGTTTCTGATCCTCCTTTAGGCAACATGGTTGAAGGCTGCATGATGAATGAGCAACCACTGATTGGTCCTATTGTGCACTTGCGATTCTTCTTCTTCTTTTTTTAATTTCTAACTTTAGTGCGCTGAAGCGGCTGTTGGTGATCAAAAGCATATGCACTACGGGGCACATGCACCAAGCTAAAATATAACAATGATATGTGGCCACATGAGTTTTCTTCAGATGAGTTTTCTTCAGGGCTGATAGCAAGCTCTTACAGTGGCATCTATGTGTCAGAAATTGACCAGGGAGGTTGAAAGGTAGTCTTTAAAAAATGCAACCCTGAATTGTAGAAGTACCAGGCAAGGAATAGCAAGTTCAATTCTGCTACCTCTTCCCTCCACCTCTCTCTCAATCTCTCTCTCTCTCTCTCTTTTTTTTTTTTTTTTTTTTGATTCCTTTTTTAAACTTTGAGAGGAACAGTTCTTGAGAGTGGATGACTTGCCTAGCGTCTCACAAGATGGTTTTGGCATATATTAAGGATATTTCAATTGCTGATGTAGACTTTTCATTTCAAGGTTACACTTAATATAAAACTTGTCACTAATGACTCAAAAAAATCTCGGCAAAAATCTTGTACAAATGATGATTTGCAATACCTACTACTAACTACAATGAAAATAAAAAAAAGCAATCACCTCAGCAGGAACCAGGAAAATGCAAACCGAGACAACAATGAAATGCCATTTACTTCCAATTGATTAGCAAAAGTACTCAATAAGGAACATTCTTAGCAAGTGATAGACTGTGGATGTACAGAATCTTACGTTGCTGCGGGAGTATAAATGGGTACGTCTTTGGAAAACACTTTATCTTGTAAAGCTGAGTATTTATGTACCTTTTTACTTAGCAATTCCATTTGAAAAAATATTTAGTTTTAGTTGTTTTTCACTTTATATAAAGGGTATTATGGCAAATTAAATTGTGGCCCCCAAAAGACATGTCTACCAGGAACCTAAATAATGTGACCTTATTTGGACAAAGGATCTTTATAGATATAATTAAGACCCTTGTGATGAGATCATCCTGGATTTGGGTGGGCCCTAAATCCAAGGACAAATGTCCTTAGAAGAGAAGTCACATGGGGAAGAAGATGATACGAGACAGCGCAGACATTGGAATGACAGTTTTACAAGCCAAGTGTTACGGAGTGAATTGTGTTCCTTAAAAATTAATATTTGGAAGTCTCAACCCCAAGTACCTTACAATGTCAACGTATTTGGAGACAGTGCCTTTAAAGAGGTACTTAAGTTAAATTGAGGCTTTTAAGGTGGGTTCTAATCCAATTTGAATCGTGGTCCTACAAGAGGAGGAGGTTAGGGCATTAAAGAAGACGCCCGGGGCCTGCATGCATGGAGTGATGGATAGTCTAATGCAGAAACAGCAAGAAGACCCACATGTAAGTCAAGGAGAGAGACCTCTGAAGAACCCAATCCTGCCGGCACCTGTTCTTGGAATCCCAGCCTCCAGGACTGTGAGAAAACAGATTTTTATTGTTTAGGAGGAAACCGTGTCATTAGGTCTGTGGTGTTTTGTTGTAGCAGCCAGAGTAGACGAACACACCAGAGATCGCTACAACCAACAGCAGCTAGAACAAAGGGTATAAAAGGAATTCCCCCTAAAGCCTCCAGGAGTAAGGCCCTGCCAGCTTGTAGGTTTCAGACATCTGGCCTCCAGAGCTGTGAGAGAATGAATTTCTGTGGTTTTTGAATCACCCAGTTTCTGGTAATTTGTTACAGCAACCCGGAAAGCTGATGTAGGTGTCATGCCAAAGAGAAAATTCTTTTTTTTTTTTTTTTAAGATTTTATTTATTTATTCGACAGAGATAGAGACAGCCAGTGAGAGAGGGAACATAAGCAGGGGGAGTGGGAGAGGAAGAAGCAGGCTCATAGCGGAGGAGCCTGATGTGGGGCTCGATCCCAGAACGCCGGGATCATGCCCTGAGCCGAAGGCAGATGCTTAACGACTGCGCCACCCAGGCGTCCCCAAAGAGAAAATTCTTACACATGTACACCAGAAGGCCTTTTCTTAGACAGAGGCAACAGGGACCTCTGCCTGGGCTCCAACCTTTAGAGAATCCTACAAATCACAAACACGGAAACACAAGCTGGTTTTGTGTGTGTGTGTGTGTGTGTGTGTGCGCGCATGTGCATGTGTTTTCTGTTTTTTCGGTTTTTGGGTTTTTTTGCTTTCTCTTTTGGCTAACATAAATTTTTTTGAAAATCTGACACTGACCTGTTGAGGATTAGGGGTGAGGGACCCACCAAGCCCTTCAGGGTTCCTCACCCTACCAGGGGTGCATGTCAGAGGGAGAGTGTGGGTGTGTGGATGTGGTGGCGGTAAGAGGGTCACAGCCACAGCCCTGGAAGACCAGAGAAAGAATGGCTGCCTCCCCAAATCCCCAGCACCCAGCTCTGCCAGTCAGGTCCCCCAGATAACTATACACTGCCTCCCTTTTCTACTGGGATAGTAGAGTTTTGGGAGATGATTAGAACTTGGAAATTTCAAGTAAGAGAAGACAGGAGCTGGAGGGAGGACTTCGTGCCTTTGCTGCCAGGAAAGCTGCGTTTGTTCGGACTTGGGCTAAGATTGGTCCTGTCACCTCCCAGGCTTGCTGGCCCAGGTACAGCTTCTGTGTACTCTGCCCCCTCAAGTCACAAAGGCATGGTGGCCTAGGGCACAGTGCATTTCCTTTAGCTTCTGGATTGGGGGTCCATTCCTGAGGAACAGGTTGTGGGTCCTTGGGTGGGGACATGGGTCAGGCGGGGGGTATAGCTGGGTTTATAGCATTTCTTTTGTATTGTTACTCTGGAGCTCTCAGATTTTAGTAGCAGACCTGGTAAATAAGAATGTTCATTACAGCATGATGTGCAGTAGCAAAAATTTGGAAACCCAGTTGCCCATATTAGAAGAATGGATGAACTCACGGAGTGTATATTCACACACTAGAATACTATACAACAGTCAAAATGATTGCATTATGGCAACAAGGAGCTACATGAGTTCATCTTAGCAATAAAATAATTAATGAGAAAAGTTGTGGGAGATTACATTCAGCGTAACTATGCAATACATTTTAAAACAACCGAAACTAAAGATGTATGATTTTTAGTGCACACTTTTCTAGGTTAGAGGAAAGAGGAAGATGACCTAAGATTCACGAGAAGGATTCCTCTGGTCTGGAGGGTGGAGGATTTAGGATGAGGAAGGAACTCCTGGGTAGATACAAGTTACTTTGAAAGGCCTAGGTCTGGAATTGCGAGGTATGTTCATGAGAGTTAATACATTTTTGCAATCAATAAGTAAATAAAATAATAAATAACAAATTCATAGGTAGATAAATGCTAGGAAAATATAATAAAACATTGCCTAATTTTGTGCATACAGTCCAATAATTCAAATTCTTCACTTATGAAGATGATCTTGTTTTAGAAACAAACTCTTAGCTGTGGAGAACAAACTGATGGTTACCAGAGGGGAGCTAGGTGGGAGATGGGGGAAATAGATGATGGGGATTAAAGAATACACTTTTGCAGAGAAAAAAGAGAAAGGAAAGAAGAAGAAGAAGAGGAAGAAGAAGAGGAGGAGGAGGAGGAGGAGGAGGAAGAAAGATGATCTTGTTTTAATGCTGATATTTCTTGCCACACTTTACTAAGAGCCTTGACCAAATGGAATGAAAACTGAGGTTAAAAAAAAAAAAAAAAAAAAAAAAAAAAAAAAAGCGGGAGAGCTATATTACTTCCACAATGCTGACGCTGAGACGAATTATGCATGAAGCAACCAGCATTCTTGGTTACTTATACAAATCAAGTAGCATAGGAAACAGGACTATTCCGATGGTAGGAAGATGTGTGCAAATTATGTTACTAGTGACAAGCTGGGTCCCAACACCACTTTTATCACTTAATAATTTGCCTGTGGCAAAGGACTGGATCATGGGATTTATTGTGGTTTTTGAACAAGTTTCTCTGTTTGCCATCCTTAACCATTGAGCTTACAGTGCCCTGATGTTGCTTTTGGCCCGTATTTGAATGTGGCACTTATAATTATAGTGTGAACCACTGGAACCTTCTCTCTTTGTGTGATATCTCTGGTGTTTGCTCATAATGAAGGGAATACCAATGCATCATTCAATTGTAGTGCCTTGAGATAATGAGGCCTTTGAATAAGGCATATCCGCTCAATGTGATGCCTTCAATTCTCTCTTAACTTGGTAGAAATAGTCTTCCTGTGTGCTTGCTAGGATTTGGGGATAACTAGCTATTTTTGTGCCTGCCTGGATGTTCACATAACCCTTTACCTTGTCCCTTTCAACCATGGTTACTGAGAGAAGAGAGATGAATGAAAGTTTTCAGGTAGTGAAATTGTCCACTGGTTAATAGGTGTTTTGTTTTTGTTTTTATGGGCAGTGCATGTGAAAGAAGGCAGAAAAAAAATGTGTTTTCATCTGAATTTGCACCACAGGTATAATGAGATTACTATATATACATTTGAAAAACCTACATAGTTAAAAACAGAGTCCTGTAATCTCTTATTTTCATAATACTTGGAAAATGGCAAATTGTTCCTTGAATTAATAAGCAAATGATTACTCTCTTTATACTCATATTTTCATTCTGGTCAGAATTTCATGGAGGTGTGATTGCAAGATATAATCTCTTCTATTTTGATGGCCTCTTAGTTCTTCTTTATGCTTCTTTAATAATAAAAGCAAGATATGTTAAATATTGGCCTTTTGATGATAGAATAAATGTAACTTAGGCAGTATCTGAAATCGTCTGCCTAAAATTCTTATGTTCATTTTTGTCGTCATATCTTTCCATTGTGTCCTATAAAATGATCAAAAATTTATTCTTAAAAAAAAAGAGTCCTAAAAAAAGCTATCTTTAAAGAGGAAGAATGTTAGCATTTCTTCTATTTAATGATAGAGGAAGAATCTGGGAGTACCTTAGCAAAACATTTTGGTGCACCCACTATGTTATATGTCTACCAGAAGTTTCCAGAGAAGAGCCCTTAGCTGGGGAACAATTGATAGAAAGACATCAATGTCACCCCCCGTTCTATCTCTGGAGCTTATCAATATCATTCTTAAGGTGATAAACATTAGAAGCAGGCTGGCAAAATATGACCTTCCAGACGGCCCACTGTCTGGCATTGGAAAGGAAAAGGATTTTCCTGTAACCTTGTATGGCAACTCTGGAGCTGAATTATTGATTAATGGAAACATTCAAAACTGAGAAACGTTTTAGATTTCTCTATGTTAATCAAAACTACAGCTTGAGCTCTTCCCAGTGTGTCTCAACACAACAGGAACACTGATTTATTGAGGGAACCAATGGAAAGCTATTTTACAATGTTCTTTCTCCAGGGAGACTCAGTGGTATATCAATTAGGCGATATGTGACAAACTAAAATATTTTATCGACAACTGTTAAGGAATATTTAAATAGGATTAAAATATAGCCCTAGATATGCTAATATTAAAAAAAAAAAAGAAAAAGAAACATCTTTCCTCAACAGGCAGGAATTTAATAAAAGATAATATATAGATATGTTAGCAGATAACAGATAAAGAGGAATGTAATATAAAAAGAAGTGCTGATGTCTTCTACTCCCAAAGGTAGAAGCCCTGAGTTGACAGGCGTTCTTAAGATTAAATCTAGCATCATGCTTATGCCGTGTTGCAAACACAGTTCAGGAAAGACTTAACATGAGTAAATTGAATTTACGGTTAAGTGACTTCTATCACTAAATAGTAAGACTGGATCTAATTTTTTTTTTTCTAAAGAAATGAATACAGTTTGTTTAAGAATTTTCCATTCTTGGAGCACCTGGGTGGCTCAGTCAGTTAAGCATCACCCCAGAGTCCTGGGATCAAGCCCCACATTGGGCTCCCTGCTCCACAGGGAAGCTGCTTCTTCCTCTACATTCCAGCCCCCGCTTGTGCTCTCTCTCTCAGTATGTCTCTCTCAAATAAATAAATAAAAATCTTTAAAAAAAGGTGCTTATAGTCAAGTGATAGTGAAAGTCATGAAAGCAAACAAATAAGTGAGAAATTTTCAAATACTTTGTAAGTGCGGGAAAAGATAGGCAATGTGATCAAGTGACGTGATGGGAGCATTCTGGCCTAAGTGGCCAAGAATGACTCTCTGAGCAATGATACCTGAACTGAGGCCTGAATGACAGGCGGATTCAGTCATGGTGAGATTTGGGAGACCAGAGTTCTGAGTAGAAGGGTGAGCAAAGAAAAATTTCTCAAGAGAGAAGCACCTGGTCTCTTGGACTAAAAGGTGGAATGTAATTGCTGCTGGGGATCATGGGAAAAGAAGAAAGAGTAGAACACATAAGTTTGGAGAGGAAGTCCAGGCCCATATCTTATAGGGCCTTTCAAACTATTGCTTTTCAAATCATATGTCTTGGGGGAATCTTATGAAAACACTGTTTGGTTCATTATGCCTGAGATCCTGCATTTCTAACAAGCTTCCAGGTGAACCCTATGTGCTGGTCCTCACACCACCCTCTGAATAGCAAAGCCTAGACGACGGTGCAAGTGTTAGATCAAACTCTAGTCATGTAGACTAAAGAGGTAGACGGAGTGAACCTGTAAATGGGCAGAGAACACAGTGAGACTTCGGTAGTTCAGAAGGGAGATTTTGGTGGCTTGGACTTCAAGAGCAGAAGCAGTGTATATATTTTGAACACAGAGGAATGGGGCTCTCTGCTAAATTGGAAGATGAAGGAGAAAGGAATCAAGTTTGGCATGGCACATGTATGGCCTAAGCAACAGTTTCCACGACGGGGAAAATTTTGGAAGAAGCATATTTTGTAAGTTTGGTGGGGGAAGGGGGTATTAACTCTGTTCAGCCACGTTAGGTTGTAGACGTCTACTAGTTAAGCAAATGGACGTGTCTATCGGGCAGTTACACATGTGAGTCTAGTTGAGGACTTCGATCAGCACTAAGAAACAGACCCGGAAATCACCCACATACTGTTGGTATGTGAGGTCACGGGCTGGATGAAGGCTGCTTGATTAGAGGAGAAGATGATGAAGGGAAAATGACCAAGTGGGGAGGCCAGGGGCTCCCCTCCAACTGAGAGATCTGGAAGACAGAAATGACCGAGAAAAGGACTACGGGAAGGAGTGACCAGGGAGGCAGAAAGAAAAGTAGGAGGGTGTTTTGTATAGAACACCTAGAAAAGGAAACATTTCAAGAAGGAAAAGGGAGGGCTAACCCTGAGGAGAGGTTAGGTAACAGGAAACTCAAGAAGTGACCACTGACTTGAGGAGAGATGGGTCCATTTTTTCAGCAATTCAAGCATAACTTAAAACAGAAAGTATTAGCTTTAATTCTTAAACACACATCGTGGAATTTAGGTTTTGGAAAAAAAGAAAGACTAATTAGAAAATTTCAGCTGGGTGACTATGAAAAACTTAAATTATTGGGTCATGTAGATAATTCACACTTTATCGCATTCATCATGCTTATTCACAGTTTGTAAAAAGAGTAAGTTTTCCCAATTTCATATTGTGTCACGGTTTCTCAGTCTAGAATGAATAAATCAAAGGGATACTTCTTACACCTGGAAGCAGCTACCACATTATGTTGGTTATCACTTCCGTGCTCACCGATAAATGGAGGCATCAAAGCAGCTACTGTCAATTTCATTACTGAAAAACAAAAACTTCCTGCAGAGTTATCTGTAACCCTTTTATTTATTTTAATGATCACTGTGTTGAGATTACTAGAAGGTGGCTCTACCACAATTCACTCTAATTCAGAATTTAAGGATTTAAACTAACACCAACAAGGGAACTAGAAAGAAATGATCAGTTACTGTTAATATTTTCCATGGCTTCAATTATCACAACAGTATAGACTGCCCGATCTTCACCCCCAGTGCCAATCCCTTTCCCCATTTTCACGTGGTCACTTGATGGCCTACTGGCAGAGCTGGATTAAGAAAAGTTTATGGCTCCCTTCCCATCAGTGTAAGTCAAAATAATACATTAAAATACACAATAGCAAGAGAGTTCTGTGTTTATCTGATTTTCAATATTTCTTAGAATATAGCAAATATCATGTTCTTTTTAAATTCTTTTAGAAGTAATGCTTAATTTTTTTTTTTTTTTTTTTTTTTTTCCCACATAGTGAGGCATACTGCATGTTTCCATTTTAGGATCTGGTCATCACTTCAAGTACAACTTTTGTACAATTGTACTCATCAGTTTTTCCTAACAAAACAATGTTGCTTTTAGACCAAGGATTCTTAAACTATTTTGGGTTAAGTGTCTCTTTGAAAAGCTGATGAAGCCTATAGACCTCCAAAAAAAATACACATAAATACGTGTGCAAGTATTTTCGACAGTTTTTTTCCTTTCACTCCATGCTCATTTCCACCACACAGGAAGATTATAAAATCCTCTGAGGCATCAGGTCACGTCCACTCTTGATTTTCATAATGATCACTTACTAATCGTGAAATGGAAATGGCTCCAAACTGTGCAGCTAAAACAAAATACACTTCAATTCTGCTCAAAACAACTTTGAATAGAGAGGCTCCTTGTTTGCTTCTGTATAAGAAGTGATTGTGGCATAACTGGAAATGCGTAAATAACCCTTGAAAGCCACTGATTGAGGATTTTTGGCTTTGATAGAAAAAGTGAAGACAATCGGTGCTCCCAAAGGAATGCGGTAGCAAATAGCGCCCAGACTCCATGGCTTACTTTGTCCTAGGAGGAGTGGGTTTGTCAAGGAGTGCAAGAAGCCCTAGCCTATCATTTCCACTGTGTCCAAGTCAAAGAAGACCTTGTGGTCAGGGCTGAATCACTGAGACCATCTGTGTTCACAGCAAAAGGATTACAATTCTGCGTTTCAATTTAAAGCCTTCTGAGCAGAAGTAACCTTCAGAAAAGTTCTGCAGATTTCTGCCTGCTGGGAAATTGAAAGGCTAGGTTTACTTTTTACACCAGCCTCCAGAAATGCTTCCTCCACACTGAAAAGTTTACATTCTTCTCCACTTCCAATCTCTCCTTCCAGAGAGGCAGCTGGGACAAAAGACAGTAGATTTTCAGCAGTATCCAAAATAGTAACTTTAGAAACTTGAAGCAAAAGTTTCACTTCATTCTTATAGCTGAAAATATCAGCCAAATACCCAACTCAGGAACAAACTCCTTCCTGTCAGACTGTTCTGAGAAGGGCTTCTTTTTCTCTAAAAGCAAACAGAACTTCTGCCTGTTGTTCAATTGTGTGCTTCAATATTTGTCCTCTGGAATACAACCCTGTATAGTGTTTCAAGATTAGGTTTTTGAAATCAGGCAAGTTAAATTTGTTTGTCTCTTTAAAAACTTGTCTGAAGAAAGGAAGGAAGGAAGGGAAGAGGGAAGGAAGGAAGGAAGGAAGGAAGGAAGGAAGGAAGGAAGGAAGGAAGGAAGGAAGAGGGCAACAGAGAACAAAAAGGAGTCCCATGGCTATTTTATTTAAGGAGTGACAGATGGACAGGTCTTGAGTTTTGTTAGTTGTGTGTGTAAACAACTTTATTGAGTTATAATGGACATGCACTTGAGATTCACCTATATCGTTGTATGTATCAGTAAGTGATTTCTTTTTATTGCTGAGTAATATTCTATATTTATTGATGGGTACTTGAGTTATTTCCAGCTATTACTAATAGAGCTGCTATGAACTTTGCTATATAAGTCTTTGTATGGACACCTGCTTCCATTTTTCCAGGGTAAATTCCTAGTAGAATGGCTAGGTCATAGCATAGGTATATTTTTTTCAGTTTTCATTAAACTGCCCAACTGTTTCCAAAGTGCATATACCACTTTAAATTTCCATCAGCCATGCATGAAAGTTCCAGGTATTCCACATTCTTGCTAACACTTGGTAGGGTGAGTCTTTTTGATTTGAGATACTACACTACGTGTGTAGTGGAATCACTATAGTTTTATTTTTCGTTTTATGTTTTGATTAGCAAGAACCTTTTTACATAAGCTACATGGAAGCTTTGGTATGCGGACATGTTTATCAATGCAGATTAACCAAAGGTACATAAGATTCATGGTATTTGTTTTTCCTTGCAAGTGCCCTGGATAATCCCGTCTTGATGTAAACTAAAAAGAAACGTCAATAATAATAAGAGTGGATTATTTCTATCAAAATATTTTAGACAGCATAGCATGGTGATCCCAGTGGGTATCATTACATCCTTATACTTGTTTGGAGTAAAATAATTTCTTAAGATCAAAACTGAACAAGGTTAATTTTTACAGATGATGTTCTTTTGTGCTTTCCCCACATGCAACAACTCTTCAAAGTATCAGAAAGAAATAAATGGAAATGTTTTCCTGGAAATCCAGTTCCATATCTGAAATTCTTCTGTGGATTCTCTGCTTAAGAAACCCTGCTCTAGACTTTCATATTTTCATCTGTTGGAAAGGGAATCCCTCTGTTTTTCCCAAAGGAGGAGAAACTGTTAATCTGGTTGGTCAGAGACCAAGACATTTATTGGCTCACATTTGGAGTGGGAAGGGTCACTGTGCGCTAAAGGACACTGCCCATGGCCAGTGTACCCTACTTGTCCTTTCTTGCTCCTTTCAGAGAGGTTCCCCAAGGTGGAGAGGGCCAGCACAGATCTGCAATGCACTTTCTGTTTCAGAAGGACCATCTGTAACTGGGAGGTAAATCAGACAGGAGTTTGTTCTCTCCAGCTGGGAGGCTGGGAACTGTAGGTTCCAGGGAGGTGGCTCTTCGGCTGAAGCTCTATTTTTCACTGAATCTTTTTCCACGGAGCTCTTTTTGGGGGTTTTCAGGCCCTTAAAGGGTTATTCATGAATTGGTACTTCTATCCCCTTTTATCTGGCACTGTTTTTATGTCCATGCTTTCTTGGTCAAGAGCCCTGGTGGAAAGGAGGGTTGGCTAAAAAGATTTGGGGAAACAAATCAAAATGGTCTCTTTCAGTCCTACGTCAAGGTTAGAATTAGATTTGATTAAATACCTCCTTTTTATCCGTTGCTTCCTTTGGGTTTTTAGTTGTGTCTCCCAAATCCAGGCACTTATCTGACCACATTTTGAGTATTACAATTGTTTCATAAACCTACTCACTTCCATAAAGTCTATATATTGTACATAGCATGCAATGCTCTCTAAGAAAAATTCAGATATTGGACAATAAGATTAAAGACAAAACATAGATGTAACAAGTTTTGCTTGGACTAGTCCTAAAGTAGGGCATAACCCAGCACTGTAAAAACTGATAGAGTAATGAATCAGAACAGTTCACAATTAAAAAAACAAAACAAAACACATGTATATAGAAGGGCATCAAATTAGAAAAAAAGTCCAGAAAATTATTTACTTAATATTCCCCTATCAAGTTTATTTTGTCCAGTCTCCTTTTCCAAGACAGATTACCACCCAAATCACTGAAGACAGATGGCTGCCTCTATTTTTAAAATGTTCTAGAGTCGATAATTTCACAAGCTCCTTTGGTAGTCTGTTTCAGTGTTTAATCACTCTTACACTCAAGACGTTCTTCCTTATGTCTAATATATGATGTCTAAATAATGAAATACACTGAGTGGAATAAGGAGGATAATTTTAACTCTCACAGCTGCTAGAACTAGAGACCTAAACAATTTTTCAATGAGACACATGGTTCAATTATGCTCTGTATGGGGTTGACATCTTCATCCCTGACCTCTTACCCTCCTTATAAGTCTATAATTCTTACTTTCCACAGGATATTGTCCACTGAATATCCTACAGACATTTGGAAATTAAACTAATGAAAGTAGACTCATTTCACTTCTTAAAAATGCAATTTCCTTGAATTTGCACTTTTAGGGTCTACTTTTTCTTCCAAATTTACTTTTCTTCCTCTCTTCTCTATTTACAACAGAAAATGCAGCAAACCGTGAAATCTATCTATTATTATCCCATAGAATTTCTCAATTAGTCATAGCTGTGGTTAAGGATCTATGCATTTCATTCCTAACCAGAGAGTGCTACATGTCCCACCTGAGTGCCTACCCTTCCATTGCCAGTGATTCCTCAACTTTGGACTTGGGGTAACAAGGGCAACAAGAAAAAGTCCCATTTTATTTCTCGCAATCCATAGTCATGTTTCCTCCAGCAAGGGACGTCTCCTGAGGAGCTATGATTAAGCATAAGTTTTTATTCCTAAATTTCTTTTAGGTGTCAGAAAACCCTTTCAAAAGGATTTAGAGATGATTAAATGTTAGGAGATACAGCTTAAGTGGTATTCCTTCCTAGGGTATGTGAACTTGAAACGTATTTGATGTGAGGGGAGGGATCGCCTTCCTGGAGTGCTGACTTCATAGAACACCACAGTACATTCTCTCGGGATGGTGACCAAAGGCAGTTCTCTCATTCCCACTGCTGGCTGCAAATGAGTGGCCGCAGGGCAATTGGGCTTGTCTCACCTAGAAAGTATATATCGCCCGGATGTCCCCTGCTTTCCTATCACCCAGTCAGACCATCACTAGCATGCCCCCTCACCCCGCAGCTCACCTTCCCTCCCTTGACAATGAATTTGCTTGATTCTTCCTTCTGTCTCATGACTGCCCAGAAAGGTTGCTGCATCCTGCCATTCAAAGTCACTGCAGTGGGCCCCTGAGTGATCCCTTCCAGCTTTCCCGAGGACGCCAGGGTTCAAACATTCATGATGAAACAAAGACAAAGGTAGGTGGCTTAAGAATACTAATTGGGGGGTCACTGAGTGGCTCAGTCGGTTAAGCGTCTGCCTTCGGCTCAGGTCATGATCCCAGGGTCCTGGAATCAAGCCCCGCATAAGGCTCCCTGCTCAGCGGGGAGTCTGCTTCTCCCTTTTCCTCTGCCTGCTGCTCCCCTTGCTTGTACTCTCTCTCTCTGTCAAATAAACAAATTAAAAAAAAAAAATAATACTAATTAGGGTCTCTCTCCACTGAGACTAGGAAGTTATGTTGAAGTTACTGATAATACTGCAACAAGGTGGGAACAAAACTAGGTACAAGAATTTAAGAAACTCTCCGCATTCACGTTAGTACCGGAGGGGCCGCAAGTATAGCTTCTGGTTAATAGAGGGGGTCCCAGGGCCAGAATGACCAAGTTTGAATCCTTGTTCTTTCACTTACTGGTGGTTAGACTTGTGCATGCTACTCAAATTCTCTACCTCAGTTTCTTCATCTGTACAAGGAAGATAGTACTGACTTCACGTGTACCTGTTAGACTTAGATGTCAGGCACAATGTTTGCATAGAAGGTGTTAGCTGTGCCCATTTATTAGGCATAAGCAGTAGCAAACTGAGGCTACATTTCCTAGACTTCTTGACCCCGAGGAGAAATAGAGGAGAGAGCAGGTCTTCTTGCAGGCTAGGACTGGCTTCGGCATGGACAGAGCCCATGTGGGGAGGGGCTGGGTCAGGTGAACAGAGACAATGGGTCAACGGGGAGACGTGCCTGACCCCAAGCACAGCTCCCAGAGCTCAACAAATGGTGGTTGAATTTGGTAGACTGGCAACGATCTGTTTTTGTTTATCTTTTTTTTTTTTTTTTCCCCTCAGCTATAGGAATGTGGAGAGGGCACAGAAGTAAAGAAAGACACGAGAGACAAATAGAGAATATTCGATGCTAATCGTGTTGGCCTACAAATCTATTTTTAAGTCAAAAGGTGTGGTTTGTTGGATGGGCAGGTTGGAGCCTGAACAGAAAGGAAGAACACATGCAGTGGGAGAGAGCAGGGGAAGGCGATTTCCACTTAGTGAATTCGGATCAGGAGAATAGAGGTAAGTGTGGTTGGGTCGAATTAATTCGTGTGTTATTGACCAGAAACAGCAAGACACAGCATACTTTATGCAGATGCTTAAGGAATTTCTTTTAGGGAAAAATAACACTTTTTGTTGGTTTGTTTTTGCTTCTTTTTTAAGGGAACTCCAGGATCTGGCCTTGGATTTGAATAGAGGCAGTTCCAGAGTGATCAGTTTCCTTGACTTAGACTCACAAATTGCCCAGAGCCTGGGCCTTACTGTGGTTCTCTTGCTGCCTTTTGATGTATTGTCTAGTTCAGTCCTCAGGACCGTTATGTGAAGTAGATATTCCTATTACTCTTTTACAGATGAGGACATTGTCACGATCATAATTGGAAGGGATCTGGGGATTCCCTCAAGTCTCTGAATGCACGCCTTTAAACACTAAAGGACTTTCTGCTCTGATTTGTGATCTTTGGCTGTGTGTGAACAGACACTTACCACAGGCATTGGCCAATTAGGGAACTCTTTTAAAAATCCATTCATCTTCAGGGATCGTATATCGGCTGGAAACTTTGGCCCGGGGAGTGAGTTCAAGTGTTGCCCTTCCCTCCACCCCACACAGTTCAAAGAAAGACATGATTACTTTCAGTTTCTTTTGATACGTTCTTCACCTGAGCCCACATTCTCCTGATGAAGGAAAAGCTGGGAGTCAACGCTTTCCTCAATTCTACTTCTTACCCAGCCCCTCAACTCCTGAGATGCTTGAGGCTAGTTACTTAACCTCTCTGGGCAACTGCCAATCCAGTAAAACTGGACAAAAAATAGAAACACATACACAAATCTAAGCCAGGTTCTCTGTTGTATACATTAATAGGAAGTACACAGAAGCAACAGAATCTTTAAGACAAGTAAAACAGAGGTTCCTAATGGGCCCAGGGTAGTTTATAGAGGCCAGATAGCACTGGCCTGCTAACAATAAGTACTTGATTAAAAGAATCCTAGGCATTTGATCGAAATGGGCTCGTTTGCTATTTAGCTTTCTGGAGTTAATGACATGTGTTCTGCACTACATTATTTTTGTCCTGTTTAAATAATAATTAAAAAAAGAAAAGAAATGACACAGGACCAAGTGCCCTTTTGCCTTGCTGGAGGGAAAATACAATGCTAAATCGTCTCATTCTTTCAGTATATCATCACATTTAAAATAGAGTTTTCTCCCTGCATTAAATTAACCTACAAGTCTCAGTAGTTGGATATGAGTTTTCTTATGGGCCTTTGTGATTCCCTTCCCCCAAACACTTCGCCTCATAGATGAATACAGAAGCAATGTCAAAGCTTCAGGCTGTGACATACAAATAAGAACAAGAGATAATGCAACTAGAATTAAATTCAGAGGTTACATTTGTTTTCTCTGCATACGTAACGTCGTCTCCGTGGGCTGAAAACTAAGTAATAAGAATTTCATTTTTTTTAATTTGGTCCACCTGTGAATCAAACACAAGGTGCTCTGTGTCTTCTAAAGCAATATATTTTTTTAATTGAAATATACATGCTCAGTTACCAAGTTTAGCCCTCTTCCTACCCAGAGGAAAAGCTGCAAAGGTAGGAAGTGAACAAATCATATATAATGGAGATTCTTTGGGTAAATAATCGGATGATGGAAAGGAGGAGGGATTTTTAGCCACTGAATATATTTGTTTTATATCACTCCCTTAATTGAACTATGTGAGAATCCTGTCTCCTTAACTCTAAATCAATCCTATGGACTAATCAAATCTAATAACAATGTCAAAAGCAACCTATGCTATATGCCCTTGCTTCCTGCCATTAAATATAAAACTATCTAATTCAAAGGAAAATTTTTTATTAGGCACCTTTCATTGTGCATACCATTGTATGCACAATGAAAAAGTGAGGTATAATTATAATCTTAAAAATTTAAATTTGTGAAGTTTAAAAACTAAGTTTTGAAAAGCATCCTATTTTTAAAACTGTAAGTCTAATACCGTTAGATGAAGAAAAATTCGGATGGGATTTTGGTCCTGAGGCAACACTCAACTAGACTTCCTTCATTTAAGGTCGGGACTGAAATAGAAATATTAGATTTTCTGCATTAATTTAAAACATTTGCTTTGGTAGTTGGCTATTTCAAAGGAGAGGGAAATTCTAACCACTGAGGGTGTTTAGTTTGTGTCATTCCCTTTATTTCAATGTGAGATGATTTATACAGCTATAAAATGAGAATAATAACAATAGCACTTAAATTCATACCACTATGGACATTAAAAAGGGCTATTGGGGGGGGGGGGCATCTCGCTACTTCACGATGGCTCTCCGTCATGCCTACCTCTACGCCATACTATGTGAATAATTGCTCTCCCAAAGGAGCTTTGAATGTGTGTGTGTTTTTCCAGGCTGCCATTCCTACACCACACAGTGATAAAACTATTAAAATAATTATGAAATGACAAAATCCAATATTGCCATAAAGGCTAAGCATTGGTCCTGGGAGTGAGAAATCAGGAAGGACCTCAGTGGGGCTCCAGCCTCACAGCAAGGTTGCTAGACTAAAGCAAAGTGACAGAATGAAGCCTTTTTCAGGAGTGATACCTGCCGTTTATCCGAGGCAGGAATTTATACCTGCTTCCAAAACCCAGAGGTATTCTGGCTCTGTGAGTGCAGGGTTTGACCCTCTGAAGAAAAAGAGGCACCCTCCCTTGTTTCTGCAGGATTCTTCAAAATATAGAGGAGGCGCTAAAGCCCCTCTTCTGGCTGTTCTAGAGAGAGACTGCCAATGAGTCTTTCAACAGATACTTATTTTTTTTTTTTTTAAAGATTTATTTGTTTATTTTAGGGAGCAAGAGCATGAGCAGGGGGACAGGTAGAAGGAGACAACAAGGGAGAGAGAATCTCCAGCAGACTCTCTGCTGAGCACAGAGCCTGATGTGGGGCTTAATCCTGGGACCCCAAGACCATGACCTGAGCCAAGACCATGACCTGAGCCAAGACCAAGAGTTAGACACTTAACCGACTGAGCCACCCAGGAACAACCCCCCCCCCAATAAATACTTAATGAGTGTATATTAACGTGACAGCACTACTAACGCAGTATGCTTGGTGGAGAAGTAATTGAAAGACAAAATAAGATGCTGCCTACCTGCACTGAGCTTGGCATATTTGGGAAAGAGAACTTCATCAGATAAATCTGTATAAACTAGTAACTGCTTGAAAGGGGGCTTTCAGAGTGTGCAGTCAGTGAACGTGACCCAGGCTGAAGGGACAAGGAGACTTCCCAACGAGAATGGATTTTGAGTTGAAAACAAAGACAAAGTCTATTTCCGACATCTGCATTAATTCTATGAGTTGTAGTAGGATTTTATTGGAAGAGGCTAGGAGTAGATGGGACGGATTACATAGACCTTAGGGGTTTGCGTGTCTCTGAATGTTTTGAAAGGCCAGACACAGTCAATGACAGGACACGACTGAGCTCGTGAAATCAGCAGGTAAGAAAATCAACATGATAATATTTAAAACAAAATCATGGGCACGTTCTCAAACCGTGTCTTCATCATTAAATAATTTCATCTGCCACAAACATCTATTTGCGATTAAATTAAATAATGCCTATAAAGCAGCTATCACAGTGACTCGTTTTTTTTTTTTTTAACCGAAAGTATGATTTTCAAGGGTGGACGAAAGGCACAGCAAAGAGCCCACAGGACGATCCATAACAAGAGTGCTCACAAAGTTCATGGTCCAGATCAGGATGCTTTCTAAAAAATTCTAATTAATTAATTTGTTTATTTATTTATTTTTAGAGATTTTATTTATTTATTTGAGAGACAGAGGGAGGGGAAGAGATTCTGAAGCAGACTCTACGCTGAGTGCAGAGTCCGACATGGGGTTCAACCCCAGGACCTCAAGGTCATGACCTGAGCCAAAACCAAGAGGCCAATGCTCAGCTGCCTGAGCCACCCAGGCGCCCCTAAGATCAGGAGAGTTTTGCACATGACAGCATTGGAACAAGTGTGTATACTGGAAAGTGCGGTCACCCTGCCTACCATTCACTGCCTAGCAGAGATGACGCTCAAAAGCAATGAGCAAACATCCCACTCTGCGCACGCAGGGCATGACCAACTCCCTCAAAACTGCACTTCATAGTATAGCTTGGTGGAATCCTGCCTAGAATATTCTGACAAAATACAACTCTATCACGTGCATCATTTTAGAGTATGTAGATATTAGAAAGGGAATCTCCTAGCTGTTACCTTTGTCTTTTATTACAAAAGTAATAATACTTAAACAGTTAAACATTTAAACAATACAGAAGGGTATAAAACAAAAAGTAAAAATCTCCATTCTTCTCCCTGGTCCCGCTGCTCATGATTTCTTGAATATTCACCCAAGCCTATATGTAGGAGTAGGAATGTGTGTGTGTGTGTGTGTGTGGTGTATAGGTCTATTTATGTTTTATATAGTTAACGTTCCATATTTAATAATGTAGTATATCTCTTAAGAAATAAGTATATTTAGAATGAATGGTTAATGCTGAGGATATAAAGCATTCTTTAAAGCCAAATTAACAAAATCTTTCTGACTTTAAGACCAATGATGGCACCAAAAAAGCTGTCAGTTTTCCTTAGCCGACCGTGAGGACGTGGGCCAGCCGTGCAGGGAATGCCCTAAGCAGCAGGTGCAACGGCCCTGGGCTGCCCCTTTCAGTTCCTTCTCACCACTGAGAGCAAAAGAGTTTTCTTTCTCTCCCCTGAACATAGAAGACTCTTTCTGTAGTTTAAAGTCACAGAAACTTTGTCTTGATTAGCCTAGCTCACCTGCACCTGCATGGACTCCAGCTCATCTTAGCAAAGTGCATCAATATCAATCAAGCATCATTCTCATTCCAGAGCCAGAGTGGGAGGCTCTAAGCTAGCTCTTATTCACACACCAATCACAAATGATTTTTTTTCCCCTTCCTGCTCCCTTTTCTTTCTCTAAATGCAAAGCATGTACCGCAGCTGTGAATGTGAGAGACAGGCCAGTGCCCCGTGCAAAGAAAAACAGTCACCAGTACTTGGAAAACATTATGGTGCCTGCCATCATGAGTTTGTGAAACCAGGAACGATGAATACATTTAGCCATTAACAACTTTATTCCAAAAGCAAACATATGTGCTTGCAACGCGAGCCTGTGCTCCTTGAGAATTAATTGCTCGACAAAAGGAAATTTACGGCACAGCATCGTTTGCGAGGTAGAGACCCGGAGAAGTTCACAACAGCAGAAAGAGGTAGGGTATTTTTCCACAGACCTTACTAAGAAGCCAGTGATCTGCGTCCTTACATTTTTAATAAGTACAGTGGTATTTTGAGAATCTGAGATAGGGAAAAGTCTGGTTGTCTGTGGCGTTTTTTACAAAAGACTGCCAAAAGCCAGGCAGCAGGGAAACGGGTCTATCTGAAGAACCCACTGTGGCTTTTCCTGCTGGTGGCTCCTCATTCCTCTCTTTTCCTGGAGCTACACTTTCCTTTCTCTGCTACGTGCACTATTCCTCCCGTCTGCCTGGAGCAGAGGAGCACGGCAGAAATGGTGGTATGCCTCTGTTTGCATGCCCTGGGTTTTTAAGGAAAGCGGACTAAACACAAGGTAACTTGGCTACTTGGATGGTTCTCCCTGTTGTATAAAGCCTAACCTTATGCACACCTCTTGTCTTCTGATAGATGATGTGGTCAAGCCTCCTCATTCCTTGACTGGGAGACATTCTAAACCTATGGGGACCACCAGATTCAGCCAAGAAGTATCAAGTTGGGGTCATTTCCTACCTGGGTGAATTCTGAGCCTGATATTTTATATGCTGGCACTGAATGGGCAAATGATGAAAGTAAAGCTACCCTCTCCCCTCCACCCCCTTCTTCCCCTCCTCCACATAACCCTAATAGTCTCTCCTTCCAAGGGGCTTGGGTTCCCATGTTTCTTCCTTCTCCTCTCCCCTAGAGAAAACATTTCTGATACTCCAAACCACAGTCTGGCACTGAGGGCCCTCATATGCCCACTGAGCTGTTTATAGGAATTATTTTATTGTGAAAACATTACATATTACTAAAGATCTCTCTGTGAGAGAGTAAAACTTAACACGGAGATTCTCTCTCAAGTTGCATGTGGAGAAGAGCTACTTGGCCTCCACAAAAGAGGCTGGGGCTGGTGAAGGGAGGGCGGAGTGCTGGCTGTGTTGTGAGCCTCTGCAGAACAAGCCTCCACCATGCCGTCCCTCTGAGCTTATGGGTATGTCTCCTGATGAACCCATGGTGCAGCCTTACAAATATTTTCTTCCTCCTGTGGCAAAGGGCCCCGTCATGGGATGTTTGTGAGCATCTTTAGTATAACTTAAGATGGAACAGGAAACAAGAAAAAGCTCTCTCCCACTCTTGACAGACCTAGGCTCTTCCTATGGTGGCGACCCGTAGCAAAAAGCTACTCAGAAATTTTGGTTTAGGAATTCCCCTCAGCTTCAAACATTTCTTAAATCTGAAGTCTACTATTATTCTGACCATCTGTGTGTTTCTGTAAAAAGATGCTGAGTTGAAAGTTTCTGCAAAGATTGAGAGATCATTTACATTTCAAAATTCAAAGTGACCAATTTGGTATAATAATAAGGATTCACTGAAAAACCCATATCTTATCAGAGTTTCTCTAGAAGTGAGGAAGGAATACAGTCAACCTTCCCAACTTACTGCCTGCCTACTTACCTCCACAAAGACTATTAGCTAGTTTTAGAAGCCTGTGGGAGTATTTGGGGGGTAAGGACAGTTGTGAGGGGGGCATGTAGAAGGCCCCCCATACGTGAATCCTGTTTCCAGGTAGGGGATCCCCTCCGGTGTGGGTCATGGTGGGCACTCTGAGCCCCTCAGTACTGATGCTCACTGCCTGATAGCAAAGCATCAGGAACCGAGAAATCCGATGATCAGAATATAAACAAAGAAAAGAGAACCTGCTTCTTTCAATTAATAATAGTATCTTACACTATGTGGAGCTTATTACGTGCAGAGGCTTTCCCAGTGGCTTACAGGCGTTATGGACCAAACTATATACTGTACTGTATCCTGCTCACATCCCTATGTTGAAGCCCTAACCCCCGGTACCTCAGAATGTGACCGTATTTGGGGACAGGGTCTTAAAAAAGGTATTTAAGATAAAATGAAGTCACACGGGTGAGTCCTAATCCAACATGACTGGTTTCCTTGTAAGAAGAGGAGATTGGGAGCCAGATCCTTGCACATAGGCACAACCATGTGAAGACATGGCAAGAAGGCTGCCATCTACAAGCCAAGGAGAGAGGTCTCAGAAAAAAAGCAACCCTTAATCTTGGACATCTACTCTCCAGAACCGTAAGAGAGTAAAATTCCGTTGTTTAAGGTACCCGGTCTGTGGTGTTTTGTTATGGCAGTTCTGGCAAAGTAACACAACCCGTATTAAGTAGTGG
Organism: Ursus arctos; assembly: GCF_023065955.2. Taxonomy (NCBI): domain Eukaryota; kingdom Metazoa; phylum Chordata; class Mammalia; order Carnivora; family Ursidae; genus Ursus; species Ursus arctos. The sequence goes on along the minus strand of NW_026622952.1, from coordinate 33,282,948 downwards.
ACTCCTCGCTGCACTCCTCTGATGTAGAGGCTGTGATTATTCGCTTCACAGATGCAAAGTCTGAAGCTCTCAGAAGTGAGTCACTTGTGAAGGTCACCTCCCTGGTAAGTGGCAGAGTCCAGTCTGGGTATTGGCAGGCTGGCCCCAGGGGGCCATGCCCTTCTCCCCTGTGGGACAAGTGTCTCTCCATGGCTGACTGAAAAGACCGATGAGAAAGCAGACAGAGGCCACCTGGAACACCAGGGACTCATGTCAGAAGAGCCAGGCCCTTGCCACTCCTGTTTCTCTCCCGCGCTCAGGTTTGGGCTGGAAAGCTGCTGTTTCTGCTGTCAGTGAAGCCCGAGGGCCCGAGGACGCTTCTCTCAGGGAGGCAGGTGAACTTCTTAGCAAAGGAGCCTACTCAGAGGGTGTGGGACCTTAGCAAGAAGCAGTGCAGACTTTGAGGTAAAGCTAGAATTCCACATTAGGCCGAGAGGGAAGACAGAAAATAAAAGGCATGTCTCCCAAAGTCATACAGACCAAAGAACTCTATCCTTATTTTAGCTACTGACAGGGTCCCTGGTCCTCCCGGTTCTTTCCTGTACACCTTCTCAACATGGAAGCCTGCTGGTTCATGCCACTGACCCACCCAATTATCTAGAACTCTGTCCCCGCCTTTCCGTGTACAGGAAGGCTTGTGGAGAAAACAGACCTTGAGACTCTCAGAAAACTCCAGCATATTGGTTCATCAATAACCACAAAGAGCAATGAAGGATTGTCAGACTCTTGAGAAAAACTGAAAGGATGGAGGATGAATAAAGAGAAAAACTTCTGTTAGAGAAAAACAGCGATATTTCTCGGAACTGAAAATAATTTTTTTTAAAGTTAGAATTCTTAAACAGATCCGAGAAGAGAGTATATTCATTAAAAATACATAAAAGCAGCTCAAATTGCCATAAAAACGGACTGGTAAGAGTAGAAAGAAAGAGCTCCGGATATTAACAACATGGTCACACACCTTCCCTCCCACCAAATGGACGGGACATATAATAGAACACAGCAGTTAAACCTTGTTGGCGACCTTGGAGACCAAGTTGAGGTATCTATCCTCAGCACAGCAAAAGACAAAGGGGTGAAGGGCAGCAGAGAAGAGCGTGCAACGGCGGAGGCAAGTTTTAACAAGTACAACATTTATCCCATTGGAATTCTGAAAGGGGAGAATAGACATAACATCAGTAAAGAAAATGTAGAGAAAGAACTGCAGAAATGTCCCTTTGCGTACTGAGATAAAAGAACCCACCATGTCCTCATCAGGATGCATGAAATAGTCTCAAACCTACAGACATCCTGGTGAGATTTCAGAACTCCAAGGACAAAGAGGAAATCCTAAAAAAATCCAGAGAGGAAAAGAAGAATGACAGCTACTATAAAAATACACCTAAACCTTATAATTAGATGTTTATTTCTCATGTGCTTAACAGCTTAACGTAGCATTCTGGGTGGCTTTCCTTCACACAGTGATTCAAGGAACCGGCGTCCATCCACCCTGTGGCTCTGCCGTCTGCTGCCCAGCTGGTTGAAAGGAAAGAATGGGGAGAGGCCACAGTGGCTTCATAAAAGCCTTGGCCCCTAAAAGGAATATATCATGGCCTAAAGGAGGCTGGCAAATGCAATCTACCCATGTGTCCTCGGAAAAGAAAAGCAGATTCCGTTGAATAACTAGCAGTTTCTATTACCGGGTGACAGTCAATCTAGCCAAAGTCTGACAACCAGTGGCTGACAGGGAACAGTGGTGTGAGGACACCACAGTCATATTTTCAGTATCTGAATTTGAAAAAAGGATCTGAACTCAAAATTTTATGGATAGCTCCATTATCAAATTAAATATAAGAGCAACGATTCTTCAGAAAGTTTACTTACCACTCAACCCATGTGAAAAAAAAATTACTTTCCAAATTCACTAATTAAAAAAAAATACATCATTTCAAGAAAGGAGGCAATGCAATTTGTAAGAAACTGTAGAGGCTGACTCAGAAGAAGCTAGAAAGATAGAAAAAAAGCAATAGCAGGTACAGTATACTGAGATGCATGGTGACTTCTCTTTTAATTGGTACCATTGGAAAGACAGGGTTACACTTTACATTTTATGAGTCAAATTATTCTGTTTATTTTAAAAGCCAAAAAAAAAAAAAAAAGTTGACATTATCTTAGAATTGTAAATGTTGTTCATTGTATTTCAGGTCAAACAATAGCTAGAACATAAAGTAATCATTTATAATGTAAATATAAATAAGAATATGATCAATTCATCAAAAAGTAGAATTGCTAAAGTAAATCCTTGAAATTTTTTATTGGAGACCAATAGAGTCTAAATTTCATAAATTAAGAAAAATAAAAATAAAAATGTAAAATATACAATAAAAACAAAAAGAGTCACTAGAAATATCCATTCTTAATGGTCTGTGGAGAATGAAATTGGGGGTTTGGGGAATTAGGAGTGGCCAAGAATTATACTATGCATTTCATTAACCCCTGCATTGCTAGCATTTTAAAAAAATCTATTTGCATGGATTACTTCTATAATAAAAATTATTTTTAAAAGTCCATTAAATTCAAAAGTAATAATAATATTCCAAATGGTTGAAAAACAAAGCTGGATATAGAATCCTCTGAAAACTTTAATGATACATATGTTGGCTTCTCCATAATTAGTTACCTAATCTCTCAATTCTGTTGCAACTGGACATCTAGTCTAGTAATTTACTTTCTCTGGTTCATTTTCATTTTTGTAAAATGAAGGTCTTGACTTAAATGATCCCTAAGTCGTTCTTCTCCAATGCTAGGTCCCTATGACTTCCATATAATGATGCTGTATTTAAAAATAAAATAATTCTCACTTCAATAAAGGGAAGCAATTAATTTTATTTCTGTGGTGGTATAATAGCTCATTCTCCTTTCATCTTTTCAGGCAGAGTTTGTCTACTATGACCTTTATTGAACTCATTTACTTCTGAATCAATCGTCATATTCAAATAAATGAGAAGGTACTTCTATGGAGGTGAAGAGAATGTATTCCCTTGAGAGCCAAGACCCCAGGAAAAGTGATTGGATGGGAACTTTGGAAGAGTTTTCCCTCAGCGGAACAGAAGCATAAAAGCAGGTATCAGAGACAGCTGTAGAATTACTGTGTATTGCACAATATTAAATCTTTGGGGAATTTCAATTTTATTAATGGCCTCTTTTCTGAGTCCTCAATTTCTGTAGGATTTGTGAATACATCTCCGAGTTTCACAGTGTGCAAACTATACCCATATGATATCTTGAAGGTTTTTTTTTTTTTTCTCCCTGCCTCTGAAGGCATATTTCTTTGAATTCTACAAGTTTATAGTTTGAGATGTTTGAGACGGGCTCATTCTGGACAATATGCTGTTCCAGGGAGGGGTCTTGCTCAACCAGAGGAGGGGCTGAGTAAGAGTATAATTTTAATGCTTGACTACTTTAATAGAACAAAATATTTTTAAGTAGTCAATAAATGCCTACCATGAATTATTTATTTTCTAACATTGGCTAGGTTCAAATTTTGGCAGTAAACCTTTTATGCCTTAAGGGGTGGGTGGCGGTGGAGAGAGAGAAGAGAAGAAATGAAATCTGCCAGGTGGCACTTAATTTGCCTTGAATTTGCCTTGGTCCAATTCCTTAAGCAATAATTTCTATATTTCATGTTTTCACCAATTCATACCTTATTAGCAAAGATTGACAGTTTTATATTATCAGCACATAATTATTTTCTACTAGAAATGGTAATGATTAGTCATCTGGCTGTATAAATTAACATGAAGATTCTTATTTCTTCAATAAAAAGTATTTAAGGAATATATTGCTTCTATCAGAGTAGTAAGGCAGTTACATTTTTACGATATTTTTTTCTTTTCCTGACTGAATACAGGCATACTCTTGTTTTGCAATCTTTGGTTTATCATATAGTGTATACCTTCTTATTTTTACTGTTTTTCCAAAAAGAAAAGAAAAAGATAGCAATACATGAAAAACAAACATCATGTCCTGTTGGGATTTTCTCCTTGAGCTACTGTAGGAAGTATTAAAAATTTTGACAGCTTACTTCTCATGAGACCCTCAGCCCATTTGTTCAGTACTTTTGTTTTTAAGAAATTTTTACTCAAGCATTCAAACTCTGGGAACTGCTAAGCCAAATCCTTGAAACTGATAGAAGTTTCTGAGTAGAAAAATGCTTGTAAACTTGTTTAAATTTCATAGTTTATCAGAATGATGGTTTATCTATGGTGTATAAATTGTTTAAATTTCATAGTTTATCAGAATGATGGTTTATCTATAGTGTATAAATTCTTGCAGCATCTCTAAAGATAAAATATGAGAAGATAAACTCTGCTACAACCATAAAAGTGCCTGCTTCTTATTTGAGCCAATAAGTACTATAAAGACTCATATCATGGAGGTCAAATATTCTAATTTTCTCCTTTTTTTTCCTCTGTAACAATAATATGTATAATAAGAAACTGGAATTATTGGCATGTCTGTGAGGTCAAAAATCTAGTTAAGGTTTCATATGATATAAAGGATGGAACAAAAGACTTTGTAACTTATGTACAATAAAATAGAGATTGGCAGAAGGAAGAGATGCTTTGTTTCATTTTATTATTTTAATTCCTATTCAAGAATATATAATTCTATTCACTGAGGAGAAATAACAGAGAAATTCTAAAATATGAAATAATTTAAAAATACAATAGCATTTAATGAATGCCTACTGTGTGCTGTCCATGAACACAGTAATGGTTTACTCAGTAAAGGCATACAGTTTCTCTCTAGTCTCTTCTGCTTTCCAACTTCTAGCTTTCTTGGATTCTGAGGCCACAATGACAATCCATCACTAGGGTACCCTGCTATGGTGAACATAACTGACCAGCACCAACCCTCTCTATCCACTATCTACTATGTCCTTTGTGCAAGAGCACAGAAATCCCGAGGACGCCCTCAGCCAGCAGAGTAGAGTTACCAATGTAGGGGATTCCTAAAAGACACCAAGACTCCTCCACAGAGCAACTTAAGCTCAATGTCCCCATCAGTCTGGCCATCAGAGATGCACTGCAAAGTAAGGCACTCCTTCCCCAGTGCTCCTGCTTTCCCCTCGACTTCCCAGGGACAGAAAATCATGGCAGGCTAAAGGCTTACCACACCTTTGACTTGGTCTCCTTTTTCTTTCATGGGTGCTTCCCCCACTTAATCTCTTGCAGACCTCATCCTGCTTTGGAAGTCAGCTTCAGGGAAGACCCCAGTTAACACTAACCCCCTTGATATCCACCTTAGGGATCTGGCTCCCTTTTCTGCTTTACCTACCACTGCCTACCAGAAGCTTCCTTCTGATTATTTCTCACTCTCTTTCTGTTTTTCAACTCCTTCTTATCTGTATGCACCACCTTGCTTTATCATGTCTCCTTCTCATTTAAGTCTGCTACAGTCTATTTTTTTTTCCTGATGTACCCTGGATGCTTAAAGCTGATACATAGTAGGTGCTCAATAAGTATTTATTGAATAAATGAATGTCAATTCTGGGAAAGACCGACGAGCATAGTTCTGGAATGTGGTTCATTTCTGATAATGTAGATATAATCTGACTCTTATTGTTCCTGACATCTAGTGGCAGGATGGAAAAAGTATCCTGAGACCGGAAGTAATTTCATAGGCTGGCTAAAATCCAAACAATAGAAAATGTCAAAAGGCCTACTCTTCAGGGTATATAAGATTTTTATGGGTTTAGTAGCCCTTTTAGATACTTAACAGGTTATGTATTCATCGGTGAGAACTCTAGTAAATTCTAGCAGGCAGTACTGAAATCCAATGAGAAATGACTAACCAACCCTAGCTGGGTAAATAAGTTAGAGAGCAGGCTGAATCTTATCATCACAGAGACTACATCCTGACATCCCATTCCATCCACCCATGAAAATAAAAATGTACACACTAAAACATAGAAAAAAAATTCAGTAAGTTGTAGTGTAGTAGCAAGAGAACTTAGAATATGGATAATGAGTCAGGTTTTAATTCCCAGATTCACAATGGCCAAATGGTGCACTTGAAGTCAATAAGACACTTAACCAAGGCCTTGGTGATCTATATCTATACCATGTTCCTACCTTGGAGAATCAGACAGCAAAATGAGAAAGAGCCGGGCAGTGGGGTAACTCACTTTTATTACTTTTCTCCCTTATATTATTATGCATGCAATAAATATATGTTTATAAGTGCCAAATATATGCCAGGTACTGTTTTAGGCTCTTGGGGCACATCAAGGAACAGAAGAGACAAAAATTTCTGCCCTCGGGGAGCTGACCTCATGTTCCCCTTATTCTCCAAAGGACTACAATTCTACAGATGCCTTAGCATGACAAGGATATGCTGTCTCTCTAACAGGGGATGAAGTCTGCTCTTGGGAATAGTAAGATCTGTTGTATCTTGGAAAGGAGCAGAGGATCAAGGTCTATTTTCCAATGAGGGACACTTTAGTAAGCCAGCTACTCCAAAGACTTGAATAAACTATCAGAGTTTCTGTGAGGGCTCTACTGTCTGAGAATTAGGTCAGAAAAAGATAGTTCCAGAGGGGAGAAAAAGACCTGAGGTGCCAGAATTCCCTGGGGAGTTGGGGGGGTGGGGAGAGCCACACTGGCCCTGAGATAACAGGAGGATGCTCAGAGCCAGAGAGAGAAACTAGTAGGAGGCATCATGACCACCCTTAGCCCTTTAGGTGGGGCAAACATATGCTTTGAAACCAATCAATTGTGAAAAGGGATGAACCAGACTGTACATGTGTGATCATTCCTTGACTCCAATTATAACAAACCCAATGAAATTCTTAGTTTCCAATGTGATACATGCATCTTCCTTTTCATCTCTTGGAGAACACACATGTCTAACGACATCAGGAAGGCATCATAAGTTTTGTCAACAGATGACGACCTAAGCTCCACCATAAAAGCTTACAGTTTTATGACCCTGGACAAGTTGTTTCATCTCTTATTTCTGTCTCCTTATGCATAAAATAAGTAACAACAGTGCCTACCTAAATTCATTATTACGTGTGGAAACGCCTGGTACATCACAGACACCCAACACACGCTAGTGTCCTTTTGTTGGATGGGTTGCTGTCAACTAGCTCATGAAGATACATGTACTGTGATTTTCCTGCTTTATTCTCAGTCCTAACTAAAGATGTATAGTTGGAGAAATACAGGACGTCTCACTGCCTTGTTGTTTGTTCTGCATTAAGATCAGATTTAAAAAAAAACAAAAACATGTTCAGTGTTTTGGGAACCTTCCACTGCTTATTCACAAGGTTATCCATTCGGTGGTTCTGCCTAATGTGGTGAGTGAATAATTTATATTGGTGTTAATTAGGCTCCTCCTTTTTGCTGAAAGTATCAAAGTCAAGATAAAGTTGCCACATTTGCAAGAGACATCTAACAGAATAAATGCCACTGTATTTTTGAGAAGCTGTTTTATAAACTATACATTAAATCTTTATAATGTACTGAGGGCACAAAGCTTACAGTACACTGATTTTTGACCACTCATTTTTAAAGGTGATGGCGTAAAGATGCCCTGTTAGATACACTCTACCCTGCCCGTAGGGTCTGACAATATTTCAGGTGAAAATCAATGGATATGTGGTCACTCTTCTTGATCGGACTATGGTGTCTGAAGTGGGATCATTTGCAATAACCTTCACATCCCCCTCCCAATGCCTGGGCTTCCTTTGAGAGGGTAGAATGGCTTATGTCCAGGAAATGTGGGGGTGCTGGGATGGAGACTTCCTAGTTTGGAGCCCCGGAGACAGCATCTTCACAGGCGGTTCCTTGTTTTTGTTAATATGGGAGCAATTTTAGGCCACACGTGGTCTCAGACAGCCTCACCAAATTTCCCAAGGACGCAGAATGGGGCAGTGGAGCAGTCTAATGTTCCCACGATTTTAGAAAGGCCCAGCGAGAGCTGGCTAGCATGAAGGGGGCTTTCAGTCAAAAGGAGGTAATGTTGTAGTGGGTGTGATATAGGCATGGGGTTGGGAAACCAGATATAAAGACAGACGTTTCAGAGATGAACACAACTGAGAACCAGACGGAACTGTGTAAACCGCAGCCGGCTTCTGTGCAGACAGCTACCAGATGAGAACCAGATGTCAGATCCAACGCTGTGATCCTCCCTAAGCTCCCCAGCCCTCTGATGCCAGCCTAGGAAGCCTGGGCAAGAGCAAAATCTCAAACCGACGGTATTATAACCTGAAATTGAATTTACCTGGACTTGACTAAATAAAAGTCTCTTATAGTGGCATAGAAGTCTAGGATAGAGATTTAATTTAGCTAAAAAAAAAAAAAGTATTTTTTTCAAATGTGTGTCTAGAAGAGTTTGAGGTCATTGGCATTTGTGTACTTCTCCAAAATTTCTCCTGCATTCTTCATGTTATTCTTTCCCAAACAGTGTTTTTGCGAAACATTAGTTCTGTGGCATACTCACAGATGTTGTAGAGAAAACAGCAATTTCTTTGATTATTAATTTCAGGGAAATACTGCAAAATATTAAAGTTCTAAAAAATCTTGCAAAAAGAAAACATTTCCACTTTTATTTCAACAAATCTTCTCCAAATCATTTCAATACCGTATATATATATATAATGTATATATATATACATTATATATATAATGTATATATATAATATATATATACATTCACAGCCTTACCTGCGTCTCTCCCAGCCTCTTCCCCTCACCCTCCTAACCCTGTCGATCCCAAGTCATGCAGCTCATGACTCAGTACCCTAGATGGGCAAGAAAGAAATGGGTCTCTTCGGCAGTGTCCCCCCAGCTGGGGAAGCTGGGTACTTTTTGGCATGCTCTCAGTTTCCACTGCAGGAGAAAGTATGGGTCAAAAAGGGCCCTGTTAGCCCTGAGCTATGCTGACTTGGGGGAGGAGTGATGTGGATAAATTCAAAACTGTTCCTTTTACCCCTTCCAGTGAGCCCAAATGAACTTTTTTTCTTTTCTCCAGCAGTGTGCTGGAACTTCTATCCATGCATGAAAACCATGTTGTTGTTATTGTTGAAATGGGGATAAGACAGGGATGTCTTATCTGGCTGTCTTGGCAGTTTTTAATAGTTTCAACAATTATCTTTCCTAAAAAATGTGTAATGTTCCCTTTTTCAGTACAAGTGAAAATTATGGACTTTTGTGTCTAAGGAAATAAACTAACTGAAATCTACTTCTCAGTATAATCCTTTAGTCTGAAACTGTCCTCAATAATGTAAAAGTAGACTAAAAAATATGATAATATTGAATATATAATAGAAAAATGATAATATTTAAATTAAAATGTTACATAAAGTGTATAGATAGCAAGCACATGCTTTAAGATTTAGTTCAGCCATTTCTTTCTGTACGAGGCCACTGTAACAACTCTTCACCCTCTGACTTTGTTATGTGCCATTCTCCGTGTCCCTATAATATCCTGTGTATCCTCCTATGCTTATATTGATCCTATTGTGCCCGTCACCTTATATACCTGCTGCCCACACTACCCAGTTTGCTTTTTGTTGGCCAGGGTTCTCACGCTCGTCAGTGTTATCACTAAGGCTTAGTATAATACCTGATAATACAGTAACCATTCAGTAAGATTTATTCTCTAAACATGTTTCTCTTTGTAATGCCTGACTTTATGAATATGCACATGTAACTTTGCTCAGTAATAGATCGAAATTATTATGCACAGTGTCCCAGACTAACGGAGACAGAATGTGTATCCTAGTTGCACATACTCTCCTATCTGCCGACTGCCTTCCAGTGAAGATCAGGGGTCCATTTTGGGGAGGAAGAACAGTCTGCCAGGTAGGGAGTCATTGGACTAATCACAAAAGTCCCTCTTTAGGAGAAGTGCTATAGTATGAACAGTATAAGCAGGCTGTTAATTCTCTTGTTATAAAGTGACATATGCACAAATAAATAAGCTGAACTGCCGGTGATGGGTATTAAGGAGGGCATGTATTGCACGGTGCACTGGGTGTTATATGCAAATAATGAATCATGGAACATTGCATCAACAACTGGGGATGTACTGTATGGTGACTAATATAACAAAATAAAAATTATTAAAAAATAAAAAATAAAAAAAATAATAAAATGGTATGGTCACTTTGGGGGGAAAAATAAGCTGAACTATTACCATGATATATACAGTCATGGTAATAGCTGAGGATCTGGAGGCCCTTGGATAAAAGGAGATAGCACTGGACGAGACATATACTGATGAATTCCACTGATAGTTCCTTCACTGAGAGAACAGTTTGATCAAAAAGCCACAAAGCTGTCCACTGAGATATTAAAGAGGAAAAAGTGGAGATTCATTAATACTTTAAAGGTGAACCTGCCTAATGCTGATGACTCGCCCAGCAGGAGACTCTGGCTTATGTAAATCGATGCCTTCATTAAGGATACAAAAATATTTTGCAAATTATGGGAGGTCAGAAATAGTGATTGACTGGGTTTACCTATGAACTCTTTCATTAACATTCTCTACTTTCATAGTAGAGAACTGATCTGAGCACTGAGAAGGACAGTGGAGAAGGATGATGTTTTTATGGAGGTTCCTATTCATGCCAGATACTGGGTGTTAATTTATATAAACATTGTTTAATGAAAAACTTTTAAAGACATATTGTCGCTCTCATTTTACACGTGAGCCCACTAGACATGAGATATATCATATGCTGTTTAAGATCTTGGGTCCTGAAATCACATGCCCCTGCATTTCAATCTATGCTCTGCTACTTGCTTAATAACTCTGTGACTTTACGGAAGTCACTCAACCTCTCTAGGCCTCACTCTCCTCAACCCTGAAATAGGAAAAAAGTAGTGTCTACTTTGTAAATTAATTGTAAGTTTAGTGAACCCTGACTGTGTGTGTTATTAATATTACAACGAAAGATTCAGCCTTTTCTGAACTATTTAAAATAGTTTTTCTAACCTTGTAAAGTCACAATGTGCAAAATTTATGTGGTTCCAATGACTATTAGCTTCCAGTTCTATACTCCCCTAACTTTCCCCTTTGCCAAGGTAAAGACTATATTTTCAAGATTAAGGGTTGAATTGTGAACCCCTCAAATTCATATATTGAAGTCCTAACCCAGTACTTCAGATGTGACCTTATTTGGAAATAGGTAACTAAAGAGAAAATCAGATAAGGTCATTGGGGCAGGCCCTATTCCAATATATCTGGTGCCCTTAGAAAAAGAAACAAAAATGGGGGTACAGAGAGATGCGCACAGGGAGAACACTTGTAAAGAGAAAGGCAGAGGTCAGGTTGATGCTTCTAAAGCCAAAAGAAGCCAAAATCGCCAGTACCACCGGAAGCTGGAGGACGGCCTTGGAACACGGTCCTCCTCACAGCCCTCGGAAGGCACTGACCCTGCTAACACCTTGACCTCAGACTTCCAGTCTCCAATCCTGCGAGACAGTAAATTCCTGCTGTTTAAGCCACCCCGTTTGTGGCACTTCGTATGGCAGCAGATCTCACAAACTAATACACCCAGGACCCACTGCAGCTAGCTGTGGCCGTGAAAATAAGTGCCAGCCCAAATAACATGAGCGGAAGTATTATGTGCAACTTCCAGGTGTTTTGGGTTTTTTTTTTTTTTATTCCTTTTTTGATTGAAGGTACTTTTCATCTTGTTTTCCTTTCTCTTTCCCACAGATTGGAAAGTAGCTGTTTTACTGGTAAGGCAGTTTTGATTCTGTCAGTAAGGGCAAATAATAATAATAATAACAAAAGAATAAATAAATAAATAAATAAATAAATAAATAAATAAATAAATAAAAATTAAAGGGAGTAGCAACATGATGGAAAATACATAGGTCCCTAGAAGGCTGCACATACCTAATTGCTTCCCTGCTTTAGACGACTGGTCTACATCTGGAGTATTATGTGAGAAAGAATTAATTTCTCTTGTACTTCGGATGCTCATTGTTATACCAGTGTGTCCTATTCCCTCGTTAATACAGTGGGTTAAACAAAGATAAATGTGTAAAATGAAATTAAAAGAAATTAAAAGTTATTGTTTATCTGAACTATATGTACATTAAAGCTAAAAACCTGTGAATAGGAAGAACTTTTAAACATAAAAACAAAGAAAAACACATAATGTACAAGGTTTCTGTACTTGATTACAAAGAAATTTAAATATTTTGCATATCAAAACAAAGAAATTAAGTAACGTAAAACTGGGGAAATATTTTCAATGTATGAGAGATCAATGTAAGTGTATATACACGATCAAGTATTCTTTTTTTTTTTTTAAAGATTTTATTTATTTATTCGACAGAGAGAGAGACAGCCAGCGAGAGAGGGAACACAAGCAGGGGGAGTGGGAGAGGGAGAAGCAGGCTCATAGCGGAGGAGCCTGATGTGGGGTTCGATCCCATAACGCCGGGATCACGCCCTGAGCCGAAGGCAGACGCTTAACCGCTGTGCCACCCAGGCGCCCCCACGATCAAGTATTCTTGATCAACAATAACAAAAACCACATATGTTCCACTTGGCAACAAAATACAAAAGTAATCCACACCATGAAAGTTAGAACCACATTTCAAGTAGGTGAACTTAAAAAAAGAAAACAAGATACCCACAATTAGCAAAGGGAAACGTACATCTCCTTCAACACTAGCAGCGAGCGGAAGGCTAACTGTTGCCATCTCCCTGGGTGGTTCTTGACATTATGTATGGAAAAGCTTTACAGTGTTGTTCAGATTCTTTCAAACAGAAATTCTACTCTTAGAGTATAATTTTAAAGAATTTACCTGACAGTAATAAAACATACATACTCATATCAGTATTATTAATAATAGCCCAAAAAATGGAACTAAAAAGTACAATGGTAGATTTTTAAGGTGGTTATATGTAAAACGCGTAAATAAATCACAGCTCCCTTCTAGAGTATAAAATTCATATTGTTAAAATACTAGGATGCCACGGAGCGTGTTTAGGGTATTCTACTAAATGAAGCAGCAGCTTATTAAATCACACTGTATAAAAACTGTGAAAGGTTACCTTTCAGTTACCCTGCTCTAATAGTAACAATGTTTTAATCATTTTTTTGCTTTTGCTTTTTCATATGTTCCAATTTCATGTTCAGAAAAGAAACACCTATCTGCTCACCCACTAGAATGTCACAGCCATCCTGGATTTCAAGTTGAATGTCACACTCGAAAAAGTGTTTGCTTCACACAGCATGGGGCAAAATTCTCTTTGAACTATACATTTACAAATCGCATAAAAATTATTTGAAGTTTTTTTTTTATTATGGAGGGGTAAAAATTATTAATGCACGGGGAGTCAAAGCCTTCCTCCCCCCTCTCACGACTGTTCCTACTAAGATGTTGAGTAAGGGGAGGTGGGGCTTGCTTTCCTGTGCCTGGCACCTTGAGTAGAAAAGGAACTAATATCTAAGTAGGATGGCCCTGAGCAAAGCAGTCAGGCTAGAAAAGGCACTGCTCTCCCCAGGGGCTCCTATATCAGAGAACCTTCACTCTGCAGAATAAATCCTTGTATAATAGAATATTATACAGCTGTTAATAATCTAGGCAAATCTACTGTGCTGTTGATATGGAAAAATTCCAAACTACCTCTGTTAGACACCAAAAAATGGTACAAAAGAATATATTTGTGTAAAAAGGTCTGTGTGACAGACACATACAGCCATACACACATGCTTGAACATGGCAAGCATGTCCCTGGGAAGAGGGATTGGAGGCTGGACACAGAGGATGAAGCAGTCTACTGTCACTGTGTATCCTATAGTGTTTAAGTTTCCCTTCTATGCATACAGAACTTAAACAATGAATTTTAAAAGCAAATGACAATCCAATACTCATTACAAAAGAAAAAAAGATGTCATTGTCATCCTTAAAGATGAGGGCTGCGAAGTTAACAAATTATATATCTGAATTTTATGTTTTAAGATTCAAAATCTTGAAGTTAATGAATTAGAGGGCATACCATTTGCCCATTCCTTCCTTCAGAATCGTTTGGTTATTAAATGTCTCCTCTATGCGACACTAGTCTCACTGTCTACCAGAAGCTCAGTGGGAGAGATGGGAACGTAAAGAAATATTTCAAATACAGAGTTCCTTTAAAATTAATAGAGAATGATATGAGGTAGAGTACAGGCACAACGGAGATAGGAAATAACAACTGGTACGGTTAGAAATAGCTGAACCAAGACTTGACAGAGCTGCCTCTTCAGATGTAGTAGCAGGTTGGCTGCTAGACTATTGAGAAGGAGCTCCTGGGGTCGGGGGTTGGGGACAGCAAGAGCAAATGCACAGAGGCATGAAACAGAATGGCATAGGCATGGGGTTGCCGTTGAAGAATCAGAACCATGATAGCCATAAATACAGTAATAATGACATTTATTGAACACTTAGCATTTGCCAGGCACTATTGTAAGTGGTACTAACTCGAATTCATTTCCACAAAAATAAAGGATGTTATTACGTTGTTTTGAATGAAGAAACAGAGACTGGAAGAGCTTTAATAATATTGCCCAGAGTTACAAAAATAATAATTGGTAGAACTGGGATTTGAACCTAGGTTTTCTGACTCTAGAAACACTCTTAATCACTACTCTGTTGACACCTGTGTAAGATCTCATAGAAAAATGCAAGCCATGATTTGAAATAGGTCAGAAGACCCATGGATCAATTTGCCATTTTGGCTCTCTATATACATATTTTCCTACTGGGCTATTTAAGGAAATAACATTTTTTCCTTGTCTCAGGATTAAATCATTGAATATTTAGTGTATTACCAGAAAGAGTCAGAAGAAATTATGTTCTTCCCTCCGTCATTTGTGAAAAACTACTCCAACTATTCTTTAGGAAGCTCTTAGCTTACCTATACTCACTGGAATTGTTATTATTTCTTTAATTTGAAAAATTCATCAAATCCTTACTAAAATCTTTACTTCCACCCTCTGAAATATCAACGACAGAAGGTAAACAAGGGTTGGATGGTCCAGAGTGCCATCTACCAGAAAGCTCCAGTAATCAGAACTTCAACATATTTATAGCAAAACAATCATCGAGATTCATAGTTATATCCCCAAGGCTTTATAAGTTCCCAAAATGCTTGTGAAATGATCAACTATTAAGCAACGGTTAGAATGTTTTTTGCATAAACTGGATTCAGTGTACTTTGATTCCTTGAAAATTACCCATGCATGCAAGGTATCTATTAGCCATAAAATTTGATTAACCCAAATGTCTTCTGCCTGACCCACATCACATTGCAACTGGCTGTATAGATCTGCTCTCCTGGGCATTTGGAAAATTGCCAGGTGTTTCCATGTTCTTTGCAGAACATTGGTTATTGATAAATGTTACATCCTCACAACATGGGCATTGCTGCCACCATTAAGGATCTAGAGGGGCCCTCCCAGCCATACTTATTACATCCTAAATGCATCCATTTAGAGTGATAGAGAACTGTCTGCTTGGATTATAGAATGGTTTATGAAGGAGAGTATTCATAAGTGCTTGGCTAATAGTTTATAATCCTGTATTGAATAGTTCATATACTAATTTATTATCCATGTCATGATCCAAATTCCTATCTTAGCAGAGCTGTGGACAAACTGTTTATTCATGTTCAGGAATCATATCAGCGGTGGGTTATACAAGCCCCTTGGAATTTATTGTTGAACTCAGTTGTGGAGTGATCAGTGCTTTTTGACAGGACATCATACTCTGTAAATTCAAATCTATATTTTTGTCTGCAAGATCAAGTGCGTCGACAAATTTTTGGCATAGAACTTCTATATTCCATGTCAAGTGAGACTCTTGTCTGATGCTTTTACAAAGTACTTATGAAATTGATCTCCCATATAGATTTTCTTATACACTCTCTCAATACCTGAACTTTCTCAACAATACTTAGGCATCAAAAATCAAATCGCTTCAAAGTCTCTGGAGGTTCCCATCTCCCAACTGCTTCGGAAACCATTAAACAGAGCAGATTCACAGCCTGTCATGTAAAGAACAGTGGTAGCTTTAGCATTCACTGGAGGAATAAACAAAGCACCACTTAAACTTCAGTAGACTCAAAATTCCCCACTCGCTTACAATGTCTTCACTTCTATAAAACCTGTGAGAATCTTTGTTTAACGTTTAGTTTTCAAATTTTAATTTAAATATTTAGAGGGGTGTATGTTTTTTCCCACCACATTCAGTTTCTATGGAGCACCTTCAAGCACTTTAGCTTACTCAAAAAATTCTAATATATTTTCAGTATGTCATTTATATGTAGCGTAGTCTGATATGTAAAAGCTGAAAAGAGGTCTATTACTTTCAACCTGATGGCACATATGATACAGCCATGAAGAAGAAACTGGCCTCAGGTGACTAATCAAAGGTCAAGCCACCATCTTCTAAATATTGACATTGTGGCCCATTGACTTTGTTCCTTGAACACACAGTGCAGACAATAAAATATACACAGACTGACACTTCCTCGTTCTTATTTATTCCATTAAGCAAATGATCTCCTGTGCCCATTCGGTTCTGGGCAGGACATGACACTACTTTTTCCAATATTATTCTTTCGGCCACATATATTTTAAACTTCCACTAAGAGGGTTAATGGAAAAAGAGTCCAGAAAGTAGAATTTTTAACACTAGAGTCAAATTTTCCAAGATACATCTATGACTAAACCGTCATTAGTAACGAGAATTTTTTACATCAAGGCTGTAGGGGAAAGAGGTAATATTATGTGAAATCAAACAGTTTTGGAGAGCTTTCATAGGGTAAAAAAGGTTACATCTTCTCATTATACTAAATTTGGTATACTATGCACTTGAGATGTTGCAAGTTATAAAGTCTCAACTTAATAAATGAAGACAATGCAAAATTTCAAAGAAGAGCAAATGAAAAATGTTATGAAGTCTCATGGTAATGACCCATTGAGAAAAGAATAACAGATTAATTTTATCAAAAACGCGTCAACACTGCAGAATAAATAATCCATGAGAATAAAGTAGAGATATTAAGGGATGGTAGAGAAATAAAGAAAATGGTAGATGTATTCACACTGGCTATACCTTCATATATAAGTAATATCTTTTATGAATGCATATTAAAAATCAGTTGCAATAGAAAAGTATCTGTGGTATACAATAAAAAAATAATCTAAGTCTTGAAACAATAAAAAAAGCTTGATTCTTAACATCTAGTTTCTTAACTCACTGTTAGAACAACGTATGTTTATGTATGTTAATGTTAAAGTTGATTGATTACCATCGAATCTTCATAAAGGTATGTTGTAAAATCGATATACTAAACATTATTCAATTTGGAAGCAAAATCACAAATTTGAACCCCGAACACCCAATTAGTAAACCATCAGGCTTACACTAATGTCACTGAACTTCAACTCCACACATCAGGCTCCTCACAACAACAACAAAAATGAAAACAAAATTCTGACAGGTACAGAAGATACACGTAAAGATAAATGACATGGAAATTCTATAATTTTAAGGAAAACAATACAAAATAGATCTATAAAATATTCTTGGATTATTATCAGGCCAGCTACTGGCAATGCACATTACAATGTCTACAGACTCATTGCTGAAAGAAAACATGTTAAGGACAAATCATCTATAAGGTAACAGTAAACACATGAAAATCTGAAGATATTTTTTGACCTGCATTCTTCCTGAATCTGTCAGTCAGTAGACCTTAAAGTCTTTAAAGGCATGGCAGACACTGGCCACTTAGTAATTCACCAATATCCACAGGTTTGCTTCCAGACTCACTGCCAAACCACATTACCCATTGTCTCTTGGAGTTAAGTGTGGTCTTATAACTGATTTTGGTCAACAGCATATAGGCGTAAGTTACAAATGCCAATTCCTGATCTCTCTAGCCTGGTCTTCCCTGTTCTTTTCATCCAGTGTCCGACCAAATGCACAGGATACAGGGGGAGAATTCCAAGGACTTAGGAGATAGTAGGGGCACAAATAGAGAGAACAAGTGTCCAATAATACATAGAACAGAAAATGGACCAATTTGCATCAGACTTTAACCAGAACTTGAACTAGTCTATGTTGTGATCAGCCAGTTGAGATATTAGGGATGTTTGTTACGAAGGTGGATTACTCTGATTATACATAAGAAAAAGCCCACTTTAACACTAGAGGTCATTTTGTATATGAAACTGTAAATAAACTAAATTACTTACATTGGATAATTTTGTTTTATTAATTAAATATGGTTTCCTGTTGAGTTATTCAAATTTGCCTTCAAATTTCTATGTAATGATTATACCTTAAATAAACCAAGCATAGGAATTATGACAGTTGAAGCAGAATCTTAAGAAGAGTACTTTATAATGAGAAGCAACTAATTTGTAGTGGGTAAGATAATATATTCGAGAATGAGAGAGAACTCAATTAGTATCCCAGCTCAAGCAGTAAATAGCTAGGTGACCTTGGACCAGTTTCTGAACTTCTACAAATCATAATTTTCTCACCTGTAAAGTGAGGAAAATAATAGTACCTACCCCCATGGTTATGAGAATTAAATGTGGCAATGCATTTAAAGTACTTGGTCTGCCTGCCACATCGGAATTACTCATTAAGTGTTAGTGCTTATTGCTGTTATGGTTAATACAAGCTAACATGCTGTAAAAGCCTCATACTTTAAAAAATCTTCTACCATGGAAAAGTGATAAAAATACTACTAAATTCTGTCTTAGCAATTTAAAGTGATGACATTTAACCTGGCTAAGGTAAACAACAAATGCAGTACTGATTCAAAATAAACGAATTTTATAATAGATAAAAATACAAAGGTGTAAAGCCCTTAGAGCTAGGTTAGACGTGCAGGACTTTTTTTTTTTAAACACAACTTGGTTCCATACAGGTAATACTTCAAAGTAACTATTCAACAGGTTGTTAACTTCAGTAAAAACATATTCAACTCTAAAAGTCTAAGATTCATTATTGTGCCTCAAGCTTTTTCCTCTCATTGACACATTGCTTTTCAAAAACTATTCAGAAGGTTAGTTTAATAGCATATTTAAGTGTATTTACTGAGAGAAATGAAAGGAGGCATTGGAACTGGGCAGAATGTCTGGTTTGAAACAATAGTCATCCTATATATTATGTAATATTGCATTATATTATATGTTTTTATATAGTATGTATTATACACTAAATATATTTATATGCACACAATATTATACATACAAAGTTCTAGGCAGAACATTTCTTAGGTTCAGAGATGAACTAGATTCTCTTGGATCTTCTCCATTTGTACTCTTATCATAAATAACTATGACATATGATTATTCTCCTCCTAATCAAAGTATCATTATGCGTGCAATTGTTCATGGCGATATAGCCAATGTATACAGGAAGCTCAACTAAGTTACAAGCAGGAAGCAAGTTCATTCTTTCACCCTATGAAACTTATTCTGTCCATTTTTTCTTTCCCCCTACATGACCGACATATCAGGCAGATACCCATAGCTTTTCAGGTGACCCTTAGATAATAAAATTCCAGGTCAGTGTGATTTAGATTTCACTCTACTCTAATAACTATGTAAATCCCAACGTCTATCCAATTTAAACCTTCTCCTCTTTTCGGCTGACTTCGGCTGGTTTTCTACTCTGCTGTACTAGTCACCTCTTCCTCCGCCCCGCCCCACCCCCCCCAATACACAATCACCAGACTGTTTCAAGTTTCTACACAGAGGGAGCAGCATGAGAGACAAAAGGTGAAACAAGAAAGCAAAGTCATTAGCTGAAGGAGAGAAACAGGGAGGCAGGAAGCGATGAAAGAATGTATTCAATTGCCATCTTCAGGCCAGCCAGTGGGCTTATGAATTTTTCTCATTTCTTTCACTAATTTCAGCTCTTCTTTCACTAATTCCTTGAGAGCATGTCCCACTAGATTTTAAACTTCATGGAGACAAAAACCATATCTAGTACCCTGCCTAGACATAGATTTTATTTTATATATATATATATATATATATATATATATATATATATATATATATATAATATGGGGTTAGGGTTAACTCTAACCCTAACTCTAACTCTCTCTCTCTATATATATATATGGAGAGAGAATAACTAAACTAGCAATCAGACTTTCCAGAATAAAGAACCTAAACATGATCTAAAGGTCTCTAGATCTTCAGGATCTAGGATACAGACCCCAGGGTGTTGTCCTGAGACCACTCATTTAAAAACAAACAAACAAAAAAATGTCTCTTGCAGGATGAAAGAGACAACAAACCAAAAGTTTTAAGCTCTAAATCAAGTAAATTTCAGTAACACAAAAATCAGATCTGATTTGCATGGAGATCTTTCTCTTCATCAGAGAAAGGGAAGGAAGTGCCCGAGAGCACCATTCATGTACTGCAGCCTCAACCTGGAAGCCCAGAGAGACTGAGATGGGGAGGGAGGGAGAAGGGGAGGGGGAGCGCACGTGCCACATGCGCATATGTGCACGGCACACGTGGATCTCCCAAAATTACAGAATCCAATGAACCAGCAAATTGGTTGTAAACACACCAGTTTGGGGAAGCCCAAATTTGAATATGAAATACTTCAGTACCTTTGAAGTTTGCTCTAAGGAAGTGATTTTGCCGCCTTTTCCTCTCCTGCTCCTACAATTTCCCTCCCTCAATCTCTTCAACAGTAAATCTTTCTCTTCTCAACCATTGAGAAGAATGCAATAATAAAGTCCATTTTTCCCCCTAGTGACTAAGAATTCAGAAAACATACACAGCTAAAGCTACAGCCTGTGATATGGCACATTCTCAAAATAATAACTCAGAGTAGCTTTCGGTTTATAGAAAATCATTAAGAGCTCCGACAGGACGTTAGTGAGCGCTTTGAGGAAGCTCTGAGGGGAGGAACTAATGATGGCTCTGAATCCGGGATTAGAGCCTTTGCATTCATGAGTAAATCAGCTTTCCAGGGCACCACCGCTTCCAAACAATAAAGAAGGAGGTTGGAAAGATACTGCCAGCAATCACGACACAGGAAATGCTTACAGGATGGTGTGCCCTCATATATTTTAATCTGTTCCCTTCAGTATACTTAATCATGCCATTCTCAACTAGGGGAAAATTCACTGTAGTTTTCTGTCAAAGAACAAGTCTACCAATTTGACTATTTGAAAGACCTGGTATGACTAATGTCATAAGCATTCTTAAATAAATTTAGGAAAACTTTATTTTCTCCCATGTTAGTTAGGATGTATTTGCTATTGCCCACTATTTGACAAAAGGAATAAAACTACTGTTTTTATACTTTCTGTATTAAAGTTCTTCACATTCAAGTATATCCTTTCTCTCTCTCTCTTTCTCACCCCCCCACCCCCCCCACCCATATATACACTCACACAGGGTCTCACACACACACGTACACATCCATATACACATACAAATAAATTATGACCTAACCATTTGAGCCAAGAATCAGGAAAAACACCTCAAATATTTGGGGGAAAAAAACCCTACCCTTTTATAATAACATTTGCTGGAAAGACTATGGACAAAATCATACATTAACACCCTAATCTGAAAAACAGCAACAACAGCAATAACAACAAAAAAACCCCAGCAACTCCAGCTCAAGGGCAGTTTAGACATTTACCACTGAATCTCTTTATTCACCCCTTCCCAGCACAGCGTATTGACTATTTAGACCGTCTCTTTTCAAATACCATTTGTGACAGCAATTGCCCTATATCACTGACAGAGACTATTCTCCATGAAGTTTTCTGGAGTGATTGAGATAAAAATAAAAATGTTCTGATATTTCCCCCCAGGAAAGTGCCAGTGGTTGCCGAAGCTCAAATAAGCTTTAACTATATCCCACAGAGCAACACCTCATAGTGTATTATTAGTGTGATCAAAAAGGATCAAAACACGTTTCCAGGAAGGCCTAAGTACCAGCCCACGTTAACATTATCATGTGAACGTGCCGCATCGAGCTTTCGGCTTCTGAGTGTGCACCCACTGAAAACCATATAGCATTTATTCCAACGAAGACCTTTATTAATTATAGCTATAAAACAAATGCTCATTCTCGGGATGTGTTTTCACCTCCTGGGGAGTTTGTGTTAGGTTTTCAAGAAAGAGTGGAAACAAAATACAGCCATACTCGATCCGGTGATAATTGAGTGGAAGTAACTCAATATCTACTGTTAAGAATTTGTTTCTGTGTCTGTCAAGAGGCAATAGAAATATCCACCAGAACTGGCTCCCCAGGAAAAAAGAGGACAATTCTTCATTCTTGTTCAGTAGTCTTGTAAAATCAAGGAAATCTGTTCGTATGACCAATGTACAGAGAGCAACTCTGCATATTCCCTTGTAATCCTGGGATTCTTTATAGCACAAGTCATGGGAAAGGTCGCGGGTGAGCTCACGCACTCACAGGAGTAGGGATGGGCTGTGTAAAACACAGGAATTATTAAGTTGTAGTGAGTCGCAGTCTAGCATGGGCCTTTATGGCAGATGGGTCTGAACGCAAATCCTAACACTGCTTGTCACTACCTTCACATGAGATGGAGACAATTACTTAGTCTCTCCTGGATTCCAGGCATTAGTCTATGAAATTGGGATAGTCATGAGTACGGCTTAGAGAAATGCTCAGGACTGTATCTGATAACATATAAAAGGCTCAGGCCTATACCAAGCTGTTCTTAAAAATCCATTCTCTACTAATGAATCATTGAACTTTACATCGGAAACTGGGGTGTACTGTATGGTGACTAACATAATATAATAAAAAATCATTAAAAAAAATCCATTCTCTTCTTCCTTCTGCAATCCTGGGGTAGTATTAAGGTGTACTGTTCATATTCATGTTTTCAGGTTCTCTACACTGTATGTATCCAGTATATATCAGTGTATCAGCGTGAGCATGTGCTGATATTAGCAACAAATTTGAGACAGAGTCAATAACTCGCCATCATCATTTATAGCATTCAATGACAAAAATAAAGTTGCAGAGCGCTTTCCCATTTAGATCTTTGGGGAGAGGCTTTCAATAATTTCCTTACAGGGGAACTGAATCCAGAGGTGTCCGAAGTTGGGGTCAAATTCAATGCCATCTTTAGTTGAGGTTCATTATTATTATTTTGCTTCATATAAGTGGAACTAGTCATTTGCTATGATCAAATCATAAAACCTTCAGAAACTAGAATTTAGATACCTCAAAAAAATCTTTAAATTCAGAGGATTAGTGTTGTTAATATCCAAATCCCACATTGCAGGGGGAAGAAGTCTACTTTTTTATGAACATTACTGCAGCCCTTCTATGGACTTTATAAGATATTTTGTGACTTCAGTTAAAACATACTGCCTCCTGTACCCTGTAACTCCTTTGTTTAGGTTACCACATTTCTTAGTCAATTGGAAGTGCTACCTAACACTTTATTGGAAAACCAGAAGTGCAAAATGAACCCCAAGCACTCTTGTCACCATGGGAAATGCTGACGAGACACATTATACGCATTATATCTTTAAGTTGTTAAAAGAAAAAAAAGCGTGTGATTTCTAAAAACCACATTTGGGTATTAGGTGTCCCAGGATCAGAGAAATTCAGTGCTGAAAAGATATTTATAAAGCATCTAATTCAGCTTCCTTATTTCATACACTGAGAAAACCAGGACAAGAATATTTTGCCCAAGATGACACCAATAAATTTGTGAGTCTGCCCACCCAGCATCGGGAGTAATTTGGACTCGACTAATCAAAGTATGGTTTCTAAGAACCTGCTAGAGTGACTGAGGATATCTGGAGCCCAGCATGTGTTTTCCAAAAATAAGTCAGGCCATTTTTTAAGAATTTTAGGTATGGGGAAAAGAATGAAAGAATTTAAAAGATGACTATACCATACAATCCATAATTAGGAAAAAAAAAACATACAAGCACAAAACCAAACATATTCATATCTACATGCCTTGAAGGGCTGAGCCCAGAGCCTGGCACATGGTGACTATTCCAAGAATCAGAGACATGTGTAGAGGGAGGGGCGTGACTGTGTGAATCAGAACTGTGTCTTTTTTTTTAAAGATTTTATTTATTTATGTGACAGAGAGACAGCGAGGGAGAGAGGGAACACAGCAGGGGAGAGGGAGAGGAAGAAGCAGGCTCCCAGCCAAGGAGCCGGATGTGGGACTCGATCCCGGAACGCCAGGATCACGCCCTGAGCCGAAGGCAGATGCTTAACAACTGCGCTACCCAGGCGCCCCCAGAACTGTGTTCTGATCCATTGCGCCTAGCTCCCAAATGCTGTCGTGTTTCTAGAAGCAGTGAGCAAGCAAGCCAAACTATTAATAATGATATTCATGATTAAAAAAAACCCCATTCTATAGTCATATCTTTAAGTTGGAAAATAAAGAGGATTTGAGGGCGCCTGGGTGGCTCAGTCGTCAAGCGTCTGCCTTCGGCTCAGGTCATGATCCCAGCCTTCTGGGATCGAGCCCCACATAGGGCTCCCTGCTCCGTGGAAGCCTGCTTCTCCCTTTCCCATTCCCCCTGCTTGTGTTCCCTCTCTCACTGCCTCTCTCTCTGTCAAATAAATAAATAAAATCTTAAAAAAAAAAAAAAAAGAGGATTTGAGTCCCTCCTGGCAACAGGTCCAGCATGCCTTTGTCTCCTGTTTTCCTGCCATTCAAGTGATTTATTTCAGGTACCAGTTCTCCTCAAGGACCTCTGGTAGAGCAGCCTCTCTAGGGGGAGGGATGTGGGGTAAGGGAGTTGGGGAGGGGAGGATGGAGGAGGAACTGTATGTTGGGAAGAAGATTTAGGCTGAAGTTCTAGGATTTTTGGTGTCACTGTGGGAAGAATGGAACTTCGTGAACATTCTTCTGTTACTGACAGCCCATTGCATAGATGGCCGCTCTCCCAGGATTCCTTCCAGGGCTGACATGCAGACCCACACTCCTTTAGGCTCCAGTTCCACATTGTTTATACCTTCATTCCCAGGCAAGGATGTTTAGAAGGAACCTTACGATTCACTTACTTATACCCCTCTTTACCCTCAATGTTGCACATTTCCTGAAGCAAAGCTTGTTTCTCAACTCTTATGTTTTAGTATGGTGCCTTTGCTTATTAAATGTTCATCATATTTTTACTGATGCAGGAATCATGTTTACTCTCATTACATCTACAATTTCAATTTTTACTTATAAATGTTTAACTTCCTAGTAGTCATCTTGTGTTTCTCTTGCCTAGTACTCTGGAACTACTCTTTTCTTTCTCTTGAAGCTGACCTTCTATTCATCCTTCTTTCTTGGTTTATTCTCATTTGGGTGATGGAGATCCTCAAAAAGCTTCCAAAGAAAGGTGTATAGGAAGTTTTGTTTTGTTTTGTTTTTTTGAGACCTACCATCGATTGATTTTAAACTATGTATTTCCTTCATAAAATAAAAATAAATATTTAGAAGTGATTTTGAATTAGAAGTTAACAAAAAGCATCCCTCCATTTTCTTAGTGTCCAGTGTATTAAGTGGAAATATCTGATATTTCACTGTCTTTCATATTAATGATCTTTACCCTCTAGAACCTCTTAGGATATTTTCTTCACTCTTGGTGGTCAGAAATTCAAAAACAGTTTTAGCTCATGGGAGTGTTCAATTTCTGCATGTTTTTGTATTTCTTTAAATTATTTTTAAAAAGTTTCCATTCTTTCTTCTCTTTTCACCATTTTGGAATTTTAATTAGTTCAACGTTTCATCTCCTCCAAATAACCTAGATTATTCTTTCTTTCTTCCTTTCCTTTCTTTCCTTTCTTTTCCTCTTTTCTTTCTTTCTTTCTTTCTTTCTTTCTTTCTTTCTTTCTTTCTCTTTCCTTCCTTCCTTCCTTCCTTCCTTCCTTCTTTCTTCTTTTCTTTCTTTCTTTCTTTCTTTCTTTCTTTCTTTCTTTCTTTCTTTCTCTTTCCTTCCTTCCTTCTTTCTTCTTTCTCTTTCTTTCTTTCTTCCTTCCTTCCTTCCTTCCTTCCTTCCTTCCTTCCTTCCTTCCTTCCTTCCTTCCTTCCTTCTTTCCTTTCCTTTCCTTTCCTTTCCTTTCCTTTCCTTTCCTTTCCTTTCCTTTCTCTTTCCTCAGAGATTTCTTCAACTTCATTTTCCAAATGTAATTCTCTTTTTTGATGGGGTCCTTGCCTGGTTTTGGGATCCATTATATTTAAAACTTGTGAAATTTTTATGAGCCACTTCTTTCTCTCTATATATAATATTATCTTTTATGTTTCTGCAAATATTATCATATGTTGAAGTGTTCTGCTTCCTGGACACTTTTTTTCTTTGATTTTATTTTATATCAGGACTATATTCTGCCTTTCTGCCTTTCATATTAAGAGGCTTTCTTAAAATGTCTTGGCATCTTTGTTTATACTTAAGAGTAAGTTGCTACAAAAAGTCAGGACTGCCGAGCGCCTGGGTAGCGCGGTGATTAAGCATCTGCCTTCAGCTCAGGGCATGATCCCAGCGCTCTGGGTTCGAGCCCCACATCAGGCTCCTCCACTAAGAGCCTGCTTCTTCCTCTCCCACTC
This sequence comes from Ursus arctos, assembly GCF_023065955.2. Classification (NCBI taxonomy): domain Eukaryota; kingdom Metazoa; phylum Chordata; class Mammalia; order Carnivora; family Ursidae; genus Ursus; species Ursus arctos. The sequence goes on along the minus strand of NW_026622952.1, from coordinate 33,256,317 downwards.
CCCCTGCTTGTGTTCCCTCTCTTGCTGGCGATCTCACTCTGTCAAATAAATAAATAAAATCTTAAAAAAAAAAAAAAGTCAGGATTGGATGCTCAGCGCACATGGGCGGGGCTTAGTGAGTGGCAGGTGCCAGTTTTAGCTGGAGGAAGCCTATAGATATCTGTGTCTGTAAGTTTTTGCCTTGAGCCTGCTCCATCCTAGACAAGGCTCGCACAATGTATTGCTCCAGAGTTGGAAGACAATCTGCAGGTGTCTGGGGCCAGCTGCAGGGAGACAGCTGTGCACTCACCATTCAGAGCACAGCCCCGAGCACAAAGCTTCTCCCCAGTTTTCAGTCCAGGAGCCCAATCCTGCCTCCTCCTGTGCTTGGCAACTTCTGGCCAGAGAACCTCCAGTCTACATTTTCTTTCGAAAGAATAAGCACTCAGCTGTGGAGAATGCACAGGGGCCTGGGGTGGCGGAGGGGGGTGGGGGGGTGTCTAACTGATTTTTGCATAGATTTTCCAACCACAAAACCTGGTGTTTCAGATTGCTAAGCATTTGTGGAGTTGTGTGGGCTTAACTGGCTTGCTTCTCATTGTGTCCCCCTCTCCAAAGCTTTTTGCTCTAATTTCCGCAGTTCTGATAAGCAAATTACCATCTTTCCATCTGCTTTCCATCTTAAAACCATTTCTCCTTGGTTGTTAAGCCTACTCTTAACTCATGCAAGTGTATGCCTCTTTTGGAATCTATAGGGGTAATGGCTCAGGTATTTAAAGACTCCTGCTGAGAAATTATGCCTTTTCCTGAGGACAGGTGTTTCAAAACAATACTATTATATGCCTTATTTCAGCCTTTCTTACAAATGGCAAGAGGACTCCACAGAAAAAGAGAATTTTTCTGAGATAATTTGGCAAAAGACAAGAGTGCAATGAATCAAATATGTCTGATACATAAATATAAATATATAAATGAATTTTAAAATTTATATAAATATATATTATATATACATATACAATATAAATACATTCATAATTTGAGAGGGCTACCATCAGAACATCTCTCTACAAAAGAATTTTTCAAATAGTAAGATTACCATTTATTAAGCAATTTCTATGTGTCTGGCACTCTATTAGCATTCAATATAAACACAATGTTATTTAAAGATCACAACTCAAAGGTCTATTTCGAACAACTCATTCAACATCTTTACGGATAAATATAACTCGGTTACTGAAGCTGGCAGTTTGAGCTAAAGTACAGAGATGAGAAACATAAGGTCAGAATTACGTTCCAGATCATTTTGCCCTCAGTGACTGTGCTTTTCTGCTCTCCAATGTTGCTGTCTGTGAAACAGAGCAAAACAAACAAGCATCCCCTCTTGTTAGTAGGCTTAAGATTAGGAGGAGCACGTGACTGAAAATACATTTGTTATTGTAATCTACCAAAGTGAAGGATGGAAATCTCCCACATTGGATTTAATGTCTTGAATTAAGGCATTCTATTGGTGATAGAAAGAAAACAACGATTTAAAACAGGATTTTGAGGAAAGAATTGGCAACATCTGGTGCATCAATAAGGGCAGCAAAGGGGAGGCAGTACTGACAGATGATTACCATTTTGAGTCTGGATGGCTCAAAGAATATTGCTGCCACAAAGAACGTTCAGGAAAAATGCAACGAGAAGTGACAAGAGCAGCATAACCCTCCCCTGTCTCTGCCCCGCCGCCCCCCCCCCCAAAAAAAAAGCATGCTAAAAGGCAGGTTGAAAATACTTGGGAAAAAAGCAAGACTGTAGAATCTAACCTTGTCTATAATGATCTAAATATGTCTGCAGTATCATTTCACTGGAATAGCTCTTTATGCAAATAATCTCCAAGTCCTCAGTGCCTTTGATAGTAAATGATTCACAGGGATGTTAGTTTTCATGATGGCTATGCGACTCTACTGTGTGTCTATGGTTCGTAGACAGTTTAGTACATTTGCATGGATCAGAGGGCATGAGGAAGGCAAAGGAGGCTGCACCAGTTTTCTGAAGAGAGAAGATATGAGCACCCTGTAAGGGCCCTCTGAGTGGAGAAGCCTCACAGGGCCATTCACACGCACGCCATCACGGTCTGAGAGGTAGACCTGCTCTCCGTGCGTAAGAACACAAGAACACTGCAGTGGCCACTAGAGAGCAAATGTCAGATAGGCACACCATGGCCATAACAGGCCATGTGTGAAGACTTCCTGTGTGTTCTCTGAGGACGAGGTGAAGAGGAATGTCCCATCACCATATTTATGCATTGTGCATATGTGCACTTTCTCTGAAGAATAGTGTTGCTTCTCCATGGGACTTTTAGGCAAAAGAATGGTTGAAGATACATGAAAAATAATATTGAAACACAGATTTACACTTCTTTCTTCCACACAATACAAAAAAAATATAACAGAATTATGATTTTAAAATATTTCATAAAATAGATTTATATTCCCTGAAATTCTTTTCAAGTCAGCTGCAATGTGAAAATGATTTAAATTTTCTTTAGTTTAAATAAAATTTGGTGTATGGAATATTCAGCAGGTTCTGAAAAAGAAAACACGGCCCAAGGAACTCTTTCTAAAAAAAATGGCTTGAGACCTTGTAACACATTAGCATTTCCTCTCGATCTGGCATTTACGGTCTCTAAAAATCTCCTAAGAACACTACATTCTCTAACATCTATTATCCTCAACTTCAAATAGAAATATCAGAAATATAATAAATTCCGAGGTAGATGGTCGTTCAATTTCCTAATGGAGGACAAATAATTTCACTTTCCCAATCAGTTTCCCCTTGATGAAACCCCAACTTAAGATGCCTCATTCTATCTGTCTTGTTTTTCAGCAAACACGACGGCTCCCCAACCACTGACTAGTGGAAATGTTCCAAATGGGAAACCCTCTTAGCTGGATGATGCACTATGATAAAGGGGATACACCTACATTAAAGTGTTACGTATTTGTTTACCAGTAAAATCAGATGAGATCAACAGAATACACAGCAAGGAATCCAGGATTAAACAAAATAAATCTCTCCTGACTCAAACCTAATAACTTGCTCCAAAAGCTCTCATAAATTATTAGCTTCAAAATCCTTCAATGTGTCTGAAACGTAGTGTGTGTCACTGATGTACTTGAAGTTCACCTAAGAAACTGTATCATCAAAATGTGCCGACGAAAACTGCCAGCAGCGGTGCCACCTTGCAATCAATCACAGATCTGTTTCAGAATTATAAAGTGTCTGAGAGCTATAATTTCATCTGCTTCTAGCTGCATATCATTTAAAACTTCATTTTCTCATGGAAAAGAAAAAGTAAAAACATTTGTCAGCTCCAGCTCCCTCTTTATGAAGACCCACTGCTTCTACCACACTCTCTGGCTTCCTTATTTGAATTTGTGTTCCAGAAATCTTTTTTTTTTTTTTTTCCCATGGACTACATGTGGTACATAGCTTATGAACACAGTACTATAGGCAATTCTCAATTATATGTCCGAATGGAAACCCAGGGTGGGACTGATAATCCAAAACCATTTTATATTTGACTTTCAAATACACTAGGTGAATTTGCCCTGGGAGGTTCACCTTCCTGCTAATGCTTTGCTAGAACTAATATTAAAATATGTTTGCATTCCTTGAGCACATGCCAAATGACAGCAGTAGGGCACAACCCAGAAGTGGGTGGAAAGGGTAAGTTAGATTGGGATTAAACATTTTTATGAAGAATTGTCAATGTGAGTTTTCCAAATGTGGGTAATTGAGAGGTAGTTACATATAATATTAGAGTTTTCTTTTTTTTTTTGAATCCTAAAGGAAAAGATCCTTTTGAAGTATATTAATGCAAAAGACCATATTTTAAAATATTAAGCAAAAGTCATATTTTCATTTTAACTTAACTATTCAGCTATGAATCAGATTCATTTATTTTTAAAAGGAAAAATATGAAACACTCCTGGTAAGTGATTCTTTATAGTTACAAATTTATTATTATAGAACAGATATCTCTGTATCTTTTTTATCTTGGTATGACGTGAAGAAATGATTCACCATGTTTGGCTATTAGCCAATTTCGATACCAGTTTGGTATCCCAGTGCATCAGGATTAGAACTAAAGGCAATAATGGGGACGCCTGGGTGGCTCAGTCGTTAAGCATCTGCCTTCGGCTCAGGTCATGATCCCAGGGTCCTGGGATCAAGCCCCATATCGGGCTCCCTGATCCACTGGGAGCCTGCTTCTTCCTCTCCCACTCCCCCTGCTTGTGTTCCCTCTCTCTGTCAAATAGATAAAAATCTTAAAAAAAAAAACAAAAAAAAAACACTAAAGGCAATAATGAACTAATTTGTTCAATCTATTTTTAAGAAAAATTAAGTTACCTCATTGACTATTGCCTTTCCTCATTTCTGTTCTCACCACAGTTTGAAAGAATGGGAAGAATGGGTAAATATTCAGTTGACTGGATACACTGATATTCTTTCATGCCACCCTAAAACAGAAACTTCGGGAAGATCATATTTGGGTTTTTTTTTTTTTTTTTATTGTTTAAGTAGAACTTAAAATTACAGTAAGTATTTTAATATATTCCGAATATACTTACATATATTCTGTTATTTACATCTTTATTAATATACTTTGGTTAAGAAAGAACATATATATTTATAGTCATAAAACAATGGTGGACATTATCACTTGTGCTTTGCCAGCATAATATAGACACTAAAGACAAGCTTATGAAAACCTTCTGTTTCTCTGCAAACCAGGCTGGGAAAATTGGGGTTCCAATTCCTGTTTTATAACCGATTCTCACCCACGTGTTGAACTGATAAGATCTGGCAGGAGGCAAGTTCAGATCAAGCCTGACCTACAGCATGTGGCTGGCAGCACAGGTTCCTTGGACAAAGGCAGGCTGTGGATTAGCATTGCTGACGTCAGAAAAGCACAGCCCAAAGCAAACTGAGAGAGGTGGTCAACATGCAGAAAGAAATCCTTCAGACATTAAGTCAGAAAGAGCTTTGGGTTGAGAAATCAGATCTTCTGATAGTACCTTGAATGAAAAGCTGCTGAGACAATGCCTAAATTCACATCTTACAGCCTTTTTGCTCTTCCCTACCTTCCTGTCCTTCTCCTCCTCCATTTTGGCCCCTCCTACGTCTTCTTTGCATTCTCTGAAAGCCCTAGATTTATCCCCAAAACTCTGCACTCCCAATGACAAAACATGCCAAATTTCAAGCTAAATGAGGACTAGAATTTGAATGGATGCTACCGAAGAAATTTCTGGAAAAACATGACGAGGAAGAGACTGAAAGAAAAGACAGAATGGACATATATTTTATGAGATCGAATGCAGGAAAAATATTTGGGATTCTAACTCTCCAGGTATATCGAATCTTGCAGTTGCCTTGTTCAGATTTGGTAGTAGACAGTCTCCTGAAGTTTGCACTCACGATCACTCAAATGGATGTGAGTGCAGCTGTGTGTTGGCTGGGATTGTGGGGGTGGGGGGGTAGGTAGGTAGTGCATAGAGTCTATGGATGATCCAGTTTGACAGGTAGATGGAAGTAGGGGATGGTAGCACCCTTGACATTAACGGTGAAAGACTTTTCACAAAATAACACCCAGATGGTTTCACCTAACTCTAACATGCAGAGATATTTGAAATTTGCTATGAAAAGAGAATATACTTTTCGTAGGAGATCAAAGGCTGGAGACATCAGACGTGCTCTTAAATGAATCAGTTCTTCTGCTATTATTGGGTTCAGTCATCTAAATCTAGGCAAAGCCAGTTAATTAAATTTTCCCAGGTAAAATTAAAACCTAGGAGTTATTCTTTATTCCATCATTTACCACACCTAATCCATCTGCAATCCTGTTAGTTCTAAATATATCCGCTTCTCTCCATCCCCACTCTCACTTTCCTAATCTAACTTACCACTGTCTCTTTCCAGAGCGACTTCAATAGCTTCTTAATGCTGTCCTGTCTTCCCCTACAACCTTTTCTTCACAGAATTGCCAGCATTCCGTCACAGTTATAAAACAGGTCTACATTCAAGCCCTTTACGGGCTTCCTACTGTTCCTAGGGTAACACCCAAATGCTCTCCCATGGCCTAAGGGACCTTTTATGTAGGATTTAGATGCTACTTCTGCAAGCTGACCAGAATTATCTCCCTGAATTCCAGTTCTCCATATCAAGTAAGTCCCCATTTCTGCGTTTTGCACTTTTTTTTTCTTTTTTAAGATTTTATTTATTTATTCATGAGAGAAAAAAAGAGCGAGGGAGAAAGCCCGAGGAAGGTTCCCCACCGAGCAGGGAGCCCAAAGAGGGGCTCCATCCCAGGACACCGGGACCACGACCTGAGCCGAAGGCAGATGCTTAACTGACTGAGCCACCCAGGCACCCCTGGGTTTCTGCACTTCTTTTTGCCTCTAGAATGCTCTTCACCCAGTTCTTTGTTTGGATGCTTCCTTGTCACCTTTTAGGCCTCTACTCAAAGTTACTTCCCACTTTACTTCCTTCAAAGCATCCATAATAATATGAAATATCTTACTGCTTTACATTATTATTGTCTTTCCACACCAAAATTTAAGGGAGGGGTTTATAAGTCTTTGTTCAGCAACTATAGGAACGCCTGCCATGTCGTTGACCATCAACAAATGACTGACAGGTGCCGTCTTTCCATGAGGACCCATCTTTTGATACTAAGTATCAAACTTCTAATTTGTGAACCCAGGCAAACAGTCAATCTGAAACTGCAGCAAACAGGAAGTAGTTAGGGGATCTAGACTTTCTCCTAGAACTAGACGCCTAAAATTATTTCTTAGGTAAAATTATCTTCAGCCAAAGTAATCCTTAAAGTGACTATGTTGCATGGTGGAAAAAGCTGGTGTTCTGAATGTTTAGTAACTATGTTCTGATGATGCATCCCCGTAGTTATCAACCCAGATGCTGGGGCTCCTGGAAAGAGAGTAGATAAAAGAATAAGAGAGACAGGCCAGCTGTTGTAAGACCATCCTTGCCATCTGACATTTTGTTCCTTCTCTCATGCGCTGTAGCAAAGGGATACAATGAGGCTGAGTATTACTATTAATCATTCTTAACAGTGGGGTTCTGGTTACCAAATCATACCCCAAAGCAGAGTTGATTGACTCAGAGTAAACCCAATCAATCAGCAGTGAACGTAAACTCAAGAACAGGCTTCTAATTCTATTTGTCTTTGACCAGTGAATTTTGAGTAGCTGCCCAATTGTTCTAGATTTTGAACTTTGAATTCATATATTTTAAATGGATTCCTCTCTTATAAGCATTATCAAACACAAACTTTAAAATAAACATGTTTTTAGAACAGTTTCAGAATTACAGAATTACTGTAAAAATAGTAGAGAGAGTTTCTCTATACCCCATATCCAGTTTCCCACATTATGTTGTGTATTTGTCACAACTAATGAGCCAATAATGATGCCTTCCTATTAACTTAAGTCCATACTTTAGATTTCCTCAGTTTTCCCTCATGTCCTTTTTCTGTTTCAGGATCCTATCTGGAATACCACATTACATGTCGTCATCATGTCTCCTTAGGCTTCTCTTGGCTGTAATAGCGTCTCAGACTTTCATTATTTTTGATGACTTTGACAATTTTAGGAATACTAGTCAGGTATTTTGCAGAATATCCCTCAGTTGGGATTTGTCTGTTGTTTTTCTCATCAGGAGACTGGGATAATGTGTTTTGGAAAGAAGACCACAGAGGTAAAGTGCCATTCTCATCACATCCTATCAAGGGTACATGCTACCATGACTTATCACTGTTGATGTTAACCTTGACTCCCTGGCTTAACATAGGCTTGTTAGTTTTCTACATTGTAAAGTCATTCTTTTTCTTTTGAAAATGTCTCTGCACAGCCCACACTTATGGAGTGGGACATTGTGTTTTCTCTCCTTAAAAGGGAGTAACTACATAAAATATTTACAAATTCCTCCACAGGAGATTTCTATCTCTCTCTCTCTCTCTCTCTCTCTCTCTCTCTAGTCATTTACTCATATCCCTATAACTCATGGATACATACTTTATACTTTGGGCTATAATCCAATATTACTTTGTTTTATTGCTCTGTTTTGTTGCTCAAATTGTTCCAGCTTTGGCCACTGGGAACACTTTTAGTTGGCTCCTAGAAGCCTTCACATATCCACATCCCGCATCATAGACTTTTGCTTTGTTTTTAGTATCTCCTTACTTTCTGGGATCATAAGATGCTCCAGGTTCATCCTGTAGATTATTTCACACTACATTGTGATTGCCTTTCACTCTCTGAACCACTGTCTCCTCCGCCCTTATCCCATCCCTTTTAGAGTGAACTCCAATATTTGTCTCATTCATCTTGGTATTCAAGTGCCTGCTAGTGCATTGATTAGATGGATGCTTCATTAAAGACATAAGTGACTGAATGGAAGAATGAAGGATTTGAGCTTATTCATCTCAGGCTTGCTTTAAGCCAGGCACCAGTCTTGTTGAATGAGTAGACCAATTTAATCCAATAATTAAAACCAACATGGTAGACACAGAGTTAAAGAACATTTTTAACAGTTCAAATATTATCTTTCATGACATTGGTGCTCTTTTCCTTTTGTATCTTTGCCCATTTCTTAGAAGATCCAGCAAGTATAAAATTGAAAATATCATGCCCTGTAATTTTGATTCTTCTAATTATGACACAGCCTGAGCTGAAACAAAAAATTACCCAGAACCTTCGCTGCCTCTAGCCTCTTAAAATACAAAGAATCTATTTCCAATTCCTAATGTAAGAGATGTTCCAAGTAGTTTTACACTAAGCATTTATATACAAAAATCTAATTATAAATGTTCCAGTTTTGGTAAATTGATGTAGACAAGGATTGGGTTTTGTCTTTGCTGCACTGACGAACTTCAGTTTTTATGTTACCAGAAATAGGAAAGCTGTGGTATGGGGTAGCAGAGGACAGATTTTCCTAGCCATCATCTCTTATAGCTGTGTGACCTTAAGGGAATCACTTAGCTTCTCTGGTCCTTTGTTTCCTAAAGTTTAAAATGAAGGTGATAGCATTTACATCACATGGATGTTACATGTTACTAAATTTTATAGACAAAGTTGCCAATATAGTGCTTGGAATATAAAATATGCTTAGAGACTCAATCAACTCCTATAATCTTTTCTCTTGGTGTACTTTGAAGTATTAACCCAATTTACTTATAAGATCTCAGAATTCAGTCTTATTAATTCAGACTGGCCCTTCCTTCAATGGGCTTCAATTAGTGAAATTTACAGACTTGTTTGCATTTTTACAAGGACCTGAATGCTCTGCCAATTTCTTCTCTTCTAGCTTATTTTACATCTGTAAATTATAATGCATACGTAGTGGCAGAATGTCTCAAGTAGAAGTTCTTCTCAGAAAATACTTGGTCAAATTCCCAGGGTAAACTGTAGTCATAATGGAATATAGGACCTGACTTGACCATTGAATTAGGAGTCAGGAAACTTGAAAGTGATTTCTGACCTTGCTGTAGACTCCCTTCCTTAACCAAAGCCCAACCTGGCTGTGCCTTAGTATTTTGGGAAATGGTCATTGTTCTCTGCCTCTCTTCGAGGACAGTGAGGTTTATAAAGGACTTTGAACCCACTAAGAAGACAAATATAAACATATAAAGTTCGATTACCTTTAAAAACAACTCTCTTTACTTGTTAAAGGGAAGTTTTACTTTATCAGCACCAGTTGACCTATCTGGAGTTAGTAAGTTGATGAAGGTCTGATTAAGGTTTTATAAGGCAATCTGTAACACAGAGTAGAGTTCACCAGGGTCCCTTCCTATTTCCTCATTCCATATTTCTTATCACAAATTAATTCAGGACTTTCATGAAACACTGCCCTTTTATTATCCACTGGAAAAAAAAAAATCATGTGCCTACTCTGTAAAGATATCCTTTACTGAATAATTCTGTGACTAGAACCTACCAGTAGTACAGAATAAGCTATTTCAAAGATGTATTAACTACTAATGCTATGGAGTGTCCTAGACGAATCAAATTATTCAATGGCCCCAGTGTCTAAAGACCTAATGGCATGGCAGAAATAAAGAAATTGACCACTTCCTCAATTGGAAAGATGCAGATTTATTTCTAATTTAACAGTTTCTTATCAGAACTGCCTATCACTCAAATGGCAGCTGATGGTGCCATAGAATGAAATGCTTTTTTTTATTTGATGTGACAACAGCTCTGACTCTCATGTATATATTTTTTGAAAATGTGAATCATCGTGATGAAATTCTAGAATGCTCTTCTCTTGGAGGCACTGCAGTAATGTCATCTCAGAGAGCTCTGGCAGAATTTGTCACTTAAGATGAGGAGGGAGGGAGAAGCTTACTCAGGATATATAAATCATTTCTGACCCTCATAATGGCTAAGCATCCCAATTACCCCTCATGCAGGAATGAGAAGTGCAGAGGCCACCCAGAAGGCAGCAGTGACTTTAAAATGGAAACAAAGCAAACAAAGCCAAAAATGGAGCATCTAATTGGTGGAAGTTGAAAGATAACTGATGTTAAGTAGGAAGGCTATATTTGTTGAACACCTAATATATGTTAGGACCCCTGCTGGGCCCATGCGATTCCTCCCATGCAAACAAGTACGGAGGGGGATATGGAACTAGCAAGTGAGCTACCGTTCTTCAGTTCATATTTTATGCAATCAAGTTAAAGGGGATGCACTGCAAGATATTGCAAGTAGTTATAAATCTGTGATAAGATGTTGAGTAGGATTTTTTTTCCTTTTTTATTCTGGAAATATAGCTAAATATCCAAAATTGAGAACTATAGGGACAAATACCCTTAATTTAAAAAATAACTCCAGGAGGAGACAACAATTAGAGTCAGACTTCTCCCTCCCCCAGGGTTTAATAAGAGGCTGCCAAACCTGTCTTACCGACTCATCCCACTATATGTGAGGAGGAAACTGGGCAGAGAAGAAGGTGGCTGGGGATCCTTTGCCTACGGGGAATACAGTGCTCCCCAGCGGAAGAGGGTGAGCTGTCGTTCTCTCTAAAGTCAGGTGGATATTAGTGTGACTTGTGCATAAAGGAGAGGCAGGCATTCCATTTTCTGCTTCAGATATCTACTTACAAAATAGATATATTGGTTATTAATTAGAGGGCTTAGTTATTTATTCATTCATTCAAACTAAATATTAAATACCTACCATGTACCTGCTAGAAATTTTTCTAAGCACTGAAAATACCAAGATGAACAAAGGAAAGTCTCTGACCTCATGCATGAAGCTAACTTTTTTACATGTTTATGTGTTGGTGTGTACGTGGTTTATAGAGATGGGAAATAAATACATGATATGTCAAGTGGTGATAACTGTTATAAAGAAAAAACAAAGCAGTTGAGAGGATCAGAGGACTGACATTTAATGTGGGTGGTTGGAGAGGACTTGTGATAAGGTGATGTTTGAGCAGAGTCTAAGGAAGTGGGGTTGAGCCATGCAGGTAGTAGGAGAACATCCAGACAGATTGGGAAACAAAAGTGCATGGGTCCTGAGGCAGGAATGGCTTGGTGTGTTTTGAGGAGCACTGAGAAAGCCAGTGTGGCTAGAGCAAAGTGGGAGCAGATTAGGCTGTTGGATTGGTGAGGCTGGATCACTTGGCCCTGTAAGCGTTTGTAAAAAGTCTATCTTTTACTTGGAATGAGATGGAAAACAACCACTAAGGATTTTGATTTCAAGGGTGATCTATCTTCCATTATCACAGGATTACCTTGCTTATTTGGTAAAGATAGACTACAGGGCTAAGGGTGCCAGCTGGAGCCAATTGCAAGAGTCTAGGGGAGAGATATAGCTTGGTCATGATGTTGACCAGCCTTTGTGCCTACATGAACAGAGGACAAGATCATTGGAGGAGCAGTGGAAGGGAGCAGGCTGCATGCCCAGTATTTGGTGGACCAGCATGACTACTTGAGTCCCTGACATGGACACAGCAAAGCTCAGGTGATAGTATTGAACACCCCCAACCCCAGCTCCTGAGAAGGTCAACTGGTAGATCAGGAAGCCTCAGAAGCAAGAGTCTGTCAGTGAAACACTGTTCACTACTGACTGACAGCTAAGCTGAGAGAAGAGGTCACTAGAGCTGGTACATCCTGGGACTCCAGGAGGCTGTCCCCAGACACTTATGACATTCAAAAATATATCCCATGAACAAGCTGACACTTGAAGTCAGGCCATCAAAAGACATGGGCAGCTAGGTAGGGTAAGCCAGAGAGGCAGAAATTACCACCTAGGAGAGTGTTCAAGCTGTGGCTGCTGCATGCAGAAGGCCCTCATCTTCAGTAGACAGCTGGAGCCCAGTAGAGAGGGGAGGGGAGTTTTTAATAAGATCCAGGATTGGAATTTTCAAGGACTGGCCTGAGTTTTAGTACCCAAAATGTCCAAACAATTAGGAGACCTGTACAGGGTATCATTCACAGACTGTAGGGCAGATTCCACAGAGCCAGGTGGGAAAAGAGTAAAAGTGTGAGTGTGTGTGTGGGGGGGGGGGGGTGAGTATTTACACACAGTTTCTGGTCTAAATTAATCTGTGTGACAAATGTAATGAACTCCCAGGTGTTCTGGGGGTATACCTCAAAAAATCCTTCCTGCTCTGGGCATTTTGGAAAACTCTCCTGAGAAATTGACACTAAAACTCAAAAGACATAGTAGACATTACTCAAGCCAAGGGGAGGACAGCACATTTCAGGAACAGTCAAGGTAAGGGTACCAAGATGGGAAGGGGAAGGCATTAGGGGGAGAAAGAAGACTGTAGGGGAAGTCACCATCTGCTATAAAGATCACATGGCCACTAAAGGAACTTAAAAAAAAAAGAATCTTACTTGAAAATGCTATCTTCATCACTGGGTTTCACAATTAGCTGGTAAATATGTTTGGCCACTTCAGACAAGGAGTTCAAGTCTTCTTGTTTAAGATTTATACCAATTTCTTATAACTACAAACATCCTGAATGCAATCCTTTTCAAAATTCTGTTACATATATATAACTTTGTTTCTAAGGTTATGTTAACCAGTTGGTTCTCTACTCGAAGTCTTGGTGTGAATCTCAGAATGATTTGGGACTCCGTGGGCTTCACTGTGTTCTAGGGCTCAGCGTTATGCTTCAGAGCTGACCACAGGTTCTTGTCCCTATCAATGGCAGCAACAGTGGCTAAAGTTGTCAGTGATAATGGTAAACCCAAGACGGGAGGTTGTGCCAGTGGATCCAACCAGGAACAGTTTGGAATGGAGGTAAAAAATGAGAAAGAATGGGTCTGAGTGAAGGTCTGTATATGCCTAGAAAATTAATAAAAGATTAAAAAAAATAAAGGCAGAGAAGGACACATGCAAACAAGTTGTTTTAACAGGATTTCAGAAATACACTGTAGCTTTGACAGTAGCTGAAGGCTCTCTTGTGCCTAGTGTTCTAGGGCTAGTTGGAGAAGAGAGGAAGGATACCCGGCAGGAGGGAGACCCACAGGAATTGTCTGTGCCAATTTCCATTTACTTGGTTCTTCCCCTCAGTACCACCCTGCTAACTGAGTTTTTCAAGAACAAAGGGACTTTAAAAGGAAAGATTATCTCTAGTGAAATCACTGTTCCCGAATCCTCTCCCCTAGAACCCTGGGCTGAAAAGTATTTGCCTCACATGCTCACGAAATGCTGTTGGTAGTTTCAGTTAGTAAAGTGGTTATGGAGAGAATTTTGGAAATACATTAAAGTCTTTAACAAATGGTTATCATACCTAAAAACAATTTTAGGGGCGCCTGGGTGGCACAGCGGTTAAGCGTCTGCCTTCGGCTCAGGGCGTGATCCTGGCATTATGGGATCGAGCCCCACATCAGGCTCCTCCGCTATGAGTCTGCTTCTTCCTCTCCCACTCCCCCTGCTTGTGTTCCCTCTCTCGCTGGCTGTCTCTATCTCTGTCGAATAAATAAATAAAATCTTTAAAAAAAAAATAAAAAAAATAAAAACAATTTTAAGGAAATCATCAAAGAAGCAGAAATTTATATACAAAACGAAAGGATGAAAACATGTTATACGCTATAAATTAAATAAATGATGACGTAAGGGATAGGTTTAAAAATGTAGCATGTGGAAAACTATATAGCCATTCATAATCATTCTTCTTTAAAAAAAAAAAAACAAACTACTAGAATATAGAAGTTTCCTCTCCACTTCTGTGGGCTTCAGAAAGCTCTGAAGTATTTTAAGAGTACTGATTTCTAACCCCTTCGCTTTTGCTAATAGAGGTACACTCAGAAAGTCTTGATTTTAATATACTCAAATAGGGTATTTTATTCCAAAATTTGTATCTCTAACCAAGATCTCTCTTCTTCCCTCCAGAACCAGCTGCTGTTTCCTCTTCAATATTTCCATTTGCCTGTCCCATCAACACCTAAAACTCAACATGTCAAAAATTAACCCCCATCATGCCTTATTTCAGGATATGGTACAAGCCAGGAATCTCAATGCCATTCTTGACTTGTCCCTATTTCTTACCTCCCACACCTATGCACAGTACATTCTGCTTCCAAATATGGTTGGAATTTGCCATGGTCATAATTCTGGCCACAGTCTACTCTCACCATAACTGCTAAAAAAGTCTAACTCCTAGCCTCTGCATCTGTTTTGCCCCCCTGCAATTCGATTTTTAATTTTCAGTAACATTTTCAGTGTATTTCATACCAAATGGCTTTCCATTTCTTTAGTACAAAGTGATAAAGCCATAACTTTGTGTGCACCATTCAGCCATTAGGTCCCTGCTTTTCCAGCCTCTGTCTATTTATATGACACATTTTTCTTTTACCTCAAAGACATAATGCTCTTCTTTCCATAATATTTTTCTCCCCATCAACATCTTCCCATCGAATTCTGCTAAGCAGCTAGGTAACTCCTAGAGACACCGGTGAACAGTCGTGCAAAGTGGGCCAGGTGCAACTGCAGGGTGGTCCCTATCTTTATATCATGGTCTAAGGGAAAGGCATGTTGAGGAGTTGAGAACTGAACACCAATGGCACAGTACTAACAACTCCGCCTCTTCCAGATTTCTGCCTAAGTGACAGTGCCTCCGGGAACCTTTCTATAAAGCCCGCCTCCCCGCAAACACATTCACACACACCTGGAGAGGTCCTCCATTTTACATTTCCATAACAGCCTGGGTTTCTCCCCTACAGCACTTAACATTTGTAATTATTTGTTTAATGTCCTTCTTCCCCATTATACTGAAAGCCCCATAAAGTAAGAATCCCAGCTGTCTTGTTTGCTGTATTCCCAGAGCTTTCAACAGGATCTGGAACTGGTGGGTGCTCAAATAATTTGCTACAGTCCACAACCTATGTGTAAACCCGTGATTTAAAAGATAATGTCATGGGGCCTTTAATGCGCTCCTTTCTGAAAGAGGTAGAGTCCATGACAGACAGAGCATGGGGCCAAAAAAACTCAGTAAAAATAGACTCTGGGACATGTATGCATAAGTCTCTTGACACTTGACGTGTAGATGACTGTCTTAGTGCCAAGGCTAAGACAAGAACTGAGGAAGACAGAGCTTTCCTCTGGCTCTTTTGTCTTTGAAAGCCTTTCCTGCACCAACCTTTTCCTTCTCTTCTCAGACAATCACTGTAAATATTTATTTTCCCACTTCTTTCCTCTATAATTCAGGCCCCTTTTATTCTATGGGTCAGTTCAAGTTAAAGTCACTCTGGTTCTGATTACTATCTAATCCACGAGGCAGAAAATAACCACATGACATTTAAACATGTAATTGAAGGAGAAATTGATGGCTATTTTGAATGTAATAAAAATTGATGCTAATAGTCACTCATTATGGATAAAAAGGCATGATACAGTCCGAAAGTCATGGTATCAGAGTAAGAATGATATCAGAGGAAGACCTGAACAATTAGGATTGACATGAAAGAGAGAGAAAGGGGGGGGGGAAGGAGGGAGGGGGAAGAGAGGCAGAGGGAGAAAAAAGGGAGGGAGAGGGAGAAAAGAGTAGCAGAAACTACTTCTAATTTGCGAAATGCAAATGGGAGCGGCATTTGTAGGCCTTATGAGGAATTATAACTTCTTAGACCAGTTCAGTTTTTAGAAATACATAACACACACACACACACACACACACACACACACATACACGCACATGTGTGCACACACACAACAAATTTACTCCTCCAAAGAACCTGACATTTGAATAGGCAATATCTTTGTTGTTGAATCAACATCCATTAAAGATCAGTTTTATTTTTATGGTTATATCTGTTTTGAGGATTAAATTTTTACAGAATTTGGAAAAGAAGATGCATTATTTTCCATGTTGTGCATTAAGTGTCCCCTTAAAACTCATTAACAGTTGCTTGAATTCACAAATTCTATGCTTGGTAGCAATGAAAAAAAAGGGGGGGGCTTTTTATGTCCTGTTAGCAAGAGGTACCTCAGGATAAGCTTGGCTTGTTAGAGTAGATATGAGTTACCTGTAAAATACTCTTCTTAAGAGAAATCTGCGTGAATTCAGCTCTGTTGTTTCATTTTATTTTATTTTATTTTATTTTATTTTATTTTATTTTATTTTATTTTATTTTTTTTAAAGATTTTATTTATTTATTCAACAGAGATAGAGACAGCCAGCGAGAGAAGGAACACAAGCAGGGGGAGTGGGAGAGGAAGAAGCAGGCTCATAGCAGAGGAGCCTGACGTGGGGCTCGATCCCGGAACGCCGGGATCACGCCCTGAGCCGAAGGCAGACGCTTAAGGACTGTGCTATCCAGGCGCCCCTGTTGTTTCATTTTATGTAGTAAAGGCTGGCCACCTCCTCCACTCACTGACAGCTACTAATGAGAGATCACTTCCTAAGATCATTACTGGAAATAAGTTCCCTTGTAAAAATTAATCTATTGGTGCCACATAATGCAAAATTTCAATTATTCATTCATCTTATTTATTACCCTATATGTAGGGCTTTTAAGCATCTAGCTGTCCTGATTTCAGAATGCATGTTTTTATGATCACTGAGAAAGAAATAATAGTTTAATATGCCTTTTCTCTGACACCTAAAATGCTACTTTTTTAAAAGTACTTTTTCATCTGGAGCATAAATTAAAATGTAATTGTACACAGTTATTATTCTAGTTCCCCCAGATAAGAGTATTAAGAGAGGAGCAAGTCTGTGTGCTATCGAAATGTTTTTGCATGTGTCCTGTTTGTCATGATTATTCGTTTTCTTTGTCTTATGACAAATTCTGAGTGACTTGGGTCTTTCCGTAAGGCCCTGTAGGAAGGCTGTATTTTAGAGAAAGAGAACTTCTGTGCGTGAACAACCTCATGAAAGAGTTCAGTCCAATTCTACTTAGTTCAGCAAATATTTTTCAAGCACCTACTATGTACATAGCACTGTTCCAACTGAACTCTGGCCCAAGTGCCTGCCTCACCAATGTTTGTCCCTGACCCCAGGGGAGGCTGAACAGGCCAGGAAGTGACTCAGTGTAAATGCAACGTCTGTGGCCTCACCTTATCGGGTCAGTGAGCACCGTCTTCACTTCCAGGTGAAGCAACAGAGCCTCGCCTGTTTACCTGACTGACGCCATTAGAAATAATTTAATTTATATTGAGATTAATAACAATGATTCCCTCCCCAACCAAATGTGATTATATTTATCTTAGGCTGTCAGTTGTAGGTTCTCTTGTTTCCCGGAAGGATTTCTGCGTTTAGTATTTACATTGCTCGCTCTATCTTCCCTCAGTTTTCTGTTTGAAGTTAATCCTTCTTACTGAGGAGAGTGGAAGCAGAAAATGAGTAGGTTTTCCTCCTCCGTTATCTGCTAACGTTACGCTCTTGTCTTCTGAGAGCAGCTCCGCCGTTCCCTTCTGTTTATTCTAGAGTTTTCTAGATCTCTCTCTATATAAGGGCAGATCTTTCTTCCTTGCCCTTATTATTTCTCATTGGTTTCTGCTCATGTCTTCGGACACTGTAGGAGAGGCACTGCTGCTGACATATAAGGGGAAGAGAAGGAGCTCTAGACTAACAGGAGATCTGGTTTTAATCCCCACTCTGCCTATCCTCAAGGCAGGACATTTGGTAAACTACTTTAACTTCTCCAGGCCTGTTTTCTCCCCTATAAAATGGGTTCAGTAATCTCTGCTGTGCCTTCCTCATTGACAGGAAAGTGTAAGCAAAAGCTCTTGAAACATATTAAATGTAATATATATATGCACATATATACATAAATCTTTCTTTTATATTTATATTACTCATATAGTCATACACATGCGTTTATATCAAATATATACACACACGTGTGTGTGTGTGTGTGTGTGTGTGAGTGTGTGTGGTGATTAGCTCTTCACTATATTATAAAATAGAAGACCTTTCAAAGTCATTTCTGAAAGAGCAGCCCCTGGGCGCATGGACACTCGCAGTGTGCACACACATACACACACTCGCACTAAGGGGCAGCGTTGTGTAGCGGTGCAAACCTGGGATTGAATACTGTCCTTCCATGTACTGTTGGGTATCTTTTGAAGGGTTACTTCACCTCCCTAACATTCACTTTCCTTATTTGTACAATGGGGTTAAGAAGTCATTCTACCTCACAGCATCGTTATGAGGATTAAATGATTTAATGCATATAAAGCACTTCAAACAGTGTCTGACGCTAGCAGGAATTCAGTGAGTTGCTATTATTAGTGTTGTTACATAGTAAGAATGTCAATAATTTAGACTTTCCTATATTTTGTGAGCCACATTTATATGAGAAGGTCATAAATCTTACTGCTAAATCTTTTGAATTTTACCCCAAGTCTAGCACTATGCTACAGGCTAGCATTTCTAGCTATCAAGGTAGAACTTAGGATATTTATTTTTAGTAAAGACAAGAATCCTATTTCTTTAGGATTAGGAAGAAAATAAATATACCAATAGTTGTCCTGAAAGTCACTTATTATAGTGACTACTTTGTAGAAATTAGGTAGTTTTGTTTTTAAACACGATATTAGGTGAGATATATGCCAAAAAAATAAAAGCCCAATATAGAAAATGCGTATGTTAAAGATCTACTTTGTGAAAATAACATAATTGAAACCACAGGTTTTTATTTGACAAAATAATTCTATTTTTTTCCATAAAAAGTAATCAGAGGTATACATAAAACTTTATGCACAAGTTTCCTCATTTTAACCCTTTATGTCCAAAAATAATTTTTCCGTACATTGTGGTGTAGTCACACAATGTAAAACTGTTCAGCCATTAAAATAATATTTTTGAAGAACTTAGTTTAGAAGTATTTATGATATAAGGTTAAATGAAAAGAAGGGTGATCTATAAATGGCCTTATAGACTAAAATGCCAAGTGTATGTACATATATTACACTAAAAAGAAAAAAAAAAAGAGTGAGCAAATGTACCACAATGTGAAACGTATTTTTCTTGGTGGGAGAATTATAAATATTTTTATTACGATTTTCTTCTGAATACACACACACATATTTATATCTGTGTGGCGGTTTTACAAATCTTCAGTGTTATACTTTTATAATGAAAAAAAAAAAAAAAAAGCCTGCTACAGAACATTTCAGCTTTTTAACCCACCTTGTCTTCAAATAGATAAAACAAAACACTTAACAGGAAATCCATTTACACAAAGCCATTAGAAAAAGTTTGGTCAGGCACTTCTAAAATTTTTCACTTGGAAAATCACATTTAATGTTTCCCAAACGAAACAGACATTAATGGAAATAGGGACACGTTTTGTAGGTTGGAACCTCTAGCAACTGTGGCCCCAGGAGCTGAGCTCTCTCGGCAAACTTCAATGCTGGTTGCAGGAGGTCAGAGGAGCAAGTTGCAGCGCGGGTGAACTCGGAATCCCGAACTAAGCCTCACGAGCAAGGAGCATCACCAGGGAGGGTCCTCGGATCACGGAGGAGGCGGCAACTGACCATGGACTTAATTTTAGTGTTTACTTCAGGACCGAATGATAGTACACAAATATGTTTTTACTACTAAAAAAGAGAGGCAATAGACAAATTGGCTCTGAGCCCAATGGAGAGAGATACAGAGAGAAGCAGAGACAGAGACAGATGCCCAGGAGAGAAAGTATGAAAGAGGGTCTCCAGAGAAGACAGAGGGAAAATAAACTAGAGTTAAGCTACAAACAGCTCTCTCCACAATACTTGTTCAGTTTCTCTCAACCAATCCTTTAGTAATAAAGTCCCAATCACAAATGGTAGACACCACTACCACCACCACCACCACCACATCTGGAAACAATGTTAAGAAGAAGTACTTGCACAAAGTGCACAAGAACGAGGAGTCCTCTTACTCCTGTGGTACTCCAGAGGGATAGATAAGAAGAGCCCTTTAATCAATCTGACAAAACCTGTTCCCATTTGGCTGAGCTTTCCTTTTGAGTAAAACTTCCCAATTGGTTCTGGCTACAAATCAAATAAGTCCACTGAAGTGGAATTTACACCTGAAAAACCACAACCACAACAACAAACAACAAACAAAAAAACCAAAAACCAACATTCTGCTTTACCTGTCAAATATGAATTTGATGAGGTCAGAAATATATCTCTGGTGGATCTTACATTTTGTCCCCCATGGGGTCTTTATGACTAACTCATCATTTTTTTTAAGCTGGTTTGTTCCCCCCACCTCTACTTGCTTTTCAATTGTTTTAAAATTATAAAGCAAACATGATTTGATTTCATAGAATTTTTTTTTTTCCTGGAAGGTTGAAAGAATGGTTCAACCAGGGAAATGGACCAACCACTTAAATTCAAGATTATGCCAAAGGAAAATGACAGTGAAGCATTCCATTCTCTGAACTTTGTTCACTGGGCTTGGTACAGTAATGCTACAATTGACTTTTTCGGTTTAGGACTATTCAGGAAAGCTAAATGCAGAGATCATAGAAAACATGCCTCTCTCAAACGTCCTGTATTTGCATTATTTGGTGAAGACCTATCGTGCTGTTCTCTTCTTCACTAGGAAAAAAAAAATCAACCCAGGCATAGGACAGACGTTTCTTTAGCAGGCTGGAACCTATACCACTTAATTACCCACAGGGAGATGTGAGGAGTGGCCCTGTGCACGGTTCAGTCCTGCCTGAGGGCACTAACCCAGCTGCTCCCATTAGTATGTGGTAAAAA
Source organism: Ursus arctos (assembly GCF_023065955.2). Lineage (NCBI taxonomy): Eukaryota > Metazoa > Chordata > Mammalia > Carnivora > Ursidae > Ursus > Ursus arctos. Next base: position 33,235,126 of record NW_026622952.1, on the reverse strand, counting down.
CACCTGCCAGGACACAGCCCTCGACTACTGCATTTGAGAAAAGATTAGTATTCAATAACCTGGTCAACCATCATGTTGTCCTAAAATATCTATACAATGGAAACATTCAAGTTCTGGAAAAATGAACACACAGGGGAAAATGTAAATAAGAAAACAGATATTACAAAGAATCAAACTGTCAGAATTTATTGACATAAATGTTATATCACATGAGTATTTGGGGGGTGCCAAGTGAACTCAGCTAGCAGTGCTTCAAACACATCAAAAGAAAGGGCACACAGCTTTTAGATGTTTTGCTTTCCCCTCTGTTCTTATCCTTAATTAGCAAAAGCACGCTTTTTAAATTAAGAAAAAAAAACCAGCTTAAAAATCTACATTAAACAATGGGTTAAAATGTAAACCACATAAGTCATAGCCAAGCACTCTCTTCTAATCATCTGATGTTGCATAAGCACTTATTTAGCTCCAAATGAGAGTTCTGTGCCTCAGGAATACCCAAAGCTTGGCAAGCCAAAATAAGAACTTCTAAGCCCTCAAGGCTTGCCAGAGCTCCAGGGCTCATGGCCCAAAGAGAAGGACTGGCTGAGAGGCAGAGTGCAAAATTCTGATACACAAACTCCATTCTCCAGCTCCCCCTCACTTTCCATCTACTCCATACCCCCTACCCAGTAAACCAACCTCCAAGCACTGAAAACAAAACAGAACGAATTAATGGCCCCTGTTCTGTTTCATTATTTATGCCCTTCTCATGTACCACACTAACCAAGGGATGCTCTTTGATGATTATATCTCCAAAGAACATTACTGTGATCATGGTATGTGCTGGGGAACCATAGATAATTAATCAGTCAAACTGAGAGGTATGGATAAGAATAACTTTTGGATTTTGTAAAAGTAAATTCAATGCATAAAACCTGCTAGGAACTGATTAATCAAATAGCCTCTCTACTCATAGTTAAATCAGGACATATACTGCATGGAGCTGACTGCAGACCTATGCCTCATTGCAAGGAGGAGGAAAGAATACTGAGTTTAGTTTTGCTCCTTTGTCAACTTTCCCTCTCAATTCTAGCAGCGTATCTATCTGCGAAAGTGGTTTTCCTGGAATGGAATTCTGTCCTAACAAATCCAGTAGGAAAAGGAGCCAATAATTTATTTGATGTGTTTCTCCTTGTCCTATGATAAACCGATGAGTCACCATGCCAACTGGATTCATATTGTAAAAGAGAAGTGGAAAAAAAAAATTCCATGCTCCTAAAACCAACAAGACCATGGAAATGACTGTAAGAACTGTTCACCCATATTTTCACAGGTGAATTTTTCTAAAGACAGATTTGCATGATTTTAAGAAGGTGAGTGTTTTGTGGGTGACAAAGGAGCTAGCCACCTTTGTCTTCTGCAGCAGCAAACCATGTCGAATTCTGGGAGTGTAATATCAAGAGGAAAAGGAAAAGAGAATTGAACGGTCTTTTGTTTCTTAAAAAAAGAGAAACCAACAAAGACCTGTTTCCTTTTCCCTCTTTGTCAAATGAAAGCTCTTCAGAGATGACTGAGCTCTTGTAAGCTACTGTTTGAATCCTGTAGGACGTTATTCTGTGTAGCTTTGCTCTAAGTACACCAAAGGACGCTGATGCTTTTGAAGGTAAAAACTGCTTTGTGGTGCATAGGGGACCTCTGTGAAGGTATCTGATCCTTGGGAGAAGAACATCATACTCTCCTCTCAGTTAGAGCCTGCTTTAAGGAAATACATTTCCATGCTAGTTTACCAATTTGCCGAGGACGTAGCGGTCCAAAGGCACTTGGGAATGGGTAAACCACCTTCTTTTTTTTTTTTTTCTTAATTTTTTTAATTTAATGTTTTTTTATTATATTATGTTAGTCCCCATACAGGATATCCCTGGTTTCTGATGTTAAGTTCTATGATTCATTAGTTGCGTATAACACCCAGTGCACCATGCAATACGTGCCCTCCTTACTACCCATCACCGGTCTATCCCATTCCCCCACCCCCCGCCCCTCTGAAGCCCTCAGTTTGTTTCTCAGAACCACCTTCTAAAATTAACTGAAGAAGAAGAATGCTCAGAGAATGCACAATCCTGTTTCACGAGGGTGTAGACTGATTTGTCAATAAGACAGCATTTACAACCGAATCAGAGATGGGTTCTTATCTCTGGTCCTTTTACTCTCCCCCACATTCACTTGGGTCTTCACCTTGCCCCCGGAAAATAGTTCTGGAAACCACCCCGCACTGTAATCTGAGACCTCTACAGACTGACAGAGGAAAAGACTCTGAATTTATCCAATTCTCCCCATTTGCTGCTTTTCTAATATCAGTTTGGTGTAACAAGACATACTGAGTCTTCGCGTTTCTACCACTAATAAAAGACGGATTGCAACAGTTTTTCTAATTACCATTTTTAAAAGAAAAAAAATGTTTAGAGAAAAGGTTGGAGGCTCTTTCTGGGAGATTAGCTTAACTAATCGGGGTGCGACTGAATAATTTTCATAAGATTACTCTAATCATGTCAGAGCATTTTAAAAGCTTGAGAACAGATAATAAAAGTAATCTCATTCTTGGGCTATGTGTATAAGCACAAAATATCTTCAAGCTCTAAAGAATACTATTAGGATTTTTGCAAGACCCTCTCATCGATGTGAAATCATGTCCATTATAAAATACTGATATTTTAAGTATAACGATATATTCCCCTTAGAAAGAGCCGCTAGCCTGAGGAACACATTCTTCCCACATGAGCTCCTCAGGTTCCTTTGGCAGATGCACGATCGAATGGGCCATTTCATACTTGCTTGGTAATGACTGACATGGAAGGGGGGGGGGTGCAGACGACACAGTGAACTGTTGAGGAAGGAGAGCCCAGCTTCTAATTTCCAGTGAGAGACTAGTTTAGCAACGGGGCTAGTGTAAGACAAAGTGGTTCTCGTGTTTACGGACGCTGCGGTGGACAATCAAATCTTTTGTCATTGAGTTATAATGGCCCATGCCAAGAACATCTATATCCTTCAGTAGAGGAAGGAACGCAAAGCAAACTGGGAAGCTCCTGCATAAAAATTGAGCCTTCAGGGGCGCCTGGGTGGCACAGCGGTTAAGCGTCTGCCTTCAGCTCAGGGCGTGATCCCGGCGTTATGGGATCGAGCCCCACATCAGGCTCCTCTGCTAGGAGCCTGCTTCTTCCTCTACCACTCCCCCTGCTTGTATTCCCTCTCTCGCTGGCTGTCTCTATCTCTGTCGAATAAATAAATAAAATCTTAAAAAAAAAAATTGAGACTTCATTACCTGGCTGGTCAAAACAACTTTGCATTTTACCTTTCCCCATACGCGTAAACTATTTCAAGTAACCTAACTAACTGCGAGCCATTTTTACACACCAGACAGCACTTACGTGTCTATTTAACACGAACTAAAAGAAGCTAATGGAATTCTTTAAGAGCTATTTTTGCTCAGAGCAGCTCCTCATGGAGGAAGGGAAATGCATGTGGAAGGAGGAAGCTGTCGTGCTCCTCCAGGACGCATGGCTGCAACAAGCAGCGAGGCTTGCAGGGCACGTTCAAGTGCTGGAGAAGGTGCTCAAGGAATGGAGGACCACGATCTCAGGCAGAAAGACCTGGATCTTGCTCTGGCCCATGGCTGCTCCAATGGAGCCTTTAGATTTAAGAGTAAACCTTCAGAGGAAGAGCCCCGGCGGTATCGGGTTCCCAATGTGAGCAGAGCAATTGTGCTGTGTGGTTGAGTGTTCTGGAGAGACAAACACACAACACACAAAGGCATGTGGCCTGCCCTCCGGGACTTTCTCTTTCCTACATGTTAATGAAGATTAAAGTGTAAGAACGTACAGACATCCATTGAACAGATAATTAATGATGATTGATGATTTACTTTTAATTTGCGCCCCATGATTAATTCAGGTAAAAGACACAGATGCTTGAAACTTCTGGGGTCGTCAATTTGTTGAGTGTTCAACATGGACTGACGGACGTCTACACCGGCATTTGGAATGGCCAACATTATCCATTAAATAATTTTCATTAGGTGGATATTGAAAGAGAAAGCTCCATCTGTTTAAAAGAAAGAAAGACTTTCCTTTCTCTCTCTGGATGGATTTTTTCACCTCTCTCATTCTTTTATTTCCTGATAGTCTCTGGTTGCTTTCTTGGGCACAGCCACTTAAACAATTTCCTTTTCTGTTTTCTTACAGATAAGATGGTTTTTGCGTGGCTGGGTGTGGATGCATAGGTATTTGTTTAATCCTATAACAGAATAGTCTCTCTCACGCATCCCCATCCTTCTCTTTAGTATGTGTGTTTGGATACATGCACACACATACATCGGGGACCCTGTGACAGGTGCAAAGGTGAAGGAGTGACAGCAGTATTGTGTGGGTAGAAATATTCCAAACTTCAGGCTATGAATCCAGTGAAGAAAGCACATCAGCATTTTCTCTCTTTTGCCAGCGCAGCAGGGCTGTGCCCAGAGCAGGGTGTTGCTGTATTGTGCAGAAGTCTGTGTCAGTCCCACATCAAATGATAAGGCTGTTTACAAGTGGTAAATTGAAGGCCTTTATGGTTCCTCAGAGTTTATCTCCCTAAGGACGGCAAAGCTTGAAAAGAGTAGAAGATTTGGGGTTTTACCACTGTATTGTAGAAACGCTTAATGCTTCATTTGCTGACCCAGACCTAGAATGAATGTCAGTAACCGGGCAGCCTCACGGGCCTGAGTTCCATGTGGGTATTTATCGCTACATATACTGGGAACGAAGACAGAAATTCCGACTGAGCAATTCTAAAGCTTCCATGTGCTACGTGAGTTCATGCAGGCACTCTGTGCTTGAGTCCTAGGGGCTTTGCTAAATTTCCCTAGTCTTTTATGGTCTAGAGGTACCACCATCGGAAATTCATTGGCTAACACTCCTTCTCCATATGGGAAGAAGAAATTCAAAAGAGCAACACTCCATGACTTTTAAAGTCATGAAGTCTCTTCATTCCGTAAGTACAAAACCATTTGACGCTGGGTAAAAATGATGTTAACAAAATCACCCATAAGCATGAAATTATTAAAACCCACCGTCGTTATCTCTTGAGAGGTGTATGTAACCCAGCACAATCATGGTGTCCCTCTAAAACCACGGAATATTAATTACGGCACTTTTATTTTTATCTCTATATGTGTGTTTTGTTTTGATGCAAGCAGTAATGGGAAATAAAACATTTTTCTTTTGATGGAGATAATAGAAGATGAACAAAAGGGAATTAAGAAGACCGATTTTAGTGTAAAACTGACTTGTACCAGTGATCAGAAAAGCTACAACAGTGCTTTAATAAGTTATGTTTTCAGAAGGGAAAGAGTAAACGTGCATTTAAAAATCTTCATTCATAATTAAGTTATATTATGTTGCTCCCAAACACACATTTTAAAACACAGAGCACCCCATGATCTCCTCCTTACTCTATTTTTCTTTGACTCTTAGCTTTCACTTTCATTGTTGTTCTCTCTTCGCGTATCCTGCTGGTACAATAAGTTTTCACAGTAAGGAGGTGGTTTACCACTGGATGTGCTTGCCCAGCTGCAGATTTCCAGTCTAAATAGCTGCCGTAAGTCTCCTCTGTCAAAGCTAGCAAATATTTGCTTTTCCTTGATGTTAAACATAGCTATTTTTTTTTCCTTCACCAGTCTTGAGGTTTAATGCAAAACAAACTGTTTTATTAATTCTGCCCCCCCCACCACACACACATTGTATCTTCATGAATTCTCAATGTGTTTAAACAGATCACTGTTGATATTGTGCTGTGGACAATTAGGAGTCGGGCACTTTGTTACATAGCCGGCACCCTGGATGGGGGAGTAGGATTCTCAGTGTGTAGCTGGAATCATGGAGCTCTGTAATTCATGGACATACAGGAATACATTTATCAGCACAGATTACATGTGGCTAGGAAGGCATTTTCATAAACACGTTAACATGACAAAAACCAAGCCCAATTTAAACCAAGAAAATGCGTGAAGCAAAGAATCTATAACATTTTGTCAAATTCCAGATCTAATTATTTCTGAAAGGCTTAACAGAAGAAAAAAAAAAAAAAACAACCAAAAACCCACACGCTGACAGTTCGCATCCGTTAGTGAGGAATACCCAGTCTAAATTTTTACCACAAAAGCTAATGACCCTATTAACTCTAATTTGTTTACTCACCAGTCTGGAACACCTTCTTCCACAGGTACCTCTTTGATGTTCAAAATTAGCTTCCTAGAGGCTTGAGAAATTAAATGCTAAAGGAGGTCAATTATACAACAGTTGCCTTAAAGACAAGGATTGCCACTCCCATGTTGCCTTAAATTGACTATTTTTTTCCTTGATGAACAGATGAACACAAATACAACAAGATTACTACTCAACACATGTTAAACCCTCCTCCTGATGCGCTTGGATGTGATGGATAGCTTTGAATGAGTGCACCTGAGCGTGCTGAAAAGGACTTAATTAAAACTGGCAAAATGTTCAATGCTTGTTCCTTAGGTAAAATCTGAAATACACACCAAAATATTGTTCTGACTGAAACAAAAAATCAAAATGTAAAAACATGTTTGATCAAAATAGAGAATTATTCCATTATCACTTGGAAATCCCCAAGTGGTAGAAAATTTAGTACGCAGGATAGCGTATGCGAACCATTCAGGTTTTTCCCTATGGGTTAGACATCAGCACTATTATGAAATAGTTGTGAAGTGGAAAAAGCATTCTGGTTATTGGAAAATAAATGAACAAATCAATTGTAAGGCAACTGGAATGTGCTAGGGGAATAAACCCTACCATAGACATGTGCGTGTAAAGAAAGCTTTTTTGTTAATATCCTGAATTCTGTAGCATTTCTGTACTAATGGGTAACAAAAGCATTTTGCAGAGGCATGGCCTTCTCCAAGGGGCTGACGCTAACTTTTATGCTCTCTTTTCAAGTTTAACACAATCCTTGTGTGCCCCCACCTTCTGGATAGAGGTATGGGTCCTTATTCTGCATACTCTGGGGGCACCTCCTTCCCTGATAGGAGTTTTATTTGACTTTAGAAAAGATACATGATTCAGAAACACATAGTCATTGTATATATGATTCTAGATGCTGAAAACTGAGTAAAATGATATGAATTCCTCAAAAAACAAAAAAAAAATGGGTCATGAGTTGAAAGGGCCTAATTATCTAGTTCAAGGACAAGTTTGTCTTCCTCTCTCTTACTGGCTCTAAGATCATTTGTAGTTCTCTCCAACTTCCTAGCTTCCACCAGTTGCATTTGTTAATAATATAACTGCAGCTCGTTGGCTGTTACTCCACGGTAGAGTGTACAAAGCAGAGGAAACACCCAGCATGTTTAGGGGGCTGACACGACTGAAAGGCAAGTCAGTGCACATGAGGCTTAGTGGTTGAGTGCAGGACCTCCGGGATCAGTCTGCAGAGATTTGAATCTTTCTTCTGTCTCTTATTAGGTGACTCTGGGCCTTAGTTTCCTTATATATAAAATAGAGATAATGGTAATATCTTCTTCAATGTGTCTAATGAAATAATACATATAAAGTGGTACATAGTAAGAGACCCATATGTATCAGTATTACTATTTAGGGGTTCAGGACCAAGCAAGTAGCCGTTCAGTCTATACCCTGGCTCCCCATGGAATGAAATTCCAGGCCTGCATTGATATGGAGCAATGTGGTACTAACACTATATTGGGGCCTTAGGAAAAATAAAGAAATGATTAGTAACAGTGATTCTATGTTTATTTAAAATCTCGATATTTTGTTTACCACAGGTTATTGTACAAATTTTGATTTTTAAAACTATTGCTTTAAGATATCACTTATTTAGATTGTTGACTTTTTTGGGTGTCCCTTAAATTTTGTGCCTGAGACGAGTGACTCATTCACTTCACCCTTGTCCTATCCTGACATGGAAGCTGCAAGGATAAGCTCTTAAGAGAGCATCAGGAGTGTGAAGAAACCTGGAAACACTGGACATGCTCAGAGACAGGTGGGGAGATGGTATATTCAATCTAAGGAGGGTTGGTTATCACCTTAGCATCCAGGAGCAAATAGGTTTTCTGTAGGCTAAAAGCAGAAACCCCAAGATTCATGCTGCCTGGAGACCAACCTGCTCTTTGCCCTGGGACCCGATTAATTTCCCTCAAGAGGCTGTAGCATTGATCAGTTTTCAGAATTACTCTTTTTTTTTTTATAATGATTTTTTTATTATATTATGTTAGTCACCATACAGTACAGAATTACTCTTTTTAAGACCTCAGGATGGCACTGGTTGTGGAGAACGGGAGGCTCCGATGGTGCAGAAAAATATCAGAAGAATTAACTACGAAGACCTTCCCTGAATCGAGGTGCATTCTTTACAAGATTTAGGACAATTTCTTATCATGGTATCTGCAAACAAAGGGTGAGAAGGAATTGGAGATGCACACACAGAGTTACTGCAAGGGTTATTTAACAGTCTTATAGGAGAAGTCTCATGACACTCTAAAGAGTGGATTGGCGATATCTGTTTTCAATTCCCATCATTATTGCATAGTGGCTGCAAAAGCCCCTTTTCACTGCTTCTGGGGGGACTTCACTGATAACGGGGCAGAACACAGAGACAGCAAACAGAAAGCACTGGGAAAGAGACAGTGTCCAGAGAGACCATTCCTGGGTTGTTACTGACAGACCTTTTCAAGCATATTGGAGAAGAGCCCTAGGAATACACTTGATAGAAACTTCCTACTTCAAGGGTGGGCACTGAGTAAATAAGGACGATGGTGTCCCATCGGTGCTATAAACTCTCACTCAAGAAGGACAGTTCCAGCCTAGCCCAACCCAGTTGGAATGACTAGAGGAAAGAGAAAAAAATACAGCAGATTGGGGCCCGTGGAAGTGGGAAAATGTAGGTCAGGGGAGAACAGAGGCAAGTCCCTATTTACTATCAGCAAAACATTCTCACACACTTGAGTAAAAAGGACTGGAACTTCACGTCTGAGCCTCACAGAATATTATATAAAGATGTTTATATGTGCTTATGCTTATAAAAGTGTCATGCAATTAAACAAGTGTTGGTTTTAAGGAAGATCTGGCTTAGACGTCATCCCTGGCTCTACCACTCATTAACTATGGTGTGTGCCCATGGGGGAATTCACTGAACTTCCCTTGGCCTCAGTTACCTCATCCGTAAAATGGGAATAATCAAGACCTGTCTCACAGGTCTTCCCAATGTCATAATATATAGGATATATATATACAGTGTCATAATATCTAGGAAATGTCCAGCGTGTTGCCTAGAACATCCAATCAACATTCATTCCTCATTTTTTTCTAGTGTCTCCAGGCCCTAGGCTTTGCACTAGGAAATGTCAGAATATTGAATGTATGTTACCTTCAATTCATGCTGGGAAGTGCAGGCTTTGCCATTCTAAGAAAATTGTTCTGTTGCTTTCTTAGATTTTGCTATAGTGATGGGACTTAGCATCCCCTTACCATCAGTGGCAGTCATGCCTAACAACCCAGAGAGGGCAGATCTGGCCAGAAGCCCCCACCTCACCCCCAACATGCCTCTCATGCTGCCTCAACAAGGCCCAAGACTGGTCAAGAAGTGTTACATTTTATACAACTTCAAAAACATCGTCTTTTCACAAACTTCTGCAAAGTCAAATAATCTAATGTAAAACTATCCTGTAGATAGAAAATTTGTTTTACTTTTTTTTTCCAGGGGAACAATACAACTATTTGCTACTAATTTTATTTCACTTTTTTCTATAAGAAAATTTATAGCAAAAGTACAGATTAGACCAAGCTGAAGAGAAAAGTCAAATGCTCTGAATATATGACAACCTTTCCTCCAAACCTGGAATTTTTAATATGATACTAATAAGGTAGACACAGAATCAGTTAGTGAACCAAAGATTTAAATTAAAAAAAATATATTGCTACTACAATTTCAAAAATGGAATTACAAATCTTATATCCTCACAGGAACATACAGGAAAGGTCTGAATGGAAAATGAGAGTCAAACCCTCCTTTTCAAGAACCTTATCTGGGTCAAGTTTTTAAAGTAGTAATAGTGTTTACTGTTTTCCCAAACTGTGATTTCTTTGTTCATTTTGCAGCTGAAGAACATATTATTTACTGTGGGTTGACAGGATTACTGCTGCTGTACTTTCTTTATTCTATTTGTTTTTAAATATTTATATAAACCTCTTAGTTGATGCTGAAAATTATTTTCTAGTAAACTGTTTTTAAAATCAGCTTTGCAGTAATCTCTAGGAGGAAGGGGGGGGGCAGAAGAAAACTTATCTAATGCTGTGGTCTGGACAGTCCATTTACCAAGAGCTGGCCTGTCCTATACAGCTGGTTTGTAGGTTCCTGTACTCACGATATGTTTAAACAGCATGACCTTTAATTAGGAACAATTATAGGAACAAGAAAGCAAGCAATGGGATAAGATGCAAGGAACACAGCCTACTTAAATCTATTTTATAATTATGTGAAGTTTTCCTTTTCATTTAAACTCTTTAAAACAATTTTTTTTTCATTTTGTGGATAGTGTGGAAGCAGGGATTTGGGGTTATTTATTGTATTTCTTTATTAGGCCAGCATTTTCAATGAGAAGCTCTCCTATTCACCCACTCTTACTAGGCTTACCTACTGTAAACTTATTGGAACTATTTCTCTCATTTTATGGATATATGTTATTGTCATAACTATTGCAAAGACATACATTTACTTCTAGCTGAGTTTTCTAGGTAGTCTTTTTTAAAAGATTTTTTTTAAACATTTATTTGAGAGAGAAAGAGAAACAGAGAGAACAAGCAGGGAGGAGAGGGAGAAACGGGCTCCCTTCTGAGCAGGGAGCCTGATGCAGGGCTCCATCCCAGGACCCTGAGTTCATGACTTGAGCCCAAGGTAGATGCTTAACTGACTGAGCCCCCCAGGGGCCCCTCTAGGTAGTCTTAATGAAGAAACTGACCTTAATGTCTGAAGGCTTCTGCTTCATCTTAAAAAAAAAAAAAAAAAAAAAAAAAAAAAAATATATATATATATATATATATATATATATATATATATATATATAATTTCTCTGTTTCTAGCTAGTCAAGATAGAACATATATTTTCTAAAGGAAGTCTGAAGAACAACACTATTTTTTAAGCATATAGTATGTTCACATTCCCCTTGCATGTGACTATTTATACCAGTTCAATTAAAACAAATTATGGCAATGGAAGCCCAGCAAACCAAGCACAGAGCTTAGCAGGCTGAAGACACTCAGGATCTACTGGCTAAATGATTCAAAATGGTATAAATAATGCCACAAAAATGTTTTAGCGGAGTGCCTACTATATGCAACTTTTTATGAACCACGGGAATATCCTCCTTAACTATGTAAGTTTCAGGAAAGTGTAAGGGAAGCTCATTTTTGCAACAGAGACTTAATGTATTCAAATAACCCTGTCTATTTGTTTCCTTGTATTTCTGCTGTTCCAAAAACAATTATAGTCTCAAAAAGAAAGCATAGACACTTAATTAGTATCATTCTACAGCTGCTTCTTAATAAATCAAGATGATAAATATGTGTCTAATCCACTTTCTGGGCTATTTCTAATCTAAATGAGTCTAGACTTGTGCACCTGATGCATTGCATAGGAACTGGAGGGCAAATTAATACCATGATGGAAGAGTAAAATGTACTTCACTATTTATTATTTATGTTTGGCTGTTTCCTATAAAAACACTTTTAAGTGCAATAGACAATCTGGTTCATAGACTCCACAGCAGAAATACGTCCTGCTTTCAAATGTAGGTGGAAGTCCAGGAGCCTGGGTGATAAATGGGTTAGCCAAGAAGTCAAATTTAGATGTTTATAAGCACTGAGCTTTTCCTATAAAGAAATGAGCTTTCATATTTAAAATGTAAGGGAGGAAGCACGCTGAACCAACAGACAGCGGGAAGGTCTGAATTAGAATAATTCATAAATACACACTTTATGTGGTACAGATCTACCAATTCCACACCTTTCTTCAGTCCTGTGTGCCATTTTTTATTAAGAAAAAAAAAAAAAAAAAAAAAAAAAGGCTTCGGTTTGTACCGCTGGCCCCTGCATGCCATTGCACCATGACTGGGGAATGAAGAGGAAAATGATACAGTCCTAGGCTTTCAGGGAACATCGTAGATTCTTCTCGAAGAGAGACATTAGACAAACAGAGGATGATGATAACAAAATAATGCCATGACAGAGACATTATGGGAAAGGGAGACTCAGGCTGGCAGCCTGGAGAAGGAAACCCAGCAGGGGAAGCCATGAACAAGAGTTTGGGGTAGCTGGGACACTGGCCTCATGAGGGCAAGCAGTGAGCCATAAAAGACACTGTTAGGGAAGCAGGAGACAAGATTTCAAGGAGGACTTCCAGAGCTGTGCTCAACAGTTTGAACTTCATTCTGAAGCTGTTAGAGAGCTACTGAAGGGTTTTGGACCAGGTGTGACACTTGGTACCCCAAAGCAGACTCTTGGAGGCCCATGGATCCATCCTTAGTACACGGCTGGGCAGCGCCAGCATTCAGGCCAGTGCTGTCTCTGTCTCATTGTAGCCTTTCCTTTTGAACTCCTCTTCCAGAGCTGGAGTCCTCGCACTGCTGGAGACTACCCCTGCCATGTTTGACCTTCCTCAGCTTTGGAACCTCCTGGCACCCCCTTCCTGCAACAGTCCCTGGGTTGGTCCTTCTGAAGATGTATTTATCAATTACTTCTCATTCCATATCAAAGAGAAAGCAGTATCTCTGTTTAGGAGACGGTCTTCACAGACAGGGGAGTCCTACCTCACTGACTCAACTTAAGTCACACGAGCAACAACTATTCAGATGAATATAATACAGAAATTTACACGGAAATAGTTGTTATTATTTGTAAACCTCATAGCAGCCACCACAGATGGCCAGCATCTTGGAATCCCCTTTCCTAGGTAAGAAAATAAAGGAGCGGAGAACTTGCCAAATGGGGTCAGGGAGCTGAGTCTCTGAGCCCCAACACGGGGCTTGAACTCACAACTCTGAGATCAAGACCTGAGCTGAGATCAAGAGTCGGATGCTTACCTACCTGAGCTACCCAGGTGCCCCTATAACAACCTCTATAAACACAGAAACTCTTTCTCCTCACTTCCGGAGTATTATATGAACCTTACTTTGGATGTTTTACTCAGATATTTTTGAATTCTGAAACTGTTTACATATACATTTACTTACTTATTTACTTGCCTTTTTCAAATGTGCTTATTAATTTATTGAATTCTCATTTGAATACTCTATGAGTAGTCAATGAATAACTCATTTACTGAGTAATTTACCTAACTTTAATAGGTTTTATTTATTTGTTTCATAAGAAATGTTTATTTGGGGGCTATTATTACAAGACACTTTTACCCCTCTGGAGAATGAGGGTTGAACTGAGCAAAAAGTTATAGCTAGCTCTGGAGAAAGTAGGGAAATCTCCAAAAGGCTAGCTTCTCTCCCCACCCCTTTTGTACTCGGATTATTCTTCCTCCTTTTTCAAGGATCAGTGTCATGCCTTTGGCTTTAAATGACCTTAAAGATCACACCGATTTTAAAAAGAAGGGGGGAAAAAGTCGATTTAAAATATTCTCTGCTGCGAAAGTTAACTACCAATAAACACGGTCTAACTTTTGAGAGTCTTTGTCGTTCCTTGAGGCCACCGTGTCACTATTTCCACTTCATGTAATAAGCATTGTACACACGCCCACGGAAGACATTTATATCACTACTGAACTCACATATGGAGGAGATGGTGCTGAGCTCCAAAGAGTGAAATTGAATGTTGACGCAGATAAAGCTTGAAAGGAGGAAAGTGAGCATTTAATTAGGGGGTTTGCTTGCATCTGTTCCCTCAGTTTTAGTTGTATTTTACTATCTAACTCTGATGCTTATTCCACTGAAATAAATTACAGAGTTACGAAGGTTCCCACCCTTCCCTAGATATGTCTGATGTTAGGAGGACAGTCTAGGCACTCTCACGTACTGTGGAATGAACTGTTTGATTTCATCTCCTCTTCCCTAATTCACATCATCTGTCACCCTTAGCACCTCTGTAAATTCCTTCCTCCCTCTGTGCTGTTTTGACCATAACTGACATCATTTCAGTATGGAATGAGAGCAAGGCAGCTGTCAAGTTTTGTTTCCAGCCCTCTGATTCCTTATTGTGACCTTAATAAGGCCCTCCTGCTGGGTGCCAGCCACCTGCAAGAAGGTCAGTGCTGTGGATGAAATCTATAAACAGTAGCAATCATACCCTAAGACAAAACACAGAAGCTATCAAGCTTTCTCCAAATGAGGAAAACAGTTGGCAGGGAACAAGGATGAAGCAGAGTGGGAGGGAGGTACAAACGATTACAAACAGATCTAACAATGACCAAAAGTGTTAAAGAAAAATTACACTGCAGTCATAAAGACTAAACTTCATAATCTTAGGAGAGTGACACACGCCGTTCAAGAAAGCACTCCTTTCAAATTTTCCATCCCACAGAGCAAGTCAGACCCCACCTTGGTAATTCGATCATATTCCATTCACTGAACAACTTTATTGCCCGATTTTGACCTCTATAAAAAAGGGTTGCCTAATGCAGTTTTTTTCTTTAGATCACCGAAGTTACCTATCAGTTCACCCCCTCACTTAGAGCATGTGGAAGTACCATGTTCTATGCACGATTTCCTTTTTCCTATGATTTGGGGTTGACAGCTTTTTTTTTTTTTTTTTTTTTTTTTTTTTTGCCTTGGAAACAAATTCATCATTCTTTCAAAACAGGAATTCCTAACCAAAGAAGAGTGGGTGGTAAGGGGAAGTCCAATTCCTTATTCTGCTGCTCAATTTTGTTAGAATTTCTCCCTAACTTGTGAATTGAGGCCACAAAAAAAAAAAAAAAAAAAAAAAAAGTTTGAAATAATCCTAATCATCACTTGATGTCAGAAGTGCTTTTGGATTCACTGAAAAGAATAAATTAAGAGCAAGCAATGAGAGAGCAAGTAGGAGTTTGACCTTCCCCGCACCAACGGGAGGGACAACATGAAAATAGACCGAACCGCATTCACCACGGCAAAAGTGGGACAAAATGAGGGATCTGACCATCCTGGGGATTTTTAGCTAATGACCCCATGTGGCAATCAGCAGTATAAAATAACGCCCAGTGTCACCGCTCCTACCCAAGTGGCCATTTCAGCGCCTTTCCAAAAGCGTGCCTACGTAGCAAGCCTTCTACACAGACGGTTAGCAAAAATCACAACCGGCGAAGTAAACAACTAAAAAGTTAAATAAATCACTCATCCCTTTCCCTGGCATCCTCCCTCCGGTCCACCTTAAAATACTGCTTGTGAGGCATAATACCCACTTCAACCCTGTCAGCTGCTGATCGTTAATTGCTTCAGAAAAAGACAATATTTTCGCCATCCTCTTTGGAGTTCGAGTGTGAATGGCGAAGCAAAAGAGAGTGAAACTGAGTGAAACATGAAAAGCTTGATTTGTTAGGACCCCTGCTGTCTGAAAAGAGATCAAAGCTCAGAGGGAGGCTGTAAAACAGCCGAATGCCCTGCACTGAAACATGGCCCGTGGCAGCTGCTCCGGGCACTGGCTCACAACCCAGGTGTGCCTCCGACGCCGCTCTGCCAGCTGAATCATGGGAGCGGGTACCTCTCCTCTTCTTCATTATATCCGCGGCCGCCACGGAGGAGATGCGGGCTCCATCCATCACAATGCACAAATTCACAGTGCGCGGATTCAGCACAGGCCTAATTAAAGCTTTTCCTTTCATTTGTGGAGATAATTAGACTTTCATCTCACCAGGAAGCTTCAGAAAGATCTATTTCTTTCTTCAATAAAAGCTACATCAAACAAAAGCAGATTTTAATCGCCTTTTCTTTGGGGCATGAGTCAATAATGAAAGATGTCATGGGTAACAAAAAATTGTGTGCAGGAAAAAAAAAGAGAGAGAGGCGGAAAAAAAAACCCCAAAACGCCTAAGCCATGTTCTTTAATTAACATCATGTTTGCAAACACCATTAATTTCTCTCATTAAAATGATTTTTATCTGCAACTGATTGTTGATAAAACAATCGATTTGAGCATCTCATCTGTTTCACCGCTATGCAAGAACCCCATCTGCCGTGCTATAAAGCGGTAATCACGCAGGCTGTTAAGCAACATGTGAGAACAATAAAAAATGCACGCGTGTGTGTCAGGGATTTGCGAGGTGGACTGCGGGGCAATGGCCACCTTTCCACAGGACATGCATAAAAATGACTCGGTGTCAGGGTAAAGGACCCAACGTCACAAAGATCAGAAGTGCATAAATACAAACACAAATGAATGTGTGCAGGCAGAAAAGGCTCCATCTGTGTTTAGGAATCATTTTGTAAACAGATTCTGAAAAGGAAGGCAGGGAATTTCGATGCATTTAATAGTGTGCCATTGGCTGGTGCGATGTAATTTTAGATGACACACGTGCAACTTGTCTACTCTTCAAGGCAGTCTCAGTTTTTCAAAAGGAAAATTCTCGTCGAGAACACTTTTTGAGAAGTGTTGACTTTAGCTTTTTGTTCCCTGTCACCACCGCACCCCCGACTTGAAGCATGGGGAAAGAAATACTTCCATGGGCGTAGAAGAACCAGCCTGTGGAAAGAACTCTGGAGACAGAGGAGTTGAGAACAAGTGTATACTGGAGAAGTGTGAGGCTGGACCAGGAGCCACGGTATTGGGAATGGACATAGAAACATATGTATACACAAAGATAAACGCTGTGCACAGATTCACCTAGAAGAACAGAATCCAGACTTGGAAAAGGGAACTTCATGGTGATCTGGTCCAAGTTCCCACCCCCTCCATAAATGGTTCCTGTCGCTAATTCAGGAATTCCAGTAACAGTGACTGTGACTACATAATATTGGAGCACACGCTACTTGTGATAGTTCTAAGAATCAGTAACTTCATTATTTTACGGAATTAAAGACTGCCTCTCTCTTGATTCTAATCTTTAGTAGTAAATTTGTCTTTCAGGGCCCGTCTAAGATTAACGTCTTTTCCTCATGGCTGGTCCTTCAATCCCTGAAAGCATATCTGTGTTGCCCCCAGCCCTTGACTTCATGCTAAATACCTACTCCCTTCAGGCATTCTTCAGATAATAATTTTTCCCAGCTTTTTCAATATCCCAGTCTTCCTTTGAATATATTCCAGAGTGTCAATTTCCCAATTAAGACACAAAAATTAAGAGGTAGAAATGAACATCATATCCCAATTGTGGGCAAAGCAGCTCTTCCCCATGCACATCATCAAGTGAAAATGTCAAATATTTAAAGTGGATTTTTTTTTCTAGGAAATAAGAATGATTTTATGATAAATCAAAACAATATTCTACATCTGGAAATCCCTAAAGTATATGGCTTGTCTAGAGCTCAAAGTTATCAGGAGAAATATAGTCCTCCATTGTTAGAGCCAGTAATTTAAAACTATTGAGTTAGATCATTATTTATATATTTATCCTTAAAATCCTACACTTTAAGATCTAGCAGTATGCAAAGTTTCTGCTAATGATAAAATCTTGTCTTCATATTAGCAACCCAGGTTGTTAAAAAGTTAAAATCTTTATCAACCCATCAATAATTCCTAGGACTGAAGGTACTTGTTTGACCTATTAAATAATGTTTGACAACCAATAAAATAATGTGCTTTTAGTATCTCATAAATCCAGAGAGGGAAATGAGGTTCTCTATCTACTAGGTTTAGGATGCAGAAATATAATTTTGCCTGAAAGCTTCATAATATCTGATTTTTAAGTAAAATATAGAAAAGTACTTAAGGCAAGTTGGGAAGGTCTGTCCAAGTTTCCCAAGTGAATTTCTGGTACCTTGCAAAATCCTTTGTCTTTGGGTCATTAAATTTAGACAGCTTAAGCATCTGGTTCCCTCAGTCTTCTGAGTAAAAGAAAAATAGATAGCTTTCTCACACAGCCTGTCCTATTAAAATTCACAAGAAGTTCAACAGATATAAAGGCAAAAGTCATTATTATTACCATCATTCACTGAACAGCAAATAATGCTGTGGTATATCACTACACAATTTAATTTTTTTTCAAGGATTAGTAAGGAAAAATAGCAAACAGCTTTTAGAAAACAAAAGGAAGAAAAGAAGAGAGAGAAAAGAAAGAAAGAAAGAAAGAAAGAAAGAAAGAAAGAAAGAAGAAAAGAAAAGAAAAAAGGAAGGAAGGAAGAAAAGAGAAAAGAAAGAAGGAGGGAAAGAAGGAAGAGAGAAAGAAAGAAAGAAAGAAAGAAAGAAAGAAAGAAAGAAAGAAAGAAAATCAGTAGTTGTTCAAACAAAAATTAAACTAAATCCTTATGCGTTGTAGGAACTCCTAATGGTATTATTTATTTACTGCAGGGTGCCAAAGTTGCAACTAAAAAAAATAAAATCTTTTCAATTATCTATTCAGGATCTACTGCCACACCTGCTGCCTGCTAAAGCTACCAGCATTTTAACAATTTTTTTCCTGTTCGAAGAGCAAACAGTGCCATTTCCAATGAGAGTGCTGTCCATTAGCCCACAGATGAGAAGTGCTGAAAAGTGGTGCGAGCCTTCCCCAGAGACTGGGCTCCTCACAGCACACCTGATATCGAGCAGAGCAAATTGGTGTCTCGAGGTCATTTCAGAAAATCAGATTATGTGCATGACAACACAAGGCACCGCTGCTATGCCATCTGCCTGGCCCACACCTGGCATGTTTAACCCCAAATGCTTTTTCTGCAGTCATATCAGTGTGCTGTCGTGAGCCAGTGTTTCAGGCTCTGTCAGACAAAGATCAATTGTATGTCATCACTCAGGCCAGCAGGGCTAAGTAAACAAATTTATGATGTTATTAGAGATGAATACGATTTAGCAAAATATACAACTGTTCAATATTTTAGCATACTTGGGGAATTACCTTGACTTCTTAACTATAGGAGACGGCAGTGCAAAATACACACAGCATTAGAGAAGGGTCAAGACAGTCACATGGGAAGACCCTGAACTCACCTCCTCCATGGACACATTGAGTCTTTACCTACGTATAGAGCAGTTTCTACTGAAGAAGAACTGAGGGCTGACTATACGGCTGCTGAAGGACAAAGGTGGAAAGACCGCATGGAGAACAGGAGAGACAGAGACAATGTTACAATGGGAACCTCCACCCCCAAGGTTGCAAATTGCAGTCAGCTGGAATAGTACTAAGGGATGGGGAACAGATTCATCTGCCCTGGATCACAGTAAAAACAAAAACAAACCACAGTTTAAAAGAGCAACTGGAATTTAAAGGAACCAGTCCAGGGATGCCTGGATGGCTCAGTAGTTAAGTGTCTACTTTCGGCTCAGGTCATGATCTCAGGGTCCTGGGACTGAGCCCCACATTGGGCTCCCTGCTCAGTGGGAAGCCTGCTTCTCCCTCTCCCATTCCCCCTGCTTGTGTTCCCTCTCTCACTGTGTCTCTCTCTCTCTCAAATAAATAAAATCTTAAAACAAACAAACAAACAAACAAACAAAAAGATCCAGTCCTTGAGTGTGTACCAAATGGGGAGGGAACCACAGAATACTCTCTGAGGGCAAAGGGGCTGGTATGTGCCACTGTTTATACTCCCCCTCCACCTTGACAGCACAGAAAGGAGTAGTCTGGGTGTCTCAGCTGACTTGTCACTTCAGTGAGCTTTGGGATTTAGCCCAAACCACCTCCAGACATGTCCCAAAGGCAGCTCCTTCACTCACACCTCACCAGCTCCAGCTTTCCCATCAAGGCAGTCCCAGTGTGGTACCCAATAGGATACCCCTGGACAGAACCCATTATAGCTCCAGCCATCTCACCAAGGTGACATGGGTGCAAAGCATCCTAGTACACTCTAGGCCTATACACTCTTATCTCTAAACAATTTAGCAAAGCACCCCTTGTTCTGAGAACCCTGAGGACTACCTAACCCATACTCTAGCTCCAGTTGTCCTGCCACAGCCCTCCCATGTGTAGAACACCCACAGACCTCCTGGCCAGGGGCTGCTTTGGCTCCAAATGTCCTGCAAAGGGGCCACCTGCATAGAACACCCTGGGACTCCCTATGCCCAGCTCCTGCTTTGGCTCCAGCTATCCCACTAGGGTGTCCCCAACACAAATTACCTTGGGACCCATCAGCCTACGTTCATTACAGCTCCAGTCAGGCAGCCAAAGCTTCCAGGCATACACCATCTGCACAGGGGACATCCATTCACAAGGCCATTCCCTCAAGTTAATGAAAAGTAGCTGATCTGCCTAATTAATAGAAACAAACACAGAAAACCAAACAAAATGAGGAGACAGAGGAATATGCTCCAAATAAAAGAACAAAGAAAAATTTCAGAAAAAGAGCTAAATGAGATGGAGATAACCAGTCTACCTGATAAATAGTTTAAAATAATGGTCATCAAGATGCTCACCAGATTAGAGAGAAGAGTAGATGTACTCAGTAAGTACTTCAACAAAGAGAGAGAAAATATCAAAAAGAACCAATCACAGTTGAAAAACACAATAACCGAAATGAAAAATACTCTATAGGGAAGCAATGGCAGGTTAGAGGACAGAGGAAAAAAAAAAAAAGGATCAGCAATGCAGAAAACAGGGAAATGGAAATCACGCAAGCTGAACAGAAAAAAATAATTTAAAAAATGACGATAGTTTAAGGAACCTCTAGAACAACATCCAGTATACTAACATTCACTTTATAGAGGTCCAAAAATGAGAAGAGAGAGAGAGTCAAAAACTTATTTAAAGAAATAATAGCTGAAAACTTCCCTAAGCTAGGGAAGGAAACAGGAAGCATAGACAGGCCCAAACCAGATGAATGCAAGGAAATCCACACCAAGATGCATAGTAATTAAAATGTCAGAGTCTGAAGATAAAAAGAATCTTAAAAGCAGCAAGAGAGAAGCAACTAGTTACATACAAGGGAAACTCCATAAGGCTATCAGCTGATTTTCAAGCAGAAACTTTGCGGACAGAAGAAAGTAGCATAATATATTCAGAGTGTTGAAAGAAAAGGAAAAATAAACAAACAAAAAATGAAATAACAACAACAACAACAAAAGAAGAAGAATCTACTTGACAAAGTTATTCAGAATTTAAGGAGAGATAAAAGAGTTTTCCAGACAAACAAAAGTTAAAGGAGCTCATCATCACTAAACCAGCCTTACAAGTAATGTTAAAGGGACTTCTTTTAAGTGGAAAAGAAAAGGCCATAAACACAGGTAAGAAAATTAGGGAAAGAAAAGAATTTCACAAGTAAAGCAAACATACGGTAAAGATAGTAGAGCAATCATTTATAAAGCTATTATGAAGGTTAAAAGGAAAAAGTAGTAAAATCAATTATACCTAAGAAATTAATTAAGGAAACTCACAAAATAAAAAGACATAAATATGACAACATACAAGTAAAACATGAAAAGTGGGAGTAAAGATAAAGTTCTTTTAGAATGTGCTGAAATTTAAGTGATCATCAACTTAATTTAGATTCCTACATATTTAAGATGTTATATATGAACCAAAACCTGTAATAGGTACACAAAAAAAATAAAGAGAAAGGAATGCAAGCATTTCCTTGTCGTCAATCACAGGGAAAGGGCAAGAGGAAAAAGGAACAGAGAAGAACTACAAAACAACCAAAGAACCCCCAAAAAACCTAATTAACAAAATAGTAAAAAGTACATACTTATCAATAACTACTTTCAATGTGAGTGGTCTGACTGCACTAATCAAGGGGTGCCTGGGTGGCTCAGTCAGTTAAGCATCTGACTCTTGATTTCAGCTCAGGTCATGATCTCAGGGTTGTGAGATTGAGCTCTGTGTCAGGCTCTGTGCTGGGCATGTAACCTGCTTAAGATTTTCTCTCCCCCCCAACACTCCCTCCTCTAAGGGGGAAAAAAAAAAGACTCCATTCAAAAGATTTAAGGCAAATAAATGGATAACAACAACAAACAAGACCCGTCTATATGCTGCCTATAAGATACTCACCTCAAACCTAAAGAAACATACGGATTGAAGAAGAAGGGATGGAAAAAGATACTCTATGCAAATGGAAGCAAAAAAAAAAAAAAAAAAAATGCCAGTGTAGCAAGACTTGTATCAGACAAAATAGACTTTAAAACAAGGACTGTACCAAGAAACAAAGAAGGGAATTACCTAATAATAAAGGGAGCAACCCAACAGGAAGTTATAACAACTGTAAACACCTATGCACCAACATAGGAGCACCTAATTATATAAAGCAAATATTAATAAAGGAAAAATTGACAGTAATACAATAATAGTAGGGGACTTTAACACCCCACTTATATCAATGGATAGATCATCCATACAGAAAATCAGTAAGTAAGCAGTATTTTGAATGATACATTAGACTGGAATCATATATACAGAACATTCCATCTAGAACAGCAGAATGAATATACATTCTTTTCAAGTGAACATGGAACATTTTCCAATATAGGTCACGTGTTAAGCCATAAAAAAGTCTCAAATTTAAGACTGAAATCATAGTAAGCATCTTTTTTTAAAGTTTATTTATTTTTTAGTAATCTCTACACCCAACATGGGCCTTGAACTCACAACCCTGAGATCAAGAGTCATGTGCTCCTCTGAGCCAGCCAGGCACTCCTTTATCAAGCATCTTTTTGAACCATAACAGTATGAAACTAGAAATCAATCACAACAACAACAATAACAACAACAACAACCTGAAAAAAAAAAAAAAAAACCAACACACACAAATACATGAAGGCTAAAAAACATGCTACTAAACAACCAGTGGGTCAATAGCAAAATCAAGGAGGAAATAAAAAACAAACAAACAAAGAAAACACATGGAGGCAAATGAAAATGAAAACACTATTGTCCAAAATCTTTGGGATACAACAAAAACAATTCTAAGAAGTTTGTAGCAATACAGGCCTAACTCAAGAAACAAACAAGTAAATCTCAAATAAACAATCCAACTTTCACCTAAAGAAACTAGAAAAAAGAAAAGCGAACAAAACCC
Organism: Ursus arctos; assembly: GCF_023065955.2. NCBI lineage: Eukaryota > Metazoa > Chordata > Mammalia > Carnivora > Ursidae > Ursus > Ursus arctos. The sequence continues at coordinate 33,212,018 of NW_026622952.1, read as the reverse complement.
AAAATTAGTATGGTGAAACAGAAAGCTGATTCTCTGAAAAGATAAACAAAAATGATTTGCCTTTAGTCAAATTCATTAAGCAAAAAAGAGGAAGTGCTCAAATAAAACAGAAATGAGAGGGAAGTAACAACTGACATCATAGAAATACAACGGATTATAAGACACTACTATGAAAAATTATATGCCAACAAACTGGACAACCTAGAAGAAATGGATAAATTCCTAGAAAAATATAATCTTCTAAAACTGAATCAGGAAGAAACAGAAAATCTGAAGAGACATAACTAGTAACAAAATTGGATCACTAATCAAAAAATTCCCAGCAAGCCAAAGTCTGGGACCAGGTGGATTCACAGGTAAATTCTATCAAACACTGAAAGAAGATTTAATACTTATTCTCCTCAAACTATTTCAAACAATTATAAGAGGGAGGAAAGCCTCTGAATTCTATGAGGTCAGCATTACCCTGATACCAAAACCAGACAAAGAAAGTACAAGACAAAACAACAACAACAAAAGCATAATTGAGTGACTGATGTTCCAGCAACCATATTTTATCATGAGAATCAGGGTCATATCTTAGGGATAATAGATTTTAAGAATGGTCCCAGTGACACTAAGGACCCACAATAATGGCTTTGGACAACCTACCTCTGTGTTTTTAGTTATGTGTGAGAAAAATAAATTCATGTCTTATTTAACCCCCCCCCCCAAAAGTAAACTACAGGCCAATAGACTTTGTGAATATAAATGCAAAACACACAACAAAATATTAGGAAACCGAATTCAACAGTACATTAAAAGGTCATTCACCAAGATCAAGAGGGATTTATTCCAGGGATGCAAGGATGGTTCAAAATCTCCAAATCAATCAACATGATATATCACATTAACAAAATAAAGGATAAAAGCCATATAATCATGTCAATAGATGAAGAAAAAGCACTGGACAAAATGTAACAGCCATTCATAAACACTCTCAACAAAGTGGCTTTAGAGGAAACATACCTTGATGTAAAAAAGGCCATATATGACAAAGCCACAGCTAAAATCATAATCAATGATTGAATGGTGAAAAGCTGAGAGTTTTTCCTCTAAAATCAGAAACAAGACAAGAATGTCCACTCTCGCCACTTTTAGTCAACACAGTATTGGAAGACCTAACCACAGCAATCAGATAAGAAAAATAAATAAAAGGAAGAAGTAAAACAGTCACTCTTTGCAGATGCTATAATAGAAAACCCTAAGGACTCCACCAAAAAACAATTAGTACTGATAAATTAATTCAGTAAAGTTACAGGATACAAAATTAACATACAGAAATTTGCTGCATTTCTATACTCTAATAGCAAAGTAGCAGAAAGAGAAATTAAGAAATCAATCTCACTTATAATTGTACCAAAAAGAATACCTAAATAATAATAAATTTAACCAAGGAGGTGAAAGACCTGTACTCTGAAAACTATAAAACACTGATGAAAGAAATTGAAGATGACACAAATAGAAAGACATCCCATGCTCGTGGATTAGAAGAATTAGTATTGTTAAAATGTCCATGCTACCTAAAGCAATCTACAGATTTGAAGCCTTCTCTATCAAAATACCAATGCTATTTTTCACAGAACTAGAACAAATAATCCTAAAATCTGTATGGAACCACAGAAGACTCCAAAGAGCCAAAGCAATCTTGGAAAGAAGAACAAAACTGGAGGTATCACAACCCTAGATTTTGTAACATACTATAAAACTATAAGGGGATAGATAACCCTGAAATAATCCCACACTGACATGATTAAGTAATCTCTGACAAAGGAGGCAAGAGTATACAATGCAGAAAAGACAGTCTGTTCAATAAATGGTGCTGGGAAACCTGGAAAGCTATGTGCAAAAGAACGAAACTGGACTACTTTCTTACACTATATTCAAAAATAAACTCAAAATGGATAAAAGACCTAAATTTGAGACCTAAAACCGTAAAACTGTTTAAGGAAAACATACGTCCTAATGTCTTGGACATGAATCTTAGCAACATTTTTCTAGGTATCTGCTCAGGCAAGGGATACAAAAGCAATAATAAACTATCGGGACTACACCAAAATAAAAAGCTTTTGTACAACAAAGAAAAGCACTGACTAAATAAAAAGATAACTTAATGAATAGCAGACAATATTTCCAAATGATACATCTAATAAGGAGTCAATATCCAAAATATATTAAAATAAACTTCAACAACTCAACACCAAAGGGGAAAAAAAATTAATTAAAATGGGCAGAGGACCAAATAGACATTTTTCCAAAGATGACATACAGATGGCAAACAGACACATGAAAAGATGCTCAACATCACTCATCATCGGGGAAACGCAAGCCAAATCACAATGTGATATCACCTTACAGTTGTCAGAATGGCTAGTTTCAAAAAGACAAGAAATAACAAGTGTTGGTGAGGATGTGGAGAAAAAGGAATCTTTGTACACTGCTGGTGGGAATGTAGGTCGACTGGTGCAGCAACTGTGGAAAACACTATACAGATTCCTCAAAAACTTAAAAATAGAAATACTATAGGATCCAGCAATTCCACTAGTGGGTTTTTTTTTTTTTTTTTAATTTGTGTGTGTGTGTGTGTGTGTGTGTGTGTGTGTGTGTTTAAAGATTTTATTTATTTATTTGACAGAGATAGAGACAGCCAGCTAGAGAGGGAACACAAGCAGGGGGAGTGAGAGAGGAAGAAGCAGGCTCCCAGCAGAGGAGACTGATGTGGGGCTCGATCCCATAACGCCAGGATCACTCCCTGAGCTGAAGGCAGTCGCTTAATGACAGCCACCCAGGCGCCCCTCCACTACTGGGTATTTGCCCAAAGAAAACAAAAACATTAATTTGAAAAGACATATGCACCTCTATGTTTATTGCAGCATTATTTGCAAGTAATGAAAACAACCCATGTGTCCATTAATAGATGAATGGATAAAGAAAATATGGTATGTGTGTCTGTGTATACACACACACACACTTACACACACAATGGAGTAGTACTCAGCCACAAAAAAATGAGATTTTGCCATTTGTGATAACATGAATGGACCTAGAGGGTACTATGCTAAGTGAAATAAGTCAAAGAAAGACAAATACCATATGATTTCACTCATATGTGGAATCTAAAAAACAAAACAAACAAGGAAACCAAAAAACATAAACAGAATTATAAATATAGACAGCAAACTGGTATTTGCCAGAGGGGAAGGTATTAGGAGGATAGGCAAAATAGTTGAAGGAAATTAAGAGGTACAGACTTCCAGTTATAAAATAAGTCACAGGGATGAAAAGTGTTCCTTATATAGGGAATAAATATTGTAAAAACAGTGTATGGTGACAGATGGTAACTACACTGATCATGGTGAGCATAGCGTAAAATTGCTGAATCACGATGTTGTACGCCTGAAATTAATAATATGGATGCCAACTATACTTCAATAAAAAAAAAAAAATTAAAGATACACATAGCACTATAAGCTGTCCCCAGCTTCAGAGTGGGCTGTTTGGAACTTTAAGTGTATTTCCCGTGTAACCACCTTATCAAAATGGCTTGGTTCTTAGGCTGTTCCCCCAAAGTGTATTGAGTCCATGGGAGTACTACTAACCGTACTACTACCAAATTATCCTGAATTCTGGGTCTTGAGAATGGGAGGCCATGTAGTGAGAGTCAGAGGGTGAAGACATGGGAGAAGTGGAGGAGAGGGAAGGAGAAAGTTGAAGAGAAGGTGAGGAGCAGGAATTCTCTTTCCCTCTTTTCTTGGAGTAGTAATTCAAACCAGCAGAGTGTCCCTTCTTCTTTTGCATTAGTCTCTCATTCTATCAGAAGGGGCCTGTCCCAGGGAGTTAGGTTGGAAGGGAAAAAATAAGACAAGGAAAGGAAGAAATGCACAAGAGGTGAGGGAAGGCTGACAGGTAAGTTTGGCTTATGTGTGTGCTGTCGGGGTGTGTGTGGGGGGGAGACAAAGGGGAGGGGGCCGCATTCTGCAATCAGGAGCAAACGTGGGCCCCTTATGGATAACCTGAGTTGGGTGCTTCCAAGTGAAGGGGTTGCCTGTATTCAGAATGGCTGCCATGGTTTCCTTGCCCTTGACAGCGAGGGCCTGGAGGGCAGATCATGAAAATGCCTGGTTAACACTTCCAGCTCCCACTCAAGTGAGGCTCGAGTGTAAACCAGGTAACCTACGGCAAGATTAAGGCACAGGGCTATGGGGAAGCCTGCTTTGTCACTAAAACCTTGGATTAAACAGCAGGAAAGGTGGAAATGCTACTGGCATTTCGAAAAGAATAGGGTCTAAACAGGTGTCCTCCATGCTTGAGGATGTTTCCAGCCCAGGAAGGGACATTTCCAGCCCAGGAAGGGTTGGTTTCTGAGGAGCCTGGCAGCCTCTTTCCGAGCAGACACGGCAGAGCAAACGCAGCTGCTGCCCGCAGAAAGGGAAGGATTTCAGTGCTAAGATCTCAGTGGAGAACTCCCGGGAGGGGAAAAGCTTCTGTCCCCACGGGTACAGACAGATCATTTGGGGGTCACTGCCTTTGAGGGGAGAAAGTTTTCCAGATGAAATACAAGATAAGAAGGGAGTCCCAACATCAGATGCTCTCCCGCATGCCGGGCTGGAGAGAATTCCACCCCCACCGCCTTTGGTCAGGACAGTTTGCTTAAAGAGGAAAAAAAGGCCCTGATAATCTGCCTCATGGGCAACAGTTTTAGAGATAGTATCTGACCCCTCATTCTCTGCAGATCGCTCTGAGGGTAACTTCAGTCATTGGCTTTTGCAATCCTACACGTAAAAATGGGGAAAAGCAGAAAGATTTTCATACCCATAAAGTATGTTTTAGTATATGTATGCTATTTAATCTTTGTATTAGAGTTTCCAAAGTGACTTCGCATTTCAAAGAAGAATCTGAACATCAGAGAAGGACAGTTGTAAGTGGTCACAGCCGATGAGTAGTCCACACCAGCCAGGGCCCCCAAGCGGTAAGTACTTTCTGTACTAATTATAGCCAATGGAAAACAAAACAAACCAAACCAACAAATAAAACACACTCTTTATGCTACTTTGTGAGACGCTGTGGTACTATCGTCTACTCCCTCACCACGCCCCTTTATTAGACAGCACGCCTGAGAGATCACCCACCTGACCCCACCGTGGCGAAGCTGCTGAATGAACTGAGCATTCGGAATGAGCACCCTAACCCACCATCAGGCTAAACGTCCCCTCACTCGACAGAAGGGACAAAAGTAACTCCTGCCTCCCTCTATCCTCTCCTGGGCCAGGCACACAGTGCTAGGAGCTGGGCTTCTAGCCAAGAGACCCAGTGTCCACCACCAAAGAGGTTAGAACCAAGTTGTTCCCAATCTGGTCAAGGGCGATGCACACGGCACTTGCCCCCAACGCAAGGTGCAGCTGCGGAGAATTCCTGCAGGTGCCTGTCTGATGTTCCTGCTGAGCCTTTGGGAATCCTACCCCCTCCTGACCTCCTCATTTTACTCTAGACCCTCCCATTAAGAAGGTGGCCCTGCTTGATTGTGGCCCATAGAGTTTTCTGTTCTGCACCTGTCACCAGGGGCTAGATGGCTTAATTAGGTTTTGAAAATTATTCATTATTTTTTTGTAATTTTATTTTTAAAATTTTTGTTAGTTTTATTCATTTTATTTTAATTCCAGTATAATTAACATGCAGTGTTATATTAGTTTCAGGGGTACACTATAGTTCAGCAATTCTATACGTTACTTAGTGCTCATTACAGTGTATTTTTAATCCCCTTCACCTACCCTCCCAATCCCCCACCCACCTCCCCTCTGGTAACCATCAGTTTGTTCTCAATAGTTAAGAGTCTGTTTTTTGTCTCTCTTTTTACTTTGTTGGTTTGCTTTGTTTCTTAAATTCTACCTATGAGTGAAATCTTATGGCATTTGCCTTTTACAATCATATATAATAATAATTAATATTATTATACTTTTAGACCAGTTTTATTTTTTTTTAAGATTTATTTATTTTAGAGAGCGAATAGGGAGAGAGGGAGAGGGAGAATCTCAGACAACCTGCTGAGCACAGAGCCCCTGTGGGGCTCCATCCCATGAGCTTAAGATCATGATGTGAGCCGAAATCAACAGTTGGAAGCTTAAATGACTGAGCCACCCAGATGCCCCTGGACAGGTTTTAAAATCCACAGCCAAACTGAGTAGAAAGTAGGAAAGGTTTCCCCAATACCTCTTCCAACACACATGTAGCCTTACCTTCATCAACAACCAGCATCAGTGTGGTGTATTTGTTAGACTCAATGAACGAAAATTGACACATCATTATCAACTGGAGTCAGTCTCATTCTTGGTGTTAGGCAGCCAATGGGTGTTGACAAATATCCGTCACACATCCACCATTCCAGTATCATACAGAATAGTTTCGTTCCCTAAAAAGCCCTTGTGCTTCACCAACCAAATGAGGTTTTGCATCAGACTGACTGAGTCCCCTTGGAATATTAATGCTGTCACCCCCTAAGAATCAAGGATGCCCTGAGATCCTGGCTGATATGCCCCCATCTTCTTGGATTCCAGTAGGTGTTGTAGACCTGAACCAGGAATAGGCCTGTTACTCTAGATGCTTGAAATTATCAGTCTCTGGGTAGGCCTGCAGATAGACCTAGAGCTCATCTTGCTTTCTTACTCTTCCTACTTGTGCCCCACTTGTCCCACAGCTGAGGCTGCAGGAGTTATGGCACCCATGTCCTCAGACCCCCTAGCAACAACTTGCAATAACTGAGCTCATGATCATAGGCTCAATTCATTTTCAGACTGGATTGACTGGATTTTTTGATCAATGAATTAAATTGTCATTTTTCTCTTTGAACTCACAGATATTTAGGGAAATGTTTGAGATGCTTATGATCATGAGTGGTCCCGTGCCTACATGGAATAATTAATTCCTATACTATCACCGAGAGAAAGTTTTAGGGCTTGGAGCCTAAGCAATAAAATTTACTTTCACAGTATTGGGACGTCTCCCATATCTTCACTGCCTCTGGGCCCCAAAGCCATCCCTGATGGAGGTCTGACACAGCTGTCTTCTCTTACCACCTGCCACCACCAGCAAGGCCCAAACATGGTGCCAAATCTTTAAGTCACCACTGGCAGCCAAGTCCCTAAGTCATTTTCTGCTATAGTAATTTCTTTTCTTTGATTGGCCCAGAGAGGGCAGCTGGTGACTCTGTGAGGTAGGCCAAGAGCCAGGTGTGGGCAGGTGGACAGGTCATTAGCTGTGAAGCCCCCAAGTGAAAAGTGCCAACAAGAGATAAGGAGGTACTGAAAGGTGGGGCAGGGATTCCCTGTGTCCAAACTGTCAGGCCAGCCCTACACATTTAGGTTTGTCTCTGAGTATAAATCTATCTCCCAGTGACTAAAGAAGGGTCAGGCCCTGCCAGGATTGCATGAGCTTAATAGAACAAACCAGCAGTCTCTGGAAGGTACCCAGAGCAATTCAGTTCTAATGTTTCCTGAAAGAATAAAAAATGCATTTCTGAGTAGAGTAGCTGTCTACTGTTATACGTAAAAATAAATACATATGGGGAGAAACAGAGGGTATAAATACGTGCATATGATATCTGTGAGTGCAAATTTGATTATACTAAGTAAAGCAGGGAAGATGACTGTTTTATGTCCTTTCCACCTGTATTTCTCAGTAATATATAATATACATTTGATTTACAAAATGGAAGCAACTGAAATTTATAGGGTATAAACACCTCGAGTGTATGAATGTCTGATTGATTATACACAGACACCAACCTGTCCAGATTTGCAGTCTCTTCAACCATGGCCACAAAGCACATAGTGACTTGGGACGGTGTATGTTTTAAGAGCTATCTGTGTCTGAGAACTGCAATTTTTTTTTTCTATAAGGTGTGGATTTTGTTTCTTCAAATGTTTCAGTGAAAACGATCTCTTTAAAGAAATATAATTCAAAATAATGAATACCAAATATAGAAAGTGCTTGGAAAGATGTATTTAAGTAGTATGATGACTCTACCTTTCTAGACTGCACCACTTCTATAGTTCTTTTTCCCCTCTCCAGAAAAATCTCCCACCTGAAAAGTTACTTATTCCATATCTTAAGGGTTGGGGTGGGAGGCACTTGAGGCCCATAAAAGACACATCCAAGCCTTTACTCTTGTTTATAATGTTCTTAATGGTACAGCAATTATACCAAGTTTTGATTGCATGGTCTTAGACAAGTCCCTTTACTTCACCAAGCCTCCTCCTCATTGTCTGAGATTCTCCTGGTGGGATTGTTGTCTTTGAATCATATACTTACAGACACTTGTTGGTAGCTAGGCTAAGTCACAGGTAAATTTTCAAGTCTTACACTCCAATTTGCCATCCCTCATTCTAGAAATAAGGTGCTTACAGTCACTAATCATCGTCCACCTGCACCCCTTACTGTCACCAGCCACACCTTCTCGCTGTACCACATTTTCTTTGTTAGTGATAGCATAGCTACACAGAATTATCAAGAAATAGGTAAGAACCTCTGTTGCAATTTTTTTTCCTTTTAGGTGCTAGACTTCATTGCTGGACATTATCATGAAATCGAAATAGGCTATGTATGTGTAACAAAGTGACCCAAATTATTGTATTCATTATTACATTTCCAAATTTAAACAGAAACAAATCATGAGAGAAGTCCTAGGAAATTCACAGTAATTTGGCTGTAACTGTCAGCTACATAGGGAGCATTCAGATGCTTACCCCTCTGCATTGCATCTACCGGAATGATAGACTCTTGGAGTTGGGAGTGGTCATCTAATTCAGTGTTTTTCAAATTTGGGATCATGAACCATTTTGGGGATATGAAATCAATCTAGCAAAATGTAGTATTATTAAAAAATTAAAATATATCCAACCAGACTAGAGAGACTATATGAATGAATTCTTTGTAATAAGGGTATTATTTTTGTAAACATTTTATTTTAAGTTAAATGTACTTATATATGTGAGTACTCATAATGTAAAATGTCTTACTGTGGGTCACAGAAAAAAAAAAAATTAGTCACTACCTTGTCCATCATAGGTAATGCCTTACTCCACTATGTAATGCTCTCTCTTTCCCTCCCCTGACAGGGGAGTGTTTAAACATCGACTTGAATCTTATCAGGTAATGAATGTATCTATTCATGTAATAGGCGACTCTATTTTTAGCTCTAATAGTTATAGTATTTTTTTTTTTTTCTTATAGTGAGCCAAAAATCTGTATCTGTGTCTATTAGATGAGGTTCTAATCTTTGGAGGACCACAAACTAAATTTTTCCCCTTCATATTTTTGTCCTTTAAGTATTTGATGATAGCTATAATTTTCCTGCTGAATTTTATCATCTCAGTTTTCTACAGCAATTTCTCCTGTGGCATCTTTCATAATCCTCTTAAGCATATCACACCTCTTGTCTGGAAGGAACAAGTGTGGCAATGCCTTCCTGAGATAGGATGCTTAGAACTAAGTACAGTCCTTCATATTTGACCTGCGAAACCAGGGTACAAGAGGGATTATCATCTCCTTGATTTTGATACCATACTTCTATTAATATGGTCCAAAAGTATTTTTGGTATATTTTAAGTGTTATCATACAGTTTACCATTACTGAATTTATCATCAACTAAAACGTAATTTTCATGAATATTTCTGCAAAGCCTCACTGACTCTTCCCTGAGATTTGCTTAAATATTTTTTTGGGTGGGGTGAATATAGGTTCAGGACTGTATATATCTACTGTTATTAAAGTATATACCTATTTTTCAAGCTGGTGCAGATCTTTTTGAATCTAGATGTTGCCATCATTAAAATTATTTATTTGTCACAGTTTCCTATCACTTAGAAACTTGAGATGCATACTACTAATGACATTGAGGCAATGACTGAAATTTTGAACAAGAGGGAGAGTATCCATTTCTTAATCGTTGTATTGCACGAGGATGCTTCTAAGATGACTGTTTGAAAATCAGAATGTTTTCCATTAGAAAAAAAAAAACATTATAAATGACGGTTTTCCAGATCATCTAGTTTCTCTTTAGAAGATTACCTACCATTGAAATAGAGGTAATATTTACTGGCCTTATTCTTAGTTAGCAATAAGAAATATGGAAGAGTAATGAGTACAAAGCAAGAAGTGGGGAAGGAGCCTGCAGATTTACTATGTTCAATCATTAAAATTAGTCTTCTATTTATTGAATTATAAAAGCAAGTAAGTCTTCTATTTATTGAATTATAAAAGACATTAGGTACTGATGCTTCAAGACAAAAGAATAAGGATACTCTAGTTTCCTAATTTTTTTTTAATCATAGGATTTGAAGACCCTTCTTTATTTTTCTCTTCCTCCATGTTTGAAGGTCTGGACCTCATGATGACTTTATCTAGGGATTAAATCCATTACTCCTTGGTGTAGCTGCAACAAATGGGTTTTCTTTAATTTCAACCCTTTCTTCTTCACCCATCCCAAAGCCTAACCACCTGCAATTCCAAACAATTGTCAATAGAATTAAAAAAAAGAAAGAAAGAAAGAAAAGAAAAGCTGGGTTAGGAATGGGAGGGAAGAGGGGTGTTGTGCACCTTCTACAAGGCCATGTCTTTCAAAGCTCATTTTTAAAAAGTATATGATTATAATTTTGCTGATTAGGGAGCTGCTGTCAAAGATAAAATTATCCCAGGGTCATGTAACTGAGCAACGATGAGTGCGTATGTTCATATGTAAGCCTCTGTATGAACATGTCTAGTAGAATGCAGATTAAATGTGCATACAGATGTCTATTCTCAATGAAATGAAAATACAAACTCCTGGAAAAAGTCCTCAGCAATATAAGTTCTTCATTGTAAATACTGGCCATGGAAAACATACGTCTAAAAGCTATAACATTTCAGTGAATGTGTGGGAGGCCTAATATGAATGCCATTTATAATTGGAATCTAAAATATTGAATCACTCTTCAATGAAACTTGTAAATAATAGTAATTTCTCCATATATAGGGGGCTAGGAATTTTTACTGCCCACAAGATTGCTAGACCAACCTTTGATTATCAAGATACAATTAACATATGAGGGTAATATGTGTCATTTATCCTCAGGGCTCATAAGTCTAAGAACAGTAACACACTGTGAAAGTAATGGTAACACTTAGAGGTCCCATTATTATTAATTCATGTGACATTCACTATAATCACATTGGCCTTAATGAATTCATTTGGCGTGTGCATATTGCATCCACTTTCAAACACACTCCATTGTAAATCAGTGCTAATGAATGTGTTGAATTCAGATAAACTATGATTTTTTTTAAAAGGAACCTTTAAAATCATACGTTGAAAAGTTACAGATTGATATTTTATTTTTATGGCAAGGAAGAGTCTAAATAAAGAACAGTGAAATAGTTTATCGTAAAATATATATTTTATTACATCCTTAATGATGTGTGGCCTCTTGGTAACTGATCTCTAAAGAAACACACTTAAATAGATACACATGTCGAGAACAAAATGTTCAGAACAAAGTAAAACATGGATGGAGAGTGAGGGATTTTAATTATAAGTAGACAAGTGCAGTCAACATGGAAGGGAAGCGTGAATATTGAATAGTGTTTAGATATCACAGAGTCAGAGATGTAATTTTCCTTCCCAAATAAACAGACACCATGTTTGCCAATGCCAGCCTCTTTTTCTGCTCCCAAGTTTAGATGATTCTACTTATTATTTTTTACCTTGAGCCTGCTCAGATTTCTCTAAGGCCCAGTGTTCATTTTTGTGACAGCTCTAAGTGATCACAAAATATATTCAATACCTGCTTATTAATGACTGGGACTCCACATCCACAGTTTGTTATTTTCTGGTCATTTGCTCTGGCAGCTTGCTGATATCTTGCTGGTAGCCACTCTGAATTTATTTGGGGGATATTGCATCTCCAAAAATGAACAGTAAGCCCCTCAAGTAAACTGGATGAGCAACGTTTCGTGGATTTCATTCTTTGTCTTTTCCTATCTTTTTATCCACAGGATCTGGTATGTTGCTAGACATTTTCTAGCTTGTTTTTGGTTCCCTATCTCTTGTGTGATAGATATTTATATTAAATAAAACATTCTCTCAACCACTCCGCTTCTCTCCCATGGTAATTTTTCTTGTTATTGCTAACCTTGCTCCTTCTAACAGACTTAGCTCCTTCCTCATTTTACATGTACAGGGGGACACAGAATCTATCGTAACCCCCTTGATCTCCTTAAATCTGTGGTTTTATTTTTATTCTACACCCACTTTACACACAAAACCTCACTATCATACAACATGGCTGAGATCTCAATACCGTTTAGATCAATCTATCTCCACGATGCATACTAAATGTCTGTAAAGGACCTGCCATTAAAGGGGCTTTATTTAGGGTTAGTGGGCAAATAAGCGTTTACTCTCTATAGTGATCTTTTGTCAAGATGGAGGGAAACAAGGGGTGGATGCTTTGGGATCTCACCAGAGCTCAGAAGAGGGAGTGCAAAGAAATTTCTTCTAGACAGTTTTCACTTTTGCCCTCATCTTTTCTCTGAGATACCAAAGGCCTCCAGAACATTGTAGGCATTGCTGTTGATGCCAGAAGGTTATAGTCTCAACTTCCATGACTAATTTCTATTATTCCTTACTTCAGAAAGCCCTCAATTTCTTCTCCTAAATTCGTGCTTGAAGAACATGGTTCTTCTACCTTGTAGCTCTTACTCTCTAAAAACTTGTTTATCTTTATAGTTAACTAGACCATAAACTCAGGGGTAAAAAGACATATGCCCATGTTGAGTATCCCTGGATTCTTAATATTTAGCTAAGTTTCTGAAACTTAATACACTCTCCATAAGTCATTTTAAATGGATGAATAGAGATGGCATTTGAGTTAAGCACCCAAGAACAAAATAAAAGATAACTGGTTAGAACAAGAGGGTGTGTGAGGTTGAGGAAGAAAAAGGAGATGGGAACTAGGGGGTAATTTGGAAAGATGGCCCTTGGAATGGCAAGCAAGAGCTTCTCATGCATTGCCCATGCTATCTCGAAGATAAGGGGAACCACTGAAGAAGTTTAATTGGGGAAATGACCCGACCACATGTGTATTTTATAAAATTGACTTCAAGCATGTGTATAGAAGGTAGATTAGAAGGAAATTAGTGGCTCTCTGGTGATAAATTAGACAAACTTTACTAGTTCAAGAGAGAAATTACAAAGCCTTTGATGGAGAGGCAAGAGAAAAGAGGATGAGACAGACAGAGGGACTTTTTTCCAAAGGAAACTCCTCACTGTCTTATTAGATGTGAAGATAAGGAAAACACAAGCTGTGTTTATGTACAAGGCCACTGAATAGAACATGATTGCCAGGACAATAAAAAAAGGAGAAACAGACTTTGATAGGTTCGTATTTTTACATGCTGAACTCTTAGTTGGTGTTTATGGCAATTAAGTGATCTATGAACAGTTGAGAGAAAATATAGCACAATCATAAGCAGCAAAGAGTCTGGAACCAGACTCGTTCAAATCTTGATTCCACTACCCATAACCTGTGTAAGCTTGAGCAAGTGACTTACTTGTTCTGGGTTTCAGTTTCATTTAGCAAATGGGAAAAATAACAGTATCCACCTCAAAGGGTTGCTATGAGGATTAAATTGGTAGGCATATGTGAGACCCCTTGAATAAAGTGTAGCACATTAGAAGCCCTGTAAAAGTATTTAATATTGTTGTCTCTATTGTTTTTCTTTGTCTATTAGAGATACTGAGATCTATAGAAAAATCTGGAACAGATAAACAAATTTTGGAGCATTAGCATATAGATGAATATCAAAGCTTTAGGGGTGGAATAGATCAAAATATACAAAATATAACCTATCTGTATAATTTTATTTTATTTTATTATTTTTTTTAAAAGATTTTATTTATTTAGTCGACAGAGATAGAGACAGCCAGCGAGAGAGGGAACACAAGCAGGGGGAGTGGGAGAGGAAGAAGCAGGCTCATAGCGGAGGAGCCTGATGTGGGGCTCGATTCCATAATGCCGGGATCACGCCCTGAGCCGAAGGCAGATGCTTAACCGCTGTGCCACCCAGGCGCCCCACCTATCTGTATAATTTTAAACCACTCTTCCTCTCCAGAGACTCCAAAGTTCTACAGGCAAAGAAACCAGTAACACCATCTTCCTTTGGTTACCTTAATCCTCTAGCATGCTTACATTTGCAGAACTGATCTAGGATGCGTTGAAGTGTGAGTTCTGATTTAGGTAGAATAATTTTTACACAATTAGACCAAAATCTCCCTAGTATCTATTCTTCATTATATATCACCTTCACTGCTCTGAGTTTGGGCATTCAAAAGTTTCTTTGTCACTATGCACTAAATGGCTACTTACCTTTACTTCTATTTGAATTTTTTTGGGGAGAACTTGGAAGTAATCAAATGGATGTATATAGCCCATTTCTTTTTGGTTACTTCAGTCAATATATTTAATCTCTTCCCCCCACCCCATCTTGAGTTAAAAAGACTTTATCTCCATAACTGACTAGAGGAAGTACATTAAAAAGATATACATAAAAATGCATAGTTTCATGAGAACTAAAGATTATTTAACCTAGCCCTTTCATACTACAGATGTGAGCAGTGGACCCAGAAAGATTAAGCGATGTGCCTATGATCACACCAGAATTTGTCTGGTGTTGTATTTTACAATATAATTTAGCTGGAATACAAAATCTGTAATACAAAGACAGAATCTATGCCCAATTGTCTAACTGAAAATATTCACTATAAAAATCATAATTTCTATCACAGTCAAGTATTTTCATTACTATTTTAACAAGAAACTTACGCTAATAGAAAACAAACAAACAAACAAACTTGCCAGGACCAGATCCCTATTCTTTCTAATTGTACTTCCATCTTATAAAATCTTCATCATTAAAATAATTAATATGTTATGCTTATGTTTTTATACTGTCAATGTATATTTATTATTTCACTTATTTCTCACAGTGACTCTGTTAGTTGAAAAGGGATGAACTGAATTTCTACAAACTATTCTTCTGGGACTTGCTAAGATATGTGGTATTTTGGGAAAAAGAGAAGCAGTATTTAGCTTTTTCTCAAAGACATGTACAAACTTAATTTTAACCCATCTTTAAAAATCCTCAAATTAAGGAGGCCTTTTTCAAGAATCGTGGGATAGACCTCACGTGCATATACACACATATACCTCAAGGTCAGACTTCAAGCAGTAAAAGAATATCATTCATAATTGTCTAAACACCATAAAGCAACACTGTATTTGTGTAATAGTAACTGGGGAACAATACAATGACAATAAACTTTCTCTAGTCCCACAAAGGAGAAAAGCTAACTATTACTTAGGTTTATTCAGTTATATACTTTTGCTCCCAATACGCCATTCACTGGAAGAAATGCTAAAAAGAACATTATCATATGATTTTCAATTTTTAAAAAATTCATATAATATGTTAAGGAAGTGGTATTCACTTTTGCTCCATTAAGACCAAACTGTCAGAATATATTAAATGAATTGACTTACATAAGTAGATAAATTACCAAGGTAGAAAACTACAAATTAATGTCCACTTTTCTGGCTTAAAGCGAAATCACATCTAGAATAATATACTTTAATAGCACTCATCTGTGCGAACTTTCAACAATGAGTTTTCAAGAGAATCATTACTTAGCACTATCCAACATCCTTCAAAAGTGATTAATTGGCAGGACTATCTCTGTACCTACTTTTTAAAGAACTCCTAAAATACATATCTCACATAACGGGAAATACTACCTGTTCCTTATTTTGCCAAAGCAAAATACACACACACACACACACACACACACACACACACACACACATACACACACACATATTTTTCCCCCCAGGAATGTGAGAAATAACCCACCTCTCATTATCTGTTTTTAGGATTTTTCCCCCCTGAGATTTGGGGTAAGAAAAGCAGACAGAGGATATGAAGAAATATATATGAAAAAAATATATAAAATAAAATTCCATTTTATTTTGAATGATCAACATATATTCACTTCATAGTGCTCTTATATTTATACTTTGATACTTTGTAATGTGAATGTGAATAATGTCTTCATTTTTTCATTGTGAATTCAACTTTTATTTCTACTTTATAAAGAAGAAGCCTAAAATCAATAACCAAGCAAAATTTAAATTTGGATTTGAATATAACCTATTCTGTTCAACAGGGCATTTACCGTTCCATTCCTCTTGATGAAGTGTCAGATTTACCATAAAATTCAAAAACACATTTTTTTTTCAAAGAGATCATAAATGATATTCCTAAATCATAAGGTCTCAGAAGGCATTTCAAAGAACAAATTTACAGGCAGAATTGAAATTAATTTATAAGATAATAAAAAGTATTTTACTTTCAAAATATGTTAAATGGCAAGTTTGTTTTATATACAAACACTAAAATTCCATTTTTTGGAAGATTGGAGAAGAAAAGCCCAGAAAATTTCAAGTCATCAGAGACCATGATACTTGAAAAATCTGAAGACAGATGGAAAATTATTTGCTCCACAGCACAAGACTCTAGAGACTCATCAAAGGGTAAAAGTTCTGCACAGCACATACCACATTATAGATTCTAATTTTTTAAAAATAACATGACTGCTAATAATGACAGAAGTTATTACTGATAACAATTGTTATTATGATTCCTACCAATATGCAGGGTGTTCTTACTGAAATGATTTTCTATACTCGTGCTTAGAATCAACGTAAAACAAGTAACAGTTTCCTTAGTTTTTGTTGAAAACTCTGTAAAAATGATAATAATTAATTCCATCGACTTGCCCAGATCAGGGCAATTAGCACAGTGCCTTCTTTCTGGATGGAATACCATGCCTTATCGTATGAACCAATTTTATTGCGGTAGGACAAACGAATGCTATTTTAACTCATAAAGATGTTTGCAGTGTTTAAGTTGTCCCAGATACATTATTGACTGGATGGATGCCTCAGCACGTCCCTGTGGGCTGTCACAAACTTGCAAAACAGGCAAAGTGGAACCTGTGGATGGCAAAATACCATCTGGTGATACTGAGTCATCCCCAGGTATACCTTAAAAATATTCCCTCATCAAAACGCAAACGAAAAATAGGTTATCCAAATATAAAATATAATCTTAACTCTATGCAAGCAAAGTACAATATAAATAGCTATCTAAGATAATTTTATTGAACCTATTCTCAGATCAATTGATTTGAAAGTATTCCAAATATCATTACTGAACCAGAAACGTGCTCTGATGGATAATTTACAAATGGACAATAATTACTAAATGTGTACTATGGTTAGCCAGAAATCAAATTTTCCATGAACTTTGCTTTCCTGTTATGCTTTAAACCAGGACTGACAAAAAGAGGTAAAATTAGCTATTTGGAGAATCTTGATATATTTTGGCTTTCTATATCTGGAATTTCTAATTATACACACACACACACACACACACAGACTCATATATATATTATTAGACTGTTTTCCCTACAATACTGTTCTATTGGTGTAGTTAGATATTTTATATAGCTTTTTAAAATAAACAGTGAGCCTTCCAGATGATTTAAATAGTGCCCAGATCAAATGTAAAAATTCCTAAACTAGGAATATAACTGAGAATAAATTACTTAAGGTAAAGAACCCACATGATTGGGGTGTCTGGGTGGCTTAGTCAGTTAAGCGTCTGCCTTCCGCTCAGGCCATGATCCCAGGGTCCTAGGATCGAGCCCCACATCGGGCTCTCTGCTCAGCAGGAGCCTGCTTCTCCCTCTTGCTCTGCCTGCCGCTCCCTCCTCTTTTTCTCTCTCTTTCTCTGACAAATAAAGAAATAAAATCTTTAAAAAAAAAAAAAAAAAGAACCCACATGATTATGATTTAAACTGTTTAGTCTCAGCCTTACCTGAATTTTACTGTCTTCCATGCTCGTACACACACATCACACATCACACAGGCACACATAAAATGGTACTTTGAAAGCCAATCCTGGTTTCAGTATTTTTAGAATTGCTTCGGTAGCTTATTCTTGAGCTTTCTGATAGCCATTGACAGGTATAGGTTTGTCTAAAGAGGAAATGGGAAGTGGCAAGATTGTGATTCTTCTAGAGACAGTAAAGTCCTAAAACTCAATATTGTTCATGGAGCAGAAGAGAGGTTTTCAGACCAGAGGCTGCCTTGGGAAGGAACACAGGGCATTTTCGGAACTAAGCCACACCGCCTACAGATGAATGAATGGGTGTCTGAGGAGAATCCCCTCTGGTCACTTGCCCCTGGGTTCTTGAGAGGATGTTATTGTAAGGCTTTGAGGACCTTGATCTCCGTAAAAGTAGCTATGGAAAGAAAGTGTTGCTGCTAGATGAGCTTTGCCTCATACAGAATGCTGGAGAGGAAGCTCAGCCAGGTTTCTGGTGAGGCAAACGCCATTACCTTGGGGGATTTGGCAAATATTTTCTTAAGACACATTTACCATTCAGTGTGATTTGGTGACTCAAATACTATCTACTGTGTGCATTCAGCCTGAGAAGAACACTAAATCTTGTATTGTACTCACATTTGTTGTATGTAAGCTATATATTTGATATATATGTGTATATATATATATATACACACACACATACATATGCGCTGTAATACATACAACATACATATATATATGCATATATATATATAATGCATATATATATATATATGTGTGTGTGTGTGTGTGTGTACACACACACACACACACACACACACACCTATAAAGAACCATACAAGTAAATAAGACATTGGTCAATCCAGTCCTTTTGGCCAACTTATTGGTACATTTGTATCAAATCCAGTTTAACTGATTATATATTCAAGATGGCCAAAGACTGCAGTTCTTTTAAAGTAGTTGCTTAGATGAGAAAATGTCAACACAACATTAAAAAAAAAAAAAAGTTTGGATATCAGTCCAAAGCATGGTAAAATTGATAAACATTTCTTACATTCTTTTTCCAATTCAAAATCAAATTTCTAATACTGCTCCTTACTGAATCAAAAAAATGAAACCCTTAGAAAGAAAGAGGTGATATTCATCCTGTGCCTTGTACTTGATTTTGCTGCTTAGTAACCTTAAAAATCACACACAGGTGAGAATTCATGGAGGTCAGAGATAGGGAAGCTTGGAGTCGACCCAACGGAAACATAAAGGCTTGCTGCCAGACACTCACCAATTGTACTGATGGTGAGTATAATAATAATTACCATCCTTTCTCTATAGAGTACTCAGTATAGAGTACGCATATAAAAACTCGTTCAGGCCTCATCATTACTACACAAGGTGAATATCGTGTTTCCCATTTAGAGGAAACAGCTCTGAGAAGTCAAGCAGAGGCTCAATGGCAAAGCCCAAAATCCCACTGACTGCCTGATTGCAAAGCATGGGTTTGTTCCACACCTTCCCTTCAGATACTCTATCTGAGACAATCTATGATCATCTTAAAGCAGCTCAGCCCAATAGGCAATTCAATTATCTGTTTGACTGCAGCCTGACATTCTCACGACTTTCAAGAATCAGCATTTACCTCTAGAGGTCTCACAGCCACACTAACAGAATGGGGTGTCTTTTCACGGCTATGTTGTTCCCTAGATGCAGAGCCTGTTGTCAAGAGGTATTTATGAAAGCCTGGATTCCGTATTTCCTTTCTTTCAGCATCCTTCAGGGACAGACATACAGATGTCTGGATATAATGAGGACTAGCTGGAGTAGATAAATATTGAAAGAAGTCTCCAGATGTGATCTTCTGGACGCTGTGCCTTCAACTGAGGGATTCTAGATTTGGGGGAGGTCAGATATTGCGAGGTGTTTCAGGTTATGGTTGTCAGGCTTGCTCAAAACAGTGCCAGTGTAAGGAATTGAAAAATAGTCAAACAAACAAAAAACAACCACCACTAATCTATCAGCCTTTTCAACCAAGTGTGTATATTGGAATTCCATCGCAAGTCTGCTATGACCGACCGCCTCTAGCTTCTCATTGAAAATGTTTTACATTTTCTAATTGATGATACTTTTTTTTAGAATAAAAAATACACTTTATACATCTTTATACTCCTCATAATGTTTGTTACGGTAAGTGCATAATCCATAAAACTGCATGTAACTCACAATCATGATTTTAAATAATTGTAAACTTCATTATTTTCTTTATTTGGCTAAATCCCACCAATAATGAGTCACATTTCAATTTTTTCCTCACAAACAAAAATACTCTAGGGTATATATTTCAGATAAATTGCATTTTATTTTCTATTAGAAGATTACCTTTTTAATCTATAACAATTCATTAAGATTTACCAGGTGCCAGTGTAATTGTGCATTATCTTGGAATTCAAATACTTTGAAAATTCCATAGATACTGTCTGTAGGCTTATTTTACAGATGTAATCTACCACACTGCTTTTCTTTTTAACCTAGAACAAATTTTTATGTTCAAGCTATGCACCTCTGGAAATAGAGGTTGGTAATGAAAACTGTAACACAACATTAACTGTGGTGTTGTAAATAGCAGTGCTATAAACTTTCTTTATAGAGATCCATCTAATGTAAGTACATGAGAAAGGGCTCAAAAGCTTAAGAAGACTTAACTTATCCTATCTGATTTTATCTGCGATTCATTTAGCTGAAGATAAGACAAGAGCAAGCTAATGACCTCCTTTTTTATATACCTAATTTTCAGTTATGCTTCAGTATTATCATATACTCTTCTAAATGAGCCATATTCTTCACAGCTAATTGGTGGGGCCAGTGAAGTGGATCAACATGCAGTGGTACTTTGTCTTATTCCCAGTTTGAGTCCTTACTGGGTATTTAAGCTGACAATGTGAATGCGGCAAGCCTCCAGATTTCAGCTGTGTTGGCACCGAAGGCCACTCTGAGAGATGGGCAATATGGCTTCTGTGTGTGCCATTCATCAGTGCGAGCATTCAAAGGAGAAGAGTGTGTGGTTTTCAACCTTCTGTACCTGGTGTGTATTGCTTCCATGCTGAGGTGTGTTGGGGAAATGAGGTCTGAATCTGGTGGACTGTCAAGAAAAGGAAGATGTATTTGCAAAGTGTTTTCACAAATGAAGTCTGAGACAAACTCGAACACATATTACAGGGTTTTTTCCCCAAGATTTTGTGTGCCATTCTAATTTCTCTACTCATACTAGGAGTTTTACATTTTATCATAAAATCCTTCACTCAAGGCTTTATATTAAAATGGAAGTATTTAAAATGAGATATCTTTGAATTAAGCATTTTTAATTTTAGAAAGAATTGGTTCATTTGAAACAGGTGTTCCAACCATTCTGAGGCATAAACTAGATTTTATTTCATAGTACGTACCTTGCAGTCAGAGCTTACATGTTTTAGAACTAATTCAGTATTGATTGAATACTGTTTGATTCACTCACTATGATAATAGGTATCAATGTAGCATTAATGAATTAACTTTATCATTATTAATCAATCCCAATTTTATGTGTTAGTGATGTTACCCATGTTGTCTGCCTAGAATGCTTTTAATAGTTACTTGACTATTTGAAAATACATATTAAAGTACTTAAAGTTCATTTTAAAATATATATTTTGTTTTTTTACCACCAAATAGTTCTGTTTTTCACAAGAAACGGAAAACCGAAGAGATACTGGTTTAAAAAAAAAAAAGTCTCCTTTCACTGCAACTTTAGTACATCTAATATAAATTAGACAAGTAATGAATAATGTGCCAGCAGGAATCTTCTTTCCTTTGGCATTAATCTCTTAGTTTTATATAGAAACGTTACTATTTCTAGCTTCGAGAACACAAATGTATACTAAGAGAAATGAATTATAGATCTGACAGGTTATAGACAAGTTAAAATTTAGTTTAAAAGTTTCCTCATTTCAACACAATATTGTAATTCTTAAATTAGGAAAAAATATTGCCTGCAATTAAAATAGTTTGTTTTGATTTAGGTTTATTTAAACAGAGACCATCAGTGACTACCATTTAAAAATCACGATGGTCGATTTAAAGTTTTAAATTCTCCTCTAGAAAATTAACATGATTGCTAAAAATGACACTTGGGGCTGGTGATTTACATTATCTGAAGAAAAATACCTTTGGTTTTATTTTGGGTAATCTTTTATTTTTCTTTCTCTACTAAGAGTCTTTCTTCTCTAAGTAGATATGTATATTGTTTCAGTTTTCCATTTACAAAATAATCCTGTAAGAAATCTCATTGACTTTTAATTTCCATAACTCTTTATATCAATATTTAACAGAGCTAGGTAATCATTTCCAGGATAGCTAGCCCGGCCTTACATAAAATTAGGCAGGGTAGGAAATTACTTTCATTACCGTAGCCTCTCTCCACTATCCTTTTCAGAGGAAGAAATTAATTCATCTGTTAGGCTACATGTTAAAAAAAAAAAAAAAAAAAAAAATTAGTTCTGATCTTTATATAGTTGTGTAATTTAAATTAGTACCTGATTCTCTAAAGTCCACAATTTAGGACAGAACAGAATCTACTGCAGCAACTAATTAAACACTTACTGTAAGGTTAAGTTTTTCATTAAATCAATAGGCCCCCAGTGTCAGTTACAAAGCCCTAATTACTATGCAGTAAATTTAGATTGAATTTGAATTAAGGACTGATTTCAATCTAACCGCAGCATGTAAATATTGTAAATTACTAGAATTACAGTTCAATAAAATTGAATGGATTTCACTTTAGATAAACCAAATGCAAATGAGAAGCTGAAAGACCTGATGAAATTTCCTCCAAACATCTTGCCGAGAGCGTTACACATCACTTATAGGACATTGTTTTGGCAATGAGCACGTCACAGCTCAATAGTTCTACCTCTCTTTACCTTAACATGTTTTAATATTTGATTATCTATAGTAAAAATGAATAAATCTAATCTCTCCCGAGTGATCAAGCACAATGATGGTTAATGTGACCGCTTACGGTGTTGCTTTAGTTTGATGACTGTATTGTTCTGCTGAAGCACAGTATGAAATCAGGTTATCAGGTTATAACGAGCTGGGATGATATACACACACGCCAGCACACACGCGAGAGCTGGGAAATACAAAACAAGCTGCGTTCTAAGCACAAGGCAGATCCTTTAAAGTTTAAAAAAAAAGAAAGAAAGAAACTAAAAACGTACCTCTAATTGAAAAATATATATAAAATGGAAAATACTTGAAAGTTTCTGAACCTTCCCCTTTGCTTTAAATACGTATTCTCTGCACAGGAAATAAACTAAAAAAAAAAAAAAAAAAAAAAAAAAATCAAGGGATCAAGACAAGCTTTGAGTACCCAGAAAGGAACTCAGGACTGATGACTGGTTGGAGGGGGGAAGCTTGCCGATAAAGAACTCACATAGCATTTTGAAAGAGAAGTTTGAAGGATTTTTATAATAAAATGAACAACACAGCTGAGACTTGTGTCTATCCCACTTTCATCTCCTTTCTCTATGGACTGTGGTACTTTGACTTAGGCACAAGGGGAACCAAATCAAATGTAAAATCCCCAAATCACGAATGTAATAAAAACATTTGTAAGAAAATGTAAGGAAATAGTATCTCTAACTAGACAAGCGATTAGCTTACAATTAATCTTTAAATCAGTCTTAAAAAGAAATATATATGGTGGAGATAAGAGAAGGCTATTCCACATCTTTTCTTTTTAATTCTTAATGTATATTTCAGCAAACTTTCTCTCAGTATTATTTCTAAGACCTCTAGGTGAGTTTGAAAGGGTTCTACCTTATTAAAGCTAAGGATTTAATCCACGGAATGATTATGATGGTCTCTGCCTTCCTTTCCAATGAGGCTCACTCAATTAGTATCATAGTGTGAACATTCTCTTCGTGACAACAAACAGTAAAATTATACCTCCTGCAATAGATAAGTCGCACAGCAGTCTCAAGCTGAAAATAGTAATTAAAAATACCTTTCTGAATAGCAATATTAACTGGCAAGAAAGATACAGGTTATGGGCAATTCACACTGAAACTTTCGAGGAAATATCTGGCCAGTCTCAACCTACCACTTGATACTAAGTCCTTCCAGGAGAGTCAAAAATTCTCTTTAGACCGAGTTGAAGAAGAAATTCAGACTTAGCCACTTACAGTTGTATTTCTCTATTTTTGCAAAGTTTTTCTGCTTTCGCCTGCAAAGGGCAATGATATACACAAAAAAATAGTGACAATTATTTTTAGCATCCAGAATACCCCCCGTTTTGTGGTACAAAAGGTGGGTCGTTCATATCTTACTCTAGGCATTTGAACATCATATGCCAGGAAGAACTATGCCTGTGGATGGCCCGTGCCTTTCTTCCATTTTTATTTATGTCTGCTTCTTTGAGATTTTAGTCAATGGATGGGGATATAATTAAAGAATGGTAAATTGTACAGACATAGAAAAGAAAAGGCTGGTAAAATACAGAGACACAAAACGTCCAATAGATCTTCTAGAAACTACTTGGTAAAAGCAAAAGTAACAAAAAGTAACAAAAAGCAAAGGCGAGAGTATCTTTCATGCTAGTAAGAGAGCCTTTTTGGAAGGGTGAAAGGAGAGAAGAATTTTCCACAGTCATCAACAAAGCATCTATTTGATGCTTCATCTTCAGTGAATGCATGTAAAAAAGAAAACAGACCAATGACTTACATTTAGAAATTCACAATCTGAAACAATCACACATTTCTCCACAGCAGATCTACAGTCTACACCTGTACATTTGGAACTTTGAACCATCACTACTCACTCCGTGCGTAGTTTCAATGATGGGGATGAACAGAAGGAGCATGCGGACTACAAAGCTCATGTGAACAGCAAAACAATCACAGAACATGGACGTTAACCCAAGTAGCATTTCTGTTAGCAAATCAAGTGGTAGTAGGAAGGATTCATTTGTACAATGATTGTCAGCCTACATGTTGAAAGGAGAAACTCACTTGCATTTTAAAGGGTATCCACCCCCAACAACTTTTCCCTCTCCTGGGAAGGCAGTCAACTTCCCTTTCTCAAGGACTGATTATTAGTAAACACTCCTCATTGCTTTGATGTCCATCTGTATCAGATTGGGCTTGATGCCTTTTCAATGCTAATTGCTAACATCCTAATAAAAACCTAAATTTGAAGTAGGTGACCCAGCAGCACTGCTTCTAGGGATCCGTTTTCTAGACATTTCAGGAAGAACGTGTGAACATAAATATCAAATTCATTATAAGAATAATTGATGATAGCTAGCATTTATTGAGCACTACCTATGTGCTAGACTCATAGAATACTTATCTCTTCTTTTGTACACAAAGAAACTGAGGCTTAGAGAGAAGAAAGGAACCCAAGACCTCACAGCTGGGATTCTGTGCTGGATGCTGGAAGACAACCTTCATTAAGAGCGTGGACTGGAGAGCCAGAACTTTCTGGTTATGCAGCTTCTTTATTCAAGTTAACCACTCTGTGCCTTGGTCTCATCACTACAGAAATTGAGATCATAATAAATATTTCATAGGATTGTTGAACTTGAGTGGGTTATAGCAAAAGGTTACACCTCTGCCTTCCCTCACTATGTAGAGTACATTTACTGAAACAAGTAAAAGCAAAGACTTATAAACAATAAACACCCTCCAGTGGTACTCTGGTACAAATAGAAAGGGTGAGATCTTTAAAAAGGCGACTGTCTACATGTATTGTCACTTTAAACCATATGCTCATAGGAAAAAAAGAGCCTGAAAGGTTGAGCACTGAACTCTTTATAGGTGTCATCTTTGAGAAAGGGGATGGTAGTGGTGGGAAATTTTACTTTGTATTTGGTACATTTCGGTAGTGTGCAAAAATACTACAGGTAGATTGTATTACTTCTGATATTTATATAGAAACAATGAAGTTTAGTTTTTAAAAAGAGCCTGGGAAATGTAAATCACAGATTGTTTATATTTTTATTTTTTTTAGGATTTTATTTATTTGAGAGAGAGAGAAAGTGGAGGGAGCACATGAGTGGGGGGGGAGGGGCAGAGGCAGAGGGAAAGGGAGAAGCAGACTCCCTGAAGAGCGGGGAGCAGGGAAACTGACACCCAGAGTCTTGATCCCAGGACCCTGAGATCATGATCTGAGCAGAAGGCAGACACTGAACCGACTGACCAACCCAAGTGCCCCAAAATCACAGATTGTTTTTAGGTTGTTATTTTTTCTCATAAAAATCTTATATATAAAATTCTTAAAGCAGCATCCTGAAGTCAGTATGCTTTCTTTTAACTACTTAATTTTGACTTCTCTGGAAAAGTTTTAGAAGTTAGTTTTATTCTAGTGGTTTCATGACAAAAAAAAATATTATAATATGAGAAATGATATTATTATGATATGAACTAATAATGATACTACTGTGATAGGAAAAATCTCCAACTTAAAAAAGAAAAAGAAAAAAAGGGAGAAAAAAGAAAAATCTCCGGTTCTGAACAGTCACATTCAGTTTCGAATCACAATGATTTCCCTCACCTTTTATCCTTAGGATAATGCTGCCAACACCCATGAACCATATCATTTAAATATATGTTTCACTTGACTTTTGAAACTTATACTAGAAGGTTTAGGGGTCTTTACACAGGTCTTTATACAGGTATGTTAATTTTGGCAGAAAGAAATGAAAACATTGGCCATCTCAATAATGCAGCCAATTTAACAATAGTGGATGTTTTTAACAATTAGTTTTCTAGAATAATATCACCAATTAATTCATAAATAAAATGTCTTATGTATATTACAATGCAAAATGATATTATATATCATTATATGGCCTGCATGAAAATGTCCAATATGCTTAAATTAACACTGAATTTTATGTTTGGTTAACATCAAACACTTTGTCAATAAAAATGTCAATAAAAGATGAATCCATCTCCTCATTTAATGGCTGACTTTAATCTTGCCCAAGTCTAGCTTGTTAAACACATATTTTCCTAATAATGACAAACTGAGACATAAGTACAAGCTTTATGCTCCCAATCTCACACTTTTTGTGACCTTCTGCCTGAGAAACTATTTTCAGGTGTTAATCTGTATGAAGCATTTATGTGTTTTTATTTAATATGGATAGTAGAGAAGAGAAGGAGAAAGACATTTTAAATAAATGTAGTAGTTTCCTTAGCAATTCAGCGAAGGAGTTGATCTAAGTTTTTGTGTAGCATAGCTGGTTAAACTCCCAGCTGGTCCTTCAAGAATATTGGGATTATCTGAAATGTAATTTTATTCATATGATCACATAGTGATGTTAATGAAACATACATATATATCACTGGTCAATGTGATTGCTAAATAATAGCTGAAAATATACAATGGCGTGGCGTTTAACATTTTACACAGCCCTTTCAAAATCATCTGTCTCCCTTTCAGCCTCACACCTGTCCTGTGAGGTGAGGTAAAGCAGTTTATTATTCTCACATTATAGCTGAAGGAATTGAACTTAACATCGAAAATGTAAAATTTTTGTACATTTACAATCTGTTCGTAAAAGAAAAAAAAATATATATATATACACATAGAAAACAGGTCAAAAGAGATTTATCTTTTCAGTATCAACAAAGTAGGACAAATCATGATTTTTATGCTTAAATGACTCCTATTAAATTTTTCCATATGGTGCTGTTTTTAACTGAGATCACACTTGTGAGAATGGAACAGAGGGCTATTTTTTAAGAGAAAGGAAGACAGGAGGACTGGACAGACAGCTCTGGTGCTATAATCACTGTATTAAAAGACAGGTTTTTAAATTCCTTCTGGCAAAGACCACAGGGTTCCTCTCCAAAACCCTGCTCCTAGTTTTTGCAGCCACGCTATGTATAGGTAATTTGTTATTTGCTTTGTGATGCATAGTCGATGGAAGAGTGGGTTCTACAAGGGAATGCAGTTGTGAGTCTCAGCCTTTGTGACAGGTCTACCAGAGAAGGTATTATCCACCAATTAGCATTTTCCGAGATGTTCATCATGGTTACCTAACATGATATTTGAAAATGCCACTGTTTAAAATAACCATATGAAATTAAAAGTTAATATTAGGCATAGCTTTTAAAAATAATTTTAAATTTGGCTTCAGCGAAGTGCATTAATTGGATGGCAGACAACACGGAGTGTTCATTTATTTTGAGTGTTCTTTGCAATCGGGTCAATTTCTAAATCTCTGCAATTTGTCACTTCACCTTACTACACTCCAAATCTAGAAAAGAAAAACTCGCATAAGAATGTGCAGGGCATTACTTATTTATATGTAAAACCTTTATTCTATTTTGTTATTTTAGATTAAATCCCGTTTCAATTCTATTCTCTCAGGGAAGCATTAACAGTTTGAGCTCAGCGTGAAAACCATCAAACACTTGAGCTGAAATTTAGATTGGGCAATTTTGTCTGGTGAAGTAGAAAAGGACATGTGGAATGGCAAGGAACAGAATGGCTTATGGAAAGGCAGATGTTTTAATAACGTGTCATCTAGTGGGAGCTTCGGATATCTAAATTTAAATCTCTTGATATATTTAAAGAAAGTACGTTGAAAAGAAGGAATGCTCTTTTATGGGGAGAATTAATACACTTCTCTGTCTTCAATGACAGTGTTGGATTGGAAGTGGCCAGTGTATTTTTCAAAGCAATGATTAAAAAAAACGCAAAAAACAAAAAACAGAAAAATGAATTCTACCCTGAAGCTTGCAAATGTGAATGGACAGAACGGAAGTTCAGGATTTCTACTGTGATCTTTGCTGTTGGCCAATACAGCGTGTTGTGACAATAGGTACATAATCAAGTTGCTGGATCTATCAGGCAGCAATGAGAGGCAGTAACATTACAAAAGAAATTCTGAGTCCACTTAGAGATGACATTTTAGTAAAAGACCATACTAATGCCTGGTTTAAAATGTTTGTTTTTATAGCCTTTTCAGAGGGAAATAGTAAGGTTATTACAATACCATATGATAATGCTACATTAAAACAAACTCCAAGCTTGTAGCGCATTCATATTTTATGGGCTGATTTTCACGAGTAAAACTATAATTGCTGCTTTTTGAAGAGAATGGCTACATATAAAATACCCGTAGTCTCCCAATATACTCATTTATATGCTCTGTCCCATTAAGGATAATTGAAATATTTGCCACTAGCATTTAATTGATATGATTATAATTTTTATGGAATGTTTGGAGACAACTTTTAATATAATCCAGTTCATTTCTCACGTACAAGAGCAAGCTGCAAATCTTATTCCATCATTAATGATTTAAATAGGCTACCCTGTCTTTTTGCAAAAGGCAGAGGATTGGTTAGACCATTTAAAAATCTCTTAACCCACACTCAAACACATAAGACCAAAACTGCGTGTTCCTGTTTTTCTCCTCGTTAAGTGCTCACATGATTCAGAATGTATAAATACGTATGAGTAATTGGAAACATCGTCAGAGACAATGAATCATACCCAGATGCTTATGCTCCAATGCTTTCCAATTAGTTGGATCTGGAATATTTTTTGGTTCCTGGCAGCAATGTGGTGACTGAAAATTTCATGTTCTGATAAAATTATTTTATGTATATAAGACAATTCTTTTTTAAACAAAGGCTCCACCTGAAAGCAATAGCCAGGTCATATTTTGGGTGGCCTTGAATACATGGCAATGGGAAAGATCACTTAGATAGCTAGCCAAAATAATTGTGTGTGTGTGTGTGTGTGTGTGTGTGTATTCCAGATATTTTATCAGAAAAATATACAAAAAGTAGTGACCTAATTTATTCTGAATTTTTCCTGTACTTTCAAGTACAAAATAAACAAAAGTAAAAATCAGACTGTATAGGTGTAAATATTAGTAAGTCAATAGAGAAAAAGGAAATATAAAAACAGCTTAGAAGGGATCTTAACAGGTCACTTATTCAAGCCCCCAATTTTCAGGACATTTTCTCCTCTGAAGTTCTTATTTGGGGTACCTAGATCACAGAATTTGGGGATTTGCTGAGGACCACAAAACTAGCCAGTGGTGGGAGGAACAATGTAACTGACACATAGTAGGATCTTGAGAAATAGTCTTCCTGTAAGTGATTAAATGGATGGATGGATGGATGGATGGATGGATGAATGAGTGAATGAACATGTGAACAAATGAACAAATTAGTTAGGTTTTCCTGATTTCTTTTGGGCAAATTACCTAACCTCAGCAAGCCACCATTTCCTGCTTGGTAAAATGAGGCAAAAAACACCAGGGTCCCTGGGATTTTTCAGATCGATATGATGATGCAAGTGATCATGCTAGTGTGTGTGTTTCTAGAAGGTACTGTACATGTATGAGCTGTTACAATCACTGTACTGCTTTTTGGAAATGATTGCCCAGGTTCCAGTCAGAGAACCATCCTTGTGCACAAACATCCCAGGTGGATAGGGCTTCTGTATTAGTTTTTTCCTCTACTTAACTACATGAATTGAAGAGGTCGTTTTTGAGCCTCAGAAACCTTTACTGTGGCCAACACAAACTCATTCAAAACATTTATGGGCACATTCTTTTAAAAAGTGTAACAAAGAGTTCTTCAAAATGAGCTGTACATTCTTTTAGGTTTAGCACATGATTCTCTCTTTCCTCTCTTGA
Organism: Ursus arctos; assembly: GCF_023065955.2. NCBI lineage: Eukaryota > Metazoa > Chordata > Mammalia > Carnivora > Ursidae > Ursus > Ursus arctos. The sequence continues at coordinate 33,181,308 of NW_026622952.1, read as the reverse complement.
ATGGGATGTATAATTTAAGATTATTGCACGCTGGGTTGGTGAAAAGCAATGCTCTTCCCACCTCTGTCACCCTGCAGAACACTGGACAGAGAATGTCCAAAGACTGCTACTACTTCTCTTCCAGATGTTACTTTCAGGGTTAAAGGCACTCAGTGCATGCATTTATTACACCCTAAAAACACACCAGGCATGATCTGATCGAATTGTTTGTAGCTCACCGGAAGCCGAAGCATACAGTAAATCCCCAATAATCGTGTATTAAACGGGGCGTAGGTAAACAGGCTCAGGAGCGAGTTGTGGCTGCATCCTGAGCCAGCCTGAATCACAACTACCCCACTCATCTAAAGCATTTCAATTTCACATTCGTTGTGCTAGGGTTGCCTATATTATCAATGTCAAAAAACTAAAAAGTCTTATCTTTAACTTTCATTCCTGGGCTTCAAAAGAGCTTTGAATTTGCATCTTACTCTAGGGAAGATGTAGCTTAAAAACATTTTTGCCCAGCTTGCTCCATTAATTTCTAAGGAAAATGCACCTACTGCTGTGAATATGACAGTTCTCAACCTTGGTGTTTTTACAGGATGTCCCTCCCCAGGGAACAGTCAGCACCATCCTGACTTCCCCGCTGGAACCGCACCACCCGCGGGGTAATCAGCTCCGCTCCCTGCAAGCAGAGACCTCGGCGGCGGCGGGGTGAACCAAATGCCCCTTGCCAGCATCCAGCGAAAGGAGAACAGCAAGCTTTGAGGGGCAGAAAGAACATTTTAAGTGATCACCTACATTCAGTTTGAAGGATAATTTGCCGATGCCAGCGCTGGCTCAATTATTAGTGGCACTTAATACTTTTTTATGTACTAGAAAGCCTTAACTGAGGATAATCTCCATCTTGCCTATCAAATATTTTCCCCCAATTACTTCCATTGAGTCAAGAACAAAATTCATTTTGTAATGATTATCTGACTCAGGTAGAGCTGATTTTCTATAACTCTAGGCTGAAGCCACTGACAAGGGCACAAAAAAAGATTATTTTTCAGTTTTCAGCCCCGCTAAATCAGCAGATAATGGCATCAAGGATGCAGAGTGATTCTGACTTGAAACCCTTCTCATTGTTAATGTGACTCACATCTCAGATATGCCACAGAGGCAAAAATAGTCTATAGACATCTCCACTGTCTCCAGAGAGCAAAGGGACAGATTTAGGAATTCTTGATTTTCACGCTTTCAGTCAATTAACAGCAATTGCTCAATAAAACCCCCAGAATTCTGTTCCTTTCTTCACGGTGTTTTCACTTGGAAGAGCACCAGCTAATAAATGCAGAGACAGAGAATTTGTTTGCATGACTTTGTTATGTTCAAACCTGCCAGTCTACATGGGCCCAAAGAAAGACACCAAACAAAACTTCCAAATGCTCTGCAAGAAGGGGTGGAAGCTGCTATTCACTGGTATTAGAAGTTATTCAGAGATGAGCAGGGACCTCATTCATAGCAAAATTCCCAGAGGACAGATTAGCTTTTGCGATACAAAATATATTTCGATAATAATCATTATACTTCCCTGACAAAATATTTCTGAGGTGACTGGATTTTTTCCCTGTCTTTTGAGGACTACACTGTTACTCATATTAAGATATTTATTGCACAATCACGTGTTTAAAACTGTTTTTCAAACCCTTGGAGTCAAGAGTCTCTTTAATGGCCAAGGTTCTGGCTTGGGGCTATGCAATGAAGGTAAGGGGCTGCGGGTACCCTGTGTCCAGTTCAACCGGAGCAACTCAAACTTTATCTGCTTTGCATATGGGATTTCTATGTAAGGAAGTAGGTTAAAAATCACTGGACAGAAAGATCAAAACTTTCATTACCGTATTTAGAAACTGACACGGAGTAGCCACTCAATAAATATTCACTGGATGGATGATTTGAAACTATTTGGTGTGTTTCTTAGAATTACTTTCTGGTCTTTCATGGTGCATCAGTATTAACTGGCAAAATTGCTTTAAAAATTGAACTTCTCACAATATTTTATAAACTGTATTTCAAAAACTGAACTGTATTTTAAAGTGAATTTTAAAAAACTGAACCTATCACAATATTCTAGTTATATAAATATATGTCTCTGTGTGTATGTACACACACACACACACACACACACACACACACACACACACACACACAATTATATAACTCCACTTGGGTTAAACGGCCAAATGACAAGAAAGAGAAGTTGAGAATGAGCAACCGATAGGCATGTCTTATCTTATTAGTGAATCTTAGCCACTGTGGTCCAACATCTATTCAAGAATGATGGCTTTGCTACACAGTTATCTCAGCCTGATCTGTAGCTGTGACAAGATCTATATAACTAAGCTGATGGATTCTTGCCTTCAGTTGTAATATTTTGTTGCCTTCTGATACTTTAATATTTTGTCCATTATAGTTTTTTTTTGCATTAATTTTGACTTTTATAACTATTTCATTAAAATATTGTTTATGTCTATTACTGAATTCTTGGCACAGGCTTGTTACATTTTGCAGCTGATAGGAGCATATCTATTACAAGGAGGATTAAGCAAAATTATATCTAGATCAACCAAATTCAAAACTATCTCTACTATTATGACCAGGGTTTGTGGAGGCACTGTTCTAAACTCTATTAACTCATTTAATTCTCATAACAAATCTATGGAAGTCAGTACTATTACACAGAGGCACAGAAAGCATATGGAACTTCCTAGGATGTACATACTTAGCGACTATAAGAGCCCAGAAGTGAGCCAGGCAGGCTGAATCAGATCCAGGGCCCATGCTTTTTGCAATTGTGATTCACTTCTACTCAAAACATACTGAAACAAAAACAACCCCTCTACCCTAAATAACTCCAAGAACAAGAACTTATGTTCACCTTGCCACATCCATGTCTGGAAGATTCCCTGGCTCCTCTCCCAGCCTCCAAACGTCATCTCAGGAACTGTCCCCCTCAATGGCATCCGTTCTTGCCTCCTCTTCCAAGGAGAGGCCTGGAAATAGGCTCTGTGGCAGGTGCACCCTTTGGGGCTCCCCCATGCCTAAACTTTACTCTGTCCAACTGACTTTATGTCCTGTGTTGAACAAAAGAGCAAACCCCTTTCCCGTGCATGTCCAATTTTGCCCCCAGCTCCGAACTTCTCCAGTCACTTGAGTTTCCTATCCGAAGGGCCGGTTTGCCTTCCATCAGAATACGACCAACCCATTCCATACCTTTTGTTCTCAACTCATCTCCCCCCTCATCTTCTTCAAGCATGTGTAACAGCCTCTCACTTCCTCTTATAAATCAATGACAAAGGAAAAACAAGGCAACCCTTGTGCATATCAAATTTTTGGACAGATGCCTGGGCAGGTGGCCAACAGCCTCAAAAATCCAAAATCATTTTAGGCTTAGAGGGCACCACCCCCTATATATGTTTGCAGCTGGGTGAGGTTAGGGACTTAAGCAACACTAGCATCTAAGGCTTGAACCCAGGTGTTTACAAACCAAATCCACAGTTTTATTGGTTTGTTTCTTTGTCTTCATTTCACCAGAGCTGTATTTAAATACCCAGCACAACAGCCCCTACCACCGCATATTCTATAGCCAAAGGAAAGTGAGTGAGTCCAGTTCCCGAATCTCTGTATAGGTTGCTGCAAAATAACGCTTTAACTGAAATATTAACATCACCATCACCATCATCATCATCATCAATATCATCATAACATAATCCAGAAATGTGATAATTTCTAACAAAGTGGATGCAGGATTTGAGATTTGAATTAATTATCCATTTATCTCCACTGGCTTTCTATATTATCTAAACTTTTGTAGTTCAATTATGGTTGGGAAATGTAGATACCAGTTTTCTTTTCTTTTTTTTTTTCTTTTTTCAGGTAGTATTTTTACTAATGTTAAGAAAAAGATGCATTGCTTAAATTTCTCTTAAAATTAACTATATGGAAGCTAATAAGGCAATTTTTTTTGCCAGTCAAGGAGTGGACGTGTTGAAAAATCAACATGCAATGCTCTAGTTCTCAATAGTCATTGCTAAGGGGATCTTTCTAAAATTACATCTATTTTCTTTAAACAAAAAAACAAAAAAACTAAGCATATTATGTAATAAATGAAAAAAAGTCAAAGACATGTTAATAATGGGAAAATAAGTCATCTCATATCAAAGAGGTAAAATTACTGGTATTTGATAGAACTTTTCACCTTATGACCTACAGCATTGACACTTGATAAGCATATTTCATATAGAGCCTGCTGCTAGAATTTGATTTTCTAAGCCAATCATTATAAGCAATTAAAGATGAACAAAAAGTGGTAACAGCAAATACTTTGAACAAATCATATTACTATAGGCTGATTCATTTTGAGATATTGCTAAAGAGAACAAGGCAAAAGAGTTTTAAATCCAAGCTCTTGGATGGAGGAAATACTTGGTACCTAACCTTGAATGGAAATCTGGAGGCAGAAATACTTCAGGAGGCTCCCATCACCATGGGATCATGTGTGTCTACAGCTGTAGGAGTCAAATGATTTAGGGAACATATATTTTTGGAAGTTTGTTCATTAATTCACAGAGCAACCTTATAAGGTCTACTTCAACACCCCGGCTTCCCTTCCATAGTGACAGAAAAATGGTACAAGTGGGTACCATCAAGGAAGTACATGGTATGAAACAATTACTTCCATTATATATACATTTGCGTGTACGTATAAAGGCTGAAATTTTTTTTTTTAAAAGAGCTTTGAAAATTAATTCTCTACAAAGACCCAGCAAACTGGAAATAATCATATTTTAAAATATTTTCTCTCCTCCAAGGTAATTTATTATATGGTTGAAGATTCCTGGCTTGATCTTAAAATAATTTATTTAATACACTGGTAAACAGTTCATTTGAATTAATTTTTATATTCTCTGATAGTGGAAGCTACCTTTCATTTTTCTCAATTAGTACATCTTGCACTATGAATTGGCAGAAAGAAGACACAGTAACATGTTGGGAAGGAAAACATTTCATTACCCCATGTGCTATGTTCTGAGATGAATCAGATCTACTGGAGTAATACAGCATGCTGTGCATAATAATTGAGCTTAATAATAAGACATCATGGAGGTTCTGCTGTTTTCTTGAAGTGTATATGTGCATAAAATGATTCTGGGGTTATAATTAAGTACTGTTTTAAGAGAGTGTAAGTTAAAGAGAGCAAGTCCCAAGCATAACAACTCAATAAAGTCTAATTTTATGAACTTATTCATTTTTGGATGAGAATACAGTTAAAGGAAAATATACAAATTATTATTTTAAAGTGACAGAAAAAGCACCAAAAAATTAGTTTCTCACTTAACTATTCAGAACAATTTTCTGGAATTAGTATGTTGTTACATTTGTGCAAGACTATAGACTTCAAGAAATTACTAGCAATTTTTCTGTCAGTTTTACTACTCTGGCCATGAACCATGGCTTACTGACTTGCTTAAGTCTAATGCTATTTGAAACTATGTCTAGACCCAATTTCTAAGAGCAAAACAAAATTTTAATGAATAAATACCTTCAAAGTTGATTGATGAAAAGCAACTACATTTCTTTCCAAATAACATTATAAGATACTTGAGCCAAAGTTAGACCATTGTTTCCTAATGGCCGTAATAATTTATAAAAGTAGAAGTAATCACAAGTCATATTATATATGGAAAGGAGGAAAATAGAAAGGATTGAGTAAATCTGATTATGAGGGTGTAATGTAGTATATTTCAATTCAAATATAAGCAAGATTATATTGTACTATTGTGTCAGTAAGCATAACATGGTACCCTCCAAATCAAAATTTATGATACACCTGGAGCAAACCAGTGAAAAATTTTTGCATAACAATTAAGAACCATTTGACTTAAAAAATAACTTTTTAATACTTTATGCTAGATCCTTAGAACTGACACCTGTAGATCACTCATTTTTATCAATTTTACAAAGACAGTGATTAATTCATATATGTACTGAAAAAATTTCTGACATCCAAACTTACACCCAACTTGACATCTTAGATTTATAAACTGATATACCAAAAGGAAGCAAAAGGCAAATTTACATAGAGGAGGCAAATGGGTCCACTGGAATCAAAAGAAGTTAGTAAAATGTAGTGACATTTCCAAAAGCTGTATTTGTAAGGAAAGCTGAGGATATCATGTGAAAAGCATGTAAAATCAGTGAGTGCAAAGGCAAAATGCTGGCAAAACTCAAACACTTATAAAAAGTTGGAATTTAGGTTGGAATGATAAAAAGATAGGCATCCACATCAAGGACTTGGCAGCAACAGAGAGTGAGAAACAGATCTGAGATTTCATTTTTCTGCTATAGATCCTAGGCATGCTAGCTGGAGAACAACTCCAGCACTAATGTGTTATACTACACAAATGTGGTTGCAAAAGGAAGGAAGGGAAGCGAAGATGAAGGGGTTTAACCAGAGAGTATCATACAGATGGTGGCCAAACACGCATGATCAGTTGTGGCTTAAGTTGACTGGAATTCCCATCTGGGGATGATGCATACAGAAATAGAAACCACTCTACGTTTGTCCTTTACTATGTAAAAGAAAATGCAGAAAATTTAAGCACATTTGGGATAAATAGAGAAATAGAGATAAGATGTAAATGAGAAATAAGGGAAGGAAATAAAGCTGGTGGTCTAACTAAGGAAATACTTTGCCTTTGTGTGTGTGTTTTCTAAGTTTCACATTATATTTGGTTAAATAAATTTGATGATAGAACTTGAAATAGAATCAAATAATGTGGTTGGCTGTAAATTCTAAATTATTTACCCTGGAAAATCTTTAAAATATGTAGTGTAGATCAATCTTGTTCCTTGAACATGATATAAGTACTGAAAATAAATGTCATTGTCATCCAATGAAGCAGAGGTCACTAACTTTTCTTTCTTTAACCTCCCCAAAATCACTTTGTCACAAACATTTAAAATTTTTTTAATCATTGCCAGTGTGTCTTCAACTTCTTTTATTTCTTCTATTCCACCCTGTTCCTTTTGTTTCAGATTTACAATCTTCTTTTGTATTTTTTGCTAATTTCCTTTATTCCTCACTCATCCACACTTATTTGTTTGTTTTTTTCCAGGAAGTTTGCAATTTGGAGTATTTTTTTCAACCAGCTTAATTCTTTTTCAGGCCCCTTTAATTTTTTTGTATCCACTGAAAGGAGACAATCAGTGTAATAATTAGATACATATCATACTGCATTTGTGGTCTAAGAAACTTATACCTTGAATAAGATGATAATGTAAACCTATATTAGTAAAAATATTACTCAATTTCCAGTTGTCAAAGAGAACAGAATAAGTTCAGAATTTTTATATAAAATAGAATGGAGAAAAATTATGAATGTGTCAAAAGTTAATTCAAATAAAAAGAAACCTTTTTTTTTTTTCTTCCTAAAAAGAGCGCCAATGACAAATTGAGAGAAGTAGCAAGGAAGAACTGCTGAGTGAACCAGGGGTATTTCTTAAAAGGATTGGATAAAATACAAGTATTGTGGTAACATATTCAACATTTTTGTCAGAAAAAACTAGACAGAAATTTGAGAGGAATATGTTGTTTCAATCTATAAATGTTTGGGGCAATATTTCACATTTTGAACAACTCTTTTTGCTAAACATCAACATTAAAATGTGTAATAACATGTTACGTCTCAAGTATGAAATCAGAAAGCCAGATAAAATGTATAAACTACATAATTGTAGAGGGCTTGTTTTTCTAATATAGAATAAGCTGAGTGATTTTAAATCGTCTAAATAGTTATTACAATGTGACTGTGATGTGTTCTTCCTTCTACCTTTCCAAGAATGTCTTGTATTATAATAATGGAGTCTCAAAGAACAAATTGCATACACACAATCAGTTCCTGAAAAGTGTAGGCGGCCCACACAGCATGATGCCATCACACAGTGGCATGTGGCTTCCTTACAGCAACACCACCCTTAAATTCCATGAGACTGAGCCTTCTTCCTCATGAGCACAATCCTCCCACATGGCGACAGAGATGTCAAGAGTGTGATTGCTTGGAATAAGCCATGGCATGAAGGCTGTTTCTGATTCACCATCTGAAGGTGAAGTGTGGAGTCAACTGAGGAGGTTCAAAAGAAGGCATTTTAGAAGGGGCTTACGGCCATCTTCTGTGGCCCAGGCCGTTACTCTGTAAGGTGAAGTGTACATCTTGTCATGTCCTTCCCTGATCTTTCCTCCCTTCGGAGCTCACTGAAAATGCTACACAGAAGTGGTGGAGGGAAGTGCAGAACTATTCTGAGGCTGTGAGTATGTCAACCCTGTTGGCCTTTTAAAATACATGCCTGTAACATCTTACATTTTATAGCATAATTCTTATAGAACCTAGAATCCTGCTAGATATGACATTTATATAAATATTTCTACATATGTGTATAATTCTAAAATTATTCATTTCAGGAGGTTTGGCTTCTTCCAACTATCATTTTGGGATGATGCATTTTTGTTTGAGGAAAATTGATAAAAATATAATTTCTAAGTAAAAGTACTCTGCTTTTAAGCGATCATAGGCAATAAAGCACTCAGTTGATCACTCTGAGAAATGTATTACTCAGTCTAATATATCTAAATAAAAAAATACAGAAGTCATAAATATGTGAGTTCAACAAGTTTTTGTTCAGTTTTCTTTTTCTCTCAACACATGTATGTGGTGATTCCATTAAGTAACATGATAATAGAATAATAATTAAAAAAAAAAAGATGGGTGCAAAATTTTCATTCCTTTTGAAAAGCCTATCTTTAAAGAACAAAGTTAGACCCTAATTCAAACCACATACAAAAATTACCTCAAAATGGATCAAAGTCACAAATATGTCTTGAAACTGTAAAATCTTTAGAAGAAAACACTGGAGAAAATTTGCTTGGGTCAGACAGTAGTTTCTTAGCTATGACACCAAAAATCCAAGTACAGAATAGATTAATTACAGTTTTTAAAACTCAAAAATATTTCTACTTCAAAGAAAACCATCAAGAAAGTGAAAAGACAACCCACAAAATAATAGAAAATCTTGCAAATCATGTATCTGATAAGGGAATTTTATCTAGCATATATAATAACTCTTACGAATCAATAACAAAAAGACAAAAGATAAAAGTTGGGTAAAGAATGTGAATAGATTTTTCTCAAAAGGAGATATGTAGCTGACCAATAAGTACATGAAAAATACTCAATTTAAATAGGTGCAAGGGAAATGTAAATCAAACCAACAATTAGATACCATATCAAACCCACTAGAATTTGCTACGATAAAAAAGGCAGATGATAATAAGTGTTGATGAGAATATGCAGACCCTGGAATGCTTATACATCTTGGTGGATGGGAAAATCACACAACTACTTTTCAAAAACTTTGACAGTTTTTTAAAATGTTAATGAGTTGACACATGATTCAGCAGTGCTACTCCCAGGCATTTACTTAAGAGAAATGAAGACATGTTCATACAAAAAACTTCTACACAACATTCACAGTAGCCGAAAAGTATAGACAATCCGAATGTTCACCTCTTCATGAATGAATAAACAAACCAGGGTATATCCATACATTGGAGTATTATTTGGCCGTAAAAAGGAATTAAGAATGAATATGTGCTACAACATGGATAAACCTTGAAAACATGACGCTAAGTGAAAGAAGCCAGTCACAGAAAGCCACGTATTCTATGATTTGTATTTATATTTATTAAACGGTACAGAACAGGCAAATCCAGAGATAGAAAGAAGACTCAGAAAGCAGATACAAAGTCCCTCAGGCAGCAGGGAGAGGAAAAAGAGTGACTGCTAGTAAGTATGGGTTTTAAAAATGAATGGCTGTTAAAAATGTTTTTAAATTAGATAGAGATGATAGTTGAACAACTCTGTGAACATACTAAAAAGTACTGAATTGTACACTTCATTTTTTTTTAAGATTTCTTATTTATTTATTTGACAGAGAGAGACAGCCAGCAAGAGAGGGAACACAAGCAGGGGGAATGGGAGAGGGAGAAGCAGGCTCCCAGCAGAGGAGCCCGACGTGGGGCTCGATCCCAGAACGCCGGGATCACGCCCTGAGCCCAAGGCAGACGCTTAACGACTGCGCCACCCAGGCGCCCCTGAATTGTACACTTTAGAAAGGTGAAGTTTATACATAAATTATACCTCATAAAGCTGTTCGATTAAAATATTTGCTACTGACAATTACAACAACCCAAATCTTTTATTATTTCCATTTTGGATTAAACAAATAATTCTTGAATGCCCACTATTTTTAGTGCAGCTCTAAAAGAAAAGAAATACATTGCTTCTATTCTAAAAAGAAAAAAAAATCTAGTTGAACAAGGATGGGAAAATTAGGTTAGGTTGTGGGTAAGATTAATGTTGACATAGAATAATGTTATTAAATATGAAATAGTCTTAAGTAGGAAACACATAGAATACTATGGAATAGACAGGAATGGACAGAATAGAACTGAACAGGAAAGATAAAGTCAGAAACATGACAAGTATGAATAAATTGCCAAGGAGTTAAAAAAAAAATGGTGGTCAACCAGAAAAAGCATCAAGGAAGATGTAGAATTTGAGGTGCATGTTAAAAAGAGGACAAGGTTTTTATAGGTAGGGTTCGTGGAGGAGGAGATTCTGCCCAGAAGAAGCAGCCGAAGCAAAAGGCTAGGGGCAAGTGGGTTGTGCAGTTTTTTATAAACGCTGGGCTGTTCAGCATTGCTAAGCCATGAGGCTCTTGTACAGAAGGTCAGATAGTGGATTAGTCCATATTATGGATAGTCTTGAAAACCAAGGTGAGATATGTATGCAACATGTGAACAAGACAGAATAATTCAAGTTGTTTGTTTGTTATGGAGTAGTAAATTTTGATTTAATCCAATACAGGTGAAGCACTTGTACTGAGGACACGGAAATGAATGAGATGCAGTCCCTGTACTCAAAGGTGACCATTTTGTGAAGCAGAAAGGGAAGCCAATACTCAGTATGCAAGGTAAAATCAGTGTCATAATTAATGGAATCACTGTGAATGGAGATGCACTCAGTAGGAACTTGATTCAGGTTGAAAAATGGGGTTAGTGGTAGTTTCCTGGTAAGAATGACACATGAAATACGTCTCAAAAAAAGAAAACAAAAACAAAAATAAGGAAAAGAAAAAAAAAAAAAAAGGAAAACTTTCTGCTTCTGAGAATATTTGAGTCACATGAACCAGATACAGCATCCTGTCTTAATGAAGAAACCATAGTTTTCAGACATTGCATAATGGAACACATAGGATTCTGATCCCTGAGACAAATAACGAGGTGAATCCCAAGACTGTCCCAACTTACTGCCTGGGGGCAGTTTCCAAGCCACAGCACAGAAGGAGGAATCCAAAAGGAGCCCAGCCATCTCACTGAGGAGGAGAGATACAGAACTGAGGTTAGAGAGTCCAAGGCAGCGATAACACACAGGGCAGAGTGTTGGAGAGGACTCTGGAGGTGTGCAGATGGGTCCCCACTCCCTTGCATCTTTAATCTGTCTGTGCATAGGAAGAAACTGCCCACAGCTGGAAAGAAGCAGCACTACCACTAGAAATTCTCAGAGATTACTCGGGTTTAAGAGGAGCTTATGTCACCATCAACTAGAATGGAAAGTCATCATAATATATGGACAAATTTATACATTTCTCAAATTGAGTATCATTTTAATATTGAGGCTTCATTAGTCCTAAAGTTGCTCTGGACCCTCTCTAACAAATCTGAAAAGGAAATATAGAAAGGATCAAACTAAATACAAGTAACTTAACTACGTGTTCGGACAAGATCCAACACTTCGTTGTAAAGGAATAAAACAAGATCCAGATTCCAAAAAAATGTAATAATGTCTATTGTCCAATCCAAAATCAGTAAGCATGCAAAAACCCAGCAAAATATGTGTCATAACTAGGAGGGAAATCCAGCAATTGAATGAACAAATTCAGATGAGAGAAGATGGGATTAGCAGGAACGAGCATCAAAGCCACCACTACAAAAATGCTCCATAAATTTAAGAATGTTGAAAAAAACACAAATAAAATGAGAAGTATGAAAATCATGAAAAAAGAAATTGAAATGGAACTTGTGAAGAGAAAATATCTGAAGTGAAAAGTAAACTGGATAAGTTTAATAGAAAAATAACACACTTTAATAGAAAAAGATGACTGACCCTAAAAACATAGCAATAGAAATAATCCAAAATACAGTGGAGAAAAAAGACAAAGGGACAAAAAAATCAACAGAGCAGCAATAACCTGAGGAAAAACATTAAACTATTTTACATAAGTGTAAGAGAGTTCTAGAAAAGGAGTAGCTAGGGGCGCCTGGGTAGCGCAGTCGTTAAAGCGTCTGCCTTCGGCTCAGGGCGTGATCCCGGCGTACCGGGATCGAGTCCCACATCGGGCTCCTCTGCTATGAGCCTGCTTCTTCCTCTCCCACTCCCCCTGCTGTGTTCCCTCTCTCGCTGGCTGTCTCTCTGTCATATAAATAAATAAAATCTTAAAAAAAAAAAAAAAAAAAAAAAAAAAGGAGTAGCTGGACACACAAAAAAACTGAAAAAATTATGGTTAACATTTTTCCAAATTTGAAGAAAGCCATAATTCCTCAATCCAAAAATGGTCAATAAATTTCAAACAGAATAAATGCAAATAGACCACACCAAGAGGCAGCATAACCAAATTGCTCACAACAATGATAAAGGAAAAAAAAAAAAAAAGCTTAAAAGTAGGGGAGGAGAACGTCAGGTATAGAGGAAGAATGACAATAGACTGTCATAAAAATGATTGTAATAGAAATGAAACGATAGTCGAAAAAGAAGCAACATCCTTAAATTACAAAAAAAAAGTCAACATAGAGTTCTATATTTAGTGAGACTATTTTTCAAACACTGATAAAATAAAACCTTTTGTCAGATAAAATCTGAGAGAATTCATCATCAGCAGATATGCACTGCAAATTATAGTAAAGGATGCTTATCAAACAAAAGGAAAATGGTAAAAGATAAATTTGGATGTTCAGAGATAGAAGAAGAACTATGGAAATGGTATTTGGTTAAGTAGCAATTTTTTTTCTTTATTTTAATCTCTTTAGAAGGTAATTAACCCTTTAAAATGAAACACTGTTAATAGTGTATTATGGAGGTTATAATACGTGAAAGTAAAAAGTATGAGAGCACTAGCACAAGATAACTATGAGAGAGGAAATGAAGGTACAGTGTTGCAAGTTTCTCACAGGATAGGAGAAGTGGTAGAATGCTGCTGAGAAGTTGTCTGTGATAATTTAAAGGTGTATACTGAAAGCCCTGGAGCAACCACTTAAAAAACAAAGAAACAAAGAACTATAGCTAGCTAATAAGCCTACAGTAGAGATAAAATGGAATACTAAAAATACTCCTTTAATCTAAATTAACACAGGGAAAAAGATGAAAACAACATCTGGTCAGATGGAAAAGTAAAGTAAATTGGGAATTTTTCACCAAATCATTTCAATAACAACATCAAATATAAATATATAAAACTATAAATATATAAATAAAAGTAGACTCCAATTAAAAGCTAGAGATTGCTAGACTATATAAAAAAGCAACACCCATGGGGCGCCTGGGTGGCACAGTCATTAAGCGTCTGCCTTCGGCTCAGGGCGTGATCCCGGCATTATGGGATCGAGCCCCACATCAGGCTCCTCCGCTATGAGCCTGCTTCTTCCTCTCCCACTCCCCCTGCTTGTGTTCCCTCTCTCACTGGCTGTCTCTATCTCTGTCGAATAAATAAATAAAATCTTTAAAAAAAAAAAAAAAGCAACACCCAGATATATGTTGTTTTTTTAAAAAAAAATATTTCAGAAGGAGAGGGGAGAGAGAGAGAAAGAGAGAATGAGAGAGTACACAAGCCACAAGCATGAGCAGGAGGAATGACAGGAGAAGCAGAGGCTCCCTGATGAGTAGGGAGCCCAAAGGGGGACTTGGTCCCAGGCCCCTGGGATCATGACCTGAGCTGAAGGCAGACACTTAACCGACTTAGCCACCGAGGCGCCCCCAGATATGTGTTGCTTATGACAAACCTACAGTTAAATCATTTTACTGGTAGAAGCCTGAATGTCTTACCCCTAAGATCAGTAACAAGGCATCACTGTCTACCTTCTCCATCTCTTCTCAGATTTGTATTGGAGATCATAAATTGGAAGCGATAACTAAAACTGCTTTTATTTACAAATGAAATGAGTATTCAATTTTACTATGGAATACACAAAATAATTCCTAAAACTAATAAATGACCTTTGCAATGTCACAGAATACAGTTATCAGTATACAAATATCAGCTGCATTTCTGGGTATGAGCAACAAACAATTGGAAAATAAAAACTTACAGTAAATGTCACTTAAAATAGTATTAATATTATAAAATATGCAGAGATAAATTTTAAAAATATGTCTAAGATTTTTATACTGAAAACTACAAAATAATCTTGAATATAAGACCCAAATAAGTAAGAAGAGACATAATCTTGCTAAGGGCTCAATTCTCCCAAGATTGATTTATATTTTTAATGCAGTTCCAATCAAAATTCAAATAGGTTTTTGAGTTTAAAAGGCTGTAAAGTGGGGCGCCTGGATGGCTCAGTCATTAAGCGTCTGCCTTTGGCTCAGGTCATGATCCCAGGGTCCTGGGATCAAGCCCCGCATCCTAGCCTCACATCAGGCTCCCTGCTCAGTGAGAAGCCTGGTTCACCCTCTCCCACTCCCCCTGCTTGTGTTCCCTCTCTCGCTGTGTCTCTCTCCGTCAAATAAATAAAATCTTAAAAAAAAAAAAAAAAAAGGCTGTAATGTATATAAGGCAATGTAAGGGAAGTATAGTAGCTAAAATAATTTTCAAAAAGGGAAACAAAGGTGGAGGATTTGTAGTATGTGATTTCTAAGACTTCCTATTAAGGTACAGTAATTAAGACAATATGTGCTATTGGTAAAAAGAGAAGTATAAAGACTGATAGAATAGAATAGTCTATAAATAGACCCATTCTTATATAGGCAATTGGTTTTTGGCAGAGTTCCAGGTAATTCAGTGAGGATAAGATGACCTTTGAACACAAGGGTGCAGGGACAATTGGACGTTCATATGTAAAAACAGAAATAAAACAGAAATCTGAATATAAAAACCAAAATTATGTAGCTTCTAAAAGAAAACATAGGTAAAAATGCTTGTAACTTTAGATTAGACAAAGATTTCCTAAATAGGATACCAACACCCCAAATCATAAAAAAAAAAAAAAAAAAAAAAAAAAAAATTATAAACTCTACCTAAAATTTAAAACCTGTGCTCTTCAAGGACTCTATTAAGAAAATGAAATGACAAGTCACGCACTGGGAAAAAAATATTTGCAGAACATATATCTGATAAAAGATTTATTCAGAACACACACAGTTCTCAATAATAAGATAAATAACTGTATTTTTAAAGGGAAAAATATTTGAACAGATAGTTATTTTATAAAAGAAGATAGCCCAGGAGCACCTGGGTGGCACAGTCGGTTAAGCGTTGGACTCCTGGTTTGGGCTCAGATGGTGATGTCAGGGTGGTGAGATTGAGCCCCACGTCAGGCTCTGCGCTCAGCACAGAGTCTGCTGAAGTTTCTCTCTCCCTCTTCCTCTACCTCTCCCCGCAATATTTCTCTCTCCCTCTCTCTCTCTCAAATAAATAAATCCTTAAAAAAATAAAAAAAGATGTCCCAACAACCAATAAGCACATACAAATATTCAATGTCACTAGCAACTAGAGATACCCAAATTAAAACCTCCATGAAATACCACTGCATAATCCCTACAATGACCTAAATTAAAAGGACCGACAAGACCAAGTTTTGGTGGAAATATGGTACAAATTAAAGTCTCATATATTGATCATGCAAATATAATATGCTATGAGCACTCTGGAAAACCATTTGTCAATGTCTTAAAAATAAATATATATTTTACACAGAAAGCCCACTTGCAAGATAGTTAACCAAGGGAAATAAAAATATATGTCCATGCAAACACTTGTTCTCAAATAGTAGTAGTATCTTTATTTAAGCTAACCAACGAACCAACCAACCAAGCAAACAAACAAAAAACAACCCAACTTAAATGTCCCTCTATTGGTGAATAGATAAATAAATCAAATAATCCATTCAATGAAATACTGCTCAGTAATAAAAAGTAACAAATTACCAATACACGTGATGAAGAGAAAATTTTATGGAAAATAATACACTAGAGCAACACATCAGATGGATAGGACTGAAGAGGTGTTGGGAGGAATGAGTGGGGGAGATCAGGTGATCAGTAAAGCCCTAAATGAAGCTGGACCACAAGAGAGAGAACCTATGAAGTGGCAGTTTGGACGGTCATTGGCTATTTGAGTCAGTTGTCACACGTAGTTGTGTATACATCTCTAGTTTCTTCACAAATAGGATTTCTTTATGGCAATCCTGGAAGACATTTCACTCAAACAGTTTACAAGGATGGTGGATTGCACCTTCAATGAGAACATTAGAATAATGGACTACTGGGGCAGATATTGGGGTTAAAATGCAGAATGTGAACTAAAATAACTGGATTTCAGAAAACAAACAAAAGTCACTTTTTAAAAAGTGAATAAACCTTACTTGCAGATCAGTTCTTTCCTACTACCTCTGCTGAGCAGTACTTTTCTATCTCAAAACAATTTAAGATAGGCCCCTTTTCCTTTAGCCCTCATTTCAGATTCTCTGAGAATACTGAAAAGAATATGGTATCTTGATTTTAAGCTAACGTTATATATAAGAATGCAGATTTGCTAGATTAGAAGGTTATTATTCTCTTAATAGATCAATTATTTGCTGTACATGGGGGTTCATTTAGGAGACTTGACAATGTGAATTCCAATTGCTCTTTTAAGAATTGCCCTAACAGACAAATACATAGAACACACACAGCATAAAGCAATGTATGCTTATACTTAATTTTAAATTTAAAAGAAAGCTTTGCAGTGGCAATAAGAAAACTAAATAAAAGTAATTTTCTACCTCTATTTCGCACAGTAAGTCAAGAATGGAATTCACACTTTGAATTTGGTATTCCTTATGTGTAATCTTTAAAAAAAAAATGTAAGTCATTCAATTACATTTTCTGCACAGGATATTAAAAAGTGAGAATAGTAACTTGAATTCAATTTTATTTCGCCTTTAAAATCCTTACACTCGATTTTTTCTTTGTAACTGAGCATTTTTTGAGCAACTGACTTCTTTATTTTGAATATAATTCTTATGTCACATATAGAGTATCTGCCGTGTCTTCCTACAAAGGGAAAATCAATGAAAATAGCATGAAGAGCCCCAGTAAGCCTGTTTTTGATGAATTATGTCCTTAAAGATATACCCGTATGTGGTTCAAAATGTATTGATCAGTAACAACTGTTTCTGTAATATCAATAATGCACTATTCTCTTGAACTTCCCCTGAAGTGACAGGGTTTAATCGAGAGAGCCCTAAACAATAAATTGACTACCAAGAAGGAGGGAGAATAATGAAATTGACTCGAATTTCTAAAATAAATAATAATTCTAAACTTGAGGAAAACATATTGATGTCTCTGTTTGCTTTGCCTTCTTTTGACTTGTATCTTTCATAATAAGCTGCTTACCAACAGGATTAATACTTCACCAAGTTTAAGCTCCTGTAGAGCCCACTGACATTTACTTTCTATATGCTATTCAATATCAAGAAATTAAAAATGAATAGAAATCATTTTGAAATGCCATGGTCACTATTTTAAAATCATCTTCTATTATAAAATACAAACTTTGAATAAACGCTCCCTTTTAGGTTTAATACACTTTCTCTTGTGTTTTGTTTTATTACAAATTCTGTTCATGAGGAACTCGAATACTTTTAAAGACTTTCTCTAGAGGAAGAATATCCCTGTACTAATGTTATCTATCAGCTGGGAAATAACTTGTCTACTAAATGTTCAAACCACAAATAAATTACCCCAGTGCAAGAGATGAGATATAGAGAGCTCATATTTTCTTTTCAAAATGTCTACACCAGTCTATGGACAATTCTGAATCAAATTTTTTAATTATTCAGAGAGTTCAGTCTTGCAATTAAAATCTTTTACTCTGTCTATAAACTTAAGAATCCCTAATATGGGGCACCTGGGTGGCTCAGTTGGTTAAGCATCTGCCTTTGGCTCAGATCATGATCCCAGGGTCCTGGGATGGAGTTCCAAATTGGGCTCCCTGCTCTCCCTCTCTCTCCTTCTGCCTCTGCTCTCTCTCTCTCTTTCAAATAAATAAATAAAATCTTTTTAAAAATCCCTAATACATTATTGTTTCAAAATATTTTCTAAAATATTTTAAACAGGGGTGCCTGGGTGGCTCAGTCGGTTAAGCATCTGCTTTTAGCTCAGGTCATGATTTCAGGGTCCTGGGATCGAGTCCCGCATTGGGCTCCCTGCTCAGCAGGGTGTCTGCTTCTCCCTCTCCCACTGCCCCTCTGCCCACTTGTGCTCTTCCTTCTCTCTCAAATAAATAAATAAAATCTTAAAAAAATATTTTAAATAGAAAATTTTGAAAAATGTTTTACACATTTAAAACCTTGCTTTTAATCTATAACTTCCATAACCATACCTATAACTTCATTTGTCAATATAATTATTTGGTAATACAAACTCTCAGCACAAGTATGACCTATCTGTTCTATGATCTAGCTCCCCTTTCAGCCTCTTGTTCTTAAGTTTATTATGACAGGAGCTTTGTTATATCAGCTTAGAATTCCAACTCCTGCTTTGTCAGTCTAAAAATTTTTGAAAGAAAATGACAAATTTTGACAAAATTTGTTCTAGCAGTTCTGCTGCATTTTCTTAGACTCCATAAATCATTTGTTCATTCCTTGGTTTTAAACTCTTAACTGCCTTATCTGTGTTATATCAAGATCAGAACAAATTGGCTAAGAGCTTGCAATAAATAGGTTAATGGTCCAAGGCTCTCTAGACAATCCAAGGATAAATTGAGGGTTCATACGTCAGTGATCAGAATACTGACTTTGGTATCTGACAGAATTCAGATTCCAGCTCTGTCACTTAATAGCTGTACTTTCTACTAAGTCAACTTTTTTTAGTATCATCTTTTTTAAATATGAAAATGGGGACAACAGTTAGTGCATGACGATTAAAGGAGATATGCCATAAGTAGGGTTCATAAGATTTTTCAGCAGAGAAATGCTCAGTGAACGCTAGCTGCCTTTGTCCCTGTCATCATAATATAAGAACAGTAGTTTACTCATGTTATGTCTGATTTCTATTGCTAGGAATGCCCATTCTATAATCTCTTCCATTTGATGCTCTTGTTGGAGGACAACCTTAGAGGTCACTAACATGAAAAATTAAGTTGAACCACTACTTTCAGACTTGTAAGCTTTTTTCCCTTTAACTTTCTTAAAAAATGCAGTGAATATATGTTGAAAGACTAAGCTAATTATACCTCTTTGTAGTTGATGCTTTGTTCCATCAGATTAGCACCAATATCACCGATATGTAAACAACCCGGTATCATTTAATTATATTTTTTTAAAAATTGAAGTTTTGCTCACACGGTTGCTTTCCTGTTGGGCATTACATCTTAAAAAGTGATGCATTTCAATAATAACTCTATTATTACACCTTGAAATATTAACTAGGTTTTTTAGATATGTTTCTATACGATTTAATGTTTTATAAACCCTTGAAGAATGTTATTCAAATATCTATCATATTTGAATTTCCATCATTTCTAAGATTGATTATTATAACTCATAATTTTCTATTCTCCTAGTTGGCTGAACCAGAAAACAGTGCTTAAAATGGATAAAGAAAAGAATCCTCACTTTCCTCACTCAGTTTAGATTAACAGGCTGCCTCTCTCCTGCACTTGCTTTCTAAGCCTCGTACTACTTCTAGAAGACAATTAAACAACACTTCTTTTAGCAACCTACCATAAGTTCCCTTTTGTACCATTTTAAATTAAAACACTGTTTAGCACCTACTTTAACCCATGTTTTGTTTCAGATGCCCGGGAAACATGATTTATTACTTAAGATTAGCTGTTCACTATATAGAGGTTGATGACAGAATACATTTTGGGGTGGAAGAAATAGAAGTTTGGGGCTTGCACTAGTTTAAGATGAATGTGCTAGTCAGGTGTAGAGTAAGGAGCATTTCCGGGGGTATTTAAAATGGGTAATGCTATGCAGGCAGGAGAGAGCACATTTTAGCTCAAGAAGCCTTTTTATTTTATTTTATTTTATTTTATTTTATTTTATTTTATTTTATTTTATTTTATTTTATTTATTTTTAAAGATTTTATTTATTTATTTGACAGAGAGAGAGAGACAGCCAGCGAGAGAGGGAACACAAGCAGGGGGAGTGGGAGAGGAAGAAGCAGGCTCATAGCGGAAGAGCCCGATGTGGGGCTCAATCCCAGAACACCGGGATCACGCCCTGAGCTGAAGGCAGATGCTTAACAACCGAGCCACCCAGGCGCCCCCCAAGAAGCCTTTTTAAATTATTAGAGCTTAAATATTAGTAAATGGGATGCATGACAGATTAATGATAATAATAATGCCATTAGTATCTACTTATTTAATACTTTGTATGTAACAAGTAATGCCAGCTGGTTTCATATACATTTTTCCATCAATCTTCACAATTCCACATTGGCAATTATTATTATTATTTTAAAGATCTATTTATTCATTTCAGAGAGAGAGCGTGAGCATGAGTGTGCAGGGAGAGAGAAAGGGAGAGAGATTTGCAAGCAGACTCTTCCCTGAGCATGGAGACCAATGTGGGGTCCAATCCCACGACCCTGAATCACAACCTGAGCCCAAACTAAAAGTTGGATACTCATCTAACTGTGCTACCCAGGCACGCCGGCACTTATTATTTTTATCCCTATTTCACACATGAGGAATATGTAGTGCAGAGATGTTAATTAGCATACCTATAATCCCCAGCTAGAACGCAGCACAGCGGCAGAGCTTCATTTCAAACCCAGGATCCTCTGATCACTGTGCCAAAAGAATGTCTGTGCAATTCTCCTAAGACATGGAACATTTCTGTGTTGGCCAAGGGGAGTTGGCGAAGGACCTGACTCTCATAAAACAATGGAGCCATCACTATCAACTAATGGCGTAGGTGTTTGGACTGAAGAGTGCTGTTTTACTCAAACCACATAACACAGACGGTTACATATGGAATAAAGATAGGATGGTACTATTTATGAAAGATGAGTATTCTGCTTTTGCCCCACAGCATTTACAGGGCATCATCCCTTCATTGTCTTGAGAGAAAACTACTCTTGGAGTCTATGCTTACCTAGTCACACCTCCCTTAATCTCTTCTCTCGGCTGTGGACAGCTAAAATTCTAAATAGGGTTCCTCATTAATTTAAGATTTGGGCAACTGACTTTCCACATCCAGATCCCTGCCATCACTGGATGGCATGACCTGGTCTCTCAGTCTCTTGATATTCACATTTTCAGTGACTTTCTTATCCATACCACCTCAGCCACCCACTCTCAGTGTCACAAAATAGGATATCTATACCTAAAACTCTACTTCAAGATGTTAAATCAAATATCCTTCTGTCTCACCACAAACTTCTTTCCCTCTGCCCTACTGGCTCAGTGACTTTCACTCAATCTTTTATGTGGCTCCATCAGTACCATCACACCTGGTTTTCTGGTCTTTGTTTCTTTCCTATGCTGCTTGGTATCAATGGCCCCGCAAATAATTATTCTCTTATCACCATCTTGCAGTCTCATGCTGTTTTGTTCTTTCCACACTATTTGGAAAATTCCATCCTGAATTAATACCACTATATGAGTTTTCCTGCTGGGGGTCTGGAGAAAATCATGTAAGTCCTCTGAAAAGTCATAGTCACCAACTTCAATGTCTCAGCAATACTGAGCACTTCCACTGCATTTCTCTAGTTGTTATTCTTCTCCAGTCGATATAATGACTATTTCAAAAACTCTTGACTCTCCTCTCCCCCATGATTCTATTGCTGCCATTATTTTTAACATGATCATCCTTCCCACAGCAAACACTTTAATTTCCCATCATCAAACCAACAAAATCTTGTAACAATAGTATCCACCCTTTCCTCTCTCTCTCTTGTGATACAATGCGAGAGATACTCCTTTCCCCTTTTAAGACCTTCTTCTACAGTGGATAGCTGCACCCCATCTCTGCCAATATTCTCCAGAATTTTACGGACCATTAAACACCTTTCCCCTTATGCATTCCTATTTATGTTCTCAACTTCATAGTCAACTTTGAAAAGAGTCTTCTGCATTTGCTGATCTTATTCCTTCTTCTATCATTTATACAACAACTGTCTTTCATTTGAATTTGGGTCACTGCGTTATCGTTATCGAAGATCTGTTGCTAAGGCTACTCATGATATTCTTGTTGTTTACTTCAAGGAGATACTTCAAAATTCTCATCTTACTGACCTTTCAGCACTTTGTTAAAAGACTCTCTTCTTCCCTTGGTTCCTAAAACAATCTCACTTTCTATGTGTTCCTTATTTCTCTATTTCTTCTCATTCTCCTTTCTCAATTGCTTCTTCTCTACCCAATCACTAAAGTTTGGAGAACTTCAGGTTCTTTCTGTTCAGGACTCTCTTTTTTACTTCCCTATGACCTCTTTCCAAGCAATCTCATTTTCTATCTTGACTTCAGTTACCATGTAAAAGACAATGACTCCAAATTTAAATCTCTGTCCAGATTTCTGGGTTCCAGAACCACAGATATTCTATCCATTTTGGATATTTTGTAGACACTTCAAACCAAACAACAAAAATTAAAAAGACTATCATGTTTCTCCACCCAGAAACACACGGTCATTTTAGCTCTTCTTTCTCTTCTCTAACCCATCCAGTGTACTCTCTTTTTTAACCAGCATGAAATCCATGTGCTTGCCTCCATATTCTACCAGACCCTTACACCTTCACACTTTTTCCTTCCTAAACTGGTGTAAAATCTGCCAAATTGGTTTTCCCATTATCTTCTCCTTTCTGTGTCTGTTCTCTTCTTCACACATAAATCAGAGTGATGATTTTTTTTTTTTCTTTTTGAGAGAGAGAGAGAGAGAGAAAGACAATGGGAGAGTGGGGGGGGAGCAAAGGGAGAGGGAGAGAGAGAATTTGAGCAGGCTCCATGTCTAGTGCAGAGCCTGATGTGGGGCTCAATCTCATGACCCTGAGATCATGACCTGAGCTGAAATTAAGAGTCAGATGCTTAACCACCTGAGCCACCCAGGTGACCCCAGAGTGATTTTTAAAAAAAGATTTATTTATTCATTTGTGAGAGAGAGAGACCACAAGGAACGGCAGAAGGAGAAGAAGGCTCCACACTGAGCAGGGAGCCTGATGCAGGGCTCAATTTCAGGACCCTGGCATCACGACCTCAGCCAAAGGCAGATGCTTAATGACTGAGCCACCCAGGTGCCCCAGAGTGACTTTTTTTTTTTTTAATATTTTATTTATTTCTTTGACAGAGAGAGAGAGAGAATGAATGAGCGCACAAGCAGGGGGGAGCAGCAGAGGGAGAAGCAGGCTTCCCGCTGAGCAGGGAGCCTGATGCAGGGCTCGATCCCAGGACCCTGAGATAATGACCTGAGCCAAAGGCAGATGCTTAATCGACTGAGCTACCCAGGCACCCCCAAAGTGATGACTTTTTAATAGAAATCTAACTTCATCACTTGCCTGCCTGAAGTTCCCCAATAGTTTCTCAATGGACTTAGAATAGATAAAATTTCTTCAATAGGATCTGCAAGGTCCTTTCCTTCACTCATTGTAGCAGTATGATCTCTACTGTCCTCTCTGCTTTCTGTGCTCCAAACACAGCAGACCCCTTTCAGTTCAACATGAGTGCCAGGCAGTGCCCCATCTCTGGAATCCTGTACCTGTTCTTGCTGCTGCCTACGTGGCTCTTCCTTACATTGCTACCTTAAGCTTCAAGTCTACTTTGATAATAAATCCCCAATGTGCCTCTTCTTCCTTTCCATGACAGTAGCAGCTCTGCCCATTACATGTAAACCAAGATAAAATTTTGTGCTTTAGTGTGTATATCGCTCAGAAAAACCTGTAATGATAGCACAGTGTAGGTGTGAGTTTCATGATCCCCAACACCTTGCAACAAAGTTCCTGGCACATAAATATTTGTTAAGTGGAAGAATGTTGCTTACATTAAACTTCTTTAACTAAAGACTAAAATTTCTTGTTTCTTTTGTTGTCATTATTCAGATTAATTATAGCCTGTAACTGAAAATTATTGCAGTGGCAAAGCCAAAATGAGATTTTCATTCTCCTTAGCGAAAGCATATATTATGGCATAGTTAGAATAATGCATCTGGGCTTACAAATGAAGTTTCAAGACGTGAACTTTGTCCTTTTCTATGCTTTCCACTGAAGAATATTGTCAAAACATAAACAGACATTTAAATGATAACAGGAGACTATGAGAAACTGCCGTCATCTGAACAAGTCAGCTCACATTCTGAATTGGAGGCTCAAGCTCCCAGATAGGCAAAGCAATTCTGAAGTGCAACACACCTTTTTCCCACAGCAAATTCCCACGATCCAAAAGACAATAAAATCATTAGGGGGAAAAGGAGCAGATGATTTTTTTCTTCTTAAAATATTTCTGTCTCTAGTAAGAAAGCAGTTGTAGCCCTTCAAGACTTGTTTTATTTCTGCAAAATTACTCTGAAAGTGCTTGCAATGAATATTACTCAGGTAACTAACTCCACAAATGCTATCATAAGGAATAGAACCCATCATATTTGTGACTTATAGTACTTATAAAAATGCGCATTTGACTATAAATGATGCTATGGTGATATCATCAGACAGAACACAGGCTAATCTCAACGTTCACGGGCTTAAAGAATGCCTGTGCTAAATGCCACATGCTTTTTTTTTTACCCATTAAAGTAATATCGGTAAGTAAATGAGGATATCATTTAAATACAGCATTTTTCCTACAAATTAATTAGTAGCTCAATGAACAATTTGACTTAAAAATATGCAGAATGACATAAGTGACAGGTTTTTTCATACATTTTAACACAACGTATTCAACGAAAAATGTACCATCTCACTTTGCTCTGAAAGGAAATTGTTTCTTAATTTTAATTTCTGCAAAACTTAATGACGAGTTCTGTCAATGAAAGAATGTAAAGACTCTGATTTTATGGTTAAGATACCAAATAAAATGAACCCCTTCATTAATTACATGTGTTTTCTAACTTTTAATTCTGTTACTGAAATATAATTTTCCTATAATTTTATTACTCATTTTTACCCTCCTTCCTTCTTCAAATAATTAGATTACCCAAATTACTTATCTCCAAAGTAAAATCTATCCCATGTTGACAGACAGCAGTCCCATGTCAGAAAGATTTCTCGCAGTGCGTAATTAGTTCAGTTCAACCCACCAGCAATATTGGAAAATGATATATAGCCTACATCCTAACGACAGCAAAAAACTTGCACCATCTTTATTTGCCAAAGCATCCGTGCTCTTAATTTCATGAGGGTATTTTTAGTTTCTAGTAACTTGGGAAAAGGTAATAGGTGACAAAGTCAGAAAGGAAAGTGTAAAAATATGGTGTAGCACTCTAGCTATATATAATACCCAGAAAATGTATAGAAAAGTGCATTTGCATTCCAATAACACCTGTGACATTTAGACGTTCTATAGAATTCCCGCTCTCAATCTTTGCCTGCCTCACATGCCAGTATTAGCTCTCTCTGGATAGAGTCAGAGACCGTAAGAGAATGGAGGGCTTAGAGGTTAGATGATACACCAAGTAGTAAATTTCTATGCTTTTCCGCTTTTTATAATTCTTGTTTATAAAGTGGATAATAAAATCATAATTATGTTTAGAAAAAACTTGGAAATTCCAAATCAAAATCTTTGACCCTAACAACACCCGAAAAAGGAAAACAAAAAATTCAGCTTTATAAAAGTTTTGCTTTACAACATACTCATCAGCAGGCCCAACAATCTTCTAACACCAAAAATTAGATTTATATCTATCTTATGAAATAAACTCGCTTTATGTAGATGCACAGGATCTGCTCATTAGCACAGCAAATATCCTCGATTTCCATTTAACGATCTCACTAGCGTACAACAGATTCTCATTCACATAGTTCACTACACACTTGTTATAGATTTTTTTCTGGCAACATTTATCTTTCTTGTTTTATGAACCAAAGCTATTTTATGTTTTCTCCCTCTTCTCTATAAAATTCTCATGAATAATTACTGGATTTCAAAGGCTCCTGGCAGCTGGACACTTGATAATAGCTATTTCTAACTGATGTTGAAAGAAGTGCGATGTTGGGATTAAAGACTTACAAAATAGCCCACTTTCTTTCTTTCTGCTTGTGGGCTGGCATGTGTGGCATGGCATGCTTGTGCACAGAGAAAAAGCAAGATGCCATTTATTTACAGAAGTACGCTGGCTATGGGCAGGGTGCACAAAATGTAAAGAGAAAAGGTAGATATTTGGCAGTTCCTAAGAAGCTATGTCTCAGAGAATGACAGGACTGACTGGAAAATCAGAAAACAAGTTTCTCCAGGAGACAGGGCTATCAAAGCTCCTGGCCTCACATGGGCACTCACCATCGTCTGTAGTCCCACCAGGAAGCTGTTCCTGAAGCTCCGGTGGGCTGGCTGCCAGCAAACTCCAGTGCCTAAGCCCCCGGCTCTGCCTACGTGGAGAATGGGGGCCACCCAGTCTTCTCAGGAAGCGACACTCCTTAGAAAACAGCTCTTGGCCTGGAGAGAGAAGGGCATTCCTTAGAGACCAACAAATCACTATGACTGCACGTGAATAAGCTACATATACAAAATTACCAATTGTATCGGTAATTCTTAGGTTTCAATATTTGCAGTTCCGTGAGTTTCAAAGTATTTTTTTTTTCCTGGAAAAGAGAAATAAATGGCTAAATTTGATAGAATTGTGTATTGGTAGGTATACAATATTCGCTTAAGATATAAATAAAACTCCAAAAGCATATGGATGCCTATAGTTAAGTGGCAGGCTCATCAAGATTCTGGTTCTGATGTTCTTGCCAATGGATTTAATTGTCTTAGGCTATTCAAGTTAGAGTATTCAGGTCTGATGTGGTCACGTATTGTGCATATATACTCTGTTCACCTTACAATAGCACACATAATGGATGCTGGTAGCAGTGGAAATAAATTCAACTTTACGGACAGAATTTACCCTTATAAAATGATAGATTATTACTTCTAGAAGGATGAAGGAGACAACACCACTGTTAGGTGAAGCTCCTTTGCCATTCCTAGGGTTTCCTTCCATTTTATGGGCATTCCATTAGTATAGCAGTCTCTAGGCAACTTCTGTCCCAGGGAAGGTGAAGTGACTTACTGATCGCTGAGCTGAGAACACATCTGGATGATTTTAACCTAGACTCTTCTCATCTCTTTCTCCTGGGAGCTGGCCTCTCCTCAGAAAACACATTTTCTTTACCGTGCTCCTGTACACAGTGAGCTTATTCAGGGGCAGGTACTGCCCAGGATAGGAGGGGTGGGCAGGGGTGGTGGCCATAGTTGTCTGTGTGAATGCAATTCAGGGAATGTTAATGGGGCCCAATGTTTGGTACCATGGTCATGTTTTTTCTTTCTTTTTCTTTTTTTCTTTATTTTAAATTTATTTGACAGAAAGAGAGAGCACAAGAAGACAGAGCAGCAGGCAGTGGGAGAGGAAGTGGGAGAAGCAGGCTCCCCGCTGAGCAGGGCTCCACCCCAGGAGTCTGGAATCATGACCTGAGCCAAAGGCAGACACTTAACTGACTGAGCCACCCCGGCGCCCCTGGTCATGGTCTTTCTTCATTTACTTCTTCAATCTCATCTGTGTGCACTACCCTAACATACACCAACATATTCCAACCATAGGCCTTCTTCCAGTTCTATTTACGCTGTGCTCTACTGCGTTAGAATCTTTCACTGGCCTCCTCTGCCTAGAATGCTAGTCCTATTAGATTCACGTGGCTGGCTCCTTCTCACCTTTTAGTCTTGATCTGAATGTCCTCTGCTCAGTTAGTCTTCTTGACCACCGTATCTAAATACTAACCCTCTCTCCATTACTGAATATTACAACCTTCCGTTCATTTCCTTCTAATGTAACTCACTATGCTATTGTTTTGTGGTCTTTTTGTTGGTTTGGTTTCCTGCTATGAACTCTAGGTGCCACAAGGGCGGGGTCCTTCATTACTAATCCATACTAAGTATTATCCAACATTTCTAGAAAAAATAATTGAAAAGGAACTGGTAGACATGGAATCTTAACATATATTTAATTTCTGGGAAATGTTAAAAGTGCCATAATAGTTTAAGATCTTCACGAAATAGCTTTGAAATGAGGGCATAAGAACTGTAGTGTTCAAATGATATTATCTTCATAGATCAAGCCCAGGACTCTCCCCGCCCATCCCCCCTCAAAATGTTTTGCTGTGCCATATGATGTTAACATGTAATTAAAAATGTAGAGTTGGTGTATATCATTTACCATGTTGTACTGGGGAAATCCACACAAAGTAAAAAGTTTTCACACACAAAAAAAGTCATTGAATATTAGCAATTGCTTATAGCACTAGATACATTATCCAAAGATATTCCAGGGGGCCAAGTAGAAATCCAGTCAGTTGCAGCACGTCCTTTGGAGGACTGGTACGCAGCATATGGGGCCACCAGAACCTACGTTTTCAAACTACTCCCAAGAGTTGAGAAATCGAACTCTTCATGTGGCTTTTCTCCTGAGCCAGCTTTAGTGGTAGTCGTAACTGTGATGGCGGTAAGAGCTATGAAGGCAGTGGCTGCGATGTGAACAGCACTTGACAGCCTCAAGACAGGAAGCAAAAACAGGATTTGCAACATGTCATAAGATAATAGGGTTTGGTGAACGGCAAGGTACTTTGCAGATGAGTGTTTAGTAATTACATTTACTGAAGTTTGTTTTCTCTGCTTATAATCGATTGTGTATCCTCTTGTAAATCTTCCACGAACAGGAAGAATACAACAGCAAACAGAGTTTCTGAAAACAAATATAATCTGAAACTCATAGAGCCAAGGAAAATAAAGTAGGAAAGAGCTGCATTTGTCCAGGGAGGGTGTGGACCTGCAGCGGTCTCAGATGGCTCCTCAGACTCTGGGCTTTCTAAGACCGCTGGAAGGGTAGAATTTGGGTCCTCTTTGTATCAGATAGGCCTGATCACAATGAAATGCTGAAGTAATCTAGGCAGGAGGGTTTGCAGGAGCTACTGAGCAAACTAAACAGGCTGAACACTGCTCCAAAGGACAGGAACTTATAAAAGGATGCACGATGCGTGCTGGTGAGGAATTCCTTGGAAAAGGAACCGCTCAGGTATATGAAGCACTTGTCAATTTCTGGGTTTTGGTAGCATACAGTGTATGCCACTTAGACAGGGGGTTCAAACTAGGAGGAAGGCAAGTTATACCTCAGGACGGTCTTGACAGTCTTGGAGTGTAACTCTTAACATGTGCCCAAATGATGCCCACATACATTAGAAATCTATCAATAGTTCATATTTCATAGGTGCTTATATTATGAACATTAGCCAAGTTACTATAAACTCATTATTTTTTGAGAGTAAGTTATTAAGGTAACAATTATCAACAGATAGTGATATTATATATACCATATATACTACATACCAAATAATAAAATATATAACAATAATATATACTCAAATATAAATATATAAAATAGGAAAAGTAATATATGTTGATAAAACTATAAATATATTTGTAATAAAACTGTATAAACCTACGTATATTTATAAACTAAAGTTTAGGGCTATAAATGTTTATCATGGTTTCAGAGAATGCATTTCACTGCATTATTTTCCGGGGTAGATACGTGTGTGTCTATACGCACAGCACCTTAATGTGCTTCATTTCCAAAGTGTGCATTCCTGGAACTATTCCTGCCAATAAAATGAGTATGGCAATGAGATATTCAAGCTTTCATGTCATCCTTTCAGAATTTGGATGCACCGCCAGCATGTAATGGAGATTATAGCTAAATAAATGACTCAATAGTCTACCTCCTAGAAATGGCCATATTTAGCTTTTAGGGTAATGTTAACTTCACTATGGTATTAGTAATCTCATCAACTTTTTGGTTAGGGATGGATAAATAACTAGCTTTTAGTATGTAAATTACCAACAAAAACGTTTTGCAGAAAATGGGTCAGGTTAGAGATGTAAATGAGGCCTAAAATGTCTCATTAGGTTTTGAATTGCCTTTTTTTTTTTTTCCCTAAGCATTATAAATCTTGCAAGCTTTTGGGGTAATTTTCTTGCTTGAATAAGCTAGTAAGGTCTTTTCCAATAATAAATGAACTAAAATACTAATTCTCAAAACTAATTCTGCTTGAAAATATCAAGCAAATTGAATATTGAAGTTTCATTTATTTTAAAGTTACTCAATTTTTCCCCTAATATTTTTAGATAATACGTTGTACTGAACACACGTTCAGATTTCATAATGGATGCAGTGTTTAGGCGTGGAGATGTATTTTTCAATGGCGCTCACTTAAAATCAACTGTATGTTTGAAGGATACTGATCAGATCTTGGGACAAATCATTAGCTACGGAATATAAGTCTATCTTTTGCGAAGGAATGGATCTTTGATTTAGCAAAAAGTCTCTGTGGTTCGCTTCTGACAAGTCCTATTTGCAACGCTCATTACTAATCCATATTTCAGAACAAATACTATGCAAAAACATGCTCTTGCTCACAGCGCTGCTCTTGGGCCCACTTACATAGTTACATGATCACTGCAGATGCAAAACCCAGGCAAAGCTGCCTTAGATCTTAGGAGACACTAATAAAACAGCATCACAACACAGAAGAGCCTGTCACGTGGCAGTTCCGCACATCCAATTTTTACCACACTGGTCTCTCTTCCATGTAGCGCTAATTTGCAACACTCTAAATTAGCCTTGCCTGACCATGTATGTAGTGTTTGTTGATTATGTTCATCTGTCAAAGCACTGCCAATGTTTGGGACAGTTTAACATACCATGCTCATGACGAGGGGTGGGGGGGGGCAGGATTTCTGTCTCTCTGAAAGCTGCAAAAGTGAAATAGTAAATATGGCACTCACAGCAACTACCTACAATTAACTAACTTAAAAATAGAAAAGGGAAAGCAATCAACTCACGGTCATTATTTGGTTTGTTTCTGTGTGAGGCCGAGCTAAGGATAAACAGAATCCATGATTTTAAAAGCACATCGGGATAGATTTCTTCTTGTTGGCAACTACCAACGTCACTATTTGCCACTACCCAAGAAAATCAACTCTTTCTTAAATAGCCACTGCAGAAATCGCCTGCTTCTTCATGCCTTTGCCTTAATATTTTGCTATAGGAGCCTTTGTAATCGATCTTTGCAAAATGAAGCTTTTCATATTTACCCTAAGCAGTCTAAATTGCAATATGCATGTATATCCCACATTTCCCTTACAGAATGGGTTTTCTCATTTAATGAATGTTCCACACTAAGGAAAAGAGATGGCTAGACTAAATTCTTCATAGACGTTATCTAATTTAAATCTGTCTATGTTGCCTACTCAACTTTCACGGGTAAATAAAGAATGCTTTCACACATCTTGGCAAAGGAGAGTGAAGGCAGTAATAGCAAACACTGAGGATGCTGAGGCCTCGCTCATTCAAATAGAGCTCAGGTATTATGTAGCTGTTTTGTGCCGTGCTTTTGGATGGAAGTCAGTGACTTCAGATCGACAGGACAGACGATCAGAGAGAAATATGACCACCACCATGCATTTATATGGTCTACATACTGCATGTCACCTTTCTTTGCTCAGTACTGAAGTTCTATTTGGGCCTCCCTAAATCTTGCACAGCTTTCCTCGTCTTGCATTTGTCCACTGGGTATTCCTTCCATTTCCACCTTGGTTACATATGGAGGATGACCTTGCGTCCTCTCTCACGGTCTAGCCAGGGTAGCAACCTCCTCCACAAGCTTCAGGAGGCAGGAAGCACATGCTGCCATCCCTATCCTTCTGGTTCCACTGACTGACTTATCTCTAATAAATGTACACACGACTATATCCTATTTTCCCTTACTTAGACTTAAGAATAATAGCTAAAATTCACTGAACACTGACCATGTGTAAGGCACCCATTTTATCCTGCAAACAATCCATGCAGTAAGCCTAATTATTAGGCCTACTCTATAAATGAGGATATTAATGCTTAGAGAAGCTAGACCCTTAACCAAGATCATAGGGTAGATGGTGGTAACAGAGCTTGAACGCAAGTATAACGGCTCCAAAATCAGTACTCTGTATAGGATAAACACAGTCTCTGTTAGGCACGTGTTTCTTATACTCATTCTAGCTTCTGCCACCTGCTGTCATCTGTGAACCAACACCAGAAGAGTTAGAGCTCTGATGCTTTTTCATGAACTCAGCCGGCTATGTCTTTGCAGATAGTGGCCCCATCCCCTGGCTGTACCTGAAGGAGCCCTTGTACCCCCTCTGCTAAAGTGAACATAAGTTGGAACCCACATTCAAGTGGTAGTTCATTGTGCTCTTGTCATTTATATGATTATTTGAAGTCTTCTGGAATATAATTATATTTCTTGGTAAAGTCTTTTGGCATAATGAGTGCAAGAAACCCATTACCAATAGTAATACTTCACAATCATTTTAATCTTGACAACATTCAAAACTGTCACAAATATAACCTCATTTTATTCTTAAAGTAGCTCTCTAAGTTGGACAGAACTGATGTCTCTTTTGTCAAATGATTAAAGAGAAAGAATGGGAAGATACATTAATATTTACTTAGATATCAATTATTTTGGGACATTATTGTAAGTACTTCACCTCAATTCTTCCTCTGAATTCTCATCCCTTCCCTATGGTGTACAGATACTTAACCACATTGTATAGAAGGCATAACTGGAGTCCTTAGAGTTTAGTGAACAGCTTGTAGAAGGGGCTAGAACCAGGGTTAGAAGTCCTGTCTCTCATCAAGACCATCCTCTTCTCCTTCTTTACTCAAGTTTAGCAGAAGTAAGTTTCAGTGCTTATGTATGACCCTGTGTTGTTCGTTATCTTATGCATAAGTTGCTGTCTTGTTTCTCTACATAGGCTTTCGTTTTGTTAACAGAAAGAACCATGTTTTATTGTCTTTGAATCACTCACAGCACATACCTTTTTAATCTATGCTTAAAAGGCCAACTTAATACAAATACCCACGATTTGAATGTGGTCTGGAAATAAACGGAGGTTTTCCTAGCTTGTACTTTTATTAATTCACCAAGCAACTATATCTCTCAAGCAGGTGTGGACATGTACTTTTGATTTTAGAAACACCTATTCACTCCTGGGTCATTCCTACTTAGATGAGCTATTTTGAAGGCCACCACTTGAACTCACTGTTATTCTATGTCCCCTGAGGCTCAGAGTGTCTAAAATGCCTTGTCCAAGGTTGTAACTGGTAGGTAGTAAAATCCCTAACCGTATCTTTGGACATCTCTTTGCACTGCACCTCTGTATGAACTAGTGTTTGTACTTGCTACCTTTATCATTTATGTAGAAGTAAAACTCTCGTGAAATTTGCAGGATACATTTTACTTAGTAAGCAGCCTGTAGAACATCATAATGATAAATGAAAATTTAAAGATCTTATATGAATAACAAGTTATCAAAAGGTTGATTAGTTAGAATAAGAGGAAACTTCTACAGGTTGGTGCAACGTAAAATCAATGAGCTGGATCCGGGAAACATGATGTTTCTTCATTGTTGATTTAGTCTGTGTAGATGAATATATTTATAAATGACAGATTATAATTTGAAAGTATAAAACAAGGGCGCCTGGGTGGCTCAGTTAGTTAAGCATCCAACACTTGATTTCGGCTCAGGTCATGATCTCAGGGTCATGAGATGAAGCCCTGTGTCAGGCTCTGTGCTGGACCTGGACACGGAGCCTGCTTAAGATTCTCCCTCTCTCTGCCCCACTCCCTCTCTCCCTCTCAAAAAAAAAAAAAAAAAAAAAAAAAGGTATTAATACAAATTAGCTTTCTATTCATGGATTTCATTTCATTTGTTTCTGTCTCCCCCCATCCTGTTATTTTGTGGGAGTCAATTTTGAGAAAAAAATTATGAAGTCCAGATGCATCACAGCACAGAGCATGTAATGTGCAAATAATAAATGTTACTGAATGAGTGAATGATGATATGCTAGGTACCATGACTATAAAACACAGTGAAAGGAATTATGAATTATATATATATTTATATTTATATATGTATTTAGCCTAAGAGTCTACATCCCATGAGATCATAGAATATATCTGAATCTTTCACCTCTATATGCCCAGCACCAGGTAGAGTACTGGACCCATTGTACAGTCAATGGGTATGTGCTGTATTAATGAATGTTCTCTGCTCAAAAGCAGTTTATAATCCAGGAGAGTAGAAACATATAGAATATTTTTTACTCTTTCTTATTTCTGGCCTCACTTCTTCTTCTCTTTTTTAAATTAATTAATTATTTATTTGTTTATTTACTTACTTATTTTAGAGAGAGAGCATGAGCAGGAGGAGGGGCAGAGGGGAGAGAGAGCGAGAGAATCTCAAGCAGACTCTGTGCTGAATGCGGAGCTCAAGGCAAGGCTCAATCTCATGATTTGAGATCATGACTTGAGCCAAAATAAAAAATCGAAGGCTTAACCAACTGAGCCACCCAGGTGCTCCTGGTCTTAGTTCTTAAAAAGGACAGCCAGCCTCTTGCTAATATTTGGGAGGAAGCTTTGTCTTTTCTCTAACTCTTATCTATTAGGCACACAGGTAACCAGCCTCATGTGTTCTCTTGGATTCAGCGTGCCATAGATTCTACTCTTACCGACCAGGGCGGGGCTGTCCAGTGCCGTGAGCAGGCCACACACTGCCTTATCTGCCCGAAGGTATGCACTGTAACTGCAACTATTGTCAGCCATGACGCTAGAAGTCCAGATGGGGGAGAGGATGCAGTAAGATGCCCAATTCAGACCTCAAGTCTAAGCCATATTCTCATATCCAGCATTGCTGCTTAAATCTTATCTTCATCCTCATCATCTGATTCCTCTGCATATTTCTAATTATTTTGCAGAGTGCAGAGCAGATCACAGCTGAGTGATTACCCTTGCGTCAAACCTCAACAGTAGATGGGACAGAAGCTTACAGTTATTCTGGTTTTCACAACAAGTCAATTTGATCTGTTGCTCAGTGGGTAAGCTTGTTGTAATTGTTTACTTAATGGCTTTTTCAAATCATATTTTTTTTTTACTTTTTAACAACTAATGTTTTAGCTATGATACTGTTTGAGAACTCAAAAAACACAGTGCCTTCAAGGATTTTAAATTCGAGTCCATCTCCTCCCAACTCCACCCAATAGTACTTCAACTTGCATTATTGGGCCAGATAGTTCTCACCTATTAGATCCCAGGAAATTGTGATGCCATCATTTCTGGGAGTCAATTCAGTTAGAGCAGGAGAGAAAATGGGAACACCACTGGACTGGAAGTCAAGGAGATTTGGCTCTGTCCCATTTGGAGTTATAACCTTGGCCAAGTCATTTAATTTCTGTGTCAGTTTCCTCATCTATAAAATTAAGATTTTAGACTAATTGTCTCCAACATATCTTTTGGACCTAATATTCCATGGTAGAAGTTTCCAGTTGTGGTATAGGAAACTAGAAATTTCTCATTGCTTCAAAGGTTGTGTCAGGAGACAAATTAGACTGTATGAGATTTAGAAGCCTTACCTCAAATAATGCTGCTAATAACTTTTTCTTCGCCCTATATTGGCTTTTTGTAAAGTTATCCCACTTTTTGAGTGGCTCCTTTTTTTTTTTTTCTTCTCTCATTTAACTATTTTTTTTTTCAACCAAAACCAACAC
The DNA here is from genome assembly GCF_023065955.2 of Ursus arctos. NCBI lineage: Eukaryota > Metazoa > Chordata > Mammalia > Carnivora > Ursidae > Ursus > Ursus arctos. Next base: position 33,145,204 of record NW_026622952.1, on the reverse strand, counting down.
CAAAACCAAAACAAAACCCACACAAAATAAATACACCACAAGCAGTGATATTTTGACATTAGGGTTTCAGACAAAGATAGAGTAACCAATTTGCTCAACACAACATGTGCTAGTCAAAGAATAAATTTGAATCATTCACCATGTTTGAATGAAGCCAAAATGTTTTGCTTTGCATAGGTCATTTTAGTAAGAGAGATGAGAAGAGTAACATTTAAAAAACTCTTCAGTGTGATACACATATGCTATTCTCAAGTGTTTCCAAGGGCTCTCATATTTTGCCTTTATTTTTTCCTCATGGTGTTTCTCTGCACTATAACTTTATTTTGTGTGTGTGTGCGTTATAATGTAAGTTATAATTGAATATTCATAGTACATTTTATATAGAAGCACAGAACCCTTAAATAAAAATTGTTCAAATGAAAATCACTTTGTTTAAATCTCACTAGGACATCAACAACTCAACTAAACGCTTTGTGGCAATAACTTTACTTTTTAAGTTCGGTTTGGATACAAGAAATCTAGGAGCTCTAAAATAGCTTAAAAATTAGTAAAGGAAATAAACCAATAGATTTTGTTTTTACTTTTTAAATACATATTATATTTATGGTAAAAAAAATTTACTTGCATAATCTTGTTTTCATTTACAATTGATATATATATATCTATATACAGATAATATATATATATTTATATACATATATATGTATGTATATGTGTGTGTGTGTATATATATATATATATATATATATATATATATAGTGTAAACAACTTTGGGTTGGGATGAATTGTATCATAAACTGACTCATACAAATTGAAGGAAATTATTTATTTTATGTTATTATTACTTTTTAACTTAGTGGCAGCCTTTCAGGAAGCAGTTAAAGTTCTAAAGTCACAAAGCCAGGGATAGGTGTATTCATGTCCATCTTCTCACCCGAGTAAGGATTTATCACATTTTGAAGATTCCAATTAAAAGGAAGATCTTTTGCTCTTCAGAAGACTGCCAAAACTTCAAAGCTTATAGATGGGGTTATGAAATCTCCAACCAGCAAGAGCCAGTGGTGTGTGTGTGTGTGTGTGCACGTGCACACAGGTGTGTGCCCCTGCAGTCACATATATGAGAATATTTCAAGGGTACACTGAACTTCAGCATGTGCACAGTGAAAAGAGACACACGTGCCTTTAATGAGCACATAATTAAGGAGTAGAGAGCATAAACCTAATATAGAAAGAACTGAGGCTGATGAAAAGTCCAGCTGCCTTCATCCCCATCAGCAAAGCTTCTCTCCAAAGGATCTGTGCACATTACTGTCTTTATCCACAGAGCCGTGGAAGGAGAAAATGGGAGAGAGACACTTTCCTTCGGGAAATCTGTCCTTCACTCTCCGGCATGAATTTACGACAACAGGTACAAGTTCATATCCTATTAACAGTAAGTGGCTTTTGCCATGATGGTTTCTATCGGAGTACGTACTGTTTCTTCAGTCTGACCTGTACACTCCTGTATTCCAGGCACTTTGTGCAGCTGACTCTAACCATTCACATACTCCCCGTTGATTTGGCTAGAGGCATCCACACAAACTTTCCTTGCGATGGCTCTCCCATTCTCTAATCAGGTTTCTAAGAAGTCTCTAGTTTTATCAAATCTCTTTTATCTATACTCCTACTTATGCTACAAAAAATACAATAGATAATCAGTTTTCTCTTATATTAGCATAGGGATGCCATTTATTTATTTCAAATTTCCATATTTATTCATTTCATTAAGAATAATTTATACCAATGCTTTGTTATGATCAGAAGCAATGTGGCAGAGCTGGAAATAGGCAAATACTTTAAGAAATAAAAATTTAACCAATACGTATTTCTCTTTAAGCATGTATGGTACAAGATGGGAGAAAAGTCATCACAGAAGAGGCTTACATATTCTAAGAATTTTAAATGGAAACATACAAATGCCTCAGGAAAGCAACTATGCATGGTAACTTTTAAGTTATCAAGTTATCAAGTCTCTCCAGTTTGTTTTTATTTTTTTTAAAGATTTTTATTTATTTATTTGACAGAGAGAGACAGCCAGCGAGAGAGAGGGAACACAAGCGGGGGAGTGGGAGAGGAAGAAGCAGGCTCCCAGCAGAGCAGGGAGCCCAATGTGGGGCTCGATCCCAGGACCCTGGGATCACGCCCTGAGCCAAAGGCAGATGCTTAACAACTGAGCCACCCAGGTGCCCCAAGTCTCTCCAGTTTAAAAGGCTTGTTGTATTTTGTACTTAATGGTTATTTCTAAAACATTGTCCTGACCCTTTGCCTGCCTCCTTGTTAGTTAACTTTTAGCTGTCATGCAGGTCAAGTGCTTAAATATTACAGTTTAAGTCCATCTCCCCCATCCCAGTCCCAGGTCCTATGTGAACTTGAACTCTAATGCCTTATAAGAGGTCAAGGCACTCACTCACAAGTGTTCCTTGTAGAGACTGTGATGTTATCTAATGTCCCTGCTCAGAACAGCAAACCCGAAACAAGATAACACGTTGATCTAGCCATCACTGGAAGCTGGGCCTTGTGGAGGCAAACAGAACTGCCAGAATCCTAGTCACAACATCCACTCACACCCCTCTCCAGGAAGATGCAGCCCTTCTCTTGTCACTAGCTATGAAGGCAGCTCACTTGGCTGACACAATGCCCAGCAAAGAGAGAGAAAGGGCTGCGGGAAGCAAGCTGATGGCCACTCTCTAAGGACAGGGGAGGAAGAGAAAGGCAAGGAATTTAAAATAATATATTTTATTTATATTTATATTATATATTATATATTATATTTTATATATTTTATATATTATATATAATATATTATAATAAAAATATATATTATATATAATATTATATATTATATATTTTTATTATTATATTTTATATATTATATAATATAATAATAAAAATATATATTATATATAATTATATATATAATATTATATATTATATATTATATATTTATATACTCACTTTCTGATATAAAGTGCCAAAGATTTCAGCAGGGAATGCAAATCCAGCACAGAAGACCTTTGTTTCCTTCTCTTGTATTTTGACATTTTCCTAGAATCACTTGATAGCACTCACATGAAGTTCCCTTTCAGATTCCCAACCAAAGTCAAACTACCAGATGCAGCAGAGTGTGAACAAAAGTTTCCAAAAAGAAAAGACCGGAATGAGTGCTTTTGTTGATTTTTCATTCACTGCATTCCAGAAAAGACCAATTAAAAAAAATAAATAAATAAAGGTCACATGAAAAAGCAACCTTGTGCTAAGAAAGTGTTTTTCTGCTACTATGATGACAATATGGGACAGGATATCCAATTTTTACAAACTCTTCAGCTATTCTTATAACTAAAGTGATGTTGTATGTACTTCTACCCCATCACCAATCAAGCCTCACGATCTAAAATAACTCTAAATGTGACTATGAACACTGTTAGCTGCAGACTCAGTGAGGAGGATTTTCACATGAAACGGAGTTGTAACCACAGTGAATTCTGTACACTTGCAATAGTCGTGTGAATGCAGACTTCCTGTAGAAATTCTAAATAGTATGTTCTGAAAGCATGAAAGTGTGTTTGAAGGCTAATGCTAAGCGGTGTGAGCTTTATTTTCCAAAGACTGCATATCAAGGATCTAAGAATAAAGAAACACAATGCAGAAAACAGCATGTTAAACCCTGTTTCCTATCTGAGGTTGCATTAGAGTTGTAAAAAAAAAATTAAAAAAAAGAAAAAAAAAACAGGAAAGAAATTAAATTTCTATTTTCACAGGCAATAATGTGTTGTACAATTTGCAATTAAAAATAAATTAGGCACAAAATCTGCAACAGATTGTTTTTAAACTTTCATTAAACCTCTTGAGTTATGCTGCTAGATGCAACGTGCTAACAGAAATGCTAGGGTTGAAATGAGTTTCTGGCACATGAAATAAAATTATGCCTTCAATCTACAAAAATTTAATTTACAGCTTAGCTGATTGGATGTAGCATTTTAACACCATTTTGGAGGTTTAAGAACAGCAAGTGCCATAATCCTCTGAGTATTTTGATCACTAGCACCCAAGCATGTAACATACTTTGTGTTCAAGGGGAACCTTTATCCAGGATGCAAAGCTAGTGCTGAATTATAATCACATTCAAAAAGATTGCAAGCCTGTGGGTATTAAGCTTTGCACTCTCAAGCTTAGCTAAGAAGATTTGAGCAACCTACTCTGGGACCTTACAGTTGATCTGATAAGAGTATTCTGAGACCTTGAAGTTTATTTTTATCAGAAGTTTTGCATTCAAGGTCTCAAACATTAGACCTTTTTAGTGCTAATCAAAAGTGTTTCCTTACATGGTCCAGTAATGACACTTACAAGCAGATGGAATTCGTGAGACAGAGGCAGGTGCAGACACAATAGTTTACCCCTAAATAAAAGAGACTCTTGAAGGTCTAATCATAACTTCTGGTATCTTAGATGTTACTCCAGATTTCTTTGCTGTATTTGTCTCAGAAAGATTTGTCAGATAGGTTTGCTATTCCATTTTATTCCATTTAAATAACTTAAGTTATTTAAATGACAGATGCCATCTGTATCATAAAGCAGTCAACTATTTTGCTGAACTTTTTTTGTTCAGATGAGTCAGTGAGTTATTTATGGAACACGTGTTGCTCGCATTCAGTCTCTAATATCAGGTACAAAGATAAAATAGAGCATTCAGAATTTGTTTTTACATACTCTTTCATGGCACAGTTATTGAACATTTATAAATTAAAACCTGGCTGAAGAATAACATTAAATAATCATACTTAAATTTCCCTCCACTGTGGATATGAGAAAATAAAGATACGAGGATCTGTAGGATATTTAGATCAAGAGTCTTGAAGCTAACATCATTTGCCCTTTTTTTGCCTTTTGTAATCAGTAACTATTTGAGAAGCTGTTTCTCTTACACTTGTGTCATCTTTATTGAAAATGATAAATGACTACAATAGTTTCACAATAGTCTATATTTTGTCACTTATCATTTGTTTTTCTTAAACCAAACCAAACCAAAACAAAACAAAACCACACAGATATAATTTAAAGTGCAGTATTTTGATAAGGATGCAAAAGAGATTTTTTTCTCTTTCAAATAAAATGAAGATTTAAAAAGGAGTTTTCTACATATGTACTTTAAAAAAAAAGAGCAAAGAAGACACAACTTCTCTTATTCATGATCATTGAAACTTAGCTTCACTCTTTAGGTCTATTTTGGCTTTTTTCATGACATGGTTATAACATCCATACTCAATATCCTCAGTTGCCTAAGCAGGACAGTGGGCATAGTCTGGTCAGAATAAAGAGGAGGCAGGGGTTAGGCTTAGACTGGATCATCTGGAGAAAGATGCCAGAGGGGTGTATGCAGGATGGATGTGGTGTGCAGGTGACCTGGCACGACCCAGGCAATCCTCTGAGTCTGAACCCAAGAGCCATGTGGACTGGTCAGGCCAGCTGGTCAACCCAATAGAGATCTATGCAGGAATGCAGACTCACATAGATATGTAGAGGTCTGAGTCGGGAAAGATGAAAAGTTAAAGACTCAGTTTAGAGTTTAGGATTCGAATGGGACCTGCAAAACGAAGTAGGAATATAGATGTCCCATAAGGCGACTGGGAGGATTTTCAGAAACCTGAAAGAGAGGATGGCCTGCACAGTGGCATCACCTGCACACACAGTAACTGCAGGTCCCAGGGGGCAGCATGCTCTGCATGCCAGTTTCTAGCAGGCTTTAAGGTGTTGTCAAGGCTGGAGTCATCCCACGTTTCAACATCCTTCCCATTGCCAAGTAAGATAACCTTATTCTGGTGTCTGTGATTCCCAAAGGTCTAATTCCTCATGGGCAGCTTCAGCTTTAAATGGATAAACCTGGTGGCTAGGAAGGTTTTCATGATCATTTCAAGGATGAGGACCAAAGACCTGTGCTGGCAATGAACTCAACGGTTGGATTAGGGCCTGGCTGAACAAAGTAATAGAGGACACTTAATTATTGTAGGGTTCTTTTAAGTCCTTGTCATGTTTGATCTCTCTAAAATATCTGACATCACTGATTACTCCCCAATCTTTCAATCTATCCCCTTTCTTATCTCCCAGCACTTAGCTCTCTGCTCATCCTTCTACCCTTAGATTATTCATTTTTATTGTCCTATTCCGGTTTCTCAAAATACTCTTCATTTATCTAATTATTAAAGCATTTCACAATTCTTTTCTTGGTTATTTGACATTCTCATGCAAAATACTCTTTCTGTATGTACTCATTTTATTCCATGGCTTTACATCCATTATACCATGATGATTCACAATCGCTATCTTCAGGTATTAGCACTATCGTAAGATCCAGAGCTGCATTTCAGCGGCCAACTGCACATATCAACTCTGGGTGCTTTCAGGCACTTTTAAGCTAAAATGTCATAAACTGCACTCTTTTTCTTGCTTTCCATTCTTCACTCATTCATGCCTGACACTATTGCATCCTATATAGTCCCTATCTTGGTTAAATGGGGCAATGATCTGCCCAAAGTAGGTGTGTTGTTGTCATTTCAAACCTTCTCTCATCCTCACTCCCAACATCCGATGTCATAAAACCTCGAATTCAATTCAACCTCAAAAATGTCTCTTGGGTCTGTCATTGCTTCTGTTGTCAGTCGATCACTGCTTTAATCCAACTCGTCATCTTCCCATCCAAATTTTGCAATAACTTCAGCGCCTGAGCCCACCATTTCAGTGATTCTCAAAATTTGGTTCCAGGATGAGAGGTATCACTATCACATTTATTAGAAATAGAAAAAAAATCCCAGGACCCATCCCAGACCTGAAGAAACTCCAGGTCTGGAACTCAGCAATCTGTATTTTGAACGAGCCCTCCAGGAGATTCTGATGAAAGCTGAATTTGAGTTGATCTCTTTTCTGCTGGCCAATGGTTCCCTATGTAAGAAACCCAATTGTATCATTCCTCCTGTGCACAGACCCACTGGCTACCTAGAAGATTAGGCCAGTATCTTCAGCAAAGTTTATGTGGTGGTCAGTAGTTCTGTTGACCAATATTATCAGTTTTTCTTCAGGGCACATGGAAGAGTTGCACTTTCCTGCTCCTTCGAAGTTATCTGGGCCCATGTGCTTGCTTCGGCTAACGAAAGGTAAAAGCAAAAGATGTTTCACTTTTGGCGAGGGTCCTTAAAGAACCAGGGCATGATTTGCCATGTTTCTTGTTTCCATATCATAGCGTTTCACAGCATTCAGGTGGTGGAGGGCCTGTTAGTCTGGGCCATTGAAGGAAGAAGATGAAAGGCAGAGAGCTGAGCTGATTAATTTCCACGTAGTAGGAGGAAGAAGTAAATTCTTGCTGTTTTAAATTACTGAAATGTGGGGCTATTTGTTACCACAGCATCATCTAGCCTACTGTGGATGATTCACTTTACCTTCCCAATCTTGGCTCCATTCAGCAATTTTTCTTCCCCATTCCCATACTCCATGTACAAATAATAATCAAGTCACCATTAGGTAAACCTGCCAAGCTTTTTAATGACACCACAACCTTCCAGATACTATTCTTTGTAATTGGAAGATTTAACACATTTTTACCCAGAATATTCCAACTCATTCTTTGATTTTCAACTCAAATGTTCATTCTTCTGGTTATCTTCTCCTGAGTCCCTAGGACAAAAGTAATTACTCCATCCCCTGTGCTATCATGGCAATCTTTTATGCCTCTGATATATTTAGTATCATAATTTACAGTAATTTAATTGTCCAAACTTTTTGTCTCCTCACTAAATAGCAATTTCCTCAAAGACCGGGGCTCTGATTTATTAATTTCTATTCCATCAGGGGAATTATTCTTTTTTTAAAACTCTCATCAGATATCTTATGTATTTTTCTAGAAGGTAACCTAAATCTTCTATAGCTATCATTGGTTGATATGTGTATGTAATATTAAGTAGCTCGATAAACTTTTTCTTATACTCTTTACTATCTGCTTGGTTGTTTTACTCAATGTCAGGTTGGGTTAAGGTCTTTAGGTAGGAGTCTGCAATAATTCCCACATCCTTTGCTTAAGTGGTGACAATAGCCTGGTACAATTAACCCCTTGAATATTGAAACTACAAATTTATATAGCAGAAGTGACAGCTTTATGGAAGAACTCATCATGCTAAAATTATAGTTTTTATCTCTTTCACCTGAATGCATTATCTCATGTGACCATACCATCATTCATCTGCCACTTTCTGCCCACTATACAATTTTGTGTCATTGCCATAGGTTTTTTCCAAGGATTTCCTTACACTTAATTCTCTTTTTGCTTTTTCTCATGAGACGCTCTTGCCCTTGAAATGTGCAAATGTCCAGAAGGCAACCAACCATTGAGATGACCAGCAGCCTAGGTGGGACTTGACAGAACTCAGTTCACCACAATATTCCATTTTGGGCCAGGGGAATCAATCAGATTCTGTATTGCAGGAATTTTCTACTTAGGAGATGGAGAACCAAAGAGTTATTTAACATGACAGGCCATGAGAGTAGAGACAGAATAGCCTATTCACTGCAAAGGTGGAGTCCTGGAATCAGACACAGAGCACCTTTGCAGGGAGGGAGAGAAGCCAGCCAGGCTGGTTGTATCCTGATCAGTACTCCAGGTTCTGCTAGACCCTGTCACTGGCTGAGTCATATTCCTCATGAGGCACTCAAAACATCTAAACTTGGCCTTATAAGACTGCATCGGGCTAAAAAAGATTTTTGAAACCTAAAAAAAAAATTAATAATATTAAAATAAAAAAGTTTAAAAATTCAAATGTGAAACTAATAAAATATATTTGAAACATCACAAGAGCTGGTAAATTTGGTTTTTATAAAAGTTTCGTTCACTCTAGAAACAAGTTGTACATCAGATTTTCTTAATTTAAAAAAATTTTTTTTCCAATGCTTACTCATCACCTAGGAAATATAACTAATGGTGTATTAGTGACTTGGGTCTAAATTATTTCAATAGCAGAATTATAGTAATATCTTTAATTTTTGCAAAAGTTTTTATTTACTATGAATTTTGATACCTTTTAATGACTTTGCCATGATATAGAATGTGACCTCCTAGAGATCTCAGGGCATTGCAAATTCATAAACGAGTCTTACGTTCCTATAAGGTCAACCTTTGCACCCAACCTATTAACTGAAATGAACCTCATTTTGTCTTAGATTCCTTGCATCATAAGAGCCTAATGCATTTACTATAAGCCAAGTGCTTTACTACCACATTCAATCCATACTATTAGCCCAAGAGAGAGTCAAATTTATTTTAGAAATGAGCATATAAAACCCTCCTAACCCCTTAAACTTAACATCAAAAAGCTAGGATATGGCAGAACCAGATTCAAGGCCAAGTCTGCCTCTTAAAGTGCTCCCTGTTGTTACCAAACCCTTTCTTCTTTTTTACATTAATTAACTAGTTAATTAATTAACTTTTTAAGTAATTTCTACACCCAACACGGGGCTTAAATTCATGACGCCAAGATCAAGAGTGCACACTCCACAGACTGAGTCAGCCAGCGGAGGTGCCCTTTACCAATCTCTTTTCATCTCTGTTTTCTTTCCTTATTTTCATTCAATTATCTAAAAATGAGAAAACATCATCCCCCACTCAAGAATAAGTTCCTTTACACAATTATGTACAGCTATGTCTCTAAAACCTTGAATTTTAGAATTAATGTCGTACTCAGAGAAACCAAGAGAAGGCTGGAGCTCAAGGAAGGGCGGTAGTAGCTACAGCAGCCCAAGTATTCAAGGTGAAGACCTCCTTGTGATTGCAGGGCCTAAGCCAAACGCACAGTGTTCCACAGTCCCTGCTCTGCCCCTGCTCTGAAATTTCACCAGAATAACACCTTGATATACAAGTAACTGAATTAAAATAAATAGCAAGGTTTGGTTTTAAAAGGAAACAGAGTTTAGAAGAAAAATGAAGACCAAGGCTGTAGACAGAAGTGAGGAGAGCTAGCCACTCTTTTTGTCTTGGCGACAGTTTGGAAAGAATAGAAGGTGGTGGGCTGATTATGTGTTTGAGTCTCCAATCCTTTTCTCATTGACCTGGTTCCTGACCAGCTACAGGATCAGAGAATGTGAGTCCACTGAGGTCTGGCATGGGGAACAGCAACCAGGAAGATGGAGGGCTCAGGGCCTCTGGGCAGTCCAGATAAGAACCACTCAAAGGCCAACACTCCAAGTCAGAATCATGGTCACATACTCAAGTAAAGACAGAATCTTAAAAGAATTAGAAAACATCAAGTCAGAAGGGCTACCTCAGAGCTGAAATTCATGAAGAAAAATCAGAAAGGAAGAGTCAGTAATGGCCCAAAAAGGTAGGGAAAACCAACCGACCAACCAACCAACCAACCAACCTGGGCAGTAGAAATGGGCAGCAGAGTTTTGACCCTGAACCAGATTTCTTCTGCAGCCACAGAATTTCTACAGATTCAAGATGGAAAACCCTAAGTGACCTAGTCGTTTACTAAGGACATTCAAAGAGGCTCTTCAACCACTGCTGCACCTGAGAATCATTTCCTTATAGTTATACAATATTGAAGCCTGGATTTCACCCCAGAAAAACTAAATCATAACCTAGGTGAGATAGGGAAGGGGGGTAGGACTATTTAAAAAATATTCCTAATTCGTTTTCATTTTTATCTGGGAATGAGAACCACAGGATAGAAGGTCAATGGGAGCATGAGGTTGAAGCTAAGACTGGCAGACAGGGAAGGGACAGCAGTTTCTGGTAAGTATGTTCCCTTTATTAATGCAATCTAGATCATAAAATCCCAGATTATAGAAACTCTGTAGGAGGGCCCCTGGGTGGCTCAGTCAGTTAAGCATCTGCCTTCAGCTCAGGTCCTGATCCTGGGGGTCTGGGGTGTCTGCTTCTCCATCTCCCTCTGCCCCTCTCCCTGCTCATGCTCTCTGTCTCTCTCTCTTTCTCTCACTCTCTCTCTCAACTAAATAAATAAAATCTTAACCAAAAAAAAAAAAGAAACTGTAGGAATGGTGATACCATCTACACACCAGACATTGTTTTTTCCCCATGAGGCTAGAAATCATGCCTTTTTGCTGTCCCCATGCTATTTCTTTAGTAATCAGCACATTGCCTGGTTCATAGTAGATGCTCACTAAATAATATGGACCGAGTAAATGGATTCCAACTGTGCAATGAGACTTGTACATCAGGCTGACTAATTTTAATTACAATCTACCATGTATTGTTGATACATGCACTGGGCTAATACTGCATGTAAGCTTCCAGAAATCATTTAAGACAGGCTGCAGAGAATTGTGAAAAGAGCACAGACTCCTCAAATTCAGGGTTCAAATCATAGTTTTGTCTCTTACTAACCAGGCAACATTGAACAATATATTCAATCCCTGACTCCATTTTCTGATTTATAAAATCAGGTCATAACATCAACTTTGCAGAGCTGTTAGGAGGACTAAGATAACTATGTAAAGTGTTTAGAGCAGCACTTGATGATCACCAAACCATAACTGGTATTATTATTAATAAATGGCATTTTGCCCAACAGCGCTATACATGGCAGTTCCACTTTTATCAGGCAAGAGGTTGACAGGGATCAGATGCTAACAAATTAATGAAGTTATAAACTAGAGCAACGGAAATCCACTGTTAGAAATATCGTCACTTTTAAAATATATTTGACCAGAAAAAAAGATGAAATACATTTTTTCCAGCTTTACCAAAGTATAATTGACAAATACAATTGTAAGATATTTAAAGTATACATCGTGGTGATTTGATACATGTATATATTTTGAAAGGAGTTCCCTCTAACTACTTTGTTAATTAATGACCCCATCACCTTACTTACTTATTTATGGCAAGAAGGAGTGAACAAATTTTGTATGTTGAGGTGAAAATATTATCTATTGTCACTGCTAATAGTATGTAGGCAAACATTCTAAATAAGGACTGTGGCAGTTATATGTAATATGCAGAGAACTTAGAAATGTCCTGAATCCGGAAGATTCCTTAAGAGCTCTGGGAGACAGAAAACATTACACAGTTCTGTCTGAAGAATTGCAGTCAGTTTACAAAAGTGTGGACATGTTCACATTTCTGAAGCTTTGTAAGTGACCTACAAGTCATAAAAATGAGAATAAGGAATTAAGTATACATTTTAAGATAGTTTTCCCTCCCACATGCCTTAGTAGTAAAACAACGACTGTGTTTAGAATTTAAGGATAATTTTAAGAAGTACCTAAATCTACTCCTGGGGCAAAGACTACATCTTAAAGATAGCAAAGCATTTACAGGTATCTGAGACACGACAAATCTTTCAGCACTTAGCAATGATTTCTGGAATTAATGTCATAATCCAAATTTTCATAAGAATATGCATTCAGAATCTGCTCTGAAGAAGTGGTATTCCAGAAAGCAGCAGGCAAAAAGTAATTTCAGGGGCCAAGCCACCGATCATTGGACTCCTAGAGTCCATTTTACACATCAGTTAGTGACAACCTGATTAATGATATGCTCACATGTAAGACAAGCCCAGGCCTCCCCAGCCACGGTTGCCAGCTGAAATGAGGATAAGGAAATAGAAGGCAGAGAGAGGGGTGTGTTTGTTTTCCGGGGGGAACAGTCTCTCTGCTGTGAAGCTAGTCTTTTTCTCTACACACGCTTATGAGGATTGATTAGAGTTAGAGCAGGTCCAATATACTACATCAGGCCAGTTGCAGGAGAGAGAGAAGTTGGCCAGTGAAATTCACAAGAGGAAGGACTGGCCATCTTGGCTAGAACAATGAAGGTGTCTGGCATGAGAATGAAAACAGCAAAAGGAAACCAAGGTGTGTGCTTAGGGGGCTGACAGTATAATGTGCACACTCCCACCTCTTTCATAATGAAGGGTTAGAAAAAAACCCCATAAATATCAGTCCAGGAGCAGTAAATTTATTATATTTCCTAGTGATAGATATTATTTTATTTTCACAAAACTAAATTAATCTTGTTTTCCCAAGATCTTCAAAATAACTTGCAAATTTGTTTATAATAGTTACAAGTAAAAAATACACATAATTATTCTGTTACATATAAAGTACAAAGACCTTTATAAAAATATATGTCTGTATGTATAAATTTATGTATACATACACACACTATAATAAACAAAAAAAAACAAGAAAAAGATATCCTAGAATATATAAAAACAATTTTTCTTTCAGATAATGGAATTATGGGTGCCTTTCACTTTTTTACTCTGATAAATACCTAAAGGAGGGGCATGGGAGTTTTGTGGATTTAGGTTCAAATCCCAGCTCTCCAATTTTCTAGCTGTGTGACGTTGTGGGAAAGATACCAAACCTTGCTGAATCACATCTTTTTCTTATTTATACAGTGAGAAACAAGCTCTCATTGAGAAACAGCAGGATTATTTTGGAAGTGACTTAAGATCATGTTTATAAAGTGCTTTGACAGTGTCTGGCATAGAATGAGTGCTCTTTCAATGCTAATTGGTATTATCCTTCATTCTATAGAAAATCTGAATTACAATTAGAAATTTTAAAAGTCTATTGAAAACAAAATTAATGACTCCATGAACAAGGGAGTAAGAACACAACGTGGAAAGAAACCCAGTGTACTACTGGGATATTTGACCAGGCAGAATTCAAGAAAAGGAAAAAGAGTTACAGTGACCCCTGGGGAGAGAGCAAATACCTTCACACCATTTTTTACCCTTAAAAACCCAATCAGACCCTGACAAGATGTCTAGTACAAGGGAACAAGGAAAGACAAAACAAAGAGGTTTAAGCATAAGAACCAGATTTGGGCTACTCTCAGGATAGAGACAATTCCTCCTCCTTCTGAGGAATCGGAGTTAGCTAACATGCCACTTTACTGCATAGCAAATCTCTATATAGTTTATGTCAATTTATGCCTATATAGTTGGTTATTCATGATAATCCCTTTGTTTCCAGAGTCCCCAAACCAGGAGTCCCTTTCCAGTCTGACACAGACTGTACATTCCAAATCTGTGTCAGCACCCCGCAGCACTACAGGTGATGATAAAATTCACAGTCCAGACAGACGTGTTCTACTGACAGCATCCTGCCTCCATTCTACCTGAACAGAATGGGTTAAAAGTGTATTGTCTTCATGAGGAAAAGTCTAGACTACTTTTTCTTCATCTCTGCTTAGCAGGTAAGGATGCCTCCCAGAAGTGATATCCAAAGTGGAATGCTTCAGTTACATGAAGACCTAAAAGTGGGGAACTAATATACATCAAATGAGCAATCTAAGAATCTTGACAACGGCTTTTTTGAAACCTTCATAACCAAAAGCAGCTCCCTTGAAGTTTCAACATCAAAGACCAAGTTTAGAGTGGTCAGATATTTATAAAATATTTTTCCTGGGGGAGTTTCCTTTCATAGATGTTCAGGAGATGGATTCCTGCTCTGATAGACTGAATACGGAAAACAGTACATTAATTCAAGGTTATGAAATGAACATATTCTTTAACCTCCAAGCAATATGTTAGAGGTTTTGCACATTTTCCTTGGAACTTTAGTTAAAACAAATAAATATTACATTTAGTGAAGAGCAGTCAACTATGAAATATACATAGTAATTTATAAATATTCTTTCAGGATTTTTTTTCTGCTTAGATGGGAGGGGAACAGAAAAATAAAAATAAAATCTAGCAAAATGATGATATTTTGATGCAGAAATTATGGTCTCACAAAACAACCTAGAAATTGCTCTGATATTATGTTTCCTTTTATTAACATAAACAGGTAATAAGCACCTAAATTCCTTATTCCTTCATCCACGCTGTTTTCATCCACCTACAGTGAAATTATGACAGCAAAGGAGATTTAATTAGTGACTTATAAGAGCTAAAATATGACTTAATCTCCCTCCCTTTTATTTCAGCTTTCTGCTAAATTCCTTAACACTTCATTCATTCATCAGTGCGTAATAAACATAATGAAGCCCTACCATGAGCTGAACAATGGCAAAACAAAGGCACAGGATGGAACACAGAAGCTTTCATCTCAAGGCTTTTGTATGGATTGAGGATACAGATAAAATACAATAAAATCACTAGTTGACTAATGATTTGGAAAGCTCAGGAATAACCAGGATTCTATGCAAAATGGAGAAGGAAGGGATGCCGGTGAGACAGCAGGAGTTGCTTCCCAAAGGAGGACTTTGTGAATTAAATATTTTAATAGGTTAAGTAGAAGCAATTCTGATTTAAGATGGAGAATTAGCCACAGGCATTTATAACCGAAATAAGAAGAAAGTTGACTTTTTGTCTCATTCACAAATGTAGATAAATTAGAGATATTGGTCACTGTCTTAGCAAACCTGGAAGGCTGGACCTATGTCAGGTGTGAGAAAAGCTTACAAGTAGCTAATTTTTACCACAGAGTCACCAAAAGGCGAAAGCACTGGTTGCACCAAGTACCCTTGGAGTTTGCGTGAGGAGGGTTGCTTGAAAGCTGTCTAAGAAGTAATTAGACCTGCAGATCTTCTCTCATAATCAGGCAGTTACTTCTCATTCTATCTTGCATAGGACTATAGTTTTAATCTCCGGAGATGGTAAAACAGAGAAATTCTAGATTGAGGACCCGAGGATGATTGAAGATCAAGATCATATATATTATAAGTAAATATTTATATGCTGAAGGTTGAGAATCCTCTTTTTAACCCACCTGACTTGGAATACTCTCAGTCACACAAAAATTCACTGAAAAACCCTTCTTTGGGGAACCTGGCCATCCCTGGCTAAAACAAAAAACAAAACACAAGAAAAACAAAAAAACCAAAACCAAAAACCAAAACCAACCAAACAAACAAAAAAACCTGCTGACTTTGTGGGCTCCCCAGTGAAACTTCCCAGTCTGTCAACCTATGGTGAAAATTCCAGCTAAACCAGCAAAGTGCACAGAGCTTTCATGTAGTGCTCCCTGCTACATTTTTAGATATAAGTTAATAGCAAAGGGTTTTTGGATTTTCAGGAGAACATATGACATTAAAGAGAAAGACCAAAACAAGAAAGCAAGCATATGGGAAGAAGCAGAAATCATGTAAGCAAGAGAAACAAACAAACAAAACCCAAAACCAAATAAACAACAAAACTGAGACTCATCAATTTTCATTAGCATTTTCAGAGAAATAGTGCATGTATGGAAGAAAATAATAGGATGTTATAAGACAAAAATACAGATTTTAAAAAGTTCTCTGAAATTAAAAATATATATAGTAGCAGGAGATTTAGAAAACAAAACGTTACAAGAAAGTTAAAAAGACAAGAGAAAATGGGACAAAATATAAAACAGACAAAAAATTTAGAGGACATGTCCAGGAGAAATCTAACTAATTTAATAAATAATCTAAATAATAAGAATTTCCTAAAGGAAAAATTGAAGAAACTGGGAAAGGTGAAGTTTTCAAAGAATAAATTCAAGAAATTTCCCCTAAAACAAAGAATGCAATTTAAAAGCCTTATGAGAACTCATACAAAGGATAGAATTAGACTGATGACCATCAGACTCTTCAATATGAATTTCAAAAATTTCAGGACACCAGAAACAAAGTAGGAATATCCTATAAACTTCCCGGGGGAGGATCACTATCCTGAAAATTTTGAGGAAAAAAAATATATTTCTAATCTAGATTGTATAGCAAGCCAAACTATCAATCACATTGGCAGAATATCTAAATGGTTTAGTGTAAAGATATTTTCCCAGTGAAGAGAAAGTTTGGGTTGAATTAATGATACGTAAATAGAAAATTGACCAAACATTTTGTATGGTAAAAATATGTTTAGTTTTGTAAGAAAATGCCAAACTGCCAACTATCTTCCAAGGTGGCTGTACCATTTTGCATTCCCACCAGCAATGAATGAGAAGATCCTGTAACTCCACATTCTTACCAGCTTTTGGTGCTAACCGTGTTTGGGACTTTAATCATCCTGATAGGATGATCTGTAGTGATATATCATCGTTTCAACTTATAATTCCTTAATGGCATATGAAGCTGAGCATATTTTTATATGCTTTTTTGACATCTATATATCTTCTTTAGTGAGGGGTCATTTCAGATATTTTGCCCATTTTTAAACTGGGATTTTTCCTTATTGTTGAGCTTAAGAGGTTTTTTTGTCTCGTTTTGTTTGTTTGGAACAACAAACAAATATTTTGGAAGCCAGTTTTTGGTTTTTTTTTTAAATCAGATATGCAGTTTGTAAATATATTCTCCCAGACTAGGACTTGTCTTTTCATTCTTTTTACAGGGCAGAAGATTTTAATTAAGTTCATTAAAATTTTTAGAACTTAGGATAATTATTAATTCATAAGGAAAACCAAATTTGTAGGAAAGAGTTATCATAATAAAGGTCTGCTGTCCATAGTGTTTATAGAGTTTACTCAATGTAAACAATGAATATTTATTTAACCTAGATTATCATGTACACATATTAAGAGGACTGAGGGACAGAAATGTTTATGCATCTATGTGGTATTGTGCCAATGAAGAAAGCTAAATGATCCTCTTCCATTTTGGGGAATGAAGAGATGATGTGGAAAATCTAATAATCAAAATATAACATTATGGTCATATGAAAAAGAGTTGTTGAGGCACATCCCATAAGAATCCACTGCAAACAGTGAAAATGCTTGCCTGTAGGGACTAGGATATTGAAAAAGTGAAGGATTAGAGAAACAAATTAAACAATCAAGAAGAAGCTAAAAAGAAGAGAAAAAAATACATGCTTTTTAAGATTAAAAATTAACAAGCTTTGTAGAGCTATGTTGTCCTTTATAACTATAAAATTTATCATAAATAAAACTAAGCATACAAAGTGGAGATGGATATCTGTTAATGAGAAAGAGGAGAGAGGAAAGGATGGTGTTCCTTGCAGGTTGATTGCATATGAATGAACAAGTATGGAGGTAAAATAGGTCATACACTTTCAAATTTGTATAGTTCAGTATGCAGAAGAAAAATGACTGTCTTAGTTTGGGTTTTTTCCAAAAGCAAACCCTGAGACAAGGATTTGAGTCCCAATGGGTTATTTGGGAAATTGGTGAGAACACTGGTAAGGAAGTGGGGAAATGATACAGGGAAGTAAATGAAGCTTGCCAATAAATGGACTCTAGTAAATCAGCTATCACAATGGCTGATGATAGTTTAATCACACGGGGGAAATTCTGGGAAACCGTGCAGTGTACTGAATGATCAATGGGATGGGGCAAGGCATGGACAAGGTCTGCTACAACTGTATTAGGAAGAGGTAGAAATTAAGAATGGATAGTGACTCCACACAAGAGTAGCTTCTAATTTCTATGTCTCAATACACTGAAGATACCAATTGAATCATATAGTGCTATTTAAAAATACATGGTAGTACAATTTTCAATCATTTATCACTGAAGCTGTAATAGGAACATTTTAAGTACTTTAGGCCATACCTCCTGGGAGATTCTACTATATTTTGAATTTAAACTATAACACTGAGTTCAGTTTTTTATTTATAAAGACCTATGAGCATCAACATTAAAAGTATACTCCCTGGTTAACTATAAAACTGTATTTCCTTATGTATTTTCAAAATTTAATTAAATACTATTTTCTAGCAAACATTCCAAAAAGTTGCTTCTGTAAAACAGTATGACAACAAGGGCCTGAAGATGACATTCCCTAGGAAATAAAGTAAAATAAAGATAAAGATCCCAACTCTAAGGAGAAGAGTTATTTCATATGACAAAATGTCCTATTCTCCTTATCATTCTGTCCCTTAAAGACAAGACATTAAGAGAGAGTAAATGTGCTGATTATGCCCATATTACTTCACTGTTATAAGATTGCCAAAATAACACATTTACCCAGACTTTTTAGAGAGCTACCAATTGGTTATCATAGATACCAATTAAAAAAAAAGTAAATTATAATTTAGTTGCATGCAAACACACATGCAAGTGGAGACTTTACAATGAGAAATATAGGTTATTAGCCTCTTAACTCAGTTATCAATCTTATCATGACTAATAGTGACACAGCCTATATGACTCAATATGAAATATAGAGCCCTACTTACAAAGTCTTCAAAATGTCTAAATTGCATCTAATCAAACCTGTGAGCCTAACTTCAAGTTTACAGAAGTAAAACACAGAGAAGAAATCAAAGACAAATTCAGAATATGGAGCATTCTATAGGACAAAAATGGATCCAACAACTTGAACATGTCCGGGTCATGAGCAGACAAACAAGGACTACCAGAAAACAAGGTGGGAGAGATACAGGAACAGTCTAGGCTGAAAGACATGCAACACCAAAACGTAGCTCATGGACATTGATTAGATCCTTCTGGAAGAGATAGTTAGGAACAATTAAGAAGCCATAAACATGGACTGATAACAGCTGATATTAAGGAATCCTTGGTAATTTTGCGTGGTGTGATAATAGATTTGTAATGAAGTATTTAGGAGTGCAATGCCATGCTATCTGTAATCTATACTAAAATGTTTCAGGTATTATTTATAATACCTGTTGTATTATGTATGTATTATGTAATACAACAGGTACTAATCTAGCTTATGAGGTTTATGGCATTTAGTCCTATCTTCTTTAATTTTCTGTATATTTGGAAATTGTTATAATGCAAAGTTAAAAAAAAAAATCACATTGGACCCAGAAAAACTTAGTGAAACTGTCTTTTCTGCTAAGCCTAAACCTATTTCTTATATGTATTTACATTTCTGAGATTAAAAAAGTCACAGAATCATAGAATTTGCAAACTAGAGGGGTATTTAGACTATTTCACAAGTACAGAAATTGAGGACTGCGGAATTGAATTCATTTGTCTAATGTGACAAAGCAAGTTATTTGCAGAAACAATAGTAATTTGAATAGATGCCTTTTTCGTCTGTTGACCAATACTTCCTTGAAAGTGAAATTCACACATAATTAATCTCTGTCATCTTTTCAGTGCCCAGCATACATCCATTGGCTTTACAGTACATCGATAGTTTGCTTATAGAATAATTTTATCTGCTTTCCAAATCATTTTACATAGAAAGTATCTGGTTTCCATCAGTGTAGAGAAATGAATAAGACCAAATAATTTTCAAAGCAAACATTGTAGTGGCCCAAATTATTTTTCAATTCATAGCTGAAAATAGAGCAGTGAACAGCAGCTCCAAAAACTAGTAAAAAACTGACTACATGATTCACGGGTCTTTGTTATTGTTGTTGTTAAATTTATGTACATATTATTACCATTTCTATCCACTCTTTAGCTTAAAAATACCAACCTTTAAGTCTAACAATACTCAGTTGCCAACCCAAACAAATTTGCTAAATTTAAAAAGTGTGATTCGTTAGAAGGAAGGTCAACATTCTCATCAATTAATCCTCATTTTTCATAATAAAATATGTGAGCCAGCTGCTGAATCAGGTACTTGGGCAAAGATTGTTGCCTATTTTGTAAAATCAGCTGTAGCACATTTGTGCATGGAAAGAGTAGCTGATTTTGCAAAATGTTGAAATACACAAGCTACATATGGTTCAGTGTATTTCTCACTGTATTGTTATTTTCAACTAAGAAAACACATTAGACATTTGTACCATCCCTCCTTGACTATTATTTTTCTTTATGCAGATTATTGCTCTAAACATATAGCATTTGACTTCTTAAAAGAAAAAAGGACTATTTATCCTCAAGATATGTTATATCTTCCTAAGGTTTTAGTGATAAGGAAAAATGTTCGTTCCAGGGGTTATATTTTTCATTTTACAAAAAAAAATATGAGGTAGCTACAGACAAGATACTTTTTACCTAGTGATTCCTCTTATGTATGTCACATTTTCAAAAGAAAGCCCTGCAAAATATCAACTGTCTATTTGCAAACCATATGTAGTGTCTTTATGGGATGTTAGGGCATTAGTTTTTAAAGTTTTCTAGCCAATTCTCTATCCTAAAGGGAAAACGAAAGAAATGTAACTCTATATAACTTTATATTCTTTTTTATTAAAAATAGTAAGGTAATTTTATCATATTTATCACTGATTTTTAAAAATTTCTTCTCTAAAATGCAAGTCAGAGTCCTTTTCTAAGTATGTAGACATCTATATCTAATCAGACATCTTTTTCAATAGATAGCTTTTCAATAAATATAATGTCATCAAGAATGGCTTATTTCTTCAGAAAAAGAGAGGTGATAAGCTGGAAGCAAGTGTTTGAACATTTTGATACATAGTAAAATAATTTTACATAGATATAAAAATTAAAATATAATATTCTAGTTCCATCGATGTGGATGGAACTAGAGGGTGTTATGCGAACTGAAATAAGTCAATCAGAGAAAGACAATTATCACAGGATTTCATTCCTGTGGAATTTAAGAAACAAAACAGAGGATCATAGGGGAGGGAGGGAAAAATAATATAAGACGAATTCAGAGAGGCAGACAGACCATAAGAGACTCAGCTATAGAAAACAAACTGAGGTTTGCTGGAAGGGAAGTGGGTGGTGGAATGGGGTAACTGGGTGATGGACATTAAGGAGGGCATGTGATATAATGAGCACTGGGTGTTATACACAACTGATGAACTACTAAACTCTCCCTTTAAAACTAATAATAGGTTATATGTTAATAAATTGAATTTAAATTTTTAAAAATTAAAAAATATTATAAAACAAAGAATATTAAGCTCATCAGATGGACAGGCAGAATGAAGAAATAAATTTAATGTGCAAATCTGAATACTTGAAAAAACATAAAGCAAGATTTTTCACAAAAAGAAATACTAGTGTTCAAAAGATGATTACTAGGACATAAAGGCACTCAAAACATTGAAGTATTCTCCATAAACGGTAAAACTGAAAGCAATGATTTTTTTATTTACTATTAAACTATTTTAAACAATGGGCAAAATGTGTAAATTGATCAATGTTTTTTGTAGTTGTTTCGGTTATGAATAATTATTAATAATTGATAGAAAATCATATTTAATAATACAATAATACAGTAATAAGGAAATATGAAAATCCTCAAGGTCCATCAGAGATGACCATATTAAACAATACCCCCACACTTAAAATAGTCTCATCTTCTTAAATTCTAATGCAACGTGCCTTGGAGGAACTAAGGCACCAGATGAAGTACTAGATCTATCGTTAGTCCTTAGATTTTTAGATATTCTTAATGTGGTAGAAATAGTTATTCATATTTTTAAATAAGCAGCAATCTCCTCTTATTCACAATTTTGCTCTCCATGGTTTTAGTCATCCTGGGGTCAACACGGTCCAGAAGCAGATGATTCTCCTTCTGATGTGTCACTGGAAGGGCAACTGTCACTTAATGCTACCCTACACTGCCCACATCATCCACCTCACTTCATCCTGTCACCTAATCTTTTTATCATCTCACATCATCATCATAAGAAGGGTGAGTACAGTACAAAAAAATATTTTGAGAGAGAGAGATCACATTCACAAACTTTTATTACAGTATATTGTTGTAACTGTTCTATTTTATTATTAATTGTTATTAATCTCCTCATGTGTCTAATTTATAAACTAAACTTTATCAGAGGTTATTCATAGCAGAAAACATGGTATATAAGGTTCAGTACTATCTTCGCAGTCTCAAGCATCCACTGGGGGTCTTGCAACATATCTCCCGCAGACAAGGAGTGGCTACTGTATGCATAAGGGCTTATATTTTTCCTATACATTGGATTTTCTAAACATGTTTGTTTAATTTAATGTTCTGTCAGGCAACAACACATTTCCTAAGGGGACTTGACAACATTTGGCAACTTAGTACTATAAAGGTACAGAGAATCGAGAAAGTAAGAAGGTATATTTTAAGATAATGACAAATTCTTGGGAGATATGAAACTCTGATGGCAGTGTTCCTCCAACTTGCTCTCTGAACAGTGAGGCAACGGAGTGTCCAGGAGGACCTTGAGAAAAGAAACAAAGTTGCCAAGTGTTGCAGGTGCAACCTGGGTGGAGTGGCTTGCCCAAGAAATTATGACTTCTTCTAGAAGCTGTCACAGCGTTTGGTGGCTTTGACTTCTTTGAGTCAAGCTTTGCCAAAAGTTAGCTGTTCTTTCAGTAGCCAGTTATTTTAAGGACATTTATCATTGCATCTATCTGGCCATTATCATAAAAAGCTCTTTGTACATTTTTGCTGGTAGTTTATTTTACAGTGTTGTGATGGGTAGAACTGTCATTGAAATCTCCCAAAGCACTCTAGCTATACAGTGGCAATCATATGCATTGGGAGACTCATGACCAAAACCAAAATATTAAACAAAAACAGTAAAAAGATTAAAGAAATGAACACAGACCTGGGTATATTTCATAATAACATTAATGAGTTTTAGTAGTATAATGCATTTCTACTCTGACATTTTCCTACCTGTTGTCCATCAGGCTATCTTTATGAAATATTTTCAACTTTTATACCGGCCTTTTGAAGATGTCATGGAAATAAAGGAAAAAAACAAAACAAAACAAAACAAAACCCTGACACGGACACATTATTTTTTAAAACGGTCTTTTCATCTTTACTTACTTCCTCCTAAAGCTTTTAGGAACACCCACCACAGCTACTTCGCTTGCTGCTAGTGCAGAGTTTACACTCAGTGTAAAAGGAATATAAACCCTCCTTTTCAAAGAGGCCAGACTGCGTCAAATCTTCCATGAAGTCTTCCTTAGCACCTCAGCCCAACTTGATTTATGTTCTTGAATTTCCCTTTCTCCTCTCTATGCAAATATTGAGATACCTGACCTTTTTTTTTAAGATTTATTTTTTATTAAGATTTATTTTTTTAGAGAGAGCACACAAATGCGGGCATGGGCAGAGGGAGAGGGAGAGAAAGAATCTCAAGCAGGGGGCCCTTTGAGTGCAAAGCTTGCCCATGGGGCTTGTTCCCAGGACCCTGAGATCATGACCGGAGCCTAAATCAAAAGTCGGACGCTTTACCGACTGAGCCACCCAGGCGCCCCAGTTAAGTCAATGCTGAAAGGGCACTTGTGTACAATTCAAGTCCAACTTCTTTATTTTACCGAGGCCAGGAGAATTTACACAGAGAATCAGGAGTAAAGCTGGAACTAGCAACCTCTATCTTCTGACTCCTTTTGTTTCCAGTTTTAGGGGGAAGGTGAGGGATGGGTAAAAAGAAATGAAAGGGAGAAGGAGTCGAGGCTTCCAGGTACAGACTGAATAGGTGCTGGAGATGAAAGGTACACCATAAAACATACAGTAATAGGTGATGTAACGGTGTTGTATGTGACGGATGGGAGCCACACTTGCAGTGAGCACAGCATAATGTAGAGACTTGCCACGTCACTATGTTGTACACCTGAAACTAATGTGAGACTGTGTGTCAACTATACTTCAAGAAAGAAAAGGAAGATGGAGAACACTAGTGCAGTGCCTGGCACACGGAAGGGGGTCAATAAAAGGTGCTTGCTGTTATTTAAAAAACAACACAACAACAACAGCTATACTACTTCACAGGAAATCTAAGACTTATTGTGCTCTCTTATGTGTTTCCTACATCTATCGTTTTTCTCCCGTGACCACACTGTCTGTGACTTGACAGCAGGAACCATGTTTTATAATTCTTTCGAATCACCTGCAGTGCCCAACGAGGTACAGTGCATATACTGGGTTTAATTGAAGTTAAATGAATTAAAATGTCTCCTTATTGCAAGGTAATTAATTGTACTGTATTATACTTATGTAAGGAGAAATATCACTCATGAAGTTTCTCCATTTTTTCCCTCTATTATTCTAGAGTAGTGATGAAATTTTTCTAAGTTTTATATAAACATTTATTCAACATAACTCACTTTTGTGCATTAGTACCTACAAAAATAAAAGTATTGTAAGATATTGGGAGGCAGAATTCAGGTGCTGTGTTGAGAATGAATATCAACACTGAGGGCTACAAAATATTAAGAAGAAGAGTCCTTTAAGCAAGACAATGCAGTTAACTTTCAAAAGGGTGACTCTAGGATTCCATTGTTTCCTGGAACAATTACATCTTTTATCCAGCTAACCACAGAACTGATGCTTTTTCTTTCTGTTTCAGACTCCTACAATTTGTTGCTTATTATGCATTTCCATTTGTTCCTTTTATGATACTTTTACATTTCAAAATCAATTGAAAAACCCTATTGTCTTAGTTTGTGTTTCTGAGCCTTAAAATAAAACATAGGGAATTATTAAGCCTGAACACCAGTCTGGAGGCTTTGTTTCTCTTTGTGTTATAGCTTGTTTAAAATTACCACAGAAGTACTGCTTAGGAGAATCTTTGCCCTGTTAACCAATGGAGAAATTATTGTGGCATTACCTTACGATGATAAATGTTGAGTTGTGATTCCTCCAGGCTTTACCACAAACACATCGTTGCCCCCATAATAAAATGGTTTTTTAACCTCTAAAAATGCAAATGTGATAACTAACTTACCATATAAAATAACACCCCCACAATAAAGCAAAAATCTGAAAACCAACCACCCCACGCCTGTCCTGCTGTTTGCCAGAATGTTTAGAAACTGCTTGGCTTCCTTTCTTCTTTTGATTCCATGTAATGAAAAAAGACAAGAGATTAAAAAGCTCAGAGGATTGGATTTTTTTCTTCTTATTTGGGAGAAGGAAGTGCATTTTTAGCATCCAAAGCTGACAAGTTAGAAAGCTGACAATATGGACCCCGGTTCATTCCAAATAAAGTGACCAATCTAACGCCAGAGGGAGTCTACCTTGCAATCTTGTGATTGATCTTGCTCATACTGGGGAAAATTCTCAGGCTGCTCTGAGCATAGAGCTGAAAATGCATAAGTAGAACTTCTCCATGTTCTTAGCCTTCGCACAATTTCTTTATGGCCATGTTCTATGTTGCCTTCTAACTTGAAGAGGAATCAAATGAATTATCTGGCTAGATTTTGTTCAGGAGGCAAACAAATCAAATTGTCTGGGGACTAGGCAGAAAAAGTTATTTCTGTTGTTTTTTATTTATTTATTCTTTTAGGTGGCAAAGAAATGTGCTTTGTAGCAACACTTTCCAGTGACCAGAAAAATTCCCTTACATAATTATTTTAAATATTATGGGCAATGAATATGTTTTTTAAGGTGGAGGTAGAGGGCCCACTATCTGTGTTCTTTTGTCCTTCAGCAAAACTTGAGGGGCTTAGTACAAAGGAGAAGAAATGTTTCATAGAGCTTTGTGCAGATTTAAGCATATGGTCAGAGTCCATGTGTGCGTGCGCACGTTTCCATGTCTTCTTTACAGATAAATGTGCAGGGCTGGCTGGAGACAGGTGCGAGCAGTGTGCTAGCATCTGGCCTCCTGCTCTGGCTCCAGTCATATAGGTAGCTTTACTTGAACAAGGCAAATTAGTAAAAGATCTGATATTCAAAGAGACCAGAGAAGCCTGGAGGAAACTAAGAAAAGAAAAAAGAAAAAAAAAAGCCCGCTGAAATGTTGGTCAGGGCCATGAGTGCTGGCAGTTTCTGCCTTCCTCTCTTGCTCTTTAGCTGTTCTGTTTGCCAATCCAAGTGAAGGCCCACACCTTTCCATTCTCTGGTAAATTGGATTTTCCTATTTCCCAGGTGGCTTCTAAGTCCGAAAAAGCAATAGCATAGCATTCCCAGGGTACTTTCCTATCGGAGGGCATTCCTTTCAGTCTCTGTTCAAATGTAACTGCTAATAACCTTCCAATTCTTTTGACTTGCCAGTGAAGTGTGATGTCCTCAAAGCATGTCAGCAAACTATCAAGTTACATGTGAAATAATGTGATAGTCTGTGTGCCCTGTATCTTTGGGTTTTGTATAACAAGAATTATGACTACTGTACAAAAAGATAGATTAGGGGAGCCAATTTTGGCATAGGAAAAAAAAACAGCTGCTCTGAATAGTTTTGCCTTTTAAATGAAGATTTATAGAAAAGATGAGGGCGGTAGGGAACAAGTTTTAGGACTAGGTTTCTAAAAGGTCAAAGGGCCAACCATCTTCCATGTATGAAATCCATCGACGTCTGAGACAGAAAGCCAGACAGAGCACAGTGACAAGTCAAGCCATGGTTGTGGCAAGGAAAAAGAAATACATAAAATCAAAAGGCACCTATTTTTCCCTCTCGTTGTTTTTTTTTAGAATGAACACTTAGGCAGCTTTGTTGGTTTGAAGGAGCTAAGGAGAAAGTGGAGGAGGAAAGAAATACAGAATCAGTATGTAGTTGTAAACATAAGTTTCTATGATGAAGAGAAACGACATGGTTTTCATCACTGATGACAAGCATGGGTCTGAGCGCTCTTGTCATGAAGGACAGTTCAGATAACCCATTTGGGGCGAGATCAAGGCAAGAGGGAAATGGAATGACACCCGGTACTCAGCTAAGGTTCCAGCCTTGCGTGTGCCTGAGTATTCACCTTGACGGAAGCACTCTGACATCACCTGTTTAATGGTGGTTGAGTAGATGATTTGTGAGGGCCTTACAGCTCTAACAAAACCCATGTTTATGAGTTCAGAAGTCGGTGGACTGATTTTGATTGTTCCTGCCTCATAGAGGAAATTCACCAAGAAAAAGGACTAGAAAGTGCAATATCACATTTACCTAAAAAGCCTTTTTAAAGAGACCCATATTATCTAAATCATTTCAAAGAACTCTAAATTTTAAGAGGGTAAATAAAATAATTATTAAATTAACCACCTCATTATGGTTGATTGTTGAACACACTTGGCTTAAAGTAGAAAAAAAAAATGCGTGAGTTGGAGATATCCGAGTTTGACTTCTGATGTCACTACCACTTTGGGCAAGTTAAGGTCTCTACCCCCAGTTCACTCATCTACAAAGCAATGACGGTAACACTTGTTTTGTAGGAATTTTTTGAGTTAAGTAAAGCAGCCTCTGTAGAGGGGCTAGCAGAGTGACAAGAGCAGGTATTCTTAATCAGTGATATTTTAATACTTAGTATTTTAATATTACATGTGAAATTTTAAAAACAGTTCATTAAGATTGGAAACTGACACCACATTTAGGTGACCTGGAGCATATTTTTTAAATGATATACTATATTTCATTACATCTAAGTTATCATCGATTGTAAGATTCACCATTATTTTATGTATCGGTGGGAAAGAGAAAAATAAATGTTGAGTAAACCAAGACACAATATTAAGATGTCATCATTTGTAAGAGGAATTCAAATTTCAAAATGTGCTAGGATGTGAGAAACTGACACCTTAGAAAAATGACATACAATTATTTTATGGATCTAATCTTAAACTCTATGTAGGATACATTTTTGTATATAGTTATTATTGAGTTCTTGGGGTCCTTTGTGAAGATATGGTTTATGGTATAATATCTAGAAACCTTAAAAGGCTGAATAGTTACACTGTCAGCCCTCCTAGAAATGGTACAGTCCTGTTATGATGTTTATCAAGTCACAGAATTGCTCTCTCCATTCTCCCAAGTAGATATAAGCTCTT
Organism: Ursus arctos; assembly: GCF_023065955.2. NCBI lineage: Eukaryota > Metazoa > Chordata > Mammalia > Carnivora > Ursidae > Ursus > Ursus arctos. Next base: position 33,116,649 of record NW_026622952.1, on the reverse strand, counting down.
TTAAAGCAAGAAGAGCTTATCACCGATTGCCATATATTCTATCATTCAGCACTAGGATTCATCTATTAGAGATCTTCAATACATTTTTCTAAATTGTTGTATTAGTGTTCAAACACTAAAACTGTAGTCGTTTGACAGTGATTGAGTCATCTCAAGATGGGGTGTTTTTGTTGTTTCTATTTGTTTGAATTTGTTCAACAAGATAGTAACATACATAAGACAGTATCCTTACTTAAACTCCAGTTTGGTGACAGACACTGGGTTCTACTCATTAATATTTACTCCAGTAAATGAGGCACTTGGTGATTATAGGAATGTAATACATGTTCTTCTGTGGATGAACAAATGATTTTGACTTCAGGACATCTCTGTGTCCACTGGATGTCAGATATAATATTAAGAATTGCCTAAGATTACCACTGAAATAATACCTAATGCTTAATTTTCTATTTTTATCTGGTTTCCTGAGGAGCAGAGGCTTTGTCTTTAGTATGTTTTATACAGCCCTCCTATCAACGCCTGTTGGATTTTGGGGGAGGGGGTCAGTAAATAGTCTTTAATGATACTGGTTGTCGTGATTGTATTTTCAGTTTGACGGAAGGGAAACAGTCTTGCTATGCCAAATAATTCATTGTGTTGTAAGTTATCCTAACCTCCTTACTTATGTTTTCCAATGCTAGAAATAAAAACTTGAAATTAACACCTAATAATGAGACCGTAATAATAGAATAATTTAGAGACAAGATGTTTGGAGCCACAAGTCTTGAGTTTGATTTTTTGTCCCCTTCTCGCCCTGTTACCTGGACTAGGTGGCGAGACCTGAATGTGATACAGGTGAAACTGGGAGGGAAGCTCTCAGGTAAAATTATAACTATAAATTTGGAATAGTATTAGCAGCAAACTGCTCATTTTTCTACTCTTAGGCAAGTACAAAAATGATCATTTGAACTTGGTTACAAAATACAAGCCCTCTCTAATTCGGGGACAAACTTGACTTCTTCAGCTATGGTGAGGCTCCCAGTACAAACAGATTTCTAGGTAATTATATTATTATATGTCATACAGAAATACAGCTATGTGTTATAGTTTAATGATTTATTTGCAGGATAAATCTAAGATGATCTTCTCAATATAACATGAGGCATGGTGTTTTTGAAACTCTTGAAAAAAAAATTGCCTGAGGAAGTGAAGTGGAGTCAGTTTCATACAGGCATGCCATTTCATGACCATCAGGTGGAAACTTTTCAGGTTTAATGCTTTATAATTCTCCCAGCTGAAGCTTTAGAACTTCAAAGCACTGTAGAACATTTCAAATTTCTCTTCTGCCCATGAGAAAACCCTTTGCACTGAAAGTTGCTTTCAACTGGAATCCTACATTTGGTATTACACAACAGCGACATATTTTTATGGAGATTAACATTACACACCAAGAATGTAAAGTTGCCCAAGCAAAACCATTTCTACTATTAAAAATGCTCCCACTACACACTATGAAGAGCTATGACCTTCTCTTGTCCATAAGTAATGCTTACTATAAGAAATTGAAAAACTATTCATAAATTCCGTATTTGCCTAAGAAATATTCATCTTCTAACCACTTGCAATTTACGAAGAGGATTTACTTAAACATAATTACATTCCCTTTAACTAGTAAACAATAAATCTACCACTGATTGCAAAGACAGGCGATCAGTAGGTATTATGAAGAAAATGACATGAAAATCAATATGTAATTCCTGCGAAAAGGGCATGCTATACTTTTAATTTGAAATCTACCAGTGGTAAGTCATGAATATAAAACTTGCCTCTGTAAAAATAATTTGTTTGCTGTAAAACTAGGAATCATCCTTGGTTATCTAATACTTCAAGAAATGGTGTATTAGCCCCTCTCAGAATCTGTGTGAAGCTGGCCCCCTTTGGCAACTAAAGGAGCTCTTTGAACCATAGAACAGATGTAATGAAAATTGGTTCCATTAAATGCAGCTGGCAAATTACAAACTGAGAAATTAATGCACCATACCACGACTCTAGGGGCTAAAATGAATCAAGGTGTGGTTGCCAGATGCTCGTTTCCCCACCGCCTCCCACAATAAAAACATTTCTGTTTATAGATTTGTTTAATATAATACAAATTATTGGTATAGGCAATGCAGGTTATGAAATCACGATGAAGATTAATCAAGTAAAACAACTGCACTGCACTCATGTAACAACGTTTTAAAAGGAGTACAACCCGAATCATGTAATTCTTACATATGGCTTTGGGCCTGGGGAATGTGCTGGACTTCCAGAAGTACTCAGTACACTATGATGTGCTGTCTTTGAATACCAATGGGAAGGGAGAGTTGATTTGGTACAATCCATAAACAGCAAGCTCCTTTGTTGATTTCAACTCAATTTATTCCAACTTGGTGTGCTGCTCATGGCTCTACTGGTAGAACCTGACAAAAGTCCATTTAGCATCTGTTTTTGAGGTGCTCTTGGATGGTTCTGAGTAGTCCTCTTGAGTCATTAGCTAAACATTGTTTCAAAGAACTACCCTTGCAAGACTAAAGGGGAGGAAACTGAAAGCATATTCCCAGGTAATTCAGGCAACCCCTGAGATGCTCCCCTCCCTTCTCAAAACAAACAAACAAACAAACAAGTAAGTAACAAAGGGCCTGAGGCTGGGTTTTGTTTGATTTCTACTGAGTGTTAGGAATATAAGCAAGACAGTTGGAAACTAGATGGTTCAACATTAGCACATCTGAGAATGTCTAGATGGCTATTAGCTAATTTATGTAATTGGTTAATTCTTTTCAGGGAAAACTGAATTTAGTCATTTAAAACATGTTCTGTTATAATACCTAATTCAGTCCAGTAGTGGATAGAAGAAGTGACATGAAGGGTTCAGAAGAGAATTGAGTATCTTTTTAAGTGGAGTGGTAAGCATATGTGTATCACTAAACTTTTTTTTTTTTGTATGTCTAAAATGCTGCACAATTATATTAAATTAAAAAAATATTTTAATGAGCTTGTAGTCAAAAGTTTTATGGAGGGTTTTGGGAAAGTCAATTATCAATTTTCTAATTTGTTCTCTCACTACAGTAACTCTGCTTTTTCTGGAATTCAAACAAAGAAGAAAAATTTGCTGGATTGCATGGGGAAATGTTTCAGTGTTCTCTTTCTCTTTACCTAAAATAAATGGTAACACATATACTAAGCATGGGTGTTTTATTTACATATATCAAGCCCATTCTCTATCTTCATAATAAAAATTCATTTCATAAACATTTAACCCACAAGGGTGGACTGGTCTAAAACATGACAAGTATTCTGATTTCAGAATTGCCACAATAAATTATGACCTAATTGCTATAACAATGTACTCACAGTTTTTAAGGCTAAAATATATACAAATAATATTTTATTGCTCAAACAAGTCCCTCTCCTATTCTTTCAAAACAGTTGTTAGACAAACTATAAAATGACTACCTTCAACTCATATATAAGAAAATTATTACAGTAAAATTAATAAGCATATATATTTTAGGCATATGTTGTACACATTACACATTCTATAGTAACCAATCACACTATGTAGGTTGGGGCGGCCTATTTACTTTTCTGTCCAATAAAGCACTTTTCTAATTAGAGCACTGTATCATACAGAATTACACTATTTGCAGATAAAGAATTTTTTGTAAAGTGCACAGATATTGCAATATGCATGCTGTATACTTTATAGCTATTATAAGCATGCAGCAATGGCAAGTTTCCATTGTTTTATAGTAGCATTATTTCCACATGCAGAAACATATATACTAAGTACATGCAATTACCCACATACTCCATATGCTTTACAACACGTATATGCCACCATTAGCAATTTCTCCTTGGAGCCAGGTCAAAATTGTTTTTGATGTACATGTACGTTATTTCCATAATTCTACAAAAGGTCAAGCAAGTTCCTACACGAATAAGTTGATTGCATATAGAAAGCCTGAAAGAGTCAGTAAAGTCCATGCACACCTAAGCACTCTTTGTTTCTTACAGGTATTCACCTGAGAATTTTTTTAGAAGAGATTTTGATGTGTGTGGTAATTAATTGAAATAAATGAAAAATCTGCCTTATATTCAGACTAAATTTGCTTCAACAGCTGCTGATCCTCAAGCTCTGAATGTCAGCCAATTAGTGGAGAAGTTTTACATGGCTGCTGCCCGAAACAGTCCTCCTATCTGAAAGCTCCTGTTTCAGCCTCAACCAGGGAGGTAAGACTCTCTGATTTTATTTGTTCATTTCACTCAGAGGTAAAATTAGCAGATAAAAAGATGCTGAGTTTTCTCACAAGATCGCTCACCCCAAACAACATAACACATGACTGAAGAGGAAGAAGAAGGGGAAGAGGAAGCAGAAGGAGGAGAAAGAGGAGAAAGAGGAAAAGGGGAAGGAGAAGAAGAGAAGCAGTTTTTGAGGTCTATCTTTGAATAAATGTCAGCTAAGAGATGACTTTTCTCACTGGACATAGTATAGAGAATTTTGTTTCTCCAACTTCATATGATGGGTTAAGAAAGGGAGGTGGGGAAAAATTTAAGCTCCCCTCATTCTGAGGCACTAAGCCATTTCATTTAACCCACTACAAAATTGCTCCCCTTTGGATTCTATACAATTGAAAGTAAAAGTAAAACACATTTGTTTTTACAGATAACATTATTTTACCTTTTTCAGATTTTTATTTCATAAAATCTGATGGAGGATAAAAAAAGACAAAAATACCATGAAGCATTCCTGAAATATTACCTCCTTTGTACAACCCAGTTCACTATTTAAAAACAAAACAAAACAAAACAAACAAATTCCTATACCTCAGCACATGGGACAGGTAGGATATCACAATCACTACACAATTGATTGTAGTGTTGGCAATAGGCACGGTTAGAAAATCGCTGACTTGCTATCCTTCTGCTGTCCAGGTACAAGTCAATTCTAGGAATTAAAATAATCGTCACCAAAATGCTAAGATTTTTAAGATGCAATATACTTAACATCTAATGGCCTAATGCTGAGAACAGCCCATTTGTAAATGGATCAGCCGATGTGCGACAGGAGGGGTGAGATTTAGCCACATGGAGAAAGCAAACATGACTCAGAGCACAATGAAGTTAATTGGAAATAAAATACATAACATTTATTGGACTTTAAAACAGTGAATTCCAAAATAATTAAGTTAATAAAAGAGTCTCACTCTTTTCTGAACTAAATTAAATGGCTCTAAAATTAATTTCATTGGTTTTTTAATTCACTGTTAACTCAATAAAATGAGCTTCTAAATTAACTTCTTTTTTTTTTTTTTTTTTAAGATTTTATTTATTTATTTGACAGAGACAGCCAGCGAGGGAAGGAACACAAGCAGGGGGAGTGGGAGAGGAAGAAGCAGGCTCCTAGCGGAGGAGCCTGATGTGGGGTTTGATCCCAGGACCCTGGGATCACGCCCTGAGCCAAAGGCAGACGCTTAACGATTGTGCCACCCAGGCGCCCCTAACTTCTTTGTTTTTGAATTCACTGCAGTAAAAGTCCATAAATGAACTTAAAAAAAAAAAAAAATCATGAGCTAAACTTTTTCCAGATTTAGGCAACTGATATGTAGATAACAAAGGCATATATAAGAAATGTAAGAGATTTTATTTAGCATATTCAGTGGATTTTAAAGGGTCAAATTATCTACATTATATCTGCCATATGGAGGCAAGAAATGTTTCTTCTCAGTAAGAGAAGCAAAGTATAACAAATGTGAATTAACTGATTTCAAATAATTACCTAAGAGATAAAACATACAGAAAAACTAAAATGAATTTCTAACTCAGCTAAATAACGTCCCAAAGAAATATAAATTATTAAATTATAAAATTTGTCATTTATTCCAACATGGCAAGTAAATATTTTATAATCTCTGATTCATCCTGATGTGTATATTAAAATAAAGGCAGAAGGAGAGGCATTTTCCATGTATTTGTATAACAAAATCATGGAGAATGACTTAATTTTTAAAGGCAAAAAAATTTAATATTGGAGCTATCTGAATATATGTTTGTAACTTATTATTATAAAAAATAACTCTCATATTTGAATTGTAGCTTTCCTTCTTATTGCTACCAGCTTGCTCTAGACTATTATTAGCCCATGCTTGGAGAATTTACCAACCTCCCAGCCTCTCTGCCCACCTCATTTCCTTTTCTCTTTGGAACATTATTAGCAGATGACGGTTCTTCTATCTGGAATCCTTCCCACTAACCATCCTGTCCACGTGACCTACCTCCCCTGTTTAATTCCAACTTTCCAGTTTCAAAACAAAAGTCACTATATCTCCTTGAAGTCTGCTCTGACCCAATCTCCCAGACTGGGTAGGTGTCACCCAAAAATAGAGTGTTTATTACATCGGGCTCACACTGCTGCATTCTGGGACTTCATGATGAGGAAAATGGTGTCTACTTGTTCACATCTGAACCTTCACTGCTTAGCAGGGTGCTTAGCATATAATTTGCACTGAAATATTTGTTGAGCAAATAAATCCTTCACTACTGCCAGACTACTATTTCTTAAATATTAGTTTCATCTTTTTTTTTTTTTTTAATTAAGAAACTTCACTTTTTGGTTATGTCATCAAATCCAAACTCCTTTGTTTCACTTCATATATAATCTGGTTTATTTCCTCAGAGTGCTCAAACATGCTTCCAGAACCTTTCTTTTGTCTGTTCCCCTGCTTAGGATACTTGCTTCCCTCCTCAGCTCAAACTTCTCTGTTTCTGAAATGTCCTCTAATTTTATGTCAATGAATATCGATATTTTCATTGTTTTACATATATCTGCCATCTAGTTTCGCTCTTGATTGTTTCACTAATTTTGTTCTCTAACTAAATTGTAATTCTTTGGAGGCAGCAACTCCTTGGTAGTCCTTCCAGGACTATAGGATCATAGACCAGGAAAAAAGAATATAGCGTCATAATAGATTGAAGTAAAATATATCACCTGATTCAGACTCCTATATTTATTATTATTTTTTGAGATTTTACTTACTTATTTGACAGAGAGAGAGAGAGAGAGAGAGCAGGAGCAAAGGGAGCAGCAGAGGGAGAAGGAGAAGCAGACTCCCTGCTGAGTAAGGAGCCTGATGTGGGGCTCGATCCCAGAACCCTGGGATCATGACCTGAGCTGAAGGCAGACGCTTAATGGACTGAGCTACCCAGGCGCCCCCAGATTCCTATATTTAAACAAATTCCCGAGGCTACAGAAAGTGACTCGATGGCATGACAAGTCAAAGCCCTGGTAAAAGTGAAGCCCTGTTGAAGATGCCATGCACAGCTCCTGTTACACAGTGTAATCACCCCATCGTCAATTGCCCAATATAGACCTGTACCAATTACCCATTTAAAAACATCTTTGACTTAAAACTCTGTGTATTGCTTTTCCACTCACCCCTCCCCTCTTCTACTTTGTAGTTTGGGTGAGTGACTATTTCTAATATTTAACATTACAGGGACTAGAATTCAGATGTTTTAGTAAATCTTGAACATATTCTTTTATCTGTGTCCCACTGCTTTAATATGAAATGGGCCTTTAAAGGTAGCCTACTCCAACAGACGGCTCTTTTGAGCTATTAAGAGAGAAAGCATTTGAAATGAGTAGACTCTGAGGACACCCAGCTGGGACTGAGGGCTTGAAGGAGGATTTTCTTGGATGATATAGCAGGTTGTGGGGTCATCTGCACCAAGAAACCCATGGGTATCAGTTTCTGGAAAGCAGTCTCCAGTCTCTGATACCCAGCGGTTCCCCCTTCCCGGCCAACTGTGCTACCCCCAAGCTTGTGCCCGCTATGCAGGGGGCCCAGAATCTCTGGTCTCCTCACTCCACTAAGAATGATTCAGGAAGTTAGAGTCACTCTTTAACTTGTTCAAGGGGGATAAAAGAGCCTGGCCTCAGATGTGTCACTGTGAATGCCCTTTTATGTAAAGTTTAAGTAAGACTAAAAGAAGAGTGAATAAATCCTTCCACCTTCATCCCAAACTGACCAGGTGGTTCCTCCTAGGACCCCAGCTCCTGGTTATGTATTTTTTTTTTTAATCATTGTGTCATCATTTAATAATAGACCCATCTCTTTGGGTCTATTATTTTTCCCCCAAAATAAGCTGACTCATAGTATATTCGAGTATACTCGTACATTGAACAAATCAGCCTTATGCTTTAGGTGGACTGTATGTATTATTTGAACATTTCCCCGAATTAGTTTCAGTATATTTTATAGTTCACCAAGAAAGTTACCCAAACTCAACTACACAAACACTTGAACTATTCATTTTGTTTTCTTTCACTTATTGCTCAAGCTGTTTTGTAATCCCACACTAACTAACATCTATCTATCATGCTGGTAATTTATCTTCACTTTATATTTATAAAAATCCTGGTCTCAAAAGTCTTCATCTTCTAATTATTAGTTTTTTATGTTTGAAATAATCTCTATATTCCGTACTTGAACATTTCTTTCTCACTCACATTTCTCTTTCTCTGGAATCTTTCCTCATGATCGAGCGATGTACACAAATTTTCTCTCGATCTAAAGCCTGCTCAAAGACAATTCTCAATAAAACCCATGTACATCAGTTACAGAACTGTCTTACAATGCTAACAACTATTTGCCGTTTGTGATAGGATACCCCCCAAAATTTAACAGGTACACCATTTGTGCATCTTTCATGAGAGGGTACGACATATTTTTCATTACTAATACTTTCTTATACTCAAATTTTAAAACAGCAAAATTTTCATTTTAGTATCGCAGTAAAATATATGCCACGGCATAGATAAGGTAATGCACAGTGATATCTTCCTTAATAATATGCACCTGCAAGATATTAGATCGGGTAATTAATATTGCCTTCAAGGTCAGCCACATCAGTGGTCATTGGAGAGGTAATTAAAAAGTCAATCTAACAGTTCTAAATTCCACATCAAGAAATACAGAAAGACAAGACTTAACAGTGGAAGAAGGAAATACATTTCTTCTTTTTTTTTCTTCATGAGTCAGTTTAAATCTTTAATGCTTTAAAAATTAATTACATTAATTATAGCAAGAGGCTCTTGTTTTTTTTTTGTTTTTTTTTTTTAGTGTGGGGTTGCATTGTGCTGCCAGCATGAAAAGAACCTTTAGAAGAATAATTCAGGTTTCTTAGCCCCTAGACTCTAACATTAACACACTATATTTACTATATTAAATTACCTGGCTTGGGCAAAGTAAGATGTGCATGTAAAACAATAAGAAAAAGAATTAATGCAGGTCTAATTAATTTTTATAATTTCTTGCTTGGGGTTTTCCAACTCAATGCAGTAATTTCCATGTAAGTGTTTCTGTCATCTCATGGTTGTACTCTAGCATGTCTAGGTCTTCAGAGGATATTCATTGAATTCTTGGTAGGATATTTCTCTCAAATGGAATATTTTTTAAAAATTAATTTTTATATAAAAATCTTCCTTATTTCAGATTTTTAGAGATAATATTTGTTCAGAGATACTTCTAATTATTTCACCTCTGACTGTTTTCAGAGTAAAGCAAGAGATCAAGAGGGAATATGATTATAATAAATATGAAAATTAGCATCACAGTCAACATAAGTTATGGGAAGGCAGATTAATTCATATGAAAAATAATTTCTTATAGTTCGAGAAATCCAGTAATGGACAGGTACCTCTCAAGGTAGTGCAAGCTATGCTATATTTTCCACATTTGCTTTGTAGAAATAAAATGAATGACTTCATGCACCATTGGGAATTGGATTCGTATCCACGGAAAGACTCAAGGTCTAGAAAGTTGGGCTGTGTGTAGTGGGCCGTAGTCGAACTTCTTTTTTTTTTTTTTTTTTTTTTAAGATTTTATTTATTTATTCGACAGAGATAGAGACAGCCAGCGAGAGAGGGAACACAAGCAGGGGGAGTGGGAGAGGAAGAAGCAGGCTCCCAGTGGAGGAGCCTGATGTGGGGCTCGATCCCATAACACTGGGATCATGCCCTGAGCCGAAGGCAGACGCTTAACCGCTGTGCCACCCAGGTGCCCCCGTAGTTGAACTTTTGAAGATGGAATGCCACCTGGAATTTTTCTATTACTATTCCACATATTCGATGTACAATCTACAGGCTCATGATTTCACAGATAATTATACAGAAATAATTGACTTTAAAAAATTCTCTTCACAAGGAAGTTTTAGTTGTAATGCTCATAACATAGTACTAAATAGAAAACGAAGACACGTCCTGTACACTCACAATAAAACTCTATACCTAATAAAGATGTGAAGCATCTATATGCTTTTGGTGTTGATAAACCATGCTGAAAAAAACCGCAGGTTCAGGTGATGAATTCTTTGTGTTTAGGTATCAGCAATAAATAGTGGGAGAGGGTAAAATAGTATTCTCACTCAAGTCTTTACCACGTAGTGACTTACGTTTTGAGAAGTTTATTTTAGCTATGAGTGATTTAAAAAGTTTTGACCCAATTACACAAATACATATTTGTACCATAATGCAGTATTTTCCACCAAGTAAAATACAGGTTCATTATGATAAGATAAAATAATTGTTAAAGTCATTTGGATATGTAATAATTAGAAATTGTATTATTTGAATTTATCCAGGGACGTTAGTCTTTATGAGATAACTAGACATACACACTTCAAGGCTTGCTCAACTAAAACTCAAGAAAATGTGTGGGACAAAATCAAATGAAACAAAAGGTTATAGAGCAAAGGCCTAACCTGTTTTCTTCGCTTTTATATCCTCTGACCCTAGAACACCTCCTGGAAAACAAGCTGTTGGCAAATAGCTTTCTGGGTTTAAATAAAAGTGACCGCATGGGAGGAGGGAGGCATAGCACTGGAAGCAATATCACAGAGTGATTCTGAAGTTCACTAACAACAATATGGAATTGATATCATTAAATAGATAATACATGAGTTGATCTAAATATTAAGATCTTTAAATAGATAAAACATGGGAATATTTTTGAAAGATTACAATCAAAAAAATTTTTGAGCACCTCTTGTTTGCTAGACATCAGACATATAGCCATGAGCACGGAGATAAGATTTCTGCCCCAGCGGGACTTTAATGGTCAGTGGAGGCAGACATGCCTTTCATAAATACTGAAGATGGGTTTGCTGCAAATTCTGAGACAAAAATAAGGCAGAGTAAAAGGGACAAGAAGTCCCCCAAAGGATTTAGTTTTGATTTGGGCTATTTAAGATGTGGTGGCTGGGAAAAACCTCACTAATGGGCACATATTTGAACTGGGAGAAGAAGAAAGTGAAGACAAACCATGAGAATCTATGAGCAAAGAACATTCTGGGTTAAGGGAATAATGCAAAGCCCTGACGTGGGAATGTTTTAGACCGTTCAAGAAATTGGGAAGAGGTCAGTGTCCCAGAGCAAAGTGAGCAAAGGAAAGGAAGTTGAAGCTGCAACATGGATCACATCACCTTGGCCTCAGGGCAGGTGTGTGTGTGTGTGTGTGTGTGTGTGTGTGTGTGTAAGGGCATGGCTTTTACACTCAAGGATGGGAGTTAATGATGGGTAGTGAGCAGAAGAGTGGCATGATCTGAATTCTACTTTAACAGATCCTCTGGCTGCTATTGAGAGCAGAGTGTAGAGGGCAAGGGTGGAATTAGGGGTACAGCAGGGAGGACTTTGGGATATTAAAGTAGGAGACAATTGTCATTCAGGCTATGGCGAGGGTGGTGAGAAATGGCTGGAGTATGGTTTCTTGTTGAGGACAGAGTTGATAGGGATTGATGATCGATGGATTTTGTAGACTGAGTTCGGGGTAACAAGGCTAATGCCCAAGATTTTTGGCTTGGACAGCCATAAAAAAAAAAAAAAAAAGTTTCCAATTACTGAATACTTCTAAGGAAGCAAGTTTGTGCGGTGGAAAATCAGTACATTAAGAATATATCAGTCCTGAGAATATAGACTAAAAGGGGTTTTCAGTATTATTACAGCTTAAAAAGTAAAGATTAATACTAATACGTGGGAATGCTTTTGAATTTCCTTTTTGTGTGACTAAATTCAGCAGAGTACTTTTCCATAGGTCAATCAGGAGCAATTCATGGAGTCAAGATACGGACTTCTGGAGGCACCCACTACAGTGTGGCACTTGATTAAACTTAAATCGCAAGTAATAGGGATAAAAATTTAACTTCAGCAATAAGTATCTATGCAGTTAAATTTTCATTAGCTTTATTAATAATGGTGCTCAAATCTCCAGTGGAGGAAAGCAAGTAAAATATGCTCTCTCCTGGACATAAAATGATCACCAATTTGAAGTAAAGTACTTGCCTCCACGTACTAGATGCTCAGTCACTACTGTAGATGCTAAAATGAACTTTAATGTAAAGGCCCAAATCCATGTGCTCTCAACACGATGATATGGCCCCCAGGGGCAAAAAATGGTTCAAGAGTTGGGGGAGGGCTGCAAAAAAACTTGTATATTACAATGAGTTTTGTTCCTACAAAGGTCCCAGCACACAGATATATATATACGATATACCTGTGACATTAAAATCTAATGGATGGGTGGTGATTAGAAAAAGAAGTCCAGAAAGCTTTTTTTTGGGGGGGGTGCATAATGAAACACATTTGAGAAATGCTACCAATATGAGGTTTAGGTGCAAGGTTTATATAGGCAAGTACACTTTTTAAACTGTAAATTCAAAGTTTGTGTTTTCATCAAAACTAAACTAAACAATAGTTGGAAAATAAAAGCCGACACAATGACAGGAAACAAGTTGAGCCTACCGCCACTGTCATCCTTGTGGCCCAGAGGACCAAGCTTGTTTACTTGCTTAGTCTAATAGACAGAATCACTAACTATCCTTGTGCACACAAAGGGAGAGGGAAATCAGTCACTCAGAACCTCCTGGTCTACAGAGACCATGGGTCATGTCTAACAGTGACAAGCACAGATATTTATCATACTGGTCAGTTTGCTATACAATAAAATTATACTCGATTCTTATTGTCCACATACTTGGAGACAAAGGGCTAGAGATAAATGAAAAGGTATGGAATCCATACATTATTGACAAGGTATCATTCAATCAAGTGGGTAAAGAAGGGAAATGTTGCTGTGACTCTTCCTATTAGCAAGATACAGACCTGATTTCTAGTAATAATATGACATAGGCGATTTCTATTTGGCGTCTTCCCGCATCCACTTTCCTCTGTTGGATTTGGAAATCCAAATTTCCTACATTCGTCTCCTGTACCTTCCATGTACGTAACACAATATATCATATCTGACTGCCACAAAAGGCACAGTCCTTTTCAGTCTCTTTCCATAGCTCTTCTTTCATCTCTTTACCAAATGGAAGGAAAGCAAGCCCTAGAGTATTCTCTCTGACTTCTTTCTCTTCCCACTATGGTTATTTATATTCTCTCCTTAGCCAAACCAAAACACTCAAATGGCTTTACCTCGTATATGCTGAGGAGTCTTCAAAAACCAGTATTTTCAGTCCTGACCTCTTTCTTGAGCTCCAGAACAAAAATGTGAATCCACTCCTAGGCATAAACGCTAGCATCTCAACCTCAGTTGGTCTACAATAAAATACATCGCTTCCTTTCTTTTTTCTCTTCTTATGTCTCCCTTTCTGTGTTCCTTACTTCAGTTAATAGCCCGACCTAACTTCTGGTCCACAGGTTAGAAATTATAAGGACCATTTCATAATTCATTTCCCACTGTGGCTGTGTAAATAGTAGTCCCCCCTAAAGATAGGTCTATGTTCTAACTCCGAGAATTTGTGTTTGTGATTTGATATGGAAAAGAGTTTTGCAGGTGCAATTAACTTAACATCTCAAGATGAGAACATCCTGGATTATTCGAGTATGTCCAAAATTCACTGACAAATGTCCTTATAAAAGACACAGAGAAGAAAACACACACGGAGGAGAAGTCCCTGTGAAATGGAGGCACAGACTGAGATTATATGGCCATAAGCCAAGGAACTCTTAGAACCACTGAAACCGGAAGAGGTAAGGGAAGTTCTCCCCCAGAGCCTTGGGAGGGAGTAAGGCCTTGCCAGCACCTTGATTCCAGACTTCTGGTCTCCAGGATCGTGAGAGAATGAATTTCTGATGTTTTAAGGCACCAAGTCTGTAGTAATCTGTTATGGCTTCCCTAGGAAACTAATACTCCCTCCCACTCCTTACAGCCAATCAGTAAATAAATCTGGCTCATGCTAATTCATTGCTCAGTTTAGGGTGTTATTCTCAGGTAGGCTCTTATCTACAATAGCTCACCTCATATTGGAGCAGAGGTAAAACCCTTTGAAAGAGAAAATAAATAAAAATAGCTTACTACCTACTCTATTAAAGACCTCTAATTACTCCATGGAAGCACCTATGATCTGGTGAAGATTATTTTTCCCGACTGAATACAAAATATGTTGGTACTTTTATTTTATGTTTTGTGGGAAAACAATCGGGAGATTTCTCAGATATTATTATATGAAGTGGCACTACAGAAGAAACCTCAATGTGCAAAGCCTCATGGGTGACTTTAAAGACATTTAATCCAAATAGCTTAGCGGTTAAGACTTGGCTTCTGAGGTCCAGTACTTCAGGATTATAGTCAGGGGTGACATTTACCGTGTGACCCTGAGCAAGTTATTTACCTCTCTAGACCTCATTTTCCTCACCTGTAAGATGGGAATATTAATAGCATTTCATTCATACCGTTGTTGAGAGTATTAACTGAGGTCCCATTTGTGAACTATATAACACAAAGCTTGGCACATACTAAGCATATCTAACAAATATGAGCTCTTATGACCATTGCCACTAATGTCACAGCCGTAGTTCAATCTGATGTCAAGGTCAGTGAGAAGCACTGATGAGCTGGGAGGATAAGCAAAGTCCGTTGAGATTATAAGAAAACTCTGCTGGTTATTGCCTCACTGGCATGCTCTACGGCAGTAAGCAAAGATTCCAAAAGAAAAAAAAATGACCAGAAGCTGAAAATATCAACTGTTTTTCACAATAATTTGTTTTTAGGTAATGTTGATACTTTTAGATTAAATAAATCTTTCAAATAACCCATAGGTTCTAATACTTGGGATGATTAATAAAGTCTCTGGCATATCACCTCCCTCCTACGCTTCTCAATTAAGGTAAGGAAAACAGAAAACACCAGCCTCTTCCCCTGCCCTTTAAGATTGCCTGCAGGGACACCTCGGTGGCTCAGTCGGTTAAGCGGCTGCCTTGGGCTCAGGTCATGATCCCAGGGTCCTGGGATCCAGTCCCGCATTGGGCTCCTCGCTCAGCGGGGAGCCTGCTTCTCCCTCTGTCTGCTTCTCTCTTTGCCTGCTCTGCCTGCTGCTCCCCCTGCTTCTGCTCTATCTCTCTGACAAATAAAATCTTAAAAAAAAAATCAAAATCACCTGCAAGCCTGAAGTATAAGAACTTTGTCGAACACAGGATAGAGCGCATGACATAGCGGCCAGCAGTAAGTTTTTGGTAGTCATGTCTAAACGGGCATTTGAACATTTTCGGTATTTATGTACTTTTTAAACGTCTGAAGGCCAGAATGAGATAACAGGCAATCTGTTATATCTGTAAAAGCCTTGTGTTAGATTTTCCTCCACCAGCAGAGAAAAGATACTGTTTCAATAGCATTAAAAGAGAAAAACAAATCTGAAACAAAACAAATCTGAATGGAGGGGGTCTCAGTACAATTCCTTTGTAAACAGCTTGCAGGGAAAAAAAAAAAAAAATTGTTCTGCTAGAGACGTAGGACTGGTTACAATTACCAAAAGTTAAAAGGTTTCCAAGCCTTTTAATTATACTTCTTTCCAGGAGCAGTTTGGTACAATTTTCAAATGTATAGTATGTCACAAATAATAACCTGACATCAAGTTTTTCACCAAAAATATGATTGGGACAGTTGAGTTTCGATTTATGAAAAACAAAACAAAACACACTCACACAAATACACACCCGTGCCTTAGTAAGTTCATAATATGTCCTTAGGTTTGGAGGCCTCGGAAGCTGAATTGTTGCTAATGAGCCCGTTTGCATGACTGTGACCCTTTTAAACTTGTGGGATTCTAAGGCTTCTAAGAATTCTGGAGACGCGGCTAAAATGTGGTGCCGGAGAGAGACACCAAGCAGTCAGGGTTTTGGATGGGCAGAAAGAGCTGAAAAAGAGCTAGCTGTCTTTCAGAGCTGCACGTTGCTCTTGGCCTCGGGGTTGTTTAGATATATAAAAACCACAAAAGCGCAAAAATCATGGAACAGACCTACAGATCTGCACCATAATGAAACTTACTTTTCTAAACTGCTCTTATTTTTAACGGTAGATGTATATGCAAGCAGGTCCATGTCGTACCTGGACGCATGGACTCTGGATCCAAATGTCTCCATGGCAACCGGGCTCTTCATTCAGAACACAAGGGTGTGGCCCATCACTCTGAGTCTGCTGTGCCTCAGTTTCTTTGTCTACAAAAGAAGGCTCCAAATACTTACGCTTATGAAAAAGGTTACAATGAGTGAATTTATGTAAAGAATTTTATACTTCATATAAATTGAGATATTGCTTCCCACATCATTAATTAAGAAGAGAAGTTGGAATACATGACATGCATGATGAATTGGATACGTTGGGATAAACACAGCACAGGAAAAAAACAAAAAACAAAAAATGTATAACTCTATTATGTAACCTGAATATTCCAGAAAGGGGTAAAGGGGTAAAAGTGAAGGTTAGAGACAACAATCATGGTTCAGATCATAAGCTAGGCCATTTGAATAGGGAAGTTACTTGATCCTTAATATGTGTATATATATATATATATATATATATATATATGGAAAATACTATTAATTTCATTTTAGATTATAGAAATAGTCATTTCTATCATCAATGATCAAAAATAAGTAGCTTAATATCAATGCTTTACCTATAAATCCTTCACCTGTAAAATGCATATGATAGTAGTAACTATTTTAGAAGTTATTTTGAGTGAGAAATGAGTTTATGTAAGGCATGGTGCTTAGAGCACTGCCTGGTCATGGATAAGCATTCTGCAAGTATCACTGAAGAGACACACATTAGTCTTCATACATGGTCCTCTCGTTTTCTGTTTGCAACAACAATTAAAGCCTTTTACACAAGCTAGTTCTTATTTGGTTGCTCTTTGTGGGTAAATAACAAGAAAGTAAGTAATACAACTTTGGGGCTTGTTTTCTCATGATCACGGACAAGGACCAAACTCCCAGCTCCCAGCCTTATTGGTCAGGCACCAAAGGGATGAACTATCAAGAAAGAATGCTTGTTAGTCTAACATGACCCCAAGCAGGAGAGAGAGAGTGAAGATCTGAATCATGCATCCCTTTACAGCAGTAAAACTGAACCCTTGGGGAGCCTGCTTACACATGGCGGAGGAAGAGAGGTTTAGCCAAGGGCCTATGAAGGGAACTGCATCTTCAGAGCAGAGAATGCCTGTCTTCAGGTTGAGAAAAGAGACAGAGCTGCCCTCCATTCTGTCCTCAACATTCCCATTCCTCTTTACCATATCCTTATTTTTCCCTGTACCATAGAATTATATTTCACACACACACATATATAAAATAATATATAATGTATACACACATCTATATGTATAGATAATATATACGTATACACATATACATATATATTAGTTTATTATATATTGCTAGAAACGTTAGCCCCATAAAGGCATATAGCTTTGCTTGTTGTGTTCATAAGAATTTCCCAAGTTCCAAGAAGAGCATCCATCACACAGTGGATAACTAATCAACGTGCATTGGATGAATGGAGATTTTTCCTCTTGTGCAAGTTTGATCTTTAAACACTTAAGTAATATTGACGCATAGTTGTGTCACTTTCGGAACCAATTTGCCTAAAGTAGATGATGGAGAGTATCAGGGATATACAACCAGACAAGCGATTGGTGCCTCAGTGGGAAAGTACTAACTGTCTTGTACAAGAAGGAGAGATTGGAGTTCTTCAATACTGTTGGGTAATTTTGTTGCCACTCACTTAAATAAATAAATATATATACAAGGCAATTTGTCTCAGTTACCTCAAGGTGGATCCAAGAATTTCCTATGCTGAATGGCAAAACTTTCCAAATGTTAAAATACAAGAGAGAATAGGCACAATGTGACGACAAGAATTAAGATGAAGCCAAAAGGGAAAAGTAGAAATTAGAAGGAGGGAGAGTAAAGCAGGAGAGTCCTGGAGACTCACGGGTGCAAGATTTTGCCTCACTCTTCAGGAGAACTACTGGTAGACCCCCTAGAAAACAAGTACTAATGAGTTCCTTTAGCTATCAGTAATGTGACACATATAGTCTTTTACGGCTATAGACCTTGATCTTTTTTCTTCATTTAATTTATTCAAAATTATGAAACTGAATCTTCATTTGTTTGAGAGAACCCTCTGTTCCAGTGTTCCTTGTTCTTTTTCTCGGTAGAAAGATAGGAGTAAACACAAAAATAATTACAATTTGAATCAACATTAAAACACACGCACAGTTTCATCTTAAAATAATCCATTTGTGAAACCAGGAAACTCAAAGTAAAAGAGGTATGGAATGAGCAGTACCCTTGAGAGGATCAAGTTCTGTGCCCCAATACCATGCAGAGCATTTTCCTTTCCTTTTTGAAGCCTTGAGTCTCTTCTAGATCAAGAGACCACCTCTGTGACACCAGCTGCCAGCAAAGTTGATTTGTCATTGCCCCCTCAGAGCAGCACATCGAAGTGAACTGGGCAAGTAGCTTGAGACCAGCAGAATCCCCCATTGCCCATGGTCTCCTGTTGTGCTTGATACACCCTGACCTGACTTCCTTCTGCAGCAACAACGCAGAACAGCCCCTGAATAAGAGCAGGGGAAACCACTTCTTCTCTGTGGAATGCAATGCCAATCAATCCCCCTCTTCATCTCACCGCTTCTTTCTGTTTTACATGACTTTAAAAAAAGCTCAGACTAACCCATAACAAAAGGCAATGGTGAGGGTAGGGAGGTAGGGCAGGGACATACATGAGAATCAATATTTGCAAAAGAAACACTGTAGTCATCTTGGTCCTCTGAGTAATAAAATCTCCCTGTTCACCTCCAGCTCCTGGGCAAATACAGGATCATCTGAGTGTGGTTTTTACATATCTCTAAACTCTTTACTTGACTTGCTAATGTGGGCTCAAATTCTTCAGCATCATCTATTTTATAAGGATTTGATTTCATATCTGAGATCTAGGGAATGGTATAATATGATAGTTAAGGAGAATGGAAGCTCTTCTGCTTTCACAAAAGAAAAGAGAGATGCCACAATTTAGAAACCCAGAAAAGTGTAAAAAAGCGGGGAGGGGGCAGGATAGAGTGAAGTGCATACAGAAAAGGCAAATTCTGTGATGTGAGTTCAAAGGAGCTATACCGCCACAGAATGAGGTCCATTTATATGATTCTCATTCTCCGTGTTCAGACATTTACAAGTAAACTACTAAATATAATAGATTACAAGTTCGCTGAATCAGAAGAATCCCAGTTTTTGGTATGATTAAGTTTTAATTGTATTTCTCCTTCGGGATCACTAGTAGCTAATAAGCTCATGAAAATAGGTCTTTAAATAGCAGGAGTAGTAAAAGTCTCTCTGTGCACTATATTTTGATATGCTTGGATGCCTAAGGCATTCTGCTGCCTGCAGTCTCAAGCGTTCAGTTTTCATATCAATGAAGTATCTAAATAATACTCAAAAAATCCTTAATTTTGAAAAGATATGATATTAGACACATAGCTCATAAATGGAGGTTGGTTTTTTGTTGCTGTTAATCAATAGTCTGCTTTGTAAAAATACTACTAAATCTTATTAATGAGAAATGTCAATGTATAAGGCACATATCCAAAGACATGTTTCATGATTTTAAATAAACAGGTTTCAAAAGGCCTTCTTTCCTACTCTGCCTTTTAACGCTATAAGACAGATACCACGTATACCTACCTTCGTCTAGGAGAAGCTTAACTTTCGGGGGTGTTCAATGGGGGAGAGGAAGAGGCAGAAGCAGGCAGGGAGCCAGACCTCGCTGAGCAGGGAGCCAGACCCGAGGCTGGATCTGAGGACCCTGAGATCATGACCTGAGCCAAGGGAGATGCTTCACCAACTGAGCCACCCAGGTGCCCCATAAATGTCCACTATTTTAAAAATAAGTATACAAGATTAGTGTGAGAAATATATAAACTCCTTTGTGATAGCATTTTTTAATCCAATGGGCACACGTGTGTAGGAGGCATTTATAGAATTTGTCAAACTGCTCATATTTTCCAAAGAAATGCAAATATTATTAATAGTTCAGTTCCCTTAGAGGTGCACCCAGTTCTCAGAGCTATCCCCAAAACATTTTGGGGCAAACTGGTATCGACAGAGATAAACAGCAAAAGTCATCAGTGCTTCTTTGGTTCAAAGTATACCCAGGTCAGCTCACCTGTGGTCTCCAGTCTTGCTGTCTTTCTTCTTTGCCTAAAACCCTTACTGATGACTGTGCCTGCAGGTAAAGTGGAGTTCCTTAGCAGCACGTTGGACACCATTCGTGAGTGTACTTGGGCCCAGTTTTAGCTGAATTTCTCTCTACTTTCTCCCTTTCTCAAACCACCCTTTATGATCTAGGGTGATTGAGCGTCATATGGCAAAACTGCCAAGACAGTTCTCTTCTTTGGGCCTCTTCATAGGTATTGCCTTTACCTTCTGTCTGTCCAACACCAATCTATTCAAATGTTCACGCTAATCTCAGATCATACTTGTTCAAGAACCTTTCCAAATGGCCTTCTTCGCTGATATAAAATTGCTCCCCCTCTTCTTGTATGAATTATACTTGTTTTAATTGATATATCACAATGTCGTGTGTATGGACAAATAAACTATGGGTATCTTACAGCAAAGGATTATATATAAATTTTTGCTGTTTAATCCTCACCTGGCAAGGTATCTACCTAACACTGTAGCATTCCAGTATCTTCTCTATGAATGAAACAGTTTTAAGAATTCTATCAGTGAGGGGCACCTAGGAGGCTCAGTTGGTTAAGCATCTGCTTTAGCTTAGAGGTCATGATCCCAAGGTCCTGAAATTGAGCCCCGCGTGGGGCTCCTAGCTCAGCTGGGAGTCTGCTTTTCCCTCTGCCTCTGTGTGCTCTCTCTGTTCATGCTCTCTCTCTCTCATGCTCTCTCTATTAAATAAATAAATACAATAGTTAAAAAAAAAAGAATTCTATCAAAGTAAACATGTCATGAATTAGATGAGCATAAAATGGACATTGTAAAAACTTTACTATAAATATAAATACAGACAAAATATACTTGTCAACTAATGTTTCTACGGTAGAGAAGATTTGATTTTTGGATGGCCACCTTTATGCCTGAAAATGAGTAAGAAACGTAACTTGATCCTTTTACAGGACTTGAAGTTAAGAACTCTTCGGTGTCACCTCTTTCCATTATATAACAAATATAAGTTGATTTTTTTAACGGTGCCCTCTAAGAGTTTATAGCCCCTCGGCTAAAATACAGTGGAAAAGATGCTCTTATGGTATTTTTGACCTGACATGAAGTATGTGTCAGCAGAATCCTTGCAAAAAGTAGCTCTCCCAGGATCCCCTCCCAATTTTGAGAAGGCAAGAGGCCCAGATAAGCATCTCAAAGCTAAGCCTTTGGAGGTTAGCTCATCATTACTATATTTCCTGCCCCAATCATTTTTAGGCTGCAACTGTCGCTTCATTGATCACGTCCTTTTGCCCACAAAATCAATAGCATTGAGTACCAAGAGAAAACATTTGTTATAGAAATGTAAGACAGTCCTCCTGACCACAATTGAGCAAAATATATCAAAGCACATTAACCATGGAATGATTCCTTAAGTTTATTTTGGTTAACAGGGATAATTTAAAGTAGAGAGATGGCCCAAGAGAGAGATTATCCACACTTTTACAGATTTACCAACTTCTTTCTACTTAGGAACCCTAATTTCCCACATGCTCATGGCTCTCCCCGGTGACTGTCTGTGGTTTAATAACATATGTTGCCTGGAGGGCTACGGAAAAAGAGAGGAAGCATCCAATCCAACACTCAATTGTAGGAATTGGAAAAGCGGACACTCCATTTTACAGCACTGAAAATAATTTCAGGTAAAACTTTAATATTTCTCAGATGCACAATAATTCTTAAGATAATTAAAGCATGGAGCATTAGCAAATTTTATTTGAAGAAAAATTGCTCTTATTCAAAAACAACAACAACAACAAAAAAACACAACCTATTCATCCTAAAATTTCTTTACCTAAAAACTTCTTAAATAACTTACAAATATCCATGCTAATGAAATATTTACTTCTACCAACAAAAAGATGAAGGGCTTTAAAAGTTTGTTGATTTCTTGACCAAAGAGCAATCTATTAGATTCCTGACTACTAATGAAAATCCAATTTTTATAATAAATACCAACAAAGTATTATTTCAATATGATACTAAGAATAAAATGAGCTATCTGCCTTCACATCAAATATGATCCAGACTTACTGATTTCTTAGGTTCTTATTAAGAAATTTATCTTTTCTAAAAAATAAATAAATGAAAAAGAAAGAAGGAAATTGGCTTTTCTTTGAATAAAAGTCAGGATGATTTTTTAAAAAATTCCTTATATATTTGGTTCCAAAATAATTGACACTGAGTTGTCAAGGGTTGGAAAAAAAAAGAAGGCCTTAAGAGATGTGAAAGCAAGCTTAACAGATTTTAATACAAATAGATCATGGAAAGCATGCCCTTGGCTACAAATATTAAGAGTGCGCACATTCGCACATAAAAGCAAAGCTAAAGATTTAAGGAATTATTTTTACCAAACCCAGCAACTTAGCATATAAACTCCATACATAAACAGGCATACACACATGTATGCACATGCAAACACATACACAAATCTCAGATCTGTGATGGCCAGATTCTTAAATTTGGGGGAAAGGTTGCACATTGGTCTTTCTTCACTGACTAGCTGAGTATGATCCCAGCAACTTGCAATGTTAACTGCCCCCAGAATGCAATGCAGGTAATGTTGGTAATACTCATCTGGGGAGGCACATTTTCTAACTATGAAGAGCCAATTCAGACCTTTTGCTTAGCTCAGATCTGGGTCTCCTCTCAGCAGGGAGTGCCAATTGTGCCAAAGAGTGCTGAATTAATTGGGGTTGTTTGGCTCTGCCTTCAGTTAGTTACTATATATATATGAAAAAAAAAAAAGGAAGAAAAAATCACCTTGATTTCTTTGTTCTTTTACACCAGATATTTAGCCACCTTATGTTCCCCTCAGATGTCAAATAAACTGACCACTCTGAATCTTGGGAGCTTTAATACAATCCAGAAAAGAGGTTCTTGTTTATTATGACTTATCACTACTTTATCCACTAAGTATCATTTTAGATATAATCTTGTTGGAATATCTGTGAATATTTTCATTTAATAAAAAATAATCAACTTGTGTGCATAAAAATGGTTATAACACAGCATTATTATTGCTATCTTTTGTGGGGGGGGTTGTTTTAAAGACAAATGTTCATACGCACTATGGAAAATAGGCAATATTCACCCATAGGAACATTTTGATCAATGTTGCCCATGGCAAATAGATGTTATACTTTCTGATAGACCATTTCAACAAATTTTCTTGGGGGTCACTAAGCCCAAAGACGTTCCATTTGACTGGGAAATTCCCACTGGTTTAAGGATTCTTTATGGCTGAAAGTACATTTCAATATATACATATTCCAGATTCTCAATGTGGTCCCATTCAAACTATGCAACTTGGTTTTTATCTTTTTGCTGACATAATCAATATTCTTTATATTTCCTACTGTATTTACTTTATTAATTCTGCCTCTCTGAATTTTCTTTCAGTAGGAAAATCTTCATTAAGGCTTGCTGCAAGCCCACCTCCATCATGGAGCCTCCTGACTGGCCCACATGGGTCCCCCTCCTTCTATTTTAAATTTCCTCTATGCTTAGTATTTCACCAGATGTAGATCTGGTTACATCTCTGGACTCATGTCTCCTACCCTTTTCATGTGTGCCAAACTTGCCTCCTCAAACAGAAGGTAAGAAACTTGATAATACAAGTAAGACTTTTAAGTTCATTTGCATCCTTTTGGGGATACACAGTAAATGCTTAATAGATGCTATTTTAAAATTAAATAGATATACCTCAGGAGGTTGTGAGTTCTTTCTCCCTGGAAGTATTTTGACCTTAGATAAGATAACATAAATGTGCCCTCTGAGAGAGAATCCTGCATCAGATGCATGAATGATAATATATGGGACCTAAATGCTATGTAGCTCCCACAATGACTCCAAATGCTTTATAAGATGCTATAATTATACCATCTCATTTTAATCACTACTGCACCTCTATGTGCTAAGTGTAATAAACCTATTTATGATCGGAAAACTTAAAACACAGAACAGGTGATTTTCTGAATACATATAAGAAAACACATACAGAAAATGCATAAAACAAGAAATTTATCTTCTGATTTATATCATTTGTAGGAGACCCATTTTAATCTTCAACTTTTTGGGCAAATGTGCCATTAGTTTCCTTTTCTAATCCGTTAGTATTTACCTCCTAATTTAACGGTGGTGAGTGGGGCTATTATCTTGCATGTGTCTTTGTAGCGGCACATTAATTATGTTTACAATGTCCTCAGAGTCTAAAGTGAAATGCAGACATTTCCAAGAAAAGTAAATGAAGACATGGGAGCTACTATAAAATCCATCAGCAAATTTATACAGAAGATTACTCATATCTCCATTCCTAAGCCCAGAAGAACTGAACAATAGCAGAAATCAAACATCAGAGAAGATTAATTTTTGTGTATGTTTTGATGGACAGATTGCAGCATGTACATTCTCTTGACAAGTTCCAAGTAACTAAAAGAAGGTAAAACACTTTAAAGTTTGCTGGAAAACAACAGAAACCCTAATAGAAGTATTGTTGAGAAGTTTATACTGTGATTTCTGCTTCACCTTGTCAACTTGGCAACCAAAAGTGTAAAATTATTCAACTCAGTCATTCATTTGCACATCTTTTTTTTTTTAACCCAGGTTATGAGTTGACTATCAAGTTGTCTTTATTTATATCTCCATTGTTTTTGTAAAGAAATAATGAAGAGTCAATTAAAAATAATGAATTTGGTATGAATTAGAAACAAACTTAGGATGCTCTCATCCTACAGAAGGCAGGTTAAATGGTTGACCATCATCCTTGTTCGGCAATGGGGACATAGAATCCTGAGAAGCTATGTCATTTAATCAAAAGCCACACAGTTGGGACATCTGGGTGGCATAGTCAGTTAAGCGTCCAACTCTTGATTTCGCCTCAGGTCATGATCTCAGGGTCATGAGATCGAGCACCACATCGGGCTCTGCACTGCTCATGGAGCCTGCTTAAAATTCTCCCTCTCTATCTCTGCCCATCCTCACCCCTGTGCTCTTTCTCTCCCCTCTCTCTCTTTCTCAAAAAAACGAAAGCAAAAACAAAAAACACACAGTTGAAGAAAAATCACTGGAATCCAGACTCTCTATTTCTTTCCAGTGCTCTCCTCATGATAGCCAGAGATATGTGAAATTCTTATTGGATGAAAAATACTCTACCTAAACCAACTTGATCCTTTGTTGGAAAGATTATTTTGAAGCTACTTTCATTTAAGGCAAACCAATATGAAATTTGGAATTATATATATATATATATATATATATATATATATATATATATATATATAAAATTTTATATATAAATTTCTTTCTTTTTATTTTAATTTTAAAGGGCTTAACAGTTTTCTGTGTAGTTATACTAGGTTTCAGAGTGTACAAAACAATAATACTCCCTCAGCTGGAAATAACCATCTGAAAACGTTGAGAGTGATAACTTCTTATCTAGTATCCTTGGAATACACACACACACACACACACACACACATACACACACAAACGCTTCAGTGGGAATGTAAAATGAGACAACCACTTTTGAAAATTGTTTGGCAGTTTCTTATAAAGTTAAACATGCGCTTATTATATGACCAAGCAATTCCATTTCTAGACCTTCATCCCAGAATAAAAACTATGTCCGCAAACAGACTTGTTACAGGAGTTCATGGCAACTTAATCACAATTGGCAAAAACTGGAAACAACCAAAATGTTCAGCAACAGATAAATGGATAAATAAGGGGCACCTGAGTGGCTCATTTGCTTGAGCATCTGACTCTTGATTTTGGCTGATAAATCTTCTAAAAAATGGATAGCCTACGGCCATACCACCCTGGACGCACCCGATCTCGCCTAAAAAATGGATAAATCAATGTACTATACAATGGAATACTGCTCAACAATATAAAGGAATGAACTATGTGCAAGAAGGATGAAGGATGGGCTCAATGAGTAGATATTTTCATCCTTTAATGAAAGGTGTTAAAAGGTTAGCTAAAATATGATGAGTTATATTTCCCTTCTACTAACTTGTATAAAATCCAGAAGGCTATATTTACTATAGGCTATATTTGTGCATTTTTAAGTAATGATAAGGACTATTTAATACTGCTAGGTTTGGGGTGCCTGGGTAGCGCAGTCGTTAAGTGTCTGCCTTCAGCTCAGGGCGTGATCCCAGCGTTCCGGGATCGAGCCCCACATCAGGCTCCTCCACTGGGAGCCTGCTTCTTCCTCTCCCTCTCCCCTGCTGTGTTCCCTCTCTCGCTGGCTGTCTCTCTGTCACATAAATAAATAAAATCTTTAAAAAAAATACTGCTAGGTTTTTTCCCCTAAAAGAATGTATGAGATACCAGTTTACACCTGCTGAATGGCTATTAAAAATATAAGAAGTAGCAAGTGTTGGGTGAGGATGTAGAGAAAGAGGAACCCTTGTGGACTGCTGGTGGGAATGTAAACTGGGGCAGCAACTATGGAAAACAGTATGGAGGTTCCTGAAAAAATAAAAAATAGAACTACCCTATGACCTAGCAATTCCATGTCTGGGTATTTATCTAAAGAAAGTAAAAACACTAACTCGAAAGGCTATCTGCCACTTCCCCCTTCATCCCCAGTTCATTGCAACATTATTTATAATAGCCTAGATGTGGAAGCAGCCTAAGTGCCCATCAGTGGATGAAAGGATAAGAAAATGTGAGACAGATATATAATGAATAAGTTTATATTATTTATATTCGTAATACTTATATTATTTATAAATTAAAAAACCGGAATAATATTTATTCCTAAGAAACAATGAAATCTTGCCATCTGTGACAAAGTGGATGGACCTTGAGGACATTATGCTAAGTAAAACAAGTCAAAGACAAATACTGTATGATCTCACTTATGTGTGAAATCTTAAAAAAAGAAAAAAAAAAAAACCTCATAGATACAGAGAACAGATTGGTGGTTGCCAGAGGTTGAGGCTTTGGGAACGTGCCACATGAGTGAATGGGGTCATAAGGCACAAATTTCCAGTTATAAGTAAGTCCTGCAGATGTAATGGACAGTACGGTGACTACAGTTAATAATACCGTCTTGCATATTTGAAAGCTGCTAAGAAAGTAAATCCCTAAACTTCTCATCAAAAGAAAAAAAATTCCCTATCTATATATGGTGACAGACTTATTGTGATAAACATTTTGCAATATATACAAATATCAAATCATTTTGTTTTATACCTGAAACAAACCTAATGTTATATACCAATTGTACCTCAATTAAAAAATGTAAAAATTGAATTGGCATAAAAAATTTATATATAAGATGCTCTTTGCAGAATTAGAGTAACAAAAATAAGAAATGAACTAATTGTCTAATATTGCCTAAATAAATGATGCAGTAACACTTTACAGCAAACATTCAAGAATATTTGATATCTTTAGAAATGCCCAAAATATGACATTAGGTCAACAAATTAAATATATGTACATATGCTTAAAGAAAGGTTCTTAAAAATTTATTGAAGTGTTTACAATTATTATCTTTGGTGCTAGAATTAAAGTGATTTAAAAAAATTTAATTTTATCTTTCTGTATTTTCCAAATCATTTATAATTAGCATCACTGTTTTATAATCAAAATAAAAAACAAATGTCAATCAATTTGTTTTAGCTGTCTGTGGAAATGGCGATGATGGATAATGCACATCTTATTTTTAAACCCAAGTCATGATGTTCTAGTGGTTTTCCTTCCTAAGCTTAAGAAATAGTTGAAAGGACAATGACAAACACAAACTAAAAGTCAATAAAAATAACTGCAGAATTGATTTAAGTTAAACACAATTAGATTATGTCTGACAGAAACATGCTCTTTCAAAGAACAAAAATAGTGAATAGCCATTGTCCCGATAACCTTGATACTAAACTTGATTTTGTCTAATTTCTCAATGCCACTTATCTTCTGCTTCAGGGCTGTTGGTCTGATTGAAGGCCTATAACATGAACTTCAAAAATTCTGAGTTCTAGAATCTCTCAGTTAGCAAAATCCGAGATATTTCCGTAAGAGTCCAGTCATTGCTCCAGTACCTTAACACAAAGCATTAAGGAGGTTAGGGAGGAGCTCTGTATAATTTTGATCTTTCTGATAAAGTCATTGTCTTTGGTTACTATCTTCCTTCAATATGCTCTGCTATCTCATTTCCCCTTTAAATAGTTCTTTACTTATCTGGGGTTGCTTGTGGTTTCATCAATTATTTAGAACTTTTGAGAGATGTCATTTCTGCATGTTAACTTTCTAAACTAGGATGCATTGGGTTTCTAAAAAGCAATATGCATATTTGAGGGTGGCATTTACTACTCTTTTGAGCATCGCTGAAACTTTTCTTTCTAAAGTTACATTCTGTTCTAGAGGACTAGTTATAATGGCTCCTTTTTTTTTCTTTGTCATTTTATAATGTTTTGAAATTAATATATATAATTAAGTAAAGAGAAGCAACTATGTTTCAGCGGCAAGGATAGGCTCTTTTAATGTCTAACATCTATTTACAATATTATTTCTCTGAACGATTTCTTATTTGAAATACAAAAGAAACAAAAATGTGCATAAGCTCATATCCTATAGATTACCACATTTTATTAAGAGTTCAATAATTACGTTTCCTCATCTGTATTTCATCTATACATATAGATAACTATATATACATATTTTTCTTATTTAGCTCAGACATTATTAAGACAAAGTAACTGAGACAGATAACAATGATGTACAGAAAATTTCAAATAACATTCTACGGAACGTCTCTGATGTGCTATAATTGTACTACATGGATTGTGTCTGCAGCTGTCTATACGAACTAATGTTTTGGGTATAATGAATACTAATGCTTCCTGGAGGTAATTGTCCTATTATATTCAGAGTTCAGTAGTTAGGTTTATTAATATTATGTAGTACAGTGTTTGTAGCTAGGCAATCAAGTTTTCTTCAAAGTGAGCTACTTCAGGTTACAGTGTTTATTGACTATCCAAATTGCAATTATGAAAATATCATTGAATTTTCAGTGTTCCTGTGGTTAAAATATTCACTTACTGCAGGGCTGAGCTTCTACTATAAAAAGCTTAAAGCTACTGACCCTCATTTAGCAAAGTTCGATTTGGAAAATGTGTATTCTTTCCCACAGCTTCTGCAATTATCAAGGCAACACATTCTATTAGGTTCTTTAATCAATGTTTGCTTTCTACTTGAAGAAGCGGCTGCCCAAGATAGGGTATTTAGCACCTGTAAGGCTAATTTTAGGCTGTGTTTGACTCATTGTGTTCCTGGGCTCTTTTATGGCAAGGGCTGTATGAATTTTTTGGCTTCCCCTGGTAGTACTTGACCCTGAGCGCTTAATTCAGAGGGCTGTGGAAATAAGAGATTGAAGAGACTAGAAGAACCACCTAGTTTATCCTGACCACTTAGTACTGATCCTGGCCAGACAGGACTGGCTAAGACCCATTTAGGCTTTTGGAAACAACTGTAGATACCCTCTTCTCTTCCTCCTTCTGTTTGCCTTTCTGTCTTCCTTCCTTCATTCCTCGTTTCTGCCTCCCCTCCCCTTTCTTTCTTAATACTGTTCTGAGAATTCTGATAATGATGGTGGAAAGATAGCATTTCCAAGTCAAGCCTCAGTAGTTTAGAGGCCATTTGTCTAGCTGTAAAAGTCCAACTAGTTTAGAATCATGGACTTAATAGAAAGAAATAGATTTTAATAGAAAGAAATAGACTTTGTTGTTGGTTTTGGCTGGGCTTTGGTTCGTTGGATTAGACTTCTCTGTGTTGATACAGAAGAAGTTGAAATATCGATTTCTCCTCTTCATTCTTGGCAAAAGTGAGAATGGAAGCAAAGATGGATAAATTACATTGGCCTTACAAAGTAAATGTTTAGTGGTCATTGATACAATGCTTGCAGATTAATACCTTAATAGCTATATGGTCTGTGGTATCTAAGTCTTTGCTTTCAGCACAAGCACTATCAAAACATTATTTTAGATATTTCAGAAAAAGCAAGATCTGAGGGCACCTGGGTGGCTCAGTTGGTTAAGTGTCTGACTCTTGATTTCGGCACAGGTCATTATCTCAAGGTTGTGAGACAGCCTTGTGTCAGTCTCCACACTGGACGTAGAGCCAACTTCAGGTTGTCTCTCTTTCTCACCTTCTGCCCCTCCCTGCCCCTAAAAAAATCCCCCCAAAACAAAACAAAACAAAACAAAAAAAAAAACAAGTCCCTGTGGTCTATTATAGAACTTTCAGCTACTTTTCATGAATGGAGAAACAAACAAACAAAAATGACTACTACCTTGAGATAGAGGAGAGTAAACAAGTAAAATGATAAAAATAGTTGAGATTATGGGGTACCTGGGTGGCTCAGTTAAGCATCCGACTCTTGGTTTTGGCTCAGATCGTGATCTCAGGGTTGTGAGATCGAGGTTCCCCCCCCACCATCGGGCTCTGTGCTCAGCACGGAGTTTGCTTGAGAGTATCTCCTTCTCCTTCTCCCTCCCCCTATATCCCCTTCCCACCTGCATGCTCTCTCTCTCTTTCAAATAAATAAAACCTTTAAAGAAATAGTTGAAATTATAAAAAAGGCATCTATTAAAATAATTTAAAAATCAGGAGAACAATTTTGTTATATAATCCCATGTGTCTTTACTTATTTGCTCTTCAATTTAAGGATTAGCCATAATTATGGAAAGGCTCCCAATTAAGAAATGGCAGAGCAAAGAATAAAAACGTTATTGCATATATATTATTTGATGAGTTTCCATGCATGTGCTTTCATAAAACCTCCCTAACAATTTCCTGAGACAGTTTTTGTCATCACTTAATACAGAAGAGGAAGTAGAGGTTCTTACAGGTTTAAAGAAAATCTATCCATTAGAATTTTCTTCAATGATGCAAATGTTCTATAAATCTGTAATTTGCCTTAAGCGTAGCCACTGGACTCATGTGACTATCGAGCATGTGAAATGTCATTAGTACATCTGAGGAAATGAATTCTGAATTTTATTTAATTTTAATTACAATTTAAATTTAAACGGTCACTTGGTGGCTAGTGGCTATTGTATTAGACAATGCAAACAATAAGTAAATACTCACAGAGGCAGCATGTTGCTTTTGCTGTAATTAAACTTTGGGGACATATGAGCATGTGTCGGGGTACTTTGTTAGATCTGAAGAAAAATAATGTCATTTAAAATTGCAGATCCTGCATGGAGTAAAGCTCTGACAGAAAGTTTTCAAGAAAAATGCTGATTAGCCACTTTACCCTTTTTTAAAGTGGGTCCTATTTTACTTTTTTCCCCCAAGTTTTGTTTGCATTCTTTTACTCCTTGAAATAATTTCAACTAATTTTTTAAATAAGATTTACTTAGTTTCCTGGTTTTAAGGTGGTTTATTTTAGGGCAGAATACATTAAATCACATAAATCAGAATTTAGCGTACAAATGTAAAATTTGTACAAGTTGGACGCTTAGCGTGTATCAAGTGTACAAATGTAGAATTCTATTATTTATCTTATTATTTTTCCTTTGATTAGAAGGGATCTAGTCTCTACAAGGAGACATGTAGTGTCAATGTTCCCCAAATTTCAAATGCAAGAAGCATTTGCTGTAAGAAAACAATTAGTATTGAAACACTTCCCATTGAAACTGGTGATCTGGAATTGTTTCTAATAATGTAAGAGTTTAATATCAAAGAAGGTTAATGAGGGTTAATAGAGGTCGCTAATTTGTAGAATAAGATCCCAAAGTAAGCAGGAAAGAGAGCATTCAAGATCCGAGAAAGGAGGGGCCAGATGGGCAATTTTACCAAACGAGAGGGGGAGTGGAAAGGGGGGGGGAGAAAGAAAGAAAGAAAGAAAGAAAGAAAGAAAGAAAGAAAGAAAGAAAGAAAGAAAGAAAGAAAGAAAGAGGAGGGAGGGTAGGAGAAAGAAAGAAAGAAAGAAAGAAAGAAAGAAAGAAAGAAAGAAAGAAAGAAAGAAAGAAAGAGAGAGAGAAAGGGGGGGGAAGGAAGGAATGAAGAAGGGAGGGAGGAAGGGAGGGAAATAAAGAGAAAGAGAGAGAAAGAGGGAAAGAAAAGAAAGAAAGAAAGAAAGAAAGAAAGAAAGAAAGAAAGAAAGAAAGAGAAAGAAAGAAAGGAAAGAAAGAGAAAGAAAAGCAGGAAAAGAGAGAGAGGAAGGAAGGAAAAAGAAGAAGAGGGCTGAAAATAAAGTCATTTTGAAACAGCATATATATTAATTGAGAAGAAAGTTAAAGGATTTCACTTTGACCCTTAATCTTTCCAGTAGGAAAGCAAGTTATTTGTCACATACGAGGAGGCCAAGAGATGAGTCTGGAGCCTGAGGTAAATAATAGTAAGGCTAACATATTAATTAAAGAATATATTTTATAGAACACTTCTCAGAAAAATTCAGTGGATTAAAAATATCTAAAGGACCCATTTTAGTACATTTTAAATATTAAAAAATAAAAGTAGAATATTTATTACATGCTATTTGACGTTTATACAGTTTGTGGGAAATTCTCCCAAGCCAGACACAGTTAAGTCCAACAAAAATGATCTGCCTCCAAAGAGAGCAGGTCTAAAATTCCACCTGGCTCTCTGGGCAAAAGCCAGATGAGAACGCAAACTGTCCCCAGTCCTTGTTTGTCAACCTAAGTTCAGTCATTGACTAATGGGAAATATTGTTTTACTTTCTCTAATTAAATCTTTTTGGAAACCAGATTAAGGTAGGAAAATTTATATAATAGCTACAAACTTGTACATACGAATTGTGATAATATTTGTGTCCAACCTAATTAAGCATTTGCCCACATTTATAGATTCACTCAAATACATACCTTAGACATACCTTAGATAATCAGCACCAAGATCACAAGATGTGTAAACATCTGACACTAATAGTTAGCTGCTGACTCAAGTAGTAAAGGTCTAAGTTTAAATGCAAAGTTGCTCAGAATTTTTAAAAATTCCAGAAATTCAACATAAATTGATACAAATCAAATCAATTAATTTATAACACTATGGTAATCTGATAAAAAAACAAGATGGAGACAATACTTGAATTACTTTATAATATGAAGAACTGGACTTTAAATGAAAAATTGTCAAAATGTATTAAATCTAATTTACATAAAGAAAAATTTTCTAAAAAGTAATGATTTTTGGAAAACATAGTTTGAAACAACTATTAATAAAAGTGACAATTATGTGTATATTTCATTGTTTTTTATCTATTTCTGAGTAGTAACACAGGGTTTTTAATCTATAACTGATTCATTTTTTCAGAATTATTAGATAATCAATTTGTCCAACTGGATAGTTTGCTTAAAGAAAATTTCTGTATATGGCACACATACTACATACTAAAACATGAAGTTTAAAATGCTTAATACTTACATTACAGTATCATATTCATAACAGCAAAGATGAATGTTATATTGCTCCTGTCAAATGTGTTTGTTTAATTTTGTTGATGATTTTGAAGGTACTTTGGAATCCCATCTTGTGACAAAATCACCTGTCCTGCAACTCCACACTGAATTTCAAACTTTTACTTTAGCAGAACACTTGGCTCAAACACAGTGTTATGAGGAGGCCAATCACATACAACAAGAGAAAACAGCCACATTCAGAACAAGGCAGGCATAAGGTACCTGGGCGCCTCCAGACCTGCCTCTCTTCTAGTATTCCTGGGAGGTTTGGGAGAACAACTTGAACCACTATCTAAGTGAATGAACACAAATTTTTCTGTTTTTTTTTTTTTTTTTAAGATTTTATTTATTTATTTGAGGGAGAGAGAGACTGCACGAGTGGGAGGGGCAGAGAGAGAGAGAGAATCTCAAGCCGACTCCACGCTGAGCACGGAGCCCGACGCAGGACTCGATCCCAGAACCCTGAGATCATGACTTGAGCCAAAACCAAAAGTCAGATGCTTAACCATCATTTTTAAATTGACATCATTACCTTAGTGACTATTTTATCCTTTATGTAAAAAACACGATATAGAATATGAAGAGGGTAAAGTGGTAAGATTTTTAATAACCATGGCTTTAACTTTCCTTTTACAGGATTCAAATTCAATTATAAACCTTTAAGAAATCAATTTAGAAGTGAATTTTCTATAGGTATATTTATAATTACGATTAAATGTAGATTCAGAAAAAGTGAAGATTTCTAAAAATTCATTCTATAGAGTAAGACCTTTAAAAAAAAAAGTGACTTACTCTTGACCTAATGGTTTAAAATGTTCTATAAAAGTTACTGGGTTATTTACCACCGAGAGCCATTGTGTGATTTTTCTGATAATATTACATGGGCGTTTGTCGGAAATCCTGGTGTGAGATGGCCCATCTGTGAACTGAGAGCCGCTTACACCATTTGAGTCCTCCGAGTACACTGCTGGCCAAGTCCTCAGAATCCGTGAGAGAAACTCAACAATGTTGATGCTGAGTGTGCAATCATCTGCTTCCATTTGTCCCTGTGGTTGGCATGGAATAATAGGCTGAGGCAGGAGATGGGCACAGCACAAATTGAAAATAATGGAGCATTTTGCACCAAAGGAGTCACAGGATACAACTACAATGGACAGGCGGGAGAAAGGTGAGCAGGCCAGAGGCAGTGCAACGTGTCAGCGAGACTGCCACAGCGTTGGGACCGCTACAGCTCAGCACACCCATGTCTAATGAAGACAGAGCCTAACTGCTGGATGTCTCTTTACAATAACTCCAGAGTAGCATTTATAGGACAGACCAATGATGGGTTCCATGTGAAACTCCTATGCAAAAGCTATTTAGGTGATACTTGTTCAGATTTCAGGGGAAATGATGTAAAACGTTCAATTGTACACCAAAAATTGCAATTATCATCCAAAATGTGGACTCATTATAAATGATAGCTAAGTGCCTGAGACTTCCAATAAAAGTCCCACCAAGAAGTAGTAATCTCTTAGGCAGTCTCCTTCAGGAGTCAGAATAGAAACATGACCATTAGTTATTCATCAAACCTGCATCCACTGTGGGCTGATGCGGTCTATAAAGTGGGCACTGAGGAAACTTAGATGCTTCCAGATTTCCAACAAAGGGGCTAAGGTACAGATTAAAGAAAGCTGAATTCCAAAAATAATGTAAAGAAAGCTATACCCAGTTGAAGCTATAGTCTTAGGTAATCTTTTTTGTTGTAACAGAGAAATGAAGGTGGGTCAGAATAAAATCTAGAAACAGAAAGGTCAAAGCATTGTCCCCAAGGAGAGTGACCGGCCAGCATACGTACTATGGATCATCTCAGCTTCAGTCTCACTATAGTGAAGAATATGGTGAACAAGGCTATCCATTTAGGGGCTCTGATTTTCTGCTCTTCTAAATTGTAACCTCTGCGAGAGCCCATTGGGTCTAGAGAGTATCTGTAGGACATGGCTACTACTATTTCTTGTAGGTGTTCAAGAAATATGTGTTGAATGAAAAAAGAATGACTTTCATCAAAAAATGCTGTGCAAATGATACCTATTTTGGAAGAAAGAAAAATTTTATAAAAATTTTATAAAAAATGGGATCAGTGGTCCTTAGTACATCTAATACAGTTTAGCATAAGAAAACAAAAGGGTAAGTCTCTTTCTTTATATGGGAGTGACTCTTCACAGGACATGTGAGTGCAGGCCTGGATGATTTCGCAAGTCCCTTCCACTCTATGAATTCACAGTTCAATAATTTAGTAAAAGTTGAAAAGTAAAAAATGTCCAGCTGGTCTTCATTTCTACTTAGTCAACTCTACTGGTGTGACTGCATTGTGCACATCTGTGGATCAGTGTGGGGCAAAAGAAACAGGTCTTAAAAGGAATGAAAGCTTTCTGTTAAACTTTAAAAAAAAATTACTGAGCTCAAAGAATATTAACATTGGAATAGATCTCTTGGTCAGGTATAAAGCTCGTTAGAAAATCCTCTGTGTGAACAATCGAAACAAAATATTTGAAAACCGTAAAAAAAAATCTTAACTGAAATATTTTATCCTTAGATAAGGTTCATTGTGTATATACTATAAATAGGTTTTAATAAGCATTTGGTATTATGGATCCATAATGTGGAGCCATTTTTTTGTTAATTTTGTGCAAATTCACAGCTAATGCCATTAAAACTCTAAATGAGCAATTCTAGTGTGCAAATGTCTGCTAAGATTAATACCCAAAACCCTGATATCTCTCAACTGTCTCATTAACATGATAACAGGCCCAAAGGAGTTTCAAATCCCTTAACACACCAAAGACATATTTTCTCCCATTTTTCGTTCACACCACCATAAAAATGGAAATTAAACCACATAAAAAACCTTCCAAAAATATCAAGGGGACAATCCAAATACATAAAATACTTTTTTTTTTAATACTAAACTACAAAAGCCTTGTTGAAATGCTACTAAGGAGCCGACTTATATATATACATAAAAACCAAGGCTATCTACAGTAAGTTTATATTTTATCCCAAAGCCTAAACATTTAGGGCTAGTGAAGAAATTGGGAACTACTGAATGATCTAGTATATTAAGCTATTTGTTTTCCAGAGAAACTTACTACCATGTATGGGTTACAGATGGACTTTCAAAAATCTAATTGTGCATCTGCTTTCAAGAGTTTAAGTCAAAGCCATGGGGTTATTGCGCTGAATCCTTTTGTGGTCTAATAAGGGAGAAAATAAAAACAAATTATCTTCTTTGTTATGGAGGATATGCTTTACAATATCACTGCATGGTGACAACTTCTTGTCTTCTTGTCACTGCCTGTCCTTTAGACCATACTGCAGAAAAGCAATTTTCTGCCTCAAAAGCACTCTATTTTTTTAAAGTTTGTCTCTGGGCAATTTTCAGGTCTAGTAGAGCTGCACAACTGTATACAGATGAGAAAGACCCAAAATAGGGCAATTTATTTGATTCCTCCTCTTCAAAACATTTAGCTGAGATTGCATATCCAACAGAGAAAGCCCAAAAAGAATATTCAGGAGTGACCCACAGTGACATATACCCTTTCTGTAAATTTGCATTAAATATAGTTGCCAAATAACATGGACATCCTACAGTTGTTTTTTGTTTAACGTAAACCTTTAACACCAAAATTTCCCTAGGACATTAAAAATGATTTCTTCTAAAAAAAAAAAAAAGGGCAAATCCCTAGAAATAGGTAGTTAAATACAGCATATGGAGTTTTCAGATGAAGAATCACTTAATTTTAAGTGGTCCGCTCATTTGAATCAGCAGTTTGGTTTTCTGGTTGAGGAGTAAAGGGCACCTTTGATGCAAAAATGTATTCCCCCACTGTTCAGTTGCTGATAATTTCACACTTATCAATGCCTGGTGCTAGTAGGACCATAATAGCCTCCTGATGTAACTCTATCCTCACACAGGATGGAATGTTCCACAATGGTCTCTTACCCCAGTCGGAGAACAAGTTTACCTTTAATAACGTCTGCAAAGAGGAATGATTTAAAAGTTGCTGGATTTTAGATTTAATGCCTGCTGACATAATTTAAAAGAATATAGCCTTTTTTCCCCCCTATCATTAACTCTCTCAAGGCTGAATCATTACCTCTCTTCATAATTATATTTATGGAACTGTAAGTGCTTGTTTTTTTTTTTTTTAATCAAATAATAGTATTCTACAGTTTGCACAGTGAGCAATATCAAACATGTTTCTGCTGACTAGCTAGCAAATTCCTGAGTCCAAAACTTAGGATTTTTAGGTAAAAACAGTCATGAATGTAAACAAAGTTTACAGAATACCAAACTCATTGCGCCCAGTAGCCTCCGCCTTTCTTGCTACTGAGCGTGTCTATGCGTGCGTGGGCGTCGTCCCGCGCATCTGTGTGTGTGCACATCGGTCTCTCTCTTTCTCTCTCCTTCCTTCCTCAGCCCCTTGCTCTCTGTCTTTAATTTCTCTTGTGTGTATATGGACTGGTTTGAGATTTCCTAGAGGTAGCCGTTTAGGTAAAGTTTTTTTTAAGCCTAATGATAAGCAGATAAATAAGGAATTAAAAGAAATGCAGTGGAAATTATGTCCTATGTATATCTCTAGTGCAAATGAAGTTATTTCAAGCCCATAGATTTTTTTTTAGCATAACCTAAAAGCCTTGTTAAAATTTCAGAAGCACAAAAATTATCTGACCAGTGGACTCCAGATCTTAATTCCTTGTCACACGTTGATTCCTAAACTATGTTTTCTTGTATGTACTGCCCCCAATTTTTCTCACCAGACTCCTTTTTCAACTTCATCTCGTCCAGTCTGTGCCCTTGTCGCTGGGGAGGAATTGACCTTCAGTGAGGTCTCTGACGACCTCATTACAACTAAGCCCAAGGGCCAGTCCAATTTTCAAACCTCATCTTTCTTCA
The DNA here is from genome assembly GCF_023065955.2 of Ursus arctos. Taxonomy (NCBI): domain Eukaryota; kingdom Metazoa; phylum Chordata; class Mammalia; order Carnivora; family Ursidae; genus Ursus; species Ursus arctos. Next base: position 33,077,714 of record NW_026622952.1, on the reverse strand, counting down.
ACCTCTTCGCGGCATTTGTCACATTCAACCATCTCCCGTTTCTCAAAATGCCTTCGGAGCTCCCCTCCTGACTCCTGCTTAGTCTGGTTTTCTTCATTGTCTGCAATACGTTTACTTCGGTCATTCTTCTTAGTAACTGGAGGTAAACGTAGCAAAGTCTACACGTTTCTCTCCTCATTCCTCACCTGGGCTGGGTACTTAGCCCCGAGAGCTGTTAACCACGTGCGTCACCTTCACCGTGTTAGATGTGCCGTGTCTTCGTAGACAATATCCATTATCACCACCTCTGTCTTTTCCATTCCGTGTGCCTCCCCAGAGATATGCACACGAGGTACACCATTTTGGCAGGATTTCAGGGACCTAGCTCTATAATCGTTTCTTTCCAACAGGTCGCACAGCCCTTCAATTTTAGGCATGCTTACTGAGTTATCTACGCACACATTTCTGTCCTCTACTTTTAGCCAGATACTCTCTCCTTGCTTAGACCAGTGTTCCTCAGGTTTCTATTGCTGTGTATCCCTGTAACGATGAAATACAACCTTTTTCTTCAACCAAAACCAGCTCAAGGGCAATCAGCATGCTTAATCTCAATGCAATAATAAACTTTAATCCATGCCATCTAAAAATACTAGATGACAAATTCCTATTTACATGCATCATATATATGTAGTAAATATGTATATTTACACAGATGTAAATATATATGTAAATTTATTTTCTGTCTTTGTACAGTTTTGAGATTTCGTCATCCTTTTATATGTTACTGAGTACTTAAATTCACATGGTACCCTATCAATTTATCATATAATAACACTGAAGAAAAAATGTATGGTATCTCCATTTATAGAAATCACTCCAGCTCTCCATGATCATGAGGAAAGAGAGAGCATTTATAATTTGAATGTACATAGCATAAGCCATACAGAGGAAAGGTGGGGGCACCAATTTTCATTAGAATAGTCTCTCCAAATAGATATAAATACCAAGAGGGAGCAGAAAAACACATTTAGAACTACCTTTACCTCTGATTTTACTCTACCATATCTAACTATGCCAATTAATACACCTCACTATGGATCTTCTAAGTGACAGATAACATTTTATGCACTGGCTGGTGACATCAGTCAGGCCTCAGTGGTCATAATGCACTCACAGTTTAAGACCCGACCACATGAGGCGGCTGGATTCATTTTGGTTTCTTTAAAAGTAATGCTGTAGTGCTGTCAATCAGGCGTTATCAGAAGGAAATGAAAGAACGCCACTGATGCATAAATTTACCTGCCTGAAATCCTTTCTTTTGGGAGGCAAAAAAAAAAAAAAAAAAAGAGTTGAGCTTTCCCTCACATTTGCATTGCACTCGTGGTTTACTTTTGTTGTACAATAAACATTTCATTTTAGCATCTGTGCGCACAGGAAGGTAGTGAGAAAGAGGTGACTGAAATCAAAACTCCTCATAACTGTGTGGGGCATGGGATGCAATCATCTTGCCTCCACATAAAAACAGGAATTTGGAATTTTTTTTTTTTTTTTTTGTCAGCGTGCATGTCTGCTGTATACATATTCGAATGATCTTTCTTCAAAACTCTTTGAAAAGATATTCAAATATTATGATATTTTGTGAAGATAGCAGGGAGCTAGCCTATTTAAAACTTTCTGTGGTTCAGTTCCACAAAGCAGAATCATTTTTGTATTTAAAGCACTTGTGCAACGGAATGTGTTCCATAAATGTTTGTGGACTGTCAAAGTCAATAAATGGTTTCAGTTTTAGAAACTCCTAGAAGCCATGTGACCGCTCTCAGTTGTTGGCTAATCTATCCCATCCTCAAATTATACACAATGATGCCACTCCTGCTCTCCCACCGTGACTTTCTTATTGGTGACAGGGGCGTCATCACTGCCCCAGTAATCAAGATGGTGTCACATCCGATCTATTTTTCTCACACACATCTTTTGCATCTGCCACTTCTTTTCTATCTCCCTGACCATTATAAAAGTGCAAAATTTAAATCTGCTGCTCAGTCTATCTTCCAGAAGCAATACTCATGCTCTGCCAGAATCCTATGGCATAAAATGCGTATTTCTCATCCTAGTAGTTAAAGGTCTCTACAGCCTGGTTGAGCCTGACTGTTCACAATGGCTGCACAAAAACTTTTTGATCTGGGCAATCAGATTCCCAACAGTCTCTTCTCATTCCTGGCCCTGAGACTTGCTTACAAACTCTGCCCACCCGAAACACCCTCCTCCCTTCTGTCCCCTACCCAAACACCCACAGCATCCAAAGCCCAGCCAAAGCTCTGAAATCACTGAGAACTCATTTTCCATAACTGCATCCCCTGGTCATCTTCCTCTGTTCGGAATGTGACAGCAGGTCTCCTACTCATTCCATCACGACCTTGTCAGTTATTCCTTGTGCTTTACTATCGGGACTAGCTACGGAACAGCAGGGCCTAGTGTAAAATGAACATGGGGTGACGCTAGTTCAACATTTTCAAGAATTTCAAGACAGCATGAAGAGAAGAGCAATAAGCCAAGCATGGGGCCCTTCCAAGTACATAGGCCTGGGAGACCGCCCAGATGGCAGACCCCTGGCCCTATCTGCTGTACGACGTCGGCTTTAGACTTTTGACACGGATGATGTCTATTAGCTTCCCTATATGGATCCTAAGTTCTTTGGGCAAAGTGCTAGGTACTTTGTTGTTTTCCAGTCATTATGCCTGTGTAATAACTTGTTTGTTAGAAATTAACATCATGCTTTGCTTACAAACATTACTATCATCGGTATATAGTAAAACAAACTTTGAAAAGCTTCTCATTCAATAAGTCTTTTCAACAGGAATTTTCTACCCTACCCCTTAAAAGAAGGACAATTATGCAAGATGCACACAACACATTATAGTTTAAGCAGTGAATATGCCATTTCACACTTTTAAAAAATGAAAACATATTTGACATATAACTGTATTAATTTAAGGTGTGAGACAAGTTGATTGCATACATTAATGTACTGTAACTGCCATTATAGCAGTGGGTGGCACCTATCACATCACATAATTATTTATTTTTTGTGACTGGAATAATTAATATCTAGTCTCTTAGCACGTTTGACAATTACGATACAATATTGCTGTCTATATTTACCTTCTGTGGCTTAAATCTCTCAGACTACTACCAGTTGCAAGAGAAGATACCATTTTAATTTTAAAGGCATGTCAGAATCTTTTAGGCTTCCTGTTACATTTTGGTGGTCTAATTTTTACTAAGCCCCAGCACCATGTGATGTGTCTTTAAAGGGTAACTAGATACTATATGTCTCACCTCCGTTACTCAAACCACAACCTACTTATTCACCTGGTTCTTTAGCTCTTGGAGAATGACAGGAAAAACAAAAAGAAGAAAAGAAGAAGCAGTAGGTGGGAGGGAAAGGCAGCAGGAACACTCTCAGCAGATTAGCATCTTCCGAAGAAGCCTCCCCGAGAGACCAGATACGCCACACTCCCCCGGACTCTCCTCCACGCTCCAGCACTTCTCCACTGGGGGACGAAGTGAATAAAGCAGATTTTTGCAAAGCGGAGTCAATCTTCCTATTGGACACTGTTCAACCTATGACACAATATGGCATCACTCTTAAAACTAATAAAAAATAAATGGCAAGACGTTCCTCAAAAGAGATTGACTGTTCATCTTCATTCAGCCTTTCAAAGTGCTTCACTTCAAGGTGACAGTGCTAAGTATGGACCATAAATCCATCTCTGGCTTGCCTTTAGACAGTTATAGGATATGTTAGATTTCTTTGCTCCGAGCAGTGCTCTAGACTAACCCTTGTTAAAAGTATTACTGTAGATATTTCAGTACCTCCAACAAAAATGTCACCTTTGAAGTTATTTTCCTGCAAAATTCAAACTACATTAATCTTACTTCCATAGGTATTTGAAGTTTGGGCTTCCCCGAGTTGAAACCATTTCTCACGATACTAAAATAAAAATCAAGCTCTACAACTTAAATGTCTCAGTAGCAGTAGGAAACAGACCAAAAATAGCCTTAAAAAATCACTTTTAAGTGGGGAAGTGGCAATTGAGGAAGGAAAATCAAGGGAATCTGCAAAGATAGAGGAATGTCTAAGTAGAATTCTTGTAAGTCATGAGAAAGTTTAATTGTATCATACTTTCTTTCGACGTTGCCAAATTATCGGCTGATTTTATTTTGCAAGTGCTTTGTAAAAGTTCCTTTTAGTATAATGATTTATAAAATGTTTCACTGTAGAAAAATTTGCATAAAACTCATTTTAGATTTCCTTTGGTAATCAGACACAAGAACCCATCACATATTGTCTGGATGACAGAGGAGCTACATCTTGTGATTTGAAAGGCTGAAGTTGAGTCGCTTTTTTTTCTCTATTTTGCTTCCAAGATGACCACATAGTTATGAAGCTTTGTAATGACATTTTTTTTTTTTTTACACTTTCAGGTATTCTAAAAGCTACTTTTTCTTGAAAGAGCATTTTTATAATTATTTATCAAAAATGAGATACAGTAAAATTTCTCCTCTGAATGCTGTGAGAAATTGTAGGTAATCATGAACATTCAGAACGCAAGCTGTTCTTCTCAGGCCATCATACAATGAAATGGACGATAAAGAGAGTTCTGAAAGTATGAGAATATCGCTTTTATTTTAACAATGAAAACAGAAACAAAACAACCATTTTCCTATGTCTCAGGGAGAAAGCTGCCTGGAAAGTCTATACAGCAATTCACAAATCAGAGCAGTAGAATTCAGCATATGATGATTCTATTCAGATGCTTCCTTGAATTCAGATCCATATAAAATATAAAAATCAAAACAGAATCAAAGTCAACTATGAAGTTGAACTAGAATATAAATTTGAAATTAAAGGCACATAAGATGGAATACAAGAAAAATGTAAATTATAAAATTTACTGAGTGGTAATCGGCATTAATTTTGCAAAGGGACATATGTATAGTAATGGGTATTTTTGGAGATGAGGGAATGAGGATAAAGGACAAGAGAATTTCAAAATTTTGTTTATAAAAAGATAGCTTAGACAACTGATTCTAACTTCTAATTCTTCAATAACTATATTTAACAAAGGTCAGTTTGGTATTTGTTCCCTTATCCCCTAAGATCATCTCCTTACCCCTGGAAATATGGATAAGATACATATTTTTTAGAAATTATACCAAAGGAATGTCATCAGGTCAGAGATTTATATTGTTGAGCACCAGTAGGATGTCCTAGCCATCATTCCAGGGGCCAGCCTGCGGCTATAATTCTCCCAAGACACAGAGACTAAGTATTATATCGCTGCCCTATCTTTTTCTGCCATTATCCTGATGAATATCCTTGCCAATTAACATACGTATGCATGGAGTCTCCTTCTACTTTTTCAGCAAGTGTATAGTTATTCTAACTCCAAGTGGTGATCAATTTTGGTTTGCAGCTGCATTTAAAAGCTTAAGGATCCATTAGAAATCCCACCTTGCTCTGCAATTTGCGGCAGAATACCACTAGCTACAACAGGATATAACACCTAGATGCCAGACAAGGTATGGCATCAAATCTGAGGTCTGAATCGTCATCTCAGCTTTGCAGAGGATGAGACTGAAGCCAAGTCCCCAGGAAATGCCAAAGGTGCCACTGAAATCTGTTTGCTGACTTCAATGAGAAATAATGTTACAAGTGAGGGTTAGTACCTCTGGTTCCACTATATTTTATACAAACTCACTGACGTTGGACCTGAACCCTATTTCTACAAACGTGTTTGTGAAAAAATTTCTAATAAGGAGTTTAACCCCAAAACAAGTTGAAAATAATCATTTTCGTAACCAGTTTTAGACTTGAAACACTTTGCCCAACATTTGGATGTATAATATACAATTTTTTTTTCCAAGTTCATTTCTGGAATGTGGGTTGCAGATAAATGCCATGGTCCCTTTCCTGTTTGTAACATATATTCATTGCACATTTCTTTCTACTCTATTTTTGGCCAGGAAAATGAAGCTTCCATTTTCTGGGCTTTCCATTATAAATCAATATCCCCACATGAGATGCTGAATTTTAAGAACCCAAGGATTTCCATATTGGTCAGATTCATGGTTCATTCAATCTAGTTAAAGAATTATCTCCCTGTTATGTAAAGCCCCACTCTTGACCTGGTATTGCCTTCTTTTCTTTTTCTCCCAGAAGCCTTCCATTCCCTACTGCTTTCGGGGGGGTGGGTGTGGGAGGTGGTTAGGGGAAAGTGTGGGAGTGTGAAGAAGGAGAAATCAAAACACAGAGAGTAAAAGAACGAAGTTTGTGAAGACAGACCAAAAAAGTGAAAAAGGAAAAGAACTGAGAAATGAGGAACATGGGTATCTAAGGATAGTTCAAGTGTGGGAAAAAATTACTATAGTTAATGATTTTTTTTTCTGTTTTCATTTATTCCAGAAATATGTCCCCGTTCTACCATCTATAATCACTTTTCTTACAGAAAATATGAAGACAAATGCAAATGGGTCCCTTTCCTAAATAAATTAATACAGTGGAAAAACTCAATAGAATTCTCAGATTTCCATTAATGCAGGAGGGATTTTTTAAGTGCGCGGCTCTTATCATTTTTCTTCTATAAGGTCAAGCGAAACTAATAACACTCAAAATATTGAGATGCAGTCTTTACACCCTCAGACACTGCACTGAATACACCACCTTCCTCAAGCCCTCAAGTTTGGGGCTCCTCATTAAACTTAAAGGTGATGTATTGTCATTGTGGGGAGATATGGGTGGAAGAGGATGGAAAAGTATGAGTTACTTATTGATAAAGAGTAAATTTTCAAATTCCCATGCTATTTAATTCCCATCCTCTTTTCCAGAGGGTTCTAAAGCATTTTAACTGGGAGTCACGCTTTTGTTTCTTTCTTTTCCTAATTGTCAGACCGCCCTTCCTTGAACCCTGTACAAATCTATGATTCTATCCAAGGCAAACCTCCTACTTCTTTTGATGTAACTCTTAAGACTTTCCTGATCCCTTCCCCCATTATATTTCTTCCTGCTTTCTTGGGGTGGCCCCTGAATGTCTTCTTTACTAGCTTTGCCAGAGACACCATTTATAACTCTCTTCTCTCATTGCCAATTAAACAAAACAAAACAAAAACATGTATCTCTATCTTTTGTTTTACATTTCCATCTACCACCCACCACTCAGTTATTGTGGTGAGCAGTGCCGTTAGTGTCCTCAGTGTCTGGGGAGGTACAAAAACCTCAACGTTGAAGAGGAGTAATTTTGTTGTTGACTTCTGCCAAGATTTTAGAAAGCCAAGATGAGTTTTAATCACACTACTGTCTGCACAGGAGTGTAGTTCTGGTCCTCAGTTTCACCTGTATGCAACAACTGCTCAAGACATGTATTTGCAGGATGACTCATAGTGCAAATGTAAAATGTCACCTTTATTGCTCAGTCACCCATATGGTCCATTTACAAAGAAACACAATGAGATAGTCCAAATGTGGTTCTAAATTGCTTCATCTACTGTCCTCAACAAAGTTATAAGGAGAGATAAATCACAGAAATACTTTTGAAAACCTCTGTTTCTCTCCCATTCCATTTGCCTCTGTGATATTCTCAATACCTTAAGATACACAACTCCCATGTAGCTTGATTGCCTTATCATTCATCCCTTCCCTCTTTCCTCTAGATTCTGCCATCTGAAAGCTCCCAAAATGATGTGACAAGGACCTCTTTAGAATAAGGAAGAAGAAATGGAGACAAAGAATCCTCTTGAGCAAATGGGGAAATAGCCAACCTGGGGAAATGCCTTCCCTGGCATCCTGGTGTTGTCATACAAAGAATCATTATTGTACTTGCAGTCAATAATGCAGAAAGAAAGAATAGATCTTTCCAAGATGTACATTAGCTGTGTTTCATGCCAATACATATTGAGTTTTCATTTCGTTACATGAAACAAAATGCTTCTCCCCAAAGTGTTGACTTTCAAATAACCCAGGTAACTGTAAGTTGATTTTCCCCTCTGATGTTATCAACTACAGATATGAAGCAGACTTAACTTATTTACAATGCCGGATTGAATTGATTTACTATTTTATTTTACTCTATTGGTGTATAGACTATTTGCATGTTCCCTAACAGTTCACCTGATCCAAAATAATAATAATAATAATAATAATAATAATAATACCACCTTAGGAATATTTAGATCACTCATTAGTATATAAATTAAGAGAAACTTCAAATATAAGCCTATCAGATCAGATCAATCAAGTTTTAAATAAAATCTGTCTCTTACCAACAAACTATGTGCTAATTTCAGGGTCCAGTCACCATTTGACATTATAATGAAGAGAAAAAGATTACGGTATGCTTTCAATATAATCACTTACGAAGTTTTTTTCTATATCTAACAGGAGAAAACATTTTCTTTTACGTGCATTTGATGAAAACAAAAGAAAATAGATACCATAAGATATCTACTGACCCCAGGCCCATAGTGTAAGATTTTATTTATTTTATTTTATTATTATTATTTTTTAAAGATTTTATTTATTTATTTGACAGAGATAGAGACAGCCAGCGAGAGAGGGAACACAAGCAGGGGGAGCTGGAGAGGAAGAAGCAGGCTCATAGCGGAGGAGCCTGATGTGGGGCTCAATCCCATAATGCCGGGATCACGCCCTTAGCTGAAGGCAGATGCTTAACTGCTGTGCCACCCAGGCGCCCCAAAGATTTTTAACTGATTTGGAATATTATTTAAGTTACCTATTTTAATCCAGACATCTGCTGGTCAAGTGAATGATCTGTTTGCCATCATGCAGCTTTAAATAAATTAAAATATAAATGAACAAATCACATCAATTGGGATCTGAGTGCACTCTACAAATATCTACTGACACTATTTTCCATCAGCAAAGTGGGAGGAGGATGAGTAATTTGACAGGAGCAAAAATAAATTTTCCTATGTATCACTTCACAGGACCACTTCTATGAATGACAAACTCACAGAAATCCTGGAAATTCTGATGAAATAAGAAAGGCAATAAGCTTTTCTTAAACACTAGAGGCAAAATGTGTTTTCAATATACTCATGTTTGATATTACTCTTTCTATAACATACCTGAATATCTTCTTATTCATGTCTATTGTGCATTGAATTTTATATAGAGGTTGCTTGAAAGTGCAAAATTCACAAGAGATCTCAGCAGTTATTTCATTGAGAAATAAATATGAAATATTAAATGAGGCACAGTATATCTCATTTTAATTTATATTTACATATCAAAATTTTTTTTTACTTTTCAGTTAGAGCTTCTTCCAATTATAACTGGTCAGTCTGAAAATGTGACTAATTATGTTCATTTTGTACAAAGAGACACTCGAACAATTACCTCTCTCATCCCAAAGATGGTTTAAGAGAGCAAAACCGAGTATCAGTCTAAGAAAAAGAACTAGATTGTATAACCATCGTGCTCTCGTGTGTGGTAATAATGGCTTTATGGTAACAGAGGTGGGTGAAAGCAAGTTTCCAGAAACTTCTTGTGCCAGATCTAAACAGTAAGATTAAATTATCATGTTTAAAGTACACTAATATTTCTACAAAAATATCCCTTCCCCAAAACTGACAGCGGATGATTGTTTTGCAATATATTCAGTGTTGGACTCCGTACAGTTTTTGATTATCTTTGGTTCTGCTCTTCTTTGTGTGTGAAAATGATCGTGAACCAACAATAAAGTTTGCAATCCTAAGGACCCCAGTTTGCATTTTTAAAGTGTCTTGTGTCTTGCTTTGTATTCTGTGGAAGTTCAATTAATATTAATGGTTGAAGGGAATATTTGCTGATGCCATTTTATGGATATTTTGTTAGTGAAGTGATTAGTTGGCCTGCAGATTTCCTCTCACACTTTTGATATTTAAATACAGTCTATAACCAGGTTTACATTTGTAAAGTGAAAGGTACTTAAATATGCCCAAATATGATGAGGTACTGAATTTTTTCCGAATTTTTTTTGCATGCATGCATAGTTTTCCTTTGTTGATTCCATTTAAAAAAACCTCAAAAAACAAAAAAAAAACAAAAACCAAACTGCAGCTGTAAGCATTCCACTATCCTCAAGTTCCCATAGTTTGAAAAAAAAAAAAAAAAAATCAAGAAAACGTCCTCTTACATGGCAAGTGTTTCCCTTGTGGTCACTCACCAATATTTGCAAGGCAAGGTCACTTTCAATGCCACAGAAGATGGGAGAAAAAAAAAAAATGAAGGAAACTGTTTTTGTCTTCACTGATTCTGCCAAAACCCTAGCAGACATTGATGTTACAAGAGGGAAAGGTTGTCACGATCCCTTATTCCCAGCTCTGCCCTAGAAACCGTGAAAGAGGGGGAAACATTTTTTTTTTCCTACCATGTATACAAAATATAATACAAAATATTAAAATATGTATATCCTTCAAAAGATCAACATGATTGTTAACATTTGCTTTGAAAACCGTTTTCTGAAACATACTTAAAATACCAAGATCCAAACAGAGCCTTAGAAGCTGAACATACTTCTGTAAAAATTAATTAATCACTTTGAGGATTTAGCAGGAGGAAATAGCCATAAACATCTTATACGCTCAGCTGGTGGTAGACGGTAGGCTGAAATGACAATTTTGTTTAAAAATGGGAGAAGGGAAGAAACCGAGATTTGGAATAAAGTTATATATGCTTGGGACAAGCAGAAAGAACATTTTATATCTACATGTGGCCTACAGAGAAGCAGAAGAAGGAAAGGTGAAAGATTAATGAGGGGGATTTTTTTTTTTTTTTTGCATTTTCTATCATCTATGTGAATTATTACCTAGATGCCTGATATGTCCTAAAAGAAAAACTGTGATGAATAAATAAACAGCTCTCCAAATCTTCAATAGGGTGCTTTACCTTGCAGGGAATATTATCATTGGCTTTTGATACAATTTCTGCTGCAGGGAAAGACTTTCAAAGCTCAGAATGCCGAAGCATTGCCAGGCGCTCAAAGGCCCCCTGCTGAGCGCGTCAAACTAAGAAATCTCTCTGAACTTGTCGAATTAAAAGTCATCTCCCTCTCTCTGCAACCCCTGCATGAGCTGGGAAGCTCTGTCCTCATTTTTTAGGCCCCTCCACGATAAACAAATGGAGCCTAGAGCATCTTTATTCTTTACAGCCATGCAATTAAAATTCTTTTAAAAAATGTAATTGAAGGCAATGAATTTCAAAAGGAACTTCTAGTTAACAATGAGACCAAACAGTTTGAGAGGGCCACATTCAATTGTGTTTCAGAGGTAAAAAGCAAAATAGCTTGTTAAGAACCAGAGAAGTGTCCTTTTTTATTTTTATTATTTTGATTGTACATAAAGAGGTTATTCTAAACTTAAACAACTCAGCAGGATTTATAGTTTCTGGAATGTCATAAGACTTAATTACTCAGACTGCAAAGAGGAGCACACTATTAAAATATGAACAAAGCCATATGCGATCCCTGGTTGCTGCAAATCATTATGTATCTATCCCCCCACAAATTAAAGAAGTTTAATCTGTGTTTGCATTTTTAGGCACCACACTGTATATTCTTTTTCTCCCCCTATGGTGTGTTCCTAACACCAATGCCATTGTAACAATTTGATAATTCCCCTAGTAGCCTATTGACGGATCGTCACTATTATAACCAAATGCAGTAACAGATTCAAAGTCCTTTGTTAATTAGCAAAAACGTGAAAAGCATTTTAAGTGCTTTTAGAAAAACAGAATGGGAATGCATTATCAGTTTCAAGTGTCAAAGTATTATTTTTGAAAAGGAGTGTTACGTGACATCCTTGGGGAAGAGTTTCAAAAGATCCTGTGTTCCTTGGTCCACATCTTTATAAGAAAGTACTTATACTGGTGTTATTAATCGCTCTCTAGTGTCTGAAATACAACCTTTGATGGTAGGTGTCAGAAAGGGAATGAATGATGAACAATTTTGTCATTACCCATTGAACAGGGGTTGAAGACAGGTGTGCGTGTGTGTGTGTGTGTGTGTGTGTGTGTGTGTGTGATTTTTTAAAGCATGCTTTGTAGGACTTACTGCTTCCCAAATAGAGACTGTTGATCAAGGCAAGGGGATAGTCAATGTTTTAAACCTGAGTATTTTGTAGTTATGTCATTGCCAAGAACAGATAGAACACATTCAGGTGAATGGCATATTTTGTGGAACAATTTTCTTTTAGTTTCTTTAAATGCTAAGTGATGCTTAAAGTAGAAAATATTCAAATGAGAGGAATGGGGTCAGGGAGATATGTTATAGGAGGAGGCAAAAGAAGTAGTGGATAATCAGCCTGGGGTCCGTGAAGTCACAGTGGGTTTGTGAAGAAGGAAGGGGCATGAGTAGTGGAGATACTGAAGAGCTGGTGAGAACCAGATGAAAAAAAAGCTGGTGCGATCTGGTGAAGAGCAGTTTCTTGCTTAAGGAGGAAGCGTTGGGCTGCAAGGGGTTATCAATCAAATGTGCTTAAAAATGCAGACAATGAGAACATTACGTTCATTTGGCGTATTTTTAGTAAAGGCAAGAACAATTATTTAGTTGATAGAGAAAACAATGGGATTAAATGAGGTTGTGTTTTTGTTTTTAAACATATTCAAAATGGGACACCATTTTGTCAGAAGATGATGAACAGTGGTGAAAGTCCTGGGGAAAAAGCAAATCTGTTCAAGGATCCAGGCGGATAGATTTGGAGACCCAAAGCTAGCTTTGTAAAGAGGGAAGAACATTTGTGGTTTATCTTTGTCTAATATGAAAATAGTATATTAACTCAAAGGGGAAACATGGAGTCAAGCACCTTGAGCAGTATTTCAAGTAAATGATTCTACAAATGTGTGTAATACATAAAATTTTAACTGTGCAATGAATATTTGTTATTTGGAGTTTTAAATAAAATCTACTGTGGAATTGAACCACATTAAGTATTAAAGGTAGGCAAGATTTTCTTAACATAAAGAAATACAACTGCCCCATTGTTCAAGGTCAATTACTGACAACAACTGAAACATTCTAATAAGAAGACATAAACTAATTTCAAATTTTCTTACACAGTCTTTGGGTTATTCCTGTTTCTCATTTTATTTCAGCTTTGTTTTTATGACATGGAACTATACATTTAAAGGATTTTGAGTTCTCCTTTCATTTTAAAGAATGCAACTATGTTAAAACTACAACACACTTATTTTTCTGCTTGAAAAAAAAATCAAATAAGAAACATGATGTCTAGATATCTATTAAAGGAAGACTGTAATCTATTCGAAGACCTTGCTGATACATCATACACCTTAACACATTTCAGAAGACTTCCCCAGAAGCTCTTCTCTAAGATATGTGTGTTCTTCAATCAGAACAAAGAGGGATCTCATTTTCTGATACTGCAGTAAAATGTTAAGTGTAGCCCTCTAGGTTAAATTATGTGAAAATACTTTCTTTGAAAAAGGATTCAGGGAGAAGTAAGCAGAATTTAAATTGGCTTGGATCTCTGAGCCACAGTCCAACACTCAGTGGATCGTAACCAATTATCTCACTTGATTTATTTACCCTCCTCCCCCTGTCCCATTTTGCTTTTCATGTCTGAGTTTGGAACAAGTCTGATTAAAACAAGGGACCACTGCAACATTCTTTGTTATGAATTAAGGACGAGGGACTAGCCATAATAGTGATGATTACAACATAACCTATATCCAAGGCTACAATAAAGTTCTCAAATGACATGCTTCAGTCATTTTGCTGTGACTTGGAACTGCTTTTGATTTGGATATGATATTTGTCAAAGCATGTTGGGGGTGTGGTTGGTGGTTATTCAAACAAAGATGGAATTGTTTGATTACTGTAACATTGAGTTTAATAGTTTGATCCTTTCCAAAACGGAGTAGGATTTAGTTTCTACAATATATTTCAATAAAAATGTATGGAGCAACTATAATGTACTAAAGGCTTTGCGAAGCATTGGGGAAGGCAAAGATGGTTTCTCTTTTTAAATACCTCACCAATTAGCCTTGGACTAACTTTATTTCAATTTTTATACCTGGCATTGTGTGGGGGGACATTTATCATTACTTTCAGGCACCTAGACTTTGAACTATTTCCCATATTTGAGAGCATTTCTATCTTACGAATTTTGGTGGAAGACACTCTTCATGGGAACTAAGAACATTACATGCCCATGGCAGCCATGGAAGTATACTACTTAGATCTCCACGCAAGAGAAGTCTCTACGCAAAGGTACAGGATAGCTAACAAGCCTCCAGCTGTTGCAACTGTAGGATTCACACACATTCACACTCAGGTCGTGCTCTCCCTGGGCTGCTCACAGCCTAAGCTTGACCCCAGTGGAATTACTACAAGCTGGCTCTTTCTACCCAATGGGGATGCTTCCAAGGAGCACACTTGGCCCTGTGGCTCTCTGTCAGCCTAGCTGGGATGATCTCAGAGCCTCAAGGATGCAGAGGCTCCTTCTACCCAATTCTTCTGTCTCCACACTCTCCTCTTTCTTAACTGTCAGACTCCCATCATGGTCTCGATGCTGTCCCTGCTCCTTCCAGCCTTCTCTCCCCTTTATCCTTCACTGATATTTTCCTCAGTAAATCTTTTGCACACGTGATTCCATTCTGGTATCTGTTTCTTGGAAGACCCAAACTGATACAATGCCAGTCCTCAAGCTTGTGCTTGATACACGGGATTTTTTTTTCCCCTCAGAGAGGGTCAATACATTTCATTAGGGAGAACCTCCTTAAAATGTACACAAGCAGAAGCGGAATCCAGCTTCACGCTCCTCCTATGATAAGATATTATGAAGAGCCAAAATCAATAAATCTGTTTCAAATGCAAATAGTTGGTTGCAGTCCAGGCAAAATATGCAGAGCCAAAATCAAATGCCATTGCAATCTCTGGAAAGTTTCCTTAACTGAAATAGCCATTCTTTTTTCAGAAGTTCAATGAGGAAAAGTGTAAAAAACTGCCAGTGCCATAAATCAAGAAATAACAAGTCACAATGCATGGAACTTGTCCTTCATGTTACATGAAGCTGAACTATTCTATCACCTTACTAACTTGCTTGTGACCTACGGGATTCCATGTGAGGATAAAATTGAACCTGGGTTGTTGGGAGACCCTTTCATTTCTCAACGTTGGCTACCTATCGGTGCTTACTCAGATACTTCAAATATTGATCTCTGTAGACAGGGTAATGACCAAATCATGATGCATTTAGAAACATAATAACCACACTAGTCTACTAGTACATTAGACCTCCCCTGTTCAAAAGTCCACCTCAGCGGTGGAAAGTTTAGAGAGATTAATTTATACTTAAAATTCCTATGACAAGTTTTTAAGGCAGTCTTCCATTTATCTATCCATTTACGGAGAAATAATGTAAGAACCAACATAACAGGCAATAACCTTTACAGTGATCCTGTAGGTAAGGGGGCATGAGATGAACCTGTGCCATTGGGCTTGAATAGGAATTCTCTTAGTGTCTGAGACGAAACACTTAGATCAGTGTCCTAAAGAATAGTGACATAGGAGCATCACCGTAGGCAGTTTCTCCGCTCTCTATTCCATACACCTTTTATTTAAAAGTGCATAAGAACTAGGAAGATCAGTAGGGGAAGAAAGGAATAAAGAAAGGGGGGTAATCAGAAGGGGGAATGAACCATGAGAGACTATGGACTATGAGAAACAAACTGAGAGCTTCAGAGGGGAGGGGGGTGGGGGAATGGGATAGACCGGTTATGGGTAGTAAGGAGGGCACGTATTGCATGGTGCACTGGGTGTTATACGCAACTAATGCATCATCGAACTTTACATCAAAAACCGGGGATGTACTGTATGGTGACTAACATAATATAATAAAAAAGCATTAAAAAAAATAAAAGTGCATATAAATATGTGGACCAGAGTGCTATGCTTCCTCTCCCAGTCTGCAGTTATTCTCTTAGCTAGTGGCCCCGCAAGACTATAGAAGTTCTTTAGGATGGTTGAGTTTCATGCCCCCAGAGGCCAGTTTCCTGAACGCAGGATTGTGGGTCTAGTCTGTGCTGTCCTCCAGCTAACTGTCCTGGGTATTAAGGTCCCAACATGGCATTTATTGACCAGTTCATCTAAATAACACGGACCTTTCCTTGAATTTTAAAGACATGTGGCTCCCATTCAGTGTATCACAGCAGTTACACAATATTTAGCCAGAGCCAGTAACACTAGTCATAGATTCTGCCCAGGATGGCTTCCTAAGTACTGTAAACCTACTGCCCCAGCTTGATATTTCAGATTTCAGTGTTGACTTTTGCCCTGATATTCCACTTTTTTGTCTTACGGTGGTCCTAGCTTAAAGACCCCTTAATTCACATTTCTAGATGCCCTTCTGGGATTGATATACTCAGAAATTTAGATGAAGGATTTCTCAGGGATGTCTGACATCTTGAGAACCCATCAGCAGGACAACTCAAATCAAAAATCAGAAAAAAATAACTTGGACTCTTGAGACTAATACAAATGGGCTTCTATTCCATATCATGACCTAAGAAAGGAAGTAGAATATGAGGGTGCCTTGGGTGACTGCCTTCTTGCTGCATGGTGCAGTGCTCTGGGAATGGAGATATGGGTCTGCCTGTCCCTCTGTCTGTCTACTCTGAGTGCATTTATTAGCCATAAACTCAAGAAGGATCTTTGGGATTTTGAGACCTCATGGCCTTCATGTAGTTGAGTACCATTAGAAGTCTGGGACTCTCTCATATTGATTCCTGACTTTGTGGGAAAAATAAAACAAACGAACAAACAAAAGACCCAAGCACCTGCTAAGGGAGTTTGTGTGGACGAGGTTTGTGTTACAAGGTGGTGGACTCATTGGCTAGGTGGCACTATACCACCAGGCCAGATTACTGAGCAGGAAGTGTGGCTTTTTTGAATCTGTACTATGTTAAGATACTGTTAGTGGATCTGCTGTGCTCTCAGAGGACAGGCAGGATCTGCTAGAATGCTGTCAGACCCATAGTATATCTCTTTCACATGGTTTTTGTGCAGACCAAATGAATGAACAGAAACAATGAACTTAGAACAGCACTCAGTAAATACCAGTGTTAATCGTGATGGAGTTTTGACAAATTAATGCCAGGGATACTCAAGGCTATCCCAAGGAAGCAAAGGGATGCCAATGGTCTGAGCCAAGAGATTAGATTACTGAGGGAGGCAAAGATATAAGCTCAAAGACAAGGCACTTAGGACCAATAACCTGGGGGAGCTGACAAGCTAAGGACTAGAAGATGGAAAACAGACTCTCTTGGGGTTTCTCTGCCCTCTATGTGGTTGAAAGGGAAGAGGGAATAAGTTAGAAGAAGACTGGTCTGCAGCTAGAATAATTCACTGAAAACATATTCCCCAAGGACACATGCAGACCAAATAAAATTCACAAGTAAGGGCAAAACTACAAGCATTTCAAGGCAATAGTCATCCATACAGTCAAATGATTCTGAATTGTGAGGAAGGTGATACGGCCAGAATAGCCCGAGGCTGGTCAGGGAACCGGTCCAGGCTTCTAGGGATTGAGGTCTGGCAAGTTCGTCAGAACACCAGGCAAGGAGGTGGCCCTGACTTATGGCCAAAACTTTCATCTCTCTATAATTTCCTAGGGTAGTTAAAAGTTTCCATGTTTCATAGACAGCCTCCTCTAATAAGTATTGGTTGACAGAGGTAGATTTTCTTATGGAGTTGACCCAAATATCTTATAATTAATTCTGTGTATGGACATACAAGTGCATATGAGTATGGGCATGATATCATGTTTGGTTATAATACTAAAATTCTGGTGATTATAGAACATAAGGTAGGAAAACATATAGAAATCTGTGTATTATTAAAAGACACGGTATAGCATTAATATATATGGCGTGAGATAAACATAGGTTTGAATCCTATCATTTACTCATTAAAAGAGCCTAGATAAGTTCACATAACTTCTGTAGAGTCTCTTCATCTGTGATACAGAGATCACAATATTGACTTTATGGATCACTAAAAAAATTAATTAAAATAAGATATGTAATTATTTTTAACAGTGTGGTATTGTACTGACTTTTCTTTTTAATCTTGGTTTTCTGATAATGTTTAGGATTTTGTTTTTCAGATTTATTTATTGATTTGAGGAGGGGGAGGGGCAGAAGGAGAGAGAGTCTTATGCAGACTCTGTGCTGGGTGCAGAGCCTGATGTGGGGTTCGATCTCATGATGCTGAGATCATGACCTGAGCCAAGACCAAGGGTCAGAAGCTTAACTGACTGTGCCACCCAGGTGCCCCAGTAATATTTATGATTAATTGATTTATCCCCAGATTAAGGAATGTTCACTAAAGAATCTTATCAGTTCTTCTATTGTGTGTAGTGGATTCATCAGATATGGTGTAAATCGTATGACTACTGTTAAAGTATTTCTCCTAGACCAGGGTGAACAGACTATGGTCCGTAGGCCAAATCTAGACTGCTGCCTGCTTTGTAAATAAAGTTTTATTGGAACATAGTTACACACAATTGTCAACATGTTGTTTATGGCTACATTTGTACTATGACAGCAGAGCTGAGTGCTTTTGAAAAAGACAGTCTGGTCAGCAAAGCCAAAAATATTTACTATTTAGCTCTTTACAGAAAAATGTGCTGATCCCTCATTAGACTGTCAGTCTTAGATTTTAAAGAAAATCTACTGGTTGATAAGATAATTTTTAAAAATTACAATACAAACTATATGGCCTAAATCCCTAAATGCAATGCAAATAATATTGAATGCATAATCCATAAAAGAGCTAGTATTATATGAAAACATAAATGATTTACCAGTTAAATAGAATGCCTATCAAATATCAGGCTCAACATAACCATAACATTTAGAGGTATGCCATTCAATTACATTTCCCAACTGATTGTGATAACTTAATACTTTACTAGAAAATGATCGGATTGGAAAATTATAACTCAGAGTCAAAGGAATTCTGCAACATTGTTTGGACATGTTCTTCATTAATTGCAATTTATTTTTTTAAAGCTGTTATAGCACCAACAGCATCAGTGTGGGCTTCAGGAGTATACACGGGGAGTGTGGGATCTGGATCCATGTTCCTGATCAGTTGCAGCAGAAACAATTGCACCAATAGCCACGGTGTTGGCAGTGCTCCCACCAGCAGTGTCTGTGCCGGGGGTGGGCTTCCGGGCTCTGAGCAGTGGCACTTTCTCTTTTTCACTTTTCCAGCCTGAAGAATGGAGACAACTGCTTTCTGTAATTTCTTATCTCTTGTAAACACCAACATCCTGCCTTTCCTCCTCTAGTTCTTCCAACACTTTTGCAACAAATCCCTGTATTAAATTCCTCTCCGTGAACATAGGCAGCAACCTCTATGACATCGGCCAAAGCAACCTTTTTCATGATACATCCCCAAAGGCAAGAGAAACAAAAGATAAAATGAATTTATGGGACTTCATCAAGATTAAAAGTTTCTGCACAGCCAAGGAAACAGTCAGAAAAACTAAGAGGCAGCCCACGGAATGGGAGAATATATTTGCAAATGACACTACAGATAAAGGACTGGTATCCAAGATCTACAAAGAACTTCTCAAACTCAATACACAAGAAACAAATAAACAAATCAAAAAATGGGCAGAAGATATGAACAGACACTTTTCCAATGAAGACATACAAATGGCTAACAGACACATGAAAAAATGTTCAAAATCATTAGCCATCAAGGAAATTCAAATCAAAACCACACTGAGATACCACCTTACGCCAGTTAGAATGGCAAAAATAGACAAGGCAAGAAACAACAATTGCTGGAGAGGATGTGGAGAAAGGGGATCCCTCCTACATTGTTGGTGGGAATGCAAGTTGGTACAGCCACTCTGGAAAACAGTGTGGAGGTCCCTTAAAAAGTTAAAAATTGAGCTACCCTATGATCCAGCCATTGCACTACTGGGTGTTTACCCCAAAGATACAGACGTAGTAAAGAGAAGGGCCGTATGCACCCCAATGTTCATAGCAGCAATGTCCACAATAGCTAAATCGTGGAAGGAGCCGAGATGCCCTTCAACAGATGACTGGATTAAGAAGTTGTGGTCCATATATACAATGGAATATTACTCAGCTATCAGAAAGAACGAGTTCTCAACATTTGCTACAACATAGACGGCACTGGAGGAGATAATGCTAAGTGAAATAAGTCAAGCAGAGAAAGACAACTATCATATGATTTCTCTCATCTATGGAACATAAGAACTAGGATGATCGGTAGGGGAAGAAAGGGATAAAGAAAGGGGGGGTAAACAGAAGGGGGAATGAAGCATGAGAGACTAAGGACTCTGAGAAACAAACTGAGGGCCTCAGAGGGGAGGGGGGTGGGGGAATGGGATAGGCCGGTGATGGGTAGTAAGGAGGGCATGTATTGCATGGTGCACTGGGTGTTATACACAACTAATGAATCATCAAGCCCTACATCGGAAACCGGGGATGTACTGTATGGTGACTAACATAATATAATAAAAAATCATTATAAATAAAAAAAAAAAGAAAAGAAAAAAAAATAAATTCCTCTCCGTGTGAAATACATGGAGTATATTCTGTTTTCCTGATGGAATCTCAACTGCTATAGTGTCTCCAATGAGGAGTACGTACACTTCAATTTTGTGAAAGATACAATGATATTAATTAAGGTATTCCTATGCTCACCTACGGTGGTGCAGGCAGAGGTACCGTGGTCAAGAAGGACAAATCCACAGACAAAATCAAAGGGAATGGGTCCAATGTAAATAACCTGCCATCATGTGACTGGCTAGTGTCTGAAGGCAGCACCCCATCTTGGGGCTCACAAATGACTTATGCTCTGGAGCTTGGGTACAACTCAGCATTGACTGCTGGGTTAACCTTGGTGATAGCAAGTTGTCCTTTGACATCTGTTTAAGAAGCTCTCTGTATTAAATCCCTGCTTCTACTGGGCTTAACAGTGTCCCCCCTGAATTCATGCACTTGGAACTGGCGAATGTGACTTTATTTGGAATCAAAGTCTTTGCAGATAGAATCACTTTAAGATGAGGTCATACGGCATTAGAGTAGGTGCTCAATGCAATAAGTAGTGTCGTTTTAAGAAGTGAGCTATTGGGACACAGAGACAGACAAATAAGGAGAACGTTATGTGACAATGGAGATAAAGATCGGAGTGATGTATCTATACACCAAGGAATGCTGAGGATTGCCAACAACCACCAGAAGCTAGGGAGAGGCAAGGAAGGAGTCACCAGATCTTCAGAGGAAGCATGTCCCTGCCAACACCTTGATTTCGGTCTTCAACATCCAGAACTAGAATAGTATAAATTTATGTTGTTTTAAGCTAACCAGGTTGTGGATATTTGTGGTAGAAGCCACAGGAAATTAAAATACCTTCTTTGTTTGAAATTTCTGGAGATTTTTTTTTGTCTTTTTAAATTAGGCACTATCTTGGGGCACCTGGGTGGTTCAGTCATTTGAGCGTCAGACTCTTGGTTTCAGCTCAGGTCATGATCTCAGGGTTGTGCGATGGGGGCCTGCATTGGGCTCCATGCTCAGCAGGGAGTCAGCTTGAGATTCTCTCCCGCTGTACCTCTCCCCCTCCAAGTAAAAATAAATCTTTAAATTAGGCACTGTCTTCGTTCATTTGGGCTGCTATAACAGAAGTACATGGACTGGGTATCTTAAACAACAGACATTAATCACAGTGCTGGAGGCTGAGAAGGACAAGATCAAGGCACCAGCAGATTTGGTATCTGGAGAAGGCCTGTCTTCTGGTTCGTAGACAATGTCTTCTTGTTGTGTCCTCAAATGGAGGAAAGGAATAGGAAACACTCTGGATTCTCTTATATAAGGGCACTAATCCCATTCATGAGGACTACACCCTCACCGCCTAGTCACCTCCCAAAGGGCCCACCTCCTTAGACCATCACAGTGGGAATAGGTTTCAACATATTAATATGGGGGTGGGGCACACATATTCAGTCTATAACAGATACTAACACGGTCTTTGTCTTGCAAATAGCCTGTAACTATGATGAACAATTTACAATTAAGACCTAAGAAAACCTGCATTCCCACGACGCTGACAAATACTAAATCCGCATATAATTCCATCATTTTCCCTGTATGTATGACAAAGGTCATGGTCTCCAGAGCCAAGCTGCACTGGCTAAAATCTAGGTCTGAGTAACCTCCGTGTGCTTTTGTTTTCTTATGTGTGTGATGGGGCAAATGACAGCATTTACCTCACAGGATTGTGAAGATTAAATGGCTAAGTAAGTGTATCATGCTAACTGACATAGTTTTTTGTCATCAATATACTGCTTTTTTTATAACTGCAATCTACCATATTGAATTTTATCTCTATACTGTTTTTAAATTGACATATATATATATATATAAATTGATATATATAATATATCAATTTAATTTAATTAGCAATACAGTAAGCATCATCTCATATTCCTACAGCATGCTTACCAAAAGAAGACCACCAAGGATACCATTCTGAAAAGACAAACCCTAAATGAGATTATTATTCAAATATCAAAACTCAGTGCCAGTATTAAAACTCAATGAAACACAGTTTGGTGTTATGCTTTTAGTTCTCTTTTATCAGGTCCTCATTCAAAACTATTCAGTTTTAACGTGGCATAAGAACTTTATAAGCATCTTGCATTTTATCAATTCTGTTCACATTTGAACCATTTTGAAGTGAGAAAAAAAAACACACATTTCTGCTCCATTATTATAAATGCTAAAATATGTTATCTTTGAAATTGCACTTATCTGCCAGAAAAAGTTTGTCACTGCAATCAAGTCTAGGTATTACTTGGCAAAACAACAACTATATAAACCCTCTCATTTGGGTGAAATAATTAGTAAGAACCTTTTGTCCCTTTATTCATGTGAGGCTTTTGAAGTGTTAAGCAAAAAAGAGAGAAAGAAAGAAAGAAAGAAAGAAAGAAAGAAAGAAAGAAAGAAAGAAAGAAAGAAAGAAAGAAAACCCCACACAGATGAGCTCTACTTTCCAAAGGCACAGATGAGAGGGAGTGTGAATGGTTGACTGAAACCTCAGGTCTCCGTGGAAGGCCTGAGCCCGCTACTAGTTCAGTGATCATTTTGACAGCACTGAATAAACTGCTCAGAATCCTTTGTCATCCATGACTGAGAAAGGCAAGTTTTCTCTCCATTTTTTTTTTTTTTTTCCTGACTGCATTCATACTGTAGTTTCTATGGTTAGAGTTCAACTCCACTGGCCAGAAGGTGCATGCCTATGTTTTCACAAAGATCAGAAATTTGTTCTACATGAACTTTAATGTTTTGATGAATTGATCAAGAGCATATATGAAAACAGAAATAACTTCCTTGCTGAGTCTAATGTTACCTCTCCCTTACTCTTTAGAAAACATCCCCTGTGTTCACCTGCCATTAGCATAGCATCTGGACCACTGTTAATGTATGTGGCCACAAAGGAGAATCTTGCTTAGAACAGCTGAAAGCAGCTCTCTCTGGCAATCTAGGTTTGAAAGCACTGGGAAGCCAATTGCCTCCAGTACTGACCCAGCACTAAACTAGTCAAAACTATGAAAGCCATTTAAATTCCAGCATTTAAAATTCTGGATATAAAATTACTCTAATTTCTTTTTTTTTAAAGATTTTATTTTATTTTTTTAAGTATTTCTTTCTTTTCTTTTTTTAAAATTTTTATGTATTTATTTGAGAAAGAAAGAGGGAGAGTGAGAGCGAGAGAGCATGAGTGGTGGGGAGCTACAGAGGGAGAGGGAGAAGCAGACTTCCCGCTGAGCAGGGAGCCTGATGTGGGGCTCCATCCCATGACCCTGGGATCAAGGCAGACGCTTAACCTGCTGAGCCATCCAGGCTCCCCTAAAGAGTTTATTTTTAAGTAATCTTTACACCCAACAAGGGGCTTGAACTCACGATCCCAAGATCAAGTCACATGTTCCACCGACCAAGCCAGATAGGTGCCCCTACTCTACTTCAATTTCAATAAAGAGACACATTTCAATTATCCATATACTTTTTTTTGGGGGGGGGTTTGTTTTTTTGGTTTTTTTTGGGGGGGTGTGAGCAAATACTTTTCTCTTTGCTATAAGTCTAAGATATGTTTGATATCGATGCCACCCATCTACAGGTAGTTGTTATTTTTGTGGATAATACCCTCAGGATGCCTGCAGAGCTGGAAAGAGCATCCAAGTTGGAGTTGTAATAGCTAAATACATAGTTCCAGTACTGCCATGGGTAACGCTGGATAAGTCCCTAGCCTCTCTAGATCTTGGTTTTCTAAACATGAGATAGCTAAACCACATCCTTTCATCTGTCCCTGCCACGGGTAATGCTTTAGGAACGCGTGATTCCGTTCCTATAGAACACCTCTAACCATTTTATTCAGCAACTTCCCACCCTTTTCTTAATTCATTCTCATACATAAATTTGTCTTAGGGTTAAAGCTATTACTGAATGAGGAATTAGCAGCATAGAGAATCCAGACAACAGCTGAAGATTGAATTTGAAGTAAGTTGTAGCCCCACTTCAAACTCAACCTAAAACACCCATCAGGGAGATTGTGACCAAGCTTGCAAAACGGGAGGTGAGAGACTCTGAAAGCTAACCTAAAAAGGGTGAGAAATACACCCTTCACAAAATAGAGAAGAGGAAGAAAATCTAGCAGAGAGAGAAAAAGAATAAAAGGGAGACAATTTAAAGAAGGGGTGGTAACATTTTAAAAGACAACCCCATGAGCCATGCAATTTACACTTCCAAATAGTGCTTTTTTGGTTATATATAAGAAATCTCACATTTTGAAAAGTCACATGTAATGCAGTCACCAGGAGTAAGGGAAGCAGAAGGACTGTTTCATTTGATTTATTCCTGAAAATATAACAGAGATAAAAGGCAGATAAAGAGGTGAGATATTAGAGTTTCCATTCCTCAAGTGTTCCTGAAAAGGCTCTCGTGATTTTTAATCTAAGTGAAATGCAGTTTTGTGTATTGCTTTTTGTTTTCTAGAGAGTCCAGGCAGCACTGAACACGGGTCCATCCCAGAACGCTCGCAACCGTGAATGTGCCTTTCCATATGCAATTTTGTATTTCTGCTTCGCCTTTCATGAAACGCAGTTTGTTACACAAGATGGTGAACTGTAGTCCAACCACTGGAACCTGATTTGTAAATACTCTCGGGGAAGGGGTAGGAAGAGCTGAGTCCTGCCCTCAACTGCTGTTTGGCCACTGCGCAGTCTTTGGCAAACATGTGATTTTTACTTTCATTATATATCTATATCTATATCTATATCTATATCTATATCTATATCTCATCTGCATTGCATAGCTAACGGCACTGCTGTGACAGTTAAGGGAGATGTTTATGCACTACTTTAGATTAAGAATTGATTTTTAGAATGTTTGAAGGCTGATGGGAAGGGATCAGATCACGAGGGAGGGGGAAGCATTGAAGACGCAATGGCCAGAAGATCTGGGAGCCAAACTAGGGTTCCAGACAAGGCGATTAAGGAAAGGCATTCAGAGTACACAATGGTGAGACTTATCTTCTCTTGGAGGAAAGGCCTGTAGGAAGCAGAACAAAGTTTAGGGAAGGCTGTGGATTTGCTGGCGCATGTTTGGTTCCATCAGATCATGGCTGGGACTGTAGGAAGTCAGGTTATTGGCTATATGTCTGAGGTGTAGGACTATGAAGACACAGAGGGAGGTCTGAATTCACACAGCATTTAAATAAATGCCACTTATTAAAGAAAGG
This sequence comes from Ursus arctos, assembly GCF_023065955.2. Classification (NCBI taxonomy): domain Eukaryota; kingdom Metazoa; phylum Chordata; class Mammalia; order Carnivora; family Ursidae; genus Ursus; species Ursus arctos. The sequence continues at coordinate 33,051,882 of NW_026622952.1, read as the reverse complement.
GGGAGTTTAGGGTATGGTGACATACCCCTGGAGACAGCCTGAATTCTTTCCTGGAATCTGTCACCTATTTGTCACTTAAAGCCATAAACTTATCTCACACATAGACATACATCTCTTCTTTTTAATCCTGAAATTAGAACAATAGTGTTTCTACTTATCATGAAATGTTATGACAGAGAATAACCGAAAAGTTTTCTTGCGAGAAGAAATAGGGATATTTTGGAAATTTAAGCCTTTTACAATCAGATGAATAATCCTGTAAAACTAAAAAGAGTTATTAGGTCAGGATTTGCAGTGAGGATTCAGGTAGGCTCTGAATGGAGACCTGTGTCCCCTGCACACAAGCAGGCTTCCTAAGATAGGATTTCCACTAAGCCGAGGCACGGTGAGGTAGGTGTGTGAGTTAATGGGATTCTTCAGAGTCGAGAACACTTTGAAATAATTTAAAAGGGTAAAACACATAAGTGCTGGACAGTGATACATTTAAATACCATCAGGAGCTGTGCCCCGACTGAGACTCCAAGCAGAGCTGTGCGTAAGCATTTGAGGTCTATTTGAGTCTCTTTGGAACTCTTCCTTTCTGAGAGGCAAAAAAGAGTCCTGAAAATAGATTTCATAATATATTCCCTCTAAAGAATATTTGCACTTGAGGGAAATTTTCCTTGGTCATATTCAAGTCCAATGCTCCGTTCTTTGACAAGACTGATAGGTGTTACCTGCTTGTACAAGTAGCCCCAACCAAAATGGCGGCATAATGTGAGTCTGCCACAACTAACCTTGCCTCCCATTGTAAACACAAGGAACCAAAGCTGACTAGGTTCTAGCAAGACGACATGCTGAGTTGGTGAGGTAAAGTGTTTGCAGCTTCTCTCGGGCCATTAGTACAACTCATTGTGAAATAATATTGCATAATTCATAATAAAAATGTCCCTGAACAGTGACAGTTAAAAAAAAAGTAATAAACATGCCTACTGCCTAAAAAAATCTCTGAAGACAGAAATAAACCTTATAATAACTTGGAAATGATATCGAACCAGCCACAAAAGGTAAAGATGGTGCTCTTTCTGCTGTCACACAAATACCTCCTTACCATTCTCACATCTGAATGGTGTTACCTTTAAATGTTTCTACTGTCCACATAAAATAGAGACTTCAAACTGGGTTCCTAACTCTCAGATTGGGTATAATAACCTGCTGAAAGAAAATACATTGGTCAATACGGAAACTAACTTTTCTCTGAATATATTTATTCCTCCAAAATTCTGAAGACGTGAATATTGACTATGATTAGTAATTTGACAATAATGCAAAACAATCCCAGTGGCCCAAGTAAATGTAAACAACAAATTAAGTCTTCCTAGAAAATTACTTTCTGCCTCAGTTAAATAGGCTAGGCCAGATATCTCTAACAATACAGAGGCATATTGAAAAAATTTATCATAATTCCTCATTGCTCTTCCTAAGCACAGATGGAAAACTTTTCTGAAAAGGCAATTTCTTATCTGAAATTATGGGAAAAAGTGAAGACAAGAATCAGGTCTGGTTTCTAACATTCTGGTTGCTGTGGTCTGCAGCTAATTTCTCTGGGAGGGGCAGGGGCTCACTTCTCTCCTACTCTCTTACTGTAACAACTGAGTATCTTCAGAGGCCAATTACTGAGGAAACACCTATCAATGTAGAAAAGAATGAGTTGCCAATAAATTACCGCTCTAACCTTTTAAGTTGACGTCAATATCAAATGTTATTTAAGGACAAACTGCTTGTACAGTGAGCAATAAACTTCTCTTTTTCTCCGATAAACTTACAAAAATATAAATTGGGTTAGGAAAGGGGGACAAAAGTTTATAGACAGAAAAAAAAAGCTGTTGAAGGACATCCTAAAGTTTTTCATTTTCATCCTCTTTTACCAAACATTCCTAGAAATATCTTTACCAGAAATTCGGAACATGTGGTTCAGTGGTGGGAGTATCTAAATTGTTACTTAATATATAACCTATGCTGTAATAATTTAAGAAGTTAGCTATGTCATGGATAGAAATATACCTAAACACTAAACAAACTAAGTTCAATATGCCATTTTTAAAGCAATATATGTACAATTAATTACATAAAAATAGTCACAGGACTTTTCTAGATCTCTCATCCAAAATCTTAATTTATACCCATAAAAGTCTAAATATATTTAGGAATGCCATAGCTAATAAATAACCTAAGTATTACTAATTTTTATTAAATATTTTTAAACAATACTCAGTCCTTCACCTAATACTGAGCACAAACTCATTACTGATTAATATGGAAAGAGATAAGAAATTATACTTTTCAGGAGGGAAAAAAAAGGAAAATGAATGATTCTTCTTTTCCTTTAAGTTCTTGACTCTTTTCACAATATCTCAAATTATAATCAACTTGTTTCCTGTCTGCAGTGACTGGCAAATTGTGATGGTCCTCTTGGATCAAAGAAAGTTCATTAAGAGCCTGGTAAATATTTATTGAGTTCTTAACGCGTGTCAGTCTCTTGCTAGGTGCTGGGGTGCAGAAGGAAAAGGATATGGTTCTTGGTCTCAGTGAGCTCCCAGGTGGGTGAGATATGTTAACAGCTGAAATGTATTACTCTAAGAGCAATAGAAAGAAATACAGAACTGGGTGCCTGAGTGGTTCATTCGGGTAAGCGTCTGCTTTTGGCTCAAGTCATGGTCTCAGGGTCCTGGGACCAAGTCCCACATCAGGCTCCCTGTGCCTTCTTCTTCCTCTGCCCCTCCCCTCACTCACATGCACTCTCTTTCTCTCTCAAATAAATAAATGATCTCTATAAAAAAAAAAAAAAGAAAGAAAGAAAAATATATAGAACTAATGTCCAAGCAAGACTAATGGCTTCTGCTTGGAGACAAAGGGAGATGAAGTGGATAAGAAAAGCCAAAGCCACATTGTATTGAAGGATGAAAAGATCTTTCTCCAATGGATAGGGAAGTGGGGGTCTCTACTAGGAGAGCATAGAATCTAGACATACAGAATTGGATAATACATCTAAGATTATTAGTAAGATACCTGGACCATCAGAAAGGAAAAAAAAAATTAGAAATCTCAAACGGGAGAACTCTCTAGCAATAAGGAGATGAAATAATGCACATCACACTGATAACAAAGTATAGAAATTAGGAAGGAAAAAGGGAGAGAGGCAGAAAAGTTGGAGAGCCTAAGAGATGACAGCTTCTATCTTTGGAACTTTTTATGGTGAGTTACAAAATACAATTCCACAGTACACCGAGAGTAACAGAAGTCTAAATAAATTACCTCACTCAAAGCATTTCTACCACAACAAATGAACCTGTTTTCCTTTTTCTGGATGTTTTCTAGTCCTAAATCATATATGCACATTTTTGGATGGTTACATAAATATATAGAAACAGTTAATATCTCCCTTTTTCAGTTAACAATATAATGATCATATACTAGCCTTATGTCATCCGTATATTCCTGAAAATATTTTTCTAATCTGTGGATACGCTATAAAAGTCTTAAATATTTTTGAGGTTGCATAATGTTTAAGTAGATTTGCCAAAATTTACTTGGAGTTTGCCTATTTAATTTATAGGCAATATTTTGTTATCATAAACAATGTGACAATAAACCTGCTTAGGCAATTCCCCTTTTGAATTAGTTCCTTATGATTCATTCCTAGAAGAGAATTAATAGGTCGAAATATGTAAATATTTAATAGCTATTAATGAATGTCTTTGCATTTTTTCTATAAACCATGAATGTTTAAGTATCTCTATCCCAACTAGGTTTTGAAATGTTTGAGGCTGTGGACCATGCTTTTTAATTAGTGGACTCCTGGACCTACCACATGGCTTGGCACCTGAGAGATGCTAAATGATACTTGTTAAACAAGTGTGGCTGATTGATAGTGGTCAGCAACTATCCATTCTCCCCCATTTTAAGAAACATAATTTAGATTTCAGCTGGCATGTCGCAAGTCCACCTTGAAGATAATCTCTTAGCCTCCCATGCAAGCTATGTGTAGCTAGTGCTACCTGTGAAGTTAAATTCTGACCAATGAGTGTTCCAGATTTCCAGGGAAGCTGCTTAGAGAAAGATGACCTAGCTGGCAGGTTGCCCTTTCTTCTTTCCTACAATCATCTTTCCAGATGCCTGGAATATAGAGGTGATAGGTGATAGCTAGAGCTCCAGCAGCCACATTAGACAATGAGTTCTTTTTGAGAACAGAATCAAAGTACTAGGATAACAAAACAAAACAAGCACACAAACAAAAAAATAGAATGAACCCCGATTTCTCATAACCATGGAATCACCACACCTTCCCTTGACTACCTGCCGCAGGACTACTTTTAGAGAAGACAAATTGACATTGACCTACTTAAATCCATTTTATTTCTGAAATTGGTTTCTAAACAACCAAATAGCTAATGATAAATAAGGTTTTTAAATGAACTCAGCAAGTGATAAAAACAATGTCAGTAAAAATGAGTATATCATTTGACCTCAACTATAACTACATATTATTTTAATTCTAGAATTTATTCATTTTATAGACTAGAAAAGCCAACTCAGATTTTTAAATTTACATGTATTTTATTATTAGGAATGTTTATTTTGCTGTGTTTAATATTTGAGAGTTAACGATCCATCTCTTGACTGTGTATTTACTTGAATCTTAGAGCTCTGTCACCAGTTTTTAGAACTCTTCCTACAGTGTACAGAACCCAGTAAAAAAGTAAACCAGACACTACATCAATTTTTTTCTCATCTCTCTTTATCTATGGTTGCAGTATTCATTGTTTTTATAACATTTCCCATTAGCAGATAATGTATTTCTAATTTTTCTTTGTAACTCTTCAGAGAAGATAAATTCGCTGCCCCTATAGAGACAAGAAATTTTCACATTTATTTACAATTGTTTCCCCAAGATTGATTTTGAAATCCAAATCCACCTGAAACTGAATTTTGAAAACTGTTTCTCTGAATTGATTTTTTATTTTTACATTTAATTTTAAACTGTCCTTGTATTTTAAATACAGCAATCACCAGAATTTGAATCCTGGGTCTAACTGATAATACTTCTTAACCTCATCATATTTCAATTTTCTTACCTGCAAATTGAGATTTTTAAACAATATTTTATTTATTAGAGAGGAGAAAGAGAGCACAAGCCGGGGTGGGTGGGGAAGAGGGAAAAGCAGGCTCCCCACTGAGCAGGGTGCCCGATGCAGGACTTGATCCCCGGACCCTAGGATCATGACCTGAGCTGAAGGCAGACTAACAGACTGAGCCACCCAGGCGCCTCAAAATTGAGCTTTTATGGATAAACTAGGATTACAAATATAAAGTGCTTAGCATAGTACCTGTCCCGTACCACTTAATTCTATATATTTTAGTGCATTTATGAAAAATAAGTTGAAAACAATTACATTAGCTCAATGTTTAGTTCGTTTTCAAATTAATTGTTTCTAAATTTCAAAAAAGGTTGCATTTCCAGATTTACATCTTTAATATGTGTTTTTTTAGAGGTGTATATGTCACCTACATTTTTCTTTCTGAAGCAGGTTTCACTATGGTCATAGCAGTAAAGAAAGGGGATAACTGCATAGTTATTACTTACTACATAGGTTTTCCACTGTTTTCCAAAATATTTAGAGGTGATTAATGCCTATTCCTGGGAAATTTGTAAAGTTTGCTGGACTCTGGACTTGGTGAAAACATTTAAGTGAAGAAAGCTTCTGAAAGGTAAAACATTCATTTTTCTTTGCATTTAGTTCCTAAATGGAGACAAATAGCTTAAAAGCAATATTAACCTCAATGTGCTTAGGCTATTTATCTTCATAAGAAACAGTCTAAAAACAAGAAACGAAGACCATAAAAATGATTTTATTTAATCACACAAGTATATCTCACCAAAAATCTTTAGTTATTTCCTTAGGGCTTAATTCTGACCTCAGTAACTCATGCACAAATTCTATGGATGTCAATGGAAGCTGTGCGTGAGGAACTCTGGGCCAAATTTGGTTGTCATGGATGGATTAGCCAAAGAGGGCATTAGATCTTTTTTTTTTTTTTTTTTAAATATAAAGTGCTCTCATTCTGTAATCCTTTTCCATCTTTCCAGATTTATTGACCTAATCCAGTAATAATTATTGAATCTCCATAATATATATCAAACCACACTCTCATGCATGCATCATGGAGTCAGTGGCCTTAAAGCATTTACCTTTCCACATAAATGTTAATAATCTCACAGTAATATTTCACTGTAGCAAAAAAAGAGAGTATTGTGACATGCTTTGTGACAAGGTCAACTTCACTTAAGGAAAAATGCTAACATGTTCAAAGTCAGCCATTACACTGGGGTTATTTCTGCATTTTCCTTATCTTGTTACAGGACAATAATCTGATTTCCCTAGTGCCACAGTTATTTAGGGAGGCTTAAGCATATTTACTCAAAGTCAAGATGTATAAGTGCAAAAATCTGTATCATTCTTTAAGTTCCAAACAAATCGTGTTTCACAAAATCTGCCTTTAAAAATGTGTATCTAGGTATCTTTAGCATGTAAATTTTTCCTTGGAAAGTAAAACTTCTGGAAAGCACATGTGACTTGTCAGAATAATACTGCTTCCCTTGGGGGGCAGCCCCACTTCTCTCCTTAGGGAGTTAACTTATTTACCTTGAGCTGCACATCATGCTTGGCCTTAGAACTAGCATTTGCAGATCGTGCACAGAGCGTGTGAGGGGGGAAGGTAGTAACCGATCCACTTTGCCTGAAGCTGTTTAGTGTCTTCGTCCTCAAGGGCCATGCAGTTGGCATCACAGACATTATGGTGGATTACGCACAAGTATACTCAATTATATACTCAAATTGCAGTGGGCAGTACGGAATGTCTGCAGAGCTTTAAAAAGGAAAACTCTTGGGCTATGCATGCCTGAACTTTTAGTTCAGTGACCTGGTGTGGACTCTGAATTTTTAACAAGTCTTCCAAGTGGTTCTGATGCTATTCAAACAAAGTCCACACTTTTGAGGAACACAGGCATCAAGAAGGGAGAAGCTGAGTTGGTGGTAGAGTGTGGTGTGAATTACAGGGTCAGAAATGCTGGGTGCACATTGTTGCTTGTATCAATTTGACAAATGCAGAGAAGCTTAGTATTGAGGGGGGGTGACAAACAACATCTGGCTTATATAAGACACTCAATAGTTGGGAATTAAACCAAATGCTATTTCTTATTGATCTTCTATACTGTACCAATATTGCCACTCTGCTGTTAACTGTCATGATTCTGATAACACTGTTATCCATGACTGTTGCGGGCTGCATTGCCTAACCCCTCAATTCACACATTGAAGTCCTAATGCCCAGTACCTCAGAATTTAACCATTTTTGGAGAAAGGGCCTTTAAAGGGGGTTTAATCAATAGTTACACCAGGATAACAAGCATGAGTGGAGACTGTCCTGGCAAACTGGGACTTACCTTTACCGCAGCTATAGGACATGAGGAGTTGGATTATACAGACACAGTCAAGCTTCACCTCATTGTATCTGGCCTCAGGAAAGAGCTCCAACATGAACAGAAAGTAAGACAGATTTTCATCCCCCTCACTTCTAAAGCATAGTGATTTAGACCTATTGTATGTATTTGTTGGTGGAATGTACTTTTCATTAATATAAACAGACATTTGGGGGACTTCCCATAATAGCAATGAAGTGAAGTGGTCATGGAAACCTTTCACAGACACCAATGATGAGATCTGGACAAAATTTTAACTACTATTTAAAGGCCTTGGAAAGCATGTAGGATTGGATAGATTCTTTAAAAAAAAAAAAAAACTGGAGAAAGGATTTTATAGTTTTTTGCCCAAGAACACCTCCCTATACTTCCCAATCCCCAGGATTATTGGGTGGGTAGAAAACCACTCATAGCCCTACTGTCTTGGCTCACAGTGGCAGAGAGTGTTCAGGGTTGGGAAAACAGCTGAAAAGTATCTAAAACCAGGCAGAAGTCACCAAACCAAAGTACTCTTGAAAAAGCTGCTATGAAAAGGCCAAAAATTGTGAGTGTTCAGCTTTCTTGACCAAGCACACTCCCTAAAAACCACAGCTGTTTGGCTGCAAACAATGCAGCCTCACTGGTGGTTAAAGATAGCAAAGAGAATGCAGTGTTGGAGAGAAGCTGGGCATTTGGGGCGGTGGGGGGTTGGAAGTGAGGATCAAAGAGAACAGCTCCCCAATCTGAGTATAAGTTCTGCCCATACCCCAGGTAGATTTCAAAACCCCCTAGTGCAGGGAAGACCTAGGGGGCTTGGGGCATGGGTGAGGCAGGCAGACAGCAGAGAGAAAGTTCTCTCTGAAGACTTGGATACACCAGGACAAATTCTGTGAATCTGCTGTGTTTTGAGTGGAAGGCATTGCCAAAACCAGGCATGGCTCCTGTGGCAGAAATCAAAAGCCTTCCTAGGTCGAGATGTCAGAAGAGAGAGTCAGAAGTTGGTGGAAAAGATGGAAATGTAAGGATTTTCCAAATGTGAGGAATCCACGGAAATTATGAATCTGCACACAATCTGAATGTAAACTTTGCCCAAATGCTTGAATGATCACCAAATTCTACAGGCACAGGGGGCATGCTGTGGGAACCCAGACTACAAATAGGAGCACGGTTTGAAGTTGGAGTCCAGACAAGTTAACTGCCTCTTTAGTACTAAACACGAAATAAGCATGCTCTGTTGGTGTGAAGAATGCACAGCCAAGGTAGAAAGGAACACGAAGAAACTGGGACACAGGGGTCAGCGTGGGACCAGAAAGCCCTACATCTGCCGTGGCTTTCCTCAGCGTCACAGCGTGAAGAAGAACACGGACTGTGGAGTGAAACCGCCAAGGTTTTAATTCCTGCTTCTCAACTTATTAGCTGTTTGGACTTTAGGAAACTGCTTAACTTCTCTGTGCCTGTTCGCTCATCTCTGAAGTGGCAGTAACAGGACTTCCTGGTCGCAGCATTTGCAAGGATTAAATAAATGAGTTAATATACGCAAAGCACTTTCAAAAGGCATGTATCATGTTAGCTATTATGACAAAGATAATTTCACTGAGGATGGTAATAATACAGCCCTCCTTCCAACACTTGTATGCAATCCAGGGTGAAAGGGGAGGGGCTGGCGGGAGGAACCTTGAATTTATTAAAAACACTCTGAATCAGCTCTGATTATGCTAAATTGCACAGGAACAGAATAGAAGCTCAAAATACAGTTACATGGAAAAAATTATACCTACTTTTCTTGCATAACTTAATCTGTGGTTCTTAGATTTGTGCCTACTGCTTACAACACATACCTGCATGTTTAAATACAAACTCGCATGTCCAACATACAGGGTATATTATATTATATCTTGCTTCTTTTTTATTCTATTTTATAGAAAGCCTAATAGTAATTTTGACCGCCTCTTTTTTTGGAGGGAGGGGCTAAAGGAGAGGGAGAGAGAATCTTAAGTAGGCTCCTCGCTTAGCACAGAGCCTGATGCTGCCCAATCTCTCAACCCTGAGATTAAGAGTCAGAGGCCTAACCAACTGAGCCATCCAAGCCCCCCCAACTGCCTCTTTTTTTTAAATTCAGAAATTTATGAAAGTTATTTTTAAATTCTCATATCTTTAAGGATCTTTGTTTGTTTCATTTCTAATATTATTATATTCTAGTCAGGAAATGTGGTCTATAAAATGCATGAAAAATGTTTCAATTCCATTTACTTCTTATAGGGTGACACTTTTCATACGATTTAAAAAAAAATATATTTAAGTAATCTCTACACCCAATGTGGGGCTCGAATTCATGATCAAGATCAAGAGTCACATGCCCTTCTGACTGAGGCAGTCAAGTGTCCCTTTGCATATGATTTTTAAACTTTTTCTCCTTGCTCATTCGTGCATTCAAACCCCACTGTTGCATGCTATGGATATCTTGTCTGCTAAACATAGGGGTGCAATGATGAATAAAACTTAATTTCTATCTTTAAATGACTCACTGAGCAATAAAGATACCAACAAACAACTTTTTAAATAAGAAGAAATAGTAGCATTAGATGTAGACAGAAAACTACAGTAATCACATTTAATACAAGATAATCAATTCAAGAATCAAAAACACAGATCAGGGCTTCATAAAAGAAGTGTGTTTAAGTAGCATCTGAAAGCATGGGAAGGTAATTTCTAAGCAGTGGAGAAAGGGATTCTAGGAACAATGAAAATTACAGTAACCTCCCAGCCCGTATCCACACGGGAAAGATTCCCAGAGCCCTGGTGGATGCCTCAAATCCTTTATGTACTATTTTTTCCTATATATACATATCTACGATAAAATTGAATTTATAAATTAGATACAGTAAGAGATTAACAACTAATAATAAAATAGTTGTATTACACTGTAATAAGTTATGTAAATGTGGTATTTTGCTCACTCTCTCTCTTTCAAAATATCTTATTTTCCTGTACTATTCTTCTTGTGATGCTGTGAAATGACAAAATGCTTCCATGATGAGATGAAGCGAGGCGAATGATGTAGGTGTTGTGATGTAATGTGAAGCTGCATGAGAAGACGGAGCATCTGGGACACCTGCGTTAAGTGTTCGACTCCTGATATTGGCTCAGGTAGTGATCTCAGGGTTGTGAGATCAAGCCCTGTGTTGGGCTCCATGCTCAGCATGGGGTCTGCTTGAGATTCTCTCTCTCTCTCTCCCTCTTCCTCTGTCTCACCCTCCCCTACTTGTGCTCTAAATAATTAAATAAATAAACAAAAGCTTTAAAAAAGAGGAGGCAGAACATCCGTTTCCAGTCCTCAGTTGTGCATGTAATTAAAGTGTGGAAGGCAAAATTGTAGGTAAGAGGGGGACTGCTATACGTATAAGTCTCAGTAGTATCAAACCACAAGCAAGTTCAGAGAATTGTTACTAATTCCAAATTTTTAAGCATAGTGGGAAGGAGAGAGTAAAACCACAAGATCTGATGGGAGGCAGGACTCAGATTGTATTTTGATTTAATGTATATGTAAGGACAGCCTGACATAAGGCCCTGGAGTAAAAACCGAGAAAAGGGAGTCGTTTTCAGCATACTGCATTAGGACTCAGCAAATGACTTGCTTTGTCAGGGGGAGGAGATGGTGTGGATGTGGATTCGAGACTGCGGAAAAGATCAGGTGTTCAAAGGAACTGAAGGATCACTCAGATTTCTGGCTGAGGTGGCTAATGACTTTATTAATAGACATGAGGTTTCTAGGATAAAGTACAGCTCAGGATGGAAAAGATGAGTCTTCACCTGTAACTTAGACTTCATAATTCTTATGGGATACCTACATGGGAGGCTGCCCGTTGGGAGGCTGGAAATCGGAATTTGAAATCTGGAATTCAAAATAGAGTGATGGACCGGCACTTGTGTTTGGAATGTGCTGAAATCCTGCAAATGCTCTTATGCAGAGTGAGATGAGGATAAGACTTGAGACAGAGCCTTCGAAGTTCCAGGGGAAAATGGGAAATAACTCTGGACTAGTCAGAGTTCTCCAGAGGCACATGACACTGGGGTTGCTGGCTCTATGAGCGTCTGAATTACATTGTTACGCCATTCTGTTATGCCGTATTAAGCAGAACAATAAAAATAGTGAGATTAATTTAAAATATAGATGTAGATATATACCTACATCTCAAAGTTTATTTTAAGGAATTGGCTCATGCTTTTATGGAAGCTGGCAAGTCCAAAAATTCACAAGGTAAGCCAGCAGCCTAGACACCCTGAGAAGAATTTCAGCTGAAGTCCAATGCAGTCTGCCGGCAGAATTCCTTTCTCCTCAAGAGAGATCTATTTTGTTTGTTTGTTTGTTTTGTTTTGAATTAAGGCCATCAACTGATTAGATGAATCCTACACACATTATGGAAGGTAATGTTTTACCCAAAGTCTGCTGATGTAAATTTCAATCTCATCTTAAAAAAATATCTTCACAGAAACTTCTAGAATAACGCTTGGCCAACCATCTGAGTACTGTGGCCTAGCCAAGCTGACACATAAAATTAACCATCACAGAAACCGAGGAATATTCAGTAATGAAAAGAGAACGTGCGGGGGAGGAGGGAAGGAGGGAAGGAGTGGGAGAGAAAGACATTTCCTTAAGCTAAGAAAGAATTTTGAGAAAAACAACAAGTGGTCCAAAAAATTTCAAGCAGGATTTGAACTGAAAATATGCTCCTGGGTAAAACAACAGGAAGCCATTCTGATAGAATAACTGTCCTTTGGCCGAAGTCTAAGAGCAAAGAGTTGAAAGGTTAACAGGGGGAAAGGGGGAAACAGGAGACCTTGTGCGCTAATTACCTCCACTAGAAATTTGGCTTGGGAATAGAAGAAATTGCAGAGTGATGGCCAAAGAGAGCATCAGGGTGAAAGGGATCTGCTTTTGCTACAGGACTTGGAAAGAAATAAAATAAACCTGTTATGATTAACACCTTGGCTGATAATAGCAAAAGTGACTCTAGCTCAACACATTAACACTCCAGGTGTACCTGCAATTTACCAGGGGTTCATAAAAGCAGGAGACTCTCATCCTAAAGAGTGATTGTCTGATAGTGAAATTGCAGTGAACTCTGGGGGAAAAGGAAGCATTTTGAATGCCTTTTGATCTCACCAAGCAGACAAAACCATACAGGCAGCTGCATCCTTGGCAAGGCGGATGGCGGATGGGGTGAAAGGCGCTGTAAGAGTGCGCTGGACATTTTTACCATTTTCCCCCAAATTATTTTCCATTACTGGTTCATCCTATAATCTCTAACAAAGGATATATGAACATTCATAAGTAAATTCTTTTTCTATGAAAAACAATATTCTCATTGATTTCACATCTCCTCATAACTAACCTTTCTGGAAGGTCCACGTAAGGTAGTGGGGAGAAAATAGGAATGGAATATTTCAATACCCTGGGCAAACACATCGTCAGTAGTGAGAGCTAGACTTTGCTTTTTTTTTTTTTTTTTTTTTTTTTTTAAGATTTATTTATTTATTTTAGAGGGTGAAGGCAGAGGGAGAGGGAGAAAGAGAATCCCAAGCAGACTCCCCACTGAACACAGAGCCTGAGGGCACTCACTCTCAGGACCCTGAAATCGATCTGAGACAAAATCAAGAGTGGGACACTCAACTGACTAAGCCACCCAGGTGCCCCTGAACATTGCTTTAAACATTTAGGACAGTGTTCTTTCTTTCTTTCTTTTTTTTTTTTTTTCGAAATCTACTTAAATCTAAAATTAAGATGGAGCGCCTAGGTGGCTCAGTCAGTGAAACGTCTGCCTTCATTTTAAGTCATGATCTCAGGGTCCTGGGATCAAGTCCCACATTAAGGTCCCTGTTCAGCGGCGAGTCTGCTTCTTCCTCTGCTGCTCCCCCTGATTGTGCTCTCTCTCTCTCTAACAAATAAACAAAATCTTTAAAAAAATAAAATTAAAATAAGAAAAAAACATACTTCATGGATACATGTTACACAGGCAAGTCTAATTTCTATCATGGCCAATTATTCTCATTTGTCATACAATAAGTCACATGACCTACGCATTGCTTTGTTTTCTTCAAAACCTTACTGCTGGTAGAAGAAACTATAGCATGAGGCCCCGATTTGCATACCATAAATGTATGAAAAGCATTGGAAGTCTTCCCTAGTAGAATCTCATAAAGAATGTAACACATTTTTGGCTATTGCCACCAAATAAACTTCCAACGGCTGGCAAAAGCACATCTCATTTGAAGCAGGGAAGTAATCTCACTTGTTCCACTTGAGTTGGGCAACCAGGTGCTTTGCTGCATTTAAAGAACCTCCATTCGGCATAATGGGTTGGGGTCACTTCATCTAATGTATCTCATTATATTGAGGTAATATAATCATTTCAGTGGCTCGTTTTCTGTTCAAGAATGAGGAATTCCAATGTTCTAAGGAAACAATTTGTTTTCAGTATCTGATAAAATAACGAGTTCACAAGCCTTCATTTAAAAAAAAATATCTAGATTTGGACACAAGTTAAAAATAAGATTGAATATTGAAAGCTTTAATACCAAAATCTGTCCTTCATCTGATTAAGAGATTTGGGAGGAATGTGGGGTTTAGTGTTTTGGATCCCCTGTGTTGTCTTCCTGGCCTGGAACAATGAGCAGCAGTTTATTTTGGGTATGGGATCTTTATGCCAATGATCAACCACCAAATCAGCTTTTAGGAAGGAACAGAGTAGGGGCCAGGTGAAGGGCATTAACATTTGTACAAGAAGACTTCATTCCATCTTTATCACAGCCTCATGAGTTAGGTACAACTACATTCGAGCCATATGAAATTACTGCTTCACAGGTCAAAAGTTTTATAATATTGGCAATTTCACGTGACTCAAACTAAAAGTACAGTTGACTTATGAACAGTGCCTATAACTTCTGACTCCTCCAAAACTTAACTTAAAAGCTTACTGTCGACCAGAAGCCTTGCCGATAACAAGTAGTTAACACATATTTTATATGTTACATGTATTATATAATATATTTTTACAATAAACTAAGCTACAGAAAATTATTAAAAATCATAAGAGAAAATACATTTACAGTACTGTACTGTATTTGTTGAAAAAAAACCCCATGTGTAAGTGGATCTGTATAGTTCAAATCCATGTTTTTCAAAAGTCAACTGTATTCTTGCCATAACAGTAAAGAAACTGAGTCCTACAAGTGTTATATAATTTACCCAAGGTCAAACAGTTAGCGTATCACCCAATTATAAGTTAAACCAGTTTCTTTACCATTCACTTCCTTAGGAAAATAAGACCCTAAAAATCATACTTCCAGAAAATTTGGAATTACAAATATCACAAAATCCACTGCTAGATTTCATTTCTACTCTATGCTCAGGCATAGACCAGTCAGGTATGTCAAAAGAAACAGGAGCCAACTGAAAAAGTTCCCAAAGCCAAAAGCTGGAACAATTTGAGCAACAAAATAAATAAAATAGCACTGAATTATAAACCATGGCATAAAGCATATATCCATTAACCTATATTGATATAAATAAATGACTGGACAAATAAACAGATGGTAGGAAATAGACACATTTCGTGTTACAGAATGGCAAGTAATTTAGGTGGATACTCTGACTTCAGGGAGGCACAGCATAACTCCCAACTCCTTAAACTGTGGATAGCGACTCTCTTTCAAAGAGAACAGGTTGGAAAGGGGGAAGACTGTAAGTTTAGAGCTCAGACCTGACAAACACTGCCTCAAGCCAGATGATCAAGGTTAACATCAATGGTGATAAGGCATGCTGATAGCATATGCCATTGATATGATGTGATGAGAATGGCACTTTATCTTTGGGATCTTGCTCACAAAATCTCATAACCCCAATCTACTCATGAGAAAAAATCAGACAAATCCCAACTGAAGGACATTCTACAAAATACCTGACTAGTATTCTTCAAAACTGTGAAGGTCCTCAAAAACAAGGAAAGTCTGAGACATTGTCAGAGCCAAGAAGAATCTCAGAAGACGTAACAACTAAATGTAATGTGAGGGCCTGGATGGGATCCTGAAGTAGAAATAGGGATACCCGATGAAAACTAGTAAGATCTGAAAGAAGAGTGGAGTATAGATTACTATGTAGCATTTCTGGTCATTGACTGTGGTAAATGTAGCATAGTAACAAAAGAAGTTAATGAGAGGAGAAACTGGGTGTGGGGTATATGAGAATCACATATTTTTAGTAGTAATGGAGAACAGTTACTTAAAGTACTCAAGCAAAATGGGAAAAGGCCATTGTGAATACAATATGTTCTAAGCACCTCACATACATTAGTTTATCTATATTTGTTACAAAACTTAGATTTTATAACTCATAGTGATTGAGTTAAAAAATCATTGGTACAAGTCTCTGATATGTCTAGGAATTTCAAAAGAACATAAAGATTGACTAAACCATGAGCAATATACAAGTGCTTTATTATATCATAAAATAAAGTACTGAAAATAAATAAAAATAAGTTCATGTTGTGACTTCTTCAGTGAGTTGTTCCTAGTTCTTGAATTCACAGGCTGTTTGGAGGAACTCAATATACTATAGTGGGAGTCAAAAGTAATTTACTGAACAGCGACATTCAAAAGTGTTACTTTAGCCCAATTAAGGTAATTCAAAGTTTACCTATTATTTAAAGAATTGGAATATTTTCTAATTCAACTCAAAGAAGTAATATGAAGCACTGAAATAATGCCACAGTGTTTGCACTACGAGCATTTACAAAGACCACAGCTTCTTGCTGTTTATGTAATGACATTCAAGGTTTATTTGCTCATTGTGACCATTCCAACGCACTCACAGAAATCAAAAGGTCTCTAGCCCCGTGGTTATTTTTTTTCAGGGTATTTGAAATATTTCTCAGACCGGTTAATGAATTCAGACTTAGTAAAGAAAGTGAATATTTTCAACAACTGGATAAGACACACTTGAGAACACATGATATCTTCAAAACCTCCAAAATAATTAGAATGGCCGCTATGATTTCATGAAAACTTGGATAAAACTTCATTCTATATAAACCCCTTGAATATACAAATGCTTAAAACATATCAAATGATGTTGCTGCAGTATGCCATGTATTATAGTGCCAATATTCTTCTGGTTAAATAAAAAAAAAAATTCAGAACGTACTTATTCTAAATGCAACACGTTCCCTTTTATATAACATCTTTAGAATGTAGTCATTTTGTATCATCTATCACCTCTGTCACAATTTTCTTAAGATTTCTAACCTCTCAAACTTACTTCTCTTATTACAGACCCCATGATTTATGAGTACCGATAGCTACAGAGACAGCTGTGAGATTAGCATTGTAACCTATAGCAGATCACCTCAGAAACAGTTTCTTCTGAAATGTACTGTCACACTGAAATGGAATTACAACACATTTTGGGGCAATTCTGACATGTACTTTTAAACTCACTTGCTCAATTGTAAAGGGGAGAAAAAGCATAGAAATGGGGAAATAAAGCTACATTGATTTGTTTTGACTTCCTGTAAAAATAATAGACTTTTTATCAAAAGTTTACCATAATGAGGTACACCTCCATTTAGCTAACATCTTACATATTTTCTGTAAGTACCTACGTAATTACATATGTCATTAAGAAATTAAACAAGATGATAGATTTTAACATTCTATTGGAAACATATTAGAATCTATCCTTTGCTAATGATTTTGTGCCATATAAGTGTTTTAATTGTTAATGAAAGGAAAATTCCAAGTCTCACAGTGTATTTTGATTTGATATTTTGTTAAGTACCTGAGGAGGAAACTGTGAGAATGTGTGGCTTAAAAAAAAATTTAAAGGCTGATGTTTTGGGAAAAGAGTTGTAATAGATTTATGGCAACTTCTTGCAACAGCTTTTTCTCTTACCTAAATGCTCACCGCAGCAGACATGAAGCAAAGGTGTGCAAATCACATGTTTCTGGTCTTTCCAGTGGAAACCCAATATAGAATAGCTCTATCATTTCTAGAAGAAAGAGAGGCTAGAGCCCAGGTGAAGAGTATGAAGTGTAGCTTGCCTCAATACGTCTTTCCTACAAACACTAGCCACCTTCTAAATCATCATCTATCTCTTTACTACTCAAAATGTGGACCACAGACCAGCAACAGCAGCATGACTTGGGAACATGTTAAAAATAGAGATATGGGGTGCCTGGGTGGCTCAGTCGGTTAAGCATCTGCTTTCAGCTTAGGTCCTGACCCCAGATTCCTGGGATTGAGTCCCGCTTCCGGCTTCCTGCTCCACGGGGAGCCTGTTTCTCCCTCTGCCTCTACCCTCCCCCACACCAACCGTTTCTCATGGATAAATAAATAAAATCTTTAAAAAAAATTAGAAATCTGAGGTATGATTTCAGATAGATTCCTTAGTGCTTCATATTCACAGTGAAATTAGCAAAGGACTGACTGTACCAATCTTGGTTATTACCTTTACTTATATAATAGAAGTAACTGGGGATATTTGAAAAGTACTGATGTCTATGACTCACCCCACATCAATTAAACAAGATTTATAGCCAGGCATCAGTATTCTTTAAAACGTAGCTATGGGGCACACCAGGATGGCTTCTGACCCCTTTGTCCTAATGCCTTACATGAATCACATAGCATGCATTGTGTTTTCCTGACCATATTGTCTGACACAATGATACAGTGAGACAGAATGAGAACACTGGGTTTGACACCTGTCTTTGTTTTAGAGAGGCTTTTGGATACTGGGCACATTACCTAATTATTTTCTCATAATGTGTCCTCAGAATAGTCTACTTCTGTTTGTTTTGTTTTAACTTCCTTTAACTCGTCACAGCATTTATTACAGCTGACATTACAAATCTGAGGCTCTTTGGGCCCTAAAACTTCAGGGGACGTTAAAGATCATCTGGCAGCAATAGTAACAAGAGCAGCAATAGTAACAAGAGCTGATCTTGAGTACCTTATGTATAGCGGGTCCTATACTAAATATATGCATTTATATGTATAATTATCTCTTTATCCCTCACAAGGAAATACAAAGTTGATACTAAATTATTCCCACTTAACAGATGAAGAAGTGGAGATGTAGGTGTTTTGAGTTCCACATCCCACAGCCAGCTCAGAACCTGGCCCAGTGCCCGAGCATTCTACCTTATGCCTTCTTGCCACTATGTCCCTCTTCCAATCCTAGGAAGCTCAGATTTCTCCGTAGTTTTTACACTCCTCACCTAGGAATGCATCAAGGTTTTGGGAGTCCAGTTGCTATTAAATGGTAATACAATTTTTGAAATATTTTCTGAGAGCTATATCGTGGTTGTACTTGATACTGACTGGATTGGTTTTATTTATTTTCCAGTATAGGCTTAACTGTCAATTCTATAAACAAATACCATCTATATCACTATTGTGTGGGGCTGTTTTTTGCAGTGAAGATGTTAAGGTTAGAATATACACTTCATAGGGGGGAAAAACATGACGATTAAATATAATAAAGCAGAAAAATGGCAGTGGAAGTGATAACAGGAAAACAGCCAAATTAACAAAACCCATTAACAAGATGCAGATCTAATATTTATCCTATGCTTAGCTATCCAGTGTGGGCATTATGCAGTTTTATGCTAGTTTAGCTGATTTGGGATGGTGGGGATGTTTTATTTGTCCTAAAATCAACCGGTTGGGTTCCTATGCCCAGATTAAATGTCTGTGTGCCTCTACCCAGTTGTGATAGTGCAGACTCATAGGTCCCACATACTGAAATTTGCTTTAAACACACCCAGCACAATCATATTGTTTACTATTGCTGGCATTTCTACTCTCAGGAAAGTTTCACATAAATGACAATACATCACATCTTGAGTGACACAGGGGAGAATAAACGAGGTTAGCTCACCAACTATTGACTGCCTTGACCCCAAACTTTCTTCCATTGCTACCTACTCTCCTCAACAGTGAATCTATTCAGAAAAACCAAAGCTGACTGGATGGAGGATTAGAAACTGCTTCCTCCTTCTTGTCATTCAGGTCTGAGCCAGCCTAGTGTCCTTTTGCTATCACTGTAATCCATCTAACTTAAGGTGGAGCATTTGATTTCTTCACCACCAGGCCTCCCTTCCGCTTTAGGAAATAATCCTCTTTCAATCTCCCACCTATTCAAATAAAAATACCATCTCATATTAATAACATCTTTCCCAAAGAAGCTCAAATCATTTTTCAGATATTTCTCTAATCCTCACAGCATTCCTATGAGGTAGGTAATGTCCATACAACAACTTTTCTCCACCAAGTCAGAATGATTATGCAAGGGTATTAGGTGCCCAGAGGTATTATTGAACTGAGTTTCATTTCCTCCAAAAATGTATTTACTGGAGATTGAAGCAGTGCATTTATTTGAAAAATATATATGTGGATTTAAGGATAAAAATTTGACTTGGAATAATGACTGTGTCGTCCATGGTATTTTGACATTGATAGAGATACATTGCTTCTAGCAATGTGCAATATAACTCATTTGGGTACTGTGAGTATAAATTTCGAAGTTGGCAGGTATTTATCAGGTTGGAAATATTAAAGGCGCAATTTATGAATTCCATAAAAGAATGTTTTTGGTACAATCAGTACATTCAAAAAATCATCTTTTTAAAATACACTGTGATTAGTATCGGGGGAAATAAACTTAGATTATTTATGTTAGAGATAAGATTGCCTAATAATTTGATCTTTAAGAATAATGCATAGATTTACTAGGACTAAAATAAAAGAAGTGAATTAAAATTACATTACAAAAAATTTTGAATTGGCTAAAGAAAAATCATCTATCGAGTGGAATGTTTTAATCATGTTCAAAATACGTTGGTAGGTACTACCTGAAATTTAAACTACAGACGGCCTCTCTCCACTCCTATAGTATAAAGATAATACCTAACACATAGAGGGCTGCCTATGGATCAGTGTGGTTCTTAGCACATTAACTCATTTCTTCCCCAAAATGATTATCATCCTCCTTTCCAGATGAGAAAGCCCCCAAGGCACAGGTTCCATCACTCATCCAAGGTGATTGGCTGGGATTTGAATCCATGCTCTCTAGCTATCAGATTCTCATTTTTTGGCCCTACTCCTCTGAATATACTGATATTATATAACTAAATGGAGTCAGCATACCTGTAAAGAGATTTTTTTTAAATTAAGAAATATGAAGAGATTGATACAAAGTGGGAACAATTCCTAAAGTTGATTACGGGATATCCTTCCTTCCTTCTAGGGGAAAGAAAGCCAGATAAATCCAGTGTGCATCAGATAGACCATTTAGAGTTGGTGATGCTTTCTCCTGAGGTCCCATAGGGACCGCAAGGCCATCCTCATACAGTTTCTACTAGTGTGCAGCCCTTAGCCTCCACTTGACCTCCTCCTGACCAAGTGATATATCTGTATTCTGTAAGAAAGGGTGGCAAGTTTGGATGAACAGATGGATAGAATTAAAAACCACCTGACTAACAAAAACCCCAATTGTCTCCTGAGCCACAGTTTAGAAGATAAAGATTTCCAGGAGTGACAATTTAAAATATAAGGATTAATACCCTAAATGTCTCTCTTAAAATAATAGAGCAGTTCAGTTAAGGTTAAGAAAAGCAAAATTTCCTAAATTTAAAATTAAAAAAAAGAAGTATGTATTGACTTACTCATGATTAAAATATAATTTAAATATTAAATATATATTTATATAGTGTTTATATTATATTTAAATATATTTAATATATAAGTATTAAGTTTATTAGATATATTTATTTATTTTTTTAAATTTTGATCCCTGAAATCTTTTTTTTTTTTTTTAAGATTTTATTTATTTATTTGACAGAGATAGAGACAGCCAGCAAGAGAGGGAACACAAGCAGGGGGAGTGGGAGAGGAAGAAGCAGGCTCATAGTAGAGGAGCCTGATGTGGGGCTCGATCCCTTAACGCCGGGATCACGCCCTGAGCCGAAGGCAGATGCTTAACCGCTGTGCCACCCAGGCGCCCCTATTAGATATATTTAATGTATAAATGATTTTAAGTATATTTAAAATATATAGAAAATATTTATATAATATTAAATAAAATATAATTTAAATTAAAATAATAGAAGCAAGGGTGCCTGGGTTGCCTCAGTAGGTTAAGCATCCAGATCTTGATATCAGCTCAGGTCATGATGCCAGGGTCATGAGGTTGAGTTCCATTAGGCTCCACACTGAGCGTGGAGTCTGCTTGATAGCCTCTGTCTCCCTCTCTCTCTCTGCCCCTCCTCCCGCCTCATTTGCTCTCTCTCTCTAAATAAATAAAATCTTTAAAAAAATAAAATATATAATAACAGAAACAGCTAACACTTTTAACACATATAGCTAACTATATGCCAGTTATTATATTATGTTGCCATATGTATGAGTGATTTCATTTTAAAACATTCCTATATTGGGGCACCTGGGTGGCTCAGTCGGTTAAGTATCTGCCTTCTGCTCAGGTCATGATCCCAGGATCTTGGGATTGAGTCCCACTTTGGGCTCCCTGCTCAGTGAGGAATCTGCTTCTCCCTCTGCCTCTGCTGCTCCCCCTGCTTGTGCTCTCTCTCTCTCTCTCTGACAAGTAAATAAAAATCTTAAAAAAAAAAAAATTAAAAAAATACATTATACCCAAGTTTATTTTCTCTCAAAAATACAGAAATATAGAAATATACTAAATATTGACATATAGAAAATATATTAGTTGTATCCTATATAAATAGATTAAAGATGGGAAAAATATATTCTTATGTCAACAGATGCAGAAAGCTATTCAATGAGATTCAATATCTATTCATGACTAAGTCTGTTTTTTATTTTTAAAAATTTTTTTAAATATTCTATTTATTTATTTGACAGAGAGAGAGAGCACAAGCAGGGGGACAGCAGAGGGAGAAGGAGAAGCAGATGATGTAGGGGCTCCATGCAGGGCTCAATCCCAGGACTCTGGAATCATGACCTGAGCCAAAGGCAGATGCTTAACCAACTGAGTCACCCAGGTGCCTCAAAATCTTTTTTTTTTTTTTTTCTTTTTAAACAAAACAAAAAAGCCAAAAAACCCACAAACAACTGTAAGTGGAAGAGTAGGGGAAGGGGGCAGTAAGTACCATGTCTGTCCATGGAGGTGGCAAGAAGCCGCTGCAGCAGCAAAAGGAGCAGGCCAAGGGACGGACGAAGAAGATAAGTCATTCAAGCAGAAACAGAAAGAGGAGCAGAAGAAACTTGAGAAGCTAAAAGTGAAGGCCACAGGGTAGGGCCCCCTGGCCACTGGTGGAATTAAGAAATCTGGCAAAAAAACTGTGGAAGGAGGCCAGATGCCCTTCACCAGATGAATGGATAAAGAAGATGTGGTCCATATATACGATGGAATATTACGCAGCCATTAGAAAGGATAAATACCCACCATTTGCATGGACATGGATGGAACTGGAGGGGATTATGCTAAGTGAAATAAATCAAGCAGAGAAAGACAATTATCATATGGTTTCACTCATATGTGGAACATAAGGAATAGCATGGAGGACATTAGGAGAAGGGAGGGGGAAAAAAAAGAAATCTGGCAAAAAGTAAGCTGTTCCTTGTGCCTGAGGCAATGGTGATCCTTAACTCTACTCCTGTGTGCACATCTGGATTCCCCATCATCCATTGTCACTTATAGTTAGAATGAAGTGTTCTCTTCGATCGTGGTGTACATTTAAGAATAAACTTTTGTAAAAAAAAAAAAAAATCAATCATAAAAAATCAAAAAAAAAAAATTGAAGAATACCTACTTTGTCCGATACAAGATATCTACAAACCCTATAAAACAACATTATGTGTAACTCTAAATCTCTGAAAGCATTCTCATTAAAGTTAGGTCAAAGACAAAGTTTCTGGTGCTGAATACCCTACTCAGAGCAATAAGTAAAAGAAATAAGAACTCAAAACGAAGAAAACGAATGCCAATTTGCAGATGAAATCATTGTTAAAACAGCTAACATGTCTGGACAAAATGTGAACACTTGAAAAATAAAAATAATAGGAGAAAATACACAGCGCTAGCTTTATGACGTGGAGTAGAGAAACAAGTCATTAAAGGAAAGGGCTGATCGGTATGAACTACATGAAAATTAACAATTCTGTTAATATAAGGATAACGAGATAAAGTGAAAAACCTACAATCTCAAAGCTTAATTATGACACGAAGACTAACTATAAGGGTGTGTAGAGGTTATGATGGGAAGGATATCCAGACTGCAGAGAGACGGCCAGAAACAGTTACCAAGAGGGATGATGGGTGCCTAAGCTGAGTTTTAAAAGAGAAGCACACTTGGAAGATCTGGGCTTGTCTTGAAGAGGCTAGTAAACGTAAACAGATAATGCATATACCTAGATTGGAAGGGGTTCAATCAAGAGTCACACGCTCTCTCTGGTTTCCAGAGTTCCAGTCATCCTCCTTTGATTTTATTGCCAATGTTCTTGTTATTTATGCAGCTTGTACTAAGAGCACCAAAATGAGGATTTTCGTGAACTATTCTGTATTTGTTTATGTGTGTGTGTATACACACACTTTTCACATAGTTTTTCACACATATTTCAACAGACTTATTTCCCCCCCTATAATCTTGAGCTAAGTTTGCTAGCAAGATTAACATTGTGTCTGGATTTAGATGGAGTTAAGACCTAGTTACCAACACTATGGGTAACAAAGTGGGTCAGAGAAAGTACATGGCAACATGAGCAAAGTTCCTAAGCCACTGGTCTTTAAGACTGCCCTGGGGATCAGACAACACTCAACCATTCCATCTTCTTAGAACTTTGCACACAAGCTCCCCCTTCTCCATATGAGGACTTAAATGTTAGTTACTCCATGAATACCACCATGTTAGAGCAACTTTGAACCTACTTTTGAAAAGGTCCCTAATTTCAATACACACCTGTGACTGATTATGAGAGTGCAGTAGTAACTCATAGATGTCTACTGAGGTTCTTCATTTGCAAAGACAGCCTTATTGACCTTCTAGGTCCTGGGGACAATTTCTGGTTCACTGAGAAATTCTTTAACTTCGACTCAACAATATAGCTTCTTTATTAACTACTATAAAACAGTAAATTTTCCATTCTGGATTTAGAATCTAAAGTTTAGATAGGTTATTTTTGCTCATCTACTGTGGACTCTAGGAAACTTGGTCTTTGACTTAGCTTCAGTCTAGTCTTCATAAAGTAATTCCCATTGCTACATGAAGAGCTGATTCCAATCACTAGGCAGAAAAATAATAAAAAAAAATTTAAAAAGCTAGTCACAGCCAGGAAAATTATATTTTGAATTTTGCCCTTTACTCTTGGAAAAAAATACAGTGATCACTTCGGTGGTAAAACAATTTGGCATTTCCTCTGTACTTGAAACTGAATACATACGCACTTATACTGAATTTCAACTTTTAAATGTTAACACACTGGAGCTTATTTTTCAGAACAAAGCATATGTGATTTATTTTATTTTCATAGAATATTTTTATTTTTTAAACTAGTTCAAGCCAGTGTGTATTACCTAACACTATAAGTAATTCTTATATGAAATACAGAAGGTGGAGAATATGCATATAATTATTCATGGTATGAAAAACTATTGCTATATTATTATTATTATTATTATTATTATTATTATTATTATTCCAAAAACACCAATACAAAACATGCATTTTTAAAACAACTTATATAATTATTCTTTAAACTAATGGAAAATACCACTCATATAAAGTATAGGGCTGAAAATGCACAGAAAAATGCTAGGTAACTTAAATTATACTATTCTGTCACCTTGTCTCTCAATCACTTGAATGTGTAGCATCTTAAATAACAGATGTAGGGGCTGCTGGTGTGTTTAAATAACACCAACCTAACATATTTGTCATAATAAACAAGGGAAGGTAGAGGACTTCAAACCAGCTCTACTTGCTTTATACTGCATGGATAATGGAGGCACTGGAGGGCTCATTTGCAAATGTTTAGTCTATCAGAAGCATCGTTAGGTTACCCGCCCTGGCAGCATGCAGAGTAAACTAACTAATGTACACCCAGACTGTAGGTGTTGATTAGACATTTGTGCTCAAAATGAGAATCACCAAACACGGCTACAGCTAAATTGGCCCTTTTTTACCCTAGATATAGAGTTAATGAATTCTGTAGGGACTAAGAGATTCACAAAATTCAAATTTAGGTAAAAAGATTATTGTGCAGGAAAAAGGTGGAAAAAAATAAATTAGCTAAAAAAATACTGAAAATTTAAGGACCAGATATTTACTTTTGGACTAGCTATCATTAGCTTTATGCAATAATATATTGAATAAAAAAATAGATTAAAATTCTTCTTTTTAGTCAATACCTAAACTAGTATGCCATACTGACATTTTTCTCCTCTTCAATAGTTTGCATTATGGGACTTCCATTTACTCTTACAGAATCATGAAGCATAATAGATTTCCACTGTGGAATATTTGTAAAATATTTTCCCCAAATTACTTTGTTTTTCAGTAACAATCCTCATTGTTCAAAGGTCTCTGCTTTCCAACTTTGATGAGGAAACTCATTAGTAGATGGTGCTTTAATTGTAGTGAAAGAAGAGATACAATGACTACTGCATGCATATGGCCGTCTGTGAGTAATCATACATACAGTGGAATAGTGGCTGGGGATTGTGGTTGGCCCCACATGTGCAAATATTTACAATAGAAAAAAGGCTGGGATAGGTGGGTCCTTCCTTCTCAGTTCCTCTCTTTTCTGAATGTTCTAGATTTGCCTAGGTCGAAAGAATCAGGAGTTATGATTGTAGACGGATTATCAAGAACAGGATAAGTGGGAAATATTCAACTCTAGAATCCTTGCTTATTGTTCCCCAGCACGCCTCCATATTACCTCCAGCTCCCACCCCAGCTCAAGTCTCTTTGCCAAGGCCAACCATACATACTTATATGTACCAATTACTGAGGGCTTTCCACAGGTAAGAAATCTGAAGTAAACGACAAAGAATATTTGCTTTTCCTTTTTTATCTGTTCCAAACTTTTAACTGTTCCAAACTTTTAACTGTTCCAAATATTTCACTCCTCTTTTTCCTAAACCACCTTATTCCTGATTCTTCGCCCAGACTGATCAATTCCTCTCTGCATGGCTCGAGGGTCTTCTTGGATGCAAACTAATGGTTAAAGTCCAAAATTTGAGGAACAATTACTATTTTGTGGAGGATTCACATCTCTTGATCTTTTGGAGGAGAGTGTTGTTCCCAACAGAACGGGCACCCTGATTTTCGGAACTGTTAGAAAAGCATTGCTTCTTGGCTTACCTTCAACGTAAACTATTTGTCTTTGCATTCACTCGTTCTTTCTTGATTCTTTTGAGCTGAATGAAGAACAGCACCAGATGAAGTTCGACAACCCACAAAACACTACATGGAGTGGATATGTTAAGAAAGCAATGTAGCAAGGATGGAGGTAGAAGTTGAGATGGGTAGATGTAAATATGAAACATACTGAAAATGTTAGCAGTGATTCTCCTTGGTTCAAAGTAGGTAGTTTGTATTTTCTTGATGTTTTGTATATTTTCTATGAAATAAATGTGTTTCTTCTAAAGGCAGGTAGAGTAGTGTGAATGGGTGTTATGTTTCACAGATGGGGGTAGAGGGTGGGAAATGTAGTAGATGTTGTGGAGAAGATAATCCAGACGAAGATTTTTAGATGAAAAAAAGAAAAATGTACGCGGGTACAAAGCCAACAGATTCAAATAAGAAACAAGGTGAGGAGACAATCAGTTTTTGGACTCCTGATCTTTCCATTTAATTTGTTTTAGAAATCTACTCAAGAGTAAGAAGTGGTTTTTCATTGAGAGTCCTAAGATACAGGTCTAGTTTCAATGCAATATGCCCATGTGGCTGCCAGTGAATAATTATACACGTGCACACACACACACACTCACACTGACCTCATGGGCATGGAGGAAAAAATCAGTTGCATGCTCTCTTATGGCATTTTAGCACTTCTAGAAAGATGTAGGTAAACATGGCATTATCATTACAATTGTGTGCTCTCATTGCCAAGGCAGCCTTCCATAGTGAAAAAGGAAGGGTTGGCCTCAGATAAAATTGGGTTTAAATCCAGGCTTTTGTGCTTAATGTCTGAGTGTTTTGGGGAAAATTTGTGATTCTGCTTAAGAACCTGTTGTTGTTGTTTTTTTTTTTTTTTAATTTTCAACTCTAAACTGGGAATAGTAATGGGATTAAATAGGAGATATGTATTTAAAGTGTCTGCTTCACAGGTGCTCAAGATGGGCATATTTTCTTATTATTGTCATTAGTTATTCTGAATATGAATATCAGTGAATAATTAAGATATTTTTCCTTTATCAAAATGATATTTTTGCATAATAATTGATGGGTAGCAGACTTTGTGTACAGCACAGAATAGTGCATTCTAAAGTTACACTGGCAATGCAGCTGTCTGGAGACATAATTTTTCCTACTTTTGTCTGTTTGACATTTTACTATTCTTCAGGGAGGGAACACTTCACAAGGGATTCCATTGTTCCTGGGAATGCCGTTTCTAGTGGTGTTTTTTAGTAACTCAAAGATCAGGCATGTGTACAAAACCCACCATCAATAACAGAGCTGGTACTACACACATAGTTCTTAAAAATAAGATTTACAGTCTTTCAGCTCCCTGGAGTGTTTCTAATCATGTGGCTCACTTTCTACTTCATGATTCAACTCCTCTTAATAAACATAAGAAAGTAAAAGCATAAAACAAAATTAGTTATTTTCCACTCTCGATTAAACACTGTTGCTCCTTTAAGGAGTGTGTCCAAATCTCTGGGCAAGGAATGTGCCAGTCTAGCTGCACATACCCAGAAATTTTCAAGTAGCGGCCCGGACATTGGCATTGCAAAGTCATAGGCCTAGGAGCTTAGATGGTGTGGGTGCGGTGTGTTTATTTAAAACTTTGCCCAATGCCTGGAGGCTGTGTATACTCTGAAAATAAGCAGACAGGTATGTGTATGCTACAATGCTTTGTCATATTAAATACTTAATGTAAAGTTCTGGTTTGTAAGGTTGGGATATTAGTTAACTACTTCCTAGAAAATTAAGGGACATAATAGATGCATCATACTTAGCATATGTCTAGCATGGAGCAGGTGTTTCATAGATTTTGATTCCCTTTCTCCTCATCTTGCCATCACTCCACTATCTCAGCCTATCCAATAACCTAATTACCAGCGTTGACAGAATTTCAAAAGGTCTCATGCTTATTACTATGTTTCTCACCAAGGACAGATATTAATTTTTAAAACAGATTCCAATTCTCCTTTGAAACTATTATCACCGTCCCTCGTTTGTCTTATTTTAATATATTGATAATGGTTATTTTAATGTCCTTGCCTGTTAACTTCAGTATCCAGGTAATTGGGGGTTGGGGGGGGGGGTCTTCTTTTATTTATTTATTTTTAATCTTTTTTTTTTTTTAAGATTTTATTTATTTATTTGTCAGAGAGACAGAGAGTGCACAAGCAGGGGGAACAGCAGGCAGAGGGAGAAGCAGGCTCCCCGCTGAGCAGGAAGCCCAATGGGGGATGGGATCCCAGGACCCTGGGATCATGACCTGAGCCGAAGGCAGACACTTAACCAACTGAGCCACCTAGGCATCCCTTATTTATTTTTAATCATGATTATTTAGTTCAGATGATGTTATTTTACCCAAGAGGGGGATATGCTTTTCTTTGTTAGACATAGAATTTAGACCCTTTGATCTCAAGGAATGTGACCTGTCTGGGTTGAGTTGCAGATTTGGTTAAATGCAGACCACATCTGTTTCACTCCCATTCCTTACATGTGGACTTCTGGATTTTTGATTGAGAGTCTGGCACATCCTTCTCTCTTGAGCTCAGGAAGACCACAGGAGTGTGAGTTATGCCCTTCAGAGATCTGAGTTTAGCAGTTCTGTGTCTTACCCCTCATTGTTTCAAATTTGGGGAAGTTTTGACTGGGGGCCTAGTGTGTACTTGTAGCAGGTCACCTCCAATGGGATCTTGTTTTCTAATCACTGTAAAGCTTCAGAAGAGTCCCTTAGCCTCCCATGCCACTCCAGAACTCGGTGAATATTTCTTGAGGAAAATGGCTTTGCATTTGGAGGTCCTTTAGATTCCTATCCACCATACTAACCCACTTGACTACTGAAGGTTCTACTGCTTTGCCCATCTCTCGGTGGTATGTTTGTCTAAGCCCTATCCTATCCTCAAGCTATACCTTGAATATGCAAATGGTCTTAGAAAATAGCTATCAACTCTCAGCTAACCTAATAAAGGCTCTTCCTTCTTGGGATTTTATTTCCTCTGGTTCTTGTTGCTTCTATAGTTTTCCAGTGTCATTAAAAATATGATTTTACTGGGACATATCCATTTACTTCTTGGTTGTTGCCATGGATTAGTATATCACATCAAGAAAAGGAAATCTCAAAGATAAAAAAATTTAAACTTTACATAAGATTTCATTTTTTTCAAACAATATAGTTAGAGAGCATCATTATAGCAATGGTGTGTTTCTCTAACAGCTCTTTGTAGGGGCCATTTCTGAAACCTGATGTGTCCTTCCTACAGAAAAGGAAAGAGGACCTCCAGGAGAACATTTAGGAATGACCTGCTTGATAGAGTTATATAGACTGAATGTAACGTCAGCTTCAGAAGATTCTTCTTCACAGGATATATATCTTAAAAGTGACCAGGAAGGAGTTAAGACCCACAGTTAAGACCCACAGTATTGAGTTAAGGTTATACCACTGCATGGATTACTCAGTACTTATTCAAGTTGGGCTGGTAATGATCTGTAATTAGTCAACCAGCAATCTCACATGTTAAGTATATTCCAAGTCTACATTTTACAACCATCATAGCGAAGCACTGGATTTTGTGTTATATTAAGTTTTGAAGTGGACTGGTTTCCAAATAGAGAAGCACAAAACACAAACTAAGTGTGAGAGCTGGTCTCCCCAGAATGTCATTGCTGCTGGTTGTAATATTAATGTTCTCTATAGTGTTTTCTTCCCCCCAAAATATAAAATAGAACAATAATGGTACTTGCCTCATGGGGCTGTTCGGATAACTGAATTAGTTTATACGTGAATGCTTAGAACAGTCCTCCAAATAGCAAATTGCTATGTATGCTTGCTGGCATTATTATCATCAATGATATCACCGTCAAATGGTAAAGTAAAATAATCACCATACTTTTACTCAACAACTTTGACAGACTTGGATTATGACCTATACTTCTCCACTTGTTAATTTTAGCAAAGCCTTTAATTGTATTATTTTATATTCCCACAAGAGAAATGTGTATGAGCATTTATTCTTATTTCTACATTAAAATAATGGTCATTTTTGCAATGGAAAATTGACATAAATGTCTAACTACTGCTAATAGATTTGTCTTTCAAGGTCTGGTGATTTTTCTTTACTTACCTCAATAAAATGTTCATTTATAGTGGTGGGGGTACTGAGAACTATTGGCAGTATGAGGTACGTGCATCAGACATGGCAAAGGCTCACAAAAATTTCTTTAGTATCAAAAAATACTACCAATTACAGAGCCTGTCCTACTTTGAGGAAAACAAGAGCGATTAAAATGAAAATTGTTGCTGTAATCTCAGTGGCAATATGGAAGTATTATTACTTTTGGATTACCCAATTATTTTTTTTATCTATTTTAAGAAATAACCTGTAAAAATATATTTTATGCCTGATTTTGTCTCTTCAGATTCTAAGACAAATTCTAGGCACATGCTTTATTGAGCTGTTGAATGAGGAACTGTATCCTTTGTTGTCCTTGAGTTCTCTAAATTCCAATAGAAAGAAACTATAGAGCAGAGAAAAGCCTAAGTCTGGTAGTGGCAATGGTTTATTCTAGTAATGTAACTTGATACCCAAAGGCAGGGAGGCATCATTTGTTGCCTTAGCAAGCAACAATGACACCTTCCAAGTACAAGCCTATGTACTTATTTGCAGATGGACTATGACAAAAGATGTCTTTATCTTTGCTTCAACATACTGAAAGCAGATCAAAGAACCAGGCAAATGAGCTGGTACATACATTATCTGGCTCATGATTTTATCTAGCTCATAGGTATGTACTTGAATAGTACATACTTGGATACACAGACACACATACACAGACACAGACACACACACTGAGTGGACAACCACTCCCATTGGAGTGAAGCATTCATGCTCAATTATTCTGTATTCAATTTACTTCAAGCATCCTGCTGAGAACCAAAGCCATTTTCAGTGACAAACCTAACTATCTACATTAACATGAATTTACTTTCCATGAATATCTTGCACTGGCTTATAACAGTTTGTTGCAGGAATTTACTAAAATTTGATTTAGCTCTGATGATAATAAATAAAGAAGAACGGAGGGAGTCATTGCACAAAGTCTTAAAACATAAAGGAAAAAAATAACCATAATGTCAATGAAAATAAAAGTTCACCCTCACTTTATAGTGACTTAAAAATAAGCTAAAGAAATAGATTTTAACCCTGGCCCATATGAATTAAAAGTACATGCGATTAAATGACTTTAAGTCAGGAATCTGTGTCAAAACATGAGTTACACCTAGAATCACAATTCTCATTTCCATTGTTCTCATCAAAAGTCACTTTACTAAAAGGAAATTAAAGATGTATATTATTTCATTCATTTCCATTAAGGGTAACAGTATCCATCAAATGATGTAAAATGTTTCAAAAAAAAGTTTAGGTAGTTTAAAACAGACACTTCTTTTTATGAAGAACTTTAAAGTTACAAGTCAAAGAAAACACCTTCACAAAGATCTGAAATATAAATGTGGCGGTATTTTTGAGGTAGCTAAGAATTTAACATGGGGCGATGGGGGTGGGGGTGGGGAAGAAATTTCTTTTAAGAGACCTGGGAGTCTACATATTGAACAATCCACTTACCCAAATGTCCTTCCCACAACAAAAACATCATGTTCTCTGCTGGGCATCCCCGTTTTGCAAGATGTTAAGCTTATCAGTTAGCAATAGAGCATCAAAAGGGAAAACTTCATTCCCAGCATGCCAAGAAAGTGACAAGTGTTATTAAATAAATTCTCACTCTTCTCCACAACTGGTGGTGAGAAGGAAGAACACCATGGAGTTTTGACAAAAAAAGACCAAGTGAGAGAAGAACATATTCATAATTCCCAGTTGACATGAATCTTTAATCTAAGATCATTTATTTTGTACAGATATCATACTCATGCATAGAAATATATAAGCATTCTTGATAATATCCTTTGCCACTCGTAGATTATTTTAGCTTTGCTTGTGACTGTCCCTTTCATAATAAGAAATCACTTAATGTCAAATGTGTTCATTCAGTTAACTCCAGTGATGGACCATGGATAAATGAAACCCACAGTTAACACCAAAGCTTCATGTTAGGCAACATGTCAACTTTCTAACTGCCCAAAACCAGAAACTGACTGACTTGGATTCTTTCTGCTTTTGGTTCCCCTGTCATTTTACATTTCCAGGGCTACAGAAATGGCAGACAAAAGAAAAGAGAGAATGAAAACAAAGAGAGGGAAGGAGAAAAAGACAGGGAGGGATAGAGAAAGAGAGAGAACGAGGGATTGATCTTGGTTGAGTAGAACTCGTCCCCCCCACCTTAAACTGGAATATTTTTATGGGTAAAATTATAACATGCAAAGATCCAGTACTCATACAAAAGAAACTATACACTTAGTAGGGAAAACCCATTTGCCCATGTGTTTTTGGGCCTGGGTGAGCCATACCAATAGATAATTAGATATGATTTTGAAAATTAATGAGTCAAAATCACATCTTTTGTAATTAGGTCATCTAAGATGAAAATCTGACTTCATTCTTGTTCACTGTAACAGTAACCTTTTGCTCCTCCTAGATCCCAGAAGGCAACAAAATGATTCAACCTTACTAAAATTTCACCTTCAGTAATCCATTATATCTTAACTTACACATTAAGACTTTAAAACCTCCATCTGGTGGACATAACTTGACCTCTTTTGATTTATAGGCAACTTGTTTTCACAGGTAAGCAAATTTATTTTTCCTGGACCACCTGGCTGAGGCAGGAACAGCTGAGGCAAGTCTGCTCTCTAGTGAGCTACTCTTGCACTACCAACATACCATTAAAAGGGAGGAATTCAGGGTGATTTAATGTCTATGAAATTAGAGCTTAAAGTACTCTTGGAAACTAGCTGAGGAAATGACTCCTTATCCCTAATCAATTCGGAGATCTGAAAACAATGGCTACGTCAACAGCGAGGGATTCCTTCTCCATGCCTGAGTTGTAGGATTACTGGTGCTCATGGATGTTAAGTGAGGAGTACAGAAAATCCCAATTATAGCCAAAGGTTAAGATAGATGATATTATCGGCCAGAGTTTCTCAAAGTGTGGTCGGCAAACCACTTACATTAGCACCATCTGGGAGTGGGATGGCGAGGGTCTCTGTTGAATAATTCGGTTTTTCCCTATTCTGTTATTCTTGAAAATGATTAGCTTTAACTATAGATATGGATGGAGATATCGATGGAGATACGGATATATTCCTCCTTCCTCACAGGATCTAAATGTACCAATTACACAAGGGTATATAAGGGAAATAATAGAAGATATTCAGGAAATTGGCATTTACTTCTATTTTCACTCGTGTGAACAATTTCAATATAAATGTGGAGACATATAGCTTTGTTGAATAGGTGAATAAGAACGATGCCAAACTTTACCTGAAACTTGTGCTCCTGGAAAATAACAAAGATTACTATATCTCTCCATCCTTTTCTTCTCCAAAATACCCCCGTCTTAGTCTTCCTAGAAATGGTCAGTGCCAGGGACATGCTGACCTCGCGTATTCCCACCTACACCATTCCTTAATGACGTAGACAAAACTCAAGTACATCTTTCTCCATGACTCCTTTAAGGCTTACGGATGAATTCCTTGTCTACCTGTCTCTATAAAACCCGAGACCTCTTTCTTGGTTTTGAGACTTTCCACATTCATGAATGTTCTATTGCAATAGCCTGAATAAAATCATCTCCTTAATCGTCACGGGCCATTAGTCTTTCAGAATAGCATGCCTGATCATTGTTCTTAACACCTATTTGTAAGAGAACATGTGGTTGAGGAACTTACGAGGGTCATAAATTCAACAAAAATAGGAGTGGCATTTGTGACCATATTCCTTTGTTGTGCTTTCATCTGTGCAGTGGATAACCAGATTGCATGTTTGAAAGACTATCTTGGCAAGTGTCTAAAAGCTGCTCTGAAAGATGAGACAATATCTGACCACAAGCACAATAGCAAATAGCAAGCTATTTGTATTTCTAAACTAAGACAATGAAGTATCATTTAAAGAGAAGGAGCCTTTAGAGAGATGTAGAAGTTAAAAACCCCAAGATTTTATAAACCACTGAATGCAGGAATGGGGAAGGAAGGAAGGAAGGAAGGAAGGAAGGAAGGAAGGAAGGGAGGAAGGAAAGAGTGAGTAAGGGCAAGAATGACTCCAGATCATATCTTCAGACCCTCTGCTTGAGTTGAAGAATGTGAGAGGAGTGTCGGGTTTAGTGAAATTGACTTATTTTTAAGTTTATCCACACTCAAGTATTTAAAAATAAAGGGACTTAATGTGACTTACACACATAGAGTATAATAAAATAAAGTGTTCAAAGTAAAACGAGTAAGCAAATTAGAATAATACAAACATAATTATAAGAAAAGTAGCATGAAGCCTAGAGTGAAAGTTGATCAACAAAATGGATACTTTAGACTCTACATTTGTCACACAAATGAGTTTTCTGGAAGCCAGTGCAAAGAAGGGAACAAAATCAGCTTGTGAGACCAATTTGTCTTCTCAAGAGAAAGATAATTACTCAGGAAACTAAGTATTGAATGACTAAGAGGTTTCTTTCAAACATGTTGAGTTTGAAGCTCCGAA
Organism: Ursus arctos; assembly: GCF_023065955.2. Taxonomy (NCBI): domain Eukaryota; kingdom Metazoa; phylum Chordata; class Mammalia; order Carnivora; family Ursidae; genus Ursus; species Ursus arctos. Next base: position 33,016,308 of record NW_026622952.1, on the reverse strand, counting down.
GTAATTTAGACAGAATATTAGTTTAAAAAAATAGAGAATTTCTGTTTCAATTTAATAGCTTAACATGCTGACAACTTATAATTGCCACGAGGATTGGATAAATGGAAGCCAGAATTCCTGTGTTATGACAGGGAGAAGAGACTGGAAAAGGAATGCTTTTGAGTGCTGTACTTATTTTTAAATTTGGCTTTACCAATTCACAGTTGAAGCAGATGATTTCCTGACACTTAAAAAAAAAAATCTAAGTTTCTATCTGATTATGTTTAACTCTGGAAAATTGCCTAATGAATTATTTAGAATATAAATAAATACAATTTAAAAAGAGTCATAACTTCAGGTTCTCTTTTTATTTTACGATTCCTACAACTTCCAAGGGTTATGAAAAATGTAAAATGTGGATTTAATCAATTTTTTGGCAAGGATCATGTTCAGGAGGTCATTTTAGTAGGTATATTAATCATTTTAAAGCTCGCAGTTTTATGAACCTCAACATAGCATATTACACTAAAAGGATTAAATATGTCATGAGAAAAGGAAACTCTGCTTTATTGACAAATTGTAGCCTGATGGAAGAATTGACAATGTGAAAGTAAATCATTTTAACTTTCTGTGATAAATCATTACATAGATCATATTCTCATCTACGAAATCCAATCGTTGTTAAAAATCAGAATTGTCTTCCTCTCAATTACTTAAAAAATATTTGAGATAGGGCATCTGAGTAGCTCAGCTGGTCAAGTGTCCGACTCTTGATTTTGGCTCAGATGATTATCTCAGGGTCCTGGGATCCTGCCCTGGGTTGGGCTCCGTGCTCAGTGGGGAGTCTGCTAAAGATTCTCTCTCTCCTTCTGCCCCTCCCTCTGCTCTCTCTCTCTCTAAAAATAAATAAGTAAATCTTTAAAAAAATATATTTGAGATAGAAGAAGGGAATGAGCGAGAAAGTTAACTGTTCCATATTGTGGACATGCTGTGCTCTGGGCCGGATGTGGGGAATCACACGGTTGTTGGGGCTATAAATGGGGAGGTCTAAATCACAAGGTTTCCATCATGTTTAGATTAGGGAACCCAAACTCCAACAGCTTCGGGACTTTGCTTCAGGCTCCACTGTTAAAAACTTTAAGAACTTGGATTGCAACTTCTGATCCCAAACCAGTGTTCCTGACTCTGTTATGTTAGGAAAAAAAAACAAAAACAAAACATCAGAATGACCATTCTCTTTATTTTCATCCCCAAATAACAAGATTGAGGATTTCTACAAAAGAAAAAAAAAAAAAAAACTTACAGATGCATAATGTTAAAATATCACCTTATCATAAAATGGAAATATGACAAATCAAAATAAAAGCAAAGAAAGATGGAAACAGACTGTTTACTGGACAAAAATTTACTGAGTGCCAGCCACTTTTTCCAGGCTAAAAGAGGATGGGGGTCCAAAGACATGATAATATCCCTACATACAGTCTTGAGTTGAAAGTCAAAATTGCTTTTGGTATAAAAAAATAAAGGCAGTATGTTCTTTTCCACCACAATTATCTAAGCCTAACTTCTGCATGTGAAATGCAGATATGATCTTTCACAAACTTATGTATTTAACTTTTTGTGAGATGTTTCTAACCTGAGAGGTGAGAGTTATATAGAGGTTAAGAGCATCGCTTTTGGGGGCGCCTGGGTGGCACAGCGGTTAAGCGTCTGCCTTCGGCTCAGGGCGTGATCCCGGCGTTATGGGATCGAGCCCCACATCAGGCTCCTCCGCTATGAGCCTGCTTCTTCCTCTCCCACTCCCCCTGCTTGTGTTCCCTCTATCGCTGGCTGTCTCTATCTCTGTCGAATAAATAAATAAAATCTTAAAAAAAAAAAAAAAAAAGAGCATCGCTTTTGGAGTCAATCGGGTCTGAATTTCCATCTCCATGTTACCCTTGCCTGTTGCCTCATTCAAACTTTAAGATATTCCCCAGTTACGCGGAGGTAAGACAAGTGTCTGCCCCTGCACTTAGTTAGATCTCTTCAGTGAGCTGGTGTAGTCCAACGGTTAGCAAAGGGCCCAACACACAGCAATCGTTTTCTCATGAGCTACTAATAAGCTGTACTCTTAGCAGCAGTTTGTGAAGGCCAACTGGAAAAGTTGCAACCCGATCTCGTTTGCCACTAGAATAAAATCAGGTGTCTGGGCTGCAAATCAGGCTCCTTACATATCCAGTCTTTCTTCTCCCATATCCATATTTCTCCTTGTATTATTGCCCATCCCCTCACATTTTTCTGCAGAATATATATATATATGTATATATATATAGTAATAATATATATAGAAATACCATATATATATATACTGTAATACTTTATAATAATAGTGAGTAATGCATGATATATTTATATATAATTTCTATTAAATCTTGGACTGCAACTTATCTCCTAATCTACTTTGTCTTATCTTTCTGATTCGTGTAGAAGCTTTTAGAGGACAGGTGTTGGAATCATCTTAATTCGGGGCAGGATATTATAGCTCTACTTGGTACCTCACGTACTTCAGCAGTTAATTTTTTTCTTTTGGAATAAGTATATGTTCAAGTTGATTTTATTATTATTATATTTTTAAGATTATAGCACGCAAAGGCAGAGCAGATCAATGGTAACACTTAAACAGCAAAATCTTAAAAAAAGAGAAATACTGTCATTTCATTATTTGGGCATCACTTCATTCCCACTTTTGTACTCTCTACTGCTCCTCCATTGCTCTTTCTCCCCCATTTCAAGGACCAGCACACCCAGACTCCATTTTAATTATGCTTGTGAGGTATTTTTAGCTTTGAGAAATTGTTGCCTTATTTGGAACCCATAGTGGAGAAGAATCCTGGGAAAAACCAGGGTTCAGAAATTAAGTGATCAGTCACTCAGCTATCAAGAAGTGGAGTGGCAATTAAGTTCCCTAATAACGGAGAATGATTTCACTCTTCGTGCATTATTTTCTCTTTAAACTCACGATTCCCATTGAAGATTCCATCTGTATTTTCAAAATGACTGGGTGTCTTAGATTAATGGCATGCACTGTCTGTGTTTTCCCCATTACTCAGTAAAAGGGTGAGTCAGGTACAAGCTTGGATGCCCAACCCATGGCTTGTGTCACCAATTTCTGAGAAGGAGGTGTTCAAAGGCCAGATGTAAACAAGCTAGAATTCAATCAAACCAACAGATAACAGTGACAGCCCTTGTAATGTTGTTGAAATGGGAGCGGTAATGTCTTGAAACTTTATTTTTCCATACATCATAGAGGTCTTAGAACAGGATGAACTGATTCCATAATCCAGGGTCAAAATATGTAGAAATAAAAAGGAAACAAGCAAAAATACAAAAACAAAACAAAAAGAAACAAAAGCAGGAAAAAATATCTTCCTACCTTCATCTTCAACCTTCTGCAATACATTTCCTTAATGAACTGCTTGCTCCTGCTATACTAAGTGCCAAGAACAGCTTCTAAAATCCTAGTAGAATAAATGCCCTTCACAATTAGACGCATCTCCTTCTCAGTTTATGCAGAGACACTGATTGCTTGGTAGCTTTGAGTTTTAAATGATCCTTCCATCCGTCTCTAGTCTATATTGAGAAATATGTTGACTTGAGTAAAAATAATATTAATTATATTTAATTCAAAAATAAATATATTTGTTTGGGTTAACAAATCTAAATTATTTAATGTTTTCTGCATGGTAGCAAGAAACTCTCTTTTTAACTTCTAAAAATAATGTAACTATGTTATATACCTTTTGGAAAAGAAAAAAAATGTCCATAATTACCTGGCACAGATATTAACATGTCTATATGTCATTAGTTGTTTTTTTGTTAGTGTTTTTTTTTTTTTTTTTTTTTTTAAGATTTTATTTATTTGTCAGAGAGGGGGAACAGCCGGCAGAGGGAGAAGCAGTTTCCCTGCTGAGCAAGGAACCTGATGTAGGACTAGATTCCAGGACCCTGGGATCATGACCTGAGCCGAAGGCAGACATTTAACTGCCTGAGCCACCCGGGCATCCTGTTTATCTTTAAGTTTTTGATAGTTGACATAAATGTATATAGTTTTTTTTTTTTTTTTTTACATTTATTTATTTATTTGAGAGAGAGAGAGAATGCCCAGTGCCCCAGTGCATATAGTTTTAATTCCGCTTTTTCTCCTTTTATTTTTTTTCTTTTTTTCTTTTTTTTTAAAGATTTTATTTATTTATTTGACAGAGAGAGGGAGAGCCAGAGAGAGAGGGAACACAAGCAGGGGGAGTGGGAGAGGAAGAAGCAGGCTCATAGAGGAGGAGCCTGATGTGGGGCTCGATCCCATAACGCCAGGATCACGCCCTGAGCCAAAGGCAGACGCTTAACGACTGAGCCACCCAGGCGCCCCTATATTTTTTATTTTCTTAAAGATTTATTTGTTTGTTTAAGAGACAGCATGCATGGAGGGGGGTGGGCAGAAGGAGATGGAGAAAGAAATCTTCCAACAGACTCCCTGCTGAGCAGAAACCCTTATGTGGGGCTTGATCTCAGGACCCTGAGATCATGACCCGAGATGAAATCAAGAGTTGGAACCCACTGAGCCACCGAAGCACCTCTGCTTTTTCTCCTTTCAATAAGAGCGTGTTTCCTTGTTATTACATAGTCTTCATTAGTATCAATGGCTGATAATCGATACAGAATATCCACTAAATATATCAAGGTTTACCTAACAATTCTGCCACTGGATACCTGTTTCCAAATATTACATAAATATACCAAGCAGCCATCTTGTTCAATGTTTATGATGGTCTTGTGGTTATGGCAAAACATTAGAAAACATCGTATTTTTTTTCCTTCATAAGAACATTTTTTATACAAGTCCATTTTATTTCTAAATTTAAAAAATAGAATTCCACATATTCTTGTTATTGCGTGTATGTTATTCTTGTAGATTTACACGCAAAGTCACACAGATAGGACGGACAGCAACTCATACTTTCCAAAGACAGTCTTTTCACTAAATATTATTGTTCTCGTCCATTATCAGATTGGGACATCTGGTAACAATTAGCCAGATAACATCAAATTACCTTCCTTCCTTCAGAAGTTGTGACGCACAACCCTTGAATCCCTCCTTCTCAGAAACATTTTGTAGGTGACTCGCTATTTTGCCAGAGTAAAGCGAAGCAGGCAAGACATCCCAGAGATTATGCAGCTACCTCATCGGCCTCCTACAGCTCTCTCCATGAGGAAAAGCCTCAGCACTAATTCGCTCCCCTAAAGTGTGACCACCATAAGAACTTCCTGTGGTTCCTCCCTAGTGACAAACAGTGCATTTGAATCTCTGAGTGGACAAAGAGAATGAGCAAGAGATACAGGGCTGGTGCACTGAACACCAAGTGTTAGTGGGAAAGTGTACTTTTCAGATATAGGTACTTATAGAAGTTTTTTCTCAATAAAAGATTATTCCTAACAGGATATATATATATATATATATATATATATATATATATATGTGTGTGTGTGTGTGTGTGTGTGTGTGTGTGTGTATCTTAAAACAGTTTCCCCGTAAGTAACGACTTGAGGGAGCAAGACTACATAAATGTAGAATATATAAATGGGATAAATACACAGTTTAGCCCAGATTTGATGAGGTTTCAGGCTTCTTGGGGGGTTGTTCCTGAATCTGGGACAAGAAGATTGTGTCTAATCGAAATTCTGTAATATATCCCACACCTTGTGGAGTGCTGTGCGCAAGGCCAGCTTAAGGCTACATCCTTTTTCTTGGGTGAGGGTTGACAGGGAAGCAGCTCTATTCTCGGAAATTTTCTCTCCCCAGTCAGCCACTAGTGCCCTCCTTTCCTCTTTTGTAATCCCCAGGTCAAAACTAAAATGTGAATGGCTGATCACAGTTTAAAGTGTTACACCTCCCAGGGGGGAGAGAATTTGAATAGACATCAAAGCTTTGAGCTAATGGGTGAAGCTCAGATAGAGAAATCCCAAGTACCAGGAGATGCCCTTTTTCTACAACAGCAGGTCGCAGAGGGTTGGGGGAGCGCCAAGGCCTTCCCAGCATCCTGAGGGCACGTCTGCGGACACGCAGAATTCCACTCTGCTTAGAGGTAAAGCCAGAAGTTGTGAGCACCTACTTTATGGTGACAACACTTCTTTTGGTGGAAAGGAGACAGTCTCATGAATAATTTCAAATTCCCTAGGCTTGAGGCAGAATCTAGTCTATTCTCTTTGTCTTTTATTGGCTCAGATTCATGTATGGAATTGATATAAAGAACATTAGCTCATTAGCTTTCTGAGTCAGACCTCCCTAGGAAGGCTCCTTACTAGTCACATCTTAGGCAAGTCAGTTAACTTTTCCTGGCCTGAACTTTTTTAAATTTTGTAAAATATAAATAATAGCTCCTATCTTCCACATTTGGTATATAGGTTAGATACAATATATATAAATTCCCTTGCATATTGTCTATTAACAGGCACTCAATAAATGGCATGTCTTCCCTTTTTTGGTTCCATACTTCAAAGGCATTAATGGCTATTGGTCAGGAGACTTGAAAGGTAATGGCTATTAATACTATGAGCTGGTGTATCTGTATGTGTGTTTTAGCATCAAGATGCGTTTAATGGTGATATTTTGGGAAATCAAACACAAAAACTGCTTTCAATGATTACTGGACCATTTTCTTTCTTAACTCTCATTCTTGTGTGTAGCTGCATAATCTGAGTTGTCTGTGTCCACATTAATGCTTATAATGCTCCCATGGTGTTTGGAAGAGATAATAGTTTACAGTAGCTAGAATTTGTATGAAGGATAGGATAAGGATTTGTCTGAGCAGATTTTATCTTAAATATTTAAAGACGAAGCAGGAACCATTAATTTTAGTGTGAATCAAGAGACAGCATTTTAGCATGCAACTTCAAAAAATTATCACTAAGTACCATATGACTCTGAAGGGAAAACAAAACAGTAAATATCATGATTTTTTTTTCAACCTCAATGAACTAGCACAAAAGGATTGTAGATGTGGCACTTTTTAATGGTTTTCCGCATTCTCATTTTTTCCCCAACTCTTCTGTTTCCCAAAATTGACATCAAACACCCACACAACCTTTAAATTACAGTGAATGGTAGTATCATCTAGTGTTACTAGAACAGAAATTCTCAGTCCTCAGGGTATATCGCAATCACCTGGTCAGGGAGCTATTAAAAATATAGATTCCTGTTCAACATTCCAGACTATCCATTGTAATATTCAAGGTGTATCACTATTAAAAAACAAACAACAACAACAACCAAAGAACCCAGCCAGCTCTAAACATACTGTAGGACATGGATTGCAACGCAAGTGCTAACACAACTAGGCAGTCCCCATCGTTCTTATGAAGATGGGCATCAAGAGGCACAGGGCAGAATGGGAAGGGAATTGGCACTTGCTGAATATGCACTATTAAGTCACATGTAATGCTATTTTCCCCCCATTTAAACAACACTGCTGTAAATTAGTACTATGATGTCTGTTTTGCAGGTGAAAAACTTGGCTTTGAGAGGTTAATGACTTTGCCTAGTTGTGACATTTATACGTTCCATCAGTGATGGTGCCAGTATATGAACTCAGGTGTATCTCAAAGTTGCTATTCTCTCCACTGGACCTCGCTGCCAAATATAAACAATATGAATTCAGCGGATTAGACCTGGCCGGAAAGTCATTTTCAGCCTCTTCTCTGGTAACTGCCTTTCTCCTTGTGCAAAATGTATCATCCACAAAACAATGATTCCTTTCCAAAATATGAAATTCCTATTGGTGGAGTGGAAGGTACTGGACAAGTGGCAGAGAGTCATGTAAGAAACAAAGAGAAAAGGGTCCTGACTTCAAGTAGCCAATAGTCTGGCTGTGATTATGACAAATACAAGGAAAACATTAATGAGGGAAGTAAATGGAAAGTACTAAGCATGTGGCAAAGAAAATAGTACAGCTCAACAAACTGATAACAAATTTAAGATTTGTTGTTATTAAGCACACATATTGTTAGACAGCCCGATTAAGAAAAAAAGCGACACACAATTTCAGTTTAACAGCATACCCTGTTAGTCCTCCAAATGCAAGAAAGGGTCCTACCAGCCTCTTGTTGCTCTAAAACTTCTTTCATCCACGCACAGGGATCTGAAGGCGCTCCTCCCATCGGCCGCGTGGCTTGGGGTGTGACAGCAGTCCTTTTGCAAACAACTCGGTAATAGAACAACCTGGCTTCATCTATGTGTGGGTATTTTCCTTTTTTAGGTCCTATAAAGCACATGAGTGCTCCTTTTAAATACTTGCTTCACTAATATCAAATTCATGGCCCTCTGCTCTATTTCTGGACTCTGCATACACAATAACTTGTGTTTCACTAGTGAAGCATAGTGCAGTCCTTTAAGAGCATTTTAAAAGGCAATTAACCTTAACGTGTTTAGTGTTAACTAGGTACATAACTCAATTGAAGAAATGAAAGAAATAACCATTATGACCAATCTAGCACATGCCCAGGCAGAGAACATGACCTTGTGACTTCTGCCTAATCAATTGTAAGGTGCATCTGGATTCCAGAGACATTAAAAGGTGAAAAATCATACACCTAAAATCAATTTAAAATGGTAATTAAACCATAATAAGGACTTTTAGATGGGATGTTAAGGCGAAGCACAGTAGAGGGGTTAATCTTGAGTTCATCAGGGATGGTTAGGCTAGATGGGCACAGAGAAAAAGCGAGAATCCTGGGGGTGAATTGCTGGAGCAGAGGTGCAGAGGAGGGAACACAGGGAATGTATGGCCGGTGATCCCCAGACATGAGCAAGCGTGGCTTCTGAAACATTCCTATATATTAGTATCCAGATGCTCCCACCATTTTGTGCAGATGCTTTCTACTGCCTACATAATAATGTACAAAATCTTTGGAGGAGAATCCAAGGCCTTCCATGAACTGGCCTCAAACTCCCATTTCCATTTTCTCTCCCTCTCAGCCCGGGGCTTCACACTTCCCTATCAGCTCCCTCCCTCCATGTGCTGCTCTGAATGCCCTTTTATCTGAATAGGGGTCCCTTTATTTGAATACATTGACCGCTTTCAATGCACAATTATAGTGGGAATGGACATTTCATGACCAGTAATCCCTTCCCTAGGACAACCAGACAAAAAATGTGTGGTGGTTTTACGCTTTCCAGGGTCATTTGTGGAAACAGGTGCTATTTAGCTATTTGTGACTGCCTGCTAGACTCATGGTCTGCCTTAAGAAGAGCCACCCTATTACTGACTGCTTCATGCAAAAAGAGGGATCGGAGCCATTAAAGGAGACCAGTGTGACACAGGTGTTGAATTACTTCTCTCAGTGTGTTCTATTCCGTGCTTTTCCACTACTGAGAAAGACAACGAGGTGGCTAGCTTGAGTGTGCACTGTGCATGTTTATGTGGTATTATTCATGAGCTTAGACACAATCTCAGCCAAGTCATGGTTTGTCTCACTTTAGTGAAGCATTTCTTTGAAAAATTTCAGGTCCCGTAATTGCATTTTAAAGATACATAATAAATTGCTATTAGGCTCCGGTTAGGAGGTTTGCTGAGGTGTGAACTGACCATTTTGTTCCTTTCTCTTTTATCAATAGTTCCTTCAAGCCCCACAGTCTTCAGAACACAAAAGGATGCACTGGAGTATCAAACGCTGTAGGTTTATTACTATACATTATGAATAATTTAATGCAGTAACAAAATAACACACTGATAAAAGCCAACAAGTAATATTCTATTCATAGCTGACTGGATAATCAAAGCCATTGTAGGTGCTTTTTCTAATACTAATTTAAAATTTGCATTATGGCTTTTTTGCCTTCCCAAATGATAACCTCCTATTTGATGAGGTATACCGTACACCCTCTAGAGTCTTTACAATTGGGTTCAAAAGTACACTTTTGTTATACGCAGCAGAAGAAAAATGATTCATAGATAAAGAATAATTTTGCCTTAACTATTTTACTTTTTCCTTATTCTACTGGTCTAGTATTTGGAATTCTACTGTCTCTAGGTTTCCTGCAAAGTTCCACAATGATCATATTGAACTCAGAAAAAATGATATAACATCACAGTGTCATAAAAGAGTTGTAATTGGGTCACTGAGAATTGGCAATCTTCAACTACACCGTGTATTTATTGTAAAACTGGTTGGTCACACTTTGTAGACCGTAATCCCATTGATCACAGCTGCCATTGGTTTATGGTTTAAAACGCAAATATATTATGCATATCCATGAAGTCTACTAGAAGAAATAGATGCCTTTCCCAGTTGCTCTTTGGTGTTTTCCTTTATAGCCAGAGAAACACACTATTTATGAACTTTGGCAACAGGACATAATCTCATTGGAAAAAACTATACCAAGCCCCGGTGTGATCTTTGAACGGGTTCTTTGAATCACTGGATTGTTTTCGCTTTGTTTTCAAATCCCTGCTGTCCATGGTAGAGAAAGGAGTTACTTTCAGTTTTTAGGAGTGATTTAGATCCTTAGGAAGACATGATATATATATATTTTTTTTTTTCCTTAAGGACTTTGATAGTGTTTAGCACATTAACTAATCATAAGGGACTGATTCAGGCATTTAAAAATTAAAAAAACAGATATCCCATATTCTTTTCTCCGACAGAACATGTGCTTGATCAAGAAGAGAATCACTGAGCTCTAATCAGCAACTACACAGAACAAGTGTCAGAGAGACTAACAGACATTTTCTGAGACACATCTCTGGGGTCTGCTTTGCAGGTAGAGGAAGAATAGAGATTACAGAGACACCAGTTCTCCTAAAGAAAAGGGCATGGGTGCAAACCTCTCCTACCCTATCTTTGCAGTTTATGCAATCCTTACTTCTGGCTGAGAAATTACTAGTACTTTTTAGTAGAGCCCAGGCCTTTTATCTGTTAGCCATACATTCTTATCTGGAGATTTAAATCTGTATGTCAGTCATAGAACTATGGCAACATCATAGAACTATGTCATCTTTTAAGTAATCAAAGCAGAGAATTTCTGAAATCAGGTGATAAAATATACAGGTAATGAGATTGATTTCACTCTGTTTCTCTCAGAGCAGCTGAATCATAAAATACTGAACAAAAGGCAAAGCTAAGCCGTTTCTGACATGGCTTGGGTTGTGAGGTATGAATTTTCATTTAAATTTAGATATTAGCTCAAAAATATTTGAAGACAGTTAACAGAAAATAGATTTGCCTATAGAAGAATGTATTTGGGCGCTATTCAATATGCTACCACCAGACCAGCAACAAAGTAATTACAAACGCTCTTTTTCATGTTCATTTTTCTTAAGGAAATCTTCAAGTTATATTTTATACTTAAACATAAATATTTAAACTCTTTGGATCAGTTTTCTATGACAATGAAATCTGAAGTGTGTTTGTAAACCATCAAACGTCGAGTCAAAGGACAACAGGGGATAAGAGATTTTATTACCTCTATTGAACTTTTTGAAGAAATTACAAATAGTTAATGCACTCAATGAGTACTTAAATATTGCTTTGTGCAGTCCCAAATTCTTCTTAGAGGGTAAAATGAATATGAAGAAGAGCATTTCTCTCAAGGCAAGGAATTTATAATCTAATTAGGCTCTTCATACTATTCTCTTTGTTGTTGTTGTTGTTAAAACATGCATTGAATTAGAATTTACACTAATAACTCATGTCTAACTAAAAGTGGCATTTACTGTACTAGGGAACGAAGGAGTAGTGACATTAATTTAACACCTCTACATGTCAATCACTGTGCCGGGTATTTTTGTAAGGGTAACCTCATTTTCAAAAACATAGTTACTTTTAAAATAATTTCAAATTTAGAGAACTGAAATAATATTACAAGTACACTGAGAGACCTTACTCAGTTTTCCTATCCTTTCCCAATGACTCCCTTCTAGCAAAAGCCTCTAAGCTAGGATCACAGGCCACACTCACTTGTCCCATCTGCTTCATCTGCTTCAATCTGGAATAGTCCTCAGCCTTTCCTCAGCTTTTGTGACTCACATTTTTGAAGGCTACAGACCAGACATTTTGCAGAATGACCATCGGTATGGATTTGTCTAATGTTTTCTCATGATTAGATTCAAGTGATCCATTTGGGGCTGGAACAACTCAGAGGTCAGGCTGTGTCCTCCACACGGCATTGCAGTGGTGGCATCCATGCCACTGCTACCGACAATCTCAGTTTTTAAAAGAATTTTTATGTATGTATGTGTGTATGGACGCAAGTATGTATATATTTATGAGAGAGAGAGAAAGAGAGAGAGCAGGGGGAGGGGCAGAGGGAGAGAGAGAGAACCTTAAGCAGACTCCGTGCTGAGCGTGAGCTGGATGTCGGGCTCCATCTCAGGATCGCGAGATCACGGCCTGAGCCGCAATCAAGAGTCAGAGTCCCAACCCACTTTTAAATAAAACTTTATTTTCTCATTACAGCAGAAATATATATTCCATACTAAAACTACTAAAACTCAAATATTGCAAATATTACTAATGTGCAAAAGAAAAGGTAATTATGGCTTTCCTGTCCCATAACTACTCTAACAGACTGGCGTAAAATCACCCTATTTTCTGTTTGCATATCTTAACGTGCAGTGATCTTGCTTGTTTCAAGTTATTTTTTTTAGTTCCCACAGACAACCATCTGAGGGCTTTTTTTTTTTTTTAACTGCCATTTCTTAAAAAGGACATCTGCTCAAGGTCACTCATATAGGGAATTAGGATGTGAAAAGAGGTTTTCTGTCACCAAATCTCATTTTTATTCTTTATTGGGTTATAAAGTATGTTGGTATGTAAAGGCTTTATATGCCGGATATTTAACCAAACATCTTCAATATCTTTTAATACAACAATTTTTTAATGTACAAAATTGTATAGGGATTGTTAACTGTGGAAATAACATTGTGAGGAATTTTGGTGAGGAAACCAATTTCTCATCATCCTGACAGTATTGATTGATCACAGTCCTTTCTAAACACACGACTGTCCGATGATCCCTCTGGATGGCTTTCTAGTCATATTTTCACTTTCACTTTACCTCTATTATTTTATGACAAATATTTTAAATCTTATAATGAGCACATGCCATTGAAATTAATCCTGGAGAACATATTTAAAAATTAAATACAAAAACACCAAAAAAAAAAAAAACAAAAAAAAACAAAAAATGAAAAACCTAGATCCTATTGCTAGTCTGCCACTAATGAGCTACAAAGTAGTTTTTTTAATTTCCTGGTGCCTCAGATTTCTTTCCTATAAAATCAAGAGACTATTTGTCCTTGCTTTTCCACATATTATAAAAGGAATTAGTACAATGGAGAAATCAATATATAAACAGATGGAAAAAGCATTTTGTTTTTTCTTCCTTGTCCTTTTCTTTCCTTTTTTTTTTTTTTTTTTTTTTCTTTTTCTTCTTCAACGTCCACCCCACTGTCCTATGACAAACTGTGCCATGCTACTTAGGGTACAGGGACCATTATGTGCCACAATGGGAATATAGTCCAGTTTCTTCTGTTTTATGTATGCACATCAACCACCTGATCCATTAAATGAGCTTTTTACTGCCCGTGTTGCTCTTTCTCATAAAATAGTCTTTAAGTCCTTTGAGGACCCAGACCTTAGATAAAGCAAGACATGGAACAGGAGAGGGGTTGCTGGGTGGTCTGGAGAAGAAAGGAGCTTTGATTCCAGCCAGAAATGCTTTTCAGTAGGGACATGCAGGCTTAATATTTCTCAACAGGTGATTTTGCTTAGTGAAACTCACACATACGAGCCTCCTCTTCTTTCTCACCTTCCAACCCATTTCCATCACCCTCCTCCCTCTCTACTTCCTCCTACCAGGCCCTTTCTCCTAAAAGGAATTTCGGGTTTCTAGGAAGGTTCATTATCAGCTCCCTATCCCCCACCCCACCCAACACCTGTACTTCCTTTAGCAGGAGACAGAAATGAGTTATAAAATGTCCTTGGGCAACACAAAGTTGAATGAAGTTCATATTTGGGCTTATTGAGAGCTGTTGGTTATTCTCTTGAGAGTAGATTCTTAGAAAGGGAGTATGGTGAGATCTTAAAAGCTCTGTGTGCTTGAAAGGCACAGATGGGCTTGGGTCACACAGGACACCCCTGAAACAACATACAACAGGATATTCTTATAGGGGGGCCTTGATTGTGATGTGTCCATCAGTGTGTTACTCTCTAGACTAGCGGTGAAAGCACAGAGTGCTTGCTCTCTTGCTCTCTCTCTCTCTCTCTTTCCCTCTGTCTCCCCATTCATTTATTGGATCATTTATTCATTCATTTACCACATAGCAAGCGATACGATGTGTGGCAGGAGTTGGGGGCAGGAATGCAGCGATAAATAAGACTCAGTCCCTGCTGCCAAAATACTTATATTATGGTAAGGGGAACAGATTGTACGGAAAAATCAGTTTTAAATGTTTTTGACTTATTCACCTACGTGTAGCCAGACCTGTGCCATAAAATATATACTTATTCTGAAAATAGGGTGCCTCAACATTTGTAATTCTAGATCTTGAGCAAGAACAATCTTAAATGTGTCTATGGACTGACAGTAAGTTTCAGTCAGTGTATATATCCCACTAACCCCTGGTGACATCTTATACAATCAAATCAACAAATAAAATTCACAAGTAGGCCTTGCAGAGAAAGAGTAGAAAGATTATTAATTTGTCAATAAATTTTAATTTATCTCAGTAAAGTTTAAATTAATTATATAACTGTACCTTAAAAAAAAAAGTTACAAAATACACCTACCCTTTGGGATATACCACTGTATAACATTTGCCATTCTCACTACCTCAGGAAAGGGGGAACAATGCCTTATTATTATCTAACTGTGGTATAATCTAAAGGAAACCCTCTCTTTCACTCTTTCTAAAATAAATAAATATATAAACAAAATTGTTGGAAAAAAGGGGGGGGGGGTGCCTGGGTAGCTCAGTGGGTTGAGAGTCCAACTCTTGGTTTTCGGCTTAGGTCATGATCTCAGGGTTGTGCAGTCAAGTCCTGCACTGGGCTCTGTGCTCACTGCACAGTCTGCTTAAAATTCTCTCTCTCCCTCTTCCTCTGACCCTCACCCAGCTCACGTGCCCTCTCAGTCTCTCTAAAATAAATAAATAAATAAATAAAATCTTAAAAAAAAACCAAAAACTTTGTTTTGTGTTTTTCTCTGTGGAATCCATTAAAGAATGATAGATATTAGTGCTTAAAATAAAATACACATTTTCTTTTTGTGGCATTTTCTATTCTTTGTATTAGAAGAAAAATATTAAGCCAATTCTTAGTTCACATCAATAAATGCTCTTTATCAATGTCCCCCAGGCTGCAGTCCATGCGCTGTTGGTGAGTCTGCTCATCTCAGAGTCTTGGTTTAATGAGTGGTTAAGTCAGTGCAATCTGGTGTTGGAAGGCCTAGATTTAAGGCCCAAATCTTCCTCTCTGTAAGTCCATAAATTTGGGCAAATCCTGCCTGTCCTCTTCACACTATTGTGCAGATTAAATGATTGGCGCATGTTAATGAATGACTTGACCCCAGAACTGAGTAAATGATAAAAACATGTTGAGTAGTATTGGAGGTAGGGTTTTTTTGTTTTTGTTCTTGTTTTTTTTGTTTTAACATGCATTTCTTAACATCCATTGAGAATCTCAGATCATTAGAGCACCATTTCTTAGTAAGTGAATCCATTTAATATTTAGGTCAACAATTTTTATAAATAAAAAATATGGCCTATGGGGCCTACATACACACACACACACACACACACACACACACATGTATTTTAAGGGAGCAATGAACTGAGGGGAGGGCACTACTCACTTAGGATCCATCCTGTTCAAACCACGGCCTTATTAACTAGCTATGAGATTGTGATAGAACATGTATTCTGGTCTTGGCCTTGACTTCAAGTATCTGCTTCAAATCTGGGGTAATTTCCAGGCAGTGTTTTTAGCTGCTCTGAAGTAAAGAAGCCTTTCATTACAGCACCGGTGTGTGCTCTGCCTGAGAATGGAACTACCATAATAGGCCTGGACAGAAGTACAACACTGTGTCTAGCCATGTACGAATTTTCTCTTTTCTCATCCTGGGGGCTTCTTGAAGGTTCCCTGAGATATGTCCTGCCTGCATTTTACAAATACCTCTGAGCAACAGGCGTCTCACTAGCCTGTGCTCACTGACAGAAGATGGATTCTAATGTGTGCAGGGGCCCCGGGAGGGCCCTGAGAGGTGACAAATGAAAACTGGCCTGTCTGGGAAATTTCCAGGAAATTTGCCAATCTTCATCATGCGCTCTTTAGGCATCCAGAAGAGGTCATCAATTAGAGGTTTCTTGCTAGATCTAGCCTGCTGATGTTTTCTGTTGGGCCCACATTCCGTTTTAAAATATCTTAAATTAGTTGTTCACATTTCAAAATTAAGACACTTCATATGAAATGTTAGACCTCTGACTTCTCTTAAAAAACCAGAAGTGACCCAACTGGTCACACATCCCCATGGCTGGGGAGCTGAGCAGAGGCCCTGTTGTAAGGGGTGAAGAACATGGACCTTGGGTTTGCTTTGTGGTTCTACTTCTTAGCTGTGTTCCTTAGGCAAGTTACTAACATCCCCCATGCCTCAGTTTCTTTGACCTTAAAATGGGGATAACAATTGTACCTTCTCATTCAGGTTGTCGTGGAGACTGAATAAATTAATATCTATAAACTACATAGAAGAGGGCCTGCCTCGTATATTAGTGCAAGGACAAGCAATCCCATTGCATGCCTTACTTGGACCATGAGGTATCTAGCTTGTTCTTGGACCCATCTGCCCCATTTCCTCAACTCTTTTGTAATTTGTAGATGTCTGAATTTTTAACTCTTTCGATCATCACAGTGTTTTTTCCTAAAATAAAGTGGTGGGTATAGACTAACCAGACTCCATTGACCATAACAAATAAATAAGGAGCACATGACTCTTGATCTTGGGGTGGTGAGTTCAAGTCCTACATTGCATGTAGAGATTACTTAAGGAACTTGAAAAAAAAAAATCGAAGCTCAAAAATAAAAAAAAAAAAAAAGTAAAAATTTTTATGAGAAAAAACTGACATCCTACAAATTGTTAAAATATCTAAATTACCATTTGGAGAGCCAGATTAAGATCTGATAATTAAGTTCTCTGCCAAAGAGAGCCATATTAAAGAATTTGAGACTCACGGTTCCCATACATAAAAATAACTTAGTGACAAGGCAATCTTTTGTTTACCATTTTGCTATTTTTAGATTTAATTGTGGAACTCTGGGCGCTAGAATGTAGATATTTTTTTTTTTTAAATTAG
The DNA here is from genome assembly GCF_023065955.2 of Ursus arctos. Classification (NCBI taxonomy): domain Eukaryota; kingdom Metazoa; phylum Chordata; class Mammalia; order Carnivora; family Ursidae; genus Ursus; species Ursus arctos. The sequence goes on along the minus strand of NW_026622952.1, from coordinate 32,998,954 downwards.
ATTTGAAAGTAATAATGTTTCATGTTGAAAAGGACATAAAATTGATTTTCTGATATAAGAGTTCAATTGCTCAAATTAAAAAGCCATTAAAAGTGATTATGATAAGTAACCATAATACATTTTCCAGCATTGTGGTTTCCTAGGTTCTTTTTCACCAAAAGCAGTGGGTCAGACGCAGCACTGGAGGAAGGGGCAGAAACCATGATATCGAGTTTTGTCATCACCATTAAGTATCTAAGCACACCTCTTCACCTTTCCAGAGCCCTGTTTCTTCTTCTATAAAATAGAGAATTCCTGTGTGATGTTATACAGGGGAGGTATGCACACTGATCAGATGAATTTAGGGAAAACTATTAATACATTTTAATAAACTGCATAAGGTTGTTTTGGCATTTGATACACAAAACCTACTAAAATAAAATAACTGAATTAATCATCTAAGGAGTTTTAATTTTTTATCAGTTTTTAATGATTCTTCAAGTTTACTGACATCCCTTGAACTATCCATCATATCAGGTTAAGCATTTTGCATCTTGTAAAAACCAATGTGCCAAACAAAGGAGAAAGGCATCTCAGATGTGTCTCTTCTCGGTAGCCAAACTATTCTGAACCTGCTAATACCCAAAGAAAATAGAAAGTGAGGCTGGGCTTGAATGTGCTCCCCAAACTACTTGTGTCAGTAAAAAAGCTGTGCTTTCTAGTGGTGAGATGCTGAAAAAAATATCACCCCATTCATTATTCTGGACAGAGGAGAAACCTCTCCTGGGAAGTCTGTAAAAATCTACTGCAAAGAATAAAGCTATAATATACTGTCAGCAACAATTTGCCTTGGCAGGAGATGGACAATATGATCTAATAGTCCCTTTTATTTCTAATTTCTATGATTCTGTTTCTTCAAGCCTTATACAGTTCTCCCTATCCAATTCAGTTACGTACTGAACCAGAGTCTCCCAGTGTTTGGGCTGCTCTCTGGGGTTATCAGGAACTTCTAGAAACCACATTAATACTTTGCTCAATGGCTTCTCTTCTATGACTTACATGTTCTGAACTAAACCTCTGTGTTTACAGGCAACATATGATCATTCTCATGAGTTGATGCAGTGTTTTTCTACGGGGTCAAAATCATCAAAGATATGGAATGATGGCTAAACGGCTTTCATTATTTTTAGCTTGTCAGGGTCACTGCCTCTGGGACTCCCGCTCTCATCTTGTCTGAGCCCTGCTACCGGTATATCTCTCTACTGTCCAGCTCGTGCTTCATAGCCCAGGATCCCTTTGTACCTACAAGACAAAGGCTATATTAGTTTAGTTGGTAGTTCCCGCCATAATTCCTATATGTTTTGGAATAAATTGTTTAATAGGCACCTGTTTGCATCATGCACTGTTCTAGCGGCTGAGAACACAAGAGACATGTGTCTCTGCTTCCTGTGGCTCACCTCTAACAAGGAACCAAACAATAAACATGGTAAATAAGGGAAATGCAGAATATCTAGGTAATGGTGAATGCTAAAAGGAAAAGTAAAGAAGAAAATGAGGACAGGAAATGTAAAATGGAGGAAAGTTCACCCTAGCTAGTGTGACCAGGGAAGGCTTCTTGTAGTTGCTGTATTTATCCCAGAGTACTATTTTTACCTTTACTGGTGTGTTCTCCACTGGGGAAGAGGCACTGTCTTAAGCAGTTTTATATCTTGAATGCCAGATAATATTAATAAATATTGGGTAATTACATGGTACAGTATGATCTATACATCTTCCGTTTTTAAAACTTATTCACCTATATCTTAATTCACTTTCTAAATATAGGAAAAATAGAATCAGGGGGCTATTCTTGGATGTTTGATTTCTAGGAAAGCCACAAAATACAAGTTCTGTGAGGGTGGGGTTATTGCCTTTTTGTTCACAACAGAATCCCAAGTGCATAGAACTATGTCTTGGTAAGGGCTCAATAATTTTTTTAAATGAATGAAACATTTGGGCATATGCAAATACAGACGTGTGGCCAAGAGAAGAGGAGATTAGAGTAACTTTCCCCTTAGCAGTTACATGCTATGCTAATTCAACGAATCTGAAAGCATGAAAGAATATATATTATTTTGTCCTTCTGCATCAGATAAGACATGAAATTCTTTTCTTCCGAGGGGAGAATGGATCAGCAAACACAACTCTAAAAATCCAGCACGTATGGAATGCATGTCTCATTGTAGATATGCTAGAAAATGATTGATTCCCAGATTAAATTAAAAAACAAAAACAAACAAAAAACCCACAGGCTCTTGTTGACAATTAAAACAGCATTCCTCTACCTAATTACTTGGAACACAAAAATCCCAGAGGAAGGGAGAGGGGTCAGAACATAATACTTTTAGTGGTCATTATTGCTCTTTTAAAAATTAATATCAATGAATTTCAGAAGGTTTTCTCAGGAGGAAATTTGCCATGGAATGATAATAGGAGGCAATGAGAAGAAGAAAGAAGTCTGAGAGTACTACGTGGGGGGAGGGGGCTTCTTGTCTATTTCACATTTTTACCTAGCTCAGATTCTATTTAACTTGCCTACTGGCAAAAAGATATTCCATGATGGAAACATCCACTGGTGTCTCACACAGAACTTTATGAAAACAAAATAGCAAAGGAAGTCTGGAAAAATAATAGTAAGTCCCTCGGTAAGAAAGACTTCCAAGTCAGAAGACCTGGGTTCAAGACTCCTCCCGACCTCTACTAGTTATCTACGCCTGGACCCATCAACAGCCTCTCTGAATAGTCATTCTGCCATTTATTCAGTGGGGATAATAACACGGCTATCAAGCATACGTGATAGGATTTTGTGAAAATAAAATGGGAAAGTAAGAGGTTAATGAAAGGAAAGTGCAAAAATATTTACATGATTAGCTATGGGCCAAATAATACAATGGACATCTGTCTCTCATGTGCTGATTATGCACGAAGTAAAATCGAAGAGCATAAATTATATTTCTCTTTGCTGCCCATATATAATTCCCATTAAAATACCTTTGTTTTATAATGATTTAAAAATTATGCACACTTCAGGCTATATTGACATCCCCCCTCCAATACTTTAGTATCTTTAGTTTCCTTGGCATTATCTATGACTTTTTTTTTTTCTTTAATGTGGTTCTGAGATACTGGATATATTTTCAAGATTATTTTGGTTGTACAGACGATGATTTTAAAGACTACACAATCTAAATCCTTGGTAAAAAATATCCAACTATTCATAGTTGTTTCAACTCCTAAATTAAAAGCTATGGTTTTGCATGTAGTAGCTTGCAATAAAAAGAAAAATTATACGTATCATGGTTGTGTTAGCTGATGGGTACTGGAGTCACTATTTTGAAATTGTAACCAAAACTGTATACACCTCTACAGATTACCAGCTGCATTAACATACTTCTCCTATTTCAGGAAACTTTCTCAGAGAGATGAAACAGCAAATAACTTTGTTTGTTTCAGAAATTTCCTGAAAGTACCTTAGACAGCTCAATGTAGGCTCATCAAATGGACAAAGCTCTGTTTGATAGCTTTGTGTTGGTAGACATACCAACCACAGGTCATGAACTTGCCCAATCTTAATCAAGTTCCTGCTCTCAGGTTACCCAAATCTCATAAATATTTTCCCTTTCTCTCCCCTCTCCAAGATGCTGCTAAGATTCTGTAAGTGTTGCGATCACTTGCTGCAATAAGCCGTAAGTATGGTTTTGCTTCATCCACTGGTCATTTTGATGAGCTAACTTCAGGGAACTAGAATTTGGAAAATGTCAAGGAATTTGAAAGAATTAGCGGGAATTTTTTTTTTTTTTTTTCCAGTTTGGGGAATTAGTCTCATAAATACCAGCATCTTTCAAATTGAAGTATGAGGACAAGAAATTAAATGATTATTTGCATGAAGTGGGGCTTTTAATATTACCATACTTCTCAACTGTACCGAAGCAATGTCCATTTTCACACAGAAAATAAACACCTGACAAACTAGAAGGCTGTATGGCAAAATTAGCTAATTACTTTTGCAAACCTCATGACCTTATGTGACATCCATCGGGCCACGTTATGTGTGAAGATGGAATGGGTATGTGTCCTGAATACTGCACTCACGCTACGTGAGATATTTTTCCCTTTGTGAGAATGAACAATCAAGGAGCATGGACTAAAGCAAGAGAGTGTTTTTCTGACTTTGTTGCCCAATTTTAACTCTTCTCTCCTAAAATGGGTGTTACACATATAACAAATAGTGAACAGACTTTCATTATCTACTATCTATCAATCATTCACATTTATAAAGAATCCTTCATGTGTGTATTTTAAAGTGATGCACTCAAAGATGGAAATTATACTTTCAGATAAAAGCAGTTCTAAAAATATATTAAATGTAGGTTCAAATTTAGATAACGCAGCAGTAGATTTCACTTAAAAGGGAAAGGATCTGAAAGTGAAGGACAGCAAGAGAAGGCCTACAGCCATACCAAATTTGTGTTTGACAAGACAGAAGACTCACGAAGTCTATGCATAGGGGTCTTGAGAAATCTTTATGAAAATGCGAACAGAAAGACTGGCTGTATGACACATCTGATCTAGTCTCTGATGTCAGACATCTGGTATCGAGTGTGCTTGATGCCTAATAACTAGAGGGGAAGCCATTTTTTTAAGCTACTCTAAACACTCTCTTATTTCCATAGCTTAAGGTGAAGTACTGGAGAAATCTGTCTCCCTCTATCTTCCAGAAAGTCTACAGATAGTTTCTGCTCATTTAAACAAAAACCAGAAGAGCGGCCGGCTGTAACTTCCAATTCTCAACCTATCTTAATTCAAGGAGTGGTCACAGTTGAGAGGACAAGAGCTTTAAAGGACAGAGAGATGCCTGAGAGGACGTGTGAACATTTAACAACAACCAATGAAACTCCTAAGTAGATATTGGTGGGGGATAAGGTTTTCAAGTCAGTAAAGAGATGAGCACTGATTTTAAAACCAGAGGCAGGTTTACTCCAAAAGCAGACTAAGCTGACCCTGGAAGATACTGGATAAAGCATTTTTAATCTCACACAGGAAAAAAAAAATTAAGTTCTAAACAATTCCATAAAATGTGGTACCAAAAAAGAAATCATTTTAATCATCTTAAAGTATGTTGGGCAAAAATGTTGGCCTAGACCCCAAATCACTAACTTCATTAGCTGCATGATAGAGGTCAAAAAGAAAATCAAAACAATTACCGAAATAAAAGAAACACTAAATTTATTGTTCTTGTCTTTCCCTAGTGCTTTTCATCGTTATTCCAGTGCTAACTCAGTTCCGCCATGCTTATTAACTATTTCAGGCCATTAAAGTGCTATTTATTATACTGCTGAGATAACATACTTTTTGGAGATGCTCATTTACTGCAGAACCATCATAGCCATACAGGAGAACACGCTCCCACTGAGTTCAGACCCCCATGCCATCGACAAAATCAGATTCCCAAATCATACTCTTTATGGTGTCTCAAGTTTTAGATATTGATCAAGAGTAAAGGCTGGATGACCCCCCCGACAAGCAGAAGTAGAGGCCAAAGTAGGTGAACTATGTTGTTTCAGGAGTCGTGTTAGCAGCACTGCTACCTCCTCTCATTATCTGCATGCTAATATAATTGCAAAGCCTGACAAGGCCTTCTATTAGTGATGCCTGCGCCGACTGCCATTGAACTGACATCTGCAAATGTTCTTTTTGGGCCTGGTGCCAAGCCTCACTCTAGCACGAGAGTCTGTGGAAAGCTTAGCAAGATCATCACATGCCAGACTGTGACCATCTCCAGGCAACTCTTCTAAAACTGGAAGTTTCTGTATTTACTTAATATTCAGAGAGGTTACTTTTATTTTTTTAAGTGTTTCTCTTTTGCATATGATTTAATAGGTTCCCCTGTTTTGAAGAATTTATTTTAAATGTCAAAAATCACACAGAACTCCTGGTTTTAGTAATTCTATTTTTACTGCATGCTAAGTAAAACACAAATATTGACTAAATATACTAGACTGTAGAAACGTTTTAAGGGGATTTGCATTTTATTTATCATAACATCTATATGCAATAAATGGCTTCATATGGAGGCAAACTATTTAGTTTCCAGAATATGCTTCTTGGGACGAGATCCATATGTGTATTAAATCTGATATTCCTATAAGAATCTACAACTCACAGCCTGGATACCACAGGCATGAAACAAAGTAAACGTTGACAATCGGACATACCTGGCTTTCAAATATCACTAGTGTGTCAGGTAGATAAATTGACGATAGAGGTGCAGACATATGCAGAAGCAAATATCACCCTGAGCAAGTCACTTCACTCTTTCGGCTTTGCTAATTTCTAAGAGTGTCATGGTGAGAAATAATACAATTTAGGCAAAACGTGTTGCACACCGCTTGGCACGGTGTAGGTATTCAGTATCTCTTAGGTCCTATCCTTTCTTTTTAAATGCTTGAAATTTTTAGAAGTCTTGGATTGACTCAGATATTGAGAACAGCTATTCCCTCCACGGAAAGATTCACGGTGGGATTACTTTAGGCAGCAAATGGTGCTCCCGCATTTAACATACTGCCTAATTTGCAAATGCCGCACCTGTCCGTGGAGGCAGAAGTCTGTCCTTTAATAGGGGCCCGTGCCTCCTGATAACCTAGGTACCAGTCACTTTGCATCTGATAGGACACCTCTAATTGAAAGTATGATCGACAACACACTAGTGCTTCTTAGGGGCCTGCAAACGTAAATGGCCTTTTATATATGGGATCAATACTGTAGTCATTTGTTGATATCACTGTAATAAGATTTTGTGGTTGGTGGTGGAGGTTTACAAGGGAAATACATATAGAGAAAAAACAGCCAACCATGCAATTGCACAAACCTGCCTACCTAGTCTTCATTGCTGCCTCATCTCTGCGTTTTAGCACAGTGAGGCTATTTCCCAGCAAGCAGCATGGGGCTCTGTGGCAGACAGCACAGGCAGGTTCATAGTTGTGAAGCTTCCAGTGTGTTACCATTCTGGGGCTGGACTGGATTGTCCAGGCAATCATAAACGGCAAGATTCTCTCTTGTGCTGCTGCTCAACATTCTCTCTGGGGCAGTCTTACTCTTTTTACCCACGTAGCGCACTAAAGGCTTTGTCCACAATAATACACAGTCTTTCAAATGAACGGTTGACCCATCCTAGTCCTGGTGTGTCTACTTTCAATGCTTTGCCCTGTGGGGCAGTGGGGGGGAAAAAATCTCAGAAAACAATTTCTAAAGATGTTTTACATCCTATACCCAGTAAAATTTAACAACGTTCTTATGCATATGCATAGGAAAGAAATCATTTTTTTACATCTTGATATTTTCATTTTATAGTTTTGTTTTTGAATGACTTTATTTGGTAGCTGTATATTACGCTCTACTAGTTCTTTGGGTATCTAATATTTTGTGGTCATAAGAGTTGCCATTTATTATTTATTTTGTAACAAGCATGTGCCAAGCTCTGCGCATTTAAATTTCACAGAAACATCTAGGGTTAAGTATAATTTTTATTCCTATTTTATATACACATTCAAGCTTAGAGAATTTAAATAATCTTCCTAAGGCTACTCAGTGGTGATAAGTCAGGACTTGAACCTAGAGCTATACATCTAAATTATTTTTTGATCCTAACTTTTCTTACAAATTTTCAATAGGACATGCATGGCTTCAAAATGTTTTGGGAAGGTATGATAAAACTTACTTCCGATAGCATTTGTTTGAAAGCAGTTGAGAGAAAGCTGAATTCCTTCAATAAATAAAAATGCATAGAATTGGGGCACCTGGGTGACTCAGTCAGTTAAGTGTCTGACTCTTGATCTCAGCTCAGGTCTTGATCTCAGGGTCATGAGTTCAAGCCCCACGTTGGGCTCCATGCTGGGTGTGGAGCCTACTTAAAAAATAAATAAAATAAAATAAAATAAAATGTAAAGCATTCAACTGGCCAATATATGTCCTCTTTATTTTCTTAGTTCAATAACTATAGAATTTTATTTCTTTCCCCCCCCTTTTAGAATTTTATTTCTTATAGTAGAATGCTATAGGTGTAGAAACTGGAATGATAAAGATTCTATGCATCCATACATAAAAGCCCAGCTTCTGGAGAAAATGTGTCAGATTGTATTTGAGTCCTAAGTGTTTGGAATAAGAAATAATTCAAGTCTTTCCTTAAAGTGGAAGAATACAATTCTCTTACCTGAATCAAAAAAATTAATTAATTGATTAACTAACTAATGACTATATCCGGTAAACACCCAGGTCTTTGACCTTTTATGCTACATTCGATCCCAGAAGATAATGGAAAAGCCAACACCATCTTAACTATTGTGGCACCAAGAGGGCTCCAGGCGATACAGACAAGATTTCTCTCTACTTCTTTTCCCTTCTTCTAAATTGAACCCAGGAGGGCAGAGGTGGGTCTTTGCCAAGATTCTTGAGAACCACTGTTTGCAGGAAAATTAGGCTAGATTTCTAAATTGACAATTTTAAGATTGACAATTTCATTCCAAGTTTCCTTCTGTGTTTCTGTGCTCCAGTTTTAATTATCACTTAGAGTAAGTGTACTGGATATATACTTATCAACTCCTCATTTCCCCTGTGGACCACACTGTGGGTTACAAAATACAATTTCCATTTTGTCTGCTGATGGCCTAAATAAGGTACATGCAAAACAACAGGATGGGCTTCTTAATTTAGCAGGATAAGATGCTCATAGAACAGTGGCCCTGGGGGTTAGATTAGAGGAGGAAGAGAAATAGATTCTACCTCAGTGGAGTTGAATAATTTCTAAAAGATTTAGCACAAAAGAACTGGGCCATCCCACACTATGAACACTTACAAAAATCTAACAATAACGTATTAATTTTTTCATATCCTTTAATACAGGGATCCATGGCATACATGCAATTATATCTTATGATATTTTAAGCACAAGTATCATAGGAAAAAAAGTATAAAAGAAATGTTAAGGATATGAATATCATGGCAAGGTTGTATTAATATATTGGAGTGTAAAATATATGACATACATATCATGCATTTTATTTAATTCCTAATTTTAAATCATTTTATTTAATTCCTAATATTAGAATCTTCACTGTGTAAGTATAATAAATGCTATGATAAAATATCTTAACACGAAAATACTTAAAAAATAAAAACATAATTAATACTTATTTTTAAAATGAATTTTCCCACTAGTGAACTGTTTTATCATATTTCGTCTGAATACATGACCCGTTCCCAGCCAATACATATTCCAAACCATAATTCTTACCACGATCATCACTGTCACTGGCATCAGCAAAATCTAATGAGTACACATTATCAGCTAATTTTTAGGAATCCAAAAACTTATACTATGGGCAGGATTTAACAAGTTAGTGGGCTGCCAACGTAGGGGGAAAAGATAAAGGATCATGCCAGACAGTGGAAGAAGCATGGTGGTTTGTGAGTTTCAGAAAGCTTCACGAAGGAAGTAGAGCTAGAGATGGACCTTGAGTAGTTAGGACTTATCTCACAACACAGGAACGAAAAAAATTCCTCCCTGCTGCAGTATAGCAAGAACCAAGGCACACTTTACTAAGCTCTTTGACTAGGAGCGCCTGGGGGGCTCAGCTGGTTAAGTTAGCTCAGGTCATGATCTTGGGATCTAGCCCCTTGTCGGGCTCCCTGTCCCCTGCTGAGCGGGGAGCCTGCTTATCCCTCTCCTTCTGCCCCTCCCCCTGCCTGTGTTCTCTCTGTCTCTCTCTCAAATAAATAAATAAAATCTTAAAAAAAAAAAAAAAAGCCCTTTGACTCTGAGCAAGTTTAATGCAGTGCACTATGAGAGTAGAAGGATAAAATATTTTATAAAGGGTGATGCTTACTGACCTAAGTTTGGTATTTGTACTTCATAGTGCAGGCACTGGAATCACTGAAGATTTTTGAGTAGATGGAATGATGTATGCGAGTTTATATTGGGAAAATAAATTTATTAATTGCCTGGCATGACAGAAGAGGCTACGGAGAATCGCTAAGACAAAGAAGAGTATTCTTAAATGTAACACCCTGGTTTTGTACACATGGCATTTTCTTGTTCATACATGTCACATTTTTTGTTTCCACACTTATGATCAGATCACAATTACTTGCCTATACTTCTGGAAAGTAAGATAAATGACAGTTTAATACAGGAATACAAGAGATATTCAAAATACACTATATGTTACATTGCCTCAAGAGAAGTAGACCTTGAGTGACAAAACATTCTAGTTGAAGGAAGATTAAAATATTCTGGGAGGGCATCAGAGAAGAGAGGGTTCGAGCTGGTTCCGAATAGGGGTTTAAATCTTTAGTCCCCAATTACATAGACTAACAGGAAGTAAGAAACAACCTAAGTAACTTAAATTTGACTATAATGCATTGATTTTTGTTATCTATCTTTCCAATAGATATAAATCAATCTTCACTCCCTGAACAATGATGGACAGTGTGGGGAGAACACATACAGGTTGGTAAAAACCAGTTAAACTACAATGTATTGCCAACAATTCAGATAGGTGCTTGGCACTTACTTAGTAAGAACTGATTGTATAATCTCAATTGTACATTATACAGTCTCTATGCATCTGTGGACACAATACTATTATTTTTTTAATCTACCACCAAACTGTTACATTTTTATTCTAAATAGACTTTGCAAATATTAATCAAATTTGATCATACATTGAGAACAAAGCAAAAGCATAGAGTAAAAATAGTATCAGTATGATCCCCAACCTGATAAAAATTAATACTTAAGTTTATGCTAATAAATACAATTTAATAATTAAAGAAAGTTGGTATATCGTGTATTTTTTCATTCTTTTCTACATTTTAAAATTATATGTATTTAGATTCCATTCTAAGTGCTAACATTTTAAAAAGTCTTAATCAATAACATTATCCATATTAGGAACTCATAGGATTGAGTTCCCTTGGGCTTCTGAACATCTTATTTGGTAACTTAAAGCATCTTGTTTGTTTTCTTTTCCTTCTTTCTTTCTTTCTTTCTTTCTTTCTTTCTTTCTTTCTTTCTTTCTTCCTTTCTTTCTTTCTTTCTCTCTCTCTCTCTCTCTCTCTCTCTCTCTCGTCCTTCCTTCCTTCCTTCCACCCATCCACCCATGTAATACATACCAGTCACCTAGGTGAACAGTGAGAAATGAATAAGCTTCTCATGGGATTTAAATTGTAATGAGGGAAGACAGATAATAAATATAAAGGATATATAATGAGTAAATATATAATACACCAAATGGGGATAAAACTATGTAGAAAAATAAAGTGAAAGAATAGAAAGTGCTGTGACTGTCAGGAGGGGCTTGTAAAAGCATCTTTTCTTTTGCAGACGCTAGTCAGGAAAGGCATCAGTGATAAGACACTTGAGTGAAGGAAGTGCTGACTCACGCAGGACTAAAACTTCACTGGTCTTCAATTTCTATTACAATTTTCCCTTACATATTAGAAAAAAATGTCTTATCCCCAAGCACAAATTTGTGACTCAAATTTCCAAAGTGCCTGTATGTAAATAAAATGTCTTCTTGATATTCTGCCTACAAAGATAGTTAAGAAATATCAAAGTTTCAGTTAAATGAACATTAAATGTTTGCTCTGTACAAGACTTTCTTAAACATCTGCTGTTCTGTCTGCATAATAACCATTTCTCCCACTTTTCCTAGAAGCATCTTAACTCTCCTTTGGGAATTAAGACCCTGATTCTAAAAGGTGGCCCAGGCCAGCCAATCAGCATGGGCCATTTCCCCTGGCTGCAGAAATTGACTCAGAATATGCTTACAATACAAGACAGGTCAATCAGAATCACTAAGTGTCAGCCAGATGCTGCTGGTAGAACTAATGGAAATGAACATTTGCGTTGCTGGGTTTCCTCATCATTTAGGAAGTAATCCAGAAGTTCCTGATGCTCAACTTGTCACCATGAAAAAAGGAAGTGGCTGAAAAAAGGGAGTGGCTGAAATAAAGCCTAAAGATAGGAAAGCAGATCCAAGAAAACCCTGGAAACACTGTTTTAGCAGCTAGTTCCAACTATGCCTGAAGCCATTACCTGTGGACTTCTTAAAATGATATCCAAGACATTAACGTATTTGCATAAGCTGTGAGGATTTCATTACCTACTTGTAATTTAAAAACTCATGACCAATACAAAGAACCTGTCACCTCAGTTCCATGTACTATGCCAAGTTAAAAAAAAAAAAAAAGAAAAAAGAAAAAAGAAAAAAAATAATTTATGACACAGTAAGATTGGCTGTTTCACGATCCTATGATCAGCTTGTTTTCTGTGCATTTCTTTGTGATGAATATCATTTGGTTACCTTTGAGTAGCATAAAACACTTATGATTTTAGCTCAGTAAGTATTTTAGATGTACTTAAATGTGCAAAAACTTACCTAGAACTGGAAATATACAAAGATGAAGCAAATTTCCTGCTCTGAACATGTAAGCCTTGAGATTACCTTACTCACAAGTGTTTGAATTATATAGCCAAAATAAAAATATATAAATCTCAGGGTGATATTCCCCCATTAGATATAAATACTTTGAAGCTATGAATTATGTCCTTTTTCCCAAGCTTCATCATTAACACCTGCATCTAGAATGTTGGTTCCTTGGTCTGAAAGCATTCCCCCAGTTCATATGCTAAAATCTTAATGCCTGTTATGAGGTATTAGGAGGTAGGGTCTTGGAAGGTGAATAGGCCATGAGAGCAGAAACCCTTGTCTGTGAGATTAATGCCCTTATAAAAGAGGCTCCAGAGAGATCCCTGGCCCCTTCCACACATAAGAATAGAATGAGAAGTGTGCAACCCAGCAGAGAGCCCTTGTCCAACGTTTCCGGCATCTGGTCTCAGATTCCCAGCCTCCACAACTGTGAGAAATAAATTTCCGTTGTTCCTAAGCTATCCAGCCTGTGGTATTTTGTTGTAGCAGGCTGAATGAACTCAAACAGTTGGTATTTACTGAATGAAATTCTATGATTTCCTACCAGCCTGCACATGTTTTCTGCGAGCAACTTTTAAAACAACGTATAATTTTTACCATTGTTATCCCTCATTCAATTAGTACCTTTATCTGCTAATAAATGATTTTTCATTTACATCAGGAAGAGTTTGACATCTTCCTAAACAATGCACTTATAATGATGCAATGATAGCTTTGAAATAAAGCAGTCTGTTATCTGGTATTAAAAAAAAAAAGGAAGAAAAAAGAAGAAAAAGGTTCTTAGAAAAATAAACAAAATAGAAGTCAATATGCTAAGATTGTGCATATGTGTGTGCATGTGTGTCGATTTCCTTCCTTGCAATGTCTCATTCTCTCTGTAATAAAATAATCTCAGCACTCAATACTACCCTCTGATTACAGCAACACTGCAAGACCTCTGCAACCTTCCCAGCGCAGAGCTATTTCCACCCTGCCACACTGATCCGGAACCATCTGCCATCTCCTTAGGCAGCTGCTGTAATTCCCAACCATGCTCCCCTCCCCACTTTAAAAACTAGATCTAACCAATAATCAGGCTAAAAGTAGGAAATACAAGAGTTTGAAGAAATGTAAATACATATCTTTAATTGCATTAAAGGGCAGGCGTGGCTGAAACAGGTTATGACCCAGCATTTGGATCTAGGTAAATAGAGTAAGGAGACTCTCGTCAAGGGGCTGTATTAGTGAGCTGGCCAGAGTTACCTCTCGGGTTTCTCATACAATTTTTGAAAGTCTCATTAAAATGTTTTCCGGTGACATGGCATTAGTCTTTATTCATCCGCCCTGGTTTACAGACACGTGAATACCAGACCAGGGCGCTCTTCTCCCCAACCCTACGTCCTGCACCCCCTTCTCCACCAGCGCAGGCCTCAGTGGTGGTCACACCCAAATAGAGCTGTGCCAGGCACTGGTCTGGTGGCCGAGCCCAAGCCGCGGAGCAGTTGAGACACGTGGGCTTCCTCTGCTTCTAGGAGGGAACAAGGAGCAAGTGCATCTGCGGGAACTCTCCTGCCTGCTGATCGCTCAGCTAGGAGTCCCAGAATATCAGGCACAATTATATTCAAATATAAGTACAAAAAGTCATTTTGACTCGAATACAAATGATTCTCGCTGCCATGTTGTATTACTCAGTCTACTGCCCCTCTTCATTAGCAGCGATAATTGAGCAGTGACTCTGCATGTGCTTAAGTAATAGTATGATGAATGGCGTGTTTACCTGTCCTGCTCCTAAGCTCCCCACATCAAAGGGATCTTTTCTCTTTGCCATTATCATCACCGTCTTCAAACGCAAGACATTCAAGTCACCGTTGCCTGCAAGGTCTGGAGACGGAAACCACTACAGAATCTCTCGACGGGGCCAGCACTTAACTGCTGTTGTCTTGTGGGCGCAGTGTCAGCCCTCATTAATAAGAAATAAGAATTAATGCTACTGAATGAGAGAGAAGCAATGTACATTGCTGCTCTTTCCTTTTTGAAATTACATATCATTTATATTCTTCTCACCTATCTTAATGTTAGTCTATAGGCTTCCTTTACCAGGATATGAGATAGAGAGTGTCGAGTTTGTGATTTTTTTTCTATTAAATTATTTTTTTCAAGTGCTACCATGAAAATGAGGAAGAAAAATAATCAGCCAGAGATGGAGCTGAATGAGAGAAGAGACAGTTGATTTAGGGAAGAAAAAAAAATCCATTCCTTAACAGTGCAGTTCTATAAAGTACATTTGCAGCATTTGGCCTATCTTGCATTAAATTCACCCAAAAGTTATAAAATGTATAATTAATGATGCGACCCTATGTGTAGCACACTGACACCTCCACTAACTTAAATCTATAACTTGTAGGTGAAAGTAAACAGCATAAGTTCTATGTATAATTAGCATACGAGACCACTCAGAAGAAAAACATACAAAAAGTGAAATGTCACATTTTCTTTTCTCTCGTACTTTATACTTTGAGAATTTTAAAAAGCACTAACTGCAGTAACACTTGGAAAAAGTCATGTCTGGTGGGACAGCTTTTTTTTTTTTTTATGTTTATTAAAAGAAAAAGAGCCTTTGTTAATGTGCCTTCCTTATTACTTTAATTTTGTGTTGGCAGATCCCCACTCTCAGACCCCTGTAGACTTGCTGGTCCTGGAGAAAAGCTTTCTTCTTTGGTCCCCTGAGTAGGCTAGTGACAACTGAAAACACGCAGGTAGAGCTCACACACGAGTCGTTCCAGAGCCAATTTTCTGCGGTGGCGAAGACATGCAGGCAGGTTCATTTGCGTGGCGCCTTCCAAGGAGCCTTTTCTACGGAGCCACTCACCCCACTTGCGTGAAACACTAGATATTATTAGGGAATCCTTTAGGGAGATAATTTCATTTTCATCTTGTTTCACTTCCCCTTAGCCTTCCGAAGGTAGTATTTACATGCTCTCGACTCAAATTGGTAACGAGAAAATAAAACTTACTTAATTCCGAAAGTCAGTAAATTCTCATTTCTTTGGCAAAATAAATCTCCTGTTTCCCACCATTAAATTCAGACCAAAATTAAAAGCACTCAAACATCCTAATAAACACCAAAACAGTGGACATTGACAAAATCATTGCATGGAAAAGACAGAAAGAATAAAAAGTGAAGAAAATGTGCCCCGAGACAGGCCTGCCCTTAAATATATCAGTGGTATTAAAAATTTGTGGTTATTCAATATTCACACAATGTCCCTGCGGGGTCCAGCTTTGGCCATGTTATAGCTGAAGAAACCAAGGCTCAGGGATGATCCATAGCTTGCCCAAATTATACAGTGGGCAAAAGAAAGAGCAAGAATTCAAACTCAGGTCTGGGTTCAAAGTACAGGTTTCTTCCTATCATATCTATAGTATATTGAGAAATAACTAGCATGATGCATAGTATTTGTACCTGGTCAGTATATATTTCTAGCTGCTAGAAATCAGAGAAAATCTATATATTATATTATATTTATACAGATTCTATATAAAATTCACATTCATATCTAAAATTTAAAAAAAATAACACCTTCTTGTTAGAAGAAAATTTAACATTTCCTCTTTATGGTAATTTAAATTTAACAAGCAGTTCTTGGACATCACCACTTTTCTGGCTTTAAGTACAAAAGGAAATCAACAATTGTGAAGAACTTATGAAGCTTAGGAAAAAGAGAAAACACAAACCCCAAATGTAAATTTAATTCATAAATTAAAAGCAATCACAGAAGAAGGTGATGAAATTATGACATTAAATTGTAGAAAGAGTGGCTCGATTACACTTTTATTAATATCAAGATGATGCAAAATAGATGGTCCCAAAGACTAATAGGGCCACCCAGTTTCGGTGACAAGTCTATAATACTTTGTATTCTTGGTCAGTTGTGACAGACAGGAGGCTCCCAGTGCCCGTCAGAAACCAACCTTTTTATATCCTTGTACACACACACACACACACACACACACACACACACACGACAAAAGAGCAAAGAAACCCCACTGCACATGCGCCAATGCATAAGGTTAGGAATCAAAGATGTGGATTATAAACTAAACACCCCACTGACTAACAATGGGACTACCATGTGTAAACTCACTGGTGAACTGAATACATTGTTACACCACACCTCCACACTCAGATGTTGTAGAAAGGTAAACTCATGGGTGCATTCTGTAATTATAAAAAGTATTCAAATGCGATTATTATTGTCATGGATGTCATGTATTCCTGAAATTTCTGTTATGATATTGTTGCTGGAACAGCTGGCTACCAGGAGGAGCACCTTCGTCCCTAAGCCACACATCCACACTAGTTTTCCTCCATGTGGAATGGGTTTTCATGATTGGATGGTTGCCCTGCATGGCTGGCAACTTAACTCTATTATTGCATTTTGAGAAATCATTCTTAAATGACACTTCTTATATAGAAAATATATAATGAGATGAAAGCACATACTTCAAATTCATGAGAGGTACAATAACACCCTAGCTACTAATAAGTGTAAAAGAAAAAAAAAAGTCAGGTGGAAGAGGAGATGTGTAAGTAAAAAATATTTTAGGGTAAATGGAAAATCTAAAACAGCACCATTTTAATAATTATAATAATTATAATAATTATATACATATTCTCTCATCAGATTTTGGAATGAGCATCTATTAAAAACAAATCACCACCACCAATGACTCCATTTTTATTCTTTTTTTTCCTTTTCTAAAAAAAAAAATAGTCTTTTTTTCTTCTGCCTCTGAAAGAGGTCATAAATACTGAGTTCCATCCAATCATTCTGTTGGATTTCAATTCTTTCTATTTTCCTACACTAAGTTGGTGCTCTAAGTTAGGGAACTTTTTTGTATTTAATCTACATACCCGTGTTTTCAACCCATTTCCTACCTTCCAATACCATCCAATAATAATGACTTTTTAAGCTGCTTCAAAGAAATTTCTAAGATTTCAAAACTCCCCCCACCACCACCCCGCCCCCAACAGGCCGGAAAAGATGTGAGCATTCCGACTGAGCCGTAGCGCCATCTCCTGGAAGTGCATATCAGTAGCAGCAACGAAAGACCCACACGCATCCAAGACATTTCTTCACTGAAGCAATCATACTCAGTCTGCATGTAAAAGACCTTTTGTGCCTCACTCCCTAATTGGGATTATTCTTCACTCAATTAGAATGAGAAGAAGACAGATCTTAGAAAACCTTCTGTTACCGAAAGAAAGGATTTAGCTCCAGCACTAGGGAAAGCAAGCCCTTGGCTCCGGAAGAAACGCAACCCATGATTGCAGGCTCCAGGCACCAGAGGGCGAGTCTACAGCCAGATGAAAAAAAATCCCCTATTAACATACCAGAATCATAGATTATTTTCTTAAGTTCATGTTTTGGAAAAATTCAAAACTTCGTTCAGGGTCACTTTAAGTTTTAAATATGAAATTCCAGCGTGCATAGACTACCGGGCTCCCGGTTACTACTGTCCATACGGTATTTTGCTGTTGAGCATCTGCTAAGAACAAGGCTTGGTAACGCAAACTTCTTCTAATTTTGCATATGCATGCATCTCTATCAAGTTTAAATGCATCTCCTGGCTCACTAAGGTGACCTGAGTGTTTGCAAAGTTGGAGGGGTTCGGGTTTTGTTTTCTAGGCTTTAAAGTTCTCCCTCCTACATCCCTAATGCTTTTATTAGCAGGCTGGAATTTAGAAAGATGTAACTTATGTTATTCAATATGGATCAGATGTTTATTACAGATGATTCCAAAGATCTGAGTACTCAAGCTTAGTGAGAAACTGAGAATTTATTATGCTTCAGTTAATATGTTTCTCTATTTTTCCATTCTGAGTGCTCTCTAGAACTGGACACCCACTTTCAGTCATTCCGTGTTCTTTAAAACTGTGCTAGAGACTGACATCAGTTTACTGTGTGATCATTTTATATAAACGATTTCTGATTTGGAAAGAAAAAAAAAATCCATATAACAGTTAAAGGTGAATAGACTAAAGCTAGCACTCTGAGATTAATAAAATAAACAATACATAATAAAACAAAAAATCCAATTTATTCAATATGATTAGGAATGTGGCCCTTTGGCAGGATGAATATTGTAAATAGAAAAAAAAAACTAAAACTACTATATTTTATTTAATTTTCAAGGAATTAAATATATGTAGACTACACTTAAGATTAAAATTAGCTTGACCATGATATAATCTCCATTTGATGCTTCAGAAAGAATATTTAGGACCTCAGGGTCATTATGATAAACAC
The DNA here is from genome assembly GCF_023065955.2 of Ursus arctos. NCBI lineage: Eukaryota > Metazoa > Chordata > Mammalia > Carnivora > Ursidae > Ursus > Ursus arctos. The sequence continues at coordinate 32,980,158 of NW_026622952.1, read as the reverse complement.
CAAATATGCCTGTCAGGTACTACAGAAATAGAAGATTGATGAGATTATACTAAATTTATCCCAATATCAGGATATATTACTCTAAAAATATTTCTGGGTATCTGCTTCTGTGTTTATTATATACCTGTTTTTCATAAAAGTGAAGTGGAAAAAAACAAGTGTAAATTTGATTATTTCTTAGGGGCTGCATGGATTTTGGATAAATGGAAATTTGTTTCGAAGTGAAAGCATACACCTGAAGTCTCCCCATCTTGTGTGTGGCTTTGCTTGATTAACGTGCTTCATTCAATGGCCATAAAGGAGAGCACATTTTAGATTAGAGTTTTCTGAGGGCTTTTTGACGATTGGCTTGCAGCCAAAGCACTTATCCTGCTATTCAGGATATATTGTAGAAAACCATATAACTGCACCTAAGAGTCTTTAATTGCTAATTGTTCCTAATAACTGTTTGGTATATAATGCAAACAATAATACATGATGTCAGTTTGAATTTCAAGGTTGTTATTCAATCCCAAGTTTCTGCTGTGTTATGTTCTCTTCCTGTGGTTAATGATGTCTGAAAAACCCTCAGTGGAGTCACAATCCTGGCTTGGGTAAGGGGCAAGGCCTGTATTAAAAGAATAACAATAAAAAAATAGAAAATAGACGTTTGAGTAATAGCCTACTATATGTCTGAGTACAATACTGAGTTCTGTATAGAACGAAATGAATGGCTACTTTTGTGGTTCCAATTACAATACACATCTCAGTAACCATTTGGAGATTAGCTGCACTACAGATTATCAGTGGAATTTAAAATCCTTTTCTTCATTTTCATCTGCATCCAGCATTCCGTTATGCTCTGGGAATCACTTTCTCTAGGTCTTATTCTTACAGAGCTAAGACAAGCTTTCATTATTTCTGAGGAACTCTCTCACACAGATGCTCATTGATCCATTCTCCCTTCTACTCATACTGGCTTTAGCAAGAACATGGAAGCCTTCTTGTTATAGGCAATGGAATAAATGTGAGGGGGCCAAGCTCTGGCTAGCTAATAGTCTTTCAAGTACTTCTCCCTCTGTTCTGTCTGTAATTTCAGTAAGATTTCCAGCACTTGGGGCTTAAATGTCCTCTAGCCCTTTAGAAGCTGGCATCTAATTGCCTCTTCATGTTGCCAAATGACTGAGTGTTTTCTTCATTGACTTGGTTTCTGCCAGAATCTGGAATAGACAGTAAGCAGGATAAGAGAGACTGGGGAAGTATAAAACTCACTCAGAGAAGGAATAGAGCATATCTGGGAGTCAGGGAGTGAATAAGGGGAGAGTACAGAAAAGCCAAGAAAAAAATTGAAAAACTGTCGATTGGGCAAAAGAGCAGGGAGGGAAACAGGCTAGAATGTTGGTAGCGGAAAAAAGTTGGCTTGTGTCTGAGAAATATCTAACAGAAGTACCTACATATGTGTGTGTACTCTCTGTATGTGTTGATACATACAAACAACATTTCCTCCTTCTCCACCTCCTTTGGTCACTAAAAGCACAATTAAGTATCTGGTTCATCACTCCCGTTCCACATTGCTTCTTATTATATGATTTTGATAGGTGATAAAATGGTCACAATCCCTCACTTTTCTTTTTCTCTGTGCCTTTTGCTTTGGGATTCAGAAACACTTCCCATGAGTGCATAAATGCTATTTCTCTTCCACTTGACTCTGATCTGCCTTCTGACTTGTTTTGGCCCACACAGTGTGGTGGAAGTGATGTCAGGACTTTCTTCCATGCTTCTACTGGCCCACTTGGAATCCTGCCCAGCTGCCATATGAACAAGCCTGGCTAACCTGCTGCAGGATGAGAGACCATGTGGAGCAGAGATGAGCTCTCCTAGCAGAGGTGATCTTGGACTAGCCAGCTGCCAGCCAGCCTGGCTGCAGACTCGGGATGCATGAATGAATGCAACTTAACACAGAAGAACTACCCAGCTGTGCTCAAATTCCTGACCAGTAGAAGTAAGGGTTAAATAAATATGTGTTATGCCACTAAGTTTTGGGGTGATTTATTATGCATCAAAGGCTAACTGTTGCAACAACCAACTTAACATTTTTTGGGTAGCTTAGTAATTTTTGAGTAGTGAAGAGTACAGTAAGTATTAAGTCCATTTGAAATTCACATTTTTTCTTACAATCTCCTTATATAAATCTCCCAAGAACCTTATGAGAACACCTGGATATATACAGAATAGTTTGAGAGATATTTATTGATAATTCCAAACACACACACACACACACACACACACAAACCTTCCATGAAGAGTATGTCTATAACACAGCATAAAGTTAATTACTCATTTATTTATTCAATACAGACAACCATTTCATGAAATATAAGCCGTTAGGTCTTAAATCTTAGCAGGTATTTTAAGACTCGGATTTTTGGAAAATGATACACACTTGAGGGAAAGAGTTACCAATATGGAAAATCAAGATATAGGAGTTCTAACTCTAGTGAGTTTCTACCTACCCCCATTTATAAAAGAACCAAAACTTCTAGAGAAGTATTTGGGTTGTTCATCTCCTATAATAGCACGTGGATCTATTTTCTTCTTACCTGCATTCTTCATAGCACCTAAAAAATTCCAGGACTCAATAACTACTCAAAAAGAACTTATTAGTTCTACCAACATCAGGCAGTCAAGCAGTTTATTCATCATCAGAAAGGCTCTTGACTCCAATGGCTCTGGTAATATACAAAGATGGTAATGACATTACCTAATTCTGTCATGTACAATTAATTTAATTTTTTCCTCTATGATTAAAATGGAAATTACTCACAACTTAGAATTGCTGTTAAATAAAAAGCTACAAATTCCCCCTGAATTTCAGAAATTATACCATAAGCTTAGGCACAGAAACTTGGTAGAGTTTCTTTTGGCTGAAAAAAAATGTAGAAAAATTGGTTTTGAATAGAAACAGTAGTATGAAATGGATAAAATCATACTAAATTCCAAAGGTCTCTGTTTCCATAAGGATTTAGGCAGGAACTAGATGGCAAGCTCATAGTGAGTAATCCAGTAATTAGGAGAGTAAAGGCACTATTTGCAAACTTGTGGATGGGAGCACCACTGAAGTACTCTGAGATCAGTAAGAGTAGGGAGCATTATTGAACCCAGAGGCCTAAGGAGGAAAGGGAGGGAGCAGTTGCAGAACCCGAAAAGAACTGCTTAGAGAGGGCCACCTACGACGAGACTTGGGGGTCCTTAATCAGCCAACATGAGGTGATCTGTCAGAAAGGATCCATTCTCCTTCCATCTTTTCCTCTGTCAGTGCCACACATTGAGTAAACTCAATGAGAAACCAAAGGAAACAGTGCTCATCAATTACATTCATTCAATGCAGCTGCTTGAAACATCAAGCGGGTGAAGGAGAGTGGAGAGAGTCCAGAGGGACAGATGGGAGATCTCCATCATACTTTCTTTACAAAGAATAAGAGCTGAGAAGACATTTTTAAGGGCTATTTAATTCTCTGAGAATAGTGGCATACCTAACATATCTATGACAGAAAGAAACTACGATCCTGTAAGTTTTCATTTATAACTGTGATGGGAAGAGAACAATAAAATTATTGATTGGAAATGACTTGGAAACATTAAAATCAGAGTGGGATGCAAATAGTGACATCATCTCTAGTCATTTCTGAATGTTCTTAGTGTTTTTCATTATCACTTATTTAGTTCATCGATATTTTCCTCAACATCATTATGATTTTCTAAACTCATGATTACTAGAGTAAAACCACTACTTTTTCTGCTATAGAAATCGATAGAATGATTCAAATCCATGAAAGAGAATGAGTCAGGCTGCTTTTGGTATCACTTTGGTTGTGCCTGTAATAAACTGCTAACTTTAGGCAAGTTGATTACCTTCCCCCCCCCCCCAATGTATGTCTTTATCCATATGGTGGAGATAATAATGGTCCCTCCCTTGTGGGGTTGCTGTAAAGATTAAAGAATTCTTACAAGTGAAGCCTTTAAAACTGCATGGCACCTAGGAAGCACCCCGCCTCAATGTTACCTAGCGGTAGTAGTAATGAGGAAACATTGCTCCCAAATTTTTGTATTTTTCTTCCCTGTGAAGATCCAATAGGGTCTTGGTATTTCCCACTACTTGGTAAGACTCTTAATGTGACTAGGTACCAGACAACATGAACTCCCCTCACTGAACCCTTAGCCAGGCATAAGTCAGACAGGCAATGACCTTAAGAAAAGAAGACAGATCTGTTTAATCTGGAGCTTTACATGATTTTCAGAGCAGATTTTACTACTTAGCATGGTTTGGCAAGTGGGATAGAACAATCCAGAGCCATGTGTGGAAGCTGACTTCCGCAGAAGCAGAGTTCGCAGTATGCCTGATGTCTTTATTTAAAGTATCCACAAACAGTAAAAAGACACACCCATTTGAAAATCTCTGAGTTAAAATATATTCCCAATTGGAATGCAGGATTTGTGCATTTTAAACTCAGTGCTGTGACTACTCCCTGGATGTTCTGATAACCCACTGGACTTCATCTAAGCCCTCTCCCTCAGGTCAGCCTCCAGCTCGGCTCATTTCAGATGCTCTCTGACTCCTGCAGACCAAACATCCTCCTTGATAAAAATAGATTATTAGCTTTCTTTGTTTGCAGGTAATCAAACACTATGAGAAGTGAAAGAAATGTGTTAAAGACAGATAATCAGCTAATTGAAGCTTTCTTCACCAAATAATAGAAGAAACTCCAAGAATATTGATTGAGAGAAAGAAATGAGAGAAAGTGAACAAGTACTTTATTGGAATTAGAATTCTCCATTTGAAGGCAATTGTAAGAACATTATCAACTTGTTTTTGGATCAGCTGAACTTCTCTCCAAAATCAGAGATAATTGAGAGTACTCTATGGAATTTTTATGTTCTCTGCAAGTCTCCTTTGAGCTGTAGTCAATTCCTCCAAGAGAGAAACCCACACACGACCTCTGCTTCCTGTTAATTTTTGTATTTCACCATCTACTCCATCACTAAAAAAATAATGCCTTTCACCTACTAAATGGATTTGATGAAACCAATGAGAACTTGACTGTTAACCACTGTCAGCCACGGGTCTTTTTAATTGTCTGAAGTCCTGACAGCACATAGAAGAGAAATAGATTCTGATCGTTGGAAAGAAAGAGCAAGGGAAAATAAAAGTAACAGATAAGCCACAGAGGAAAGGCATGGGAGAGAGAGGTGGGGCCGGGGGAAGCTGGACTTGGTGATATCTCCAAATGTGAATAAATGCAGTCACCCCTGATCCTTGCTGAATGATAAGAGTAGCTAAAGGACTCCTCCCTCCAGCCACAACAGCAGTTTTCATACCAATTGCACTTATTATATGCCAACCGTCACAGTTATAATGGCCATTCTATTTATAGGCATGTCTAAATAATCATTCAATCCTTTCAACAAACCTACAAGGTAGGTATTATTCTTGCATCATTCCACAGAGAAGCAAACTGAGACATAGAGCAGTTAAATGATTGGTTAAGGTCATGCAGTTCACTCCAGGTTAGCAACTCTTACCCACTCTTTAAAGTCTTCATAAAAGTCGTAACACATTATGAATTCAGGCAGTGGTATTTGAGTGTTTCCCATGTTTGGGACCACTCAGAGTGTATGCTACAAAGAGAACACACACATAAATGCACATACATGCACACACACAGAAGGCCCCCCTGAAGACAATAGCTTAATTATCTTAGATGGAAATGTTGTAGCTTAAAATGGGAGGAAGTGAAAACCATCACAAAGTAACATAGTAACACTATCAACAGATTCCACGTCATGGCACCATAAGAAAAGGAACACCCAGCATCAGGTTGGATTATGTAGAAAATTACTGGACAAGGTAAATTTTAAAACAAAATACTGAAAATATTCTAGAAGAAGCAGTGATCTTTAGAAAGCTACAGCTGGGGAACTGGAAGGTCACAGATAGAAGAGAGACCATATATCACGTGTATTCCTAGGAGACATTCTCTTTTATGACCCAGCTTTCTCTCTTATTAGCTATTTAAATTTAAGTAAATAGGTTAACCTGTCTGAACCTCCATTTCCTCATCTGTAACATGAAAATCCACGTTACAATTAGGGCCATACTTACTTCTCAGGGTTTGTTATAGAGTTTTAGTGGTGAATACAAAGCCCTTAGAATCTTAGCAGGAATAGCAGCTCAGTAAAAGGAATGCTGCCATTACCAGAGGAAGAAAACCATGGGCTTGGCTTACATGGGATCGTCTTCTTCAAATATGAAATGTACTGACTTGGAATACTTTGAAACACAAATTTATAGAATCTTTGGAAACAAAGAACTGCAAGGATCATCTAGTCCAACTACCCATCTGAGTTCTGAGTCCTTCTCTCTCATTCGACAAACATTAATGGAACATCTTCTATCTTATGAACCAGGTCCTGCCCTGGAAGTTTAGGATACAAAGGTAGGTAAGTCCAAATAACTATCACCTTCATAGGCTTACAATCTAGATACTTGCAAGCCAGACATTTAAAGAGTAATTCTTGTTGTGCTAAGTTTAGTGAAAGAGACTTGGTGTGTATTGGCATCCTGATGAGAGAAACCCAATCAAATCCTGGAAGACTTCCTTGAGGGGGTGGATTGTCTACTGAAATTTGAATGACTGTGAAGGTTTTAAATGAGGAAAGTGCGTTTGAAGCTGAAGAAACAATATGATAGTGTTGGAGAGGGAATATCTTGGTACTGCCAAGCAACTGGTAGGAGACCAGCAAATCTAAAAGGAAGTGAAAAAGGAGAAAACAGGCAAAAGATGAGACCAGAGGAATTATTGAGGGACCTCCGCCTTTCAAGACTCTCTAGGAATAGTGACCATACGCCCCAGATTACTTGGACAGGCCTAAGTTACACTTGCTGTCTTGGGACCATTGTGAAAATTACTCCTTTTACTCCCAAAAGTGACCTGGATTGAATGATAAATGATATGACCACCCTACCTTTAGGGCATGCTAAAGGCTTGGGACTTACTTACCCTAAGGTGCTGAAGTGTTTTCTGGAGATTCTAAGGTGTGACTTATAAAATAATCACTTTGGGCTGTAATGTGGCAAATAAATTGGGGCAGGGGCAGCAGTGGATGAAGACATTCAGTGGTTCAGTTCAGATATTGGTTTGTGAAAAGGTAGATAGAAAGAAAGAATGGGCTTGAAAAATATTGATGGGATTAATGGGGCTTAGTGAGTGATTAAAGAGATAGAAATTTTTTGTTTCACAGTTTAGCCACGGACTGTGCTGCTTGCCCACAGTAGGAATATGAGAAGTAGAACGGGTTTACTGATTATACATATGCTCTATATGCCCAACACATGAAGGAGGTACCCAGCAAGTTACAGATACACAGTAAAGCATCAACATAAAAATGCTAACTGAAGCCATGGAATGGAGGAAACAATCCAAGTGGAGAGTAAAGAACGAGACATGATTGGGACAAGGTCTGAGGAATACATACACTTCATAATGGAGTAAAGGGAGAGTTACACAAAGAGACAGAGGTCAAGGCTCTGGAGTAGGGTAAAGGACAATGAAGTAGCATGGAAATCCAGGGTATCAAAGAGGGAGTGGTCAAAGGTGAATATTTCTAAAAAGTCAAATAAAATGACAAAATACAAGCAAATATGCATCATGGGACACTCCATGTAATGTAGGAGCAGAGACTGTGCGGGGTGGTGTGACCCTAGGGCATAAGGTGAGGACTGGGAACACATTCAACTCTTAGAGAGAGAATGATGGTTAGTAAAAGTGAGGAAAAGGACTGTATTTGCAGGGAGCCATGGGTCAAGTGAAGACCTTCTAATAGACAGGAGGTTCACGTTTAAGTGCAAATGGGTAAGCCCCTGGAAAGGGAAAAGTTGAAGATGTAGAGGAGATGGGATCATTGAGTGCTGATTTACTGAGACAGTTGGCCGCACAAAGAACCGGTGAAGCGTTGACCTCTGGAGCAATGCCACTTGCACTCTAACAGGAGAGAAGAAAGAAAGGGCAGGTGCTAAAGCATCAGGCTTACGTACTTGGTGCTTGGGGTTTGAGGTCGTTTCTCATACACCTCCACCCCAGGAAGACTGCTATCTCCTGAAGCAGAATAACTGAACACAAGAAATAAAACCACCCCAATGCAGTCCCTTTGAGTGTCAGAAAGGGGCCAAGTGCACCCTTATAGAGCCCGTGTCGAACTGTGAGCAACTTGAGGATAGCGGTTTCATGCCATTGAGCTTTCAATTCGCCCTAGGATCTAGCTCCATGTCTGGCACACAGTGGGGCCCGAAAGGATTGGTGGTAAAATGTGGTCGCCTCCTGTTAATCAACATTCAGTGTTCATAGGATCCTCGAAGTTCCAAAGATCAGAACAGAATTCTCGAAGCAACCAGGCAATTCACAAGGGGTTTCCGGGGATCCTTTGGCCTGGGTCTTCCAGCTCCAGACCAACTGGGCTCGGTTCCCAAAGCACTCAGCTCTGCCCTCAAAAATGCTGAACGTACCATCCAGAGCTGTCATATTGTACCACAATGATGTGTTTGCCTACCCCTTACCCTTTCCTGTCAGTAGACCGAGCACTTGGAAAGCAGGGACATTCTTTGGTGCCATCACTAATATTTATAACCACAATGACCTAATTTAAGTCTCTCAACAACATTATACGTACTAAATTACCCCCATTAAACCCTTGACGACCATAAGACTCTTACAAAGAGATCAAGTAACTTGTCTAAATTCACACAACTTAGAAATGTGGGAGTTTGAATTCTAATCCAGGACTGACTTCAAATTTTGTTGGTTTCAATTAATTACCAGCCTTTCCTTATGGTAGTCTTTTGTTGTTTTGTTTTTGTTTTTGTTTTTTCTTTCTTTCTTCTTTCATGTTTGTTTTCTGTTTTTTGGTAAGTTCAGTAACCAGCACAGTGTCTAGCACAAAAGTAACATGGTGACATTAATACATATCGTTAAAACAACCAAATGAAGGATGTTCAAGACAGGATCTACCCTGGTCCTCACTAGGCTGTGATGTCCCCTCCCACAGACAACACACACCAAGGACCCTAAAACGTACCATTTTCAACATTTAAAAAATCAAATCAAACTAGATTTCTTTCTACAGTGACATACATTTGGCAGAGACAGATCTTTTTAGGTAACATTCTAGGAATCGATTTTAAAGAGCTCGGTTTTTATACTCAGTGACATGAAAAAGATAAAGTAAAAAAGCACTAATACCAGCCTTCTTGGTATTCCTTCCACTGCTGATATTGATAGCAAAACCCGAGCCCTTGGTGGTAATAATTCCCAATAATGGAATGCATAGCCGAAGCTTAAAAAAACACCTTTTCTTAAAAATGAGAGACAGACAGTGAGAGAGAGAGAGAGAGCAAGATACTGAAATATCACTGCATGATCTTTGAGTTTATTTCACACCTCTCTCCACTTAATTTATGAAGAGAAAAATTACTGTGATAGATATAAGTTGGCAGTTGTGATCATTAACAGCGAGCTATTGCCCATGGGTATGCAATAAAACGTAGTACATATTGATTCCCTTTAACGCTAACTATTTTGAGGTTGTGATTGAAAATTACTGTTGAATTGCAGATAACACTAGCTGTGCTCCACAAACGATAAATATTGTAAACTGGTTATAAAAGCAGTTAAGGTATTATTATGTTTGTGTCATTAGATTTACTTTACTGACATAAACAGTTCAAAACAACACACATTTATATGTAATTTAAGTACTATCTATTCAACTTACTTTAACAAATAGCACCATACGCAGTGCGTTATGCAAATGCAAGAACGCAGGTTTCTTTCAACTTGACTGAACAACCCCGCTCCTCTGTTAAACTACTTTTCGTACCATTTCGATGGCACACTTTCAAAATTAACTTCATTGTATGTTAGAGGATTGGTCCTCTATAGAGGGAAAAAGAGAGAGAGAGAGAGAGAAAGCAAAAAGAAGGATAAGAGAAAGGTAAGTTTATTGCCTTTATATACTGGGAACAGATTGAATAAATTCAGGGTCAAGCATCAAAACGCTTCCAAGCAGACAACGTCTCCTTAGTAATTGGATGAAATCTACATGAAAATCATCCAAACATCTGTTTCCTGGGCAGCACCAGTTCCAACGGGATGGCCTATGGGAGACTCTCAGTGGAGTCATTTTAAGGGGAAAACTCTGGGCCAGTGTCCAGCTCTGCCTGCCACACCCTGTGGGGTTCTAGAGTGTTATCACAGGCCAGCTTTGTTGTGAATAGCATCTCTGCTAGGAAGATTTCACGGGGAAAATATTCTTTCAGATCCAGACTTCACAAATGAGTACAAAGACATTAAATTCTCACTTGCACAAAGTGAGAAAGGCTTCCTTAGTGTTTGTTAAAAGCCCACCTATATTTTTAGCTCACATGTAACCCTTCAACTATAAAGACACACATTTTTGTTCATTTCACATTCTGACAGCACTTGGGATACCATCTTTATCCTCTGTTTCTTCTGCGTAAAATTTACTACAAGATGATTTGGGACCCAAATCATCTTCTTGTCCTTGAGCAGCCTGTCATGACGTAGCTTGGGTACCTCCCAAACTGGATTACACCCCATGTGTCATTCACACTGAATATCAAACCCCGAAAGTTGTTGACAATTTAAGGTGCTATAGCCTTCTTCATTGGAGCAGGGGGATTGATGATGAACGTTTCCCTCAGTGAGAAAATACACATATTTTCCCCAACAAAACCCCTCACTTCTCTTAGAGCTTGGCTTTTTAAAACACAGAAGTGGGAAATTTGGGCTCTTATGAACGAACACAAATGTGTGGATATAATCCATAATTAAAACTCTCTGAAAGGAAATGCTGGGAAATGATGAAAAACATTTGCATAGATAGAAGAGCAACACTGATGTATTTTTCCAGTCAGAACGAGGAGACTCTACTGAATTAGTCAAGAATTCAAATATAAGCTCCACAAGGGCAAGATCTGGGTTTGTGCTCTTCCCAGCGGCACCTCCAATGGCCAGCATTGGACACATAGTGCCAAATACATAGCAGATATTTGGAAATAAGATACTGAAGATAAAAATCAGTATTTTCTAATTTTGGAGGAAAAAAAAAACCCTCAGCATTAAATAATTATTATCTTTTGCATATGAAATTTGTTGTTTATGGGTATTACTGCAAAAGCTCATTTGTAGTATGAAACTCCTTTCAGATGGGTGCACATGTATTTTGATACACGGCTTACGACTATGATTGTCAACTCGAGGACCTCATGTAGGCTGCTTCCTTCCTAGCGCCATGTTTTTCCTAAATGAGAATTACTCAGTCCCCATTTGCTCTCTGCCAGCTGTTCTATGCTGCCTGACTTTTGAGCTAATGCTGGCTTTCCCACCTTATTACAAAGTATATTCACTATGTCCTTGAAGCATTTCTTTTGTCCCTATTCAGTCAAAATGCCCATCTTCAGTTGCCCACTTGGAAATTGCTTTGATAACCTGCTGTCAGCCATTCTCTTTACACAACCAACCTATTGAAACTGAATTACCATAAGTATGACTTTCCTACTAGTGTACTGACAGCGCTCTGGGCCCTCATTAATGCAGATCATTTTGCCATTTAATTTAAATATAGCATATGGGGAGAATTGCCTAGGAACTGGAAATCATATCAATGACAGGCCTGACCATAGCTCAAAGAAGTAGAATCCTCTGCAGTCTGCCATGCCGTGAGTTCTCAATTATAATTTCATCGAAGAAACCAGAATGGGTCCTACCACAGCCAGTCCCTCCTTTTCTCTCTGCTGGTGTTTTCCTACATGTTCTACCTTCTCTAAAGCCCTTCTATCCCCTCTCACCTAAATGTCCAACAGAGAAAAAGAGGGACATGAACTCATAAACTCTCACCGTTACGGGTGGTTCTCTAATCGGTCTTCACTCAGTCTTCACGTGCCCTAGCTTCTACCATCCCAAGAGCAGAGCAAAATAATCTTCATAACCCTTCAATGGTGAAAGTACTTAGCCTGTGCATATTGCTTATAAGAATCATTTTACTTCTTATTGCTATTTATTCAGCTATCTACAGATCTTACTTTTACCTACTTTTTTTTTTTTTTTTTTTTTTTTTTTGTGCTATGGTAGATGCCGGATTGGGGAAGAGGGTCATAGAATAACATTTAATACTTAAAAATTATATTTAAGTAGATGCAAAATAGAGAAAAGGTGAGAAAAATGAATGGTAATGCAATGGATCAGGATTCTGTTGGGAGTAGGGGGAGAGAAGAATTAGAACGGAGAAGTAAAAGCATATCCTTTTCTGATGTCCACAATCCCCTGCTAACCTGAAACAGTGGCCTTCTGGTCTTATTAAGAGGTTAAAGGTGAAAAGAAAAATAAAACAAAGATGATTTTGCCCCTTCTCAAATGGGAAAGTGTGTAATAAAAAAATCAGAGATGTCCATCCTCAAGAAATTTACATGAAATTTAACACATTAAAAAAAAAACTTAAAAAGACAAAACCATGATTATCTAGCATCAGTGGAGAATGCCATTCTACATAAAAACTTTTCACATAATTGAAGGTAAGCTTCTTTAAGTACAACCATTCTTTTCTTTTTAACTGCCTGTGATGGAAATCTTCTTAAAGTGCAGGGACATGTCCCAATCTTCTTAAGCAGAGAACACTGAACATAATTTAACCTTTCCTTGCTGCCCTAGGGTTATCGCTATGAACATCAGTTACTGCATTTTGCCCTCGGGGACTGCCCAGTGCACATACGACTGTCCAACTTGATACAAAGTGAGTCCAGACTCCTGATCTTTTAGAATTTTAATTTGATTTCATTTTTTTTTTAATTATTTCAGGCTTTTAGATATTATTTGCTAGCATTATCAGATGGACTCCACCTACAGAAATGCCCTCCATTTGCAATGTGCTGTGGACGGTAAATCATATCATCAGACTTTGTGTGTGCATATGAACTTATACACTCATAACACATATAATGTGTATCTATAACTACATATATACTTACATAAATATATATGTCTATTTTTTTATATAAAACTTGGTTCTTAGAGAGGGCCTAAAGGGCTCTTGTATTAATAATTTTACAGCCTTTAGCGTGTTGTTTTGTGGTATATACTTTACTCAGAAAGCCTGTTATCTTCTCTATTCTTTCTGATTCTTCACTGCGTTTCACATCAAGACTTCTCAAATTTAAAGGAGCACTAGAATCATCTCGGAAATCCTGCTAAAAATGCAGATTCTGATTCCATCAGGCCTACCATGCGTTTTTATACGGCCTGTGAGCCAAGAATACTTTTTACATTTTTAAACGTTTCAGAAAAAATAAAGGGAAGAATGATATTTTGTGGCACATGGTAATTACAGGAATTTCAAGTTTTAGAATCCATAAATGAAGTTTTTCTGGGACATTTTATTGGAACATGGCCACACTCATTCGTGTACTTCTCACGTGTAGCTGCTGCTACAACAGAGCTGAGTGGTTGCAACAGAGAAGGTATTGTCTGCAGAGCCTTTTATTTTCTTTGGTCCTGTTAGTAGGTGCTACAGATTCTACTGGTGCAGGACCACAGTGTGCAGCCAGGCAACCTATTCCCTGCTCAAGGACGCCCAGTGAGGAGGAGACTTCTTTAAAGTCGCACAAGGCAGCATATAGCCTAGAAGAGGCCCATTGAGATGACAAATAGCTAGCCACAAATTACGAGGCTGACAAGAAGAGATACCTGGCCAGAGCATAAAGTCAAGTGCCTTTCTCCTCTTCCACAAGGTGACGTGCCAGTAGGATTTCTGTAGTAACATTTCCAGTTTTTCCTTTCAACTATTTTTTTTTTTTTCAAAATGAATGCCATTCTAATCATTTAGATATAAAGGATGTCATTTTATTGTGATGGTAAAAACATTCTTTAAAATAATAAAACAGTCCAAAAACCATCTCAACTAATATTTTCTTCCAAAGTTTTCATATTCAAATAAAAATGGAAACAGCAGAATTCAAATTCATTGAGAAACATCTATTCATCTTTTAGATTCAAATATGATTTACTGCCTTTCTCCCAAACGCTTATTTGATATAAAACAGATTCCATTAAAACCCTAAACTCTACTCCTTGGATTTAAAGGGCAGCTTTCAAAATAAAAGTAAATCTTGGGCTCATCACTTGTTATTATCAAAGAGACTTCAGGTCTATTGAAAATATTTGTTTAAATTAGTTTTTAATTATTTAAAAATATTTCTTAAAGGTTTATATGGTCTAATACAATATTTTCTCTTCCATTCTGTGATCCATATAATTTAAATGCTATGGTTTTACAAATAAGGGTATAAAATTATCTCTTTATTAAAGTTATGGAAGTAGTTTTGTCTTTATGCCAAAAGGAATGTTCTGGATTTAGTTTCTTTCATTTCCCACTGGCAGAACTAAGAAAACAAGGGAATCCTCAGCTTCAAAAAGCAAGTATATAGGCAATGAAAATCTTCCCTTATTTCATGCAAATCTCCCTACTCTCTTATAAAGTTTCATATCAGATTTACCTTCCATTGGATGACACATGAAAATTTATTTGAAATGTGAATATCAAGAAAGCTAAAATCAGAGCACGAAGAGGTTAAAAGGTTGGCCAGTCACAATATATTTGAAAAAGTACAATATCAGCAATGTGTTGATAGCCAAATTATTTGTACGTGAAAATTTTTGTTTTCGGCACTCTCCTATGAACAAGTACTGCAATGTTATCTGAAGGAACTAGTTTTTCACTTAAATGCAACCAAATACCTATATGTGGAGCCTGTTCCACTTGCTTTCATGCACTGATATGTCATGCTTGAGATGTTCTTGATATTCCATTAGAATCTGACCTGAGTAACAGGCATCAACATTTCTGAATATCAAAATCTGCTACATTTTGGCATAATTATATTTCTAAAAGATATACACATTTTATTTCTTTATAATTGGCTTCCTGTTATTTTTCAAATTTGCTTTTCTACTCACTGCATAAAGAAAATCAAGGGTCAGTTGTCTGAATGTGGTCTCTCTTAGGCTTTTCCATTACTTCTACACCAAAATACTTTAGTTCCCTGGGAGCTGATTCTTCTGCCTGAAATTTTCATCCTCTCTCTCATACTCTATGGCATCCTGGCCCAAACACTCTATGGCTCATGTAGTAGAAACTGACAAGTTCTTTACCAAAGCATTTCCTTGCTCCTTCTGGGTATACTGATAGATGACATACCCCAGCCCTTTTCCAATTAACTGTTGCTATGTTACTAAATTCTGGCCAATGGAATATGGATAGAATCGATCAAGGTCATTTTCAACTCTACCCACTCCCTTCCCTCCTCAGCCTCCCCACAAAATAAATCTCCATTTATTTTTTATCTCACCCCATCTGTTGGCTGAATGAAAAGAACTAGAACCTAAAGGAGGGCATGGTAACAATACAGAAGGAGCCTGGGTCCTTATGTCATCACTTAGAAGAAAGATGCCTAGGAGAGATGGTCTTCCAAGAATACCCATTTTGATTGTCATGCAAATAAAAATTAAAAAATAACTGAAGTAAGAAAGACAGTGAGACTGTAATATCTCTTGGTGGCTTAAGATGAGAAACATCACTATCTCATAGTTTCTGTGGGTCAGGAATCCAAGCATAACTTAGCTGAGTGCCTGTGGCTCAAGGAGTCTTGTGAAATGCAGTCAAACTAGAAATCAGGGCTGTGGACTTATTTCAAAGCTCCACTTGGTGGGGAGGAGGGGAGGGCGGATATTTGCTTCCAAGGTCATTCACATGGCTCCTGGCATTTCTTGGTCCTTTGCTTTGTGGGCCTCTCCACAGGATTGCCTCATGACACAGCAGCTTACTTCACCCAAGGCAAGCAGTGAGAGAGAATGAGAGAGCGAGAGAGAGTTCCCAAAACAGAAATAAGTCTTTTTACAACTTAATCTGAGAAGTTCCACCTCTGTAATATTCTATTTGTTACAAGGGTTATGCAAGGTGTGGATACTATGGGGAGGATCCCTGGAAACCATTTAGAGAGCCTGCCTCCCATGCTATATATGTTTCCCTGATTATCTCTTTTTTCTGGAACAGAATTAATCACAACTTGCGCCTTATTGTGCTATATAAACATGCACAAAGATACCGTGTATGAATGGGGAGAATGCTTATTATATGTGAAATATCTAGTCAAGAGTCCAAAGTGGCTGAAATTCAGCTCATGCTCTTAAGTCTTAAACTCACAAAGACACTACATAGGCTAGTGGTGAAGTCCTTCCTAAACTCTGAATAGAGAATACAGTTTCAGGTCAATCATTCGCCCCTGTATGTCTGACACACTGTACTACAGAATTGCACTTGGCATTAACTCAATAAATATTAGTTGATCAAAAATGTATGTATGCTTGAATGATGGATAAATTCTAGTTATTTTATATGGCTACTTTGGGAGCAAAAGTCTTCTTTGGGAGGAATTATAAAAAACTGGCTCAAGAAATGCTTGCCATCCTCAAGTACTAATTCAGAGCTCCCAGATCAAAACACACATGGAATCTTTAAAATTTTTGAAGTTTCTCAGTGCAATTCACATATATACAACAATTAATTAATGGACATTCTGTTTATACACTTTGACTATAATTATTGGACTATAACTTGAAATCACTAAAATTATAATATTGAAGAAGAAAATTCTTCAATACTGTGGAGAATTTTCAGAGATATATTTGCCTCTTATATATGCTTATTCAAGATAATATTCAGATAACAATTATATTCTTAATTCAAAGCAACTTCTATGAATGGATTCAGCCTACCCTATGGACGATAGGTAGAGTATGGTCAATTCCAGCCATTTGGATTAACTCCATGGTGATAAGTAAGTTGCTTGGTGAATATTATTAAGACTGAGAAAATAAGTGTCATGTATAAAATTGTGTATGTGTGCATGTGTATAACAATGAATTGTGTCTTCCTTTAGTATTCTCTCCATTAACTCTCAGTATTCAAATTCAAAAGAAATTATTGAACCTCTGTAAAGACATTGATGTTTACAAAGGTCACAGAAAACAAACATCAATACATTGTCCCAACTATTGAAAATTTCTCGTAGCACAGATGCAGACCTGGAAAAGTTTCTATGTAACTATGTCAAAACATGTTACTACATTTAAAATATAGCATATTAACAACATTTTTAAATAAGGAAAATAGATGAAATTATTGCTAATTTTATTTTATAGAAGCTGAATATTACAAGTTTGGTTTTATTTTAGTTGTTGATTAATTTGTAAGTACTCACCTATCTTTGAATTTTGGAAAATTCCATTGTGAGAAATTTAGACAAAGACATCATCACAAAGACAGGTTAGAACTAGACCAAAAATTAAGAAAAAGTATACCATGTGGGAAGAAGAAACTTTGAAAATAAAGAAAAGTCCTCTGTACTCTGTACTTACAATATCATCAATTTAACTCTAAGCAAAATTTTTAAAACAATTTCCCTTTAATGCCATTCATACAGTAAATAATAAATGTTCTTGTAATTGTGCTATTAAGGATCGTAACCACAATACTAATTATGAGGTTATTAACCTTAAGGGCAACGTCTGTGTATTTCAAGCAGGATGGGAGGTGATCTATGGTAAATTGTCTTGGTTTCTTTTTAAAAAGACAGGGTTTTGAGATAATGGCAGTAGTTCATTAATCTTTGATTCTGACACCTAATACATGCTTGTAAATATTTTGTGAATAAAGGAGTGAATGAGTGAAAGGACAAGGGGATGGGAAGACAGGGAAAGAAATGAGTGAGGGACTATGTAGGGAATCCAGGCTGATCTGGATTAAATAAATTCCGTGAGCCAATCACATGTGAGATGATTTGGACAAAGATTCCACTAGCTGGAGTAATTTACTTTTTAATGCACACTCTTACCTAAAAGAAAAATAATAAAAATCTACTACTTCCAAATAGCCAATTTCAGCAGTTACCAGGTAAGAAGCACTATTCTTCCAAACATCATGTCTAGTGTATTAGATCGAGCATTTTTCATACACATAAACTATATTTTCCATGAACATTATCATCTCTCAATACATTATGTATTCTTGATGATCAATAAATAATGAAGAATAACAATAACAACAACATCAACAAACCTCTGGGGACTATGAGGTTTGCACTCAGGCGAAGGTCTGAGCAAACAGATGGTTTCTTCCTTGTGCCCTGAAAGCAAGCTCCGTTGCCTTCTATAGAACCACTAACGGCAGTAAATCCCTAAGCGATTGGCCTTCCATCAAAAACAGTCTGTATCCGGTCTCAGGGAGTTCACAATGAGGGACTTTTGGCAATGGCGTCTCAGTTGATCACTTCTGTAATGGGGCAATTATAGTCAGAGAGGTTGTCTGTAATGTAACCCAAGCCCTCATTTCTACACAGCTGTGCAGACCATCAACTCAAATTGTACCAAGAAGTCAACTGGGAGCCTATTCAGAATATGGGATATTTATTGGCTGAGGATGAGGAAAGCCTATTTGTTCAACCACAGTGGAATTTATCTTTGTCGGCTCTGGGCACAGACATTTGAGCATGTGCAAATAGCAGCACCATTCCTGCCAAGCATGCTGTTCTGGGTTCTCCTCTGACCTGACTCTCTCGGGCCCTGTCCGTCACTCCTGTCTCAGACCAGCCTGCTGCAGGATTTCCCTTTGTACATTCCCTGACTCCATGAACTTCCACGCACCAACCTTTTAACTTTGGTGACCACCAGAATGAATTTTTCAGAATTTTGATATTTAATCAATATCTAAGGATAAAAGGATTGTGAGTAGCAGTGAGGGCCCAGCCAACATGAGACAGCATAATTTTTTTAATAGATGTTTTCTTGACTTTCTCTGATAACTTCGGTCACTTGAGGGACAACTATGCTTTGGTAATGGGATTTCCCCAGAGTCTGAGACTTGGCACACTGGGGGAGCCAACGAGGTCAAAGTACGCATAGGAGAATATTCAATGCACGGTTGTGATACCTGCCCATACATCACAGCTGTGCAAGGAGCCAAGGGGAAAGGGGGCAGAAATGATGGCCTGGGACCAAATGGAGGCCCAAATAAAGAGCGTGATAGAGATAAAGAATAAGTTTGTGGGTGAGGAAGTCAGAAAGCTTTGGGGATAGAGGTTGTAATTAGAGAGGGAGAACTGAACCTTGAATTCTGGAAATAATTGGGCTGTGAATGGTTCGAAGTTCTCAGTTTGCTTGACTCTCTACTCTTGTAACTCATAATAAACAGTTGATATGGATGTCAAGTAGTAAAGCTACAGGTAGTGGTGGGCACCGAAAACATCTCCTTAATCTGCTTGTACCGGAGGGGCTGCGGAGACCAAACAATAAGGAAAAACCAAGCTTCACCTTTGTGAAGAATTAGAAAGAACCTACAAGTACAGGCTCAAGTTCAGCATCCAACTTTTAACAAAACATGTACATCTCCTGTGAGATGTGTGCAACTATTTGATCACAACCAAATTGAGTGTTACTTTATTATTAGAGGGCACGGCAGAATCTACCAATGTGAACGATTTTATTTCTGAGAGAAAAATATTTAAGTATTTTCAATAAGTGGGTGGAGGCAGAAAGAACCTCCATATGGAGAGCAGTACCCAGCAAAGAAAGACATGATTACGATACGGTGAGGGGAGGGGAAGGAAAAACAAACAATCTGGAAAGTAGATATGTGACAGGCAGGAGGACCTCGTCTTCAGTGTATTGGGATATGTTCCTGGGGCCATGTCAGCACAGCTTGCATGTGTGAGTGTGAAATGTGTCCAGTTGTCTGGAGTCAGTGTAGAGCTTTGGATCCATGAAGACCTGGATGTATGCAGCATGGGAGGATTTCGGGGGTCGCTTTAATGAATGGAGTGTCAATGAAGAGGGTGGAAGTGGAATTGTAATTTTTTAAGTGCCACACGATGAGAAAGGCAGCAGGCAGCAATGGCTACATGGAGGTGGAGGCAGAAATGATCCAGATGTGAGAAAGGCGAGCAATCAGAGACCACTTACAAGCCTTCTCGCCTCCTGATTTCTCATGGTGGTTGCCGTTGAGATATATGTGGGGCTCTGAAAAGACCAGATGTGGGAGCTCAACCACCTTTCTCTGGAGTGGCAAATTCAGTGGAAAGCTAAGCGCAGAATGAGGCCCAAGAGCAGAAGAATGTGTCTTTTATCTTTCCTTTATCCTACTTGCTTGGTCTTCTGAATCCTTTTAATGCCTGTGGTTCTTTAACCCCTAATCTATCTCAACTTTCAAAAACATTTTTTTTGTAGGATTTTGTAGCTATTTTCTTCCTAGTACATTTAATAAAAACGTGACCTCTAATAAAATATAATGATGTGTTTAATAGCTATAGAAGTTAAATAGGTATGATAAATGCTTTCAAATAACCTCTATCAATGGATTAGAGCTCTATAGAAAGATGGCAAATGGATCTCTCAGTTAATTATTGATATCCAATGAAGTGAATAACCAAAATCCAACAAAAAGGCAAAGACATTATATTGGAAATATTTTATTTCTAAAGTTCATTGAACACTTACTTGCATAAAGCAGTTAACTCAGACACATGTGCGGGGTATCATCTCCAACTGCCTCACATTAGATCTTTGTTGCTGGAACTGACTTCACGCAGTTAAAATAAGTTGTTGTTTGTTTGTTTGCCTTTCGAATAATTGATATTTACAGAAAATAAAAGCACATTTTTATGCATTCTGTATAGATATGACATCTTGCTATTTTCTAGATTCTTCATATATAATATGAAAACCAGAGGATAATTAATTAAAAACTCTGGGATTATCTGATAAATCTAAAAGACCTTAAGATTCAAGTTATCTCCTTATTTTTACTGATAAGAAAGCTCGCAACTAGGGTCTACCAACAACCATATAATTGGTTGAAAGCACAAGACTGAAATCTGGGTCTCCCAGCCCCACAGCACAGGGTTATTTCAGTTTAACTACTGATAAAAAGTAAGTTATTTATTGCCAAGAGCTCTTATTGAGGAGAAAACAAAATGATTAAGGCAAAGTGCAGCCACAGGGAAGTCTAACTTTTTCTGTGGGAAGTGACCAGTTATTCTTTCAATCCCACATCTCCACTCGGAATGTAACCGAAAAAGGCATTGATCTGCTGTGACTTCCTTAAGTTTTAGATATTCAGCAAGGCACTGTTGGTGTGAAAATATTATTTAGGGTAAACCAGGAAGTCAATTTCAATCTTAATTCTTCAAAAAAAAAAAAAAAAAAAAAAAAGAAAAAAGTCCATAAAACAGGAGGAATCAATGCTAAGCTTATACTGAATCACAAAAGGGGAAAAATATAAGCCAACTCAATTTGGGAGAGTAAGACACACAATTATTAATATTATTTCTAATTTGAATTGTAATTTAAAACCTAATCTAATCATCATTTATTGAAATTTTCTAACCGTCACCCAGAGAGTGGGGTATGTTCACAGAGCATCAGTGGATGTTCATAATTCCTTTAATTACTGAAAAGACATGGGCTATGTTCCTAACACTGCACAGGATGACAGCTACAGAGAGATCTATGATTAAATTACTCCCGTGAAATGAATGTGGATTTTGTGAACTTTTCTATCTTTTATACATAATGGCTTATTTATGATGATAAGTAGTAAACATTCAATCCCTCCTGAAATTGTGCATCCATGCGCTAAAATATGCATTATAGTTGAAAACAAGAAGGATGTGACTGAGTAAAGAGAAATCAGAGTTCTCAAGAACAGATCTTCTTTAAAAACATTAACATTATTCATGTAGAGGTGTACCTTCCTCAAATTTCTAAAACTCTGCATCATTCTAAATAATTCATTATGCAGGTTTCTTTTCAATATATCCGAATATTAATGTGCTAACATCAGTGTGTACCTGAAGAACAAAGAAAGAACATATGGAGTTTGAAGAGGTTTGAGAAGAGAACACAAGTATCTATGCTTCTACAAATCCCTGATGCTGTTTTAATTGGGCTTATTCATCTCCAGTTTTAATAATGTTAATTGTGTTATAAGATTAATGTTAAATATGCTCACCTGTTTAACATTTATTTGTATTGCTTAAAAGTGACGGAAACATAATTACAGATGTAGACCAAAAAAAAAAAATGCTCCAAATTCAAACAAATATGAGGATGTTAAGGCAATAAGGGCAACCTCCGTATTCAATTCATCAACAAATTCCTCTAGTTTTTTCTCCGAAACATATCCCAAATCCAGCTACATCTTACTACCTCCACCCGAGCTCAAACCACCGTCATCTTTTCCCCAAACTATTGGCAGAGCTTCTTGTTTCTACTTTTACCTCTTGAAAGCCATTTTCTACAGAGGAATAGGGGTGATAGCTGACTCATCCCAGCTTGTGAACATAGATTGTTAAATTATCAGGGATTTTGCCAGCCAGATGATAACACAGCAATTATTAAAAATTACATTATATGTACTTGTAATCAGGTAGTACTAAAAACAAAACAATTATTCAAAATTCATCACCTCATTAGTATAGTGGTATATTTTAATATTAGCCAAGCTCTTAAGATTATTTACGTCTACTCGGTCTGTATGGTGTGAATCCTACATAATAGTGTACTACTGAGAATTTCTTCCCAACTCCATATTCAGTGATGTCATATTGATAGCTTAATATTAGCCATGACGGGTGAATTTACACCACTGACATTGGAAAATGCTACAAGTCAGGACTTGACATATAGTTCTGTTGATCATCCAGATCCAATGAAAGTAATGGGGAAAATATTAATAATGCAGACTATGTTTAAGAGTGAATTAAAAGTGCGTAGCCATTACATTTTGAGTAACAACACAAAATTAAAGAAATAGTCCTCCGATATCTGGAAAATAATTGTGTTTCAGCAAAATGGCTCTCAGAATCTCTGAAAGAGCAAAGTTCCGACATGCATCTCTTATTCTTTGAATTTCATCTCACTCATCATAAATAAAAATATCAGCCAACGTTCATGAGAGAATGGCATGTTTTTTGAGCACATAACATATTCCCAGAATAGAGCAGGAGCTCAAAACATATCTCTGGAATGAATTGATTCATATAGCCTGAAATCTCCTTACTACTTCTCCTCCCTCATTTTCTTACTGAGTCCAGTAGTATTGATTATCATTGTGACAAAGGAACCAGGGTCGATCCTATTCCTGCAAATGCCAGAATCACTGAGCACCTGGCCAGACTCCTCAAGTCCTTGGTAACCTATCATTTCTGCATTTCCTGCACAAAAACACCTGTCCACAAACCATCACCTCAGGGACATTTCTAGAAACTTACCTGAGAACTTACTATGAAAGTTTTAAATGAACCTGAAACTAGCATTGTTATGGGAACAACTATAACTCAGGAAACTTTGGGGGCTCTTCAAAATATGATGCTTGCATACCTCCTTTAACACTTAAAAATCACAAATGCAAGTCTGTTGTACAGATTACCATTAAATTGTGAATGCCAATTAAAGTTTAATGGTTAATCTTCACTAAAAAAGAAGTGCTTCATATACCATGCAAAATTATCTGCCACAGCATTAACAAAAACTGATTAGTTAACTAGCTAAACAGATTAAATACAGACTTTCAAGTTTATGGGGAAATGAAAAGGCCTTAACTTTAATGGTATGGAATATTCTTTTACTTAAATTTTATGACTCCTCATCCAGTTTCATTTAAAATGTCAAAACTGTAATGGTAGTGACATTCATTTTATAATAGTGTTTGAAACATATGCAGTAAAAGGGGTTGTAATAATAATACTACAAATTACATGCTTATTTTTCCAGATCATACCTAATAGACTGTAATATCATTTTCAGTCACAGTTCACCAGAGTTAAATTTAAAGCATAATATTAAAGTCAAGGTTCCTTCACATCTAATTAGACATTAGAAACAAATGTGGCCAGGTCTGCATTCTGTTAAATATATGCAAATAACCCCTCAGAGGCAATGGCACCATTTAACAAAGTAAAAGTAACCCACTCTAAAGGTATACAATAAATTACTGTAGATTTACCTTCAGCATTGTGCAATATGACATCTCAGTTGCTGTAGGACACACTGAAGCATAAATTGTACCACGCTTGTCTCATATTGCAAAATATTCAGGACAAACATAGAATATTTTATGCTTAGAAGCCTAACTTCTGGAAATTATGCCAGTGAGGGAGGCAGTTCAACAAAGCACCTATCACTGAGGTATGGATAGCGCCACTGCGTATCTTGGCAGAGTCATTTATTTTCAGGAGCAGTAGGGAAATATTAAAAAGAATGCATTTTGTTCATTCTTTGAAAAACCACATAAATAAGTCTTAGCTATAAACTGTATTTAGAGGTGAGAACCGGACTGTTATGCTGTTTTGTTTGGTGGTGGTTTTTATTTGTTTGGTTTTTTCCCTAAGCCCATCCTCAGTAATGGTTTTGTTGAATTCATCCCCAGAAATGGATGGGGGAAATATTTCCCTGAAGTTCTATCGCATACGATCACAGTTAAGATTTTTCTCTACTTCCGCTTTTTTATCATCTTGCTAGAAAAAATGAAATTGGGAAATTAAGGTGATTTTACATTCACTAGCCTGCCATACTGATGGGCATGCTGACTGGCATTTTCCAGACAGAGCCTTTTGATTGGCTCTCCATGGGCCAATCACATTCATGCCCTCTCTTTGATAGTCCTCTTGCCACATTTAGAAAAGCAAAGCAATAGAGCCCCACAATACAGTGTTACTTGAAGATGCTTGTCTTGAATATTCCTGTAGTAATCCAGACACAAAGAAAATCATCCTTTCTCTTAACAACCATGTATGCAGACATGGAAAGCACTGTGATAAATACTTGATAAATATAAATTTTTAGAGAATTAAAAAAATTACTATCTTCATCTCATATATTACATTAGACCTTTTGAAAATAGAATTTCAGGTTTTGTTTCTAAACGGCAAATGCAATCACTTAAGAGTAAAGAACTCTTTCCTGGTGCCAAGTTTTGAATGATGGTGTCAACATTTTCAGTCTTCTATAAATCAGTCGGTTACAGAGAAACTTGTTTCTAGATATCTATTGCCAATAGATATCTGGATCAATAGAAAGGTTTAGACACCAATTGGCCATGATTTCTTTATAGCTGAAAATCAAAACATTGCATTTCTTGATACTTCTGTAGCCATATTCACCTAGCAGGGCAAATTCTGGCCACAGGATATCCCAGATTCTTCATTTCTAATATACTTGGTATAATGACAGACCCAGTTGTAAACATAATGTTGAGAACAGGAGGGCCAGAACCTTACCTCTGCTGACTTTGGTGGGCAGGAATTTGGTACCTTCATGAGGAAGAAGTTCCTACCATAGCCACAGTTGGTTTAGCCTGAGAGAGTTTTGCTACGAAAATCGAAAATAATTCCAACTAAAATTTATGTTAATTAAGGATCTTTACCATCTTTCAAAGTATGGATGCTAACTTTATATTTTGCCCACTGAACTGACTGAAAGAATTGTAAAAAACAAGCAAACAAACAAAAAGAAAAACAAAAAACACCAACTAATTACTGCTATTACTCATGGGTGGAGAATTCCACGCTAACAAGGAACCGAGATTTGGGCAAAGATTCCTTCATAAGGTGAAACAGAACTTTCCATATCATTTCTGCTTCCATTGGGTCTTGATTTTTGTTTTAGAACAGTTTATATATCTCCTGGAAAATTACTGCCAGATAGATGTAGGAAATAAAAGTGCTAGGGATAAGATTTAAAGAGAGAGCTACCCTTGCAAAAAAATACTTAGTTCTGCATATCTAAGCACTTTCAACTTGCTAGCATTTTGGCACATCATCATTTCTCCAAAAGAACAAGGATACTAACATTAACATTTGCTCTAACACCTGATGAGCCGGACATGTGGGGAGCCTTAGAACCTATTTACGATTCCAAGATAATATATGGAAGCCAGGGTATAAAAGAAACAGTGAAAAAGGATGACTGTTTCCTAGTGAGCGTGATGAGTAAAGCAGAAAAGAGTCTGAAGAAGAGAGTTACAATTATTGCCCAAACTGCACCTGTACAATTCATTTTGTGTAAAAGACCTGAATAAATATGCAATATTTTCCCAAGGAAGGACAGTGTTTTTCAACGATGTTGATAAGACGTGAGAGACAATTATGGATAATATGATATTGCTTACATTTAATGTAAAGGTCAGAATACCAAAATGCAGCTGATTCTGCAATATTCATGCAGTGCAAAAATAAGAAAACACCCTGGTTCCCGTTCCAGCTCTACCAGTAACTGACCCTGCCCTATGATGTAGCATCAGGGAGAGAACTTACGACCTGGGGCAGTTCCTATCACCTCTCTGCATCTGTTTCTTTATTTTAAAAGAATAGGAAGCACCCAGATATGGTTTGAGGTCCTCTTTTGTTTTAACACTTGATTATTCTAGTAGTTAAGGGATCAATAATTCAAGAAACTGGACCTAAATCAATAAGAAGCTTCAAAAGTCAGAGGCATCTGGGCCACAGTCGTGTGCCCTCTTTAGATAATATTTTTTTAAAGAATTTTAAAAGACATTTCTACAAGTTGCTTAGAAATTAAAAAAAAAAAAAATAGACCAAATGTTAAAACAAAGAGCTGTATTGGCTATTGACAAGCACTTTTTTTTTTTAAACATTATCTTGTATTCATTTTTTGATTGCATGAGGGATCAGTTTATAGGGTAAGCATGGAAAAATTCCACTGTAATTCCCAAACCGTATTTTAAAGTATAGTTGCAATTTTTTTTTTCTCCAAAATCTTTTTCAGAGCTGATAACATGTGGAACAATGGATTGATTTTAAGTCGCAGCTCTTTGTTTTCCAGGGCCCTCCCTCTGGCAGAGCAGCCAAAGAGCCTGTAGAGGAGGGGGAAGGGATGACAAGCAGGCAGCTCACACCTTTCATAATGGCTTGTGAACAATCAAGAGCTGATGGTATTAGTGAAAGGTTATTATTTGAATTAATCATACAAGTTTAAAACAACTTGGCATTTCAAAATGTTTCTAGGTAGGCGTAGTTTCCAAACTGCAACTGCCTCGAGTGTAATACTTGGCATGTTGGGAGGGGTGTGAGTCTGCGTGTGTGGAAGAAAGGGGGTGGGTAAATGTCTGGAATGCAGCCTCTGTCATCCTTTAAGGGAGAGTTAAGAGGGACCTAGACAGGTCTGAGCAACTTCATGCTCCCTTCTACTTCATGATTTGGGAGGAGAGGAAAAGAAGGGAGAGGGAAGAGAAGATCAAGGAGGAAGAGAGAAGGATGGGGAGAGGAAGGGGAGAAAAAGAGAGGCACACCTAAGATCTGGCTCTAACTGTGCTAACTGGTGATCAAGCAAACCACTTCCTTTGTTTTGGTGACAGTAAAGGAACGATTCAATGACATTAGAGATTGAAAAAGTGGACAACAGTAGGTGAGGTGGCTGAAATACAAATGCACCTTATCTCTGTCTCTCAGAGGCTAAGTAATGGTTTAACGTAACAAACATTAATTGAGTACGTAATGGGAACCAGGCACTGGTCTAATCTCTACACGTTATAACCAAGGTCTAGGAAATAGAAGGATGGAGAAGACACCATCTCTGACACTGAGGACCTTAAATTCTAGTGGTGGAGACAAATATTTTAACAAACCATTTTGATAAATTATGGAAACTGATATGATAGAGTCTGCATAGGTCGATGCAAGGGCATGTGGGAGACCTTTTGCCTGGTCCTGGGAGCTTATGCTTTCGCTGAGCCTTTCAGACTGAGTATGTGCAGGGTAATGGTGTTGCCAACAAACTAAGAACCAATGGCACAGGCTCAGAGAGGGGATGAAGTGTGCTATGTGCCTCCTTGCCACTAAAGCACGACGTAGGTTATAGCTGGTGTTAGGACCAGGGTGGGAGAAGTCAATAGGGCTAATACATGTATGTGTTACAAACGGGGTGAGACTTGATTCTGTAAGGATTGGAGTGCATACAAGTGCTCTAGCGACAAAGTTTTATGTACATTTTATGTTATATAAACCTATCTTAGGAATTCTGCGAGACCGAAGATTAAAGAAAATAGCAAAAACACACATTATACCCCAATCCTCATTCAGACCATTCTAAGAGCTCACCAGCCCTAGAATCCCCACCAGCTCTTTTCTACCATTCATTTCCCTTACTTTCCCAAATAGGGAGGTATCACCCCTGAGAGTTCAAAATGGGTTGCCCTGAGGCTCAGGTATGATCTCAGGGTCCTGAGATCAAGTCCCTCCTTGGGCTCCCTGCTCAGTGGGGAGCCTACTTCTCCCTCTCCCCCCACCCCCTATTCTTTCTCTCAAATAAATACATAAAACCTTTTTGAAAATGGGTTGCCTAGCTTTTATATTAAAAATCAACATGTTCCATATCAAATGTTGAATAGGATACAGGATTGGTAACCAAGGGGTCAGTGATGAATCACTACAATTAGAAACACATGCAAGTTAACGTGGATCTATGTGTTTTGGTCCCTAAATTAAATAAACTAGAGAATTAAAAGTAAAGTAATACTTTAGATGCACTTCATTAGGCAGGGATATTAATGACAAGGAGTATAGTTATTTTTTGCTTTACGCACTTAATCACCAAATTTTGAGATGGAAGCATAATTGCATTAATGCCTTTTTTGTACCTGAGCCTTGATTTTAGTGTTTTTAATAAAGGTACATTAATGGCACCAGCCCTCCAGTTATTGTTTGATAAGTCCATGAATCAAAAAAAAAAAAAAAGGTAATGGTAGTTTAATGGTCCTATATTTTAGAGTCGATGAAGTCATCTACTGTGGTGAATTTATAATTTCTTAGAACATTTTAATATGAAATAACTCAAAGAGAGCAATATTAAATATGCAGCTTCTCTTGTTTTCCAAGGGACTCAAAGTGAATGAATTCACAGAAAGTTTAAAACGACTGTACATTTCTGGGGCATCACATGTTTAAGGACCAATTATTTCTAGAACGTTCCTAACTCTGTATGCTTTCTTGCAACATATCTTGATAAAGAGAATAAAATATATTAGTTGTGATATCTCCTGTAATATGAAGAAATAACTATTAAGCTAGCAATTTAAAATACATTAGCAAACATGGTTAAAAAAAAGGAACCCTGAAAAAAAAAAGCGAACTCTTGGAAATCTCAAATGTTTCTGAAGTCAATTTGAAAAGTAACTTTCTAAAATGATTTTAAAGTCTAAAAAACCTTCTCAGGAGTATGTACTAAGACTGGAGAAAGAGGTGATATGCCTGAAATACGGCTCCCTTCCGCAGGTTCCACCGAGCTGGCTTCCTTCCTGCCTCTGTACTATTTATCAGTCAACCAATGCACACTCATTGTGCACCTTGATTATTTACAAGCTGGAACGAACAACTTTGGTAACTGAGTGGAAGCAGAAAAACATTTAAAATGACTTAGGTGTTTATTTAAACAATTAAAAAAGACTACATGTTATGTACACATTCTTAATTTAAATCTGATGGACAGGTTGTTTTTTAATTGAATGTTCATAAATGTACACTTGACCCAGTAGGATGAGACCAGTATCTGTGTGCTGAGTGGATGCAATAACTTTCTAATTTGTACAGTTCATAACCCCTTGCCTGCCCAGGCATAATGACATTCTAGACAAGAAAAATGATCAGAATATTAGGATGTCAAAAGGCTTAGGCTGTCATTATATCACAAAAATTAAAACATCTTCACTTAAAATTGTGTCTGTCACAGGATTCTTGCTGGAGCTATCCTCGCTAGTTCCACTGGGATGAGGCTGATAGTTTTTATTTTGCCCCAAATACCACTTACAGGAGGTTTTAAGCCCCGGCTTAGGGCTGGGACACCCCCACCCCCAGCCCCCAGGTATCTCTTTGAAAGAAAGCTCTTTGGGAAGGAGTAGTGTCTCGTCTCTCCTCTCCTCTCTCCTCTCCTCTCCCCCGACCTCTTTTTTTTTTTTTTTAACATTTAATCACCAGTTTTGTTTTGCTTGAAACAGCAATAGCAACGGCAGACGGTCCCTGCAGCCCATGTGATGCTGTGCGATCACCTGCATTGGCTGGGGAGGGGCATCCATCCACTGCCTGCTTCCAGAATGGAATCTGACTGGGTCTGAGGATTTTGCTGACTTTGAAATGGACACTCAGGGCCCCACAGCATATTTAAAGATTACTTGAGTAGCATTCGCTAAATCCTTCTTTCTCAAGGCCAGAGAAAATCTTGCCTTAGCATTTCTCCCTGTATTACCAATGACCTTCTTCTAGTATGTGTTATATAATACGACAAATATAATTAAATATATGGACTAAAACTTTTGAAGAGAAGGTAGTGATTACACACACAGACACACACACACACACATGCACAAACACACACTCATCCCCCTTTTCCACAGGGAAATACATTCCAAGACCCCCAGTGGTTGCCTGAAACCACAGATAGTACCAGATCCTATGTATGTTTTTTTTCCTATGCCAGCATACCTATGATAAAGTTTAATTTATAAATTAGGCACAGTAAGAGATTAACAATAACTAAGAATGAAATAGAACAATCATAGCAATATGCTGTAATGAAAGTTGTATGAATGTGGTCTCTATCACATGCTCTTAAAATACCTTAGGGTCCTGTACTCTCACCCTCCTTCTTGTGATGATGTGAGGTGATAAAATGCCCATGTGATCAGGTGAAGGAAAGACACAGGCTGTGTGACGTCACATGAGGTGACCCCTGACCTTCTGACGGGACACCAGAAGCAGGACTGTCTGCTGCCACGCTGCCCTTGACTGGACTTCACTGAAATTGCAGAAAGCTAAACTGCGGGTAGGGAGGACTACTGTTGGTGCACACAAACCTTTGACTGGTAACTACAACTAATTACCTTGAAAGATCTATGCTGTTACATGGATTATTCACCCTGTGCTTCCAGTTTTTGTATTTACAACCAAGAAAGACGCCTATGAAATTTCCACATAAACTCTGAAAGTTTATGTGGAATCAGAAAAGCTGTAAGAACAGATCATTTTTATTTACCTTCAGTCTATTCAGGGTTCTTTGTTTCATGATTAAATTCTACGCTAGCTGACACTGGAAAGAAAAAAAAAAGAAAACCTTTCTATTACTATCACAGAATAATAGCGCTATGTTCACTCGAAGCAATGGTGGTACTTTAAAACTGATTTATAAACTATCTCAAACGTGTCTAATTCTGCCGAGGTCAAGTGACCTTTTAAAATAACCAGCAAATTCTGAATTGGAGAGTTGGTGTGAATGTTCTACCGCTGTGATGTCATTCTTTGCCGTCTTTAAATCTTCGTGAGTTATATTACTTAGTAGAAGACCTATGATTAGCACTGGGGATGTAGAAAGGTGACTGATACCACTATGTAAACAGATAAGGAATAAGCGTTTGTATTTTGGCATAAAATTGAGGAAATCCGTGTTGACGATCACAGCTCAAACCAAGCAATTAACCTAATTTCAATGGTCAACAACAGTCTTTAGTATACCTTATTCATCTGAAATTAGATTTATGAGAAACATGAACCAGGGTCCTGTGGGCTTCTAGAGAACCACAATCACAAGACGGAAACAGGAAAGCTCTTTATTTTGACTCCCTTGATATATGCCCACTGAGTTTTACAGACATCTCTTATCTCAATATAATTATCACTGCATACTTTTTTTCAGAATCCTGGTCAAACTGTGGATATCTTAAAAGAGCTAGCCTTTAGGTATAACACTGGGAAAATTAAATAAGCCATATTTAGAATTTTCACTATGAAATAAATCGTTACATAGTAAAGATTTCTTATTTGGGAAAATCAAGGAAAAAATTTATTAATCTAACTAAAATGTTACTAAGGCAGTGGCTATTTTAGTCATGGTCACAGTAGATCTGTGTACTACATTAAGTCTACTTTGCATATTATTTTTTTGTGGGATTGGAAGTTCTAGGCTGAAACACAAGGACTTTTTGCTGCGACTTTGCTAGGACTTTTCTGTCTCTCAATAATAGAATAATGATAATTTTAGTAGATATTTAAAAGGATAATAGTCATTCTTTTGCTCAGTTTACTATTGAATAGATAGAACGATTTCTCAATAATGCCACAAATATCTAATTGCAATCATTGTCAGTCACATATAAAGACCACTTTTCTTCCACAAAACAGGTTTTTGTTTACTTTTACCTATCATATAACCAGAAAAAGAAGTTTTAGCTTTCTGTTGTCATTTTGATTGATATTGATTTTATTGATATTCTTATTCTGAATACATGCTAAGCTAATGAAGTTTCTTCCCTGGGTGAAAGAGAAGTTAAAAGTCATAATTGACCTCTCCACATTTTTTATAATGTAAAAAAGAACAAATATCTATATTCTTAATAGTGTTAGAGTTTTGCAATAATCAGAAAGAACATTTAAACTAAATTGATAATGCCATAGTAATTGATAATACTTACAAAATCAGAGTTAAATTGATTATATATATATATATATATATATATATATATATATATATATATATATATAAGTTTATATATATAAACTTCGATGAACCCAAATATCCCTTTTCTCCATGTCTGTTCCAGGCATCTGAATTCACCTGTAGAAACTCAAATAAATATGAATTACGGATAACTTAGTAATGGTTCAGGATTACCAAATCCCCCCGGATTGGTATTAAAATGAAGCCAGGATAACCAGACATAACTATACTCTCCCTGCTGCTTAAGAATCCTACTGCATTCTGCTCAATTCCTATTTCTCATCTCGTTGACTCTCTCCAAAGCTATAATTACATCACCTCCTTTTCTCATTGCTCTCAATAGATATTCAGGCCAGAAAATTCCTGGAGAAAATAGAAACCATCAGATGGGAAATCATTCAACTTCCCAGTAGCAAAAATATACTTGCATTTGTAAACTTTTTTTTTTTCTTTTAACTTATTTTCTTCAGTAATGATAAAGGAGGTATGCATCCTTCAGGTTAAGGTCAACTCTGAATACATCCCACCTCACCTGCTCAGGAACCTTCTACTATTCATTACCTGCTCTATCACCTGTATATTCACCTTTGTTTATATAGGGATCTTCCCATCAACATAATAAAAATACTCCTCTCTCCCTGAACCTCCCCTCTTCTAATTCTAACAAGGATTCCATGTTTCCTCACCCTATTTATGGCGATACTTTTCTAGAAAGTTGCTTATACTTATTAGCTGCATTTTCTCACCTCCCCCTTACTGTTCAGTCTATTCCAACCTGGCTTCTGCCTTCATCACTGTACTGTAATGGCTGTTATGAAATGATCCAAAAAGACTCCTATTACTAAAATCATCAGTTGTTTCTCACTCTTCATCACATTTATTTTTTTAAGGAAACTCTACCCTTAATGTGGGGCTCGAACTCATGACCCCAAGATAAAGAGCTGCATGCTGCAACAATTGAACCAGACGGGTTCCTCACTCTTCATCACATTTAGACTCTCAGGACTTAAGCAATGTTGATCTCTCTCTCTCTCTCTTTCTCTGATTCCTTTCTTATCTGGCATTTTAGTTTCTTCTTCTTTGCTCATTTGTGCTTTTCCATCTTGCTAGCTGACTCATTTTTGTCTGTAGGGATTATGCTCCTCAAAGTTGTAGCTCTAAATAAACATAGGCTTCTTTCCTTTAACATGTATTTTCTTTGGGCCATATATACCTACCCATGGCTTAGATTGCCATCCATACCCAGATGACTCCAAACTTAAGTCACATGCACGGATTTTCCTCTGAGTTCCAGATCCATGTGTATACCTGCCTATTTGACATCTCCACTTTTATATTAAAAACAAATCTCAAACCTAGCACATACAAAATGGTCTTGATATTTTTCTCACTAACACCGATTCTTCAGCGATACCAATGTCAGTGCATCTAACTTATTGTACCTGTCTACAGGAAAAGGAGTCAACATACACCCCAAATCCAATCCAATAAAATAACTGTTAATTTTATCACTAAATGCCTCTGAAGTCTGCTCCCCCTTCTACTGCCTTCATTAATTCCAAATCCTAATTATATTCATAATATGTTATGCTTAATATAATCTTTTTATGAGGTCTATATGAATTCATTCTGGCTTATTTCAATTAATTCTCCACAATGCATATGCACATATATTTTCAATACACAAAGCTAGTCTACACTGCCCCCCGCCTTTTTTTTTAGTATAGAGAACTGTATTTTGGTATGGCCCATGAGGCACTAAATGATCTGGCCCCTGACTCCCATTTCAACATCAGCTAGAACCCCTTTCTTATTGCTTTCCACATGTCAGAAAATTGGCCTTCTGGTTCTCCAACTGTTCATTCTCTTTATTTCCTGGACTTTGCACATATTGCTTCCTCATCTGGATTATTTCCCTCCTCCTGCTCTTCCTTAATTAACTCCTACTAAGTTTAGACATAATATTGTTATTTGAAACATATCTTTCTACTCCTTCCTACCCTGATCTCCAAACTAGGTCAGCTATTCTTGATTACTCCATGGCACTGTTCAGTATACAGTGTGTGTGTGTGTGTGTGTGTGTGTGTGTGTATTCTCTAATTCGTTAAAATATAGATTCTGGGAGCAGAGCGGTTGTAAATATTTTGTTCACTATTGTGACCCCAGTGTTTTGGCCTGGTGCAAAATATGGAATAGATATTTGCTGGTCGAATGAATGGATGGATAAATTGACACGGGTAGATTGATGTCGATTAACAGATACTGATTTCATGGACTTTTTCATGTGTATATTAATTATTGTTTTTGATAAATATTATTGAGTACTTCTGGTTTAATGGAATAATAAATTCTTCTGCATGTTTGACATTTACATCTAAACCTGGCCCTTGAGCGTAAGAGTATATTTAGTATCTGTAACTTCCCAGAGCTTAGCACTGAGTTTATTTCACAAAGGCTAGTCACTAAATGTTTGCTGAATAAATAGCAGTGGGTAAAAAAAGGAGGTAGTTGCACAGATTAAACAACAACAACAACAACAACAACATAACTCAATGCATAGTCAACTTAGTTTGTAGAGATGGGAGTGAGATTAGAAAAAGAAAAGTCATTGCTCTTTTCTTTCATACAATGAAATTGAACAAGCAGGAGTGGTTTAACATCTTCGAGATTATTAGTTGTTTCATACTAATAAACTTCACTCAAGATTGCTCATCTCCAATAATGTTGAAAGAAAAATAAACAATTTTAAATGAGGCTGTCTTTTTGAGAGAGATTGAGGGAGGATGGATTCTAGACATAAGGGTCTGGTTACTGTTGGGTATTGTAGGATCTCTTTCTCTGAAGATTGTTAAGAATTGATGACAGTTTAAGTATAGTTCTGCCTGGAGCCATAGGAACTAATTGGATGACCCTTCTACTTATCAGTTTCCACTGTGAAGAGTGCTACAGAATTCTCCCTGGAGATGGCCCATAGCAACTAGGACAAAATAGTCACTTGTCTGGGAACTTCAATAATCAAATGTCATGAAATGCATTCCAAAAAAGAGCTCGTTATTTATCACTAATATTTGAAGAATCTGGAGATGTTTACTTTATATATTCTAATCATCCTTTATAGCATGCATGAAGCTGTCAGTAGAATTATGGCTATTCCAGTCCTTCGTTTGACATGAGTCACTCAACTATTCATGGAGTGGCCACAGGGTATTTATCATGGCATTAGATGCTCGGAATTAGTAGTTTCTCCTTCAGGATTTTTCAATTAGCAGGACAGGTAAAATCAGTAAAAATAAAATTTTTACAGATATATAGGTAAAACTAGTACATGGAAAGAAGTGCAATCACAGGGGAGGCGAACATGAGATTCTGTAAGCACCATGAACAATGGGAAATATTTGTGGAAAAAATAATGAAGAAAAAGCTTGGAAGCCATACGGAGAGGAAATGATATGTTTGTCAGATAGAAGGGGGAATTTAGTTAAAGCACTTGGAAAGGCTTCGAAGACATCTATTTCCAAGAGTGGGAGAGAAGAGTGTATTAGCAGACAACAAGTTGATGGATGGGATTAGTGGGAATGGAGGGTGCAGATTTGGTTTATATGCATTCAGGAAATAAACTAATCCTTTGGGGTGTCTGTCTGGGATACTTTAACGTGTACATATAGTATCCTTGGCTAGGGTATAGACATTGTTCCCAGGAGCACTGTTCCATCTGATACTGCCTATGTCAGAGCTTCTGTATTGGCATAAGATCAGATTCAGTGCAGTCCAAAGCCTGAGTTGATAACTCCATTCAGCCACCATTTTCTATTTTAACTGCATGACTTGAGGTAAGTTACTTAAATTCTCCAGGCTTCAGTCTCATCATCCATTAAGTAAAGGTGTTGAATTAGACAGAGGTTCTCAACAGAGGTAGTGATGTCTGTGGGGGCTTTTGAAAATGTGTGGAGATGCGGTTCCTGGTGTCACCACATTTCGGTGTACTATACTCATCTAGCAGGTGAAAGCCAGGAATGCGACAGACCTGGCAATCCACATGGCACTAGGGATGGAGGAAAAAGTCTCACAATGTATAGAAAGGACATTGTAGTGTGGGTTTTCAACAGGGAATCCCGTTTGCAATTGTCCAAGCCCATAACCTAACTCCATTTAATTATGAACACAAACTACTTTTGGCAAAGCTTTAATATGCATAAAAATGTCCAGGAGTCCAACAACCATATGACAGAAGATGGCACTTTTGTTTAGAATTTTACTAAAGCTGTTCACCATTTTAGAAAATCATAGCACCCGTGGTAATGTGGCTCGTGGTATTTGAGTTGTCAATATACTTACATAAGATCTCATTTATAGCTATGCATCATAACTGTGCTCCTATGCGTGGGCACAAGATGTAATGAGTTCATAATGTTTTCTCCTGTGATGGTACGTGAATGACTATTTGCATAATGACATATTTAATGGATTACACACTACTTTCATTTCTGCTTTATATTCCTGAGTTATACTATTTTTTGGAATGATTGAACACAACTTATATTTTCTATGACTTTCATTTCATAGAGTTTCCATAATAAACTATTTGGTATAAAAGGGAGCTTTCAGTCTAATAGGGGTGGGGTGAGAACCAGTGGACTGGACAATCTCAAATAACTTTAAGCTCTCCAATCCATGGATTTATAAGTTCTACTTTGATCTTCAAGGAAGAAGAAACTCTTAAATGATTTTCACTTGTGATATTCAATTCAATGTCTAAATTCTAGATGAGAAGAAGATTAACTGAAGCAGACTCTATATTTATTTTACCATCTTTCCACTTAGTTCAACTGAGATGAGAAATAGATATATAATCAGGAGATCAACACTGCATCAGGTACTAATAAGAGCTCCATAAAAATGAAAAAGTATTTGTTGTCCTAATGACATCTTTTAGAAATAGACTCATTCACAGACAACAAATTTTATTTTCTTTAAAGAACAACTGTACTTTTGTTAAAAAAAATAAATTTTTCCTATTATTCTAGAATTCTGTTCAAAATTAAAAAAGGAAATGGAAAACTATAGCATAATGATCTTTCAGAGCACATGCCATACTTCATTATTTTCACTGCTTTGACATCTGGATAATTCCCCTCTCCTTTGCCTCCTGTACACACACACATACACACCAATCATTAAAGTAATTAAGTCAGGCAAGACCATACCACCTCTATGGGGATGATGTTGAAAGGTTTTCTAAATACGATGGCATACAAATATTTTAGTAGTATAATCAATAAGTTCCATTCTATAGGGCTTTTTAATTTGCTCATGTCACTCCTTGAGAGTAAAGCACAATACAATTGGGCTTTTCCAGTCAAATGCCTCCATTTTTGTTTCATATTTCACCACCGAAATATGACCACCTACGAAAACAAAACCTACAAGGCAGAAAGGCATTTTTCCATTTTGTAAATCGAGCAGAAGCATGCATGTTTGTCAGGATCTCTAGCCACTCCATGCTAGGTATTTCTTCACCCTCTGCTAATGTGACCTTCAAATGACAGAACTAGATCAAGAACACATTTTGATGGTACCTGGCAAAAGTAATGGAGCTGCAGTCGAAAACACCTGGGATGACAATGAGACTTGCATATATAGTAGGTGCTATGGGGACGCGAGTAGGAGCTAATGTTTTCACTGTAAATGTTTCCCTTATTAGTGTTTAACTTGCAAAAATTATTTGACATCCAGTTTTAAGTGATTAAAAAAATACAATATAATTGGTCCAAAGGAGCCAGTGCAATTGAAGGAAAGGTAGAACCATGTTGGTTCATGATATGCTGATAGTCATTTACGCGCTCGCTCACTCACACTGACTCATTGACTCTCTATGCAAAATAATGTTAGTTGCTAACAAAGGTGGAAAGCTCTTTTTACACTCAAAAAGAGCTTTTTGCTGAGTTTAAGGACATAGAAATATGCAGAGGAACATATGCATATTCCTGTTTCATCTCATATGTTTGTCCACTGAAGAAGGAAAGATAACTTCAGTCTTTGGAATGATGGAAGGCTTCTTGGAAGAGGTACCATGTGAACTAGACCATGAGACATGAATCATGATTCCAGCAAATGGCATTCCATTCAGGGAGAATTGCATCAAATCAGGAACTCCAAAATGTTTTCTAGAGAATAAGAAATGATTCTACTATTTGGTTCTTGGGTAGCATTGTATAAGAAAAGACAAGAAGTAAGGTTGATAACAATGCAGAGAGTGATGGAGAAGGGGTAACAAAATTGGCTTTTATTTAGTAAGTAATTAAACACTTGTAAAGCATTTGCTCAAAGAAGATTTTTAGAAAGACAAATTAGCATGGTGAATATGATGTTTCTGTTCTCAAGTCTGTGCTCTGGGATTAATAACTTTGGATAGTTCTGTGTCATTTTGTCACATTCTAATCATTCCCCAATCTTGAGTAAACCAACTATCTCTGATTCTCTCTCCCTCTCTTTCTCTCTTCCTCTCTCTGTTACTGGTCTCTCAATAAAAGATACTGTTGCTTCGTAAAGGACTCTATTATTATCTAAGAGCTTTACATGCTCAATGAACATTTTGAGCCACATTTAACACATGATTCTACCTTTCTACCACAACGGATTGGACCAAGCATGCCAAATTCATAGGCTTGCCAGAGGCCTCTGGGTGGTCAGCAGTTAGAGCTCTGCCTCACAGGGACCAGAGGGACCAGATGACTGAGTAGGTTCTCTCTTCAAGTGGTTTCAATAGAAGAACTTCTAGATAATGGGCAACAGAGAGAAGAGAAGCTAGAATAGAGAGAAGGGGGTCAGCAGATGTGAGGATGGGGCAGAATGTTTAAATAAGCAGCAATGATGAGGCAGAGAGAAAGAGAAGACAGAACGAGGAGGGGAAGCGGAAGGAGAGTATACAGAAGTGTTAATCTACTAGGTCTGTTATCCTTTGCAAGGCCTGCTTACAAGTTCAGCCCCTTAGCTGGCATCTGGACACCTGGATTTTGAGAGGGTTCCCACCACCCAATCTCTTAAGAGTGGCTCACTATGTAAACACTATAGTTTATGCTGAGCACATGCTCCCCTTCCTGGAGTTTGGAATCTTGGTATGTGTTAAGCAGCAGCTGCCTATGTGAGCACCCTCCGGTAATATCCGTGGCATGAAGTCTCGATGAGTTCCCTTGGCAGATGAGATTTCACATGCATTGCTGCAATGCATTGCTGGGAGAATCAAGGGTGTCCTCTGTGACTTTACTGGGAAAGGACTGCTGGGAAGCTTGTGCCTGTTTTCTTCAGACTTCACCCCTTGCGCCTTTTCGTTTGCTGATGTTGCTCTGTATCCTTTTGCTCTAATAAATCATGGCTGTGTGTTCTGACTGCGATCTGAGTCTTGTGAGTCCCAGTGAAACACTGTACTTGAGGGTGGCCTTGGGGACCCCAACACACACAGCGGTTATAATACGGTATAAATCAATAGGGAAACATTTGCATATGTCTGTAGCTGAGAGGAAAAAAAAAATAGCCTAACAAAAACAGATTTGGATGCCAATGACTGGTGTTTTGTGCTAGGTGGTGACAGTATGGCTTTGGGATTTGTGGTATCCTGCATAATTCTGAATGACTTTCAGTCTTATTTGGGGCTTCATGAAGACTATGTAGGGATTGAAATCGCACATTTCTTTATTTACAATAAACCCTTGTTACTTAAGGTAGGCCAAACATGGCTCTAATGCTTTCCTAAAAGATTGTAACAAATGCCAAAGCAAATTATATAATCAGGTAAAGTGATTCTGTGGCCAATGTATGCATTTGAATGTCAATAGTGCCTTTGGTGCTTTCTGTCAATGTTTTTGTTTTTTGTGTTTTTGCTGTTATTGTTGTTTTTCCCCATCTTTATTTAACAACCTTTTGCTTTATCATGGCGTGTCTTCTAATTTCAAGCTTCAACTCCACTCCTATGATTCTTTGCAGAGGAACTTGATATTTTTAAAGAAGATGAAATCCATTAGAGGGATGCTTTCCACCTCCAAACCAACCTACAGGGACTCTATTCTAACTGTCAAAGATCCAGTTCCAGGGAGAAAATCATATCTCTTCCTCTCCAGATAAAATTGAGGCCTTAATTTCTACACTGATCTCCATCTTTCACTCTTGTCCAAGTTCTGACTCTCCATTATCTCCTCTCCCCCAGTGTCTCTCATGTCTCCTCTCTACAGCATCTTTCTTCCATGTACACAAAACATTCAAGGTTCACTCACCCCAAAACAACAAAACAACACAAACAAAAAGAATACTCCTCATTTGACACAAGATATCACTCTACAAAAATACTGATAAGTGGTTCACACTCAGTCTTTACTGGCTTCAATCTTACTCCTTTGTTCGTTTTCACCCTACAACTTTACTCCAATACCCACTGAATTCTGTAATTCCGAATTCTGTAATTCTTTCAGTCTTAGTCAAACCTGTACTGACTCCACTGACTACTTTAATTCTTAACATTTTCTTCTCCCATCCATCTCCAATCCTCATTCTTTCCTGTGTTCTCTCTGCCTTCCCTCAAGTCCTTAGCAATTTCCTCTGTCCCTTCCTCTTTGGCTTGCCTTGCATTAATTGAGGTCCCCTTCTGATTCTCCTCTATGCTTACATGAGGCATCTTCCTGAGCACTCTATCTTCATTTCCCCTCAGAGCTCCTCCACCAACTCTGATGATTCCCAGACCTATGTATCTCCAGCTCACCCTCCTTCCCATGTTCCAGGCCCACACCTGCCCGATTACTCCCTGAATATTTCCACTGTGATAAAAATTTCAAGATAACATGTCTACAATTAGATCCAGTATTTTGCTCCAAAGATGTATTCCTTTCTTTCATTTTTGATCTGATTAATGA
Source organism: Ursus arctos (assembly GCF_023065955.2). Taxonomy (NCBI): domain Eukaryota; kingdom Metazoa; phylum Chordata; class Mammalia; order Carnivora; family Ursidae; genus Ursus; species Ursus arctos. Next base: position 32,938,604 of record NW_026622952.1, on the reverse strand, counting down.
TATAATATCTACATTCTTCTAGGCCAAAAAATTAGAATATACATTCACAACTTCTCTCTCTCTCCTTCACACACATCCAATTAATTAGGGTATGTCCTAACCATTGTTTACTTAGGAAATTGCAAGAGCTTTCTTTCCTACTCTTCTTGTCACTCTCGCTATAACCCACCCTGTACAAAATCATCAGAGCTATTATCCTGAAAAAGTAATCAGGAGCTTGAGCTTTTGAACAAAATTGCTTAAGTCTGAATCCTAATCCTGCTACTATCTTATTATGTAGCCTTGGGCAAACGTACTTACTCCATATGTATCTTCATTGATAGAACAGAATTTTAGTAATAACTATGGAGATTAAGTGGGTTAACAACATATGTAAAGTGATTACAACTGTGTCTGACACTTAGTAAATGATCAATAAATATTATAATCACCTATAATCATATGATATTCTTTCTTTATCTGAAACACTGTTATATCTCTTTGACACCAAATAAGCATGCCACCTCTGAGTGACACTTACTGTAATTATCCCTAAGACAGCAATAACTGCTTTCTTATCTAGAGTCTTAAAATACATGCTTTCCCATGGTTATCATAGAGTACACCATACCATACACCACATGACACAGGTTTTCTCCAGAAGCATGTAAATTCTAGATCAGATTTATATTCGTATTCTCAGAATTAATGAATGAATAAGTGAAAACTTTGATGTAGACCATTTTGTCATGGTCCAAATTAAGCATAACTTTTTCTGAAGCCTCTGTGATAGATAAAAGTACCGAAAGGCAACATAAGCTTAAACAAACACATATCAAATCAGAATGTACAAACAACCTATGAGTATTCAGAATGAATACACAGGGCTTCTCTCAATCTTTTGGAATTTACACCGTTAAGTATGGAAGTTCCCAAAACTATCATTAGAGCAATAAATACCAATGTAAATAAATATTTATTGAGCACCTACTGAGTGAAAGGTGACACAATAGATTTTTCTCACTGAAAATATAACTGGATGAAAAAACAAGCAATAAACTCTAATAAAAGGCAAACTGTCAGTGATTTAAAAAAAAATGCCTTAAGAATGTTCTCATACTCAGAGAAAGAGTGGAAGGATATATCAGTACTGAGGAGGGATATCAGATCATGCGTGCTTCATAATAGTCTAATGTTTGCTGAAGGCTTGATGGACAAGTATGATTTGAACAGAGCCAGAAGACAGAAAATGGTGTTCCAGAAAGGGAAAACAGCATATTATGGATCTATTAGTATAACATGCTTACCGTGTTCAAATCCTACCAGGGGTCTGACGGGGTAAGTAGGAGAGAAGGCTTTTTGGGCATACTCAGAAAAGAAGGTAGAAGAAATGATGGAGTTCTTTCAAGGACATCAATCTGGGAGCAGGTAAGAAATATTATAAGGTATCATATCTGGAGCATCTTTGGATAGGATGTACTTTGGAGCTACTGTAATTGATGACTGGAAAAAAAATTTACTGAACATCATCTGTAATGACACTCCTTAAATTTGGAAGCAAAAGTAGATTGGCTAAGAGAAAAACAGTTTGGATATTTTGGGGTTGTGCTTTAAAGCACAAGATTGACAAGAGACAACTTCACCAAAAATAGAATGGGCATTGATATGTAAGCAAAACATTCAAAATTACATCCCACTGACTGAAGTAAGGCAGGCACTAAAAACACAGACTCATAACATGAAATGCTCACAGGGATAGTTTGCACTACCCTCCAAGGGGGCAGCTTTATTCAGTTGGTCTCGCGAATATACAGTCAGTGCTTCCAAGCAGTAAATTCATTAAAACCAGGAAATTGCTTAATTAGTTTAAAGTGACAAACACTTCTAAAAATAAATGTTTGAACTACATGGATTCCAAACAAATTTATCACCATCAGAACTATTACAGTACACCTTTAATGACTAGAAAATTTAATATAATAACATTGTATGTTTTTTATTTTTCCCCCTTCTGAAAAAGAACCTACTTGTTTTAAAAGGTGTTGAATTTCCACTCATTCATTCCCTATGGCTGTATCATTCTGAGAGCATGAAGACTTATTTCCAACCTGCTCTGCTTCTTTATTGCCGAAATACAACTATAGATGTGATTGTGGATTATTATTCAACAGGGATGTTCTAGTGTGTTTGAGGAACCTGAGACAGTCTAGTCCAATTGCAATGTGTTAACATTACCCAAATGCAATACTTTTTCTAAATGTGCATAAAGACCTACACATTTATGTTTCATTATATAATGGGCTACTTTGCCAGAGAAATTCACATTTTATTAGTGCACTAAATAGAGGGAAGTTGTGTCATTTCCATGGGCATTTGTTTTAGAAAATTAAAAAGCATATGAGTGTGAAATAGTGAAATGCTATTACCACTGAGGATTTCCCTACGACCAAGGCCTTCTGATCTCCTGCCACAACCACCCACACCTTCCAGAAGAGACTGACCTAACCAGCATTCTTGCAGTTGAATTCGAAGTAGTAAATACAGCCAATGAGATACAGATTCAAGTCTCTTCTGGCACACAAATAATGAATAAAGCCAATCTAGAGTAGAGGAGATAATGATATCCTAATGCTAAGAAATACACTACATCAAAAACTAAGGATATACTGTATGGTGACTAACATAACATAATAAAAAAATACTATTAAAAAAAAAGAAATATAGAAGCCAACATAAATGTAATTAGTATATTCAATTTAGTCTTCTCCAGAAGGTTTAGAAAACACAGTTGTCTCTTAGAAGACTTCGATTTTTTCTAGAATTTAAGACACCATGTTTACCTTCCTCCAGGATCACCACTAGGACGCAGAACACGGTCAAAGGAAAGGACAGAAGTCATGAGGTTTTAATAATTTGCTCCTCTTCCCAATCCCAGAAGCATGTCTGGAGAGCAGTGGCTAGTTCAGATCTTGACTACTAGTACCTCTTTGTGAAAAGCATGGAGCAACAGCCACGCCAATAATTTGTACAACACAAATACCAAATGGATTATATCTACATCATATTAACACAAGACTATCCAATTAATTCTTTTAGCAGTTTGTGTAATATGTTTTAATTTGGGAATGTATTAAATAAACAGCCACTCCAGTGATTCACTTGCACATAACATACTTTTACAAAATTATTGTTCCAACTGGGTTCTAAATAGTTATTTGATTATGTATATTACTTATTATTAATTATAATAGTGTTTCTAAAAGGGCATACATTGTCCACATAAATATCAAAGAAATTCCTTATGATCAGTATGATTTCAATGAATACTAAGTGAATTAATGATAATTGGCATGCAGAAAAAAGAAGAAAAGGTGTTACTCACTATTTGAAGTTCATTTTGTATTTAACTTGTAACAATAGCATTCATAATAAGTTATATTTTTTATTAAAATATTTTTGAGAGTTTGATTGTCAGAAAGCTTTTAGAAGGTTACTTTCTTGACACTGAAGTTGAGAGAATATACATATATATCAAATTTGTAAAACCACCAAGAATGTCTTGGAAAATATAAATAATTACTTAGGAAAGACTATTCCTCTTAGAATTATTTTTATGCTCTATGGGGAAAAAAGGAAAAACAAATAAATAGAACATTTTAGCAGTTCTCAGTTTCAGAAAAAAAATTACATATTTACTTACAAGGACTCTAGAAGTCAAAAGAATGAATTCCCATCTTCAGCCTGCAAATTAACAACAACAAAACCTAAGACAATATTATTTTACTCAGACCACTTAATTGAACAAGACAGAAAAAAATATGATTATATGATTTATGACTCAATAATATATACTTATAGCTTTGATGACAGTAAATAATAATGGTGACAATGATAATATTATAATTTTTCTTTCCGAAGATTAACCGGGGCATACCATAAATCTTTTTATTTTTTAAAGTGCTGTTCTTCCAGGGCACCTGGGTAACTCAGTTAGTTAAGCATCTGCCTTTGGCTCAGGTCATGATCCTAGAGTCCTGGGATGGGATTGAGCCCTGTGATGGGCTCCCTGCTCAGTGGGGAGCCTGCTTCTCCCTCTACTCCCCACTGGTGCTCTCTCTTGCTATCTCTGTTGCTATCTCTATCTCTCTCTCTCCAATAAATAAAATCTTTAAAAAATAATACAATAAAGTGCTGTTCTTCCACACACTAAGCAGTTCAACCTGGCAATGTGCTCATAGGCATGCTGAGAAAAACAACCAGAAGATTAATATAAAAATTGAGAATAAAACAGTAGAATTATATTCTGAACTAGCACCCACACATATTTAGAAAATTAATATCATGGGAAAAATGACTGGTTACGTCATTGTGGTTTTCCAACCCATTTTTACAAGTCATTGCATCTGGATCCAAATGCAAGACAATACACAGTCTCTCCGCAACCACGACTGGTGTACATTTGTAGTGTGGGTTGGTGTAAGCCACTGGGGTTTGCACTGATGTTAGCTCTGCTGTTCTGACATTCTACCCAGATGCTCCCATTTTGCTTCAGTGACTCAGAGCTGAGTCTGAATGCCTCAAACCATGGGTAAAAAGAGTTATGGTTAACACACAGAGTTGCAGTGAACCAGCATCACCTGAACTAATGTGCAATCTTAGAACTGATGTGAAAACAGCATGGTGGTCTTGAGTGGAGACTCAGATGGCTAAGGGCAAAACATGAATCCAGGCGTTCCTCTTTCGCTCACTCTCTTTATCTTTTCTATGTCGCATGGCTCAGTGTACAATAATTTTATGATAAAAGATATAAATT